>NC_083894.1:17938708-19188708 GCF_032452875.1 Bos javanicus
AAAGCAATTGGGTTGCCCATATAAGAATGAAGGAAGTGAGTGGCTGTAAGTAGGGTATGAATTGCACCATAATAGTACACAAAGCAGTTGGAGTACAGATCTTAGCATTTCTGCTTCTCAGTTCTTGGAAGCCAGTTTGAACCCATCCCAGTGCAGATGAACATCATCACCCATCTCCTGCCCAAGTATCATCCTGCCCAAACTAGAACTCTGCTCATCAGATATATGCTGCCAAGGGAAAGTGAAAATTGGAAACTTATAAATGTTCCCCAATATTAATGTGCTTAAACAATCATATTTAGTCACTTCTCAAGTCTATTATTTGTTCTGTCTACCAGAAAGAGAACTCTATTGTAACTATTTTGATTATGAACTTGCTTCTACTCAAAAAGTTCTGTTATTCTGAGAAAATGCTTGAAAATGGCAGAATCTATGGTGAAGTAGGCCTTGATAATATGCTCTAAGTTTTTAAAAAATGTAACGTGTTAAAACTTGTCCTAATAGACATTACAAGATCACTTAGATACCATTTTAATTTAAACACAATGCATGCCTTTCCCACGACTCCAGTGCCATTTCTAGTAAAATGAGATTTTCATGAAAGACATTAAAAATCATGCTGCATTTAAATAGTGATATTGTTTCAATCTTTCATCAGGCTAGGTCATTTCCATATAGAAATTTTGACATTCATATAGAACATTTTGTACCAAAAATGCATGCATTTGCTTATATTCCAGAAATGAACTACTTTTCCAAGGAAGCAGAGTTTCTCTCAAGCCAGCTAAGGTAATCACACATCTTCCTTTATTCTTTAAGACCACTGTGCCCTGAAATAGCTTCCCTGAAAGTCTGACATGGTTATAGAAAGAGCCATAGAATGTCTTATTAAGGGATTTAATCTCACCATCATTAATATGTAAATACGCATTTCCCTTGGGTTTAGAAATTAACCTATTGTGCTTTTCCTCAGAAAGAAGGAGGCAGTGTGGAGAGATTTGAAAGAACTGCAAAGGCACAATTAACTTATTAGCAGAGTTCTCAGGACAGAGTCAGGGAGAAAAGCAGCCGCAGCTAATGCTTTCATGTGAGGCAAGGCCCACACAAGGACATTCATGCCTAGAGGTGGAAGGAAGGAAGCAGGAAGATCGGTAATGCTTGTGCTGCTGATCTAACCTAAATACATGCTTTATTAAAGTGTCCTGAAAAATTCACAATTTCCTGTAGTAATAGTTGCATGTATATTTTTATATATTACGTCATTGAATTCTCTTACAATATTGTTTGTTAAGAATAAGTTTTGGTTGTTTAACAATGAGGAAGCAGAGCTTAGGTGACCTGCCATAGTTACATATGTGAAGCTGAAGAAGAACAGGGTCATGAACCCTGTGTCTTATGTTTTACTGAGTTATTTACGTATCATGCTATTGTCTTAGGGGAAAAATTTGCTTTATGATATGCTTTGTGATTCTATATGCTTTACGATCCTATGATCCTTTGGGCTTCCCTGGTGGTTCAGATGGTAAAGAATCCGCCTGCCATGCGGTAGACCTGGGTTTGATCGCTGGGTTGGGAAGATCCCCCGGAGAATGGAATGGCTACTCACTCCAATATTCTTGCCTGAAGAATCCCATGGACAGAGAAGCCTGGTGGGCTACAGTCCACGGGGTCTCAAAGAGTCAGACATCTGAGCAACTAACACTATGATTTGATTAAAAAAATTTTTTGATACTCTTTGATACAGAATATTTGTTAGTAGGATCATACACTATATTTGTTTGAACAACTAAATTGAGATGCATGAGAAGGCAATGGCACCCCACTCCAGTACTCTTGCCTGGAAAATCCCATGGATGGAGGAGCCTGGTGGGCTGCAGTCCATGGGGTCGCTAAGAGTTGGACATGACTGAGCGCCTTCACTTTCACTTTTCACTTTCATGCATTGGAGAAGGAAATGGCAACCCACTCCAGTGTTCTCGCCTGGAGAATCCCAGGGACGGGGAGCCTGGTGGGCTGCCGTCTATGGGGTCGCACAGAGTCGGACATGACTGAAGTGACTTAGCAGCAGCAAGGATAATGTAATTTAAACTCCTAGAGGCAATATTAAGTAAATATCTAAAAGAAATCAGATGTACTATTAAAGTCAGCATACACACACACAACAGCACAAAATCTAAGATATATAAGTAGAGAATTGGGGTATATCTTCTATTTGTTTCTGGCTGCCAGTCAGAGAATCCTAGGCAGACACTTGCATCTCCCTAGAGAAGGTATTCCAGCATGATTTCTTTTTGTTCTCCCATCTTTTATTCTGTAACACAAATGATTTTTACCACACATTTCAATTTGAGCCTTTCTCATCATTTAGCCACACATACATACTCTTCATTTTCTATCAGCACAGAAAGGGTTTCATCATTCATTTTAATGACTGTGAGAATGTATAATAACTGATTTGACCAAGTGGATGATTTAGTTATTTCCACATGACTCTTTTTGTGCAGATACCATTGAGATGGTGTGTCTGTCTAGTGGACAAATTTCTAGGAGAATTATTAGGCCAAAGGAATTACGCATTTTCAACTTTGAGAAATATTGCCACATTGCCTCTCTGATGGTTGTATCTATATATATTTCCACGAGCAATGTGTGTGAGTGCATGTTTTCCTCACAACCCACAAATATATGGGACCATTAATTTTTAAGCTATATTAATATATTTATAATACATCATAAAACTGAGTTTTAATTTGTGTAACTGAGGTTGAGATTTTCCCCACATACATCTGGTTTTCACAATTGCTTATTGGACTATTGATCTTTCCCCAGCTGGTATATATGAACGTTGGACATGTTAAGAATATCAACTCCTTAGCCGTTAAAGAGTTAGCATTTTGCCAAATTTTAATTTATCTGTTGTTTGTAGAATTATTTCCTCTGTTGATTTTTAAAAATGATATATTTTTGAACTTTTTATCATGAAGAAAGCCTTCTCTAACACTATAAAACTTTTTTCACAATTTCTTTTAGTTTAATATTTTGTATTTAATATCTGTAAATTATTTTGATTTAAAGTGTGAGGTATGTATCTCACTATTTTTCCCAGATGTTTTTGTGTTTTTTTGGCTTCCCAGTGTAGCCTGTGGGATCTTAGTTCCCCAACCAGGAATCGAACCTGTGTCCCCTGCATCAGGAGCCCAGAGTCTTACCCACTGGACCGCCAGGGAAGTCCCCCAGATGGTTATTTATTTATTATAATCTGCCTTAAAAGACCAACCAGTTTATGCCACTTGAAATGCCACATCATTGTATGGTAAATTGCCACACATTAACAACATTTTACTATTAATAATAAAATTACATCATAGTTCTCTTGAACATTTCATGCAAAGATGAGCTCGATAAAGGACAGAAATGGTATGGACCTAACAGAAGCAGAAGATATTAAGAAGAGATGGCAAGAATACACAGAAGAACTATACAAAAAGATCTTCACGACCAGATAATCACAATGGTGTGATCACTGACCTAGAGCCAGACATCCTGGAATGTGAAGTCAAGTGGGCCTTAGAAAGCATCACTACGAACAAAGCTAGTGGAGGTGATGGAATTCCAGTTGAGCTATTCCAGATCCTGAAAGATGATGCTGTGAAAGTGCAGCACTCAATATGCCAGCAAATTTGGAAAACTCAGCAGTGGCCACAGGACTGGAAAAGGTCAGTTTTCATTCCAATCCCAAAGAAAGGCAATGCCAAAGAATGCTCAAACTACCACACAATTGCACTCATCTCACACGCTAGTAAAGTAATGCTCAGAATTCTCCAAGCCAGGCTTCAGCAATATGTGAACTGTGAACTTCCTGATGTTCAAGCTGGTTTTAGAAAAGGCAGAGTAACCAGAGATCAAATTGCCAACATCCGCTGGATCATGGAAAAAGCAAGAGAGTTCCAGAAAAACATCTATTTCTGCTTTATTGACTATGCCAAAGCCTTTGACTGTGTGGATCACAATAAACTGTAGAAAATTCTGAAAGACATGGGAATACCAGACCACCTGATCTGCCTCTTGAGAAATTTGTATGCAGGTCAGGAAGCAACAGTTAGAACTGGCCGTGGAACAACAGGCTGGTTCCAAATAGGAAAAGGAGTTCGTCAAGGCTGTATATTGTCACCCTGTTTATTTAACTTATATGCAGAGTACATCATGGGAAATGCTGGACTGGAAGAAACACAAGCTGGAATCAAGATTGCTGGGAGAAATATCAATAACCTCAGATATGCAGATGACACCACCCTTATGGCAGAAAGTAAAGAGGAACTCAAAAGCCTCTTGATGAAAGTGAAAGAAGAGAGTGAAGAAGTTGGCTTAAAGCTCAACATTCAGAAAACGAAGATCATGGCATCCGGTCCCACCACTTCATGGGAAATAGATGGGGAAACAGTGGAAACAGTGTCAGACTTTATTTTTCTGGGCTCCAAAATCACTGCAGATGGTGACTGCAGCCATGAAATTAAAAGACGCTTACTCATTGGAAGGAAAGTTATGACCAACCTAGATAGCATATTCAAAAACAGAGACATTACTTTGCCAACAAAGGTTCGTCTAGTCAAGGCTATGGTTTTTCCTGTGGTTTTGTATGAATGTGAGAGTTGGACTGTGAAGAAGGCTGAGTGCCGAAGAATTGATGCTTTTGAACTGTGGTGTTGGAGAAGACCCTTGAGAGTCCCTTGGACTGCAAGGAGATCCAACCAGTCCATTCTGAAAGAGATCAGCTCTGGGATTTCTTTGGAAGAAATGATGCTAAAGCTGAAACTCCAGTATTTTGGCCACCTCATGTGAAGAGTTGACTCATTGGAAAAGACTCTGATGCTGGGAGGGATTGGGGGCAGGAGGAGAAGGGGACGCCAGAGGATGAGATGGCTGGATGACATCACCGACTCGATGGACATGAGTCTGAGTGAACTCCGGGAGTTGGTGATGGACAGGGAGGCCTGGCGTGCTGCGATTCATGGGGTCGCAGAGTCGGACACGACTGAGCGACTGATCTGATCTGATCTCTTGCTTTCTACCTATTTTCAGTCTAATACTTTGTATTGACCTTTTAAAGATATATTTACATTACAAATAATTATGTTTATTTAGAAATATGTTTATTTATGGTGTTGATACCACATAAGATTTCAGGATCAAAATTTTCAGGATCAAAATATACTAAATGATTTGGGGTTTAAATTCACCAAAATATAATTATATTCCTCTGCCCTCTTCCCCAAATTAAGATAGTTTAAAATAAATGTGAAACAATATCTACTTTATGAATACAAGTAAGAAAAATACCCTTTTAAACAAATGATAAATGGAAGGCTTATTAGATTCATATATTGTAGCTTAATGCTTCATTTTACTTCAGACTTCCTAAGAGGTTAAAGCAAAGAAGGAAACATGTTGAATGTGTATTATTTTATGATGAAGTAAGTTTTATTTTTTTGCCTAGCAATTAATTCTAAACAGAATATGGGACCTATGTGAGGGATGACAAATGACATAAATTAGTTAACTAAACTTTTCTAAAACATAAATGTTCAGAAATATTTCCAAATGGTTACTTTTTGTTTCTCCTGTATATAAGTTGAGGAATGACATTGAAGAATGCATCAGAGGACATATTTCTTCGGGCAATGAGGTGGCATCACTTAGCCATGTCACTTACTGGTGATAAAAAGATAGTATCCCCTTTAGACTTTCTTTTTCAAAAAAAAAAATGCTACCATTTGTTAAATATGAAATTGTGATAGCATTCAAATGGTTTGTAATGCTTGTTGATGATTTAAGATATAAAATCATTACATGGTTTTCCTCAGTCAAAGGGTAATTTTCTTTTTGCAGAGTGAGCTGTAGACCTGCTTTCTGGTACTTTCTCAAAGATTAGCTGAATTTTCTTGCACAAATATTTAATCTGATTATCCAAATACAAAAGAAACAGTTCTGTCTTGGCGAGTTTGTCACCAGCTATCTTTTACTGGCTACCTATGACGGGATACCTGGTGTAACCCGATATTTTGAGTTGAGCTTTGTTTTTGTAAGTTAATTAATCTTAAGTATAAAATGTACCAACTGGCAGATGAGTGAATATGTTGTTGGAAAGCTTAGTATCTCCTATTTAAATTTTGAAGGTAATCTGAGAAATTAAACGTTTTACTTTTTTGCATGGCTGATATTGAAATACGCAGTCATTGGAAAGCAGGTCTAATTGTTTCTAAGGTTATTTCTGATTCTAAACAAGAAATTCATGTCTTTGACATAAAGAAGGATAAGAAATAAGTAGTTGCTCACTCAGACGTAACCAACTGTTTGCAACCCCATGGACTATAGCCTGCCAGGCTCTTCTATTCATGGAATTCTCCAGGCAAGAATACTGGAGTAGGTTACCATTCCCTTTCCAGGGGTTCCTGACCCAGGGATTGAATCAGGATCTCCTGCTTTGCAGGCAGATTCTTTATTGTCTGAGCCACCAGGGAAAGCCCATAAAAAAGGATACTTCTTCTCATTTCCCATACAAAGTGATAGGTTCCAAATCATCCAATAGCTACCTTAAAGGATCCGACTATAGGTAAGATACAGGAGATGTAGGTTACATTCCTTTGATTGCTGTGGTATAGAATTAGAATTTTATTTGTTAAAATATTTCCTTATGCTAATTCTAGCTGCCAACCAGAAAGTAGATGGTGTTTAGATATCTGTGGTCCTGCATCTTTACTGAGATGGTCTTGCATCTTTACTGTTCTGGCAGATGATTTCTATCTATGGTTTTGTGACTTTGTAACAATAGATTTTCCCTTAAAAGAAAAGCTGTACTTATATTTCCCTTAAGGTAATTCTATCTTTGTAGTTATATCAGATAAAGAACACTTAAAAATTATTTATTTTTAATTGAAGGATAATTGCTCTACAGTATTGTGTTGATTTGTGCCAAACATCAGCCTGAATCAGCCATAGGCACACATATGTCCTCTCCCTCTTGAACATCCCTCCCACCTCCCTCCCCACCCCACCCCTCTAGGTTGTTAAAGAGCCCCGGGTTGAGTTGCCTGAGTCATACAGTAAATTCCCATTGGCTATCTTACATACAGTAATACATATTTCCTGTTTCTCTCTCCATACATCCCGCCCTCTCCTTCCTCCGCCCCACCCCTCCGTGTCCGTAAGTCTGTTCTCTGTCTGTGTCCCCATTGCTGCTCTGCAGATAGGTTCATCAGTACTGTCTTTCTAGATTCCATATATATGCATTAATATATGATACCTGGTTTTCTCTTTCTGATTTACTTCACTCTGTGTAATAAGATCTAGGTTCATCCACCTCATTAGGACTGATTCACATGCATTCGTTTTATGGCTGAGTAACATTCCATTGTGTATATGTAACACAGCTTCTTTATCCATGCATCTGTCAATGGACATCTAGGTTGCTTACATGTTCTAGTTATTGTAAATAGTGCTGCAGTGAACACTGGGGTACATGTGTCTTTTCCAATTTTGATTCCCTCAGGGTATATGCCTAGTAGTGGAATTGATGGGTCACAAGGTGGTTTTATTCCTAGTTATTTTAGGAATCTCCATTGTGCCTACATCAATTTACATTCCAACCAACTTCATAGTGGCTGTATCTATTTACATTCCCATCAACAGTGCAAAAGGGTTCTCTTTTCTCCACACCCTCTCCAGCATTTATTGTTTGTTGATATTTTGATGATGGACATTCTGACTGGTTTAAGGTGATACAGAGAAAGACCATTTGATGAGGTTTGGAGAACTCTTTTATAATAGAATGAAAGTGTTAGTTGCTCAGTCATGTTTGACTCTGCAACCCTACTGGCTCCTGAGAAATCTGTATGAAGGTCAAGAAGCAACAGTTAAAACTGAACATGGAACAAAAGACTAGTTCCAAATCGGGAAAGGAGTACGTCAAGGCTGTATATTGTCACCCTGCTTATTTAACTTATATGCAGAGTACATCGTGAGAAATACTGGATTGGATGATGTACAAGCTGGAATCAAGATTGCCAGGAAAAATATCAATAACCTCAGATGACACCACCCTTATGGCTGAAAACGAAGAACTAAAGAGCCTCTTGATGAAAGTGAAAGAGGAGAGTGAAAAAGTTGGCTTAAAACTCAACATTCAGAAAACTAAGATCATGGCATCTGGTCCCATCACTTCATGGCAAATAGATGGGGAAACCATAGAGACAGTGACAGACTTTATCTTCTTGGGCTCCAAAATCACTGCAGATGGTGACTGCAGCCATGAAATTAAGATGTTTGCTCCTTGAAAGAAAAGTTATGACCAACCTAGACAGCGTATTAAAAAGCAGAGATATTACTTTACCAATAAAGGTCCATCTAGTCAAAGATTTGGTTTTTCCAGTAGTCATGTATGGATGTGAGAGTTGGACTGTAAAGAAAGCTGAGCACTTAAGAATTGATGCTTTTGAATTGTGGTGTTGGAGAAGACTCTTGATAGTCCCTTGGACAGCAAGGAGATCCACCAGTCCATCCTAAAAGAAATCAGTCCTGAATATTCTTTGGAAGGACTGATCCTGAAGCTGAAACTCCAATACTTTGGCCACCTGATGTGAAGAACTGACTCATTTGAAAAGACCCTGATGCTGGAAAAGATCGAAGGTGGGAGGAGAAGGGGACGACAGAGGATGAGATGATTGGATGGCATCACTGGCTCAATGGACATGAGTTTGAGTAAACTCCATGAGTTTGTGATGGACAACAGGGAGGCCTGGCGTACTGCAGTCCATGGAGTCGCAAAGAGTCGGACATGGCTGAGTGACTGAACTGAACTGAACTCCATGACTCCTCTTCAGGCAAGAATACTGGAGTGGGTAGCCATTCCTGTCTCCAGGGCATCTTCCCAACCCAGGGATCAAACCCTGGTCTCTTTTTTTGCAGGCGTTCTTTTTCATCTGAGCCACTAGACCCCAAATATTCTTGCAGTGTAGATACTTGAGGAGACAAGTTAGTAAAAATGAAATAATTTTTATTGATAGTCCAAAGATTTAGTGTGAATTTCTATATCAAGTCAAAGTATATCAATAATTCTCAACATAGAATAAAAGAAGAGTGGGAATTATATATAAATAAAATAATTAGATTTTCAAGTTCTAACTTAGCTATCTAAATGGTCTGCCTGTATTGATTGTGTTCAGCTAGTAATACTTAAAATGTGTAATTCCACCCCAAAGATAATTAATCCCTATAATTTACTTAAATGATGTTCTTTTAATCAAGATTTCAATTTCACTTGATGGTCTGAAATAAGGTGGAAAATAAAATGGAAAATTAGAACATTTATTCAACATGGAGCAATGTAGCAGACAATAAATAAAAGATTTCAAAGGGCCTTTTATATAGCTCATTACTCTGAATGAAACAAATTCAAAATAGTAGAGACATATAAATGGAGATGCAGAAAATAATGTTTATTTTTGTTTCTGTTTATTATTACAAACAGAGAAGAGATTATAAGCAAAAAGAAATAAAATTGAATGCTTTAGAAAAACAGAGAGTCCTAAGGAGTAATGAGGAGAAGGCAATGGCACCCCACTCCAGTACTCTTGCCTGGAAAATCCCACGGACGGAGGAGCCTGGTGGGCTGCCGTCTATGGGGTCGCACAGAGTCGGACACGACTGAAGCGACTTAGCAGCAAGGAGTAATGAAAATGCCTTTGCTTATTCATGAGTTACTTGGTAGGACTTATTTGGATTGAAATCTGAGGTAGGAAAGCAAGAGATTGGCAGGGTGAGGGCCAAGTGGGTGGGGTGAATGGTGGGTGACCAATGGGGTGACTGGTGGGTGATCAGTCAGGTGACAGGTGGGTGATTGGCATCTACGATTTCAGGGCATATTCCAGTGTAGGATTAATACTGAAATGCAGTGGAGCTTTATTTTAATAGTATATACTGCAGGGTAAATGGTAACCCACTCCAGTATTCTTGCCTGGAGATTCCCATAGACAGAGGAGCTGGCAGGCTATAATCCATGGGGTCGCAAAGAGTCAGACACAACTGAAGCATCTTCACACGCACACTGCAGGGTAATATTGATTTGAAGTTACTTGTCACAGATTCCATGTCCAATGGATCAGACCAGTACAGAAGAATTTATTGGATAGTATTGTTCCTGGATGATAAACATATCATAGTTTACCTATTTTGGGGGTAAAAATAATATTTTTGGTATTGTTAAAAATAGGTAAACTACTAATGGATTTGTTTACTATATTTTGGCCACAAGTCTTCTCAGTTTTGTAAAGGCATGGCTGGTGGTCACTGCTTGCTTCTAAGCTGGTTCATTGCTTCTACTCAGTTTCCCAATTAAATCCGATGTTTCTTTGGGATCAAATCAGTGAGCTATTGGTAAATAAAAATACTGACCAGAGGATAGATT
Source organism: Bos javanicus (assembly GCF_032452875.1). Classification (NCBI taxonomy): domain Eukaryota; kingdom Metazoa; phylum Chordata; class Mammalia; order Artiodactyla; family Bovidae; genus Bos; species Bos javanicus. The sequence continues at coordinate 17,949,168 of NC_083894.1, forward strand.
GATAGCCAGTGACACGATGAGATTCCTTGAAAATAAGAAAGAAAATGGAAAAATAGTATCTCTAAGAAGTTAGTTATACTTCTTAAAATAATAACAACTTCTTAAAACCTGTAACTGTTTGGAATAAGAGTGAGGCCTTTCTTGTGACTTTTGGATAAGTATCTCTTATAAATTACAATCTGCTTTATGAATCCTTAAGAACACATATTTTGGTAATTGAACATGGCAGAGGGCTGTATTAATGGAAACTATTTTCACAGTTAAGGATTAGTTTACAAAAGTAATGATTATATGTTAATTACTTTTTGAGTGACATTCCATCACCCACCTGCCAATGCAGGAGACATAAGAGATGTGGGTTCAATCCCTGGGTCAGGAAGATTCCCTGGAGGAGGGTATGGAAACCCACTCCAGTATTCTTGCCTGGAGAATCTCATGTACAGAGGAGCCTGACAGGCTACAATCCATGGGGTCCCCAAGAGTTGGACACAACTGAAGTGACTTAGCATGCATGCACATTCTGTATTTTATCTTTAAATACTTTTAATTCTTCTATGATATACAAAGATCATTTTGTATGGAGCATCTGTTTACTGTCCATATGTTTTTTAGCATTAAATCATAACCAATCACTGAAGCCAGTAGTTGGAAGTGACCATATCACATTTTAAGTTTAGAGTTCTTCATGTGCTAGAGGTGCTCAAAATAACCACAGTTATCAGTTTGAGCCAGAAGAATTTTGGAGGTTCTCACGTTAAGCAGATAGATGCCAGAATTTCAAAAGTCACATGTAGACAGTCAGATGCTTTTTCACTTTGCTATGTAAGTCAGCCATGGGCTAAATCATATCAGTCCAGTCACTCAGTCATGTCCAATTCTTTGTGACCTCATGGACTGCAGCACGCCAGGCTTACCTGTCCATCACCAACTCCTGGAGCTTACTCAAACTCATGTCCATTGTGTCAGTGATGCCATCCAACCATCTCATTCTCTGTCGTCCCTTCTCCTCCCACCTTAAATCTTTTCCAGCATCAGGGTCTTTTTAAATGAGTCAGTTCTTCACATCAGGTGGCCAAAGTATTGGAGCTTCAGCTTCAGGATCAGTCCTTCCAACATTCAGGACTGATTTCCTTTAGGATGGACTGGTTGGATCTTCTTGCTGTCCAAGGGACTATCAAGAGTCTTCTCCAACACCACAGTTCAAAAGCATCAATTCTTTGGTGCTCAGCTTTCTTTATAGTCTCACATCCATACATGACTACTGGAAAAACCAAAGCTTTGACTAAATGGACCTTTGTTGGCAAAGTAACGTCTCGGCTTTTTAACATGCTGTCTAGGTTAGTCATAACTTTCCTTCCAAGTAGTAAGCGTCTTTTAATTTCATGGCTGCAGTCACCATCTGCAGTGATTTTGGAGCCCAAGAAGATAAAGTATGTTACTGTCTCCATTGTTTCCCCATCTATTTGCCATGAAGTGATGGGACCAGATGCCATGATCTTAGTTTTCTGAATGTTGAGTTTTAAGCCAACTTTTTCACTCTCCTCTTTCACTTTCATCAAGAGGCTCTTTAGTTCTTCTTTGCTTTCTGCCATAAGGGTGGTATCATTTGCCTGAGGTTATTGCTATTTCTCCCGGCAATCTTTATTCCAGCTTGTGTGTCGTCCAGTCCAGCATTTCTCATTATGTACTCTGCATATAAGTTAAATAAGCAGGGTGACAGTATATAGCCTTGATGTACTCCTTTACTGTTTTGGAACCAGTCTGTTGTTCCAAGTCCAGTTCTAACTGTTGCTTCTTGACCTGCATACGATTTCTCAGGAGGTAGGTCAGGTGGTCTGGTATTCCCATCTCTTGAAGAATTTTCCGCAATTTTTTGTGATCCACACAGTCAAAGACATTGGCGTAGTCGGTAAAGCAGAAATAGATGTTTTTCTGGAGCTCTTTTGCTTTTTCGATGATCCAACGGATGTTAGCAATTTGGTCTCTGGTTCCTCTGCCTTTTCTAAATCCAGCTTGAACAGCTGGAAATTCATGGTTCATGTACTGTTGAAGCCTGGCGTGGAGAATTTTGAGCATTATTTTGCTGGCGTGTGAGATGAGTTCAGTTGTGCAGTAGTTTGAATATTCTTTGTCATTGGAATGAAAACTGACCTTTTCCAGTCCTGTGATCACTGCTGAGTTTTCCAAATTTGCTGGCATATTGAGTGCAGCACTTTCACAGCATCGTCTTTTAGGATTTTAAATAGCTCAACTGAAGTTCCATCGCCTCCACTAGCTTTGTTCGTAGTGATGTTTCCTAAGGCCCACTTGACTTTGCATTCAAGGATGTCTGGCTCTAGGTGAGTGATCACACACCATCGTGATTATCTGGGTCACAAAGATCTTTTTTGTACAGTTCTTCTGTGTATTCTTGCCACCTCTTCTTAATATCTTCTGCTTCTGTTAGGTCCATACCATTTCTGTCCTTTATTGGGCCCATCTTTGCATGAAATGTTCCCTTGGTATCTCCAATTTTCTTGAAAAGATCTCTAGTCTTTCCCATTCTTTTGTTTTCCTCTATTTCTTTGCATTGATCACTGTGGAGGTCTTTCTTATCTCTCCTCGCTCTTCTGTGGAACTCTGCATTCAAATGGGTATAATCTTTCCTTTTCTCCTTTGCCTTTACCTTCTGTTCTTTTCTCAGCTATTTGTAATGCCTCCTCAGACAACCATTTTGCCTTTTTGCATTTCTTTTTCTTAGGCATGGTCTTGATCCCTGCCTCCTGTACAACATCCTGAACCTCTGTCCATAGTTTTCAGGTACTCTGTCTATCAGATCTAATCCCTTGAATCTATTTGTCACTTCCACTGTGTAATCTTAAGGGATTTGATTTAGGTCGTATCTGAATGGCCTATTGTTTTTCCCTACTTTCTTCAGTTTAAGTGTGAATTTTAAGTACAAAATGAAACATATCAAAGGCTGAGAGAATTTTGCCAGGAGAACGCACTGGTCATAGCACACACCCTCTTTCAGCAACACAAGAGAAGACTCTACACATGAACATCACCAGATGGTGAATACTGAAATCAGATTAATTATATTCTTTGCAGCCAAAGATGGAGAAGCTCTGTACAGTCAGCAAAAACAAGACTGGGAGCTGACTGTGTCTCAGATATTGGGCTAAATAGTCTGATCTTTTTATGTTACAAACATATTCTATCCTGGACTCTTGAGAGTGGAAGAAATCACTGCTAGTAAGTATCCTGGGACACAGACATCATGAGGGCTTACTGGAACTTAGGGCCACCTACTTGCCGGAATCACTAGTTGTCTGCTTCTATTTTGAGAACTTAAATATTGACTTTGATATCTATCAATTCAGTTCAGTTCATTTGCTCAGTCATGTCCGACTCTTTGTGACCCCATGGACTGCAGCACTCCAGGCTTCCCTGTCCATCACCAATTCCCAGAGCTTACTCAAACTCATGTCCATTGAGTTGGTGATGCCAGCCAACCATCTCATCCTCTGTCATCCCCTTTTCCTCCTACCTTCAATCTTTCCCATTATCAGGGTCTTTTCCAATGAGTCACTTCTTTGCATCAGGTTGACCTTTAAAGCAGGAAATTTACCCCATGCAAATCTCTTTGGATGAAATGTAGGTTCACCATTTAGAATCATACTTCATCCGTTCATACCGTATATCTTACCAGTGTCCTTCCTTCTTCTTTATGTTGGTTGATAGAAAACACAAAACTTGTTTTTATTAATATTTTAAATAAGAGACTTGAAACAAGGTAATTTGGCCTCTGAAAAACCAGGCCTTAAAAAAATTGCCTGTTGCTCCTTTGTCGGAGTTTTCATCTATAAGACAGTGTTGGTGACAACGTTTCGTGGGCAACTGCTATATGCCAAATGTTCTGCTATGTGCTTCTCACATGTGAACTCCCTTCATCTTTCCAACAGCACTATGAATCATCCAGATTTGCTTTATTTTACAACAAAGAAAAATCAAGCATTGATATGGTTGCTTAATTTTCACAAAGTGACCCACCTAATCACCCAGAGGAAGCTTCTGCATTCAAACTGGGATACAGTTCCAAACTCCGTACCCTTTTCATAAACTGCACCACCTTCTTGTAATCTTTATTAGAAATATTGTGACACAGCATAATGTGTCCTCCTGACACAGAAGTGTGATCAGCCTTGCTTCCTTGGCTGAGCTTTATATTAATATTAGGGGATTAGTGTGGACACGTGGGGTCATGCAGAAGCAAAGCATGCTGGGCGTTTGTCAGTGCATGAAGACAGAAGCTGTCCACATTACCACCAATGTAATAAGCGGCTTTTTACCTAAACCACAGCAAGTTAATTGACAGGAGACAGTAAATCATAGACTGTGGGACTGGAAGATGGAGTTTTGACATTGAACATTGTTTTACACTGTTTATTCTTGTTTGAATCATAAAAGAGAATAGCTCTGAAAACTTCCCTTGAGAAGCCACTGAGTTTTGAGGGTTTGCTACTTAGAACTGGTAACAGTGGAAGGTACAGGTTGGAAATGTTGAGATTTGTTTACAAGCAGAGTTAAGAGAAGGACTTCCCCGGTGGCGTAAGTGGTAAAGAATTTGCCTGCCAATGCAGGAGACATAAGAGATGCAAGTTGGATCCCTGGGTAGGGAAGATCCCCTGGAGGAGGAAACGGCAGCCCACTCCAGTATTCTTGCCTGGAGAATCCCATGGGCTAAGGAGCCTGGCAGGCTACAGTGTGTGGGTCACAAAGAGTTAGACACAACTGAGTATGTACACACACACACAGTGAAGAGAGCTGAGCTTTTGGATAAGCTAAAAGGTGAGAGTGCAAGAGCAAGCTAGCAAGGTGATGGAGGGCTTGGCGGGATATGCCAACTTTAGCAGGTCCAGCCATCACTCCAAAGGGCAGCTTCAAAGCAGACTACACAGGAAGAAAGATAGCACAACTCAGCCCCTACAGGCTTGGTGATGACTTGGTCACGGGTTCTGAGATTCAGAGGTAAAATCAATACCGCTGCACTCAGCAGAGACATATTTGACACATGAGCAACAGCAGAAGACCTTTAGATAGACGAGAGATGAGTCTGGCCTGTGGCTAGCCAAGAAATGGTTGAAAGTAAAAGCATGTTTATAAATCAGTAAGAAAAGACGAATTTCAGCCAAGTGTTCTCTGAACGCATATTAATCACGCATTATATTCTGAAATGGCTTCTTGGACCAGGCAAGTAATAGATGGATAAAGTCAGCCAAGATAAGAAAAACAGCACTTGCTGGCATTTATGGTAAATTGATGCCTGCTTACCATGGCTAAAAGAGCAGTCATTTACATCCAGAAGATTCCCGTCTTGTAAAATATGGATTCCACATTGGCAAATTGTATACTTTTTCAAAAGAAACCAGGTTACTATATGAAATCTCCTAATTTTTTTTTTTTCTAAAGTCCTCGGATAGAGGATGTATCAGATATTAAACTGATAAGAACAGATACTACACTTGATCTTAGCCAAAAGGCCGAGAAGCGATCTGAAATCTCCTAATTTTTAAATGTGAAGTTATTCAACTGAAATGTATTATAAACAGGAAAACAAAGACTACAACCCACAACAATCATTGCAATAGAATTATATTTGCTGAATGAATTTGGCTCATAGGCCACCAGTTTAAGACTTGGGATCAAATATTTGAAATTATCTTTGGGAAACTGGGTAAGGGAAGATTCAATCTGAAAGGAGCTATATGGAGTTTTGTAAGAGAATATATAGACTTCAAAGTGACTGAATCCGAGTATGCACTCAGAATATAGCCCAAAGGAGAAATAAAACCTACAAGAAAATCCTAAGGTTAATACTTATGGAAAGGAAAAGTCACTCATTTGCTACATGCAGACATATAGACACAGGATTGCTCTCTACAAGACCAAATCAGCCTGTAAGACTAAATCAGAAAGAGTAAAAGAATAGAAGCAAAAATAAGAAATACGCCAATCTTTCAATTTCTTATCAAAGACTAGACACCCAGTGATAATGACAAGTAGAAGACTAAACAACTTCCATAGGTATCATACAGCAAACGTGGGTTTTAGTCACAGTTTGACATTAAACTGCAGATTTTATAGACGTATTTGCTGCAATAAAATTTGCTTAATCTTAGCACTGGTTGTGATTTATGTTTGTTTAGGTAAATTCCTGTGCACTCTGTCCCTAAATTTCTTAATAATAACAGAAGTACTTTAGCTCATGTGATTGCTTTGAGAAATAGATAATTTAAGCAACACTAATTTTAAAACTGTATTAGGCATGATACATATTTAATGTCTACAGGTGATTTGATTTTTGGAGAACACGACCGGTGGCATATGAGAAATGTAAATATAGTATTGACCTACTGTGTCAGTGACAAAAGAAGATTAGTCTTTTCTCTGAGAGGTTGGAATTGCCCTTACTGATAATATTCATTGCTTACTAATTTAGACTATACATTGTATTTCTGTCAGCGAATGTTTTCCTTGATTGTTGTCTGAGTAAAACAAATTGGATGTAGGATCAAGGTATATCATTCAGGCACCTTCCTTCAAAAGTAATTAGGGTCTTACTCACTTGAAACCTGATAATTACATTTAATGTAATCTTAAAAGAGGGCCCAAGGATTGTTTTCCATTGGTGGATGCATGAGAAATGGAACAAATTAACTTTCCTGACCACTGAAGTTAAGGAGAATGAGAACAGAAAAAAAAGGCTGAATCCAAACATTTAATTTTATCCATTTATTCTTTTTAAGAGTTACTTTTTAAAAGATTTTTTTTGATGCAGGCCATTTTTTAAGTCTCTACTGAATTTGTTAACAGCATTGCTTCTGTTTTATGTTTTGGTTTTTTTTGGCTGCGAGGCATGTGGGATCTCAGCACCTTGACCAGGGATCTAACCTGTGTCCCGCATTGGAAACTTACGTCTTAACCACTGCCCTGCCAGGGAAGTCCGTTATCCATTTATTCTTACACAGCCCTCAAGGGACTTTTGCTCAGCAAAAGGGGTGTGTGGAAACTGTTAGGATGTTCCATTAGACCCATCCAAAGATCTGTGTTGGTCTTCAGTGCCAGTGACTCATTCAGTGACCAGCCCAGCCTGGTTCTGCACCAGAATTCCAACCAGATGAGAGTCAGACAATACTCATCCCCTTGGCTCCAATTTACTCAGAGCGGGGAAAAATGCATATGTCTGGGTATCACATTGTGCTCAATTTATCCTCATAAACAGGACATCACTCCCAATTCAAAATGCATTTGGAGACTCAGTAATGTCTGACCCAAACCAGGCTGGCTGTAATAGGAAAATAAATTTACTCTTGGTCTAGGAACTAGGTTGGTTGATACACAAAGATTTTAGGAGTAACATCATTAAACTAGAACAGAAGAGGTATTGAAGGGAAAGAGGGGCTTAGGATTTTAAAAGTGGTGGATATTGCTAATAATGACCAAGAAGAAAAAGACCTAGCTGTTTTTGGAAGTGAGCAGTCATCCCTAGAAACTGAATCTAGATGAAGCTTGGAATGTACTGTATACCACAAAACATTAAAAAAACTTTAATTTGTTTTTCTTATGATTTCTCTGTTGTTTAGCGTAAAAAGAAATTACTAAATCACTCCAGTAGTGTCTAACTAAGTCACATTCCGTCATATGTTTTAGTCTCTACTCTTGTTGTTGCTCTGTCACTAAGTCCAACTCTTTGTGATCACATGGACTGCATAACCAGACTTCCCTGTCCTTCAGTGTCTCCTGTAGTTTGCTCAAATTCATGTCCACTTCCCTACCAAAAGAAATAAAATGAAAAAAAAAATTGGATCAAATAAAAGCTATTTTAATGATTTTAAATTTTAGTCTACCAATTTCTAAAATGAATTGAGAAATTTACATACAACTTATAATGTTCAGTGTAGCTCAAACTTATTTAAAAATGTTTATTATAAATATACCATGGCTCATATTTCCTTCTTTAGGTAGGTATTGGAGACACATTTCTGTGTGTTGAAATGACCTTTTAAATTTTGAACACCTAGACTATGCCTTTGTGCTATCAAAACCTGGCATCGCATGTGACCCTTTATGGCTGAATACTTTTCAAGCAGGAAGCATGTGGATAAAATCATGCTCTGTGAGGGATAGTGCACAAGGATGTAACCCTTAAGAGTGTGGACTTGGTCTGTCTTGTTCTATGTTGTTAATCTCTTTCATGGAGATTAAGGCTTATTTCACAGTTAGTGCTCAAAAACACATGTTGAATAAATGAATCAATGTTCCCCAATTGTTTTCTTTAAAAATATCAGAAGTATAAGGGTGATGGTAATAAGCACTGAAATCTAGTTAGAGAGGTCTCTAACAGAGGTCAGTAAAAATTGATCTCTTTTACTCACTATGAACATACAGTCAAAATACATTTTAAGAATAAGATGAACCTTGACTGTCCACTGAACTTGGCTCGGTCAGTATCTTTAGGTGACTGAGATGTCTTTGACCTACATGATCTACAATTATTAATACATAGGCTCCTCTGTCCATGGGATTTTCAAGGCAAGAGTACTGGAGTAGGTTACCATTTCCTTCTCCAATTGTATACACCACTTCTTGATAACTTTGACCTCTTCATCATTCATAACACTTTTGTGTAGGCTACCAAGATATGTATAATATCAGTGTGTTTTGAAGTTGACAACAGTTTGAAGACTATGAAAAATAAATACATATATTTGGAAGAGAAAGGCAATCCGAAGTTTATATATATAAAACAGGTCTATATTTCTCACCAATAGCATCTCCTGATTGTCTCTAATTCCTGCCTGACTTGGGATTCCTTAATGTAATTATTTGGCTAGAGAGTAGGAAGGCACTTGCCTTCAGACATATTTACCAAGCACCATAACTCTTACGTTATTATCATAATATTAGATGCCATGAGTGGTAAAAAAGTGTATGATGTTTTTATGAAGATCACAGTTTTCTTTTCTACACAAAAAAATTAGAAATATCAGTTGTCGTTCCATCACTCAGTCATATCCCAGTCACAACCTGGATTACAGCACATGTTCAGACTCATGTCCATTGAGTCGGTGATGCCATCCAACCATGTCATCCTCTGTCACCCCTTTCTCCTTATTCCCTCAATCTTTCCCAGCATCAGGGTCTTTTCCAGTGAGTCAGCTTTTTGCATCAGGTGGCCAAAGTATTGGAGCTTCAGCTTCAGCATCAGTCCTTTCAATGAATATTCAGGGTTGATTTCCTTTAGCATTGACTGGTTTGATACCTACCTGACTTCAGGCTCTACAACAAAGCCACAGTTATCAAGACAGTATGGTACTGGCACAAAGAAGAAATATAGATCAATGGAACAAAATAGAAAGCCCAGAGATAAATCCATACACATATGGACACTTTATCTTTGACAAAGGAGGCAAGAATATACAATGGATTAAAGACAATCTCTTTAACAAGTGGTGCTGGGAAAACTGGTCAACCACTTGTAAAAGAATGAAACTAGAACACTTTCTAACACCATACACAAAAATAAACTCAAAATGGATTAAAGATCTCAACGTAAGACCAGAAACTATTAAACTCCTAGAGGAGAACATAGGCAAAACACTCTCTGACATACATCACAGCAGGATCCTCTATGACCCACCTCCCAGAATATTGGAAATAAAGGCAAAACTAAACAAATGGGACCTAATTAAATTTAAAAGCTTCTGCACATCAAAGGAAACGATTAGCAAGGTGAAAAGGCAGCCTTCAGAATGGGAGAAAATAATAGCAAATGAAGCAACTGACAAACAACTAATCTCAAAAATATACAAGCAACTCCTACAGCTCAACTCCAGAAAAATAAATGACCCAATAAAAAAATGGGCCAAAGATCTAAATAGACATTTCTCCAAAGAAGACATACAGATGGCTAACAAACACATGAAAAGATGCTCAACATCACTCATTATCAGAGAAATGCAAATCAAAACCACTATGAGGTACCATTTCACACCAGTCAGAATGGCTGCGATCCAAAAGTCTACAAGCAATAAATACTGGAGAGGGTGTGGAGAAAAGGGAACTCTCTTACACTGTTGGTGGGAATGCAAACTAGTACAGCCACTATGGAGAACAGTGTGGAGATTCCTTAAAAAACTGGAAATAGAACTGCCTTATGATCCAGCAATCCCACTGCTGGGCATACACACTGAGGAAACCAGAATTGAAAGAGACACGTGTACCCCAATGTTCATCGAAGCACTGTTTATAATAGCCAGGACATGGAAGCAACCTAGATGCCCATCAGCAGATGAATGGATAAGAAAGCTGTGGTACATATACATAATGGAGTATTACTCAGCCATTAAAAAGAAAACATTTGAATCAGTTCTAATGAGGTGGATGAAACTGGAGCCTATTATACAGAGTGAAGTAAGCCAGAAAGAAAAACACCAATACAGTACACTAACACATATATATGGAATTTAGAAAGATGGTAACAATAACCCTGTGTACGAGACTGCAAAAGAGACACTGATGTATAGAACAGTCTTATGGACTCTGTTGCAGAGGGAGAGGGTGGGAAGATTTGGGAGAATGGCATTGAAACATGTATAATATGTATGAAACGAGTTGCCAGTCCAGGTTTGATGCACAATACTGGATGCTTGGGGCTGGTGCACTGGGACGACCCAGAGGGAGGGTATGGGGAGGGAGGAGGGTTCAGGACGGGGAACACATGTATACCTGTGGTGGATTCATTTTGATATTTGGCAAAACTAATACAATTTGTAAAGTTTAAAAATAAAATTAAAAAAACAAAAAACAAAGTCTTCTCCAGCACCACAGTTATAAAGCATCAACTCTTTGGCACTCAGTGTTCTTTATAGTCCAACTCTCATGTCCATACAAGACTACTGGGAAGATGATAGCTTTGATTATATGGACCTCTGTCGGCAAAGTGAGGTCTCTGCTTTTTAATACACTGTCTAGGTTTGTCATAGTTTTTCTTCCAAGGACCAAGTGTCTTTACTTGGTGAAAATGTGTAGAATTATAAAAACTCACATTGGTAGTCTAAAACCTCAGAGCAGGATTATATGGTTAGGGTCTAAATCTTGACTTACTTTTCTAAAGATATCTTTAGTTGGCAAAACTATATAGTTTTATTATGTGAAGTCTTCTTGATCTACTATTTTTGGGTTAAACTGAGGGTGATATTACTGTTGGAAAAGAGAAAAGTTCCCCCTACCCACAAAAAAGGCAAGAACCTTTAACTTGTATGTAAAATAACGCCACATAAAGGAGCTTCAACTATACAAACAGTTCAGATGCAGAATTTGTTTTTACATGAAAATCGGGCAAATGTACTACAGTTGGCTTCCCTCACTCACTACTTCAGAGGAATAATGGAAAGATGAGGGGCTTATAAATGACATGATCTGGACTGGAGTCGTGTTTTGTACATTAGGGCAAGTTTCTTAAGCATGCTAAGCTTCCATTTCTGAAGTATAAAGTGGCTTAACAACCTCATCACAGCTTATTGTGGAGATTAAATAAGTGTGTGGTGAAAGAGCTCAGCAATCAGATCCTCAGGAAATGGGAAGTCTAGACTTCTATCACGCTTATAGTTGCCTCCACAGAGTTTCACCAAAATTAGTTTTCCTTTCATATGTTAGCTTTGTCTCTCTACTGAGTTAAATTATCATCGAGGAAATAGCCAAAAGGTACACAAAAGATGTTCAGTATCATTCATCAGGGAAATGTAAGTCAAAACCACAATGAGATATCACTTCACACTCGTTGCAATGGCTGTCATGAAAAAGACTGGATGGTGAGTGTCGTCTAGGATGTGGAGAAGAGAGAATCCTCGCGGAATGTAAATTGTTTAAGCCACTGTGGAACCCAGTATGGAGGTTCATCAAAAAAATTATAAATGGAATTGTCCAGCAATTCCACTTCTGAGTATACATCCAAAGGAAACGAAATGATACCCTGAGACATCTGCACTCCCACGTTCATAGCAGCATTATTCATAATAGGCAAGAGGGGAAATAACCTAGGTGTTCATCAGCGGATGAACGCGTCACCTACTAGGGTCCTTAGCCTCCTTAATCATGAGGAATTGATAGAGGACAGATGAGGAATTCAGGCAGGGCTCTGTTGGGACTCCTGCTGCAGTGGGAAGGAGCAGTAACAAGTCACAGTGCTCTTGCCTACTCCCCTGTACTCTGAGCAGGGTGCAAGTGCAGCACCTGCCTTTGCTCCCAGGTCCTCAGAAGGGGCAGTTGGGTTTTTGGCTTTCTGTGTCTTGCTGTTTATAATTTGTCTCAACTGCACAAACAGTCATTAGTTAGAAACAATTAGAAACTATTTGTCCCTGATAGTTCATTTGTATTTTGTTGCTGAGGGAGACATTTATCGGGATTCAAGCTCTGCCACTAAGTGTCCCAGTCTCCAGCCTGTCTCAAATGGATACAGAAAATGTGAAATTGTATATATGTGTGTGTGTGTGTGTGTATATATATGTCACACACATATGTAATGTGTATATATGTTATACACACATATGTAATATGTATATATAATAGATTTATATATTGAAATTGAAACAAAGTTATAGAGTGAAATTCAAACAGAGCAAGTCCTTGCCCTCTATGTCCTCAACCTGCCTTTTGTCTGTAGAAAAACTTGAGCCAAAGAATAAATTTAATCAGAGAAGTGAGAAAAGGCAGAAACAAAGGAAAACAAACAAGTCAAGGGAGACCGAATAATACTAGTTCAGTCTGTAAGGATAGTCAAGAGCCTCCAGTTCCTCCTCAGGGGCCGTAGATCGTATCCGGAGCCGTGTCTTCTGAGCTGTCTTATAGATACTGAAACCCCCACTAAGTGGAAGATGGTGACTATATGATGACCAGACTGTAGCCAGGACATAACCTGCCACAGTTCTGAGAACTGGCCTCAAATAAACTGACCCTGAAACTAAAAGCTAACTGTACTTAAAACCATCAGGATGGTGTTGATCAGATCACTGATGACCAATTTCAAGATGACTGTGCTGTTTCTGCAGGTAGCCCCCTCCCTCCATCTATAAAAGCTCTCAAGCTTTTGTCCTTTAAGCTCTGCTCCACTGCTTGTCTGAGTCAGGGCGGAGGAAGGGGGTTGGCTTTTGGAATCTCAACACCCCACCTTGTCCCCCTTGCTGGCTTCTGAGATAAAGCAAACTTTCCTTTCCGCCATCTTAATGGTGATTATAGCTAACAATACTGTATTGTACATTTGAAAGTTTCTAAGAGGGTAGAACTTACATGTTCTTACCACAAAAGCAAATGGTAACTATGTGAAATGGATGTGTTAACTAACCTCATTCACGTATATACATGTATCAAATAATCATATTGTACCACATAACCTTACACAGTATTGTTTGTCAAAAGTTATATCTCAGTAAAGTTAGAAAACATAAAACTGAGGATAATGATTGGGTTTAACTCTTCTCTTTAATACCACCAGGTGCCTCAGATGGTAAAGAATCTGCCTGCAGTGCAGGAGACCCGGGTTCGATCCCTGGGTTGGGAAGATCCTCAGGCGAAGGAAATGGCAACCCTCTCCAGTATTCTGGAGAATCCCATGGACAGAGGAGTCTGGCGGGCTACAGTCCATGGGGTCACAGATAATCAGAGATGACTGAGTGACTAACATTTAATACCAGTATTCAGTTATAACAGTGTGCTAGGGAAGTTACTAGCTTGAGGAACAGGTTCTCTGATACTGACTGATACTGTTTCATCTATATCTGTCTATCATCAATCTCAGATTTTTTATACCATAATATAAATATGTGTACTTCAACATTTCTGTGAAATTTGGTATTTTATTCTTTAAATACTTGAAAAAAAAATCACAGAAGTGCTATATAAATAGTAGAAGCTCATGATTTAGCTTATTACATAAACACTAGTTTCTTTTTATGGTGATTAATTCATTCAAATAAATTATAGAAGAAAACATATATTTTTTCTGAAAACATATTTAGAATCAAGCTTCAAGTTCTAAGCTGATAACATTCTCATTAATAACAATAAAGCCAACAGATCTTATTTAACCAGAAGAGCAACTGACTTATCCCAGACAGACTCTTTATTTGTTGGGTTTAAACATCTCTTCTCATATGCAGCAACTTGCACTTTATTTAATTATTTAAAGATAAAGAGACTGTCAGTTTCTGTTTATAAAAAATAGCTGTAAAAACAGTTTAAAATAAGTAACACCAGTATAATGTTTTATGACAAGGATTTCAAAGTGATTTTAACAAAATTCCATCACAAATTTCAAAGTGATAATCTCACGTTCCTAGTGACACATATTTCCGGAAAGGGAGTTAAATCCAAGTCTGTATACATAATCATGAAATGATAATGTGCTAAAGAACTACTTCGCTGTAACCCTGAAAAAATGCAGCCTCCTAAATGGCTAAATTCACATGTGTGAAGGGGAGAAGGCAAAGATACAGATCACAAAACAGTTCCCAACACTTTTTCACCTCCTCCCCCAAAAAAGTGTAATCTGGATTTAGTAGTCATGGAATTATCTTTTGAAGCAAGAGTTTTTTTCCCCCTTTATTTACACTGCAATTAAAAAAGAATTCTGTTTTTAGTTTTTTAAGGAACCTCCATACTGTTCTCCATAGTCATTGTATTGATTTACATTCCCACCAACAGTGCAAGAGGGTTCCTTTTTCTCCACACCCTCTCCAGCATTTATTGGTTATAGATTTTATGATGATGGCCATTCTGACCAGTGTGAGGTGGACACAGTATAAAGCAATTATACTCCAGTAATTTTTTTTTTAATGTCTAGAAGGATTAGTATGTATACAGTAGTGTTTTACTAAACATATTTATAGTGAATTGGAGATAAAAAATCTTTTTGATAGAATTTAGAAGGTAAGGATTTTTTTTTTGAATATAGTTGACTTACAATATTATAATATTAGTTTATTAGTGCTAGTTTCAGGTAAACAGCAAAGTGATTCAGTTATACATTTTTTTCAGATATTGTTCCATTCTAGGTTACTGCATGATATTGAATTCCCTGTTATATATGATAAATTCTTATGTCTATTTTATATATAGTGGTGTGTATCTGGTTATCCCATACTTAGAAGTTAAACATTTTAAACATGTCAATACATTCTAAGTTAGAAAAACTCATCTGGCTTCTGTGATAGTATAACTTCTACTTATTCTCACTTTCTTTTCTGTCTTCTTTGTAGACTACTCTGTTCACACTGACGTTGCCCAGGTGTGCCCTCTTCCCTTACTGACTCGTGCATCCATTCTCTGGATTTAACTGCCACATCCCTGTAGTCATATATATCTATCTGTTGTTGTTTAGTCCCTAAGTCGTGTCCGACTCTTTGTATCCCTATGGACTGTAGCCTGCCAGGCTTCTCTGTCCATGAGATTTCCTAAGCAAGAATCCTGGAAGAGGTTGCCATTTCCTTCTTCAGGGGATCTTTCAGACCCAGGGATCCAACCCATGTCTCCTGCATTGGCAGGTGGATTCTTTACTGCTGAGCCACCAGGGAAGCCCAATATATATATATATATACACATGTATGTGTATATACAGATGAAAAAGAGAGAGAGAGAAAATATCAGAATCTAGAGTCTCTCTAAGTGTTGTTCCCAATGTTGGATATAATCCCATGTTACTGGATATACAAAGAAACATTAAAATGTGACTAATACTCAAAACAAAAGGCAATCAGTACACACTTCTGTGCTATACTAAGACCCACTGAAAAAAATACATTAAATGAGTAAATTATATGCTATGTGAATTATATCTCAGTCTGGCTGTTACAGCAACAGGCTATCAATGGAAGTTCAACTCTGAAATGATCCATATGGAATTGGCAGATGAGGTTGTAAAAGTGATTGTAGTTACTAGGCTCTGCTCTGAAAAAGAAAAAAAGTACCTATAATGAATAAACACATAAATCTTTAGAGAAAAACTGTAATGACATGAGTTTGACCTAACTCTGGAAGAGAGTGAAAGATGGGGCACCTGGCATGGTACGGTCCATTGGATCACAGAGTCGGACACAACTGGATGACTGAACAGCAGCGATCTAAGGAACCAAATGGAAATTATAGGGGAAATGTCTATTAGAGATACATATAGATTTAGATGTAATAATATGTCTATATATGTATTTATTTATCTGTATCTATATATCTACCTATGTTATAATTTTCACCCAGGATTTTCCACTCGAGATTTATTCTAATAGATACAAGTGTCATTGGGCTTCCCAAGTGGTGCTAGTGGTAAAGAACCTGTTTGACAACACAGGAGACGTAAGAACACTGAGTTCATTCCCTGGGTCAGGGAAGATCCCTTTGAGAAGGGCATGGAAACCCAGTCCAGTATTCTTGCCTGGAGAATTCCATGCACAGAGAGTCCAGGGGTGGCAAAGAGTTGGACACAACTGAGTGACTTAGCACACACGCACAAGCATCATTGGGCATCTTTGCATCTTAATGCACCTGAACTCAACATATTTAAACCTGAGCTCAACATCTGCTGTAAAACTCCACCTCCTGCCATACCTGCACAGAGGTTGATGACTTGAAGTATTTCTCTTGAGAAAACTTTACAAAAGCTGTACTTCTTTTTGGTTACTATATATAGTTACTGGGTGTGTGTGTGTGTGTGTGTGTGTGTGTATATAAACCCTTTAAAAATGTTATATAAATAAAATCTGGTTCATAGTTTTCTATTTTCTTTTGAAAATACATCCCAGGCTTGAAAATGGTGATTTAGTAATAGCAGACTATATCTATCAATGCTTGTGTACACATACATGCATGCATGCGTGCTCAGTGGTGCCTGACTCTATGCCGCCCCACTCTATGTAGCCCGCCAGGCTCCTCTGTCCACAGGCAAGAATACTGGAGTGGGTTGCCGTTTTGTCCTCCAGGGGATCTTCCCAACCCAGGGATCAAACCCATGTCTCCGGCTTTGGCAGGTGTATTCTTTGCCACTGAGCCACCTCAGAAGCCCACGTACACATATTATTTATTTATCAGCATTTGGCTCAACATTCAGAAAACGAAGATCATGGCATCCAGTCCCACCACTTCATGGGAAATAGATGGGGGAAACAGTGGAAACAGTGTCAGACTTTATTTTTCTTGGCTCCAAAATCACTGCAGATGGTGACTGCAGCCATGAAATTAAAAGACGCTTACTCCTTGGAAGGAAAGTTATGACCAACCTAGATAGCATATTCAAAAGCAGACACATTACTTTGCCAACAAAGGTTCATCTAGTCAAGGCTATGGTTTTTCCTGTGGTCATGTATGGATGTGAGTTGGACTGTGAAGAAGGCTGAGCACCGAAGAATTGATGCTTTTGAACTGTGGTGTTGGAGAAGACCCTTGAGAGTCCCTTGGACTGCAAGGAGATCCACCCAGTCCATTCTGAAGGAGATCAGCTCTGGGATTTCTTTGGAAGGAATGATGCTAAAGCTGAAACTCCAGTACTTTGGCCACCTCATGTGAAGAGTTGACTCATTGGAAAAGACTCTGATGCTGGGAGGGATTGGGGGCAGGAGGAGAAGGGGACGCCAGAGGATGAGATGGCTGGATGGCATCACTGACTCGATGGACGTGAGTCTGAGTGAACTCTGGGAGTTGGTGATGGACAGGGAGGCCTGGCGTGCTGTGATTCATGGGGTCGCAAAGAGTCGGACATGACTGAGCGACTGATCTGATCCCTTTATTTTCTTTTTATTTTCTCATGCTGTCATTTTGAACTTTTAAAACACTGAAGTTTTAAGAACTTCTCTCAGTGGACGTCTCAAGATTATCACCTTGTTTATTCTAAGAAAAACAAAGAAAACAAGGCATCTTAGAAGACTGATTATAATAGCCATTATCTAAGCACAAAAAGGAAAGGGAACAGCAAGATATCATACAGAATTAACAAAGCGTAAATAATATTTCATGTTATACTAAAGGCATTTTGTTTAAAATTACATGGCTCAGGTAGCATAAAAATGCCACCAAAGTGGAGAAACAAAACGTTAAGAATCAGATTCATTAGAGCTGGTTTGGGTCTGAAGAGTTCAACTCCAAAGCCATGGTCTCTGCCACCTCAGTTTTACAATGACATTTTCAGGATGCAATGCTCGCTCGTTGGATCTTCATCTTTTCTCTGTTTAATGGCAACAGGAGTCAGTAGCCATGAAATTGCTGGAGGGCCCCTAATAAATACTTGGATTTATTAAAGGAAAATAGCTGTACACATTTGTACAGATATGTATAACTCCCAATGTAAAACAAGGCAAAATAAGGCATTACACTGGGCCTACTGAGTTTCTTCCATTCTTTTTTTTTTTTTTTTGGAGATGGAAATATTCTTATCTGGGCAAAGGGTAGATGTGGTTTCTTATGAATAGTAACTATATGGAAACTTTCATCTGGTGGAACTGTTCATAAGATTAAAGTACTTACATACAACCATTGCCTCTTTGTCAGGAAATTAGCTGTAAAGTAACTTACTGAAAGAAAAGCACACGTGTTGCGTGTGTACACATTTACATATATACACATATATTTGCATATTTAATCTCCTCAGTTGAAATCTTTTTCTCCTTCTAAATTCAAACATGCCCTAGAAATGAAGACTCCAGTTTATGAACAAAGATGAAATAATCCTTGCATATTAGATCTTTTTTAACTAATGAAGAATTCACATTAAAATAAGGGGAATAATCAGTTCTTGAGGACTGTGAGTTATTTTTGTTTGCTTTTTCCATAATGGTTTATTACCAGATATCAAATATAGTTCCATGTGCTATACAGTAGGGCCTATCATTTATTTTATAGATGATATTTTGCACTGTTAAATCCCCAACTCCTAGTTTATCCCTTCCCTCCCTTCTCTTTGGTGTCCTTAAGTATGTTTTCTATGTCTGTGAGCCTGTTTCAGTTTTGTAAATAAGTTCATTTGT
The DNA here is from genome assembly GCF_032452875.1 of Bos javanicus. Lineage (NCBI taxonomy): Eukaryota > Metazoa > Chordata > Mammalia > Artiodactyla > Bovidae > Bos > Bos javanicus. The sequence continues at coordinate 17,968,214 of NC_083894.1, forward strand.
ATCATATTTTAGATTCTACTTATAAGTGAAGCCCTATGATATCTTTCTTTCTCTTTCTGATTTACTTCACTTAGTATGCTAATTCCTAGGTCTACCCAAGTTGCTGCAAATGGCGTGATTTCGTTCTTTTTATAGCTGAGTGATATTCCGTGTGTGTGTGTGTAGTCACCCGCAAATTGACACTTGTCATGGGCACTTGCCATCTACCTCTACAAAGATTAAGTCATGTGCTGCTGCTGCTGAACTCAGCATCCCCAGAAGGGCTCAAGAGGAGAGCAGAGATGAGGCACTCTGTTCTGGGAAAACTGGCAGGACAGATCTTCAGACAGTTAGATAGTCCCAGGAGCTGACTTTATGAGCCCGATTCTTGTTATCTCCTCATATCTAGAAAAGCACTAAAATCCTTCATGGGGACGACTGTTTTCTGTAACTAGTAGAAGCTTCATGAGATCAGCAGAAACTTTCTAAAAGCTAATCATGCTTGACTGCATACACTCCCCCTTTAACAAAATCACATGTATACTGTCCTTCCCCCCTGCTTCTTTGGAGCAATTTCTCAGAGCTATTTGATGTGCTGTCTCCCGGGCTGCAGTCCTCATATTGCTCCAAGTAAAACTTCCGTCACAGCTCTCATGCTGCGGATCTTCTTATCCACTCACCTGTCAGTGGACACTTAGGCTGCTTCCATAGCACTTGGTGATAGGGCTGTGAACACTGAGGGTACGTGTCTCATCAAATTAGAGTTTTCTCTGGATATATGCTCAGGAATGAGATTTCTGGATCGTGTGGCTGAAGTTTTAATATATTTAAACCCTCACCCAAAAGAAAAATGTAAATTATTCTCTACTTAGGTTTCTACTTAGCATGTAAATTTTGGAAATTATTTAATGAAGTTAAGACAGAATTATTCTGATATAAAATAGAATCAATAATATTTAGTAATGTATAATTGAATTGTATTTTAGTGAATGTTAGAATAATGGTATATACATTAAACCACAGGCATCTTAAGGGTTTTAAAATGTGTGGTTAGGGGATTTTCCAGCTGCTATATATTCTGCCAGATGCTTCAGTTTTTGATCTGCTCCACCGTTTGGGAATGAAGAACTTATTTTGCAGAAGTGCTGTTGCCTGCATTCCGATGGTTTTCTCCAGCTGTGCCACTGTTTACAGCTCATGGCCACAGCATCTCTGCTGATCAGACCCCTTGGTCTGAGTTTTCAAATGCTGCTTATAACAAAAACTACAAGAGCTACTTTGAGTTACATAAATTTAGAGCTGAATGGGAGAAGGCAATGGCAACCCACTCCAGTACTCTTGCCTGGAAAATCCCATGGACGGAGGGGCCTGGTGGGCTTCAATCCATGGGGTCGCTAGCAGTTGGACACGACTGAGCGACTTCCCTTTCACTTTTCACTTTCATGCATTGGAGAAGGAAATGGCAACCCACTCCAGTGTTCTTGCCTGGAGAATCCCAGGGACGGGGGAGCCTGGTGGGCTGCCGTCTATGGGGTCACACAGAGTCGGACACGACTGAAGTGACTTAGCAGCAGCAGCAGCAGAGCTGAATAGCTGTAGTTTGTTTTTGGATGGTTTTTCAGATGAAATTGTATAACACAGTAGTGAAACTTACAAGGTTAAAAATTAAAGGTCGAAATAATATTTAAATAAGATGTGAAACATACAGCATAATCATACAGTTGGAGAGTAGTTTCCAAAAGTCACTACAGAAAACTGATCTCATCAACTTATAAAGAGTGCTGTGTATATGAAGATATGTCTGCATAATGAAAGCTTAGATATCTCTGCCATGAACATTTGTAAGACAAATAACCTTTTCAGAAAACGTGTGTGCATGGGGGATATTTTGAAACTCACAACACTTGTCAAGAGGAAATTAATTTCCACTTGAACTAAGCTAATGTGAATGTCAAAAATGCCCTTTGAAAGTTTAATCACAAGATAAAAGATCATGTCTAAGAGTAAATTTGCATATATAAAACCAATCTATAACACTGACTAAATGTTGTTTTATGACAACCCAGTTCAGTAAACAAGCCGGCCTTGTGACCTTGGGTAAGTCATATAGTTTCATCGTCCTCATATAAATAACTGATATGTGAGGACATCCTGAGACATCCATTCAATAACAGCAAAAATAATAAAGTACGTCTACAATGTATTATTTTAAAAATTGTATGAGATATTTATATATGCATGTATCATATATACTCATATATACATGTATAGATATGAATTATTTGCTTAACTAATGATTATACTTTCCTATTTGCATATTAATCATATATATATATTCACATACTTATGAAAACTTTAGTGTCTAGATTTGTTAATGTTTTATACTTTTATAAAGTACTCTTCAAGTCAAAAGAAGAAAAATCCTACAGAATCTTTCCTTCTGGAGTATTAAAAAGAGATTTGTTCAAAATTTTAAACTGATGGTTGAAAAATGTTGAAAAGTGATGAGGATCTCCATAAATAAGATAAATTAAAAATGCATGCCTAGAGCTTTGTGATGTTTATGTAAAACACTATTAATTTTTATAGTTGTAAATCAAGCTGGCAACATTCAAAAGTCATGTCCTTTTTAGACTCCAGGTTTCACTGGGTCGGATGACTAAGATATACAGTAAGAGTGGGTTTGTACACGCACGTATTTACCTTTATACACAGACCAAGCCAACAAATATGAAAAACCAAATGAAATAAAAGCTTGTCAAGATTTGTTAGACTGTGAAATAGGATAGAGTCTCCTTATAAAAGCAGGTTATGGGTGGCTCAGATGGTAAAGAATCTACCTGCAATGCAGGAGACCCCAGTTTGATTCTGGGTGGGGAAGATCCCCTGGAGAACGAAATGGCACCCCACTCCAGTATTCTTGCCTGGGAAATCCCATGGACAGAGGAGCCTGGGGGGCTACAGTCTACGGGGTCACATAGAATTGGAATTGGCTTAGTGACTAACACACAACACACAAATGAAAGCAGAAGACAATTTGTTTTATTCCAGTTTGCCAAACCATTCTTTATATACCCTCATCACAGCAACATTCTGCATCAAGCAAAATCAGGATGTTCATATCAGTACAGGGGAGGAATTAGATATGAAATGAATTCTGTACTTATTCCAATTTCAGGGATCACAGAAAGAAAATAAAAATTAAACTTTAAAGCTGAAACACTCAGGATTAGGCTAATAAAAACTTATATTTTTAAAATGAAAATTCCAAATGTTATGGGTCTAGGGCTATCACTGACTAATTGCATAGTATGATAAACCACCTAGTGTTATCAGTGGGATTAATTCAGGTTGTCACTAAAAATAACACTGGGCATTTGATGATTTATCCTTTGGTCTTCTTTTTTTTAATGTTGTTAACAAGCTTAGTGCTTGGCAGTGAATGAATAAATGTATAGCTCAAAGGCAGTTTTCTCTAAAGAACTTGGTGATGCTTTCCTAGCAAAATTGTGCACTTTTTGGTTTATTCCTGTTTTTTAAACATTGCTTCAATGGGCTACCCAGGTGGCTCAGTGTAAAGAGTCTTCCTGCTAAGGCAGGAGATGTGTGTTCAATCCCTGGGTCAGGAAGATCCCCTGGAGAAGCAAATGGCAACCCACTCATGGAAAATCCCATGGACAGAGGAGGGCCACAGTCCATGGGGTCACAAAGAGTGGGACTTAAGTCACAAAGACTTAAGCGATGGAGCACAGCAGAAACTTTGCTTCAATATTCTGATTTCGTGTGTGTATGTGTGTTTTTTTTTTCCTGTGATTTTCTGGATTGCAAAGACCATAGTCTTTCTTCGTCCATTGATTCTGAACACGAAGTACAATATTAGCATATTCAAGGTAGTTAATAAGTATTTGACAGAATTAATGGGTGAAGGAATAAGTGATTGTATAGTGACACACGTCTTAGACAGTATCAATTAGCCAGTTACAAACTCAAGCTCATTGTTTTATTCATTCACAAATACTGCCAGAGTGCTTAGTATAAATAAAACAAATGAATCCATAGATAGCCATCTGCTATCAATTTAGGATGTCATTCATGAGAATAAAAATAGAAGGGGAAGGAAACAGTGCCCAGTGGTACACAGTGCCCCGGCTGGAGGTCTGTGGGCAGGAGATTGAAGGTCGTCATGGGCTCCGTAGAAAGCTACCTAGGTGACCTTGGCTGCTTAACCCTTCTGGCTATCAGTTTCTTTATTTGTAATATAAAGGGATCACCTTAATGGTCTTTAAGTTCCGTGTATGTCTAACATTTTATTATGATGATTGATAGTTGTTTTGTTCAGGCACAAGCTCTGTAGGCTCCTCATCACAGATTGCTCGAGGCACAGGCATAAAATCATTATAAAGGGTATCAACAGGGGAAACCGTAGTTCTAAAATTATTTTCTGTGCAAAATACAGCAGAGACACAGAGGCAGTGAAGGGTCGAGCAGTGGTGAAGACGTTGGTGTTCAGCGTGGGGGCGGGAGAGAAAGCTTCAGTGTTCGAGAGAAGGGTCCCCCCCCAGATACTGATACCCACACTAGGATTTTAAGGATAAATTTTGCAGGGGCACAGCAGGGGATGTAACGGGATGAGCCATTCCAAATGTCACAAACAGCATGCGCAGAGACAAGAGGCTTGAAACAGTGGGAACATAAAGGAAATTGGCAGTAGTTTGGTTTTGTTGGAGAATTAATTTGTGTGGCAGGTTGGAGATTGGAATTGTAGGTTGACAGCCAGACCTAGAGAATCTTGAATTCCATGCCCGAGGGTGTGTAGACTTTCTTCTTTGTGAACCTTTAGGAGGTTTTAACCCAGGAGGGACAGGACAGACCGTTGTTTAACAAAGATCCTGATGACTGCTCTGTAAAGATGAACTCAGGGGAATCAAACCAGAGGCATGTGGGTATTTTCAGAGTGAAGTGAGGTGATGTTTCAGTGAGAGATGGGCAGGTGGTAAACGGAAGCCACCGCAGTGATGTGAAAAGTGGGGGCATGATGAGAGATTTATGAGAATCAGTCAATGACTTTTGGTAATAGAAATCAGGGAAGAATTACGGGAGAGAGGACAAATTTTTTTAGGTTGGACAACTGGAGAGGATTTTGTTAATGGAAATACTCAATATCGAAGAACAAACGTGTTCTCAGACGAAAGATGCAGAGTTTGCTTTTAACTATGTTGAATTTGAAGGACCTCTGAAACAGTCCAGAGGGAACAGCCCATTGCAATTAGACTAGTATCCACAAACCTTTCTAATCTTTTTTTTTCCTACATTCTATTTTTTAAATTTTTTAATGGAGGGAAATTGCTTTAAAATGTTGTGTTGATTCTGCTGTAACACAATGCGAATCAACCGTAATTATACTTATATCTAGTCTTGTCTTAAAAGTCTAACATGGCTCTGCTACTCACCCTTATTTCCTACCACCCCTCTTAACCTGCTCTAGCCACACACCACTGTTGTTACAGTCATATGTGTTAAACTTTTCATTTTCCTTCCCCTGAGCTTTCACACTTACTCTTTATTCAGTTTAAAACAACTCCCTCCCAGACATTTATAGAGCTGTTTTGTATTTGTTAAGCCTTAGTTATTATGTCTCAGAATATCATCATCTTGGAATCACCTTCTAAGACTGTCTCAGTGTTGCTCAATACCTCAGTTGTCTTCAGCAGCTCCCGTTTTGCTTTGTCCAAAGGGGAAAATCCTACTCCTGTTAATTATTGCTTAGCTCTATAGCAATAAATTACCATACTATGGGAATATGATTGTTCTTAAGGAAATATCAACAGCTATACATTCAAGTATATGTACGTAGGGCTTCCCTGGTAGCTCAGATGGTAAAGGATCCACCTGCCAATGCAGAAGACTCGGGTTTAATCCCTGGGCCTCGAAGATCCCCTGGAGAAGGAAATGGCAGACCACTCCAGTATTCTTGCCTGGGAAATCCCATGGACAGAGGAGCCTGGCGGACTACAATCCATGGAATTGCAAAAGTGTTGAACATGAGTTAGCGACTAACAACAAATACATACATACATTAATATATAGAATCCCATGGACAGAGGAGCCTGGTAGGTTACAGTCCATGGGATCACAAAGAGTCGGACACGACTGAGTGACTTTCACTGTCTTTCTTTAATATACATAATTATATGTATATATAGTGTATATATATTTGTGTGTATACATAGACTATAACTTAAAACTCAGAAGAAACATCACGTTTGTATAAAATAAATCCATGAATAAAATAATCAAATATAAATTATAACTAACAGATACATAACTCTATTAATATATGTATATGTAGTATGCATGTAATTTAGATAAAAAGAGTATATGCGTTTATAAGTATTTATTTAAATTGAGTGAAGTCGCTTAGCAACTTTCTCTTTGCAACCCAGAATGCTGGAGTGGGTAGCCTTTCCCTTCTCCATTATTTAAATTAAATCAGTATATAGTATATAGTTAGAAAAGCCTAGTTTATTATCCTTTCAATATTAATAAAGACAAGGTAGATTTATAAGAATGATACATACTTAAAGCAATTTCACTCTACCCGTCAGTGTATTTGCCCTACATTGCAGCTGTTTACTCTGTGGATTTTTTTTCTAAGGCTGTAATTCTACCATGGGACAGAGTGTACCAAAACAAACAGACAGGGTCACAACCCTCTGTCTAACCTTTGCTATTTAAACCAAACTCCCAAACCTTTTGAAAATGTAAATTGCTCTGGCCTGTTCACTGAGAAGACAAGAACATATAACAGAAGAATTATTTTTTGTAAAATGTAAATCTGATTTTTTTTTCCCCTTGAGCACTTCTCAAGTGTTAAATTTAAAGACAGTTAATTATCATCCCTTCTTTAGAGCCCAAGAAAAACAATTTAGTGCTTAGTGAAATGAACATGCGATCTACCATATTACTTGTGTTTTTTTTTTTTTGTTTTTGGTAGGCAAGTAAGAAGAATTTACACATTGCAGCAAGAGAGACAATAACAGCACGGTCTGGAGAAGACAGACTCTAGGAATAAGGGTTGACATTTGCTCAACCCAGTGACAAAAAGCAGTGGGTAGAAATTTCTGATCTTCACCTGCCTGATGAACTAGTATTTCTGAGAAAGCAGCAGCACATAAATCACAACCAAAACTAGCACCAGGTTTAGCATTCACTTTCAAATAACACATTGGGCTACTAATTTTTAGTGACCTTTACTAAGTTAATCAAAATACTCTCAAGAAATCCACTTCTGTAGAAATAGAGAAAATATCAATGGTGTGCAAACTCATACCTGCAAATTGTTGAGAATCTGACTCCAGAAGATCACTTCATCAAAGTCCCGGGGTACAACCGCTGATGCTTCACAGTACGTGGTGTGAATCCCCACAAGATGAACTGGTAAAGGGTATAGGAAATTGTGATTTGTGAAATCTACCCACTGTTTTTTGTGTGTCTTTTTTTTTCTTTTTGAAACTTTATTTTGCTGTCCAGTCGCTCAGTCGAGTCCTGCTCTTTGTGACCCCATGGTCACAGCATAGCAGGCCTCCCTGTCCTTTACCATCTCGCAGAGCTTGCTCAAACTCATATCCATCTAGTTGGTGATGCCATCCAACCATCTCATCCTCTGCTGCCCCCTTCTCCTCCTATCTTCAATCTTCCCCAGCATCAGGGTCTTTTCTAATGAGTCAGCTCTTAGCATCAGGTGGCCAAAATATTGGAGCTTCAGCTTCAACATTAGTCCTGCCAATGAATATTCAGGGTTGACTCCTTTAGTATTGACTGGTAAAACTTTACTTTACAGAGAAGTTTTAGGTTTTCGGCAAAATTGAGGGAGAGGTACAGAGATTTGCCATGTACCCCCTTGTCCCAACACACACAGACTCCCCATCATCACCACCCCCCTCCAGATGAGTACATTTGTAACAAGTGATGAAACTACATTGACAAGTCATTATCACACAAAGTCCTTAGTTTACCTTAGGGCTCACTTTTCATGTAAATTCTGTAAATTTAGACAAATGTATAATGGCGTGTATCACAAAGTGTGAACACTTGGTGCACAGTTTAGAAAGGTTCTGGTTGCACCAAAGCCTGGTGAGAGTTAATTATTTTAATAGGGATTAACCAGTTTCTTTGCACACAGTAAGGGCATTGCTATACTCTCATTATGTGTCAAAGGGAAAGGGCTGATCTTACCAGGCCATAGGAGAAGTCCTGAAAAGGATACTCTGGTTTAACAAAATACCCTATATGTACCTCAGTCTTGGCTTTCACCTTAAATATAACCCATTAGCAATGATATCAAACATTATGTGTATATATTATGATATATAAAATGTATACATACTGTCTCATCCCAGTTTTTGCTCATAACAGCACAATGGTTCCAACCACTTTTCATGGGAAGTGGCTTAAAAATGCATTTCTTATTTGTTATTTTTTTTTTTTTTTTTAGTCCCCTGGATCCTACTTCCAAACATAGAAGTGAGTTATTTAATGTCCTTTGTAATTTAAGAGCATTTAAGCAAATATTTATTTCTCGGAAAAGAAATCATAACAAACATAAACAAAGCAAACTCGAATCTCAAGAAGGTAGTCATCACTGGTTTTCGGTCCACATACTCCCTGTTGCCACTCTGACACGCTTCCTGCTCTGTCCCGGGGAGGGGAGACTGTTCGCCCACTCTCTGTGTAGTTGCCACTTACTGTGCTTTCCTTCGAAGAAGGCAATGCCACCCCACTCCAGTACTCTTGCCTGGAAAATCCCATGGACAGAGGAGCCTGGTGGGCTGCAGTCCATGGGGTCGCTAAGAGTTGGACACGACTGACCGACTTCACTTTCACTTTTCACTCTCATGCATTGGAGCAGGAAATGGCAACCCACTCCAGTGTTCTTGCCTGTAGAATCCCATGGATGGGGGAGCCTGGTAGGAGGCTGTCTGTGGGGTCGCACAGAGTCGGACATGACTGAGTGACTTCACTTTCACTTTTCAGTTTCATGCATTGGAGAAGGAAATGGCAACCCACTCCAGTACTCTTGCCTGGAGAATCCCAGGGACCGGGGGAGCCTGGTGGGCTGCTGTCTATGGGGTCGCACAGAATCGGACACGACTGAAGTGACTTAGCAGCAGCAGCAGTGCATTCCTTGGCTGTGGTTGGGAGCATGTTTACTCTTACACTGCCCCCTGCAGGCTGCGTTGCCCAAGCTATCCTATCTGTTGCCTTCACTCTGGTTTCAACCACTGTGAAGTGAGAAGGGAGGAAGAAGGCAAGTTATCCTCTCTCTCCTCCTTCCTCAAGCTGATGCTCTGACAGTGGCTACATTTTTCTGTGATTCCCTCCAGAGAGATCCACTGTGGCCTCCGTCTCCACCAGATGATCGCTTTCCCTAGAGTTTGTTGTTGTTGTTTTTGTTGTCCAGTCGCTCGGTTGTGTCCAACTCTTTGTGACCCCATGAACTGCAGCACTCTAGGCTTCCCCGACCTTCACCCTCTCCTGGAGTTTGTTCAAACTCATGTCCGTTGAGTTGGTGATGCCATCCAACCATCTCATCCTCTGTCGTCCCCTTCTCCTTTTTCTCTCAGTCTTTCCCAGCATCAGGATCTTTTCCAATGAGTTGGCTCTTCATATCAGGTGGCGAACGTATTGGAGCTTCAGCATCAGTCCTTCCAATGAATAGTCTGGTTTGATTTCCTTTCAGTTCAGTTCAGTTCAGTCGCTCAGTTGTGTCCGACTCTTTGCGACCCCATGAATCACAGCACGCCAGGCCTCCCTGTCCATCACAAACTCCTGGAGTTCACTCAGACTCAAGTCCATCGAGTCAGTGATGCCATCCAGCCATCTCATCCTCTGTCGTCCCCTTCTCCTCCTGCCCTCAATCCCTCCCAGCATCAGAGTCTTTTCCAATGAGTCAGCTCTTTGCATGAGATGGCCAAAGTACTGGAGTTTCAGCTTTAGCATCATTCCCTCCAAAGAAATCCCAGGGCTGATCTCCTTCAGAATGGACTGGTTGGATCTCCTTGCAGTCCAAGGGACTCTCAAGAGTCTTCTCCAACACCACAGTTCAAAAGCATCAATTCTTCAGCATTCAGCTTTCTTCACAGTCCAACTCTCACACCCATACATGACCACAGGAAAAACCATAGCCTTGACTAGATGGACCTTTGTTGGCAAAGTAATGTTTCTGCTTTTCAATATGCTATCTAGGTTGGTCATAACTTTCCTTCCAAGGAGTAAGCGTCTTTTAATTTCATGGCTGCAATCACTATCTGCAGTGATTTTGGAGCCCAGAAAAATAAAGTCTGACACTGTTTCCACTGTTCCCCCATCTATTTCCCATGAAGTGATGGGACCAGATGCCATGATCTTAGTTTTCTGAATGTTGAGCTTTAAGCCAACTTTTTCACTCTCCACTTTCACTTTCATCAAGAGGCTTTTGAGTTCCTCTTCACTTTCTGCCATAAGGGTGGTGTCATCTGCATACCTGAGGTTATTGATATTTCTCCCGGCAATCTTGATTCCAGCTTGTGTTTGATTTCCTTTAGAAAATGCCTTTTCTTTCTGAGCTTAGGGAAAAGAATGCCTTGCAAGTGTTTCTGATCTCCCTGCTCCTTTATGCTCACTTGATCGGCTTCTTGAACCCTCCCATCACCCTTGCAACCAATTCCCAGAATTAAATTTTCCTTGTTTTAAAAACAGCAAAAGGTTTTTGTGTTCTTGGCTTTTGCCTGGATTGTGACAGATTTAGTCTGTATGATGTTATCCTAGGAGTATATTTCACTGGATATATTTCTTTGGTCTCATTTTTAGGCATTGTGGACTAGGGTGTTGTTGTTTTTTTTTTTTTTTAGACTTTAAGCATTAAATTGTACAGCTTGCATGGGAAATTGAGAATTAAATGAGTCTTTTTTTTTTCTATGAAAGTCTTTCTATTATAAAAATACACAGCAGTGTAACTTTGGTAATTAGTTCTAATATATATTGAGAACACATATATAAGTGGATTGATAGCATAATTCTTGGAATACTACCATGTGATATAGGATTTCTATATATATTTCATTTATTCTTATAATAACTCAACAGGGATACTGTGCAAATTCACTTGACATTATGAATTCTGTAAAATAGCTCCAAATCACATTCAGCCTCTCTGAGTCCAAAACCTAAAATATCTCTGTTCTGTGAAACTGACCAGAAATGATATTCCCTCGGAGAATATTGAAACAACAATGGCAGAATACGAAGGTGCCACGTGTATATTTTTCTTATTTTTAAAATTTCCTTCACTATACTACAAAAACTCCCTGTAGTAGTTTAAGATTAACGTTTCCCTGCCCTCAAGGAAAGACAACAGAGCAAAACAAGCTTTGTTTTTAATGACTTGAACTCTCAGTTTAATGTGTTAAGCATACAATGTGAAACTAAAAGAAGAGGATAATGTATTTGGGGGTGAAGATAAGTTAAAGGTAGCACCTCATGAACCCAACAGAAAGAAGCAAAGGAAGTTTTTTAGGAGGCAAGGAGAGCCCTGGGAACTGATGATGGGAGGATTTGTAAGGGAGAAGGGCTACTTTTCGGTCAGTGTCTCAAGAGCATTTCCAGTGCAGAACCCATAAGGAAGTTCAAAGTCAAATTGTCTTTGCTGGGTAAGAACAGAAGTACAGTCTCACTGTCTTACTCCTGGGCTGTATCCTCTATCAAAATATAATGACTTGGTTATCCGGATATTGTGCAGGACATCATGTTGGTTCACTAACAATGATGACATCATCTCAATTAGGCTTCATAAAATGAAGCACAAATAACCAAAACACCTTGATAAGATGCATGCATCTTAGTAGCAGGTAAATCTCGTGAAGAATCAGGCTGGCTAAATTGGTGACATTTAGAGGTCCAGTAAACTGGGGCATGCCATGAGGTAGAAGGTGCATATCGCATCTTCTGTCATTAGGAAAGACACCCAGCTCTTGGGTGGGTGTGGATTTTGGAGGAAGAGTTTTGGAGGAAGGGTTACTACTTATCAGGTGAATTGAAAGGTTACCAGTTTTAAGTGAAAAACAGTGGTTACTGGTAATACAATCTGCTCTGCCCCTTGGGCCACACAGCTCAGAAAGGTGCTAGACTTATCTATAGTAGATGACAGTGCAGTATAGGGTCTCTAACAAGCCCGGATATAGGCCTCTGAGGGTCCTGAAATGAAGTCACAGGTCCTATTGACACTCAACAATTACCGAAGGCATGAACCCGAGAGGTGGGGATCCTGGCGGCCCAGCCAAGAGTCTGCTTGTCATAGGGATTCAGGTTGAGGTCTGTGAGGACCCAGGGGGCACAAGAGAACTATATGCACGAGTAGCCCAGGTGTCTCTGTAGCACCAATGCCTTCCTTCAGCCCAGGAAGACTTCACAGGAGGCTCTATGTTCATCTAATAAAACAAGGGGAAAAAAATGACTATGTTCTGCATGTTACATGGAGAAAAGAAAGTGAACGGGTGCATGGCCATGAGGTGCTTTGGGCTAGGGAACAAGTGTGTGTGCTCACGCTCAGTCACTTCTGTTGTGTCTGATTCTCTGCGACCATGGACTGTAGCCACCAGGATCCTCTGTCCATGGGATTATCCCAGCGAGAATACTGGTGTGGATTGTCAGGCCACCCTTTAGGAGATCTTCCTGAGCCAGGGATTGAATCTGCGTCTCCTGCTTTGCAGGCAGCTTTTATTTTTACTGCTGAGCCACTAGGGAAGTGGAACAGCTGTCCAGGGCTCAGCCAAGGGAGAGCCTAAGGAAACCACTCTTATGTCCGAGGCTAATTGCAGAGACACTGAACCACCTGCCGACATGTGGTGCTAAAACTTAATATCCAGACAACATAGATCTCAGAACCACAAAGTGGAGGTAGGGTTGACCTCTCTCACTGTCATGTCTAAGTAATTCCCTTGTAGAATCATCTGTGCTTTCCATTCCCCCACACGAGGCTTTTCTGGATCAGAGGCAATCGTTTCTAGGAGGGAAATGCTTTCATAGAAAGGATTCCATGTAATTTGGCATTGGAACTACCCCCAGGTTACTTTGTGTTTCTTATGCCAAAGTACTTACAGGCAAGGAAAGGAGATAATTTAGAGAGGCGATTGACCCAGACTACCTTGAGGAATTAGGGTTGTTTTTACATTGGAGAAGGAAATGGCAACCCCCTCCAGTATTCTTGCCTGGAGAATCCCATGGACAGAGGAGCCTGGCAGGGCTGCAGTCCATGGGGCTGCAAAGAGTCGGACACGACTGAGCGACTAACACACTTTACACAATAGGGACAGTGATAAATACTGTGGAACCCAAAAAGAATAACATGGCCTTCTCTTGATTCTTTTCTTGGGAATAACAGTAAATGGACGATTCCAGAAATCATGGTCCAAACAAGAGAAGGAGTTATGCGCTCAGAGCCCTTGGAGGTGATGGTTTGAGTCAACCCAGAAGATAGACACTTGGGACCAGCCAAGTGCTCTGTGTTCTGTGTATAGGTGACCCGTGAACTCCTCCACTAAATCTTCACTACTTTCCTGTCACTGTTCTGGACTTTCTGTTTGCACATGGAGAACAATGCTGTGTGCCCTGCTCCAGAATGTCATGCTGCCTGGAAGCGCAAGAAGTTAACTCAGTGGAGAAAGCTTTTGAACAAAGGAATATGGGAGAGAGTGGAGTTTCCCATTTTTTTCTTTAGAAAGGTAGTCGAGACATATTTCATATCCCTCTGTAGGAGAGCCTGTGGAATGGGGAGACCAGTTGCCCATCACCATGACTAAACTGAAAATGCTTCTCTCTGCTCTCTCTCCTTCCTCGTTCTGTTCCCTTGTCACCTGGGTCAGACATTTAGAAAATGTTTGCACTTAAGCTTTTGCTTTAGTTCTGGTTTCTGGGGAAATAGTAAGGTACTACTCTTTAGAAGGATGGCAGTACCCACACTGGGTCTGTTAATTCCAATGATCTAAAATTTTGTGACATGCAGGGATCCAGATCACTGCAGGAGTCTACTTCATAGTCTTAGAGAGAAGGCTCCATTCAAACTGTACATCACATGTTACTCATGAAGACCCAGAAGCAGCTGCTCCTGCCCAGGCTCTCACACATATCCTCCTTTAGTATCCAAGGGAGACAGAGCCCGTCATATACCACTTTATCCTTCTCTGCCGCCATCAGTGTTACCACACCATCCTCACTGCAGTGGCCCCATGCACTTCAATGGATTAATTCAAATGGCAGCAACCAGTCAAAACGAGATGTCAAAACGCTATTCTTGCTGTCTATTCATCTACAAATGTGTGCTTCCTTTCTAGTTTGCCTTATTTCTTTTCTTTTAAAGTTACATTTCAGCACATGGATAACTCCATAATATGGTTAATATTGTAAATAAAGGAAACAGACAAGCAGATTCCTTATTGTCGATCAGTATCACCTTCAAGAATCTCTTACCATTCATTTATTTTAAAATCTTGTTATGTTTTTCACTTTGGAGGCATTAGTTTCATATTTGCTTCTGAAAAATATTTCAGTTAAAAAAAGTCCAAAATAATGATGATAAAACAAAAAATACATCGTGTCTTTGTCTAAGCATCATCTCTTTGAATAGATATCTAGCTTTGTTATTATGATATTATAACCTTAGCTCCATTATTAAGATTTGTCTGTCCGTAGAAAAAATTAATCTTATCCATGGTCATAACATACTAGATGTTGGTCTGAAGAAGGGCATTCTTGGACCATTCTTACTATGGGTAGTAAAAGGCTATCTTTGTGCAGAAGTGAGCCAAATTTGGTTTGGCACCTTTTCATCTTAATTTCAATATGCTTTATTCCATCCTAACAGATATCAACCCATATTTCATTTTTTCCTGATGAGGTTGGGGTTTTGTCCTGATTGGGATAACCCTGATCCCAGGCTTATGTGGCCCTGTTACCAGCTAGTTCCTTTCCAAGGAAAATATCCATATTATTGACTGTGGCCAGGGTTCTTTGAATTATCTTCCCTACCTACACATTTCATTGTTATTGGTGATTTTCTGCCTTCCCACTGTTGAAGCCAGTGTTTCCCTCGGTCCTGACTATAGGCAGTAGGTGAGTTTCTTAGCTCAGCTCACCCCAGGCACCACTCACCCAGGCTTTACACACATCAGGGTGCCTTGAGCGGAAGCCCACCCTCTTCTCATAACCAGTGCTTTTCCTGTTGCATGATAGCCAATGATGCTGTTGACTTAATAGTATTCACTGGGGTTTAAATTTATGAAAGCTTAAGTCATTGCCAGCCCCAAAGATACTTAAATTTGATGAATTGCTCTCCAATATTGAAACCTGCTGCTGCTAAGTCGCTTCAGTTGTGTCCAACTCTGTGTGACCCCATAGACGACAGACCACCAGGCTTCTCTGTCCACAGTATTCTCTAGGCAAGAATACTGGAGTGGGTTGCCATTTCCTTCTCCTAAAACCTGCTAAAGCCACAAAAATAAATTTCTAATGCTAGAATTTAGGTAATTCTAATAGATAAATAATTTCAAATTGGAGTACGTTGTATCTGTCTGTGTGTCTAATCTTGTCTGTAGTATTTATTGTTTGATCATCCATCTATTTATGATCCATTCTAAATAGAGCTAATATTGACAGAGGAGAAACAATGTGTATTTTACTAAGTGAGGTAGCAAAAAAAAATAGGGTAGAAGTCATGAGATGGTCTGAGAAGAAAAATGAGAGATTATTTCTTTGCAGAAAGGATTATAGACAAGATGTAGTTTGGCTAGTAGATTTTCTTTACTTTTGACTTTTCACTTAAAACAGAGAAATCAGTTTTTTTTAAAAAGTAAAAAACCCACTTTTACTTTGTCACACTTGTCCAGTATTGCCTGGAAATCAGAATAAGATTAAAACAAGTGAGATTTAAAACCAAACAGTGTGAAGGTGACTGCTAAGTGCTTTGCGTTTACTACCTCACTGATCCAGTACTGCAAGTTCTGAAAAGAGATGAAAATAGTGCATTTTATGTGGCCAAGCTCTGAATCCACATGAAACACTGTAGATTTGTTTGAAGTTAAGTCTCAGCAAGTGGAAAAAAAAAATGCAACAAAATCTAAGAAATACCAGAGAGCATATTTTGAAATAAGTGAAAACCTTGGGGAAAATCTAAAAGTAAAATGCTTATCTTTCTCAATTGACATTTTCTGCAGTATTTTTTCCTTTTATTAAAAAATGTGGGAACAAATTAGATAGTGAAAAATGCACATTATTTAATACCACCAAATGCTCCCATTCTACCTCAAGTCCTGTTGCTAAAAAACAGCCACTTGTATTGATTTTTCTGGTATTTGCCAACGTATTTATTAACAACATTAAGTATAGTGCTGTTTTCTGATTTAGAAATTTAGACCCTTATTCACATCCTATTATAATGGATAAGGATTCAACTTTTTTTTTTATTGGAATTTCAAAGAGAAAAAGACAAATCTCTTAGCCATGAAGTAGATTTGTTGCACCATAAAATGTCAGTGTTAGACTGCTTTTTATATTTTATCTAGCTCGACACTATGTAACACTTGAATTTTTTCCCAACTCCTTCTCAGAGGACATCAGCTTCTGCATGATTTCCTCCAGTTTTGTAAAATTACAGCTCTCAAGGTCGTGCATTTCATAATTCCACAGCTAAAAGTCTCTCTCTCGCTCTTTGCTTTCAAATTAAAATCTATATTCCTGGAACTTCTCTCTCTTGATCTAGAATTCCAAATGGAATTACTACTATTCTGTCTGACAGATCTTTAAATATTTTTTAAGACAATATTCATCTTTTTCTGTAGTTCCCTGTCCAACATTAAATATTACAAAATTCTTGTACGAATGTATTTTAAGCCCTCTTTCCATCATCAGTGCTCTCTCTAAATTTACAGAATTCTTCAGTGTCCCCCTTCGAGTGTGACGCTCAGAATGTGCTACACAAGTAGACGTTTCATCCCTGCTTCCTCACTCACGGGGTTTTGGGAAAGCCACATCGCAACGCTTACTAGCCTTGAGCTTGTACGCGACCAGAATGCTTCACAGAGTGCACTTTACCAAGTCTAG
Organism: Bos javanicus; assembly: GCF_032452875.1. Taxonomy (NCBI): domain Eukaryota; kingdom Metazoa; phylum Chordata; class Mammalia; order Artiodactyla; family Bovidae; genus Bos; species Bos javanicus. The sequence continues at coordinate 17,985,323 of NC_083894.1, forward strand.
ATTCCTTTACATTGAACTCTTGAAATTGATGTTTTGGAACCAAAGTGCCAGATATTTTATCCATGTCAATTTCTCCTTCTAGTTAGATGTTGTGAGTCTGAGACACTTTTGAATACTGATTCCATCATCTGGTGTGTTTCTCAGAGCTTCCATGTTTGTGCAAATGTCCCAGTCCTTCCATTGCCACCCTTACCTGAGTCATTAATAAAGACATTTAGCCGGAAAGACTCAAAGACAGACTAGGTCTCTCCCTGCCATGCTGACGTGGATTATTTGATGAATATTTCTGAAAGTTGGGTTGTCTAACCAGTTACAGTATGTTTAAAACTTTGTAAAAAGCGATTAAGGAAGTCCAAGAAACCAACAAACAAAAATAATAATTATATAAGATGTTAACATAAGGGAGAAACTGTATCTTAGAGACGCATTGTTAATGTATCTTTTTAAACAACTGCAAAATAACTGTGATTTCACTACGCTATTAACACTTATCTATAGGCTCAGGGAAATGTGAGTCAAGGCAGTACACTCGTTCGTATAGACTTTATAACTGAGTGTAAGCCTTTGGGGGATAACGACCTTCCTTTGCTGTGTCTGTGTATGCAGGGACACAGGCATAGAAGGCTAGAAAGTACCCAAAGTGTTTGTTCTTTTTTTTATATTACAACATGAGTTAGAGATGCATGACATATAAACAACCAGCAAATAGTTGCATTTTGAAGTGTGTGAGCAGATGCTCCGCTGTTTGGGAATTATTGTTGAATGAATATAAAGTAGAACTTTTAGGGAACTTGTCATTTAGGTAATATCTGCTTTTATTGGCAAAGAGATTCTCTCCCTGTGAAGTCATCATTATCAGATTTTGACAGTTTCACAGTGTGTCCATACACACCATAGGGTATTTCTTACTTCTTTCTTTTTTTTTATTTTATTTAATTTTTAAACTTTACATAATTGTATTAGTTTTGCCAAATATCAAAATGAATCCACCACAGGTATACTGTTTCAAGTACTCTGTCTCTTCCTAGAAATAAATGTCATCTACAACATCTGGGATTAGAAAGAGAGCAAAAAATTCTCTTTAAGTGGGGGACACTACAGGAAATTTTTTTTCCTTTGGACATTTTTTTCCTGGTGATTGGTTTATTCCTAAATGCGTGCTACTGACCTTATTTCCATTTTGTCAGTAAACTGGAACTGAAGATAAGATTTGGAATAAATATGTGCTTACTTGCTTATCAAAGTGAATAGCTTGTATATTATCCCTTTCTAATGAGTAAATTTTGTTGGTTTGTTTTTAAAGGGAAGTTACCCAAAATATCAATATTGATGAATTTAAAAAAATGTAAACTAGCATTTATTTTTTTCCATTTTTTCTTTTTTCTCTTTTTTTATGTTGCAATATGTTTGATTTATGATGTGTTAGTTTCAGGTGTACTGCAAAGTGACTGAGTTGTACATTATTCTTTTCCAGATTCTTTTCCCATATAGGTTGTTATAGAGTAATGAGCATAGTTCCCTGCACTATACTGTAGTCCTTGTTGATTATTTAATATTTAGTAGTGTGTATATGTTAATCCCAACCTCTAATTTTTCCCTTCCCTACCTTTCCGCTTTGGTAATCATAAGATTGGGGCTTCCCTTGTAGCTCAGTCGGTAAAGAATCTGCCTGCAGTTCAGGAGACCAGGATTCGATTCCTGCATTGGGAAGATCCCCTGGAGAAGGAAATGGCAACCCACTCCAGTATTCCTGCCTGGAGAATCCCATGGACAGAGGAGCCTGGCAGTTGGGGTTACAAGAATTGGACACGGCTTAGCAGCTAAACCCACCATAAGATTGCTTTCTAAGTTTGTGAGCCAGTTTCTGTTTTGTAAATAAGTTCATTTGCATCATTTTTTAAACTCCACATATAAGTGATATATTTGTCTTTGACTTACTTCACTTAGTATTATAATCTCTAGGTCCGTCCTTGTTGCTGCAGTTGGCATTATTTCACTCTTTTCTAAGGCTAAGTAATCTTCCATTGTATATATGTATATCTTTCTCCGTTCATCTGTTGATGTGCATTTAGGTTGCTTCCATGTCTCGGCTATTGTAAATAGTGCTGCAGTGAACATTGGGATGCGTGTATTCTTTTAAAGTATGGTTTTCTCTGGATATATGCCCATGAGTGGGATTGCTACATCATATGGTTGCTCTATTTTTTTTTTTTTAAGGTATTTCCATATTGTCCTCCATAGTGACTGTACCGATTTACATTCACACCAACAGTGTAGGAAGGTTCCCTTTTCTCCACACTCTCTTCAGCATTAATAATAGTTAATATTAACAATAGTTTTTAATAGACACATGTACCCCAATGTTCATCGCAGCACTGTTTATAATAGCCAGGACATGGAAGCAACCTAGATGCCCATCAGCAGATGAATGGATAAGAAAGCTGTGGTACATATACACAATGGAGTATTACTCAGCCATTAAAAAGAATACATTTGAATCAGTTCTAATGAGGTGGATGAAACTGGAGCCTATTATACAGAGTGAAGTAAGTCAGAAAGAAAAACACCAATACAGTATACTAACGCATATATATGGAATTTAGAAAGATGGTAACGATAACCCTGTATGCGAGACAGCAAAAGAGACACAGATGTATAGAACAGTCTTTTGGACTCTATGGGAGATGGAGAGGGTGGGAAGATTTGGGAGAATGGCATTGAAACATGTATAATATCATATAAGAAACGAATTGCTAGTCCAGGTTCGATGCAGGATACAGAATGCTTGGGGCTGGTGCACTGGGATGACCAAGAGGGATGGTACGGGGAGGGAGGTGGGAAGGGGGTTCAGGATGGAGAGCACATGTACACCCGTGGTGGATTCATGTTGATATACGGCAAAACCAATACAATATTGTAAAGTAATTAGCCTCAAATTAAAATAAATAAGTTTAAATTAAAAAAAAAGAACAATAGTTTTTAGACTTTTTGTTGATGGCCATCTGACTGGTGCAAAATGATACCTCATTGTAGTTTTGATTTGCATTTCTCTAGTAATTAGCAATGTTGAGCATCTTATCATGTGCTTTTTGTCCATCTTTTTGTCGTCTTTGGAGAAATGTCTAGTTAGGTCTTCTGCCCATTTTTAAATTTTTTTATATTGAACTGCATGATCTGTTTATAATTTTGGAGATTAACCCCTTGTCCGTCGCATCATTTGCAAATATTTTCTCCCACTCTGTCAGTTGTTTTTTGTTTATAGTTTCCTTTGCTGTGCAGAAGCTTTTAAGGTTAATTAGATTCCATTTGTTTATTTTTATTTTCATTACTCTAGGAAGTGAATCCACAAAGATATTGTTGTAATTTATGTCAAAGAGTGTTTTGCCTATGTTTTCCTCTAAGAGTTTTATAGTATCTGGTCTCACATGTAAGACTTTAATCCATTTTGAGTTTATTTTTGTTTATGGTGTTAAAGAAAGTTCTAATTTTATTCTTCTGCATGTAGCTGTCTAGTTTTCCCAGCACCATGTGTTGAAGAGATTGTCTTTTCTCCATTGTAGAGTCTTGCCTTCTTTGTCATAGATTAATTGAACATATGTGCATGAGTTTATTTCTGGGTTTTCTATCCTGGCCATTGATCTGTAAGTCTCTCTTTTTGTGCCTGTATCAGGCTATTTTGATTACTGTAGCTTTATAGTATAGTCTGAAGTCAGGGACCTGAATCCTCCAGCTCTGGTTTTTATTTTTCCACAAGACTGTTTTGGATTTTGTGCTTGCATACAGATTTTAAGATTTTTTTTCTTCTAGATCTGCAAAAAATGACATTGGTAATTTGGTAGGGATTGCATTGAATCTGTAGATTACTTTGCAAACTACTATTTATTTTTCATCTTTAAATTTATTTTTTGTTTTGTTTTTTAAGTTTTTGTTGGAGTGCAGTTGCTTTTCAATGTTGTGCTAGTTTCTGCTGTATAGCAAAGTGAATTAGTTATATGTATATACATATCCTGTCATTTTTAGATTTCCTTCCCATTTAGTTGGGTCACCGCAGAGCACTGAGTAGAGTTCCTTGTGCTATACAGTAGGTTCTCATTAGTGATCTATTTTATACATAGTAGTGTATATACGTCAATCCCAATCTCCTAATTCATCCCACCCCTGTCTTCCCCACTGTGGTATCCATAGTTTGTTTTTTATATCTGTGTCTCTATTTCTATTTTGCAAATAAGTTCATCTGTACCATTTTTTGCAGATACCACATATAAATCATTATACGATATTTGCTTTTCTTTTTCTGATTTACTTTACTCTGTATGACAGTCTCTCTAGGTCTCTTTAACTAACACTAGGAAATTAGAAACTGTGCTATATTTTATGTCACTTAAATTTTGAGGCATGTGATTACATCAGCACTGCTCTGATTTATGACAGGAAGAAACATTCAAATCTCTTGATCTCTGAAATTCTGATTGCTTAGAGCTTCAAGGCAAAACAGCATCTTGGGTGTGGTATAATATGGTTAACTAGGGGGAAACTTCTTATATGCATGTTAGTATTAATGTGGAAGGGAGTGGAGGATTTGTATTGATAAAAGTAAATGGATTTTCATGTATCAGAGGAAAAGGTGGCTGAATACATAGAAGAAATATAAGGGCACATATTGTGTCTTGCAAAGAAACCATATAGAGAAGGCAAGCAAGAAATCTGTTAGATAGGAAAAAAATCAGAAATGTTTTAAAGTAAGTGAACAGAGTAACAAAGGAATAAAAAGGTTTAATCAAACCACAAAAAACCCAAGACACTATTATATAACAATATACCTATCAATGACAAAATCAATAAGAAATATTTTCAACAGACCTGCTTGCAAAGAAATATAAATTATTTTATAAAATAGAGGTGTTTGGCGACATAGTGTTACAGATTGAGAGAAAACATTAAGAAGTGGCAATCTCAAACTAAAACAGAGTGTCCATAATCCTCTAGATGCCTCGTGCACTATTTGTAAATTTAACTTCAAGTCTACCTGACTCCCCACCTTTCACCTAAAGACATTAGAGAAAGTTACAGGGAAATCACTCTTGGAAGATCCCTCCATCTGAAGTGAGTATCTTTGATTAAAGGGCTCCATCAGGTAGTCTGACTTGCACAGAAGCAGACAAGTTATCCACAGCCACATCTACAGTGTACTCATGGGATTACATCCTTTGCTGCTTTGCCTGTTTGTGATGCTTAGAGAGAAATTGCTTTTTAGGCTTAATGAAACTCAGTGGAAATGGCAATCAAATCCCACAACTTTTGTAGTTTATATACTAGGAAGACCATAGAAACTATTGGGAAAAGTAGAAACTACAGTAGATCAGTCAATAACTTTAATATTTATGAGCTCTAGGTACTAATTCTAAACAGCTAAATTCTGTATTGAGTAAAACTGGTGTACAGAGTTTGTAAAATATATGTGTGTAGGTTCCCTTGATATGATTATTTTATAATGATCACAAATTGGATGTGTATTCAAATATGAACATGAAAAATTATTTCTCTTTTCTCTGTTAATTCAGTCCTATGGTGCTGTATTTAGTTGTGTTTATTTCCCTCAGAAACCTTTATGGAAACACTAATTAATGTAAGGCAGCTGTCTAGTTTCTAATATTACTGAAGATTTTTAGAAGGCTTAAAATCAAGTACATGTGTTTACAGTACAATCGGCAGTGGAAAATTTTCTTTATATATAAAAACTATAAAAGCTCTTAAATGTGACTTACTCTGTTTATAACGGATCCTATTATCATAAAAGAAATTACCACCTTGGAAAGAAAAGTCACAGAGTTTGCACAGTTTTCAGCTTATTTTCTTTCTTAAAGAAAACAAAAACAGTAAAGCTATTTTATAAAGTGAAATATACTACTGTTTAAAAATCTGGAGTTCTGCAAATTGAGAATATGACTGAATTTTCTTGGCAGCACAGTTTCAAAACACGGGGAAGTAGGAAAAACCAATTCAATGATTGGATAAAACATTTTGGAGGGCTTTATATTGGAGAAGGAAATGGCAACCCACTCCAGTATTCTTGCCTGGAGAATCCCATGGACAGAGGAGCTTGGTGGCTACAGTCCACGGGTCGCAAAGAGTGGAACACAACTGCGTGACTTCACTTCACTTATATTGTGAGTTAAGTTCTTGCCATCATTTTATGCCCCCTGACAAGCAAGCTAGACATCAAGAGGTGTTTTGATCAGTGATTAATTGTAAATGATGTATGAATACTAAGCCATTTCTTTTGTAAAAAGAAAACCTTTTTATTAGGGCAAAAACCTATTGTATTAGGGCATAGCTGATTAACAATGTTAATTACACACTTCGTTGTTCACAGTGTAAGAGGTGAACGGGGAAGGGACTCAGCCATACATACACATGTATCCGTTCTCCCCCAACCTCACCTTCATCCAGGCTGCCACGTCACATTGAGCAGAGTTCCATGTGCTATACAGTAGGCCCTTGCTGGTTATCCATTTTAAATATACCATTGCGTACATGTCCATCCCAAACTTCCTAACCTCCCCTTCCCATCATCCTTCCCACTCTGGCAACCATATGTTCCTTCTCTAAGTCTGTGTGTCTCTTTCTATTTTGTACATACATTTATTTGTATCATTTCTTTTAAAATTCCACATATAAGGGATGTTATATGATGTTTCTCCTTCTCTGTCTTCCTTCACTCAGTATGATGGTCTCTAAGTCCATCCATATTGCTGCAAGTGCTAAGCCATTTATTTCTTTTCTTAAAATTTATTTCATTGAAGTATAGTTGATTTACAATGCTATGGGAAGTTTCTGGTGTACGGCAAAGTGACTCAGCTATACATATACATATATATGTAAATTCTTTTTTCATAGTCTTTTTGTTTTTTTAAGTTTTACAATGCTGTGTTGGTTTCTACCATACTGGTGCCTGTAAGAAACCAGATCCTAAAGCAAGGTAATATGAAATTCTCTTTTTCAAGACCCTTCAACTCTGAAACATAGAGGTCTGTTCTCATGTAGGGACTTAGAGAATGACAGCTAACTGTGCACACAAAGACTAAGTGGGGTGAGCAGGATTGGAGTTATGTCGTCTCCAAGGCGGGTGAGCAGGATTGGAGTCATGTCGTCTCCATCACCTGGAGTGTCTGGAAGCAAGTATCAAATGACTGTCCTTGAGGTGGGGGGTTGTAAATCGTATGCTATAAGGAGCTGGTGGTGTGACTCAGAAGGAACCATCCCAGAGGTAACAACTACCCCACAGCCTAGTCAAGTGTTTAATGCTCTGTATGTTGGAAAGCTTCAGACACTCCAGGAAAATTCAAAGAACTCAGCACGGACTCTCCTACCAGTCCACAGCGGTCTGGACTAGTTCCTACAAAAATACCAAGTGTGCAAAATGCATCATTTACACATTATGTTCCTTATTCATTGTCTTTTTCAATCCTCACAGAAATCTTGGAAAGATAGTCTGTGAGGATTGAGAGAAGTTTAACTGACTTGATAAATTTGTATAGAAGATGGTTGAGGATTATTGCTAACCCAGGGTGGGACAGGCTTATGGAGGTCCCTCAGTTCCACAGACAGTGTCCCTGTCCATAAAATATGTACAGATGTGTTCAGATTCATTGAACTCCATAAACTCCTAGGATCAAGCAGTAGCTGGGGCAGGTGAGAAAGGCCCTGAGAGCCTGTTCCTTCTTGGGAAGAGAGGAAGACTGATGAATCCTTTAGACGCTCAGTTTCAACTGGGAATTTCAGCAGAGTCTAATGAAAACTTTTACCACACTCTGGAGAGCGGACTTCTGCTTTAATCCAGGCATGCCTTAGTCTGGACTGAATCGTCTGGACCCAGTTCCAGTGTGTCTCACAGTCTAGTGTGGATCCCGGGCTTCCAGAACCAGCTCTGGGCATTGGCAGGCAGTACTGCACTGCTTTACCATAGAGTTCCAGGTTGCAACCTCCCAAGGAGTGAAATGGGAAAAGTCAGACAACTTCATGCTTCTGGCATCACTGTGTTCCTACAGGCATGGATTGTTGGCTTCTCCTGGCCTCCGAGAAGCTTCTGGGGCTTTCTGGTCTACACAAGGACAAGAGAAAGAGAAGGTAAGAGTGTCATGCCCTGGAAATATCTATATTGTGTGTTTGTGTGTTGGGCAGGGACTGGGCGAAGGTAGGAGGAGGAGATGGAAGTTGAGAGAAAGGTATTGAGTTAAAAACTGTTTTATACAAAGGAATGTTTGTCATTAGGTATTATGTGTTAAAAGACTGAGTCCTTCACCCAACAACTTAGTGTTCAATAGAAAACATAAGCAAGCAAGATAGTTTAGCTTAGTGGTGACCTATGTGCCCATGGAGAAGGAAGGGGCGTGGGGATGGGGAGTGACTAGTAATGGCTGAAGGTTTCCTTTAGGGAAAATGCAAATGCTCTGAAGTTAGATTATGATGGTGGGTGCATGACTCTATTTACAAGATAAAATTACTGAATTGCACACATTTTCAGGTGAGCATTCTGTAAGTAAGTTATATCTCAATAAAGCTGGAACACATGTATACCTGTGGTGGATTCATTTTGATAATTGGCAAAACTAATACAATTATGTAAAGTTTAAAAATAAAATAAAATTTAAAAAGTTAAAAAAAAATAGAAAGCTAATGGGGGAAAGTGGTCAAAAGATTGAAAAAAGCAAAACAAGTGATGGGAACCCTTTTTTTTTTTTTTTTTAATGGCTAAAGCAAGGTAGATTAAGAGAGTTAGGAACCCATTCTGTGTCCCTGCAAGGCCTTTCCAATATATTCCATTCTTTCCACTCATTATGTCTCTTAGTTCAAACCCTCATTCAGGTCATGGGTCAGCACTTACACAGACAATAGCGTGTGTTTCTTGGTTGACTTCCAGCTGATTTGTTATAAGCCCTCCTAGCCAAAGTGTTGCATTTGATTTTGAAATAGTTTCTGTAGCCCTCTTCTCTCTGGGGTTTTCCTAAAGCACAGTTCTGATCATGTCACATTCTTACAGAACATTTCCCTGGACTCAGCATTCCTACAGAATGCAATGAAGCCTTTTGGCTTCACCTGTGATGCCCTCTTCCTGGTCTTATTTTTCACATCATGAAAAATACCAAACCACAATTCATTTTTGGCATATAAAACTAGTTGCCTTTTTCTTAAAGCATACTCCATTTTTCCACTTCTGTGCTTTGCACCCTTCTGCTAAAGGCAAGCTGTCAAAATTTCACCCATTCAGCTCAAATACTGCCTCCTACATTAAAGCTTCAGTCACACACATCAAAATTGCAGCCTAAAAAACTACATGCTTCCTTGTATTTTAATTAGTTGTACACATGTCTGCTTTTCTACTGTACCTATCTATTCTATCGTCATTATTAAGTTGAATTTTCAAATAAACAGTAATCATGAAGTTATTTATTTGTAGAATTCCCAGGTGGCACTGGTGTTCAAGAACCCACCTGCCTATGCAGGAGACTTAAGAGATATAGATTTGATCCCTGGGTTGGGAAGATGCCCTGGAGGAGGACATGGAAACCCACTCCAGTATTCTTGCCTAGAGAATCCCGTGGACAGAGGAGCCTGGCTGGCTACGGTCCATAGGGTTGCAAAGAGTTGGACATGACTGAAGCAACTTAGGATGCACGCACAGAGAAGATAGGTTCTTGTAGAAATGATGCAGATCAAGATTCCATCAGAACCAGAATTAACCTCTGGCCTCATCTCACAAGCATGCATCTTCAGGCTCCTTGCTTCCTTTTTTTTTTCCTTTTCCCTTCTGTGCATTTCCAGTCTACTCCAAGTCCTCTTTCCCAGGATCCTCATCACTGAGAAAGCTCTAATTCTGTCAGCCTAGCTAGTCACTGCCATACTGCATCTATTGAAATGCACTTTTTATTAACTTATCCTATTCAAGAACAACTCTCATTCTGAGACTAAATTGTACAAATGGAATACAGGAGGATACTATGTCTCTGCTGGAAATTGTACAACAGTGAGACACCCTATAGTATGAAAGGTAGACTCCTCTGAATATACTTCCTAGGTGCATTTTCATCTAGCTCATCTGAAAACCTGGCTTCTGCTTGTTCAGTTCAGTTCAGTCGCTGAGTCATGTCCAACTCTTTGCAACCCCGTGGACTGTAGCACACCAGGCTTCCCTGTGTATCACCAAATCCTTGGAGCCTGCTCAAACTCATGTCCATTGAGTCGGTGATGCCATCCAACCATCTCATCCTCTGTCGTCCCCTTCTCCTCCCGCCTTCAATCTTTCCCAGCATCAGGGTCTTTTCCAGTGAGTCAGTTCTTTACACCAGGTGGCATCAGTAAAAATAAGAGATGATAACAGTAAATAATTCTGAGAAGTTGCCTGAGAAGTCATTACCAAGAGGGAAGTGAGCATGACCAGGGGGAGAGAATGGGTGAGTAGCAATTTAGCTTTTAAAAAAAAAAAAATTTCTATATTTTTTGCGACTAATTCTGTCAAGTTAAAAAATATGACATGGATTTCAGGGCATACCAAGACACAAGAATCATCCTGTATAACCTTAAAATGTACATCCTTGGTTCCTACCCTGATTATTTTCAGAATGTCCAGGGCTGAGGCCCATGAACTGTTTTTAAAGTTTCTCAGATACTTTGGAAGTAACCTGTCCTTAGATTGGCTGGAACTACTGGATCTTTGGCATATATTTAATGATGTGTTTTCTAATTTACCAGAATACAAGCCTGCCTTGTTTTATTATGCTTTTAAGATACTGGTTTTGCTTTGTTTTTAACAAAGTGAAGGTTTATGGCAACTTGGCATCGAGGAAATCTATTGGCTTTATTTTTTCAACAGCATTTGCTCACTTCATGTCTCTGTGCCACATTTAAATATTTGAAACTTTTTCATTCTTATTATTTGTTATGGTGGTCTGTGGCCAGTGATCTTTGATTATGACTTATTGAAGTTTCAGGTGATGGTTAGCAGTTTTCAGCAGTATTTTTAAGTTGTGTACCTTGGTAGACATAATGCCATTTATTACGCACTCAATAGGTAACGGTCTGTGTAAACATAGCTTTTGTACGCCCTGGGAAACCAACAAAAAATGTGATTTGCTTTGTTGCACTAATCACTTCATTGTGCTGGTTTGAAACTGAACTTGCAGTACTCTGAGGTATGCCTGTAATGTCCAGACTTTAGAAATTCTTCCTGAAATTTCCTGATGGTGAAATCCTTATGCAGAAAGGCTTTTACATTTTATTCTATGCAAGTATTAGAGCAGGAAAAAATAGATTTGTACATTTTCTGTAGTGGATTTCAGTTTTTTTTAATTTGGCCTTAAAATTATTTCATGGTCTTATTATACATATATATGTGTATGAATTAATCCCAAAGTTTCAAGATATCATAGTTCAAATAAATACAAACTTATTATACTTTGTAATAATCAAATACTCTTTAGAAAATGGAATTTTTATACTTTTTAGCACCTCTGAAAGTATTGACAATTTAATGTTGCTCTGTCGATTTTTAAATGGTGGGCTAATAATGCAATTCCTAACTTGCCTTATTTTATAGTGCCCACTGCTTTAAAGACTAAACTAATTAACAAAAAGAGAAACCCCAAAATAAAGAAAAAGATGAAGTTCATAAATAAAAACACACAGACATTATATTTGAGGGGTACTTAGACTTTATAGCCTTCCCTGGTGGCTCAGACGGTAAAGCGTCTGTCTACAATGTGGGAGACCTGGGTTCGATCCCTGGGTCGAGAAGAGTCCCTGGATAAGGAAATGGCAGCCCACTCCAGTACTCTTGCCTAGAAAATCCCATAGCCTGGTGCAGGCTACTTTCCATGAGGTTGCAAAGAGTTGGACTTGACTGAGTGACTTCACTTTCACTTTAGACTTTATAAGTCTATTTCTCCCATAGAATACATGAAATTCTTACCTATATATGAGAATAATAGTTAATGAACTTTTCCCAGAAATAAACCTATGCACTTACAGTCAATCTATGACAAGCGGCCATGACTACACAATGGTGGAAAGATAGTCTCTTCAACAAATGGTGCTGGGAAAACTGGACAGCTCCAGTTTAAAAAAAAGAAATTAGAGCATTCCTTAACACCATACACAAAAATAAGCTCAGAATGTATTAAAGACCTAAATGTGAGACCCAGATACTGTAAGACTCCTAGAGGAAAACACAGACAGAACACTCTGACATAAATTGCAGCAATATCTTTCTTGATCCATCTCCCAGAATAATGGAAATAAAAATAAAAATAAATGGGACCTAATTAAACTCAAAAGCTTTTCTTGCACAGCAAATAAAACCACAAATAAAATAAAAAGACAACCCACAGATTGGGAGAAACATTTGCAAATGATGTAACCAACAAGGGATTAGTCTCCAAGATTTACAAACAGCTCATAAGGCTTAATATAATCAAAACAAACAACCCAGTCAACAAATGGGCAGAAGACCTAAATAGATATTTCTCCACAGAAAACATGCAGATGGCCAAGAGGCACATGGAAAGATGTTCAGCATCGCTCATTATTAGAGAAATGAAAATCCAAACTGCAATGAGGTATCACCTCACAACAGACTATCATCAAAAATTCCACAAATAATACATTCTGGAGAGAGTGTAGAGAGAAAGGAACCCTCTTATACTAATGGGGGAATGTAAATTGGCACAGCTACTATGGAGAACAGTATAGAGGTTCCTTAAGAAAGTAAGAATAGAGCTACCATATTGACTATGCAGTCTGTCCCCTGGGCATATATCCAGAGAAAAACATGGGCCAAAAGGATACATGCATCCCAGTGTTAATTGCAGCACAGTTTACAATAGCCAAAAACATGGAAGAAACCTAAATGTCCATCAACAGAAGGCTGGATAAAGAAGATGTAGTACCCACCTACAGTGGGTTATTACTCGGCCGTTAAAAAGAATGGAATAATGCCACTTGTAGCAACATGGATGAACCTAGAGATGATGATACTGAGTGAAGTAAGTCAGACAGAGAAAGAAAAGCATCATATGATACCTCTTATAAGCAGAGTCTAAAAAGAAATGATGCAAATCAATTTATTTACAAAACAGAAACAGAGTCACAGACTTAGGAAACAAACTTACGGTTGCAGGCAGTGGGAGGGGAAGGGACAGTTAGGGATTTGGGCTGGACATGTACACATTGCTGTAGTTAAAATGGATAACCAATAAGGGCCTACTGTATAGCACAGGAACTCTGCTCAGTGTTATGTGGCAGCCTGGATGGGAGGGGAGTTCTGGGGACAGTGGACACATGTATGTGTATGGCTGAGTCACTCTGTTGTTCCTGTCACCATATTGTTAACTGGCTAGCCTCCAATATAAAATAAAAAGTTTAAAAGAAAAAAAAAACATTAACTTTTTAGACTAATTTCCATCTTATCTTTGCTATGCTAAGTTGCTTCAGTCACGTCCGGCTCTTTCCTCCCCTGTGGACTGTGGCCCGCCAGGCTCCTCTGTCTGTGGGATTCTCCAGGCAAGAATACTGGAGTGGGTTGCCGTATCCTCCTCCAGGGGATCATCCCAACCCAGAGATCGAAACTGTGTCTTTTATGTCCCCTGCATAGGCAGGCGGGTTCTTTACTACCAGCCCTACCTGGGAAGCCCATCTTATCTTCAAATGACCCTATTTAATCAAAAAGGCAATGAAAATCAGTACCTACTTAGAGGTTGAATTTACACCTAATTTTCATCCCTGCTACTTATTTTAGATTTTATTTAGTTAACATAGGTCTTTAATGATTACTTGATTTCATGTGTGTTTATTTTATAATAAGAGGAAGAATATGTTTCCCTCTTTGATTAGCCAAAGTATTTTCATAGCATACAATATTTCCAAATTGTAATAAATACGAAAATTTTAAAATATTTTAAATTGATAGGTCCTAAGTTATTGCCACATCTTATCTGAATAGAAAGAAATATTTTTATTCCAAGATATGGCAAGGCCTCCTGCCAATCATGATTTATAATTTTAAGTATTCAATATTTATTGTTTAGGAACTGATAAGATTGCTTTTATATTTAACTTCCTTTTGTTGTTAAACTATTTGACTTAAAATTTGGCTTTTGACTAAAGATTGCATACTCAGTTTTCTTCTTGGTACTACAGTATGATTTTTTTTGGGGGGGGTGGAAACAGAATGTACATATCTAAATCTGAATTATTTTCTTTTGTCTTGAGTTATATCAGTGCTGGAGTATTCAACTCATCTAAAGTTGAGGATGCCATCAAAGCAATAGAAATATAGCTATACTCACAATGATATAAGTGGTATAGATATAGATAAGAGAAATGGTTAGGTGTTTTGTATCACTTAAGTAGTCATTATGAGAAAAACAAGAAATACAGAACTAATTAAGTATAGTTCGCTTAAAGAGTGGTTTATCTTGATTCAAAATTTGGGTGGGGAGCAATACCATCTTTCTGTTCTTAAAGTCTATATAAACATAATTGGGCTCTTGGGCAATTATCTCTTAGATTCCATGGTATCAGCACATTTATCTATAAAATAAAGTGGAGAGTAGAAACAGTGATGCCAAAGAACATTCTTCATTTTTCCAACAAGTCACACCTCTTGTGATTTCACTGGAGAAATAGAAAACTGAAGAAGTACTTCTGTAACTTTATCAGAGAAACACAAATCAGTGGGTTTAAATGGAAGCTTAACCTGTGTTTAGACATGTAAATCAGTTCAGGAGACGTTGTGTAATATCTAGCCTGTCCAAGTTTTGAAACTTGAAAGTTGACTATGAATTGATTTTTCTACTTTAGTTAATAAATTTCTAGTCATACCTACTATATTACAGGCAAGGGACTGGAGATATCATGATCAACAAGGTCACGTTCTTGCTCTTAGAAGTCTCATAGACTTGATTTTCTTTCCAATACAAGCCAAGATACGTAAAAAGAGCTAGTTTAAAATATTGCCGTTTTCATGAAAGTAGGCACACACTTTAAAGAACAGCCTGTAAAACTCTTGAATCCACCTGATTATTTTTCTTTTACTCATTGACGTTATTAAGTATCTGATTAAAAAAATACCAAGAGGCTGCACTATAAGGAATATTTCACCTAAATAGTAGACCAATGAACATGGGCTGTCATATTTCTAGTATTATGGAGAGTTCTGGGTTCAGTACAGGTGCCCCTTCAAGAAAACTTGATATTAATGTTTCAGCCTCAGCAATAAAACACTTTATGTGCTACTTATAAAGGAAGATTTATTAACTTCATATCGTTGTAATAATTTATTTCTTCCTTTCATCAGGTATAATCTCATACCACAGCCCTTTGGCCTTGAAGAGTAATTTAATCTTCTCAGCTCAGAAAACTTTTTAAGCCAATCCTTGACACTGAGTAGAAGTAGAGTTTCATTAAGAGTATGCCGCACTTGGCGCACAGCTTCAGTTTATCAGGTATCTGCAGGAGACATGCAGGTAGAGGCCAAACCTTTGGCTTCCAGCTTCGTTATGAACAGACTTCCTCTAAATAAGAAAGAAGACAGACCAAAGTGTGTCCATACCAGGGCTGGGGGCTCAGGAAAATGTGTTTAACAGGAGACACGAGGTAACCCTTGATGAGATGTAATTTACACTCATCTTAGGAGATCTCATATATAGTAAGAATATGTGGGTTCACTTCATCCACAAGCTGAATCAGAGGTCTATTGTTCTGCCAACAGAGATTCATCTTTAATTATTCATAGTCATATTTGTTCCTGAGGAAGAAAATTATAATGTTATCTACCTCTTTCTGTATATATTTATTACTTTTATTTAGATTAAGAGTTACGCTACAATTTCTCATGAATAAAAAGGAAAATATCTGAAAAACAGTTACATTACAAAGAGGAAAATACAAATGCAGCTTCCTGAAATTTTTATGAAAACTCACCCAGAAGACACTACATCTTGTGGGATCAAATAGCATAATGCTTCAAGATACATAACAATGTAACTGAATCAAAGAAATTTCAGAAGTCTTAGAGCTTTACAAATATTTAAACTTTTAGAAAAGATTTATTGAAGTAAATAAAATAATAAAATTATGCATAAATTGAAAAATATAGTGGAATGGAAGCATAGCACATCTATGATTATTATTTCTTTAATTTTAGCCTTTTTTGAGATAAAATTGACAAGTAATATTGTAAGATATTTAAAGTGTACATTGTGACAATTTGGTCTCCCTTGGTGGCTCAGACAGTAAAGAATCCACCTGCAAGGCAGGAGACCTGGGTTGCGAAGATCCCCTGAAGAAGGGAATGACTACCCACTCCAGTATTCTTGCCTGGAGAATTCCATGGACAGAAGAACCTGGCAGGCTACAGCCCATGGGGTTGCAAAGAGTCAGACACGACTGAGTGACTTTCATTTTCACTTTGTGACAATTTGATATCGATATACATTATGAAAGGATGTCCCTTATCAAGCTAATTAACACTTCTATCACCTCACATAGCTATAGCTTTTTTGGTGAAATGATTATTCTTGATAAAAGAACAATTCATCAGTCAATGAACAACTTTTTTTTTTTCCCTCACCACCAAGTAAGGTCAAACAGAGAAGTGTATCAATACAGTCTGAGAAGGTCATTCAAAAACAATTTTCAAAATGCTTGAGGTATTTTATAATTCATTTCTTCATTCAACCTAGATATATTCATAGAATGAAAACACTAATTATATATGCACCTAATGGCACCCCACTCCAATACTCTTGCCTGGAAAATCCCATGGATGGAGGAGCCTGGTGGGCTGCAGTCCATGGAGTCGCTAAGAGTTGGACACGACTGAGTGACTTCACTTTCACTTTTCACTTTCATGCATTGGAGAAGGAAATGGCAACCCACTCTAGTGTTCTCACCTGGAGAATCCCAGGGACGGGGAGCCTGGTGGGCTGCCGTCCATGGGGTCGCATAGAGTCGGACACGACTGAAGTGACTTAGCAGTATATACATAGGAGCACAGTGATAAAGAAGTAAGGTTTCTACATTCAAAGAAATTAAGACATAGCAGTCTAGACATGTATAAAATAAGCATCCTTTTTAACAAGAATCTAACATGGATATTTACAGAAGGAAGAGACAACTTTTCAATAAAAACAAAAAAATTAAAACATGGACAGAGGATCTTAAACAGACATTTTTTTCCCAAAGGTGACATCCAAATGGCCAAAAGGTCAACATCACTAAACTGTAATCATCAGGGGAATGCAGATCAAACCACAATGAAACATCACCTCACGCCTGTTGCTGCTGTCACTTCAGTCGTGTCCGACTCTGTGCGACCCCATAGACGGCAGCCCACTGGGCTCCGCCATCCCTGGGATTCTCCAGGCAAGAACACTGGAGTGGGTTGCCATTTCCTTCTCCCTCACACCTGTTAGAATGACAATAAAAGCTACGACAAACCTAGAGAGCATGTTAAAAAGTAGAGACATCACTTTGCCAGCAAAGAGCCATATAGTCAAAGCTATGGTTTTCCAGTAGTCATGTATAGATGTCAGAGTGGGACCATAAAAAGGCTGAGCACTAAAGAATTGATGCATTCGAACTGTGTTGCTGGAGAAGACTCTTGAGAGTCCCTTGGACAGCTAGGAGATCAAGTCAGTCAATCCTGAAGGAAATCAACCCTGACTATTGGCTGGAAGGACTGATGCTCCAATGCTTTGGCCCTCTGATCCGAAGAGGGAACTCACTGGAAAAGAGAGGGGAGAAGGTGGCAGTGAGGATGAGATAGTTGGATGGCATAGCCAACTCAACGGACATGAATTTGAGTAAACTCTGTGAGGTAGTGAAGGACAGGGAAACCTGGTGTGCCGTAGTCCATGGGGTTGCCAAGTTGGACATGACTTGGTGACTGAACAACATTATCAAAAGAACAAGCAATACCAGTTTGGTGAGAATACAAAGAAGAGATAAAAAATCCCTTGTGCACTGTTGGTAGAAATGTTCAGCCAATATGAAAAATAATATGGAGGTTCTGCAAACAATTAAAAGTAAAACTGCCATATGATTGAGCAGTTCTACATCTGGGTTTATATCCAAAGGAAATGAAAAGAAGATATTAAAGAGCTGTCTGAACTCCCATAAAAGTTGATTACATTATTCACAGTAGCCAAGAAGTTGGAACAACCAAAGTGTCCATTGATAGATGAATGGATAATGAAGATAGGAGTTACACATACACAATGGAGTACCACTCAGCTATGAAAAGAAGTCTTGCCATTTGCCACAATATGGGTAGACCTTGAGAGCATTCGGAGAAGGCAATGGCACCCCACTCCAGTACTCTTGCCTGGAAAATCCCATGGATGGAGGAGCCTGGTGGGCTGCAGTCCATGGGGTCGCTAAGAGTTGGACACGACTGAGCGACTTCACTTTCACTTTTCACTTTCATGCATTGGAGAAGGAAATGGCAACCCACTCCAGTGTTCTTGCCTGGAGAATCCCAGGGACGGGGGAGCCTGGTGGGCTGCCGTCTATGGGGTCGCACAGAGTCGGACATGACTGAAGTGACTTAGCAGTTGAGAGCATTATGCAAGTCAGATGTAAGTGATGTAAGTCAGAAATGTTTGATCTCACTTATACTTGGAATCTAAAAGAGTAAAACTCTAAGAAAGTAGAATGCTGATGACAGGTTTAGCTGGGTGGGGAGAAGACTGAGAAAATGTCATTTAAGGCTAAAAACCCAACTGTTAAGGTTGGTGCAAAAGTAACTGCAGTTTTACATTGTTGAAGTGAAGTGAAGTAGCTCAGTCGTCTCTGACTCTTTGCGACCCCGTGGACTATAGCCTACCAGGCTCCTCCCTCCATGGGATTCTCCAGGCAAGAATACTGGAGTGGGTTGCCATTTCCTTCTCCAACATTGTTGAAAGGTGCCATTTAATACTGGAATACATTTAAAAATGAATGTGGTTATGTTATACATTATTTTAATATTCATTTCTCACTTTATGATTTTTTGCTAATCACATTTCTTATTTATTTTACATTTATTTTAGGCTAGGGAAATGATACTAGACAAAAAGCAAATTTGAGCAGTTTTCTTATTTAAGTTCAAAATGGGTCGTAAAGCAACAGAGACAATGTGCAACATTAACAACACATTTGGTTCAGGAATAGTACAGTGCAGTCATGGTTCAAGAAGTTTTGTAAAGGAGATGAGAGCCTTGAAGATAAGGGCACGGTGGCCAGCCATCGGAAGTTGACTACGGCCAACTGAGGGCAATCATCAAAGCTGATCGTCTTAAAACTACATGAGAAGTTGCCAAAGAACTCAGTGCTGACCGGTCGGTATTACATCTGAGAAGTATGCTTATCAAATGGATGAGATGCACTGAAGACCGCAGCCAGCACTGCTCAACAGAAAGGGCCCAATTCTTCACGACAACACCCAACCACACGTTGCGCAACCGGCGCTTCAAAAGCTGAATGAATCAGAACACGAAGTTTTGCCTCATCCACTATATTCCCCTGACCTCTTGCCAACTGACTACTCCTTCTTCAAGCATTTCCACAACTTTTTGCAGGGAAAATGCTTCCACAACCAGCAGGAGGCAGAAAATGCTCTCCAAGAGCATTTTTGTCAAATCCTTAAGCATGGATTTTTATGCTACAGGAATAAAACAAAACATTTCTTGTTGGCAAAAAAATGTGTTGATTGTAAAGCTCCCTATGTTGACTAATAAAGATGTGTTTGAGCCTAGTTATAATGATTTAAAAAGCACAGTCTGAAACTACAATTACTTTTTACCAACCTAAGAGTAGATAAGTAAGTCCTGAAGATCTAAAGTGTAGTGATTATAGTCAACAATAGTGCTTATAGTCAACAATACTATATTATAAATTTCAGAGTTGCTAGGAGACTAGGTCTTAATTGTTCTTACCACAGGAAAGAATGATAATTATGTGACATGAAAGAGGTGTTAGCTGACACTAAAGTAGTAATCACACTGCAATAAAGAAATGTGTTAAATCAACACATTGTATACCTTAAACTTACCTAATATTATATACCAGTGCATCTCAATTTTTTTTAAAAAAGGAAGAAATAAACTGTGAGGACAAGCATCACTGAAAGATTAATCTATGAAAAATGCTTTGAAGGATGTATAGGATTTTGAAAGATAGATATTTTGTAGGAGGATATTCCAGGAAGAAGAAAAAAACAGCACAAACAAAACCAGGGACATAAAAACATACAGGATGTCGTGCAAAGAGAATGAGTAGCAGGCTATAGATGTAAAGTATGCTCAGATAAATAATACAAAAGGAGGTAAAAAGGTGAATTTCAGCCAGATTTTAAGAAGATTAAAGATATCTGAAAAGAAGCTTGTTCTCTAGAGTTTGCACAGAAATTTTAAGTTACTTTTAAGGAGAGAATGGCTAAATGCAGGGACACAGGTTAGAATGTTTGGCCACAGTCCAAATACAGGAAAATGAAAACTAAATCTAACGAAACGTAGTGAGAATGGAAGAAATGAAGAGTTAAAAGGAAGTCACCAAAAAAAAAAAATTTTTTTGTTTCCAGTTTATAATTGATGTATAGCAAGTATAAATTTGAAGTTTACAGTTTACTGATTTGACTTTCATACATCATGAAGTGATTAGTGAATATTACCAATAGTGAACATTACCACAATTAGTGAACATCCACCATCTAATATAGATACAATATTAAAGGAAACAGAAAATATTTTTTGTGATGAGAACTCTTAGAATTCACTCTCTTAACAACTTGCATGTATAGCATCCGTCAGTGTTAATTACATTTATTATGGTGTCCATTACTTCCCTAGTACTTACTTATATCCCTGGTACTTATTTATCTTATAACTGTAAATTTGTACCTTTTGACTGCCTTCTTCTTATTTCCCTTCCTTCTACCCTCCCCACTAACCACATCTGATTTTTTTCTCTATGAGTTTGAGAGAACAAAGAATGTGAAACCCAATGTCAGAAAGAGGAAAAGGAAAGAAAGCATTAAGGGTTACTCTTTGGTTTCGAGTAGTGATTAGAGAATGGTTGTACTATAAATAAAAATGCAAAAGAAAGAAGAAACTAACTTGGAGTAAAGAATCATGAAAATGGTAAAACTTGTTTTGGTTATGTTGATCATTTCAGAATAGTTAAGTAAAAAATAATAAATAAGTATGTGGATATATGATTTTGAAGCAACAGACAGGTCTCTGGGATCCTGAAGAAATAGGATCTCTTCACCTAGTGAAAAGGAAAAAAGTGAAGGTGTTAGACACTCAGTCATGTCCAACTCTTTGGGACCCTATGGACTTTGGCTCACCAGGCTCTGCTCATTGATTTCTCCAGGTAAGAATACTGGAGTAGTTAGCAATTCCCTTCTCCAGGGGATCTTCCCAACCCAGGGGTCAAACCCAGTTCTTCCCCATTGCAGGCAAATCCTTTATGTCTGAGCCATCAGGGAGGGAAGCCCCATTCACCTAGTGGCAGCCACCAGTAATACACAGAAAGGAGGTAAGCATAGACTCTTGGAGCTAGGTGCTCTTGGGCACAAAGTGGGGATAATGGCTGTTGCTGCTGCTGCTAAGTCGCTTCAGTCCTGTCCAACTCTGTGCGACCCCATAGACGGCAGCCCACCAGGCTCCCCCGTCCCTGGGATTCTCCAGGCAAGAACACTGGAGTGGGTTGCCATTTCCTTCTCCAATGCATGAAAGTGAAAAGTCAAAGTGAAGTCGCTCAGTCGTGTCCGACTCTTAGCGACCCCATGAACTGCAGCCTACCAGGCTCCTCCGTCCATGGGATTTTCCAGGCAAGAGTACTGGAGTGGGGTGCCATTGCCTTCTGTTAGAGCACATATTAAAATCTACATCAAAGTAGCTTAGAAATGTTGTAAACTGAATATCATTTACTCAATAAATAGTTTTTATTCTCTCCATAATAGCAGTTAGTAGATGGTCAGAGAGTTAACAGTATGATGTGGAAGCAAGAGCTTGAATGAGCTTCAAGAAACAAGGGATGGTTACCATGGTCAAACTGGCATCTTATTCTTCATTCCTATCTCAGGGAAAAGGAGAAAACAGCCATAGTTCCTCCAATTTTCAGTGCTAAATTGTCTATCTGGACTTTGACATGAACTTTTTCTTCATTTTTGAAAATTCATTCTATTAAATCACCATATTTTGTTTTTCCTTGTCTCCTTAATGTTTGCTCTGCCTACTAACGGGCTTAAGGGTTTTTCCTTCTTCTGAAGTGAGAGAAAAGTAAGACTGGCCAGAGGGCTTTGCCGTGGGGCTAGCACTGTTCCCCTACTTTCTCCAGCAATGTTGACGTCATCTTAAAGCAGTGAAGGAAGACCACAGGGACCTCTCAGAGCTGGGGTTCATCAGCAAACAGGTAGTGAAGGCCAAACATTATTGAGACCGTTAAAGAGGGCTACATCCATATAGATCTTACAGTCTGAGTTGAGGAGAGAAATGAAGTCAGAAAGAGGTTGACAAGCCAGAAGTATCCAATATAAAGATGGTTCAAGAAACTAGACCTCACAGTGAAAACAAAGTTCAAATTCTTTGGTAATAAAGGTAAAGAAAGAGTAGCAAGTAAGAGTTCTGTCAGAGAAGGAAATTTCAAAGTTCAACGTCGTAATATTGATCATGACTCAACGGTGAGCAAAAGAATAAGGTCTGATTGATCCAGAATGTGTGAGGAGTGAGATATCTGTTTAATTAAAAACAGTGACTTAGAATTACCAACATATATATACACACATATAAGTAAAAAATTAGCATTAGATATATATAAAACATTATATATATATGTAACATATTCCTACAAATAATTTAATGCATGGGATTTTTGCCAGAGGAACTATTATTTTATTCCCAACAGTAATGGAAGTATCTGAAATGTTGGACATCCCCAGTTCCAGTAAATATTAGTGATGAGTTTAAGTAATACAAAGTAATATATGTGTTTATATGCCTATCTTTCCTTATCTAATTATCTATCTATATATGTATACTTTAAAAAAAAATCTGTCTGTATCTTTAAAATATGCTGGCTTGATTGCTTAGACCTCGGTGTGTAAAAGCTCTTCTTACAAGTTGCCATCTTCCTTAGCAGGTATATTAGACTTTGTTAGGAGACTGTAAAGAATGGTGAACTGCTTCTGTCTTCACTCAGTAGTGGTGTATCACATAAATTAATGCCAAGCAAAATATACCTTAGTAGGTCATTGGAAAACCAAGAGGCAGAAAGTCTTGGAGGAGAACATAATGGAGAAACATACAGGGGAAAAAAAAAGACCATGGGGTAATCAATGGCCGCAGGAGGTTTTCCTCCCCTGGAGAAGGCTGAACTGGACATAGATAAAGTCAGTTAAATGCAAAGCTCGGAACCCCCTTGTTTCCTTTACTTTCAACTATTTACTGTGGTGGTTTTCTCCATTATGTTTTTGATACACAAAGGGATATAGTGGTCAATTTTCACAAAGTAAATAATATGTATAATTCAAACTTTACTGAATAAATACATTCTGTCTTTAATGATTCAAAAGAATTTCCATGTTGTGAGTTATCATCGAAGAGAGATTGCTTCTCAGAGGAACTAAAGCCAGTCTGTCTGAATCCATACCAATCAATCTATATTGCGAAATTCAATTTGGCACTTAACACCAGGTACTTATAAGGAAAAAAAAAAAAGCCATAATTGTTAACTGTGTCAGACAAGGAAGGAAGCGTT
Organism: Bos javanicus; assembly: GCF_032452875.1. NCBI lineage: Eukaryota > Metazoa > Chordata > Mammalia > Artiodactyla > Bovidae > Bos > Bos javanicus. Next base: position 18,009,119 of record NC_083894.1, read on the forward strand.
GTTAACTCTTTTGTCATCTACATTTCAACAGTGTGCCCTGGAGGAGGTGCCAAAAGACAGGATATTAATTGTTCCTACTGGACCGCAACTTAGGTGAATCACCTAAAGATTCCCCCACAACTAAAGTCTTTTTTATTAAGGAAAGGTGGCAGTAGGGTTTGTTTGTTAGGAGTTGTTAGGAGGAGTTTGTTAGTTTGGTTAAGGGAAACTAAATTGTAATGAGGACAAGAGCCAAAAATCTAAGGGAAATGTTCCCCTCTCCTGGAATAGTTGAGAGAGGAGAGAGGTTGGTGAATGTCTCTGCCATCCTCAACATATGGCTTCCAAAATTCCCCAACAATCACTAAGTCCAAACCAGAAAACGAAGCAGAGGAGAGATCCCAGGGCAAAATATCTTTAATGAGACAATGAAATGACTCGGCAGTAGTAAGTATCACTTCCATTAATATTTCACAAGCTTTAAATTAGTCCCTGGCCACAATTAAGGAAGGAAGAAAGCCCGTATAATAGTCTGCAATAAAGTATCCATGGGCAAAATAAAGCAAAGAGGGTGGATGGTGGGGACAGTTGGCGTTTCTACCACTTCTCTCAATCAAACAGAGATACGTACTGATTTCAGCAGCTCCACTTTCTATCTGTATGTTGGCTATTCTCCGTCTTTGTTTTGTAGTGTTTTTCTCACTTCCCCATCCTTATTCTTGGTAACCAGATGTGCTTTTGAGTCAGTTATTTCTGTTCAAATTGTTACATCTGTCTTAGTCTGCTTAGGCATGAGAGAATCAGAGTCATATATTTATATACTGTTTACAATTACAAGACATTGTCCCATCTTTTTCTCTACTCAAGAATATCTTATGAGTGAAGCAAGGAAAGCATTATTATTTCTATTTTTTCAGCTTATCCCTGAATCAGAAAATTTTCTGAAACTGCAGACATACAATTTTCAAACGTGCATTGAGAGGCCACTTTCTCAGCTGTGATTCCAGGGCGTGGGGATGGGAAGTTGAAACAAGTTATTTGCGTACCAGGAGCTTCCAACACGACACAAAGGAAAGAAACATAATTCATCCCTGTGATTCCAGCAGCAGTTACAGTGAGTAAGGGGAGGTAGAAATGGGTTTCCATACTCAACAGTGAACAAGCCTTGCAGGTTATCTGATTGATTCCAGTGCTTCTTTCATGAGAAAATGAGGAACAAGCCATGAGATTCTGGTCATAAATGCTGTCGGAATCTAGGAAAGAACACCAGGGTATGTCAGGACTTTTAGAGTTAAGTGGGGTTCCATTTTGGCTTTAGAGAATAGGTTGATGGCTGGTGAGGTGCACGGAAGGAGAGGGACCATTCTGAAGAGGGTGATTATATTTAGAAAGCATGGACTTGGCCCAAAGCAGAGTGTTTGGGGTATGAAAAGGAGTTACCAGCCTGACAGAGGCAGAGTATGTGAAATGGGAAAAAGTATGAAGTAAAGCTCCACTTGGAAAATGGCACAGAATTATGAATGACCTTTAGTGAGGAGAATTTGCTCTTCAACACAGAAGGCAATAGGGTGTTGGAGTTACCTGAGGAGTGTCATAACAATCATGATATTTTGGGTTTAGTCGCTAAGTTGTGTCTAACCACTGCGCCCTCATGGACTATAGCCCGCCAGGATCCTCTGTCCATGAGTTTTTTCAGGCAAGAATAGGGTTACCATTTCTTTCTCCATTTTAGGGAGATTATTATAGTGGAAGGACTGAATAAGAGAAGAAACAAATATGGGCAGGCTTATCAGATGAAAATCTAGGCTATGGTCTTAGCAGCCAGAATTGCAAAGACACAGTAAATCCCAGAGACATTTTAGGTGATCAGAATGACTGAACACAGTAGCAGACTGTTCTCAAAATGAAGAGTGTCAAAAATTACTTTTCTCTTTGTACTCATTATACTTTTCATCTCATTGTACTTTCCATTAATTCTTTATGACCTGTCATTTAAGCAATTTAATTTCCACTCAGGAAGATATGTGACTCTCATTTTCTGAGAAGTACAGTGAGATGAAAGGTATTAAAGGTGCACTGCATATAGTAAGTGTTCAATAAATGCTCACAAAGCAATTAAATTTTAAAATTACCAAATATAAACAGCAAACTCCTCTTTCAAAAGCTCGCTTTTTAATCTAGGGTTGTCACACTGAGATAAATGAAATCTAGAACAAAAAAACTGAGATTTTAAGTGTTTTAAGCAGTCAAGTGTCACCAGAAACTGCTTCATAAATGTAGGAAAAGAAATTTTTGACACAACTTGAAAAGTGATATACTGAAATGTAAATGAGAAGTATCCCATCTAATTTTTATAACAGGATGGACTGATAAAATTATCTACACATATATTGGTAGTACTAGAGTTCATTTCTAAAAGAAACCGTATGTCAAATGAAACCCTATCTGTTTAGTGACAAGATTTCATTTGTATTTTCTTATCTTTGTAAATATTCTGTATATGATAGTAATTGAACTACTATTATGAGCTAACAGTAAGTGAGAAGAAAGACACCGTTAGTTCATTTCATGGGATTAAAACTATGAATGATAAAGAAGTTAATTACAAATACAAAACTCCAATATGTTTAAATCCAGAGTATTTTCACAAAATATATAGGCAGATTTGTTGGAAAATGGCTTCAATTAGCATAATGAGGTATAAAATCATAAAAATCTTGCTTGAATGTTAAATATTCCACTTATTTAGGACAATATATATCTTGGTAAAATTTGATATTTGTAAGTTTATAAAGATATTTATGGGCAACTAAAAAAGAAGCCAAACCAGCGAATAATATATAAAGGTATTCATATCATAAGTAAGAAAATTGCTACCATCTCCATGAAAATTTCTTTACAAAGCATTTCATTTATGTTACACATTCAATTAAAATGTTAAATAATTTTGAAACATAAAAAATGCTGTGAAGTGAATCTCTAGTAAGCTAGATGACTTGGAAAATTTCCATTATATTACTCACATGTATTTTGAAATGAGCTACAGAAAAATATCTCCAAAGTATGTATGTAACTATGAACTCATTAATTTTCTTCATTTACATGTTCCATTCAGAATGATTTTGTTGTGTCACCCTGGTATTTGTTGATGAATGCATTTATAGGTTACTCCCTTCCAAAACGTTTTAATGACATTTATAGTTGGAATTAATCTTACTTTATTTTCTTACAAAAGCACTTTGTTCATATCTCTTTTAGAAGGCTTATGTAGACATTCTGCTATGAATTAGTCTTCTCTGGAACTTATGAAAAACTCATTCAGTCCTTGTTGAGTAAGTATATTAAATTTTGAATCCTCTTCCCTCTTTTCCTGGCACCCTGTATATAGAATGTGCTCAGAAGATTAATTTGAGTCTCTCTCTGTTTGTCAGCCCTCTCAGCAATATTAAATAATATGCCTAATTAGATACATAACTTAGAGTTTAAATTTTTTAACATATTAAAATATTTTAAGAGCCAAAATAGATTTGAACCACAATCAAATTTGTTTCGGTTTTACTAGGCATAAACTATTGATATTACATCTAAAATAAAAATATTTTATCTGGAACAATAGTAAATACATGACATTTTTGAAAGTTTAATGTGTTTTTACTTATATTAAATTTAAAAACTCATTTAAGCTATTTTTCTGTCATTATTTTCTTGGATGGATATTTGAGATAACAAACTAAAAATACAAATTCATGTTTATTTATATGTCCTTCTTTGGCTTTACTTTAGTATTCAAGTTCATTGTTTATAATTTAAAATATTTTTCTTAAATACAAATGTGTATGCAAATCATTTTAAGGTTGAAATGAGATGTAGCTTCTATCAGTCATTGACACCGCTCCCTCGTTTTAAGGTAAGCTAAAGGATATTTGAATACCGTGTCCTTATCAAGAATATTTAATAGTTGGTTAGTGTCAAAAACCAGTGCTTAATTTTTTTCCAGACCTCTTTTTTCCCATTAAAAACTTAAGCACTGAATTATGGTCCTAAATATATTTATAGATATATTGTGTATAAAGAGAAAATCAAACATTGAATTTGTCTCCTAAAAAAAGATTTGTCCAACACAATAAAGTACATGAAAGACAGTTGCCCTGAGTACAGTTCCTTTGGTAGATAGATTTAAAATTACTTCAGGTGCTTCATTAATTCATTCAGCTTCCTACGCTGTCTTTTAAGATCATAAAACACTAATTTTCTCTATAGTTCCATTGTCTTGCTTGGCCAAGATAAAGAAGCAATGTCTGCCTTGGGTTTTAAGACAGTCTTTTCTCATTGGGGTTTCTGTAACTCTATTTTCCCATTCCAATAAATAATATGAGACCAATAAGGACCAAAAGAGAAAATGCTGATGGTGAAATAATATTTCAAGAGCCCTAGACGTGAATACTAGAGACATGTAATTTTAGATACGTGCTTACCAATTAACTGTTGAGCTTTTCTTTCTTTCCAATTGATCAGTAATAAAACTTCTTCCACGGACATCTCACAAGCTAGCTTAGTAAAATTTCTTATCATTAGAGATATTTACAGAATTTAGTTTATAGTCATGTTCAGCTTTAATTCTTGTTATACATATATCAGAATTGCCTTATGGTATATCACGCATGGAAAACTAATTCTCAGAGGAGTTAAATCACCTGCTCCAGGTGGCAAAATTACTATGCATCTTAGTTGGAATTTTCAACTCAAGTTTTCTGATTAAAACCATGGGAGAATAGTAGTACTTTCTGCCAAGTCACCTGTTACAGATAACAATTTGCAACTTTCCTAAAGATTTTTTCTCAAGGAGGAACATTTAAGTTTCTAGATGAATAAGAGGTTATATCTTAATAACCTTCAAAACGTATCACTGCTCCCTTAAAATAAGCCTGCGATTGTCAGTCTCCTGTTGTTTAATTTCCTTCGCTGGGAAGACTTCGTCCCATTTTCATTGCCTTCCTGCTGGCGAAAACCTGCTCACGTCAAATCATATATATTAGAGGGCTTTTGATTTTTTTCTATAATTCATCTATTTTTTAAATGATATCAATACGTGCCCATGATAAAACTGTAGCCTTCAGAATAGGGAAGAGATTTAAGAACAACACGGGAAGACTTTTCCTCCCGCAATAATTAGAAGGGTCAAAACCAGTAGAAGAGGTTTTCTCTTAAAGCAGTATTTATCACTGTACTGAAGCGGATGCTGTATGACCCCATGTAATAGTCATGAGAATAAATATGCACCAGTTGAGAAGTGGATCTAGATTAGTGTTTCTCAAGGTTTTCTTATCAAAAGAAAAATCTAGTGAATTAATTAAAAGGCTTTTTCCCTTCTGTCCTGGTTATCTGCATACTGTGCTGTGTGCTTAGCCGTGTCTGACTCTTGCAACCCATAGACTGTAGCCTGCCAGGCTCCTCTGTCCATGGGATTCTCCAGGCAGGAATACTGGAGTGGGTTGCCATTTCCTTCTCCATGAGCTAGATCCTTAGACTTCCTTGGTGGCTCAGACAGTAAAGAATCTGCCAACAATGTGGGAGAGCCAGGTTCAATCTCTGGGTCTAGAAGATCCCCTGGAGAAGGGAATGGCTACACCCCTCCAGTATCCTTGCTTGGAGAATTCCATGGACAGAGGAGCCTGGCAGGCTATGTCCATGGGGTCTCAAAGGGTTGGACACGACTGAATGACTAATGCACTTAGGCAATTTTTATAATTTGGCGTTTTGTGAAACACTGCCATTAGTTCAGTCAGTTCAGTCGCCCAGTCATGTCTGACTCTTTGTGACCCCATGAATTGCAGCACGCCAGGCCTCCCTGTCCATCACCAACTCCCAGAGTTTACCCAAACTCATGTCTGTCCAGTCGGTGATGCCATCCAGCCATCTCATCCTCTGTTGTCCCCTTCTCCTCCTGCCCCCAATCCCTCCCAGCATCAGGGGCTTTTCCAATGAGTCAACTCTTCGCATGAGGTGGCCAAAGTACTGGACTTTCAGCTTTAGCATCAGTCCTTCCAATGAACACCCAGGACTGATCTCCTTTAGGACGGACTGGTTGGATCTCCTTGCAGTCCAAGGGACTCTCAAGAGTCTTCTCCAACACCACAGTTCAAAAGCATCAATTCTTCAGCGTTCAGCTTTCTTAAGTCCAACTCTCACATCCATACATGACCACTGGAAAAACCATAGCCTTGACTAGATGGATCTTTGTTGGCAAAGTGATGTCTCTGCTTTTGAATAGGCTATCTAGGTTGGTCATAACTTTCCTTCCAATGAGTAAGCGTCTTTTAATTTCATGGCTGCAATCACCATCTGCAGTGATTTTGGAAGCCCCCCAAAAATAAAGTCTGACACTGTTTCCACTGTTTCTCCATCTATTTGCCATGAAGTGATGGGACCGGATGCCATGATCTTCGTTTTCTGAATGTTGAGCTTTAAGCCAACGTTTTCATTCTCCTCTTTAACTTTCATCAAGAGGCTTTTTAGTTCCTCTTCACTTTTTGCCATAAGGGTGGTGCCATCTGCATATCTGAGGTTATTGATATTTCTCCTGGCAATCTTGATTCCAGCTTGTGCTTCTTCCAGCCCAGCATTTCTCATGATGTACTCTGCATAGAAGTTAAATAAGCAGGGTGACAATATACAGCCTTGACGTACTCCTTTTCCTATTTGGAACCAGTCTGTTGTTCCATATCCAGTTCTAACTGTTGCTTCCTGACCTGCATAGAGGTTTCTCAAGAGGCAGGTCAGGCAGGTGGTCTGGTATTCCTATCTCTTTCAGAATTTTCCACAGTTTATTGTGATCCACATGGTCAAAGGCTTTGGCATAGTCAATAAAGCAGAAATAAATGTTTTTCTGGAACTCTCTTGCTTTTTGATGATCCAACAGATGTTGGCAATTTGATCTCTGGTTCCTCTGCCTTTTCTAAAACCAGCTTGAACATCTGGAAGTTCAGTGTTTACATACTGCTGAAGCCTGGCTTGGAGAATTATGAGTTGTCTCTACTTTTTAATATACTGTCTAGGTTGGTCATAGCTTTTCTTCCAAGGAACAAGCATCTTTTAATTTCATGGCTGCAGTCACCATCTGCATGATTTTGGAGCCCAAGAAAAGAAAGTGTGTCACTGTTTCCATTGGTTCTCCATCTAATTGCCATGAAGTGATGGGACCAGATACTATGATTTTAGTTTTCTGAATGCTGAGTTTTAAGCCATCTTTTCTACTCTCCTCTTTCACTTTCATCAAGAGGCTCTTCAATTCTTCACTTTCTGCCACAGGGTTGGTGTCATCTGCATATCTGAGGTTATTGATATTTCTCCCGGTAATCTTGATTCCAGCTTGTGCTTTACCCAGCCCAGTGTTTCTCATGATGTACTCTGCACATAAGTTAAATAAACAGGGTGATAGTATACAGACTTGACGTACTCCTTTCCCAGTTTGGAACTATTTCATTGTTCCATGTCTGGTTCTAACTCTTGCTTCTTGATCTCCATACAGATTTCTCAGGAGGTAGGTAAGGTGGTCTGGTACGCCCATCTCTTTAAGAATTTTCCAGTTTGCTGTGATCCACACAAAGGCTTTAGCATAGTCAATGAAGCAGAAATAGATGTTTTTCTGGAACCCTCTTGCTTTTTCTGTGATCCAACGGATATTGGCAATTTGAAGTCTGGTTCCTCTGCCTTTTCTAAATCCAGCTTGAACATCTGGAAGTTCTTGGTTCATGTACTGTTGGAGCCTCACTCAGGGAATTTTGAGCATTACTTTGCTAGTATGTGAGATGAGATCAATTATGCAATAGTTTGAATATTCTTTGGCATTGCCTTTCTTTGGGACTAGAATGAAACCTGACCTTTTCCAGTCCTGTGGTCACTGCTAAGTTTTCCAAATTTGCTGGCATATTGAGTGGAGCACTTTCACAAGCATCATCTTTTAGGATTTGAAATAGCTCAGCTGGAATTCCATCTGTTCATGGGGTTCTCAAGGCAAAAATACTAAAGTGGTTTGCCATTCCCTTCTCCAGTGACCACATTTTGTCTAGTGAGAGCTTTAAATTGTGGCTAATATGTGGATTCCAGCTTGAGGGTTGAAAATGGTTAACAGAGTTCATAGTGTCTACAGTATGAAAATAAATGAAGGAAGGGAAAGAGGAGAGAACGAAAGAGACTGAGAGGGACAGAGAAGGAGAGAGGAAGGGAGGAAGGAAAAGTTGGACTCAAATGGAAGAGGGATATTTAATAGTTACTGAATATATGTACTAAAACAGAAGTATTGATGGTAGAGTGATAAAGAAAAATATGATTCAAATCCACAGTAAACAGATTGGATCCCTAGGCAATTTTGATTTCTTATCCTCTGCTGTCAGAAAGTGTCTGTGTAGTGGGAACAGACAACATTTGATTTCTACAAATCTAGAAAATTCAAGAAATGCTTGAGAGAAGATGAACAGGAAACCAATTATGAAATATCCAAATCTTGACAATATTTGCAGTTTTTTTTTTAATTAAAGGTCTTCTGAGATACACATATACTTAAATTTGTCATAATGTTGTTTTGATAAACTTACAGTTCAAATAATTTAGATTATCAAATAATAGTTTCTATTTGCAGAGAGACTAAATAGACTGTAAAGATGACCTTGTGTTTCAAGAGTGACCTGATTTTCAATATAAAGGTATAAATAGCTTTTCTGAGTAGCTGCTAGAATGTCAACCGTATAAAACAATCAAGACACTTGTCTCTTTATATACACTAAAATATACTTAGATAATATTTCTCCAAGATAAAAAGTTGAAGTTTATTCAACTTTATTGTTTATGAATAATGTATCACAATACAATTTGTATAGTGTCACTGATACCGACTTCATAGTGAATTTCTCTCCTGAGATGACTCAATTTCAGTGAGAGATCAGTTACACATTCATCTATTTTCTATGTGATGCAATTTGCCATGCATACATATGAAAGTATTATAATGATTCATTTTGTTTAATGAACTCAAAATATAGCTAAGTGTATTATTGGGCATAATTATAAGAGTTAATTTTTCTCATTTTTAAGGAGTACATACTTGAGGGAAAACATGCTGATTATAAGGCAGTGTACAAAGGCTAACTCTTTCTTATTTGCTCACTTATTTGCTTATGTACTCCTTAAAAATGAGAAAAAGACATATATAATGAAATACAATTAAAGAAAATCTTTAGAGGGCTCCAGGGCCCAGAGTTCACTGTGACAATTCAAGAAGTTCAAGAAGAAACAAGCTTCAAAGAACATAAGAGATGGTTCCCCAAGATCTGAAAGGGGTTGGTGCAGGGAGTGGAGGAAGGGAGAGAAGGGCCATTTGTGCTGGAACTCAACACAAAGGAGCCTTTTGGGTACTTCCAGTGGCATGTTTGAAAAAAAAAAAAAAAGTTAATTTTCAGGCTTTGCTTGAGACACTTTAGATTAATATAATTTTATTACACATATTTTATGACAGTGTGCATGCCTAAGATATTTAGTGTATAGCATTTGGAGGCAAATAACAAAAGGGAGTCCCTAAAACAAAGCATCTTTTTTCATGTGTTATCACTTATGAAATATTTGATTAGTTTTTCACAAGAAATTCTGGGTTTATAGTGTTTGTAAAGTTAAAAGTCTTCTGAATCTCCTGGAAAGGTAGATAATGATGTTAGCTTGAGGTAACATCTGGAATCTTTTCAGATTAAAGTAGAAACTCTAGAGGATTCACAGTGAACTTTTTTGTTGTTAAATCCCCAGATTCAGTCTTACCATGGTAAAGCAGAAAGTGTCTAGAGATTTCTATTAGTGAAATCTGAGCTCTGAACACATTTATAAGTCACTGATGAATCTCAGCTCATATGTGCCTTCAGAGAAAATGCCAGAGACCACCTTTTGCATGGTTTCTTTCATTTACATACTAAAAAAGATCCTTACAGAGCTATTATATATATATATATATTTTTTTTTTTTAATTTGGGGGTTTTGTGTGTGTGCAAAATATTAGGAATAAAATAAATGATTATGACATGATTACTGTCCTTCAGGAGCTCATAGTGTCTTACAGAAAGATACATGGAAAAAAACCCTAAAAAGAAGTAACCTCATTTTTCCTACTAAAGATACAAATGAGGTAATATTTACATTAAAACTTAAAAGTACAATAGATCCAAGCCTCTCAACTCTTTTCCCACTTCTGGTTTTGCCCTCTGCCAATAGCTCTTTTAGGGATTTTACAGTGGAGATGGTCACCTTCAAATGTCACAGCTGACATCAGGCCGAGCCTCTGTTACAGAGGGTTGGAGGTTGGGCAGCATATCAAAGGGAGGTGACTGGTGTCAGCCTGACTTTCCTTCTGTTCCTAGAAAACACTCTGCTACCAGAGTGCTAAAACTTTCCTGTGCTTGCTCCCTTGATTCACAGACATGCCAGCTTCCTTGGCACACCTCGTCGGCGGAACAGGATATGTACATGCTTGTCACAGGCTCTGTCCAGGCCAATGAGTCCCTCTGCCCCAGGTACAGGGCTGGCTCATGGACCCGAATGTATTCCATTTATCCTATGTGGTGAGTAATCTTTCAGGCCCTTCTTTCTTTAAATAACCACATAGAGATGAATTTGGACTATATTCTCATACGTGATAAAGGAAGGCACTGGGGAAAGGCATAAAATAGCTGAATTTCCTTTCAGTCTTTTTCTGCTATTTCTTTCTACCAAAATCATTTCTGTTCTCACATTGCTCTTTAAAATGCTAGTTACACCATTTCTTTATTTTTATAGAGCACTCTGCAGTGTATGAAGCTAATTTACATGTTCTTTCACTGAATAAGAAACTAACACTTTGGTGTGAATTAGTTTAAGGTTTTATCCTCACTAGGTGCCGGGTGCAGAGAGGGTCAAAATGATGAATATTTTATAACAATAACAATAGTTAGTTTTTTTAAAGTATTTACTATCCATCAGGTAGAATCATAAGTAGGTTACATGTATTGTCTCATGTAATCTTTAACGCAGGGAGTAACTACCATCATTCTTTTTTACACATGGGAAAAATGAGAGAAAAAGAGAGTGAATGATGATCTTAGGAGGAAAGCCTAAGCATGAATGCCAGAGCCTGTATGCTGAGCCGTGGACCACACTGCACCCCTCAGTAAAGCTTCAGACAGCCAGTATTTGTGTGAGGGCAATGGTATTGTGCAAAGGAATGACCAGACCCCAAGCACACCATGTGGGTGACTGCTTAATTCTAACACTAATCCTATGGGTGACATTCAGATCTATAGCAGATTCAGGGAATAGGGCTGATTTACTGAGAGGTGTTCATTGTAATCTACCTAAAACCAACAAGGGACAGAGCACATAATATCTTACAGTCACTTCAAGATAAGTTAACCAGCTAATAAAAACATGCAGTCATTAAGATCAATTATGTCTACAGAGATCAGAAAATGGTAAAGGGACCTAAAATAGTTTTGACATCTGAAATCATCAGACTGTAAAGTTTCCCTCCTACAAAGTGATTTTGATATTAGCAAAGTCCATTAGGTGGGAAAGAGTTTTGTTGTTATCCTCATAGCTTATTCTAATACAATTAGATCCTTAATAATAGTTAAAAAGAAAGGAACTAGTTTCTCAGACACAGGCAGCTGCAAACTAGCTAATTGGTTCTGGGTCAGTGGGTCTTTTTCCACTTGTTTACTGTTAGTGTTTCTTTGGGGGGAAATGCATTGTAACACCCCGCTGATCTATTGTCTTCCTACATATTGTTAATTCAAGGACTTTGGCATTCAGGGAGGAAATTATGGCCCATCAGGGTACATAGAATATTCTACTTTCCAGAGAAAGGTCAGGAGAAAAAGAAAAGAGAGAAGATAAATATAAAACCTTTAAATCAAGACTAAATCCCAAAGTTATTCCTTGGTTTGTATAACCATCAGTCAATAATAATCAATTGCAATTAGTCAGAAAAGAACTAAACCTTAGAATTGCTGAACAGATGGAATAAAAAGGAATAATGAAGCCACCTTCCATCATCAGACAGACAAAACCACGTGACCATTTTCCTGTCATTGATTTTGCTCCTCATTAAGATGTGTTCATTTACTTTAATTTTGAAGCTCCTAGTTAAAATCTTGAAACTAGAACTGTCTTCCATAAAGGATTTTGCTCATTACTCTTCTTATATAGACGTGAATTCCAGACGGCTTGGGGAAATAATTGTTTATGCTTTAATTATCCATCTCCAAATACAAATAACCCAGAGACCTCTTTTGCGCTCATTCTAATATTTGGTATTCTAAGTACTTCAGCAAATATTTACTCTGATGACAGTACGGAGTGTAAGTTTAACACATAATTCTTGCCTTCTCGTGTGTTAAAATCAGGAGAAGTTGAAGCCAACACACAAGATAAGTAACAAACTTTGTTGGGTATGAGTAGCCAAGAGAGTTCAGTCAAGAAGTAGAACTTGGTTGTATTTATAATACAGATAAAACTTTGATAGAGAAAAAAAGCACAGGTATTCCAATGAAGAAAATAGAAGAACACTGAAGCAGACTTTTTGTCTTTTTATACTGTCATGGGGTTCTTGTGGCAAGAATACTATGACGAAGCTATGGCAAACCTAGACAGCATATTAGAAAGCCGAGACAGCACTTTGCTGACAAAGATCCGTATAGTCAAAGCTATGGTCTTTCCAGCAGTCAAGTACCACTGTGAGAGTTGGACCATAAAGAAGGCTGAGTGCCAAAGAATTGATGTTTTTGAATTGTGGTGCCAGAGAAGACTCTTGAGACTCCCTTTGGCAGCAAGGAGAGCAAACCAGTCCATCCTAAAAGAAATCATCCCTGAGTTCTCATTGAAAGGACTGATGCTGAAGCTGAAACTCCAGTACTTTGGCCATCTGACGTGAAGAACTGACTCAGTGGTAAAGTCCCTGATGCTGGGAAAGATTGAAGGTGGGAGGAGAAGAGGGCAGCAGAGGGTGAAATCATCATCGGGGAAAGCATCACCGACTCAATGGCCATGAACTTGGGCAAACTCCAGGAGCTAGTGAGGGACAGGGAGGCCTGGCATGCTATAGCCCATGGGACTGCAAAAAGTCAGACATGACTTAGTGACTGAACAAAAAGCAAACTTGTAGAGGCTGGAATGTATACCATGTGTTTGTGGGAACAAGGACCTTATCAATCATCTCAACATATCGAAAGAGACTTCTTTCCATTCCACTCGTACATGGAAAGTATACACACTATATATAACATGCATTATATATTATGTATATTGTATTTAGTATATACTTTCTATATTACACATTATATAAAATCTATATTATAGACATTATATATAGATAAAATCTTTTAAATAATTCTGAGCTCCTTTTTTTAAAGCTCTTTAAAAAGATCAGTACCTCTTTATGATGAAAACACTCCAGAAAATGGGCATAGAAGTAACCTCCCTCGACATAATGAAGGCCATATACAACAAACCCATAGCAAACATTCTTCTTAATGGTGATAAACTGAAAACATTTCCTCTAAGATCAGAAATAAAACAAGGGTGTCCACTCTTTCCACCATTATTCAGTATAGCTTTCGAAGTCCTTGCTACGACAATTAGAGAAAAAAAGAAAAGGAATCCACATTGGATAAGAAGAAGTAAACTCTCACTGTTTACAGATGACATAATACTATACATAGAAAACCCTAAAGATGCCACCAGAAAATTATTAGAGCTAGTCAATGATTTTAGTAAAGTCACAGGATACAAAATTAATACATATCCCTTTCATTCTTATACACTGACAATGAAAAACTGGAAAGAGAAATTAAGGAAACGATCCCATTCACCACTGCAACAAAAAGAATAAAATACTTAGGAATAAAGCTACCTAAGGAGACAAAAGACCTGTATGCTGAAAACAGTAAGACACAGATGCAAGAAATCAAAGATGACACAAACAGATAAACCATGATCTTGGAGTGGAGGAATCAGTATGTGACAATGACTGTAATTTGTAAGGCAATTTGCAGATTCAATGCTATCCCAATCAAATTACCAATGGCATTTTTCACAGAACTGGAACAAAAAATTTTACAGTTTGTATGGAAACACAAAAGACCCCGAATAGCCAAAGCAATTTTGAGAAATAAAAATGGAGCTCTGAGTTCTTTAAGCATCAGCTCAAATCAGATAAGTCGCTCAGTCGTGTCCGACTCTTTGCGACCCCATGAATCACAGCACACCAGGCCTCCCTGTCCATCACCAACTCCCGGAGTTCACTCAGACTCACGTCCATCGAGTCAGTGATGCCATCCAGCCATCTCATCCTCTGTCGTCCCCTTCTCCTCTAGCCCCCAATCCCTCCCATCATCAGAGTCTTTTCCAATGAGTCAACTCTTCGCATGAGGTGGCCAAAGTACTGGAGTTTCAGCTTTAGCATCATTCCCTCCAAAAAATCCCAGGGCTGATCTCCTTCAGAATGGACTGGTTGGATCTCCTTGCAGTCCAAGGGACTCTCAAGAGTCTTCTCCAACACCACAGTTCAAAAGCATCAATTCTTCGGCGCTCAGCCTTCTTCACAGTCCAACTCTCACATCCATACATGACCACAGGAAAAACCATAGCCTTGACTAGACGAACATTTGTTGGCAAAGTAATGTCTCTGCTTTTCAATATGCTATCTAGGTTGGTCATAACTTTCCTTACAAGGAGTAAGCATCTTAATTTCATGGCTGCAGTCACCATCTGCAGTGATTTTAGAGCCCAGAAAAATAAAGTCTGACACTGTTTCCACTGTTTCCCCATCTATTTCCCATGAAGTGATGAGACCAGATGCCATGATCTTTGTTTCCTGAATGTTGAGTTTTAAGCCCACTTTTTCACTCTCCACTTTCACTTTCATCAGGAGGCTTTTTAGTTCCTCTTCACTTTCTGCCATAAGGGTGGTATCATCTGCATATCTGAGGTTATTGATATTTCTCCCAGCAATCTTGATTCCAGCTTGCGTTTCTTCCAGTCCAGCATTTCTCATGATGTACTCTGCATATAAGTTAAATAAACAGGGTGACAATATACAGCCTTGACGTACTCCTTTTCCTATTTGGAACCAGTCTGTTGTTCCATGTCCAGTTCTAACTGTTGCTTCCTGACCTGCATACAGATTTCTCAAGAGGCAGGTCAGGTGGTCTGGTATTCCCATCTCTTTCAGAATTTTCCACAGTTTATTGTGATCCACACAGTCAAAGGCTTTGGCATAGTCAATAAAGCAGAAATAGATGTTTTTCTGGAACTCTCTTGCCTTTTCCATGATCCAGCGGATGTTGGCAATTTGATCTCTGGTTCCTCTGCCTTTTCTAAAACCAGCTTGAACATCAGGAAGTTCATGGTTCACATATTGCTGAAGCCTGCCTTGGAGTATTTTGAGCATTACTTTAAGCATAAAGAGTATAAGTATCTTGTGTTAGAAGCCCAGTAAAAATGACTGGGTAGGTGAGTAATAGGGCTTCCCTTGTGGCTCAGCTGGTAAAGAATCCACCTGCAATGCAGGAGACCTGGATTCGATCCCTGGGTTGGGAAGATCCCCTGGAGGAGGGAAAGGCTATCCATTCCAGTATTCTGGCCTGGAGAATTCTATGGACTATATAGTCCATAGGGTCGCAGAGAGTCGGATGTGACTAAGCGACTTTCAGGTGAATAATAACACATCCACACAGTGTTTGAAAAGCCAGATAAAGTTAATATGTTGAGATACATGGCAAGGCTCAAAAAATGGAATTTTTATCTTAAAACTGTAGAAAAAAATTGAAAGTGGATCTTGAAGTCCAGCTGAAATCTCCCTACTTTATTTTGCATCAATTTAAACAGGATAATAATCATTCATCTATTTAAACAATATAATAAAGGAGCTTAGCTAGAGCCTAATAAACAGAAATACACATAGAAATATATTTATAGCATGGATAGTAAGAGCAATGCTGAAGATATGCATAGAGAGAAAAAAGGTACTGCCCTGGGCTTAATTGGTATTGAGATGAAGTATGATGAGTGCTATTTAGCCTGATGAAAGAGACGTAGGAAGTCCATACAGAAGTTAAATATGCAAAGCTTGGTGTCTGTGAAACTAGGAGTTTGGTATTGTTGGATAGAAAGCAGATAGGAAGAAAAATGAGATACACCTACTGGAGTTAAAAACTAACTGGATCACGGAAGCTTTTATAGACCAGTTAAGAGATTAACTTCTTCAGGCCAGTGGATAGTCACTGAGCATTTTCAGGAGGGTAAGCTCATGGCAATGTGAATTGCAGAGAAATAACTCTCAAGGCTAGTAAGAGTAAAGAAGGTCACAACTGGAAAGGGTACAGTTAGCAGGAATAAGTGTGATCTCAGGTCAGGCTGTATGACTGCTATCTTTTCCTGGTACACACCTCTATATTTCTTGGCTAACTCTTATATATTCTTTAAGTCTTTGCTCAAATATTACTTTATCAATGAGGCTCACCCTTATAGCCCATTTAAAGCTTTAATCCTCTCACTTTTATATTTCTGATCCTCATTATCCTATACTATTTATGTTAGTCTGTAGTACGTACCAGCTTTGGGTAACTAATTTATTATACTTATTGTTTCTTTTCTGTCTCCTCCAACTAGAATGTAAACTCCAGAAAGGCAGGGATTTTTTAAAATGGATTAAAATTTTTTTTAATTAGAATTTAGTTGCTTTACAATGTTGTGTTACTTTCTTATGTGCTTAGCTGCTCAGTCGGTCACAAAGAGTGTCCGACTCTTTGTGACCCCCTGGACTACAGCTTGCCAGGCTCCTCTGTTCATGGGAATCTGCAGGCAAAAATACTGGAATGGGTTGCCATTCCCTTCTCCAGGTTATTTTCCTGACCCATGGATCGAACCTGTGTCTCCTGCGTTGGCAGGCAGATTCTTTACTGTCTGAGCCACCAGGGAAGCCCTGAAAGAAAGTGGAAGTGAAAGTCACTTCAGTCGTGTCCGACTCTTTGGAACCCTGTGGACTATAGCCCGCCAGGCCCCTCTGTCCGTGGGATTCTCCACTGGAGTGGGTTGCCATTTCCTTCTCCAGGGAATCCTCCCAACCCAGAGATTGAACCTGGGTCTCCCACATTGTGGGCAGATTCTTTACCACCTGAGCCACTGAATCAGCCACACGTATACATGTGTCTCCTCGTTTTTGGATTTCCTTCCCATTCAGGCCTCTTCAGAGCACTGAGTAGAGTTCCCTGCGCTCCGCAGTTGGTTCTCATTGGTTATCTGGTCTATGCAGAGTACTGCATGTGAGTCAATCCCAGTCTCCCTGTTCACCCCACCTCCTCTCCCCTTGGTTTCCATATGCTTGTTCTGTACATCTGCATCTCTCTTTTTATGCTTTGTTGTTCAAACTAAAGTCAACTATAGAAGAATCACTAGCATATGGCAGGCACCCATTAAATATTTGCTGAATAAATAGTAAAGGTAAAGATGAAAGGCTGGATTTAGGAAATACTGAGGAGACCTGATGAATTATTGGATATGAAAGGCCAGAACACCTCCTTTTCCTGACATAAGTGACCAGGTAGGTAATAATTTCACTAATAACAAAAGAGACTTGTTGGAGAAGGAGCAGATTTAAAAAGAAGATGATGCGTTCTGGTTTGAAAATACTGAATTTGAGATGCCTGTGGGATGTGCTGGTGAGAGTTCCACCTGGAAACTCTGCAGAGCAGCCTGGGTTCGTGAAGAAAGGTTAGGAGTCTCCTGGACGTAGGTGATCATGAAGACAGTAGCATGGATGAGATTGCCCTTGCAGGGTGGGGCATGAGGGAAGCCCTGGACCAAGGACCAAATTCTAATAACCATCACAAGTAATAAAAAAGTTGTAGTATCATCAACAGTAAATGGGGAAGTATTACCTTTGGGAGGCAGTTGTTTAATTATCATAATCATCTTAGAATGTCCTAAAACTTCAAGTCATGTCCCACCAGTTATCCACATGGATTAGGAAAGATTCCCCCGACCTCCCCGACATTGGGCTGTGCTTAGAATGCTTGATAGTTTCCACTGTGTTTTTCCAGAGCAAGCTTGCACACCCTAAGATTATTTATATTTGCCACATAGAATGAGACCCAAATTCCTAGATTACGTTTCTCGCTAAATTATTTTGATTCTCAGCTAACTGATACTCAGTCGGTACACAGCCCTACAACGTCTGGCACTCCGGGGCCACAAAGCAGTGTTCTGGAACATTACGTCCAAAGCTCCGCTGTCTTTAGAAATGGCTGGATTAACTTTATGAAGCTGAAAAGGTTAGTTTGGGTTTACAATAAAAAGGAAAGTGTACTTTTTAGTTTTACTAAAGGTATAAAAGCTAATTTATACTTTCAGTTCAGTTCAGTCGCTCAGTCGTGTCTAGACCTAATATTATTTTGTGACTTATATACACCATATATATTTGTATGTAGTGGGAATATTTCCTGAAAATCAAGAAGCATTATGAAGCCATTTGACTCTTTTTGTTTTACTCTGCATTCTTCTCCATTTTCAAAAGATTACTATGACATTCCACTAGATGTGATTTTGACAGGGTAAGTTATTGGATTCCCCAAACAGATATGTGTGAAATACTAGATTTGTCTTATTTCTAAAACAAGAACAGTGACCACTGCCATCTGGAAGAGTGCCATTTCAAATGATTAGATGCTGGCAGACTGGCGAGAACAGGTGTATTTTAATTACATTAGTTTTCAATTTAATCTGACACAGCATGTAGTGGAGTCTCTATGGCTCTTTCTTCAGTCTTTTCAGGGAGGTAAGAAATTCTAAAAGAGGCAAGTCTGATACTCAATATTTTCTTATTTAAGAAACGGAAACAGAGCAAGTTTAAAGCTAGATCTGAGCGACTGAACTGAACTGAAAGCTAGATCTGTTTGTATATTACAGACTATGCAAAGGAAGATTTGAATTCAGTTCAGTCTCTCAGTCATGTCCGACTCTTTGCGACCCCATGAATCGCAGCACGCCAGGCCTCCCTGTCCATCACCAGCTCCCGCAGTTCACCCAAACTCTTGTCCATCGAGTCGGTGATGCCAGCCAGCCATCTCATCCTCTGTTGTCCCCTTCTTCCCCTGCCCCCAATCCCTCCCAGCATCAGGGTCTTTTCAAATGAGTCAGCTCTTCACATGAGGTGGCCAAAGTATTAGTTTCAGCCTCAGCATCAGTCCTTCCAATGAACACCCAGGACTGGTCTCCTTTAGAATGGACTGGTTGGACCTCCTTGCAGTCCAAGGGACTCTCAAGAGTCTTCTCCAACACCACAGTTCAAAAGCATCAATTCTTCAGCACTCAGCTTTCTTCACAGTCCAACTTTCACATCCATACATGACCACTGGAAAAACCATAGCCATGACCAGACAGACCTTTGTTGGCAAAGTAATGTCTCTGCTTTTCAATATGCTATCTAGGTTGGTCATAACTTTCCTTCCAAGGAGTAAGCATCTTTTAATTTCATGGCTGCAATTACCATCTGCAGTGATTTTGGAGTCCAAAAAAACAAAGTCTGACACTATTTCCACTGTTTCCCCATCTATTTCCCATGAAGTGATCGGACCAGATGCCATGATCTTAGTTTTTCTACTCAGAGCAACTTTTAGAGCTGATAATTATTAATATCTTTCAGAGCCTGTTTTTAAGAGTAGATAACACACTGTATGTTTTTTATAATAAAGGAATCACATGGTCCAATGCCATCCTGAGAAATTTTTTTTTTTTTTTTTAGAGTTTTCACAAGGTTATATTTATTACAGAGAGAGACTACTGAGTTTCAGCCTCTTGGGTCCCAAGAAGCAAAAGAATTACAGTGTTGGGGACACATGTATATGAATCTTGTGAGAGGTTGAAAAGCCACTTGGCTAGAAGTGAAAATCACGATCTATATAAATAAAATTCTCTATTGAGGTCAGTGATGACCACTCAGAAAAGAGTGTTGGAAAAGATAAAGTAAAACAGAATGCAAGGGGAAGGGAATGAAAGGGCAGAACAGACTCCTTGGACACCCAGACCAGTGACTCACCAAGAGTTAGTGTCTCATCTAAGAGTTAAAATTAGGCCAAGAATTCGACACTGCAGCCTCACAGGGCAGCTGGAACCAGGGTCAGTGTGAAGACTGTGCTTTCACTTTCCCTGATAAGAACCTCCTCTCTCAAGGCTGCTAGGAGCCTGGGAAACCTCTTGGTATCTCACTTCCAAAGAGTCTTAACTTCATCTAAACTTCACAACATCTGCTGTCAGCTTTCAGAATAAAGGAAGGGGTCCTTCTATCATACATATTAAGGCCAATGTTATACTTTCCATCAGTCCCAGTATTACTGGTAATAAATGCCACTGATCACAATAAAGTGAATAAACTACTGAAAATTGTACCTGTAAAGATCACAGCCAGGTATTGCTTTAGTTAAAATTAAATAAGCAGTGTGCCATAGTACTAAGTTTCAGGAATAAATAAGTTAGAAAGTGACAAATAGTATGTTTCCATCAAGCCTTTCTCTGATAAGTATTTCCCAAGACCATGTTATAGAAAATGGACAGTCTCTAAAAGTAGAACGATAACCCTGTATACGAGACAGCAAAAGAGACACTGATGTATAGAACAGGCTTATGGACTCTGTGGGAGAGGGAGAGGGTGGGAAGATTTGGGAGAATGGCATTGAAACATGTGAAATGTCATGTATGAAACGAGATGCCAGTCCAGGTTCAATGCACGATGCTGGATGCTTGGGGCTGGTGCACTGGGACGACCCAGAGGGATGGTATGCGGAGGGAGGAGGGAGGAGGGTTCAGGATGGGGAACACATGTATAATTTTTTTTTAATTAAAATTGAATAAAAAAAAAAAAGTTCAAGACAGTGGTGGGCACAAGGTTTAATGGACGGCTCAACTAGTAAAGAATCCTCCTGCAACGCAGGAGACCTGGGTTCGATCCCTGGGTTGAGAAGATCCCCTGGAGAAGGGAAAGGCTACCCACTCCAGTACTCTGGCCTAGAGAATTCCATGGACTATATAGTCCATGGGTTTATAGAGTCGGACACGACTGAGCGACTGTCACTTCACAAAGGTCTGCTTGAACAAAGAGGAAAGACAGAAAGTGAAGCAGTTACCATTTTCTTGCTGAGTCAATAAAAAGGAAATCCATGTTATAGAAAAAACTGAAAAAAAAATCTCATAAAAATGTTTCTCGAATACCCAAGCAACTTGTTGTGTTTCTTAACCTGAGAAGAAGCTGAAATACCAAAGAGAGGTCAGAATTCTGCTGAGACATATCTGAGCGGTTGAGGTCTGGCTTACTGGGGTTGCGCAAATTCTTCTGCTTAGGAACTTTTAACTTATGAATGTTTACAGATAATAACAGCCACTCACCAGAGTATAAGCTTGTCAACTCTGCCTACAATCAACGGATGCTTTCATGATCACACTGTTATTTTAGTCTCAGTCATTTTGCTGTCTCAGGCCCCAGCTTTGAGATTTTTTTTTTTTGACCACAGGCTTCCCTAGTGCCTCAGAAGGTAAAGAATCCGCCTGCAATGCAGGAGAACCCAGTTTGATCCCTGGGTAAGGAAGACCCCTGGAGAAGGGAATGACTACCCACTCCAGTATTCTTGCCTGGAGAATTCCATGGACAGAGGAGCCTGGCAGGCTACAGTTCATGGGGTCGCAGAGTCAGACACAGCTAAGTGACTAACACTTTCACTTTTCACAGTATAAGAGATACATTTTACATCCTGACACATTAATACAGAAATATGTAATTTACATGAAAAAGTCACTAGATAATACCACATGGGAGGTACTTTGATATTTCCTTTTTTCGCTATTCTATTTTAATTTTATATAATTCACTTATGTTTACTCATGGAAAAGTTGTAGGTTGTATGTAATCTGAAGTGTGAAACACACTGGGCTAAGGTGTTTTTTCTCTTTAATTGAAGCAGGTTCAGCTTGTAAACTTATTTCTTATAAATAAAACAACACAATGTCAATCTTTTTAGAGATTAAAAAATAAGAATATAAAACAGTGATAGCTTTCTGATGACTCTCAATTAAAGAATAAGGTGTACCTTAGATCCCCTGTACTATGAGTCACTTACATGTGTCCCACTGGACTCATGAACAAGTGGATTTATCAACCACTGGCTGGATGACACTAGTTTACCAGGGGGAAGTGTCCGTCCAGATGAAGATATTTTATATTGTTTTATTTTGGTCTGTATTCACACCTTGTTTGTGTATTAATCTGTACAATTAAAATTTCAATTATAATTTTTCTTATTTATCCTAATTTTACTTGAAAAGGCAAGTTATATTTGCAAACCAATTCACATTTGAGTACATTAATATAACCAGAGGTTTACTTAGAAATAAGAGTTAATTCTAGAAGTTACCACAGCTTTATCTCTAATCTCTGAAGCCACTTTTTGTAGAATGCCTATATCTGAAACATATTTCCAGATAATTTTTTTTACCTGTTAGAATTTTTACTAGATATATTTTCCCCAAGTGTGTAAAACATTCTGAGGTCGAAATCAAAGCAGTTACTTGAATAGGTCTAGAAAATACATTTAGTTAGTAATGAAAATGTGATTGGGGTTAAATTTTTATAAGTTTTTTTTTTTTTTTCCTGGGTATAAATGGCCTTAATATTTGGTCAAGTTGCTTGACTTTGATTTATGCTGAAATAACAGTTGGGGTCAAAACAAGTCTTAGATCAAATTCCATACAGTGGGGAATCCCCTAAATATAACCAGATTTACAATTCGCTCTCACATGCAAAACAACCATTATGGCTTAGAATAAATAGAAATTACAGGCTAGTGAAAATGCAGACATATGGCATTTACCAAAGAATCCAAGAGTGTGTATTATTTCTTTTTAATACCGATTAAGAATGCATCAAGGTATAATGTTCTAAATGAAAGTTTTGTTTAAATTATTTCATTCATAAACAGTTAAGCATAACTAAAGTGAACCAGAGTTTGGAGAAAGGGAAAAATAAGTTATTAAAAGAAAATAACCAATATTGGATGAATTAATTCAGGGAGTTATAACAGAAAACAAGGACAGGCGATAATAACATTGGGATAGAAAGGAAAAGAGGAAAATCAGAGAAACCTAACCTCAGGGTATACATAGCTAGAAAGTAAGCCTTGAGATGAAATGATTACACTGTATTTTCTGGTTTAATTTTACAATTAAGGGTAATTCTAGGGAATTTGCAAGTTATTTTTGAGACCATTTCAGGATTTTTATCCAAATGCATTATATATTAGCTGATGAAAATCTCATTTTTGAGATATCTATGCTTCCCAGGTGGCTCAGTGGTAAAGAATCTGCCTACCAATTCTGGAGACACAGGTTCAATCCCTGGTTTGGCAGGATCCCCCTGGAGAAGGAAATGGTAACCCGCTCCAGTATTCTTGCCTGGAGAATTCCATGGACAGAGGAACCTGGCGGGCTGCAGCCCACAGGGACGGAAAGAATCAGACATGACTTAGAGACTTAGAGACTGAGCATGAGCAATGGTTTAGGTTTCTGAAGCCCCTGGTTGTCTTTTCTTTGCACTGAAAATGATATCCAACTCAAAAAAGAGAAGACTAAGAATCAATATCTATAAAAATGACTGCCTTTGCTCAGATCATGTTCCTTAAGCTTTTGATTTAAGGCTGCAGCGAAATGCTTGACCTATGTTGAATCAAATTAAACCTTTAATTTTGGGTATATTTATACATACATTTTCAATAGCAAGTTAAGGTTTATGAACTAGAAAACAGGAAAGGTAAATAAAATCAAAGAGAAATTTGTACCTTGACTTTTCAGTGAACTTTAAAAAATTCAAAAAATTTAAATAGTATATAACATTTTATATTCAAAAGAAAGAGACGATTAACAGGAGAATTAAAAAGAAGTGAATTAACTGAATAAAAAATAAACAGCACAGCGTAAATACATGACTACGGATTTCTAAGACTGCATATAAAAATGAAATTAAAAGAGCTTCCCCATCAGAGCAGTACACTTGATACAGTTGATGAGACTACACTGACACATCATTGTCACTCTGAGTCTGTATAGTTTACATTAGGATTCACTCTTGATGTTTTGTGTTCCATGGGTTGGCACACATGTGTGACATGCATTTATCATCACAGTGTCATACAAAATATTTCCACTGCTCTAAAAATTTTCCATGCTCCACCTCTTCATCCCTTCCCACTACCATGGCCAGTTGTTTTCTTATTGTTGAGTTTTAAGAGTTCTTTATATATTTTGGATAAATAGTCCCTTATTGGATGTATCATGCAAATACTTTCTCGTAGTCTGTGGCTTGTCCTCTTAATTCTCTTCACATTGTATATTTTAATGAAGAAGTTTTCAATTTTGCTGAGGTAGTATATGTCAATTATTTCCTTCATGGATTATGACTTTGGAGTTGTATCTGAAAAGTAATCAACTATACTTAAGTCATACAGATTTCCCCTACGTTATCTTCTAGGAGCTTTCTATCCTACGTAATTTTCTAGGAGTTTTCTAGTTTTGCATTTTACATTTATGCCCACCATCCACTTTGAATTAATTTTCATAAAGTATGTAAGGTCTGTGTCTAGATTTATTTTTTTCTGTGCATATGCTCAGTTGTTCCCCTCTTAGAATTTTGAAGCCTTCAAATACAGAATGTTTAGCAAGAACTTTGGTATATCTGAATGCTTCTGTCATCATTTTATGCTGGATTTTTTTCATAGTGACCAGATTTGTCAGAAGGTAACAGACTATCTCATAAAAGGAGAGCAGGGCTTCCAAAAGTTCGTTGATAAGCTTGACATACATTTTGTCTCATTTTCAAACAAATGAATAAAGGCTACAAGAAACATTTTATTCTGTAAAAGGTAAAATAAGCTGTCATTTTTCCCTCACTGTTTAATTTATTTAAATATCTTTCTAATGGCACTGAAATATATGTAATTTAGTCACTGGGTTTCAAATTTTGATGTTTTATCCAGTTAAAATAATTTAAACACAAACCCTGTATGTATGCAGGCATGCTCTATCAAAGTGCATGGCTACAAAAAATAAAGCCAAGGTACTTTCACTAACATCTTCAGATGAAGAGAAAAGCCTGACTATATAGTTCAGCCCAGATTCTAACTTTGTACCCTGAAGTACTTTATAATTTCTTACTTTTTACTACATATAACTGTGTTAAACCATTTCTAAGCATTTTCATTTTTAACATATAGGGAAAGCAGTGCTTGTTATTTATGAAAACATTTTCCATGTAATATTAAGTATAGAGGGTATAGAAATTGCTGCATCATTTCCACGCTAATTCTACTTCTGCTACCCTCAATTCTACCAACCTCCCAATAGGATTTCCATAAAATAGCTTATTTAATTTCGATTGATATGCAATTAAGTAAATGGTTAATTTGAGCACAACTGATGTATTTATATTGTTGACTCTATGGACATGGTATAGCTTTCCATTTATTTGAGTCTTATGTCTGTACAGCTTTATAATTTTTGATATAAGTTTCAGGAACTTATAATCATTGCATTATCTCTAGATGTTTTTGATTTGTGACCTTGATAAAATTTGAACTATGAAAAAGAGATACTTATTATCAAGAATGTTGATGAACCTAAGACTTTACCCTACATGCAAGCTATTAATTCAGCAGCTTCAGTTTCTTGAACACTGCTGGACAACATGAGGCTCTTGGATTAGAGACAGAGAAGAGTTTATTACTCACAGCAATAGCCAGAGTCTTACACTTCACTCTAGTTCCCCGAAATCCAGTATCCACAGGTATTGTGAAGAGGGCCAGGTGATACCTGTGTGTGCGGTAGACTGCATTGCAGCAAACAGCTGAGCTGTGGGAACCCCTACCTCTTACCACAGGGCAGCAAGAGTTTCTGTTGTTTGTGTTGGAAGGCCACACTCTCTCTCCTTTCAAGACTGTAAACAAACCTCTCCTTTGCTTTGGAGGGAGTTGTTACCTCTGTCTTTCAAGGCTTTAGGCTGGAAAAAATCCTTGAAGAGATTTTTCCAGAATGAAGTGCAAGATAGTATCTCGTACAATATTCAGAAATGTGAGTTTAAGTAAATTTCTAATTCATGTCACGTAATCATAATGTACTAAAACTTTTCGTTTGTATTTTCCATATGTGAAAAGAAGACTTATTTTTGTTTTTTTGTTGTTTTCTGAGTAGAAGTGGATTGTGCAGGCAGGTGTATATCAACCAGGTGAAGTAAGGAATTAAGGTCTTGGAAGAGCAGGAATATTTGTCTTTTGTTTACTTCTAAATCCCTACTATTATAGTGCCTGACACACAATAAGCACTCAAATAAGATCTGTTGCGTAAACACGTTAAGTCAAACAAGCTATTTTTTTGTTTTTATTTTCCTGATTCCTCCATTTTTACCTTAAAAATTTTTTTTCAGGAAAAAAATGGATTTTCTTTGAATTACTTGTAAGTTTGGAGGAAAAAAGGTTTACAAATGACTCAGGATACAGGGTGTCTTTCATGACTTCATTTTAAACACATACACACATGCTCACACACAAAAACATAATGAAGGGTGTGTTTAACCAGAACCATGAAAGCTAGTAAGAGCATCATAACACACCACTGTAGCACCAAATCTCATAGCCTGTAATTACTGAATAAACTGATCTTTGTCAAACAAAAATTCATCATCTCATCCCTTTACTCATCCCTTTATTGACACTTTCAGAAGGATGTTTATCTTTAGGATAATTTTAAGAATCCAGGTTATGTGATTTATGATGTAGCTTCTCATGCCACTTTGATAGTCTATGATATGACTTTTCTAAATTACTTATCTGTGTGTTGTTTCTCTCTCTGTTTCTTCTTTGTCTTGTTTCTCTCTTGTTTCTGTGCCTCTATCCCTAACACTCCATGTCTTTAAATCATTTGTCCTAAAATAATATTAAATATCAATTCTGATGGGAACTCTCCATTGAATTCTAACTAGAATGAGAGGGTCCTGCTTATGTGTTTTCCAATCACTAAGTTTATATGTTTATATACTTGCAATGATTGATCTATTTTGTCCAAATCCTTTCAGGAGTATGAATCACTTTGTCTTTTAGCAATTATTTGACACTTAGACTGGCATTTGAGAGCCCTGGATGCTCACTGGTTATGACACCTGTCACCCCAAGAACCTTTACCTGGATTGGACAATGGATGTTTCCAATTATTCTTTTCCTTAACTCAAGAGACTTGTACCTTATAAGCAGTTATCATTTTACTTGTTATTTATTGAACATCTCCAGTAAAAGAGAGGATTGAAGGTTAAAAAGGTAGAACTTTACAAAAATAAGAAAAGGAAATGGGTAAGATGTGAAAGAGGGACAGAGAATTATGTTGCATGTTTTGTTAGCTTTACTTTATAAAACCTCTATCTATCTGATAGTGAGAAGGAGCAGATGATTGCTTTTTTTTAAAGCTCAGTTAAAGTGAGAATATTTTTAAAAATTAGAGCTAAAAAATTGGATTTGAATTTAGGACATGAGATTGTATATTTATTCTTTATTTTTGCCTTAGGGCCAAAAATTTTCTTCTGAGTATGGGGTTTTTTGAAAAAAGTGCTGCGTTGATTTTACTGCATAAAACATAACCACACTATATCATCCAAAATATTTCTGCTTTTTAAAAAAAGAATGAAAGTTTAAAAGTATTTACAGCAAGTTTTCCTCATAGTTCAGTTGGTAAAGAATCTACCTGCAATGTGGGAGACCTGGGTTCAATCCCTGGGTCAGGAATATCCCCCCTGGAGAAGGAAATGGCAACCGACTCCAGTACTCTTGCCTGGAAAATCCCCTGGACAGAGAAGCCTGATAGGCTACAGTCCGTGGGTCACAAAGAATCGGACAGGACTGAGTGACTTCACTTTCACTTTCACCCACTCCAGTATTCTGGCCTGGAGAATTCCATGGACCGTATAGTCAATGGGGTTGCAAAGAGTCAGACACAACTGAGCGACTTTCACTTCACTTCACTTCACAGCAATTTAAAGAAAAAATTCCTTTACTTTTTAATGATTTCCCCTTAACTAATTCCTTGATCTGGCCTATAGGAAGTCAATCAGGAATGTGTTTGTTTCACCTTGATAGTCTTTACAAAGCTCTCAGTGTAGTCTCAAATACAAATATCCCTGTTCACACTCATCTCATTAGTTTATGCAATAAGGGTACAATGACGATAATAAACGCAGTGCCGAAACAAGCTTGGGAACAAAACCAGTTTACACTAACAGTGCACTGACGATGTGCAGTTCATTAACTGTCATCTCAGCTGCGACAGGGAACGGAGAAAGGGAAAACACTACTTTTTAATAAGCAAAACCAACTGTCTTATGATGATGATTGCTAAACACCCTTTCTCATTGATAAAACTGCAAGACCTTAATGCCTGGTCAATTACAGTGCCGTATTTTGGAGCATGTGAAAGTGCTGGTCTCTCAGTCATGTCCGACCCTTTGAGACCCTGTGGACTGTAGCCCACCTGGCTCGTCTGTTCATGGAATTCTCATGTGCTTTGCCACTAGTAATTTATATTAGATATAATGGAATTCTCATATGTTTTAGCCACTAATAATTTATACTTAAATTTATAAATGTTTTGGTTATTTTAAGTTTCTTGGTTATCATAATGCTGAAAATAGTTAATGGTTTGCCATATTTCCTCTAAGATCTGATGATAACTATCACCTTTCCCCTCTATATTAAACTTATTAAATTTGCTCTCATTGAAAGTTTGCATATATATGTATTTATACATATATATATATATATTCAGAAGCTACATCATTTTATCATTATAATATTCAATGCTGAATGAAGAAACATATTACTAGTTAAAATTTATAATCATAACTATCATTTATTATTGAGCCCCAGATATTTAAAAATACCATTCATAATCTATCTAGCAAATCTGCAAGAGAGATGTAAGTACACATATTTTGTAGGTGAGAAAAGTGGAAAACAATTTAAATAATTTAAGAGGATCACATACGTAGCTGCTTGCAAATGTTTTGAATCTAAATTCTGTGATTATATTTTCTGTTGAACATGACTGCCTTTTGAAAAGACTTTAAAGCAGAAATTTAGAGGAAAGGAAATCAAACAAATAAGAAAATATCAAAACAAATAAGATATTCTTGCCTGGAAAATTCCATTGGCAGAGAAATGGAATGTAGCGTGGTGGGCTATAGCCCATGGAGCTGCAAAGAGTTGGACATGAGCGCACACACACACACACACACACACTAAATAACTAAACATATTTTGAAGACTTCTGTTTCTGCCCATGAAGGATTAACAACTACAGGAATTGCTGAGAATAAATTACTAGACATCTGGGAAAAAGACATGAAACTGCTTTCACTACATTCCTGAAACTTTGATAAGTTGTGTTTCCTTTCGCTTTTAGTTAAAAAAATTTTTTTTTAATTTCACTGAAACTTTTTCTGTGACCTTTGTGTTCCGTAGAAATATATTGTTTTGTCTCCAAGTATTTGAGGATTTTCTAGCTATCTTTCTGCTATTGATTTCTAGTTTAATCCTATTATAGTCCGAGAGCAGACTCTGTATGATTTCTAGTCTTGTAAATTTGTTAAGGTGTATTTTTGACCTGGGATGTGGTCTGTTTTGGTGAATGTTCCAAGTAAGAGCGGGAAGAATGTTCTGATTATTTTCTGTCTGCTGGGCTGGCCATTTCTCAGAGAGGTATTGTCATCCCAACTCTAACACTCGATTCATCTATTTTTCCTTGTAGTTCTATCAGCATTGGCCTCGCTTGTTTGGGCACTTCCCTGTTAGGTGCACATACATTAAAGATAGCTAGTCTTCTTGGAGAACTGACCCCTTTATCATTAGTAATGCCCTTCTTTATCCCAAATAAATAACTTCCCTTTCTCCGAAAAATTAAAAAGCTACTCTTGCTTTCTTTTGATTAACTTTAGCATGATATCTCTTTCTCCATTTACTTTTAATCTGTATATGTCTTTATATGTAATGTGGGTTTTTTATAGATAAAATACACTTGGGACTGATCTTTTCTTTTTAATCCAGTTGGATATTCTCTGTCTTGTAATTGACATATTTAGATTTGACATTTATAGTGATTGTTGATGTAGCTGGATTAATATCTATTACATTTGTTACTCTTTTCTACTCTTTTGTATTTGTTGCCCTTGTTCTTTCTTCCTGATTTTGTCTTCTACTCTACTGCCTTTTATAGTTTTAACTGATCATTTTATATGATTCTATTTCCTTTCCTAATTCCATATAAAGTATACTTCTTATTTTTTTGTTTTCCAGTGATTGCTCTAGAGTTTGCAGTATAAATTATACCTAATTCAAGTCTGGGCTTCCTGGATGGCTCAGATGGTAAGGAATCTGTCAGCAATGCAGAAGACCTGGTTCAATCCCTGGGTTGGGAAGATCCCCTGGAGAAGGGAATGGCTCCTCACTCCAGTATTCTTACCTGAAGAATTCCATGAATAGAGGAATCTCACAGGCTGCAGTCCATAGGGTTGCAAAGAGTCAGACATGGCTGAGTGACTGGCACACAATTCAGGTCGACTTTCAAATAACAATAACAACTCTTCATAAATTATACAAGTGCCTTATAATAATGAATTGTTCCTAATTCCTCCCTCTTGTCCCTGTACTGATGTCATTCATTTTACTTATACATAAGTGTGTGTGTGTGTGTGTGTGTGTATACACACACACACATAAAACTGCATAGATTGTTGCCGTTATTTTTAAGAAACTGTTATTTGTTAGATCAATTAAGAATAAGAAAAATGAAAATTTTTATTTTGTCCTATTCCTTTTCCAATGCTTCCTCTCTTTATGCAAATCTGGGTTTCTGACCTATGTCATTTTTCTCCTCTATGAAGAACATTTGAGTATTTTTTACATAGTGGATCACTGGCAACAAATTTCCTCAGTGTTTGTTTATCTGAGAAAGCTCTTATTTCTCTTTCATTTTTGAAAGATAATTTCACAGGGTACAGAATTCTAGGTTGGTGATTATTTCTCTCAATACTTTAAAGTAGTTCACTCCACTTTCTTCTTCTTCTTGCTTGCATGGTTTCTGAGCACTCAGACGTGATTGTTTTCTTTGTTCCTCTGTAAGTGAGGTGTTTTTGTCCTCTGGCTTCCGGTACAGCTCCCACAGATGAAGTCACAGCAATGCAGGGCTCCCTCTGTGACTGGCTCCCCTGGAGTTTTTAATTTTCAGACTTGTCCACACTGAGCCTCCAGCCATACTTTCATTATGGTGTAGTCTTCCTACCTGAGGAGTGGTCCTAACCGAAGTTTCTGTTCATTGGTTTTTGCTCATGTTATGATTCTCTGTGTCTGCCTTTTTCTCTCTCTCCAATTTTGGGGCTGGTGGTTTGCCCTCTGGCCTCAATTCTCTGACACATCTCAGAAGGGCTGTCAATTTTCCAGTTCATTTAGATTTTTACTTGTTAGGAGGCAGTGATGATTTCTAAGCTCCCTACCTGCCAAACTAGAAACTGAAAGTAATGTGTGTTATGTTGCTAATGTGTGATAATATTGTTTTGCTGCAATAGATAAATTATTAACAAAAAATACGACTGTCTTAATAATTATAGTAAAAACAGCAACAAAATTAAACACCATTTAATGTTAAAAACTTTCTAGAAACTAGCAATACAAGAGAATTTTCTCAGTGTGATAAGGGGAATTTACAAATATCCTGTGGTTCAGAAACAAGACAAGTATATTTTTCCTCTCCATTTCTAGTCAATATTATATTGAAAGTTCTGGCCACTGTATGGAAGCACGAAAAATGAAATACCTTAAACAAGAAAGAAAAATAAGCCTCATCTTACAAAAGAAAAAAAGAGTTTTGGTTTTTTTTTTAACTTTGCAGATTCTAAGCAAATGAGTAAAATTCCTTACTTTCAACATAGGCAGAGACACAGAGACGTATTTCATTGATTTCCAAAATAGAGAAACCAGCGACGAAGGTTCTTAGTCTAATGAAAGGCACCAGATAAACCAATATTTGAATTCGTGGGATAATATAAAAAATGGACTCAACTAAGACAAGAACAAAGATTTGACTCACTTCCTAATAATCCAGGGTGGAATCATAGAAAGAACAGGAAGTATCTGAACACACATAACCCCTCCTTCTTTCCAACTTTCATAAAAAGCAAGCAGAAAACAAGAAAACCAATTAAGAAACTCAATGTAGACACAAACATTTCAAAATTAATACCTGAGAAACCTTAATCTATAAAAGAAGTAAAATGCGACATAGAATTATATTCACAGGATGAATAGAATTATTTTTCCCTTTCATGACTCTTGTCAAGATACAAATGGAATGTAAAGAATGTGAATCTGGAAATGAACATACTCGCTTCTCCATGGCAGCATCTTCTGACTGATAATCCAATTAGATGGAAAAGAAAGAAAGGAAAGAATGAAGTTTTCACTTACTCTTGATAAAAGCAACAGGAAGGAGACTGGCATCAGGGAAGATAAATCTGGACTTAACTAGCTGATGCTCACTGCTGTAATTACCTGCTGTGTCTATTTTTGATCCTGCCTACCTTGTGATACTTGATACCATAATGAACTGCTGATTGTGTTTATGAACATTTGCAAGGTGCTCATTCACTACATCTTAGAAATGCTGTTTTGTTTCTGAAATATCTTGACCAGGTGAAAATAACTCCCAACATATCATTTCAATTTAATAGAGACAGACTTGGCCTAAGCTCAATTCTGTAGAGGTTTGTTGCAACTTGCAAAATCATATCCTGGAGAAGAGGGGAAA
Source organism: Bos javanicus (assembly GCF_032452875.1). Lineage (NCBI taxonomy): Eukaryota > Metazoa > Chordata > Mammalia > Artiodactyla > Bovidae > Bos > Bos javanicus. Next base: position 18,042,038 of record NC_083894.1, read on the forward strand.
AAATCCATATTGTTTATATAATTCCCTTCAAGCACATCCTATGCAGATACATTTGTTACCAGCAACAACTTTATGATTTGGGATTGGCAGCCACATTTTGAAAGAAAAATGATTATCCCCCCCCCAAATTAGCAATAATTTTTTATCCTAAAAACCATAAAAAGCTTTGCAAATAATATATATCAAACTGTACTTAATACACATATATCAAACTGTGTACTTAATACACATAAGATACAAACTGTATCTTAATACATGTATACCAGAGAAATAAAAAATGAATTTTTACTCAAGAAGTTTTTGTCATATTCTCTCTTATGAAAGCCCAGATTTGAATAGACTAGGCAAGCTTCTATGACCATCATTAAGCAAACCTGTGTCTCTTACATCTTCTGCATTGCAGGATTCTTTACCACTGAGCCACCAGGGAAGCCCAAGCAACTATTACTAAACAATTATTACCCTGGGTGAAGCCCTCAATAAATAACATGTATTAAGCAGCATTACACTGTGCCAACTTAGAGAAATGTTAGTAGTTGTTTTAAATTTATCCATAATGAAAATTAATGGAATTAGCAATGATTGATCATTTGGTAGATGCCTGGTCATCATAACCATCTTGTTGACAATTTATTTGTCCCTCAAATTTTGAGTCTTATTGTTATCTTATTTTCACAGGTAAAATATTAATAACAGGATCAGGAAGATTAAGAAATTTAACCAAGGTCACAGAGTTGGTGAACAGCAAAAACAGAATTTGAACAATGATTTATCTAATAAAATAACATCAGTTCAGTTCAGTCACTCAGTCGTGTCCAACTCTTTGCGACCCCATGAATTGCAGCATGCCAGGCCTCCCTGTCCATCACCAACTCCCAGAGATCACTCAAACTCATGTCCATCGAGTCGGTGATGCCATCCAGCCATCTCATCCTCTGTCGTCCCCTTTTCCTCCTGCCCTCAATCCCTCCCAGCATCAGAGTCTTTTCCAATGAGTCAACTCTTTGCATGAGGTGGCCAAAGTACTGGACTTTCAGCTTTAGCATCATTCCTTCCAAAGAACACCCAGGGCTGATCTCCTTTAGAATGCACTGGTTGGATCTCCTTGCAGTCCAAGGGACTCTCAAGAGTCTTCTCCAACACCACAGTTCAAAAGCATCAATTCTTCGGCACTCAGCTTTCTTCACAGTCCATACATGACTCACATCCATACAACTCTCACATCCATACATGACCACTGGAAAAACCATAGCCTTGACTAGATAGACCTTTGTTAACAAAGTAATGTCTCTGCTTTTGAATATGCTGTCTAGGTTGGTCATAACTTTCCTTCCAAGGAGTAAGCGATTTTTAATTTCATGGCTGCAGTCACCATCTGCAGTGATTTTGGAGCCCCCCAAAATAGAGTCTGCCACTGTTTCCACAGAAAACTAGTCAATCTAATCACACTAGGACCACAGCCTTGTCTAACTCAATGAAACTAAGCCATGCCGTGTGGGGCTACCCAAGACGGGCGGGTCATGGTGGAGAGGTCTGACAGAATGTAGTCCATTGGAGAAGGGAATGGCAAACCACCTCAATATTCTTGCTCTGAGAACCCCATGAACAGTATGAAAAGGCAAAATGATAGGATACTGAAAGGGGACCTCCCCAGGTTGGTAGGTGCCCAATATGCTACTGGAGATCAGTGGAGAAGCAACTCCAGATAGAATGGAGGGATGGAGCCAAAGCAAAAACAATACCCAGTTGTGTATGTGACTGGTGATAGAAGCAAGGTCTGATGCTGTGAAGAGCAATATTGCATAGGAACCTGGAATGTTAGGTCCATGAATCAAGGCAAATTGGAAGTGGTCAAACAGGAGATAAAATAACATATAGCCCTTTTAACAAATAATATTTACTAATTAAAAATAATTTATATTCACCATTCTCTGTAAACTTTGTTTTTATATTTACCTTCCAGTTTCATCAGTAAGTATGTACGTTTTTACATATTTTTTCCAAATTTAACATATAGCCCTTCTTGTTCATTGTATTTCCTTTCTGCTCTAAGATAAACAAATGTGTGTGTGTTAGTAGCTCAGTTGTGTCTGACTCTTTGCAATCCCATGGACTATAGCCTGCCAGGCTCCTCGGTCCATGGAATTCTCCAGGCAAGAATACTGGAGTAAGTTGCCTTTCCCTTCTGCAGGTGATCTTCCCGACCTAAGGATTGAACCCGGGTCTCTTGTATTGCAGGTGGATTCTTTACCGTCTGAGCCACCAGAGAAGCCCCAAGATAAGCAAATAGGCAGTTTCAAATTTTGGCAGATCTAAATGAACATTTGCATCAGGGAAAAAGTTCCAGAATTTTTGCTTTTTCACTAACTCGATGAGCTAAAACTCCCCGTGAACCAGAACTCTCTGTTCCAGTGTCAGCTCACTTGCCAAGAAGCACTGTGACCCTGAACAGGAACTCCTTTGTTCAGTCTGCAGTTTAATGCATCTAGTGTGAGCTCAGTTTTAGTTATTTGTATTTTTTTGGTTCTAAAATATCTGTTTCTTCCTCAAAATTCCACTTCCATATCACAATTATTCCTTATTTAATTTCCTGTTTTTTTAAATATTTAAATGGTGACTTAGTTACTTTCAATATCTTGCCATGACTCCAATATTAGGCTAATCTGTAGGCTTCTTACTGCTTTTGTCTCTTTCTTCTTTTATCATTGGTCATACTCTCTTTCCTCTTCACATGGATGATCGTGGACACTTTTTACTTTAAATCTACAGTGTATGTAAAAAACTGTAGATCATTTTATTTGCCCCAGAATGGGGAATGGTGCTCAGCTTTCTTTATAGTCCAGCTCTCACATCCGTACATGACTACTGGGAAAAAACCATAGCTTTGACCAGATAGACCTTTGATGGAAAAAGTAATCTCTCTGCTTTTTAATATGCTGTCTAGGCTGGTCATAACTTTTCTTCCAAGGAGCAAGCATCTTTTAATTTCTTTTAATTTCATGGTTGCAGTCACCATCTGCAGTGATTTTGGAAACTCCCCCCCCCCAAAATAAAGTAGCTGTTTCCACTGTTTCCCCATGTATTTGCCATGAAGTGATAGGACCAGATGCCATGATCTTAGTTTCCTGAATGTTGAGCTTTAAGACAACTTTTTCACTCTCCTCTTTCACTTTCATCAAGAGGCTCTTTAATTCTTCTTCACTTTCTGCCATAAGGGTGATGTCATCTGCATCTCTGAGGTTATTGATATTTCTCCCGGCAATCTTGATTCCAGCTTGTGCTTCATCCAGCCCAGCATTTCACATGATATATTCTGCATATAAGTTAAATAAGCACAGTGACAATATACAGCCTTGATGTACTCCTTTCCTGATTTGGAACCCATCTGTTGTCCCATGTCCAGTTCTAACTGTTGCTTCCTGACCTGCATACAGATTTCTCAGGAGGCAGGTCAGGTGTTCTGGTATTCCCATCTCTTTCAGAATTTTCCAGAGTTTATTGTGGTTCACACGGTCAAAGGCTTTGACATAGTCAATAAAGCAGAAGTAGGTGTTTTTTGGAATTCTCTTGCTTTTTCGATGATCCAATGGATGTTTCCAATTTGATCTCTGGTTCCTCTGCCTTTTCTAAATCCAGCTTGAACATCTGGAAGTTCATGGTTCACATACAGTTGATGCCAGGCTTGGAGAATTATCCAGCTTGAACATCTGGAAGTACATGGTTCACGTATGTTGAAGCCTGGCTTGGAGAATTTTGAGCATCACTTTACTAGTGTGTGAGATGAGTGCAATTGTACGGTAGTTTGAACATTCTTTGGCATTGCCTTTCTTTGGGATTGGAATGAAAACTGACCTTTTCCAGTCCTGTGGCCACTGCTGAGTTTTCAAAATTTGTTGCCATATTGAGTGTGGCACTTTAATTGCATCATCTTTTAGGGTTTGAAATAGCTCAACTGGAATTCCATCACCTCCACTAGCTTTATTTGTAGTCCTAAGGCCCACTTGGCTTCACATTCTAGGATGTCTGGCTCTAGGTTGGTGATCACACCATTATGATTATCTGGGTTGTGAAGATCTTTTTCGTAGTATTCTTGCCTGAAGGTCAAGGGCTCTGGGTGCAGCAGACCTGGGTATGGCATAAGCCCTCTTGGAGGAGGTTGCCATTAACCCCACCATAGAGCCACCAGAACTGACACAGGTCTGGGAAACAGATTCTTGGCAGGCACAAATAGAACCCTGTGCACACCAAGACCCTGGATAAAGGAGCAGTGACCCCACAAGAGTCCGACCTAGACTTGCCGGTAAGCGTCCAGGATTCTCCAGCAGAGGCATGGGTTGGCGGTTGCCTGCTGCAGGGCTGGGGCACTGAGTGTAGCAGTGCATGCAGGACACCTTTTGTAGGAGGTCGCCATTATCTTCATTAGCTCCACCATAGTTTAGCCCCAGGTAAATTTAATGGTTAGATTCTGTATTAGTCCTCAAATACTTCATATACCTCAGTAATAAAACCGTCAGTAGTAAGAGATCTTAATCTTCTTAAATCATCCACTCTAGAAATTTATCTATTTCATTAAACTTTCATATTTATTAGTTAAAATTTATGTCAGTTGATTAAATATGTTTCCCTTTTTAATATTATGCTTTCAACAAACATTGTTATTGTCAACTTATTCAGAATCAACCCTTATGTCCTTATTGCGTTTGATTGTATTATTTCCATCCTGTAACTTTCTTTTTCACATTTCTTAAGTTGTGTGTTTAGTTCATTAATTATCAATATTTCTCCTTTGATAATATGCAGCTGATGGCATAAATTTCTCTCTGAGTACTGTTTTAGCTGCCTATCATGAGTTTTTAATGTTTTATGTTACCTATTTAAATATATATTACCTAGCTCTAAATATTTTCTCATCTCCTGATTTTTTAAAAATTTGTGAGTTATCTAGAGGACAACCTTATCTGTTACAGAATTTAGCCTAATTTTACCAGTTGTTACTGAGAGGAATCAAGTGACATTTGGCAAAAGTTGTACATAGAATATCTTTTGTGAAATTTCATAAGTGATTAAAAAGAATATATATGATTCAACTTTTGGTGTGATACCTTTTTGGTCAAGTTAGCTAATTTTTTTGTTTAAATATTGTAATCTCTTTTTATTTTGCTTGACCAATCATATACTTAAAACAAAAACCATGTACCTTCACTGAAGAAAATTTGGGAAATGTAAAAAATAGAATGCAACAAAAGTATAACTTGTAACCTCACTATCCAGTGATAGCATTGTAATTTTTTAAAAAATCACTTAAACCCCTTCCGAATTATACTATATCATACACAGATTTCAGATATGCATAGAGATGGAGATAGAGATATAGCCCACTGACCTTCCTCCTTTGAAAACGTGCCATCATGCCTTTGAGGCTCACTTAGCCCTGATAGCTCAGGTGGTAAAGAATTCGCCTGCAATGCAGGAGACCCTGGTTCGATTCCTGGGTTGGAAAGATCCCCTGGAGAAGGGAAAGGCTACTCACTCCAGTATTCCTAGGCTTCCCTTGTGACTCAACTGGTAAAATATCCACCTGCAATGCAGGAGACCTGGGTTGGGAAGATCCCTGGAGAAGGAAAAGACTGCCCACTCTAGTATTCTGGCCTGGAGAATTCCATGGACTTTCGAGTCCATGGGGTCACAAAAAGTCAGACGCGACTGAGTGACTTGGACTAGCCAAAAGAAGTACAGCCAGCGTGTCTCCAAACTTTAGTGCCTTATCACTCTGCTCTTGCTGATGTTTCTAAAACAGCTACTTAGTCACTAATAAAGACTAGTTCTCTCTATTACAGTGCTTGCTTCCTACCTGGGCAGTGTCTGCGTAAAGATGTAAGGTGGAGTCAGAGGTTTGGGTAAACCCCATGCATGACTTCACTGAGAAGCTCATCAAGGGAAGGAAAATAGAAGTCTTAGTGTAAGGTTCTTTTCCCAAATACTGTCTTTCCCCTTAGAGACTAAGTTTGAACACTGTGTAAGAGGCAGCCTTGTTCAAATAGCAAAAGGTGTTTTTACACCTCCCTCACAAGTAATGATTATGTTGGATTTGAGTAAATTAAAAGAGGACTCAAGTAATTAGTGCCATTTTATTTCTGATGTAGATTTTCAAGAGAGAACATTTTATTAATTAGCCTGCTATTAAAAAGTAAGTGCTTCTTTGTTGTTTTTGTTGCTGTTACTTCAGTTGGAAGACATGGTTTTCCTGTCAAATTCTCACTTAGTCTCATAATAAAATCGTTTTTTTGCTGTTCATTTCATCTGTAAAATCAGGTTGCTAATAAAATTTAGAATGATAAAGGATTAATTAGCACCTGTCTGAATCCTAAAGGGATTTTTATGAAATATGTTGATTTCTCTTTAGTAAGTCTGTGATAAACCTAATGAGATGTTTTGAAGAAAAAAAAGTATTCTGACACTCATGAAAGATAGTAAGGAAGCCTGCATTCAGAGGGACGACTACGATGGAGGTTTTACACAAGGGGAGTGAGATAGGTCTCAGTTCTGAACATAGCAGGAAAAGTGGGGATGTAATAAGGGAGGAGCTGATTTGCGGGGAGTTCAGGGGATGGATAATTATCAAAAGGGTAGGCTAGTTCTTGCTAAACTGTCCCAACAGGATTGTTACTGAAGCCAGGCTCGAATGATCAGATGTCACCTGCGGGGGATGGTAGGGCATGAGAAATTTGGTCAAGACTCAGGGGCGACCAGACACCGAGACTGGGGATTCTCTCTAAAGTGACTTGACAGGATTTCTGCTAAATCTGGACTCTACAAGGAGACTGAAGCCCAAGGTTGGAACAGAGAGCTTAGAGGAACCAGACTAAAGTTTGATCAAAGGAGAGAATTTTTGTCAGTGTGATAGTCTTGTTTGCATAGAGACTGATGGCTAAGCCAATTTCTGACATTCCAAAGACTAGTGTTAGAATAAGTTGATGTAAATGTGGAACAGTTAAAAATCAGTAAGACAATGACAAATGAAAAGCCATATAAAATGGAGGGGATATTTTTAGCAAGATTCTGCTTTATGTTTATTTAATCTAGAATTGTAATATGAGGGTCCTAAAGAGAACTTTGGGGTTCATAAACTCACCCTCTGCACTTTCAAGCCAAAATGTTTAGTGACTGGGTTAGAATCTAAGTTACTGAGGTCTACAGGCTACTACTTTTTTTATACAATAGCTGGATAATCTATTTTCAGTCTGGCTTATTTATAATACTGTGACCTTCAAAACCTTCAATTATCTTTGAGCCACTCTTTTACCTTGGCAGATATACACATTCTTCGACATAGAATTTAATGTTGCATATTTTGAAAAAAGATTTTTGGTATTAATTTTAAATAACATGGACATTAGAGTGAAACAGATCAAAGTTGAGCATTTGAACTATAATTTACTTGCTGAAAGGCTTGAAGCCAGTGATACAACCTTTCTGAGTCTTATTTTCTTCATTTGAGGATGATAATATGAACCTATCTTACAGATTTGTTATGAAAATCAAGCAGCACTTTATGTATAATGTGCAGGTAATAACACCTGACAGACTGTAAGTATTGGATAAATCACTTCTGTTATTGTAATTCTGGGCAAAATGAGGAAGTCACGATCTTCATAACAGACTTGGAAGACCTAACTCGTATATTACAGGAAGTTTAGTCTCTGCATTGTTACAACAGAAGAAGGAGACAGAGAAAAAATATCCATGCATTATATCCTATTTATTTTACACCTTGAACAGAATAAAGAACTAAATGAAATGAGAGGGTCTTTGCCAGGGAAATGAGCCTTTTTTCAGAGTGCCCTCTTATTTTAAACTGGGAACACAGGTACTTTTCAGAACTACCATAAAACAAATAGCCATCCATTGTTATTGCCAGTTATTTCCTATTCTCCTTTGTTATTTCCATAGCCCACCTCCCTTTGGGGAAAGACTAATCCATAATAAATGTATTTCCCACACCTGAGAGGCCACACAGGCATTCATATTTTATAGGGAGTAATATTTTCTTTTTCAGTTTCTCTCCAGGGTACTTTATGTCCTTCTAGTTCATAGCAGAAATAGTAAAATTTCAAACTCCATGAACTGAAAAAAAGGTTTAAAAGCTTGAGCAATGAACAAACCAAACTATAAATACACATTATTACAGCATTTAAAATTCTCCTGTATCATTTCATGTTGTTATAACATGCCTGTTTCTGCTCATATGCTCATTGTTTTTATAAAACCAAAGTAGTATAAAATTGTATTTTTTGAGAAAATAAGACAAAAACACTTTTAAATTTCAAATCACAGAATTTTAAACAAATCTCTCCCCACCCCAAGGTGATTTTTCATGCTGAGAACTACAGAAAGATTGATGTAGAGGACTGAGGTTTTATTTTGTATTCTCTAATGACAAATAATCAAAAATACAAAAGTGATCTCAAAAGTGATCTGATGGGTCATTGAAAGCCAAGTATTTTGACATTTTGTTTCTGAATATTACATGTGTTTCACTGTAGAAAAGTGTGGTCTAATCAATTTAAGGAGCATGATCCATACTATATATGAATAATGGTCTTCAACCTCCCAAGAAAGGGACTTGACAAGCTTTAGATCACAGTGTATGCTGAAAACTTATAGTCTAACTTTTTGTCACTAGAACAATAATTGCAAGGAGAATACAACTCATCATGTACCTATAAAATGATGTCTTCTCACATGGCTTACTGGGAAACTGCATTTTAATAAAGTTATAATAGAATTAGAGGAAGGAAACTCCTAGGATAGTAGTGGAATTGTCAGTTCTTCATGTTGAAATAACTTTCACATTTTGAGATAAGACTCTTGAATTTCAAAGTTTGGGAGATAAGAGTTGTTTTAAGTTTCTATAAAAGTAGAAAAATTACTTTTAGATTATCTCAGGTTTATGCACTTAATCCCACCTCTCTTGTCCAAATGAGACCTCACCTAAAAATTGAGTGAGTCATTTCTTTTCCCAAAAGTCAGTATAAAATAAGACTTCAAGTCACTTTTTCTAAAGTTGAACAATTTATGGATGACTGATTCACAATGGTATACTAAGGAACTGAACTGTCCATGCATTTATTCAATAAATTATTTTTTGTTAACTAGTAGGTCTTGAGGAGTGTGTTACAGAATATATTAAAAACAAGAATTTAAAAGTCTCCTGTTTTCATGGAGTTATTATTTGGGAACTAGAGACAAGAAATAGATTTCAAAACAAATGAAATAGATATAGTGTTGTTAGATGGGTACAGGATTTATGGAAGTAAATATTTATTAGAAGATGATAATTCAAATAAAGGTACTATGGAATTTTTTTGTATAGAGTCATAATCAGAGACCTTAAGCATTGGTAAGAATTAGCTACTTAAGAAAGAAATATGTTACTGACAGAAAGTCATAGGTGAGAGCAGATTAAGCTCAGATGATGGAAAGAAGTTTGGTTTGCCAGGGGCCAGGTGTTTAAGGTCCAAAAGATGGCAACAGAGAGGCAAGGAGGACCTAAGTCAGGAACAGTCATGTAAAGCGTGCTAAAGACTATAAAATTGAGAGTAGTGGGAACCACTGACATTTTCAGCTAACATGATTATATTTACTTTTTTAAGAAATACCTTCTAGCTACAGAATGGAGACTAGGCTGTAGAGAGAGACGACCAGAGGCAGAGACACCTATGAGCATGCAAGCTATAATGGTGGCCTGGATTCAGAGATTGGCGGAGGAAATCAAAAAAGTACATGAATTCCAGAGACACTGGGGAGGTCATATGTGTAGGTATTTGTGAGTCATGGGATGAGGGAAGTAAAAATGGAAATGTGATAATTACATTTTTCATATAATTGAATGGATGTTAGTCTCGAGATAGAAACACAGAAGAAATAATGTATTGGAGGTCAATATAGATGAAGTGTTATACATGTTTACATTTTCTAGGGGATACATAAATGAATCTGACCCATGAGTCACAAAATATAGGACTTTAACTTCAGGAAAGACATAAGACATAGAGAAAACATACAGCAAATTGACAGACATTAATCCTGCCTTATTGGTGTTTTCATTAACGTAAAGGGATTAAAAACTGCGATCCAAAAGCAGACAGTGACAGAATGGATTAAAAATAAACAAAGACAACATCACGGGTGTTTGTATAAAAGTCTGAACTCATCAAATAGTAAGTACACATTAAGTATGTACATGCCATTATACAACAATTATACTTCAATAAAGCTGTTAAAGTTTTTTCAAAAACAAAAACCTAAAAAAAAAGAAGTTTGGCTGGGAAGGGAAAAATAATAAACTAAACCAAAAAAAAAAGTTTACTGAGGGTCTATAGCTTAGTCTTCAGGAGTGTCAGCGAAGTGGGGAACAGGTGTCTTTGCAGTCGTATTCCTCTGTACCCATCTCAGAGACAAGCGATACTAATCATGGCATGATTCTGACCCACGGCAGTTCCTCAGGTTTCTGTCTACATAAAGAGGACTGCAGCCTTCAGAACTGTTAGGCTTTTATAGAAGGAAGTGTTTTACATTACTTGTAACTTGAGATACTTGAAACACCGAGAGGGCATAAACACCGTTTAAAAAATTATGCAAGTTTGAGCCTCTGATTTTTTTCATTGTTGTTACTCCATCCTAAAAAGTAAATATACAATGGCCCGAATGATCCAGTAACCACAGTGCAAGATGCCATTCTACTCACGCACATTTCCCAGCTACCTGGTGGCTCCCTTAAGAGAAGCGTGGACAATCGCTCAAAATGCTTGGGCTTCAGGGATATTTAGAAGCTCCTCATTTCCTCCCAAAAAATGCATGGAGATGTTGAAATTGCATTTTGTGTATTATTTCCCTTGGGCTTACCAGATCCCTCTCCCTGTATCCACTTAACTTAAAATGTAAATTTCTTTTGAAAGCACTGTCTCTTGATAATTTAATGGGAATTAGTAGATGAAATCATTTTCTTGCATGACTTTCTACACTAAGGCAACACGAAGGCACCTTAGATGGAAAAGAGAGTCAGAACTGAGCTGGGTCCAGGACAGTGGGGACCACAGTCATCTATTCTTAAAGCTCTCAGGACTAATTATGGCCACAAATATAAATGCTTAAGCATGCCACACTGATTTTGGTCCAGGTGTGTTAATATACATTTTTAAGAGACAATCTCTAGTGGCTAGAAAAGGAACTCTGAAGTCAGACTACCTAAGTTTTTTTTTCCCCTCAATGTCATATATGGTGACTCAGAGAAGTAAAGAATCCACCTGCAATGCGGGAGACCTGGGTTCGATCCCTGGGTTGGGAAGATCCCCTGGAGGAGGGCATTGGCAACCCACTCTAGTAGTCCTGCCTAGAGAATCGCCGTGAACAACGGTACCTGGCAGGCTGCAGTCCATGGGGTCGCAAAGAGTCAGACATGACTGAGCAACTAAGCAAATGCATATCTTTGCTAACTACAGGAAACTTTCATGTATTTTGAGCCTCATAACCAACCTGTGAAGTAGGCAGGTTTCAGCTGTTCATTCTCATGAGGTATTCTATTTTTGTATTCTTATCCACAAGTCAGCAGGAGAGACTGCAAACGCATACATGCCCCTTGCCTGAAGCTTGTCGCTGTCATAAACAGAGGCAATATCAAATCGATTCTCAAACACTTTCTGCTCAATCGTGCCCCACTGAAATTAATGTGCCCTCGCCTCTCCTGCCTCATTTCGTAGCCCTGATTTGTGTCCTTGTAAGTAGTAACATTTATAAAAAATCAGAAAAATTATGACACTGAAGAAATGGAAACCAGAAGTGAGGTGGTCGGGTGTGCAAGACATTACAACAAGATTGTTGTATGTCAATTTAGCTCAACACTTCCAGTGTATTCTGCCATCTAGCCAGAGTGAAATCTCTCTTGGGTAAAGGCAGATATCCAAGGGAAGTCCAGTTCTTTCTGATTTTCACATAGAGGATTTTACTTACTGTAATCACAGACAGTTGTTACATAAATAGACACGGTACAGATTTTTAAAAAGCATACTTCTTGGGGAAAATACAATTAAAATTTTCGTCAAAAGCTTGTGTGCACTTGGAAATTTAAATTGCATGGTGAGCTTGGATTGCCAATATTTTTCATGCTGTTGCTTTCTAGACTGATGGTGCCTTCCACTCATTCCAGATAGAAAGGGACCATGAAGCTTTAGAAAGTTAAGTGCAGGTATATAGCTGTTGATCCCAGCCTAGAAGACATGCTTTGTACATCCAGGAAGATTATCCAAAAAAGCCAACTGTGACAACTAAAAACCATGTTGTTAGACTGGTTTAAGAAGGATTAAGTCAAGGGAAGGGAGTTTTATATTTTTTTGCACATCCAATACTCACGGTGTTTTAGTTAAGCACAGTCAAGAGAATATACTGCAAAGTAATTGAGAGGGGGTCTGAACTCAGATTTGTTCAGCTTGCTTCTTAGAATAGTTAATATTAACTGACTTCTGCATTAAGATTCACTTGGCAAATGCATGAAAATGAAATCACATAAGCTTTTCTAAACTAACACTTTCTAAGATTGGGGTAAATGGCAAGTCTAAGAAATACTTTGTTTAATTTTGAGATGTTTCACAGAGACTATGAAAAAGTTAACTTTAAAAGCAAGAGCCAAACAGGTTTTTGGTCTTGAAATATAATAATTTCAAGAAGCAATTGATTATTTTAGTAAATAAAATCAGTAGACATAATTGCCCCTCTAAGCATTTCTCCTGAAATGAATGGGTAGTGATTATTTTTGAGAGTATACTCATAGACTTTGTTATACTACCTGACAGCTTAAGAAATATTAGAAGAAATTGCTTCAAGTATTCTATTCAAATACAGCTTAGCAATGTATTCCTATATCAGGGTCCCATGATTCCTTGAGGCTCAGTTCAGAGACAAGTAGATGATGAATGGTTGAACCACAGAAATAGGTGGAGACAAAGTCTTGTCTTTCTGGACCAAATTAAATAATACTAAATGTTCTTTAATTGCATTGATTGAAATCAGACTTTTCCTCCTGCCTTTCCTACACCATTTTGACATGATTTTCCCAGAAAAATCAAAAGTAGAAAGAAGCTTCCTTTTTTCATGGTGATCATGTAACACGGTATATTGTTGACATCTGTTGTGCAACCCTAGAAAAGCATGAACCTATGTGGTTCAGCCTCAGAGAAGCATGGAGCTTGGGGTAAAAAAGTTAGCAGCTTAAATCATTGTAAACAAACTCCATTCTTTGTTTTCATTCTTGGAAAGATGAAAGGATATAGCACATAGTCCATAGCAGTCCTTGCCAAAGTCCAGCTCCTATACCAAACATTTCTTTCACATCCTGATTCCTATCCATAGACTGAAATCTGTAGTCAGACCAAATTCACTACCATTCACAGATGCCAATGATGAGCTGGGTGTTTTACTAGTCAGATATCCTCAACCTGGGCTTCCTAGGTTGCTCAGTGGTAAAGAACCTGCCTACCAAGCAGGAAATGAGCATTTGATCCATGGGGCGGGAAGATCCCTTGGAGAAAGAAATGGCAACCCACTTCAGTATTCTTGCAAGGGAAATCCCATGGACAGAGAAGCCTGGCAGGCTGCAGTGCATGGGGTCACAAAAGAGTCGGACATGACTTAGTGACTGAACACCAGCACCACCAATCGTCAACCCAGTTATCACAGTATCCTCAGTTTTCAAAGATTAATTAACTAGGGCTGAGAAATGTAACTTGTCCCAATACACACAGCCCCAGTGTTCAAAATGTTTGATTTCAAAACTCATACTTTGAAAACCACACTATGCTAACTTTCATCATTTTAAAAGCCCAATTTTATGATTTGGGAGTCTATTTCAAAATGTTTCTAATCCTCAAATTCATTGACAAATATTTTCATTTACTTCTGTCTCTCTCTATATAGATATGTACACAGGCACACACTGTGGAATAGGTGTATACACACACACACACACGAATATAAATATGATTTGTTTCTTATCTCATGCTATTATGTGTGCTTTTTTTAAATGGGCTGTTAGCACTGTGAAAATAACTATACTACTCAAAACAATCTACAGGTTGAATGCAATCCCTATCAAACTACCAATGACATATTTCACAGAACAGACAAAAAAATTGACAATTTGTATGGAAACATAAAAGACCCCAAATAGCCAAAGTAATCTTTGAGAAAAAGAAATGCAGCTGGCAGAATCAAACTTCCTGATTTCAGACTATATTACAACACTACAGTCATCAATATAGTATGGTACTAGCACAAAAACAGAAATAGAGACCAGTGGCACAAGATAGAAAGTCCAGAGATTAACCCATGCACCTACGGCCACCTTATCTTTGACAAAGGGGGCAAGAATACACAATGGATAAAAGACAGCCTCTTCAGCAAGTGGTGCTGGGAAAACTGGACAGCTATGTGTAAAAGAATGAAATTAGAACACTTCCTAACACCACACACAAAAATAAACTCAAAATGGATGAAAGACTTAAATGTAAGGCCACAAACTATAAAGCTCTTAGAAGAAAACATAGGCAGAACACTCTTTGACATAAATCATAGCAAGATCCCCTTTGACTCACTTCCTAGAATAGTAGAAATAAAAATAAACAACTGGGGCTTAATTAAACTTGAAAGCTTTTGCACAGCAAAGGAAACAGTAAGATTAAAAGACAACCCTCAGAATGGGAGGAAATAATGGCAAATGAAACAACTGACAAAGGAGTCATTAATTAAGATGAATATTATTAATATATAAATGTATATTATATTTCATATTTTAATACAAAATATAAAAGCATCTCCTACTGCTCAATATCAGAAAAACAGGCTAATCAAAAAATGGGCAGAAGACTTGACAGACATTTTTCCAAAGAAGAGATACAGATGGCCAATAAACACATGGAAGATGCTCAACGTCACTCATTATTTAGTTCAGTTCAGATCAGTCATTCAGTCATGTCCGACTTTTTGCGACCCCATGAATTGCAGCACGCCAGGCCTCCCTGTCCATCACCAACTCCCAGAGTTCACCCAAACTCTTGTCCATTGAGTGGGTGATGCCATCCAGCCATCTCATCCTCTGTCGTCCCCTTCTCCTCCTGCCCCCAATCCCTCCCAGCATCAGAGTCTTTTCCAATGAGTCAACTCTTCGCATGAGGTGGCCAAAGTACTGGAGTTTCAGCTTTAGCATCATTCCTTCCAAAGAAATCCCAGGGCTGATCTCCTTCAGAATGGACTGGTTGGATCTCCTTGCAGTCCAAGGGACTCTCAAGAGTCTTCTCCAACACCACAGTTCAAAAGCATCAATTCTTCGGCGCTCAGCCTCCTTCATAGTCCAACTCTCACATCCATACATGACCACTGGAAAAACCATAGCCTTGACTAGACGGACCTTTGTTGGCAAAGTAATGTCTCTGCTTTTGAATAGGCCATCTAGGTTGGTCATAACTTTCCTTCAAAGGAGTAAGCGTCTTTTAATTTCACTCATTATTAGAGAAATGCAAATCAAAACCACAATAGTGTATCACCTCACACCAATCAGAATGGCCATCAAAAAAAACTACAAACAATAAATGCTGGAGAGGATGTGAAGAAAAGGGAGCCCTACGGCACTGTTGGTGGGAATGTAAATTGATACAGCCACTATGGAGAACAGCATGGAGATTCCTTAACAAACTAGGAATAAAACTACCATTTGAACCAGCAATTCCACTACTGTGCATATACCTGGAAAAAAATCACAATTCAAAAATACACATTTATCCCACTGTTCATTGCAGCACTGTTTACAAGAGCCAGAAGACGGAAGCAACCTGGATGTCCATTGGCAGATGAGGGGATGAAGAAGATATGATACATATATACAATGGAATATTACCCCTAAAAAGGAAACAAATTTTTAGTCCGTTGTAGTGAGGTGGATGACCCTAGAGCCTGTTATACAGAGTGAACTAAGTCAGAAAGAGAAAAACAAATATCATCTATTAATGTGTATATATGGAACCTGGGATAATAGTACTGATGGCCTATTTACAGAGAATGACTGAAGAGGCAGGTGTAGAGAATGAGCTTGTGGACATGCCAGGGGAAGGAGAGGCCAGGACAAAGTGAGCAACTAGCACTGACATATATACACTTTCATGTGTAAAACAGGGAACTAGTGGAAAGCTGCTATATAACACAGGCGCCCAGCCTGGCACTCTGCGATGACCTAGAGGGGTGGAATGCAGTTGGGGGAGGTAGGCTCAAAAGGGAGGGGATTTACATATATATAATGATAACTGATTTGCATTGATGTATGGCAGAGACCACTAGAACACTGTAAAGCTATTATCCTCAAAAAGACATGGGCTGTTAGGAATATTTTTTCAAAAAAATATTCAGATTATAATCATTTCACTTAAAATAGTAACTGCTAACTTTATTTGCTTACTCTTAGAATCACAAACCTTTCTCTTTAAACCTCTGGCTTTGCATTATTTTTCCATCTATACCACATCTGTGCAGGAACCAGAGCAAAAAGAAGAATATTTAAGAGGGAGATAATGAATAAGAGGAATGAGAGTTCATGTTTAATTGCATTTAATCCTCCAAATTTTTCAATATTATTTTATGTATTTTATTTTAAAGAGTAGTGCTAGTAAAGTAAAGCTCAAAATTCTCCAAGCCAGGCTTCAGCAATACGTGAACCGTGAACTTCTGATGTTCAAGCTGGTTTTAGAAAAGGCAGAGGAACCAGAGATCAAATTGCCAACATCCACTGGATCATGGAAAAAGCAAGAGAGTTCCAGAAAAACATTTATTTCTGCTTTATTGACTATGCCAAAGCCTTTGACTGTGTGGATCACAATAAACTGTGGAAAATTCTGAAAGAGATGGGAATACCAGACCACCTGACCTGCCTCTTGAGAAACCTGTATGCAGGTCAGGAAGCAACAATTAGAACTGGACATGGAACAACAGACTGGTTCCAAATAGGAAAAGGAGTACGTCAAGGCTGTATATTGTCATCCTGCTTATTTAACTTCTATGCAGAGTACATCATGAGAAACGCTGGGCTGGAGGAAGCACAAGCTGGAATCAAGATTGCTGGGAGAAATATCAATAACCTCAGATATGCAGATGACACCACCCTTATGGCAAAAACTGAAGAGGAACTAAAAAGCCTCTTGATGAAAGTGAAAGAGGAGAGTGAAAACATTGGCTTAAAGCTCAACATTCAGAAAACAAAGATCATGGCATCCGATCCCATCACTTCATGGGAAACAGATGGGGAAACAGTGGAAACAGTGTCAGTCTTCATTTTGGGGGGCTCCAAAATCACTGCAGATGGTGATTGCAGCCATGAAATTAAAAGATGCTTACTCCTTGGAAGGAAAGTTATGACCAACCTAGATAGCATATTCAAAAGCAGACATTACTTTGCCAACAAAGGTCCATCTAGTCAAGGCTATGGTTTTTCCAGTGGTCATGTATGGATGTGAGAGTTGGACTGTGAAGAAACCTGAGCGCCGAAGAATTGATGCTTTTGAACTGTGGTGTTGGAGAAGACTCTTGAGAGTCCCTTGGACTGGAGATACAACCAGTCCATTCTAAGGTAGATCAGTCTTGGGTGTTCTTTTGATGGAATGATGCTAAAGCTGAAACTCCAGTACTTTGGCCACCTCATGAGAAAAGTTGACTCATTGGAAAAGACTCTGGTGCTGAGAGGGATTGGGGGCAGGAGGAGAAGGGGATGACAGAGGATGAGATGGCTGGATGGCATCACCGACTCGATGGACATGAGTCTGAGTGAACTCTGGGAGTTGGTGATGGACAGAGAGGCCTGGCATGCTGCAATTCATGGGGTCGCAAAGAGTCGGACATGGCTGAGCGACTGAACTCAACTGAACTGAATAGAGTTATTTATTTTACAATGTTACCCTAAAACTTGACAATAAGAAGTGAAAACTCTGAATGCAAAACCAACACATTTCATTATAAAATGAAAAGATTTGAAACATTCAAAATAGTTTTTCAATGAAATTAAGTTTTAGAAAAGATAAATAATTCATAAACGTTCAAGAGATTTACTTCTTCCTCTTTCTTAAACCCATGCAATTAAAGTACTTTACTTTTGAATTGGAAAGGAATAAACAGATAAACTTCAGGACACCCAGTTGGTGTCAGAGAATTGGTATCAGAATATAACTTTCTAATAGAAAATTTGCCTGTAAAATACAAGAATTTACACAAATATTTAATCTTTCATTCATGGCCAATAACTTTAATGTTAATCAGAACTATGGTCTTTATGTTTAGAAAGAAATATTTTAATATAATAGTGGTTGAATCTAAAGTTATTGGTTATAAATGAAAGACTAAATGTTTGTGTACTCATATGTAGAGGAAATTTTCTATTAGGAGTTTACTTTCTGACATCAATTCTGTGACACCAGTGGGGTGTCCTGCAGCTCAATTCAGTTCTGACAGTAACTAACCAGACAGACCTGCAGGTTAAGAGCAAAATCCTTGACAAGACTGCCCTCATTTTAGATGCCAGCTGCAAGTACTGGATGTCTCTGAGCCCCTGCACTTCAGCCCAGACAGCTACATAAAGGAGCTTCCCACAACCCTTTCAGGTTTGATATTTTGCTAAGAAGACTCTGTACTCAAAAAAGGAAAATACTTACAATTACCACTTTACTATAAAAGATAAGAATAAACAGCCAGATAAAGAAGTGCATATGGCAAGGTCTGTGCACAGGATTTTCTGTATCTGTCTACTACTGTCCCAGTTCGTGGTATGTCCATCAGCCAGGAAGCTTCTCTGAGTCTTGAGTTCAGAGTTTTTATTGGGAATTCATTACCTTGGCAAGGTCAAGTAAACCACTGGCCAGGCACTTGAATTCCATCTTTAATCGCCACTCCCTCCTCAGAGGTTAGGCTGGCCCCATGTTCCAACCCTTAATCATCTGGTTGGTCTTTCTGGTGACCAGCCCTGCATCCAGCAGCCATGTAAGTATCCCGCAACCAAGTAGCTTCACTAGCATAACAAAGGAACACTCCCATCACTCCGATTCCAAGGGTTTTTGAAGCTTTGTCTGGGGACAAAGTTTAGAGACACTTTTATTATACCACAGATACTTATCATCTATATGTTCATTTTATCTCCTCTCACAATTGATATAGAGCTTTTAATAGTTTGTTCTGCCATATTATATACTTTAATATTCTTCCATTTGTTGTTGTTTTTGAGATTATTTTACAAGGCAAGAAATTAAATAACTTTTATATATAAGAATATCTGTATACATCTTTTTTTTTTTTTTTAACCAAAAAAAAAATATTCTTTATTGTAGGTAGGTATAAAATTCACAATACTTTTATTTATTTATTTTTAAATTTTATTTTTAAACTTTACATAATTGTATTAGTTTTGCCAAATATCAAAATGAATCCGCCACAGGTATACATGGGGAACACATGTATACATCTTTTTATAGAAATATACATGAGATGGATGGATAGAGTTAGATACAAAGGAAAAGAAAAAAAGTTTCCTAGGTTCTAAATGGACAAAAATGCTTTTCTCCTGGTAGCTTAAAATTATTTAGTTACAGTCAAGGTGACTTAGGGTGAGATGACCAAGAGATCAGAACAGATCAAGAGGCCAGGCACGTGAGCCTGCCTGAATTGCTCTTCTGCTCCAGCACTAGAGGTAGCGGACCCTGGAGGACTAGCAGATGGAAGCACCCCTGGGTGTGCGCCCGTCCGGTCCCTGAAGTCATGATGTACTATGAGACTTGCGTCAGGACAGCCTTGGAGAGCTTTTCAAAGCAGGAGGAGATGCCAGAACCCTCACAGAAACTAAGAATTTGGAATTGGAATATGGGCCATTTAACAGTAAGAGGTGAAAACCGAGAAGTGTTTAACATAAAGAATAGAAGCCTATGACTTTCTTCTGGACTGACGTGAACTAGTGTTCTCACAGTCTTTGACAACTAGACCCCAAGCATTCTATGACCGATGAGTGTGTCAGTGCTCTCTACATAAGCAACTGTTTTACTGTCTGTTGTTTTCTGAAACTCCTCTCCTCATTCTGGCTTGTTCTCATAGTTGTAGCGGTCCCTGCTTGCATCTTCCTGGGTTTCAACTGCATTATATATTTCTCTAATTCATCCACGAGCTAGACTGTCAGCCTGCCATCTTGGTGACGCGCTAGAATCAGTGGGTAGAGCTTTAAAAATGTCCACACCTGAGTTCACCCCCACACTAATTAGGTCAGAATCCTTAGACGTGAGGTTGGAGCATTTGTGCGTGTGTGCATGCGTGTGTGTGTGTGTGTGTGTTTAAACCTTACAGTGCTTTAATGTCTACCACTGCACCTAACTGACAGGGTTAGCCTTTACATGGAGTAGCAGTAAAAGCAACACAAGTTAATAGCAAAGTTATGGTTAGTTTGCATTTTGTTGCAAGATACCAGGCTAAATGTAACGCCACGACTTGGCCCAGGGAATTTGAGAATGAATAACCATAATCCATTTTTTGAAAAGTAGGATATAATCTCCCAAAGTAAGATAAATGTTTTCTTTACTTAAAGTAGGGAAAGAAAGCTACACAACGTCATTCCAGCCAGTCTCATAACATCTTTGATGAAAGATATCAGCAGAGCACATTTTCAGGTGCCCCTAGATTGCCTACATTAGTACAAGATCAATTAAAAAGGAAAGAACTAGGGAAATAGAATTAAAGTTGTTGAAGTCAAAGATTCTTTACACTATAATGACTGATCTCTAACAGTTAAGGTTAAGAGGCAGAGAATGTTCCCCAATTAGTGTCTCACCTCTGATATGGCATAGGCTAGCTGGGCCAATTAGGGATGGATCAAAGAATAATGCAGACCCCATACAGGCAGTTCAGACTGACTGGGTAATCTTGTACTCTTTCAGACATTTTTATGAGTGCCTGTCATTCTAGGTTGATACCAGGTACCTTTCTAGGTATTGGAGTAAGACAGAAAATAAAGTTCTGACCTTATGGAATCTACATCCTTCTATAGCAGCCAGGTACGGAAAAAAAAAATGAATATAAAGTAGAATATTAGGTAATAATAATGCCATGAAAAACAATAAAACAGTAAATGGATAAAGAATGATGCAAGGAGATGGTAATTTAGAGTTGCTAACAAGGATTTGTCAGAATGGGTGATGTTTGCCAGAGTCCCGAATAAAATGAGAGAAAGTCCCACAAATATCTGACAGAAATGCATTTGGGGACAGAAACAACCAAATGTGTAAAGGTCGTAAGGAGGAAATAGGCTTAGACTGTTTAAGGAATAACAGGTGTGTTAGTCTCTCAATTGTGTCTGACTCTTTGTGACCCCATGGACTGTAGCCCGCCAGGCTCCTCTGTCCATGGAATTCTCCAGGCAAGAATACTGGAGTGGGTTGCCATTCCCTTTTCCAGGGAATCTTCCCAATCCATGGATTGAACCTGAGTCCCCTGCATTGCAGGCAGATTCTTTACCATCGGAGCCACCAGGAAGGAACAACAGAAGCCTGTGACTAAAATATAATGAGTGAGATGGAGACCAATGGAAGATGCAATCTGAGAAACAGCTAAAGGCCAGCTCATGCAAGGCCTTATAAACCAAAATAAAGCTGAAAAAAGAAGGAACACAGAACCAAGCTCCTGTATATAATTACCCAAGTCGATTCATCTTAACATTAATTTTATATAATTTTAATGAATAGTATGTATAAATAAGAGGTACATGACTTGGTTGAAAAACATTAAGCATGTTTCTTTGCTATATAGCTTCTTGAGACATTGCATAATCTAATTTGTTTTAAATGTAAGACAAATTTTTTTTAAGATTTATAATCCTTGTCCTGGATAATTTTTTCTTCTCTTGTGGTTTATCTCTCAGGACAGGTTCCTGACTACACACCATAAAAAATCTGCATCGAGGAAGATAAGTAGCTGGCATGAAAAGTAGATCTGCAGTTTAGTCTTATGTTATTTATCACTTGCTAAAGAATATAGAGAGACAACAGCATTTAGGAAATAAATTACAGTGTCTGGAGAGAAGTTTTAAGGACATTCAGCCTTTAGAAGGGCTGGCTTGCCCAGTAAAAATATTCAACAGGTATCTCGTTCTTCAAACATTCCTCTTGCCTTGTTTTCCTTTCCCCTGTGTTTTCAATTACACAAGTAGACTGCTTGAAACTGGACCACAGTTCTTGGATGGTCTTTTATGTTGGTTAATTTCTATAGGTTTCTCAAGTTCACTAACATTTTCTTCACCTTTCTGTAGTCTACTAACAATCCCTGCAAAAGCAGTCTACTCATCTCTGATGGAGTCATAGCTTTCATTTCTGCTCTTTTCATTTGATTTTTACTAAAAGTTCTCCTCTCCATGCTAAAATCATCACCTGGTCCTGCATGCTGTCTGATTTTATCATTAGAGCTTTTTTCATATTAATCGTGGTTATTAAATTCTTTGTCGGATATTTCAAGACTTGTGGCTTATCTTTCCAGTTTGGATGATTGTTTGTTTCTTTGAAAATGTTGTTCTGTTTTGCCTTTTTGTTTTACAATTTTTGTTGTTGAAACCGAGGCCCCTCCTTTAGAATTGTAGAGACTGAGGTAAATATTTTTTACTCTTGGAAATGGGCATGGCTTTACTGCTGGTGCGTGCATGCTCAGTCTCCAAGTCATGTCTGCTTCTTTGTGACCCTATGGACTGTGGCCCCCAAAGCTCCTTTGTTCACAGGATTTCCCAGGCAAGAACACTGGAGTGGGTTGCCATTTCCTTCTCCAAGGGATCTTCCCGACCCAGGGATCGAACCCACGTCTCCTGCATTGCAGGCAGACTCGTTACCAATCAGCCACTGGAGAAGCCCCTTTACTTCTGGTAGAGTTGAGTTAATCTAATTAAGAATTGAGCTGGTTTGCGGTTCCTAATGCTATGGCCATTCTCAGGGCACTACAGTTTTTGAACTCCCTGGTGGCTCAGAGGTTAAACCATCTGCCTGCAATTCAGGAGACCTGGGTTCGATCCCTGGGTCGGGAAGATCCCCTGGAGAAGGAAATGGCAACCCACTCCAGTACTCTTGCCTGGGAAAATTCCATGGATGGAGGAGCCTGGTGGGCTACAGTCCACAGAGTTGCAAAGAGTCAAACATGACTGAGTGACTTCACTTTCACTTTTCACTAGTGATGCATTCTGTTTAGGCTGTGAGCTGGTTTGCCGAAGGCTTTTTTTTCAGTGTCTTCTCCATCCTCCTGCTTTGAGTTCTTCCTGGTGAGTCATACCTCAAGAGGGTCTATCCCTTGCCTGTGAATTACAAGTTACCACACTTTCCCTTAATTTTAGGCCAACACCATACTCTTGTCTTGGGGTCTTCAGACATCAGTTTGCTGCACTTCTTGCAACTGCAGCTACAGGCCGGGATCCTCAAGTATCTTTCCCTTGCCCCACTCCCCACCCCCACCCGAAACACAGATAAAGGATTGTGCTCCACAAGGGAGTTAGGGAAGAAGGATCTTGGTGAAATTCGTCACTTTTCCTTCAGGGGCTCCTGTTTTCCTCCCCTAGTTCTACACCAGGGAGACAGCCTCAGGATTCGTTCACTATTTCTCTGAATGCCTAGCAGTGTAACCCAGCAGGGCCCCATGGTTCCTTGGAAGCGGGAGCTTAGGGGGCCAAGCCTTCCCCGGTGTCCTCTGCTTTAGCTCCTCTCTGAAGCACCCAGATAACAGTATTTCATATACATTTCCTGAGTTGCTTAGCAGCTGTAAAAAGACCTCTTCCTCTCAACAAATAGAAGATGTTAACTATTTGACTTCCTACTTTTGCATTCCAATCTCCTATGATGCAAAGGACATCTTTGTTGGTGTTAGTTCTAGAAGGCCTTGTAGGTCTTCATAGAACCATTCAGCTTCAGCATCTTTGGCATTCGTGGTTGGGGCATAGATTTGGACTACCGAATGTGGTAAGATTATGAGCTCCTTATTGCAAAATTCAGGTTTAAATTGAAGAAAGTAGGGGAAACCACTAGGCCATTCAGGTAAGACCTAAATCAAATCCCTTATGATTATACAGTAGAGGTGATGAATAGATTTAAGGGACTAGATCTGGTAGTCAGAGTGCCTGAAGAATTCTGGACAGAGGTCTGTAATATTGTACAGGAGGCAGTGACCAAAACCATCCCAAAGAAAAAGAAATGCAAGAAGGCAAAGTGGTTGTCTGAGGAGGTCTTACAAATAGCTGATAAGAGATGCAAAAGGCAAAAAAGAAAGAGAAAGATATACCCAAATGAATACAGAGTTCCAGAGAACAGCAAGGAGAGATAAGAAAGTGTTCTTAAGTGAACAATGCAAAGAAATGGAGGAAAACAACAGAATGGGAAAGCCTAGAGATCTCAAGAAAATTCCCTTGGAGAGACTAAGGGTACATTTCATGGAAAGGGGCACAATAAAGGAAAGAAATGGCAGGGACTAAACAGAAGCAGAGGAGATTAAGAAGACGTGGCAAGAAGACACAGAAGAACTGTACAAGAAAGGTCTTAATGAGCCAGATAACCATGATAATTGGTCACTCACTCAGAGTCAGACTTCCTGGTGTGTGAAGTCAAGTGGGCCTTAGGAAGAATTACTATGAACAAAGCTAGTGAAGGTGATGGAATTCCAACTGAGCTATTTCAAATCCGAAAGATGATGCTGTGAAAAGTGCTGCATTCAATATGCCAGCAAATTTGGAAAAGTCAGCAATGGCCCCAGGACTTTTTACATCCAATCCCAAATAAAGGCAATGCCAAAGAGTGTTCAAACTACCATACAATTGTACTCATTTCACATCTAGCAATGTAATACACAAAATCCTTCAAACTAGGCTTCAGCAGTATGTGAACCAAGAACTTCCAGAGGTACAAGATGGATTTAGAAAAGGCAGAAGAACCAGAGATCAAATTGCCAACATCTGTTGGATCATAGAAAAAGTAAGGGCATTCTAAAAAATTCTACTTTGTCTGCATGTCCTTCTGTTTCACTGACTATGCTAAAGCCTTTGACTGTGTGGATCACAACAAACTGGAAAATTCGTAAAGAGATGGGAATACCAGACCACCTTACCTGTCACTGGACAAAGCTGTATGCAGGACAAGAAGCAACAGTTAGAACTGGACATGGAACAATGAACTGGTTCCAAATTGGGAAAGGAGTGCATCAAGGCTGTATATTGCTACCCTGCTTATTTACTGTCTGGGAAATCCCATGGACAGAGGACCTGGCAAGCTATAGCCCATGGGGTCACAAGATTCGGACATTGCTTAGTGACTAAACCACCACTGCTGCTTATTCAACTTCCATGCAGAGTGCATCATGCAAAATGCTGGGCTGGATGATGCACAGACTGGAATAAAGATTGCCGGGAGAAATAACAACAACCTCAGATATGCAGATGATACCACTGGAATGGCAGAAGGCAAAGAGGAGTGAAAGAGTCTCTTGATGAGAGAGGAGAGTGGAAAAACCTGGCTTAAAACTCAACATTCAAAACAGGAAGATCATGGCATCTGGCCCCATCACTTCATGGCAGATAAATGGAGAAAAATGGAAAGAGTGACAGACTTTATTTTCTTGGGCCCCAAATCACAGCGGATGGTGACTGCAGTCACAAAATTACAAGACGCTTGCTCTTTGGAAGAAAAGCTATGACAAACTCAGACAGCGTATTAAAAAGCAGAGAGGAGCCTGGTAGGTTCCAACATCATTTTGCCAGCAAAGGTCCATATAGTCAAAACTATAGTTTTTCCAGCAGTCATGCACAGATGTGGGAGTTGGATCACAAAGAAAGCTGAGTGTCAAAGAATTGATACTTTTGAATTTTGGTGCTGGAGAAGACCCTTGAGAGTCCCTTGGACAGCAAGGAGATCAAACTAGTCAATCCCAAAGGAAATCATCAACCCTGAATATTCACTGGAAGGACTGATGCTAAAGCTGAAGCTCCAATACTTTAGCCACCTGACGGGAAGAACCAACTCATTGGCAAAGACCCTGATGCTGGGAAAGATTGAAGGCGGGAGAAGGGGGTGACAGAGGATGAGACAGTTGGATGGCGTGACTGACTCAATGGACTTGACTTTGAGCAAACTCTGGGAGATAGTGAAGGGAATCCTGGCATACTGCAATCTGTGGGGTCACAGAGAGTTGGACATGATTTAGTGGCTGAATAGCAACAACTTAAAAGTAGAGGATAAATAAGCAGTATAAGCTCATTTATAAAATCTCCTTGTCTCACCTCTTTCATGTATAAGAAAGACTATTCCAGAATATTCACTGATGATATTCTTTTGCTCAGAAGACTTTTCAGGGGCCAGATGCATAGTTGTGTGCATGCTCAGTCACTCGGCTGTGTCCGACTCCTTGTGACCCCCGAACTGTAACCTACAAGGCTCCTCTGTCCATGGGATTTTCCAGACAAGGACAGTGGAGTGGGTTCAAGCCTTAAACATTGCATTATCATCCACAGCAATTTATAGGTGCAACATTTACTGTTCTATTCCACAAGAGTATACAGGGCATTCCAGACTCCTCGCTATCTCCTCTGTGAAATCGTTCACCTACTGAATGTATCGTGTGCTGTTTCTTTTCTAACGGAGTCCGTCATGGTGCATTTTCTGTCCCACCACCTCTTTTGAACCTGGTCCAAGATCTGATCTCCACCTTTCCTGACCTGCCATGGCACTTATTGCCTCTAATACATTCTGTGACACTTGATTATATCCTGTCTTCTATCTTTCTCCAAACATTTCATGGATCGTGTCATTCCAAAATTACTGGCGTCCCTAAGGGAGGAAGCTTGTCGGTCTTATTTTGCATTCTCATGCTCTCCTGCACGTTGTCAGGCAGATAGTGAGCGTGGAATAAATACTGAGTTGAAATAAGTTGAAATTTCTTTACTGAAAAGAGTGAAAGAGTGGAAGAGGGGTTTTGGTGATGGGTAGCAGTTGCATTAAGCGTGACAGGGTAAAGAATCTGCTGACCACCATCCCCCAGAACTGCAGTAAACAGGCTGACATCCCTATAAAATCACCCTCTCTGATGTCTGCACTCCATGGTTACCTGGAGCCCTTCTGTCTCCCGGAGGCCGAGGCTGTCACTGTGTATTGCTGAGGCTCTGCTTGGTGTCTCTTTCTCATCTCTGCTCCCTTCTGCCGTTGAAGATGCTCCCCATTCTCACAGACACTGCCGCAGCTTCCCTTCAGTTCCAAATCTTTTACCAGTTTCTTGCGACGAGGCGTCTCCATTCCCGAGGCACGCAGAGCCAGGCAGATCAGTTCAGCCAAATATCATTCCATCGCCAGGGAATTAGCAGGCCTCCAGAACCACCGTGTTGGTGCTTGTGTTTTGAGGCTCCATGCTCATGGTGACTCAGAAACGACATGACCGAACAGCTCAAAGTGACGAATGTGGCCTCTGATGCAGAGCCCACCGCACAGCTGCCAGTGTCATCTCTGCCTGAGCCGTCACTGAATCCACACAGGCACCCCGTGATCCTCGTCTCCTAAACAGAGCGCTGCCTTTATCTACTTGATTGCTTCACGTCTCAATCAGCAAACTAGTCGACAGGACGTCGCTGTGATAACAGAAGCCGATGACAGCTTCTGCCAGCCCTCTGCCACTGAACATATGTTGGCGTAATGGATGGTTTGGGTATTCTAAATTGCTACATGACCCTGGGCATCTGCACGTTTATGACTGTCCCTAGTACGATGTTCACTGCAAAATGGTTCAGAATTGCTTGCTGAGGACGCTGAAACATACATAGTTCTTGTCCACCATTCCTTGTTAGACTACTGCTGAAATATCAGCCTATTTCACAGGCTAAAACATTGAATCACTTGAATAAAAAGCATTATTCAACATTCTTTTTTTTGTTTTTGTTAGTGACCTTTAGCTGCTTGTAAGAAGAAAATAAAGCCAGATTTACTGTATATCTGGTTTCAATTTACTGGCCAGAACATTATCAATTATGTTTTGACCAACAATATCATCAAGTCTTTTCAGAATTTCTCTGGGGGAAAAAAACCAAAATAACAAAACAACCACAAAACAACCTACTTGTAGCTGCCAGATTCTAGGTCTGCTGCTTCATATTGAAAAATGAGAAATTTGGCTAAATGAACCTAGATGACTTTCATATGAGTTGGAAAGAGTAAAATAAATAATTCTGGTAAGAAGTTTGGATACGATTAATTTAATGCTGACTCACAATTACAATATGGCCACTTGAGTTTTAAAAACCTCCTTTTGTTACGCTGTTTCAAATATAACTCCAAGCAAACAATCCTATTTAAAAATAAGGTATCAATTTGAATGGACTTCCCAAGTGGCACAGTGGTAAAGAAATCTGCCTGCCAATGCAGGAGACACAAGAGATGTGGGTTTGGTTCCTGGGTCAGGAAGATCCCCTGGAGTAGGAAGTGGCTACCTATTCCAGTATTTTTGCCTGGAGAATCCCATGAACAGAGGATCCTGGTGTGTTGCAGTCCATGGGGTCTCAAAGAGCTGGACACGACTGAGCAACTGAGCACGTACACACAGCACATACATTTGAATATAGCTTTTCCTTTGAAAAAAACATCAGCAAGCAAGTTCCTTAAAATCCTTAACATATGGTATTTGGTGTAGCTGTCTTAGTGTGTAAAAGTAATTTATGATTTTCATTAAAGAAACTTGAAATTTACTTATTTGGCACTAATACCCACATCCAGGAAATGTCAAACCCAGGGAATAAGCGATCATTATTCTGGAAATCCTGGGTTATTGACAGCCCTGCTCTACGGCAGTCATTTCTATCGCTAGTGGATGTCGGAGTGCCACCAGACCTTGCTCTTTATTCCTGGGCACGTTCATTCCTGGGAGAGTCTTGCACCGTCTATGGTTACCGCCTCATGAAGAGTTCTCTTCCATATTCTCTCTCTTTCTTCTCTCCCTTTCTACTCCTCCTGTGCTATGGTGGTGGTGTTCAGTCGCTAAATCGAGTCTGACCCTTTGTGACCCCATGGACTATAGAGCACCAGGCTCCTCTGTCCATGGGATTTCCCAGGCAAGAATACAGGAGTGGGTTGCCATTTCCCCCTCCAGGGGATCTTCCCCACTCAAGGATGGAACTTGTGTCTCCTGCATGCTCTGCGTTGGCAGGCAGATTCTTTACCACTGAGCCACCAGGAAAGCCCTCTAAGATACGTACATATGTTTATTTGTAGAGATTTTGTTACAAACTTGGGTTCATTTTATACCCGCCACTGGGCAGCTTATTTCACTCACTTGTAACAATTTATTAAGGTATTCTTTCTCCTTCTGTGAATGCTGTGTCATTTCATTCAGTCTGTCTGTAGGACAGTGTTCCTTTGAATGGATTTACATTACTTTTGAAAAATAGAATAACATGTTTGCATTTCAAAAGTAATGCATACACACAGGGAAAAGGATACTGGGCTGTACAAAAGGGAATAAAATAGGAAGCAGTCATTTCCTCCCACTGATAGTTGTAACTTTTAGAGAAAACAGGGTTGATGGATGGGTCTTATAGCAGTTACTACTGTAATAGAAGCAGTTATATCTTTTTGCCTGTTTTCCATTTTGACATATATAGTATCATCTTCACCTTTAACCCCCCTCTATGAGGAGGAGGAATTGCACATATTTAAAATACCTCCCCTTCCTTCTCCTCTGCCTGGATTTTGTTGCTATCATCATCATTATCATTATTATTAATTTTAATATTTGTAAATGGTAATTTTCTTGCTTGTTTTATCATTTTAAATAATTAATTTAATCACTACTGCCTGATTTGTCAAACTTGTGAAACTTATTTTTATGTTAAGTCAATACTAGCTCTTTCATTAGAAATAAACCTCAAATCTCAGTGGCTTCACACAATAAAAGTTCATTCATCATTCACATCACTGTGCAGTCTTTGTATCTCTTCTGGAAAGCTTATTTTTCCTTAAAGCTTTTATGCTTTTTCAGGAATCATCTTTGTCTCTTGAGAGACTCTTCTCAGTGGAAACTTTTTTCGCAGCTTGAGAAATTTTTATCCACAATTTTTAATAATCTGTCCCTCTCATTTTCCTCCTTTCATTCATGAGCAGGAAGCCTATATATTGAGTTTTCATCTCAGTAGAATGGAATAGGTGTTGGTTATGGTCACAGATATCTCACCCAGCTCTAGTACTTATGACCTACATGACCTAAGACCAAGAATCTATCATCTTGAGATTCAGTTTCTTTTTAAAGTGGGAATAATGATATGTATTGCTTAGAGTAGACATAAAGATATAAAAATGTTGATCACAGTGCTCGACACATAACCTGCATGCAAGAAATGATTGTTCTTTCTGTCCTTCCCAATGACTGTCAATGTATCTTATGTTCTTTTTTTTTTTTTTTTATCTTATGTTCTTATGAAAAAGTAAAACTTTGATATTTTAATGCAATCTAAAAATCTATCAGAAAATCAGAGTGCAAAAAACCTTAAAGATTCAGTGAAGCCTGGTATATTTTTAATGTGGCTTAACAATGTGACAGCTTTGGCAATGGTGCATATAATATTATCACTGCTGAGTGCTACCTTGAGATTTTATAAAATGTCCCATGAAATGGTGACAGCATTTTACATTACAGCTTTCTTGCTCAACACCTTGGCTTTTAATAATGTTTTCTCTCTTATTCTATATAAAATTGATTGATTAAAATGAAGATAAACTAGGTGTTACGTGGAAGCAGGAGATCAATTACAGAATAATACAAGATACCTTAGGTTCACTGACAGTTTTTCAGTGGTGGTACTTGGATGGCATGAATGACATATCTCAGGACCTAGCTGGTATTCTTCTTGCCAGATGTTGACTTTGCTTTAAAAAGCCAGTCACTTTACAAGGGATTCATCTCCAGTATTTACAGAGAGCTCATGATGCTTAAGAGCATCAAAACAAAACCCCAATCAACAAATGGGCAGAAGACCTAAATAGACATTTCTCCAAATAAGACATACAGAGGGCCGAGAGGCACATGAAAAGATGCTCAATATCACTAATTATTAGAGAAATGCAAATCAAAGCTACAATGAGATATCCCCTCACACCAGTCAGAATAGCTATCATCAAAAAATCCACAAACAGTAAGTGCCAGAGAGGGTGTGGAGAGAAGGGAGAAGGGAACCCTCTTGTACAGTTGGTGGGAATGTAAATTCACAACCTCTATGGAAAAGAGCATGGAGGTTCCTTAAAAAACTAAAAATATAGCTACCACATGACCCTGTAATCCCACTCCTGGGCATATATCCAGAGAAAAACACGATCTGAAAGGATACATGTACCCCAGTGTTCATTGCAGCACTGTTTACAAAAGCTAAGATATGGAAGCAGCCTAAATGTCCATCGACAGAGGAATGGATAATGGCTCATTTATACAATGGAATACATTTCCAACATTAGAAAGATGAAATAATACCATTTGTAGCGACATGGATGGACCTAGAGATTGTCATACGAGGAGAAGTAAGTCATACAGAGCAGGAGAAATATCATATGAGTCCCTTTTATGTGGAACCTAAAAAGAAATGATACAAATCAACTTACTTGCAAAACAGAAAAAGACTCACAGAGAACGAACTTATGGTTGTCAGGGGGCAGAACAAGGGGAAGGGATAGTTAGGAAGTTTGGAGTAGACATGTACATGCTGCTGTATTTAAAATGGATAACCAGCAAGGACCTACGGTGTAGCACAGGGAACTCTGCTCAAGGTTGCGTGGCAGCCTGGATGGGAGGGGAGTTTGAGGGAGATTGGATACATGGATATGTATGCGAGTCCCTTTCCTGTTCACCTTTTTGTTCAACAACCGTCACAACATTGTTACTCGGCTATAACCCCGTAACCAAATAAAAAGCGCCCCCCACCTTTTTAAATAAAAGCCAGTCACTTTCACATTTAGCATTAGTGTTCTCAATTCTAAACCCAGAATAGTATTTTCTCCTGTACTAGTTTCCTTGAACTGCTGTAATAATGTTTCACAAACTGAGTAGTTTACAGCAGGAGTTTATTTTCTCAGTTCTGAGGCTAGGTGTCCAAACTCAGCCTCAGTGCTGGTGGGTCCTTCGGAGGCTGAAGGAGAATCTGCTCCTGACTCCCTTCTGGTTTCTGGTAACAACCAGCAGTGCCTGGCATCCCTGGACTTACGGTGTTGTTGGTCAGTCGCTAAGTCCTGTCCAACTCTTTGCGATCCCATGGACTGCAGCACACCAGGCTTCCCTGCCCTTCACTATCTCCCTGAGCCTGCTGAAACTCATGCTATCGAGTTGGTGATGCCATCTAACCATCTTATCCTCTGTCATCCCCTTCTCCTCCTGTCCTCAATCTTTTCCAGCATCAGGGTCTTTTGGACGCATCCCATGAGTCTACTCTTCTTGGTTGGCCAAAAAGTGTGTTTGGGGTCTTAAAAACCCGAACACACTTTTTGGCCAAGCCAGTAGATGCTGCTGCTAAGTTGCTTCAGTTGTGTCCGACTCTGTGCGACCCCAGACAGAAGCCCACCAGGCTCCCCCGTCCCTGGGATTCTCCAGGCAAGAACACTGGAGTGGGTTGCCATTTCCCTCTCCAATGCATGAGAGTGAAAAGTGAAAGTGAAGTCGCTCAGTCGTGTTCAACTCTTGGCGACCCCATGGACTGCAGCCTACCAGGCTCCTCCATCCATGAGATTCTCCAGGCAAGAATACTGGAGTGGGGTGCCACTGCCTTCTCTGAACCCAGTAGATACATCGCGGTAATCTCTGTCTTCACATTGCTGACTTCCTCTGAGATTCCTTTCCTGAGTCTTCACATGGCATCCTCTTCTCTAGGTGTCTGTGTTCTAATTCCTCTCATCTTATACAGGTACAGGATGTTGGATTGGGACTCAGTGATTCAGTTCAATCTCATCATCACTTGCCTATATCAGCATGGGCTTCCCCGGTGGCTCAGTGGTAAAGAATCTGCCTGCATTGCAGGAGCTACAGGAGACACAGGTTCAATCCCTGGGTCAGGAAGATCCCCTGGAGAAGGCATGGCAACCCACTCCAGTATTCTTGCCTGGAGAATCCTATGGACAAAGGAGCCTGGTGGGCTA
The DNA here is from genome assembly GCF_032452875.1 of Bos javanicus. Lineage (NCBI taxonomy): Eukaryota > Metazoa > Chordata > Mammalia > Artiodactyla > Bovidae > Bos > Bos javanicus. The sequence continues at coordinate 18,075,259 of NC_083894.1, forward strand.
CAGTCCATGGGGTCACAGAGAGTCAGACACGACTGAAGCGACTTAGCACAAAAACTCATATCAGCACAGACTTTATTTCTAAACACAATCACAGTCACAGGTACTGGGGTTTACGGCTTGAGTACATCTTTCAGGGGAACAAAATGCAATCCATACTAACTCCTAAACTTAGAATTTTTATAGTGGTTATGTTAGTGAAGATGTCTTGTGGCATGTGTCAGAAACTCAAGTAAGCAAAAAATGATGTTTTAGGAATCCTGAAACAGCCCTCAGTTGAGCTGGATATTATGAACAGAAGGAAATTGAAGACAGTCATGTTAGAGGTGGTGGGAAGCTTCTTGTCTCTGCTCATCTGTATACCTCCGCTCCATCCTTCTCTCTACTTACAACTAACCCTCTCTGTTTTCTATTTTGTGTAACAGAAAATGGTTACCAACAGCTTCCCAGGCTGAAGAGAAAGGTCAGACAGAAAGATACTCCTATAAATGCCTGTGTAGACAGGGTGGGGATGGAAAAGAAGGGAAACCCAAAGAAGCTTAGGGGGAGAATCTTGCCTAATGACATTATTTTTCTCAATGAAAAAAAGCAATGGACTTATTTTCTGAGAGAGATTTTGACGGTATTTTTTAAAAAGTTGATATTAAAGTTTTGGGCAAGTTGTTGAGAGGCATGGGAGTCAGTGATGAAGGACCACAGGAGTGAGGACGTGTTGGTGCCCAGGCTGACCGGACACCATGGTGTTAGTGGACCAGTCTTCTCTTGTAAGTTTCCATCAGTAATGGCCAAGAACTCCGGTGTGTTATTACACTGAGTACATAAGATTGGGCTTCCCTGGTGGCTCAGCCAGTAAAGAATCCGCCTGCAATGCAGGAGACCTGGGTTCGATCCCTGGGTTGGGAAGATCCCCTGGAGAAGGGAAAGGCTACCCACTCCAGTATTCTGGCCAGGAGAATTTCATGGACTGAATAGTCCATGGGGTTGCAAAGAGTCGGACACGACTGAGCAACTTTCACTTTGCTTCACACATAAGATTCCTACTACCTGAATCCATTATCTTTGCACACAAAAGCACATTTCAGCTCATTTAAACCTGACTGCTATACAGTTATGTTCATGGTAAAATGATTCATCTCAAAACTGATATATATAAATTTTAGTCAAATATATATTTTTTCAGTTTCTTTGTAGGTATCTTTAACCCTTGGCTTCTAAGGAAAAAACATTATTTTTTTCATAAGTTAGGCTTCTGAGTAAATGGGATTTGAATTACCATGTTTATAACTTGAACTCACACACAAAAAAATGGCATTTCATTTCTAAATATGTACGTGGATGCTTATTTCATTACCAGAGAAACTTACATAAGCATCTTTTGTTTTATAAATCCAGTGGCTCTTTAGCAGTCATAGAGAGCAGGAGGCACCCTAAATTTTTGCCTCACTAGTCCATTATTTTTTAATGAGATAATTAAAAATTACATCCTGCCATACTGAGAAGCATGTTTTTGCCAGAACTTTAGAGTTTTTTTCTGTTTGTTTCTTTGCAATGGGCAGTCTACATAGAATATGACTGAAAAATCAATTTGAAGGAAGCGGGGGCATAATAAATTACCTTCCTATGACCTTCTTTTCTATCTTTCCTTTTTTTCCCTTCAGATGAACTCTTGTCTTCTTAATATTTTTGTAACCTACCTACCCTGACACCACCTCCCTTTTTCCAATCTTTGCTTTTTCATTTCCCAAACAGTCCTAGTAGAAGGGCAGATCTTTCTAAAGCCTCTGCCACAGTTCTGTGATTAAAATCTAGTTAGTTTTTCTCCTTTTTTCTCAGTAGGTATAGATAACTGACAGAGAAAACATTGCCCATTAACGTTTAGCATAGTTTTGTTGCTAAAGAAGGGTAGAGAAACAGTGTCTGTGTGATGAATAGTTTCCATTTTTTTTTTTTTAATGTTCCCTAAGGCAGTGTTCTCCAGGCAGAATGTTTGACTGCAAAAAACGGGAGACTTGCATTCTTTCCTAGTGTTACATTGATTTTCTGTTCTGCTTGAGGCCTTTGTATTTATGAATGTAAAAAATGTATTAAAAATACCTTCCTTTATCATATGCAGGTCAGCCTCTTGATTGTGGTAACAGTTTGCCTGTTTCACAGGAAAATGTGTACATGTAGGTTTCACATATAATTGTAAGCAGTGAGCTTTCCAAGAAGTCATTGGCCTGTGGGTATTAAATGGCTTGCAGTCGTGGCAATTACTGAATTTGAATTTTTTTTTTCCCCTGAGATCAGAGCTTTGGGAGTTTTGATGAGCATTTGAAGTGAGTGTGGTCAGCTCTCATGTGGATGACATCCAGGAGGATGTCCAGTATCTTTTACTTCTTTCCTTCCAGCCATTGGGAACCAGACACCACCATTTCCTCATGAGACACTGTTGTTGCCCGAATCAGGCATGACCCAAACTACTTTATCTGAGACGTGTTTCTTGTGTTTTGATCCCTCTGTCAAGATATTATTCAATTTTTCCACCATTATAGTTAGAATATTTTTTAATGTAATTAGTAAGTAATCCATGTGGAGACTCCTTAGTGTTATCTGCTGTCATGTCTGACTCTTTGCAACCCATGGACTGTAGCCCACCAGGCTCCTCTGTCCATGGGACTCTCCAGGCAAGGATACTGGAGTGGGTTGCCATTTCCTTCTCCAGAGGATCTTCCTGAACTAGGGATAGAACTCGCAACTCCTGCATTTCAAGCAGATTCCTCTCTGTCTGAGCCACCAGGAAAGACTCTTTAATAGCATGCAAATGTCCTACTTCTCATCAAAATATTGCCCTGAACACATCGTTACTGTGACAGTTGAAGAGTGATTTTCTAGTTCCTTTGCTCTTACATGCTTACTAGTTGACATTTCAACAGTCAACTGTAAGCAGAGTAGATGCTGGTTCTTAAGTCAATTTGTATTATTGAACTTGCATTTGTGTGTATACACACACAGAATTATATAATAAATCTATATTACATGCATATATAATGATATGACCTTTGGTTTCATACTGTTTGTAAGACCTTTTTGTTCTGATATTATTAGACTGAAATCTTAGTATGTTCTTCCCAGCAGCTTGATCCCAATCTCAGCAAAGATCCAATATTGAAAGCTCTAGTAAAGTTCATATTCTTAAATTTTAATTAAAAAAAATCATTTGAAAACATTTCATTGTGGCTATGAAATGTTAGTAAAGAAATTAGTACTGAAACTCATTTGCCACCAAAATTAAAGAAAAAAGGCAAGATAGATTTTTATCTTTAGCTCTGTGTTCATAAAAAATAAACGTAATGAATACTTGGATCGTTTACATAAAAACAGAGCTCTTGAATTTGTGGGAAAAGCAGCTGATACTCCTTTTTCCTCAGTTATTATCTAATTTACATTGGGTCTAGTGGACTACTGGGCTTCCCAAGTGATACTAATGGTAGAGAGCCCACCTGCCAGTGCCGGAGACCCAAGAGATGTGGGTTCAATCCCTGGATCAGAAAGATGCCCCCAGAGAAGGGAATGGCAACCCAACTCCAGTATTCTTGCCTGGATAATCCCATGGACAGAGGAGTTGGTGAGCTAGGTCCATAAGGTTGCAAAGAGTCAGACACAACTGAAACAACTTAGCACTCTAGTGAACTGTTCATTTAAATACTGATTTTGGCATTAGAAATGGACCAGGAGAGGGAAATCTAAAGGCATTAGGTTAAAAGAAGCATTTCAAGCACTTGGAAATATACGAACTCCTCTCCTTCTGGTTGATTTGTAGATTTGCCCTTCTCTTTTTTTTTATTCCTTTAGTCATTAAAGAAAAATAAAAAATAAAAAGACGGCACTTTGTTCTACTTAATCCTATTGAACGCTCTGCCATCTGACAGCTAAATGTCTCACAGACTGTAAAGCATTCGTTTCTCAGCTACTCCTCCCTTGGCTCTAAAACGCCTCACAGTCTCCTGTCGATGCATCTGAGCAGCATGGGAAGGACTACCAAAGAGAAGCCAAAAGAAAGGAAAACTCTTTCTCTGAACAGAATACTCTAACATATTAATTTGAAAGGACTTGATAGCATGACTAAATATTTTAAAGCCAAAGCACAGAGCAAAAAGTTATTGAAATTATTTCTGAGACTGTTTAGCTAAGCATCTTATCTGCCTCATTGAGAATTACCATACAAATGCGCGGAAGTTCGTACTTCTCATATACCTGTCTTTAAACAAAAGAGAATTTTCCTTTGAGCAAGGACGTGGAGTTGAGTTCCTTACCCAAATCAAGGAGCTACAGGAATGGGAGAGCCCAAGAGTGGTGACCGGTGCTGCCACCAAGAACAAATTGATGCGCTATCTTTCTGGGCTCCAGAGAACAGTGAGGAAGCATTAGAGCGGTCAAGCTCTGGACACAGTCAAGGAAAAGCTGGCAGAAGAGAGGGGTGCATGAAAAGGGAAAAGGACGGCCCATTCTCTAACACCTCCATTTTCATGATAGTACAGCTGTCTCTGCCCTCGACACTCATCAGCAAACAGTGGTCCAGACTGGCCTTTTATAGTTGCTGGCAAGACTCAGAAACACAGATTGAGTCCTCTTAACTTAACACATTGGACTGTCCACCAAGACACAGCAGAGACTAACGCGACATTGTAAAACAATTACATTCCAATTAACAAATACCAAAGAAAGGACTCAGTCTCCATTTCTAGGCAATCTGTTGCCAACATTGCCATAAGCAAAAGAAACTCACTCCTGGTTCACTGAGCTTGAGTCTGGACTGAAACCTGACCTTGTCAAACGATTAACAAGGAGGCCATTACCCTGGGGTGGCTCTAATGTTGGCCGCCCATGTAAACGAACCAAAATCTAAACCTGCAAATGCCTCAAGGTTGTGAAATTAAAATGCGAGAACACAAATCACAAGCAGCCAACTAAGTTTTCATCTGCAGCCAATCAGTTTCTTTACTTTGCTTCTACCCTTCTCCACCAGTCTCTCCCCAGCTTCTGTGGGTGGAGCTCTCCTAACCGTTTCTGGTTTAGCACTGTCCAAATTCATCCAATTTTTGCTCCAAGAAACTCTTAAAATATTGAATCTGCCTTAGTCATCTTTTAACAGCCTGGAGATTTTTGAAACATTGATACGGAAGGAAAGCGAAATGCAGAGCCCTGACTTACAGGAAGCAAAGGCTTGAATACAGCTTTGAAGACCACCTCAGAGGCAGAGGAGGGAAGCCTCACCCTGACTGGGAATCTTCAATTATGCAAATACACTTCAAAGATCACAAGAAAGGAATCTCTGAAACGGTCTGTTCTGAGGAAGAAATTGCTCTGTGTCATAATAGAAAATGGTATCTCTGTATCATGTCGAGCTACTTTTCCTTTTGTTCTCTCGAGAATGCTTTTATTTTCTCCTAAGTTAAGGATTGGGATCGTTATGTGTCTGAAAAGTGTTGCTTGTTTTTTTGAGATATCTTTTTTCTTTTATTTCAGTTGTGTATAAGAGACTGGCAGCTGAGGACCTGAAAAGTTGAAGATTCTCTTTTTCATGGGCAGCTGCGAGTCTGTTATAAGTGATGTTGAGCCGGGGACTGTGTGATGAAGGAAGCTGAACCAGGCCTTCTTTGGTGATGAAGGCCTTCTTCATGGGCCTAAGAGTGAGCACCCTGGAACCCACAGTGGCATTTGCACCAGGGCCACTCCCTGCAGAGCAACATCGCTGTGTCTATTGAACAGCCAGAGGAGAAGTGGAGAGCAAACAGAAAGCCAGAGCAGGGGAGAAACACAAGGGACTTCTGCCCAGAACACGTGACACACAGATCTAGGAACCTGCAGAAATTCCAGGGAGGGCAGCGGAGGCCTTGCTGGTAGGATCATAATGTAGGCATCAATATGAATGTGACTTTCTTTTTTGCCATGAAGAAGGCGGCAGAGTTCCCATTTCCTTGTTCATTTACATAAATACTTGGACAGGTTCTTTAAATATGAACATCATGTCAGGGTGAGGCCCAGCATTAAAGAGTTTATTTTAAAACATGACATCATGTCAACATTCGCCATGATCTGTTTTAAAATAATTTGATTAGTTTAGCTGAGCTATACCCCATGAGAACGCTCAGTGAAGGAGAAAAACCACAAATTACATTGGGAGTTAGGAAACTTGAAGGAAGAAGTAGGCAAATGTAAGAGAGTGGAAATCAGAGGATTCCAGTGGGTACCAGTGTCACCACTGAGGGTCATTGTAGGTAATGACATGCCTGGAAGGGAAGGCAGAGAACGAGGACAGTGGTGCTATGAGTAAATTTCATTTATAACACTTGGTCTCTGGCAAGTCTGGAATTTATATTCACTGTTCGTTTTGAGAAAGGCTCACAAATTTTACCTAAAAACAAAAATCCAATACGAAGACAAGAAGTCTCCAATCCATTGTAAACCTTGTAATATTTCAGAGTTAAAACTTAGCCCCAAGTCAAAGGCCTCCAGAGAGATGGTCCGGCTAAAGGGCAGGGTACAAATGATGCTGATGCGAGTTGAGGTGATATTGATGGGCTGTTCGAAAGGGATCTGCTCGCTGTATCAAACCCCTGCCAGCCATAATTTAACGGGACAGAAGTCATTATTTTGCAGTGTTGTTCTCTTTGTACCCATAAAGCTTGTATTTGCTTTTCTTTGCAAGCCTCATCGCTCTGTGACTCCAGATCAGCCAGTGAGTGCGAGCTGTCTTAGTAAGAATGACAGCCACAAATCTGGTCTTCTGGAGGCTAATCAACTCGAGTTGTTTTCTAAGCTGCACCTTTATTCTCAGTTCTGCCGAACTGAGAAGGGCAAAATTCTGTGGTCTTTTATGGTCCACGAAGCTTCTAACATTTGTTTTCTAATGAGAGCAGTTGTACATTTAACTCAAAAAGGAAACTGAAGTTATAGCCTCTTGTTTAACTGAATTAATACTTTGAAATTTGATCACAAAGAAATCAAGCGAATCTTTCTCTGATTTGTTTGGATGTAATCTAGCAGTCAGCTGCTAAATCCCTGCCCTTTGGAGAAGGGGTAAATTTAGCTTGAAACACCCAATTCCACAGCCTGTCATCCAAAGCCCTCCTCATGATTTATGTGAATTACTGTGAATTTATGTTCTCACGGTCCATTTCCCTGGACTCCTGTGTCTGTGAGCGCTGCTTCTGTTATATCCCATTCGACTCTAATGAGAAGTTTTTTTTGTTGTTGTTAACTGATAAAATAAAATTCACTTTCAACAAGTGTTCAGTGAAATTAGAGCACTTAATCAAAAGTAAAATTTGGTGGTCATGGAAGGAATCGCATTGTACATAATTCAGTTTTCCACCATCCTGACTTTCTTCTCCCGCTGCTGCTCTGCTCCTTGCATCTCTTTTCCTTTCTTATTCCTATAAACTCCTTTCTTCATAATGACACGGGCAGTAGAGCAATCAGCTTTTTTGAAATTGAGATATAATTCACATATGACATTGTGCAAGTTTAAGCTGTAAAATGTATTGATTTGATACCTTTATATACTGCAATATGATTACCATGGTTATCATTATCATGGTTTACAGGGTTAACTAACACCTCAGTCATGTCACACAATTATCATTTCTTCTTTGTCAGAACAGTTAAGATCTAGGCTCATAGCAACTTTGAAATTTTATATAATACAGTACTGTTGACTGGAATCACTATGCATTAGATCCCCAGGACTTATTTATCTACTGGTTGTATAAATTGTAAGTTTGTCCTCTTAAACAGTATCTCCCCAATTCCCTACCCCAGCCCCTGGTACTGCCATTCTACCCTCTGTTTTTACAAGTTTGCCTTTTTCAGAGTCTACATTTCCTCCAATTAAATACAGGGTTTCCTGCCAACACTTGTTACTTCTTATTTTCTTGATAATAGCTTTTGTAATGTGTGTGAGGTGATATCTCATCATGGTTTTGACTTGTATTTCCCTTACGATTAATGATGGACATCTTTTCATGCACCTCTTGGTCATCTCTGTGTCTTCTTGGAAACACATCTATTCAGGACCTCTGTTCATTTTAAAATTGAATTGTCTCTTTTGTCATTGAGTAGTATGAGTTCTTTATATTTTTTGGAAATTAACCCTTTATCAGGTACATGATTGACAAATATTTTGTCCAGGTCTGTGGACTGCCTTTTCGTTTTGTTGATGGTTTATTTTGCTGTGCAGAAAAAAATTTAGTTGACATAGTCCCACCTGTTAGATTTTGCTTTTGCTGCTTCTGCTTTTAGTGTCATACCCCAAATTCATTGCCAAGATGAATATCAAGGAGCATCTTGCTTATTTTTTCTTGTAGGAGTTACCTGATCTTATGTTTAAGTCTTTAATCCATTTCAAGTTAATTTTTGTGTGTGAGTGGTATTTTTTTGTGAGTAGAGCAGAGGTCCAGGTTTCCCAAAACCATTTGTTGAAGAGGCTATCCTTTTGCCATGATGGGTTCTTGGCTCCCTTGTCAAATATTAGTTGATCACGTATGTGGGGGTTAGCAATCACCTTTTATAATCTGAGCGTGCCCTTGAGATCTCACTCTCCACTCCTATAGCTCACAAAAATATTTGACACAAATAATTAGAGTGCTCCTCCTAAGAGGCCATATAAGGAAATGAAATGCTCCCATCTTTTTATTTATAGGAATATTTCATATTCATTCAGTGTCTAATACTTGGTAAGAATCTTTTGTGTATAAAATCTTCCTAAATCATCATGACTACCCTGTGAGGTAGAAATTATTATCCTTGTTTTGCAGTTGAGGAAAATAAGGGTTTCAGAGTTGAAAGTCATGGCTCACACACATCCGTCCAGTGAGAACGCTGGGACGCCATGCCACACGCACCTGTTTTTCTATGCCACCCTGCCTCTCACGGTATCCTGGACATCACTGCAGTACCTCCTATTTGTGGATAATCTGACTACTTCAACAGTGCTTCGTTAAACATGACTACAGTTACGTTTTAGCTCCTCCATTCAGGAGGTGGAAAATATTTCCCCATCCCCTGAATTCGGGCTGACCTTGTAACTTGCTTAGATCAAGTTATCAGTTATATCTCATGCCTTCCAAGAATTGGCCTCAAGATGCCTTGAAGTTTCCCATCTCGTTTTCTTGGAACATTGCTGACAGTCTGTGAGGAAGCCTAGGGTGAAACACCATGTGGAGAGAGAGGCCCAGCCGTATCAAGCATTTCAGCTTTCTTAGAAGTATGACAGCAGCCCATTAGGCCCGGTCCCTTCCAGCCATGCCCCCTGCTGATTGTAACTGCGGGAGTGCTCCTAGGCGAGACCAGCAGAAGAAACACCACCGACCCACAGAATCAGAGGAAACAAGAAACCGCATGGATGAACCTACCCGCAGGGCAGGGACAGAGACACAGCCGTAGAGAACGGGGAAGTGGACGGGGGGTGGGGAGGGATGGGGGTGAACTGGGAGATTGGGAATGATAAATGTGCACTGCCGTGTGTAAAACAGAGAGCTAGTGGGAACGTTCTGTATCGTTCAGGGAGCTCAGCTCGGTGTTCTGTGATGACCTAGAGGGGTTGGATGGAGGGGAGAGAAGTCTAAGAGGGAAGGGATACTTGTGTACACAGAGTGGATTCACTTCATTGTACAGCAGAAACTAACAACATTGTAAAGTACCTGTACCCCAGTTAAAAAAAAATTATTATTTGGCTATGATATGTTAGACATCAATAGATAACTGACACAGCAAGCATTACTAAAAACTCACTGCAAGAATTCACCATGTTAAAGGAAGAAGAAGTATTGAATGTTCATGCAAAGGATAGTCAGGTTAACAAAGGTTATTTCATATGTTCAGATATTATTATTTTTGTTTCCTAAATGCAATTTAAAGCATATCATGGGCCAATGTTGTAATAAGGTAAAAAAAAAAAAACCAAGATATGAGTGCACTATTAAAAACCACAAATTATTTTAGGCAGGATAGGATTTCAGTTGCATTGTGAGAATTTACCAGTTCTATGAAATGTTTTCATTGTTATTAAATGTTCACTAGATTTTACAGTAGCCATTATATTGGTTTGAATAGCATACATTTATAAAAATGGAAACTAATGAGGAAAGCAGTTGAAATATAGAAAATTTACTTGCTAAAAAGCCCAAGCCTTTTGTATTTAATTGCTTCCCATGTGACCTGTGAGTCAGTTAGCCTTGGGTTCAGATGTGGCTCTGACACGCACTAGCTTTGTGACCTTTGGCAAATTGCTTAACCTCTCTGAGGCTCAATTTCCTTAAGTCTCAAGCAGCTGGCATAGTGCCTGGCATATAATAAGATTTGATCAGTTTCTCCCCTATCTTAGGATATCCCATACCGACATTTAAAAAATGAAATAGTGCTAAAATTCAATTTGGGGGCCAGGATCATATTAGAGAAGATATATTCCCCTGGTTATAGACAGCTTTTCCATTAATTATTTTGGTTTTCCAAGGTAAATAACAATATTATCTTCAAATAATATTCAATTTGAAGGTCATACCTCACTTATTCTAATTATTTTATGTTTTATTTTTACTTTGTTACTATTTATGAGCTTGTTTATAATGTAAGTGTTTTTTGTCTTTTTTTTTTTTTTATTAAACTTTTAATTTTGTATTGGGGTATAGCTAATTAACAGTGTTGTGGCAGATTTGTGAACAGCAAAGGTAGTCAGCCATACCTGTACATGTATCCATTGTCCCCCAAACTCCCCTCCCATCCAGGTTGCCACGTAATGCTGAGCAGAGTTCCCTGTTGTAATGCAAGTCTTTTCTTTTTTTTTTTTTAATTTTATTTTATTTTTAAACTTTACATAATTGTATTAGTTTTGCCAAATATCAAAATGAGTCCGCCACAGGCATACATGTGTTCCCCATCCTGAACCCTCCTCCCTCCTCCCTCCCCACACCATCCCTCTGGGTCGTCCCAGTGCACCAGCCCCAAGCATCCAGTATACTGAACACAATGAAGAGAGTTTAGTACCTTGAACAGCTAGGAAAAGGGTGATTTGAAGTTTTTAAAAAAGTAGCAGCAGAGATAAAGGCTGTATCCCAGGGGTGAGGAGATGTGATGTAATAACAATGCAAACTAAGCAGATAACCAGGGAAATCCCAAGACCTGTTCTCAAAAAATATAAGCAAACTCCACTCCCCCCACCAAAATGGGGACGAAATATATCCTGGGCTGCAGTATTGTCATTCAGAAGTTCCCAAACACAGTGCCCCGCCTCCCCTCTTAAACAAGCTATTTTTATTAAGCACAAGTACATACAAAGAAAGAACCCAAGTTAAACTTGGCACAGAAGACAATTTTAAAAGTTATGGAATCTGTTTACCTCTGGATCAGCAATTTTCAAATGTTTTAACTTCATTCTACATAAAATATGATATTAGCCTGTGGGAGAAACATTATTTAATAATTTCTAAAAGCAAAGCATTTGCAAATTTTTGCACTTTAAATATTATTAGTAACAAATTATTTGTCACCTCCTGTTGTATCTCACAGCTAGTAAGGACATCCCAGTGTGCAGTATCTTCCCTCTGTATACTTCTCTCTGTAATTCTTTGTTCCAAATAGAGCAAGAACGGAGCAACCTGGTCATGCCACAGGCTTCAGCTTAGGGTGTTAGTTCTGCGACTTAAGAACAACCTAAACGTCCGTCAACAGATGAGTGGTTAAAGAAGATGTGGTACAGGTATACAATGGAATATTCAGTTCAGTTCAGTTGCTCAGTCGTGTCCGACTCTTTGAGACCCCATGAACTGCAGCACGCCAGGCCTCCCTGTCCATCACCAACTCCCAGAGTCCACCCAAACCCATGTCCATCAAGTCAGTGATGCCACCCAACCATCTCATCCTCTGTCGTCCCCTTCTCCTGCCCTCAATTTTTCCCAGCATTAGGGTCTTTTCAAATGATTCAGTTCAGTTCAGTTCAGTCGCTCAGTCATGTCCGACTCTTTGCAACCCCATGAATTACAGCACGCCAGGCCTCCCTGTCCATCACCAACTCCCGGAGTTTACTCAGACTCACATCCATCGAGTTAGTGATGCCATCCAGCCATCTCATCCTCTGTCGTCCCCTTCTCCTCCTGCCCCCAATCCCTCCCAGCATCAGAGTCTTTTCCAATGAGTTGACTCTTCGCATGAGGTGGCCAAAGTACTTGAGTTTCAGCTTTAGCCATCATTCCTTCCAAAGAACACCCAGGGCTGATCTCCTTTAGAATGGACTGGTTGGATCTCCTTGAAGTCCAAGGGACTCTCAAGAGTCTTCTCCAACACCACAGTTCAAAATCATCAATTCTTCGGCGCTCAGCTTTCTTCACAGTCCAACTCTCACATCCATACATGACTACTGGAAAAACCATAGCCTTGACTAGACAGACCTTTGTTGGCAAAGTAATGTCTCTGCTTTTTCATATGCTATCTAGGTTGGTCATAACTTTCCTTCCAAGGAGTAAGCGTCTTTTAATTCCATGGCTGCAATCACCATCTGCAGTGATTTTGGAGCCCAAGAAAATAAAGTCTGACACTGTTTCCACTGTTTCCCCATCTATTTCCCATGAAGTGATGGGACCAGATTCAAATAATTACTCAGCCATAAAACGGATTGAAATTGGGTCATTTGTAGAGATGTGGATGGACCTAGAGTTTGTCAGAGTGAAGGATGTAAGGAAGCAAAAAACAAATATCATATATTAATGCACGTATGTGGGATCTACAAAAATGGTACAGATTAACCTATTTACAGGAATAGGGATGAAGACATAGAGAAAAGACCTGTGGACACAGTTGGGGAAGTGGAGGGTGGGATGAATTGGGAGATTAGGTTTGACATAAATACATTACCATGTATAAAGTGGATAGCTAGTGGGAACCTGTGGTAAAGCACAGGGAGCTCAGCCCTGTGATGACCTAGAGGAGTGAGATGGGGAGTGGGTGGGAGGGAAGCTCCAAGTACAGAAGAAAATAACAGTGTTGTGAAACAATTATACTCTAATTTAAAAAAAGATAACAAATACTGTATGATGTCACTTATATGTGGGATCTAAAAAAAATAATACAAATGACTACATAAAAAAACAGACTCAGATATAGAAAACAATCGTGGTTACCAGTGGGGAGAGAGAAGGGGAGTAAGACCAATTAGGGGTAATGGATTAAGAGATACAAATACTATGTATAAAATAGATAAGCAACAAGAGGATATTGTATGGCACAGGAAATTAAAGCTATTATCTTGTAATAACTTTTGATGGGGTATAATCTGTAAAAATACTGAATCACAATGTTGTACACTGAAATTAATAAAACACTGTAAATCAACTATTTTTTTTTCTTGAAATCAACTATAGTTCAAGAAAAAAAAAAAGTAAGCCTTGCAAGAATACTAGCAGTCAGATTGGTGATGAATGTGACAAATGGTCACTTTTTGCCCTTTACTGAGGTCGGGACACTGGTAAGGCAATTGAGTAAGGAAAAAACATAACCCTCCTGTGTGTTTCTGTTATTTTCATGCTACTACCAGACTCACAGCTCTCCTGACACCAGATGCACAGGTATTCTACATGGGAGGCAGTTTTGTGACACCAGCTGTATATCCTACAATTCAGTTCAGACCTGACTACCTGTGCTTACTGTCAGATCCCACAGGTTAAGGGTTCAGTCGCAGAAGGCTGCCCCCACTTCAATGCCAATTGCGAGTCCCAGGTTGTTACACATTTCTGACCAACGGACTATAAGACCTAGTTGCCACAACCAGCTCCTTGGGTTCAACAGTTTGCTAGAATGGCTCATAGAACTCAGGGAAGCAGTTACTTACGTTTGAATGAGTGAGTGTTAGTCGCTCAGTCATGTCTGATTCATTGCAACACATGGACTGTAGCCCACCAGGCTATCTGTCTACGGGATTCTGTATGCAAGAATACTGGAGTGGGTTGTCATTCCCTTCTCCAGGGGATCTTCCCAACCAAGGGATCAAAACCACATCTCTTGCATTGAAGGCAGATTCTTTACCATCTGAGCCACTTACAAGTATATAATAAAGGGGCTTTCCAGGTGGCACTAGTGGTAAAGAACCCACCTGCCAATTCAGGAGTCATAAGAGACGGGGTTCAATCCCTGCGAGAAAAGGAAATACATACCCATTTGAATGCAGAGTTCCAAAGAATAGCAAGGAGAGATAAGAAAGCCTTCCTCAGTGATCAGTGCAAAGAAATAGAGGAAAACAACAGAATGGGAAAGACTAGAGATCTCTTCAAGAAAATTAGAGATACCAAAGGAACATTTCCTGCAAAGATGGACACGATAAAGGACAGTAATGGTATGGATCTAACAGAAGAAGAAGATATTAAGAAGAGGTGGCAAGAATATACAGAAGAACTACACAGAAAAGGTCTTCATGACTCAGATAACCACGAAGGTGTGACCACTCACCTAGAGCCAGACATCCTGGAATGCGAAGTCAAGTGAGCCTTAGAAAGCATCACTACGAACAAAGCTAGTGAAGGTGATGGAATTCCAGTTGAGCTATTTCAAACCCTAAAAGATGATGCTGTGAAAGTGCTGCACTCAATATGCCAGCAAATTTGGAAAACTCAGCAGTGGCCACAGGACCAGAAAATGTCAGTCTTCATTCCAATCCCAAAGAAAGGTAATGCCAAAGAATGCTCAAACTACCCCACAATTGCACTCATCTCATACTCTAGCAAAGTAATGCTCAAAATTTTCCAAGCCAGACTTCAACAGTATGTGAGCTGTGAACTTCCAGATGTTCAAGCTGGATTTAGAAAAGGCAGAGGAATCAGAGATCAAATTGCTAACATCTGTTGGATCATCAAAAAAGCAAGAGAGTTCCAGAAAAACATCTACTTTGGCTTTGTTGACTATGCCAAAGCCTTTGACTGTGCGGATCACAACAAACTGTGGAAAATTCTTCAAGAAATGGGAATACCAGACCACCTGACCTGCCTCCTGAGAAATCTGTATGCAGGTCAGGAAGCAACAGTTAGAACTGGACATGGAACAACAGACTGGTTCCAAATTGGAAAAGGGATATATCAGGTTGTATATTGTCACCCTGCTTATTTAACTTATATGCAGAGAACATAATGAGAAATGCTGGGCTGGATGAAACATAAGCTGGATTCAAGATTGCTGGGAGAAATATCAATAACCTCAGATATGCAGATGACACCTCCCTTATGGCAGAAAGTGAAGAAGAACTAAAGAGCCTCTTTATGAAAGTGAAAGAGGAAAGGGAAAAAGTTGGCTTAAAGCTCAACATTCAGAAAACGAAGATCATGGCATCTGGTCCCATCATTCATGGTAAATAGATGGGGAAACAGTAGAAACAATGACAGACTTTATTTTCTTGGGCTCCAAAATCACTGCAGATGGTGACTGCAGCCATGAAATTAAAAGATGCTTGCTTCTTGGAAGAAAGGTTATGACTAACCTAGATAGCATATTAAAAAGCTAAGACATTGCTTAGCCAACAAAGGTCCATCTAGTCAAGTCTATGGTTTTTCCAGTGGTCATGTATGGATGTGAGGGTTGGACTATAAGGAAAGCTGAATGCTGAAGAATTGATGCTTTTGAACTGTGGTGTTGGAGAAGACTCTTGAGAGTCCCTTGGACTGCAAGGAGATCCAACCAGTCCATCCTAAAGGAAATCAGTCCTGAATATCCATTGGAAGGACTGATGCTGAAGTTGAAACTCCAATACTTTGGCCACCTTATATGAAGACCTAACTCATTTGAAAAGACCCTGATGCTGGGAAAGATTGAAGACAGGAGGAGAAGGGGACAACAGAGAATGATATGGTTGGATGGCATCACTGACTCGATGGACATGAGTTTGAGTAAACTCGGAGTTGGTGATGGACAGGGAGGCCTGGAGTGCTGCCGTCCATGGGGTCGCAAAGAGTCAGACGTGACTGAGTGACTGAACAGAAGTGAAGTGAACTCTTGAGTCAAATTAAAGACTATAACAGTACACAGTTTTCTTGGATTACAAATGAAGCTAGCAAAAGTGGCTTCTATTAGAAACTCAACAACCCTATCTTCTAGATGGAGAAAACTCCCCAAAGCAGATAAACAGAAAACATAAGAAAACACAGTGTCTAGATGTGAGATAATTCTTTTCCTAAATGTGCTAATTCATAGGTTGCTCTGTCATTTGTATCACTCACTCTCCTCTTAAGATTCTCTGCCCTTCTACCTAATAGTCTTTATAATCTCTATTTTCCAAACCTTCTTGTTCACCCATCACCCCTTAACCCCATCTCCTTACAGAAACTATTCTTCAAAAAATAAAAGGAATAAAAATTCCAGCCGTTCCATATTTCTTCTCTGTCCAGTTTTTCCTTTTAGGGAATGATTACATGAGAGGTTGTTGTTGCTCAGTTGCTACCTTGTGCCTCACTCTTTGTGACCCCATGGGCTTCAGCACAGGCTTCCTTGTTCTTCACTATATCTTGGAGATGACATTAATGGGTTAGATTCAAGAGGCAGTCACGTTTCTCAGCTCTCGAAGGTTTTCCTTTTGACACATGTCTTCCTGCTTTTTCAAAAGATACCATACAGTAATCATGGCCTAGACATGGAACATTTATGAAAATTGAGATTATCCAAAATAAGACCCTAGAACTGGAGTAAGGAATGAGAAATTTTCTAAATATTTTGTTCTGTATTCATGGACATAATGAGTTAAACTTTTTTTTCCCCTCAAATTGCATATCTATAAACATCTTTCTTAATTTTATTTAACAGAGAAATCTAGATCTTATCTGCTGTTCTCTGACAAGTTTTTTTTTTTGCTTTCTTACCAAAGTCCAGAACTAAAACGTATTGCTTGACTAAATTCCTGGAGATAAAATATATCCTGGTACACTGAAGAGGAAAATAAGGTCAGTTGCAGCTGACCTTACTGCCAAATGCCAGTGAAAAGACCTGACCTTTTAAACATTGTCCGTGTCGTAGAAACACTGACGTATATAAAGATAGTTGTGGAGACCACTTTATGGTCGAGATGTGAGAGAAGTCAGAAACCATTTTTGATTTCAGGCAACAAATTGTGCCTCAGCTGTCTTTACAGCCAGTGTTTTAAAGAGATTAAAGTTCAGTCGTGTGAGGGTGATAGAAAGACTTTGACATCCACTACAGCTATGCATTTCTGAAGAAATATGCTCTCAAACAATGTAACATTTATTCAGCCCAATTTTCCAATTCATAATCCCTGGTTTGTGACTGGTTAGGGTAGTCTATATTTATGAAAAGAAATACTCTTTGAATCAATTTGGGGAAAAGGGAAGGCGTCATCTCTGATAACCGCGTGACTTTTTTTTCCTCGCACCTCTCTGCTATTTCAAGGCTCCTAGGATCAGGCAACTGTTTCTGCTTTTGACGAATACTCTGTTTTCCTGTGGGAACTTTGTCTTATTTAATGCTACTAAAGTATGTAGAACTTAGTTTCTCAATGACTATTTATTGAATGAATAAACGAACAGTCTCATCATTTCATTAAAGGAGCTAAGATAAAGCTTTGGCTTTATCTGGTGGCTCAGCCGGTAAAGAATCTGGCTGCAGTGCAGGAGACCAGGGTTCAAACCCTGGATAGGGGAGACCCCCTGGAGAAACGAATGCCAACCCACTCCAGTCTTCTTGCCTGGGGAATCCCATGGACAGAGGAGCCTGGCAGTCTACAGTCTATGGGGTCGCAAAGAGTTGGACATGACTGAGCAACTAATACTTTCATGCTTTTGCTTTCAAGAAGCACAAGCCAAGTTAATTTCTTAGCTATTAGGTATGAAAGACTGAATTACACAGAAGGAAGGCTGAGAGATAAGAACTGTACCCAAATATTATAATCTCATGGATACCACCTGAGAAATCGATCCTGCATTTAGCCCATGTTTGCTGTTCTGTACTTTAATAGTTCATAATCCTTGTCTTCACTGAAAATGGATCACCCTTTATGTTTCTCGACTTTTTCTGAACAGTTCAATTTTACCTGTTTCATCAGTTATTTTTAGAGGATCCTTTACATTTACTCATCTATTCCTTATGCTGCTGCTACTAAGTCACTTCAGTCGTGTCCAACTCTGTGCGACCCCAGAGACTGCAGCCCACCAGGCTCCTCTGTCCCTGGGATTCTCCAGGCAAGAACACTGGAGTGGGTTGCCATTTCCTTCTCCAATGCATGAAAGTGAAAAGTGAAAATGAAGTCACTCAGTCGTGTCCGACTCTGTGCGACCTCATGGACGGCAGCCCACCAGGCTCCTCCATCCTGGGATTTTCCAGGCAAGAGTACTATTAGGGTCCAATTCCTTTCAATTTATTACAGGAGAATTAATGCTATTGTTCATAATTCCTTTACCAAATCTAGAAAAAAGAAACTTCGGTGCTCAAGCAGATAAACAACCCAGCCAGGCAAAGGACTATTTTAAAAAGAGGCGGCCAGGTCTATAAAGATACAAGATATCCTCCTGAAGTCTTTGTGCAATGTGAAGCTCTGATGTATGCTAATTTTTGCAGGTATCCCAGATGCTATATTCTTATGACTTGCAGAATTTTCTTTATCTTTAAAATATTTATTCAACTAATACTCTTTAGTGCATATATTCAGTCAGGTGAGGACATAAAGATATTTAGTAAGAGAAAATGAGTTGTATTTATAGTATGAGTCTGACCTTCAATTCTCACTTGGTATATCCTGCATTCAAATTTTTTTATATTAAATACTTTGTGTGTGTGCTAAGTCACTTCAGTCATGTCTGACTCTTTGTGGCTTTATGTACTGTAGCCCTCCAGACTCTTCTGTCCATGGGATTCTCCAGGCAAAACTACTGGAGTGGGTGGCCATGTCCTCCTTCAGGGGATCTTCCCAACCCAGGGATTGAACTCGCATCTCTTGGATCTCCTGCATTGGCCGGTGGGTCCTTTAACATTAGTACCACCTGAGAAGCCCATTAAATACAAACTTTTAAATAAATCTTATTCAAAACACCATTGATCATAGTATAACTGACTATAAACTATTTGTAAAAATAGTGACACAGTTTGCGTTTAAAAAAAAAGTGTTAATCAATAGTGGGTTAATAATAAGTAAATAAAGTAAAATAAATGTTATTTTTCTGATGCTAGTATTTTCCAAATTAACCATATTTAACAATGCAATATTTGAGCTATGTCAAATGTACTTTTGGGGGTTCCCAGGTGGTGCTATTGGTACAGAACCTCCCTGCAAATGCTGGAAACATAAGAGATGCAGGTTTGATCCCTAAATTGGGAAGATCCCCTGGAGGAGGAAATGGCAACTCATTCCAGTATTCTTGCCTAGGAAATCCCATGGACAGAGGAGTCTGGCAGACTGCAGTCCAATAGGTTGCAAAGAGTCATACATGGCTGTGCGACTAACACTTTCACTTTTAGGCTTAGACTTTTCTCAGTTTGGCTATCTTAGCCATTTTTGGAAAGCTAAAAAGTACCTGTAAAAATATATCTGCTGATTATAATTTCTACATCTTAATCTTCTTATGCACCTGGTCCTCAAGGACTCAGAAGTAGTCAGGTTTAAACAATTTATAGCTAGATCTTATTGCACTGGGTTTGACAACTTTCAGCTCGGTGTGTCTCCCACAGGCATAAAAACAGCTAAAGAAAGCCCCAAGGAGCCGAGGCAGGTTATTTGATCTCCTCAACTTAACTTTCAATTCCTTAAGAAAGGTATGTTTTGAGCCCACTTCATAAAGTGAACTTCGTGATAGAGAGAAGCAAAATTAAATCAGGCGGGTTACACCTAGAACTATGCTCACTTTCGGAAAGGCAAGACAGGAGTCTTGTGTGGTAGTTGTCACACTGCATGAAGCACTTCTTTGTTCATTTTTCTTAATCAACATTTTTACATGGACTTAAAATCTGAGGATTTCAAGTAATTTTTAAGATGATATAAAAACTTATATTTTGAAAACTCCCCCTCTAGGACTGTGGAAGCATGTATAGCATAAACTGGAGAAGGCAATGGCACCCCACTCCAGTACTCTTGCCTGGAAAATCCCATGGACAGAGGAGCCTGGTAGGCTGCAGTCCATGGGGTCGCTAGGAGTAGGACACAACTGAATGACTTCTCTTTCACTTTTCACTTTCATGCATTGGAGGAGGAAATGGCAACCACCCCAGTGTTCTTGCCTGGAGAATCCCAGGGACGGCAGGGCCTGGTGGGCTGCCGTCTATGGGGTTGCACAGAGTCAGACATGACTGAAGCGACTTAGCAGCAGCAGCAGATAGCATAAACTAACTTCAGATCAAACACTTTATAATTTAAAAAATGAGATTATCTTGGCAAAGAAGAAGAATTGTTTCCTTATAAAACAGCATATAAAACCCTATATTTCAGTCAGATATAATTATTTGAATTTGAAACCTGCAACTGTCTCTAAATATGTCTACCTACCTATCTTTTCAAAGTTGCATGTTTTAAAGTGGAGTTTATCAGCTCTTTTTAGCATTTTCTTGAAATGTATAAACAAAATCAGATAGTAATTATATGCTCTAGGAAAATGTTAGAGAGAGTAAATAAACTTCACCTTAATATATACAAGCCTTGAGAAATTTGTTAAATTATACTCAAACTGCATTATGTTAGAAAATGTTTCCACAGAGAGCTAACAATGAATGGATAAGTACAAGTAAATATTGTAAACAATCTTATGTCTTATTAATAGGCATGATGATGCTATAGAAAACTCATCATTTCCAAAACATACTTTGTACAGTGTGGTCTATTTTTTTAAACTCTATTTGTTTATCTGAAGTCATAACACATGCTATGGAATTTAAAGTATATTTTAAATTTAACATTGGGCTTTTTAAAAAAAAAAATGTGTGTGGCTAAGGAATTTTGTTTTAAATACATTTGCACCATAAAGACTGATTTCTAAGACTCAAAGTAGAGAATGTTCCTAGGTACTAAAAATAGAATTAAAAAAATAAACTCAAATTATTAGCATGTCTGAGTTCAAATCCAAGAATGATATTAAGGAGAAACAGAGAGAAAGATAGTGTTTCTTGCTATTTCTAGGCAAATAGTCTTTCTAGGTAGCAGTAATGATTCCTAAGAAATTTAAGAAATCATGCAAGATGAAGAGAATTTAAGCTGGTCCCTCAATTGCTCTTGATATTTTTAACAATGAAAATTAGTGCCAAGATACCCGTCTCAGTTCAAGATATGTTTGAAAGGATAATGGGGAACTGGTAAGAATTTCTGTCTCTGGGATATGGGAGTGAGGAATGAGATTTTGTTTTCTCTTGTGAAGGTTTTTAACTGTTCTTACCACAAGAATGTATAAAACTATTTAAAGAAAATGAAAGAAGAAGGATGAGGAAAAAGAAGGAGAAGAAGGAGAAGGAGAGGCAAAGACTCAAGAGATCATTAGCTAACAAAGTGACTGGTGGTGATAATGGCCACTCATCCATTGAGGTATAGCCGATTCTCATGAGGATGAGCAAGCTAGCCTGATTGAAAATGCTGCATTATTCTGGCCTTGCAGATCTGGTCAAAACTTAAAATGTACTTCCTAAAATATTTGAAATTTACTACGGAAAGAGTCCAAGACAAAGGCTGAGTTACTTTTCTTAGACTTTGTTGTTGTTCAGCTGCCAAGTCACGTCCGACTCTTTGCAACCCCATGAACTGTTGCACGCCAGGCTCCTCTGTCCTTCACTATCTCCTGGAGTTTGCTCAAATTCATGTCCATTGAGTCGGTGATGCCACCCAACCATCTCATCCTCTGCCACATCCTTTTGCCCTCAAACTTTCCCAGCATCAGGGTCTTTTCCAGTGAGTTGGCTCTTTGCATCAGGTGGCCAAAGTACTGGAGCTTCAACTTCAGCATCATACCCTCCAATGAATATTCAGGGTTGATTTCCTTTAGGATTGACTGGTTTGATCTCCTTGCTGTCCAAAGGATTCTCAAGAGTCTTCTCAGTCTTCTCCAGCACAATTCAAAAACATCCATTTTTCGGTGCTCAGCCTTCTTTGTGGTCCAACTCTACATCTGTACATGACTACTGAAAAAACCAGTTTAACTACATGGACCTTTGTTGACAAAGTGATATCTTGCTCTTTAATATGCTGTCAAGCGTTGTCATAGCTTTCCTTCCAAGGAGCAAGCGTCTTTTAGTTTCATGGCTGCAGTCACCATCTGCAGTGATTTCCTATTTCATCTGTACCCCAGTTCTAGCTTATTCTGCATACTATTGTGTACTTTTATTTATTTAATTTTACTAAAATATGTTTTGGGGGAAAATGACATCATTTTAATATTATACATGTATTGTTCATATGTGTATATGTCATATAGTATATTACATATATCTTATAGTGTATTATATGTCATATAGTCTATTACACTTTAATGAATAAAGCCTCATTTGGGAGAGGGCTACATCAAGACATAGTAATTTTCATGTACATGTATGAATGCATCAGCAAGTGCATTCCACGTGTTCAGATTCATGTGCTTTCTCTTCTAGTTATTGCCTTATTGCCTCGATAGAGTTCTTACTAATTTATGCTTGTGTCAAAAAGGCATGAAAGTGCTTTTCCCCACATTATTCAAGGCAAAGTATTAACAAAATATTTGGTATTTGATCATTTAACAAGGGATCAGTTCTCTCTCATTATATTTTTTACTTTATCTTCATGTTATAATAGTGAGGTTGGGTACTTTTCATATCGTCTGTTCTATTTGTACTTCACTTTCTGTGAGGCAGTTTCTAATATCCACAATGGGTTGGCAGCCCAACACTGTACCTCACCTGAGTTTTGTCCTTATATGGATATTGGGATTCCCTGCATGGGTGTTCTGGTTTATGTTCAGTGAATATAGTTATGTTCATAGACTAAATTGTTTATGTTTTTTAAAGGAATTCAAAGCCCATTACCACTCTTTACAGCAGTGATTCACTGAAAATCAAACAGTGCAGTTAACTTCCTAAATATTACTTCACTCAAATAATTGCATACAATTTTTGCTCTTGAAAGTCTTTTTAAAACTTGGTTATACCATAATTTATTTTCAATTAGTGAATCTTCTTAATCTTAACCCTTTGCAGAATAAACTACTGTAATGTTGTAGAAGATAACCTGTGTCATTCTGAACTTTCTCAGTGGTTTAATCCAGAAAACTGATAGTCTTCTGTAATTCCTCCTCATCTACCCCAGAATTCCCTCTAAGTTGCCTTGATTTCATTGATAACATGGAATATCCCAAATGCCCTTAAACTCTCTCCAGCTTCGTACTGTTCATGGCGATGCCCTCTCACTGTGACTAACTGGTTTCCCCACTGCCATTCCTGATTCTTAATTCATCCCCCACAGCTCAGTCAGGCCAGTCTTTTCAGAACATAAGTTCTTTCACATTCAAATGCTTTCTGTTGCACTTAGGATATGTTTATTAATTTTTGGCTTAAACTTTAAGGGTCCTATCTAACTTTCTAACTCTAAAGTGCCCCCTTTCCCTCCCTTGCTCGCTGTACACTCTAATCACACTGGGATGTTTCCCCTCTCATGGATATAAAGCTCTTTATCTTGAAAGATTTCCAATCGTTCTGCCTTCAGCCTAGAACCCTCAACATCCCACTCTCTTTGTCAGGTCCTAGTATAGTATAGTATAGTATAGTATAGTATATAGTATAGAATAGTATAGAATAGTATAGAATAGTATAGAATAGTATAGAATAGTATAGTATAGTATAGTATAGTATAGTATAGTATAGTATAGTATAGTATAGTATGGTGGTGGTTTAGTCGCTAAATCGTGTCTGCCTCTTGCGACCCCATGGACTGTAATCCCCCAGCCTCTCTTGTCCATGGGATTTTCCAGGCAGGAACACTGGAGTGGGTTGCCATTTCCTTCTCCAGGGGATCTTCTGGACCCAAGAATTGAATCCAGGTCTCCTGCATTGCAGGCGGATTCCTGCATTGCAGGCGGATTCTTTACCTACTGAGGTAGGAGAGAAGCCCTTATACTATACTATAGTATAGTATAATACTATAATATACTCAGAAATAGTATTATTTCTTCTGAGAGGCATTCCCTGCCTCCCTTTCTCCCTATCTCTATTTGATGTTGTGTCCCATATTTTTCCTCCAAAGCACTTCCCACAACTAGTAATTATATGTAGGGGGGGATTTGTTTGATGTCTTTCTCTCCCATGAATGGAAGAACCAAGTTTTCTTACTGTTGCTGTTCGGAGTACAGCAACAGTTGTAGTGTATACTTGTACAGTAAACTCTTGCTGTTCACTACAGCCCAGGTAAAGAGGCACCACTATTTACATGAATAAGGTACATCAATAAACAAATGACATGCTTTCTCTGTTCTCTTTATAATAGTCAGTAAAAACTACAGTTTTATAGCATATAAACGGTCAAACAGTTTTTCCAAGTTGTTTTTCTATAATCCTGAAGCATAACATTTTGAAAAACTTTAATAATGAATCATTTACGTGATTTCTTTTTGAATGAGAGTACATATTACTATATCTTAAAATGATTTTCAGTCTTAAACATAGGACAATTGTACCAACATTTTATATATATAAAGTGATATTTGTCATTTATGTGATTTGGCAGATGATGTCAATATCCTATCAATAAAACACTTTCTAATATTTTTTATCCAGAGTAATAGAACACACTTATTTCTCATTAATCCCAAAAGAATAGTTGGATGGCCATCAAATAAGCCTTTTTTCCCTTTCTTTTTATTCTCTAAATAATGCAGACACATTTATCATTACAGTTTGGTGTAGTTAATTATCTTTCCACTTTATATTACTTAATTAATTTGGTTTCTGACTATTCCCTTGTCTGAATTCATAGATTAATTCATTTATTAACAAAGTCTACTAGTACTTCTAAAAGAGATATCCATCTCTGTGAAGACATGATATTTTATAGATGCTATGTCCTTGGGGGTAGAAAAGAGAAGTCAAAAACAAGAAAACAGAAAGAAAAACACTGATGTACACTCAGTGGTCAGCAAATGACATATTCACAGCCCCCCACCCCACCCAAAGTACACTATTCTTTAAAAAAAAAAAAAAGAAGTCTTGTTAAATAAGTGGTGCTGGGAAAATTGGGCAGCTACGTGTAAGAGAATGAAATCAGAACATGTTCTAACACCATACACAAAAATAAAATCGAAATGGATTAAAGATCTAAATGTCAGACCAGAAACTATAAAACTCTTAGAGGAAAACATAGGCAGAACACTCTTTGACATAAATGACAGCAAGATGCTCTATGACCCCCCTCCTAGAGTAATGGAAATAAAACAAGAAATAAACAAATGGGACCTAATTAAACTTAAAATCTCTTGCACAACAACAGAAACCATGCAAGATGAAAAGGCAGCCCTCAGAATGGGAGAAAATAATAGCACGTGAAGCGACTGACAAAGGATTAATCTCCACAGTATACAAGCAACGCGTGTAGCTGAATACCAGAAAAACAAACGAATCCAAAAGGGGGCAGAAGACTTAAACGGACATTTTTCTAAAGAAGACATAAAGATGGCTAATAAACACATGAAAAGACGCTAAGATCACTTATTATTAGAGAAATGCAAAAAACTACAATGAAGTATCATCTCACACTGGTCAGAATGGCCACCGTCAAAAAGTCTACAAACAATAAATGCTAGCGAGGGTGTAGAGAAAAGGGAACCACCTTCATTGTTGGCTGGGTTCAATCCCTGGGTTGGGAGGATTCCCTGGAGAAGGGAAAGGCTACCCACTCCAGTATCCTGGCCTGGAGAATTCCATGGGCTGTATAGTCCCTGGTGTTGCAAAGAGTCAATCACGACTGAGTGACTTTCATTTCACTTTGCACTGTGGGTGGGAATGCAAATTGATATAGCCACTATGGAGATAGTATGGAGATTCTTTAAAAAACGAGGAATAAAACTACCATATGACTCTAGTACTCTTGCCTGGAGAATTCCAGGGACAGAGGAACCTGGTAGGCTACAGTCCATTGGGTTGCAAAGAGACACGATTGAGCAACTTCTCACACAACATATGACCCAGCAATCCCACTACTGGGTATATACCCTCAGGAAAACAGAACTGAAATAGACACATGACCACAGCATTCATTGCAGCACTATTTACAATAACTAGAACATGGAACGGAGAAGGCACTGGCAACCCACTCCAGTACTCCTGCCTGGAAACTCCCATGGACGGAGGAGCCTGCTAGGCTGCAGTCCATGGGGTCGCTAAGAGTTGGACACAACTGAGCGACTTCCCTTTCATTTTCCACTTTTCATGCATTGGAGAAGGAAATGGCAACCCACTCCAGTGTTCTTGCCTGGAGAATCCCAGGGATGGGGGAGCCTGGTGGGCTGCCGTCTATGGGGTCGCACAGAGTCAGACACGACTGAAGCGACTTAGCAGCAGCAACAGCAGAACATGGAAGCAACCTAGCTGTTCATCAGCAGATGAAAGGATAAAGAAGCTGTGGTACATATATGCAATGGAATATTACTCAGCCACAAAAAGGGACAGTTCTAAGGAGATGGATGAACCTAGAACTTATTGTACAGAGTGAAGTCAGAAAGATAAAGACAAGTATCGTATATTAATGCATATATGTGGAATCTAGAAAGATGGAATAGATGATCCTTCTTGCAGGATACAAAAGGAGACAGACATAAAAAATAGAGTTTTGGTCACAGTTGGGGGAGGGGGACAGGGTAGGATCACTGGAGAGAGCACAATTGAAACATATACATTGCCATATGTAAAACAATAGCCAGTGGAAATTTGCTGCATGATTCAGGGAACTGAGGGCTTCCCTTGTGGCTCAGCTGGTAAAGAATCTGCCTGCAATGCGGGAGACCTGGGTTTGATTTCTGGGCTAGGAAGATCCCCTGGAGAAGGGAATGGCTACC
Source organism: Bos javanicus (assembly GCF_032452875.1). Taxonomy (NCBI): domain Eukaryota; kingdom Metazoa; phylum Chordata; class Mammalia; order Artiodactyla; family Bovidae; genus Bos; species Bos javanicus. The sequence goes on from NC_083894.1 coordinate 18,102,258, forward strand.
CACTCCAGTATTCTGGCCTAGAGAATTCCACGGACTGTACAGTCCATGGGGTCGCAGAGAGTCATACATAACTGAGTGGCTTTCACTTTCAGGGAACTGAAAACTGGTGCTCTGAGACAACCTAGAGGGGTGGGATGGGGAGGGAGGTTTAAGAAGAAGGGCACATGTGTATGCCTGTGGCTGATTCATGTTGATGCATGGCAGAAACCATCACAACATTGTAAAGCAATTATTCTCCAATTAAAAGTAAAATAAAATATTTAAAAATTATTCCAATAAAGTAATAAACTGAGAACAAGTACAAAGTCATTGGTCTTACTCTTATCCAATGTAGCAATTTCTGTGAAATGAATGATTCAATTGCTGTTGCTGTTTGTGTTGTTAAAATTTGCTTTTGGAGACGTTATTCTTACAAATGAATCTTTAAAGACACTCGTATTTTAGGAGATGTAGCAATATTTTCTTAATTGTAAACTGAAGAATAATATGGAAGTTGATATTTCAGTATACTTTCTATATGCATTAAGATTAATGAATCCTTAGGTACAGTGTTTCAGTCTAATTTTCATTTGTTTCTATAGCTACAATCAATATTTAGCTCTTCATGAATTATTCTCATTTGATATCTAAAAAATTCTGCAACTTCAGGTCTAACTAATATATAATAGCAAACTTCTTAGATTATTGTCCCTAACCCTTACTTTATAAATGCTCAAAATTGTGGTCCTCCAAAAGTTTTTATTAACTTTCTCTATTCTCTTTTCAATAGCTAGTTTTACAGAATAAAGCACTGCTTTGGTACTGCTCCTGTTGCTGCTAAGTCGCTTCAGTCGTGTCCAATTCTGTGCAGCCCCATAGACGGCAGCCCACCAGGCTCCCCCTTCCCTGGGATTCTCCAGGCAAGAACACTGGAGTGGGTTGCCATTTCTCTCTCCAATGCATGAAAGTGAAAGTGAAAGTGAAGTCGTGTCTGACTCTTCAGGACCCCATGGACTGCAGCCTACCAGGCTCCTCCATCCATGGAATTTTCCAGGCAAGAGTTCTGGAGTGGGGTGCCATTGCCTTCTCCTGCTTTGATACTGCTGCTGCTGCTGCTAAGTTGCTTCAGTCGTGTCCGACTCTGTGTGACCCCATAGACGGCCTCCTACCAGGCTCCCCCGTCCATGGGATTCTCCAGGCAAGAACACTGGAGTGGGTTGCCATTTCCTTCTCCAATGCATGAGAGCGAAAAGTGAAAGTGAAGTCGCTCAGTGTGTCCAACTCTTAGCGACCCCATGGACTGCAGCCCACCAGGCTCCTCTGTCCATGGGATTTTCCAGGCAAGAGTACTGGAGTGGGTTGCCATTGCCTTAAGACTATGTAATTGTTAGATTTTACTGAAATGGATAAAAACTAGCAACAATTTATTTATATGTGAAATAAAATGTAATGATTAATTAAGAAAGTTAAAATTTAACATGAAAGTTAAAATTTATATGCAGTTTTAAAATTATTATTGTATTGTTCAAATGACAACATGACTTTATTTGTAATAAGGAGTATACTATAATAAAAATGCCAGTTAAATAGAATTTCACTGAGTTTTTCTTTGTAAAATAATGATTTTTATGAGGAAAGGGATTCCTTTAGACTTAAAAAGAAAGATGCATTGTTATCTTTAAAAACACTACATTGAAAATATTGTAAACATAAGGAAAACCACATTGGAGTTCTGTTGCTTTTGCAAAATTTCCTTTTTAGTTCCGAGGGATGATGGCATCACATTAGTGTCTTATTAATATTAGCATAAATAAGTACTAGCTTTAAAAAAATACTCGTTCATACTTGTAGTTCAGATAGTCTTATTTTCATTTTTAGATAGTATTTTAGCTTATAGAATCATACTGAAAATTAATTCAGGCAATGTTAATAGTTTGCAAGATCCCAAGGACACATTTACATGCTAACAATTATAACCATTAATTTTAAATGTATTTTCACCTGAAAAATTTAACTTATCTAAAGCTATTAACTTAAACATACACAGGAAAACCTGCAGTTCAATATAAGAATATACAAAAAGTAATGACCCATCACAAAGGTTTGGAATAGACACATTATTTCTAACTATATCAGAGGATATATCATGTTTAAAAACATGTCTGTGTTTATATAATGTATATCATCTATATCTATCCAACTTGTAATTTTTAACTAATTATTAAGCTGTCCATGTCACAGTTTTCTCACTATTAAATGATGATAATGATTCTCATATGTACTCTTGTGCAGAATTAAAACTGAAGCTCCAATACTTTGGCCACCTGATGCGAAGAACCAACTCGTTAGAAAATACCTTGATGCTGGGAAATAGTGAAGGCGGGAGCAGAAGAGGGTAGCAGAGGATGAGATGGTTGGATGGCATCACTGACTCAATGGATATGAGTTTGAGCAAACTCAGGGAGATAGTGAAAGACAGGGAAGCCTGGTGTGCTGCAGTCCATGGGGTCTCAAAAAGTTGGATACGACTTAGGGACTGAACAACAACAATTTAGGTATGCCAGCTAAAAGATATGGAGTAGTGCCATGTACTTAGTGAGCTCTCACTAAAGATTTGCTATTATAGTTATTAGATGCTTAAAGAGTTCTCAAGTAAATAGAGCAGAGTTTCTAAAATCAGCATTATAATTCAGTATCAACATTTTAGCCTTCTTCAAACTGTGCTTCACATGTGCACAAGAAACACGATTTTCTTCGTCCCATCCAGTGACTTTCAATAATAAAGGAAACAGCATGGATTATCACACAGGAAAATGTCACAAAATCTTATGAGCGAACATGTTTTGTTGCATTTTCTCAAGTGTACCCAATGAAGGAGAATACGACAGTGTGAAAGACATTTCACGCCTTGTAAACATCTTACAGTGGATTTTACAAGGAAGCCTGTATTTTAAATCAAAGACAGTCATTTCAATCAGTAATCACTCAGTGAGCCATTCTAAACTGAAAAATTATTTTTGTGGAAGGCCCTGGTCTGACTAATGTGAGAATGAAGTAGTTCATGTTTTAAAAAAGGTGTTAACATCGTAGTATGAGGAGTGAATCTTTATGGTAATTGTTGCCAATGTTGATAGTAATATCCATCTATATATGCCACATTATGGAAATCACTTATGAGCTATGGAATAAGAGCTTGAGTGTCTTTTTTTCCCCTGAAACTTTTTTTTTTTAAAAGCTTTTCTGAGATGCAATTTACAGATACAGAATCTAAGTATACAATTCACCCAATTTTAAAGAATTATGCAACTATTACCATAATCTGAGTTTAGAATATCTTCATCATCCCAAAACAAAATCCTTTATCCATTAGCAGTTGTTTTGTAAATCCTGCTCTGCATCTCCTGGGACAATCATATCATTTTTGTCCTTTATCCTGTTAGCATGTTGCATAACATTGATACGTATATAGACTTTAACCAATGTCCCGTGACTGGTATAGTCCAATGTGGCCATTATAATCCTTTTCATGTGTTGTTACTCAGATTGCTAGTATTTCGTTGAGTTTTATGTCTATATTGATAAAAGAATATATTTCTATAGTTCTGTTTCCTTGTGATATCTTTATCTAATTATCATTTTAGGGTGATGCTGCTTTTATAATAAGTTGGAAGTGTTCCCTCATCTACATTTTGGTAGGGTTTGTGAATAATTGATATCATTTTTAAGTGTCTGGTAGAATTCACCACTGAGATCATCCGTTCTTGCATTTATTTTTCTGGGATATTCCTAAATTATGAATTCAATCAATTTACTTGTTTGTAGGTCTGTTCAGATTGTCTGTTTTTTTCCTTGACTCAGTTTCAGTAGGTTTCATTTTCCTAGCAGTTTGTCCATTCGTGTATGTTGTCTATTTTGTTGGTATATACTTGTTCATTATACACTTGTATGATCCTTATTTCCACAAAGTTAATTGCAATGTTTCCTCTCTCATTCCAGAATTTAGTAATTTGAGTCGTCTCTCCTATTTTCTTAATCAGTCTACTCCAAATTTTGTCAACATTTTGTATCTTTTCAAAGACCCAACTTTCAATTTTGTTGATATTTTTCTGTGCCTTTCTCCTATTTGTTTCCCCTCAAATAATTATTATTTCCATTTTCTTGCTTGTTTTGTGTTTATTCTTTTTTAAAAGTTTAGTTTCTTACTGTAGGAGATTAGATTATTGATTTGAGGTCTTTCCTGTTTTTAGTATAGGTGTTAACAACTATTACTTCCCCTGTAAGCACTGATTTTTGCTGCATGCTCTAAGTTTTGAGGGCTTCCCTGGTAGGTCACTTGGTAAAGAATCTGCCTACAACACAGGAGACCCTGGTTTGATTCCTGGGTCAGAAAGATCCCCTGGAGAAGGGATAGGCTACCTTCTCCAGTATGCTTGGGCTTCCCTGGTAGCTCAGTTGGTAAAGAATCCACCTACAATGCAGGAGGCCTGGGTTCGATTTCTGAATTGGGAAAATCTTCTGGAGGAGGGCAGGGCAACCTACTCCAGTATTCTTGCCTGGAAAATCCCTATGGACAGAGGAGCCTGGCATGCTGCAGTGCATGGAGTCTCAAAGAGCTGGACATGATTAGCAACAAAGCACAGAACAGCACATCGGTTTTGGAATGTATGTTTTCATTTTTAGTCATTTCAAAGCATTTCATGATTTCTCTGTGATTTCTTCTTTAATCAATTTCCATTGGTTAATTACAAGTATCTTATTTAATTTCCAAATATTTGTAGGTTTCCTAAATATCCTTCTATTTTATTTCTAATTAAATCACAAAACAACCTTTGTATGATTTTAATTTTTAAATTTGTTGAGACTTTATGGCTTGACATATGTTCTCTCCTGAAGAATGCTTTCTATATACTTTAGAAAAAATGTATGTCCTGCTGTTCTGAGGGTGGAGTCTTCTATAGATATCCATTAGGTCTACTTGGTGTATATTATTTTTAAGACTTCATTTCCTTGTTGAAGTTCTATCTAGCTGTTTTATCCATTGTCGAAAATGCAGTACTGAAACCTCTATTATTGTTGAATATCAAATAAGTTACTGTGTTTTTTTTTTCTGGCATACCAAGTAATTTACCATTAACCATTATTTTTATATTTTGCATCTTGTTTTCTATTTTCTCCTTCTGTCAAAGTGAAAGTTGCTCAGTTGTGTCTGACTCTTTGCAACCCCATGGACTGTCCATGTAATTCTCCAGGCCAGAATACAGGAGTCGGGTAGCCTTTCCCTTCTCCATGGGAATCTTCCCATTCCAGGGATCAAACCCAGGTCTCTTGCATTGCGGGCGGATTCTTTACCAGTTGGCTGAATTCAATTCCTGGGTTGGAAAGGTCCCCTGGAGAAGGGAAAGTTGACTCACTCCAATATTCTGGCCTGGAGAATTCCATGGACAAAGAGTCGGACACAACTGAGTGATTTTCTCATTCTGTCAGCCTCTGTAATTTTTTCACATCTTTACTATAATTTTAGCAAAAATTTCTTTGAGAATTCAAAGGTAATGTGCAAGATCAATCTAATTATCTTTACCGCAGATTCTTCATCTGAGTAGCCACTCATTCCAAGTATATTTACTACCACATGTTGAGCTGGGGATGTAATAATGAATATGGCATACTACTGTCATGAGAGTCTCGGAGAAATACGTTTATGGAACTAATAGCTAAATATTTAGAATAACTATTATTATTACTATCAGTAATTATTAGTATCATGGGTAATAAAATCATCATCTGTGAGCTAAGCTTGGCTCAATGTGCTTTCATACCCAGGCCAGATAATATAGTGGATAACATCATACTCTAATGAAAATGAAACTGTGGTAAAGTTACTTAAACCCTCGTTGTCTCAAGTTTCAATCAATAATAGTGCTTTTATTCAGTTCAGTTCAGTTCAATTGCTCAGTTGTGTCCGACTCTTTGTGACCCCATGAATCGCAGCATGCCAGGCCTCCCTGTCCATCACCAACTCCCAGAGTTCACTCAGACTCACGTCCATCGAGTCAGTGATGCCATCCAGCCATCTCATCCTCTGTCGTCCCCTTCTCCTCCTGCCCCCAATCCCTCCCAGCATCAGAGTCTTTTCCAATGAGTCAACTCTTCACATGAGGTGGCCAAAGTACCGGAATTTCAGCTTTACCACCATTCCTTCCAAAGAAATCCCAGGGCTGATCTCCTTCAGAATGGACTGGTTGGATCTCCTTGCGGTCCAAGGGACTCTCAAGAGTCTTCTCCAACACCACAGTTCAAAAGCATCAATTCTTCAGTGCTCAGCTACAGTTCACATAGTCACAAAGAAGAGGAACAGAAGAGCCACTTAGCACATACACACAGCTATCTGAAGACTGCTCAAAACCAGACACCAAAAGCACATGATACATGTTCACCAAAATAAAACAAAGCAAATAAACAACAAAAAACCGATAGTTTCTTTACTGGTATTCTTTGGTAAGCCTTATAATAGTAAAACTGTTTGGAAAGCCATTACACAGTATCATGTAAGGTGACAGAGGCCCATGCTATTTCCTAGATGGAGGCAATACTTTTCAGTATTAATAATGCAGTTGATCCTGTGTTTCAAAAGACTATTAAAAATTCAATTTTCCTTACTCTTTCCATTTATTGGGTGCTTACTTACATATATTCAGTATTTTGCTTATATGCTAATAGACAGGTATGATTTTCATTTTGCTAAATGAGAAACTGAGGCCTACAGAAGTTATGCTGCTGAATCAATGGTCACAAATAACAGAAAGAATATGCACTCTTGACACTGAAAGAATCGACCACAGATGCTCTCCCAATAAAAACCTGCATACACTCTTATAATGATATTTTACTTAGTCTGAAGGAAGTATTCTTTATTATGTAGGCACTTATTGGTAAAGATAACAATAACCAAAAATCATCAACATTGAGGGAAAGCTAATATTGTAGGAAAAGCATGTAATTCAATAAAAATCCAAAGCAAAATTTGTTATAAAAAGATAAAAGAAACTATAATTAGAATTTTCACTAAGATTGCAGAGAATATTTTTAGAAATAGATTAGATTGCTGTATAAAAGATCAGAAATTTCTTGGATAATAAAATCTATAAAATTAAAGCAAAAATTAACAGGGCAGAAGAGGAGATGGAACCAAGTTCAAAATCAAATTAATAAGCTATGAAATTGAGCTGCAGTCTTCTCTCAGAATACAGTAATAATGATAATTACAAGTGAAAGATTAAGAAACAGAGGAATTGTATTTAAATTGATAAAAGTTATTATTCAGAATTCCACAAACTATCATACATATTGTATAAACTTTTCCATTAAATTCAGGAGTAATCAAAAATGCTATCAGCTCTATATCACTGAACTAGACAATTAAGATGATGCCCAAAGATGAAAAAAAAAAAAATACAGAGGAAGAGGCAAAACCTTGATTGTTAGTGTTAAATTGTCTGCCTAGAGATTTTAAGGTAATTAACTGAAAAACCTGTAGGACTTCAGTTTAGTAAAGTGGTCCCATGTTAGATCAACATGTACAAATTAATAATTTCCTCTGATAAAGCAAAACTAATTGGACAATGTAATGAAACACAATCCCATTCACAATAGCAATCAGTTCAGTTCAGTTCAGTCGCTCAGTTGTGTCTGACTCTTTGCGACCCCATGCAGCACGCCAGGCCTCCCTGTCCATCACCAACTCCTGGAGTTTACCCAAACTCATGTCCATTGAGTCAATCCTCTGTTGTCCCCTTCTCCTCCCACTATCAATCTTTCCCAGAATCAGAGTCTTTCAAATGAGTCAGCTCTTCGCATCAGGTGGCCAAATATTGGAGTTTCAGCTTCAGCATCAGTCCTTTCAGTGAACACTCAGGACTGATCTCCTTTAGGATGGACTGGTTGGATCTCCTTTCTGTCCAAGGGACTCTCAAGAGTCTCCTCCAACATCACAGTTCAAAAGCATCAATTCTTCGGCACTCAGCTTTCTTTATATTCCAACTCTAACATCCATACATGACTACTGGAAAAATCATAGCCTTGATTAGACAGATCTTTGTTGGCAAAGTAACGTCTCCGCTTTTTATTTTTTATTTTTATTTTTTTATTTTATTTTTAAACTTTACATAATTGTATTAGTTTTGCCAAATATCAAAATGAATCCGCCACAGGTATACCTGTGTTCCCCATCCTGAACCCTCCTCCCTCCTCCCTCCCCATACCATCCCTCTGGGTCGTCCCAGTGCACTAGCCCCAAGCATCCAGTATCGTGCATCGAACCTGGACTGGCAACTCGTTTCTTACATGATATTTTACATGTTTCAATGTCATTCTCCCAAATCTTCCCACCCTCTCCCTCTCCCACAGAGTCCATAAGACTGTTCTATACATCAGTGTCTCTTTTGCTGTCTCGTACACAGGGTTATTGTTACCATCTTTCTAAATTCCATATACATGCATTAGTATACTGTATTGGTGTTTTTCCTTCTGTCTTACTTCACTCTGTATAATAGGCTCCAGTTTCATCCACCTCATTAGAACTGATTCAAATGTATTCTTTTTAATGGCTGAGTAATACTCCATTGTGTATATGTACCACAGCTTTCTTATCCATTCATCTGCTGATGGACATCTAGGTTGCTTCCATGTCCTGGCTATTATAAACAGTGCTGCGATGAACATTGGGGTACACGTTCTCTTTCCCTTCTGATTTCCTCAGTGTGTATGCCCAGCAGTGGGATTGCTGGATCATAAGGCAGTTCTAGTTCCAGTTTTTTAAGGAATCTCCACACTGTTCTCCATAGTGGCTGTACTATTTTGCATTCCCACCAACAGTGTAAGAGGGTTCCCTTTTCTCCACACCCTCTCCAGCATTTATTATTTGTAGACTTTTGGATCACAGCCATTCTGACTGGTGTGAAATGGTACCTCATAGTGGTTTTGATTTGCATTTCTCTGATAATGAGTGATGTTGAGCATCTTTTCATGTGTTTGTTAGCCCTAATATAGATCAATGGAACAAAATAGAAAGCCCAGAGATAAATCCACGCACATATGGACACCTTATCTTTGACAAAGGAGGCAAGAATATACAACGGATTAAAGACAATCTCTTTAACAAGTGGTGCTGGGAAATCTGGTCAACCACTTGTAAAAGAAGGAAACTAGAACACTTTCTAACACCATACACAAAAATAAACTCAAAATGGATTACAGATCTCAACGTAAGACCAGAAACTATAAAATTCCTAGAGGAGAACATAGGCAAAACACTCTCTGACATACATCACAGCAGGATCCTCTATGACCCGCCTCCCAGAATATTGGAAACAAAAGCAAAAATAAACAAATGGGACCTAATTAACCTTAAAAGCTTCTGCACATCAAAGGAAACTATTAGCAAGGTGAAAAGACAGCCTTCAGAATGGGAGAAAATAATAGCAAATGAAGCAACTGACAAACAACTAATCTCAAAAATATGCAAGCAACTCCTACAGCTCAACTCCAGAAAAATAAATGACCCAATCAAAAGATGGGCCAAAGAACTAAATAGATGTCTCTGCTTTTTAATTTGCTCTCTAGATTGGTCATAACTTTTCTTCCAAGGAGGAACTGTCTTTTAATTTCATGGCATAAATCATTATCTACAATGATTTTGGAACCCCAAAAGTAAAGTCTGCCACTGTTTACCCATCTATTTGTCATGAAGTGATGGGATCAGATGCCATGATCTTCGTTTTCTAAATGTTGAGTTTTAAGCCAACTTTTTCTCTTCCTCTTTCACTTTCATCAAGAGGCTCTTTAGTTCTTCTTCATTTTCTACCATAAGAATGGTGTCATCTGCATATCTGAGGTTATTGATATTTCTCCTGGCAATCTTCATTCCAGCTTGTGCTTCCTCCAGCCCAGCATTTCTCATGATGTACTCTGCATAGAAGTTAAATAAGCAGGGTGACAATATACAGCCTTGACGTATTCCTTTTCCTCTTTGGAACCAGTCTGTTGTTCCATGTCCAGTACTAACTGTTGCTTCCTGACCTGTATCCAGGTTTCTCAAGAAGCAGGTCAGGTGGTCTGGTATTCCCATCTCTTTCAGAATTTTCCACAGTTTATTGTGATCCACACAGTCAAAGGCTTTGGCATAGTCAGTAAAGCAGAAATAGATGTTTTTCTGGAACTCTCCTGCTCTTTCAGTGATCCAGTGGATGTTGGCAATTTGATCTCTTGTTCCTCTGCCTTTTCTAAAACCAGCTTGAACATCAGCAAGTTCATGGTTCACTTATTGCTGAAGCCTGGCTTGGAGAATTTTGAGCATTACTTTACTAGCATGTGAGATGAGTGCAATTGTGTAGTAGTTTGAGCATTCTTTGGCATTGCCTTTCTTTGGGATTGGAATGAAAACTGACCTTTTCCAGTCCTGTGGCCACTGCTGAGTTTTCCAAATTTGCTGGCATATTGAGTGCAGCACTTTCACAGCGTCATCTTCTAGGATTTGAAAAAGCTCAACTGGAATTCCATCACCTCCACTAGCTTTATTTGTAGTGATGCTTCCTAAAACCCACTTGACTTCACATTCGAGGATGTCTGGCTCTAGGTGAGTGCTCACACCATAGAGATTATATGGGTCTAGAAGATCTCTTTTGTATAGTTCTTCTGTGTATTCTTGCCACCTCTTCTTAATATCTTCTGCTTCTGTTAGGAACATACCATTTCTGTCCTTTATCGAGCCCATCTTTGCATGAAATATTCCCTTGGTATCTCTAATTTTCTTGAAGAGATCTCTGGTCTTTCCTATTCTATTGTTTTCCTCTATTTCTTTACATTGACTTTTGAGGAAAGCTTTCTTGTCTCTCCTTGCTATTCTTTGGAACTCTGCACTCAAATGGGTATATCTTTCCTTTTCTCCTTTGCTTTTCACTTCTCTTCTTTTCACAGCTATTTGTAAGGCCTCCTCAGACAGCCATTTTGCCTTTTTGCATTTCTTTTTCTTGGGGATGGTCTTGATCCCTATCACCTGTACAATGTCATGAACCTCCATCCATAGTTCATCAGGCACTCTATCAGATCTAGTCCTTAAATCTATTTCTCACTTCCACTGTATAATCATAAGGGTTTTGATTTAGGTCATATCTGAATGGTCTATTGGTTTTCCCTACTTTCTTCAATTTAATTCTGAATTTGGCAATAAGGAATTCATGATCTAGCAATCAAGATTCCTAAAAAATAAAAAAAGGATGGGGACAGTAATCCTAACAAGCTGATCAAAAAAAGAAAACTATGAATACCATAAAAATATTAAAATCGTAAAAATCTACCAAAAGACATGTTAAAATAGTTGAATAAATGGATAAACAGATGATTTTTTGGTTGAGAGGAAACTGTCAAATGTGTACAAATTAAAATATAAATTTAGTGCAAAACCCCATTGCAGTCCCAACAGGATATGTTATAGAACTTGACATGCTGATTGTAGTATTATTCTGAAAAGTTCAAAAGAACTAATAATTTTTAAAACAGTCCAGTGAGTGAGTAATGACCCTATATGTTAGATTATAATCCAGTAATTGAAGCAATCAACTTAGATACAGGAATATGCAAATAGATCAACACAATTGAATTTAAAAGTAAAGAGACACAACCTGTACGAGAATTTTATATTTAAAAGTTTCTGAGAATTGTGTGAAGTCCCTGAAATGGCTCTGCACTGGTAATTCAAAAATCAAATAGGTCAAAGTGCCTATTATTGGGAAGGCACTATTCTATTATTGGAACTAAAATTTAATGAGTGCTAATCTTTTTGTTGACACAGTGCTAATGACCCTGGATAAGTCATATAACTTCTTAGTCTATCAGTGTTAATGAAAAATAAGAATAATTTAAAAGTCTTTCTCCCCAAGTCTTTAATGTTTGAGGCAGAATCAAATAAAATTAGCCAAATAAAAATCTTCCACAATTCATAAAATAATATATGGATGCAATGCTCTTTGGACTGGATTTTTTTTTTTTTTTAATGTAGGCAGAGGACAACGAGGAATTACATACAAAATGGTAACTATTGGGAGAATAGAACTTTGGAATTTATAAGGTAAAAGTCATTAAATCATTGCAAATTTCCAAATCCACAAACAGCACTCTGAGATAAACTTTCTACAATAAAATGCAAGTTACTGATGTATGCAAAATTTGAGAGAGGAGAGAGAAAAAGTCAAGAGTTAAGTTTTAGGTATGTGAAGATTGAGGCTTCTTTGGGATAGTTAAAATGTTGAGTAAACAACTAACTATCCAACTATGGAGTTTGTAAGGGAGGCACAGTTCGAAGGCATAAAATTTGGAAATTATCAGTACAGAAGTCACATCGGAAGCCATGAGATCTTCACATAGTGAGTACCAACAGAAAAGGGAAGATGTTGGAGGAGAGAAGTAGAACAGTTAGACATTAGGGGAAACTGGATAAGCCAGAAAAGAAGACTGAAAATAAATAGCCAAACAGGATGGAGGAAAACAAAGAGATGTGGATTTTATGAAGGCAAGTTAAAAAAAAAAAAAGTTTCAATACAAGAAAGCAAGCAGTTGCATAAAATCCTGATGATAAGTAAGATGAAGATTGAAAACTCATCATTGACGTGAGCAATGTGACAGTTACTGGTGATCTTGATGACAGTTTTGGTGGAGCAAAGAGCATATTCAGCTGATTGTGGGCTTCAGAGAGAATAAAAGGAAAGGGATTTCAAACAGAGAGTGGGGCTTTAAAGGCAGTAGAGGAATGGAAAGTAGCTAAATGAAGATATGGAATAAAGGGAAAGTGTTTGTCTTTATAATGGAAGAATTTGTCTTACGTGCTGATACAGAAGGATTCAGGAGAGAGGCAAAAGATTCAATTTTAGGAGAAGGAACAATTACTGGAGTAAGTTTTTTGAGAAGGTGAGAATTCAGGAATCTAACAGATAAGTGGAAAAGTTGGCTTAGATAAAATTACATTCGATATTCTGAGTTCCAAATTCTAATATGTAGAGCTATCCTACTTCTTTCTGGTCAGGAACTGAACTATGGAGGGGGAAAAACTAGACCTTCCTTGGTGGCTCAGACAGTAAAGCATCTGCCTGCAATGCAAGAGGCCCAGGTTCAGTCCCTGAGTTGGGAAGATCCTCTGGAGAAGGAAATGGCAGCCCACTCCAGTACTCCTGCCTGGAAAATTCCATGGATGGAGGAGCCTGGTAGGCTACAGTCCATGGGGTCACAGAGAGTCGGACACGACTGAGCAACTCCACTTTATTTACCTAAATGTATTTGATTTACATTAAATTTCTAGCTGAGACAGGTACAGCTCTGATATCCCAATGATCTGTGAAGTTTATCAATCTCCATACAAGAATATCAAGCTGTCAGATTATATGTGTTTGTTGCAAGTATCTTCTTTGCCAGGTTAGTAGCTCGGCATATTTGACTACGTGATGCAATTAAATTTCAGGGTGACTCACCTAATCTACGAATATTTTCAAAGTTCTTATTTCTTGACAAAAATAAAAAACAAATTCTGAAATCTCAATTTGATAAACTCTGTAAGATTGATAAATACCATCAGTTAAAATATTTGTTTATATCTGTAACATCATAGTTAATACTTAACTCATTTCACATAGGATACCCATGATAGATTAAAAAGCAGAGACATTACTCTGCCAACAAAGGTCTGTCTGGTCAAAGCTATGGTTTTGCCAACAGTCATGTATGGATGTGAGAGTTGGATTATAAAGAAAGCTGAGCACTGAAGAATTGATGCTTTTGAACTATGGTGTTAGAGAAGACTCTTGAGAGTCCCTTGGACTGCAAGGAGATCAAACCAGTCCATCCAAAGGAAATCAGTTCCAAATCTTCACTGGAAGGACTGATGCTGAACTGAAGCTCCAATACTTTGTCCACCTGATGCAAAGAACTGACTCATTGGAAAAGATCCTGGTGCTGGGAAAGATTGAAGACAGGAGGAAAATCAGATGACAGATGATGAGATGGCTGGATGGCATCACTGACTCGATGGACATGAATTTGAGCAAGCTCTAGATTTGGTTATGGACAGGGAAGCCTAGTGTACTGCAGTCCATGGGGTTGCAAAGAGTCAGACACAACTGAGTAACTGAACTCAACTGAACTGAACCATGCTGCTGCTACTGCTGCTAAGTCACTTCAGTCGTGTCTGACTCTGTGCGACCCCATAGACGGCAGCCCACCAGGCTTCCCCGTCCCTGGGATTCTCCAGGCAAGAATACTGGAGTGGGTTGCCATTTCCTTCTCCAATGCATGAAAGTGAAAAGTGAAAGTGAAGTCGCTCAGTCGTGTCCGACTATAGCGACCCCATGGACTGCAGCCTGCCAGGCTCCTCCATCCATGGGATTTTCCAGGCAAGAGTACTGGAGTGGGGTGCCATTGCCTTCTCCAGAACCATGCTAGAAGATATTAATATTTTATCCCTTAAATCTGTAAAATTGAGAGTATTATGTTTCTTGACATAATGCTTTGTAATGTATGCAAAATTACAAAATTCAGTTTGATTACATTTTTAAGTTTTTAAATACTTGCTGAAATAAAAACAAAGAATTGCTACAATGACATCACATAAAAAGGTAAGAATTTTGATGGAAGGAAAGCATTTACCAGCTTCCCGGGTGGCACAGTAGTAAAGAATCCACTTGGCCAATGCAGGAGACACAAATGACATGGATTCAATCCCTGGGTTGGGAAGATTCCCTGGAGAAGGAAATGGCAAACTGCTCCACTATTCTTGCCTGGATAAGTCCATGGATGGAGAAGCCTGGCAGGCTACAGTCCATGGGGTCACAAGAGTCAGATGCAACTGAGCACTTGGTTAATAGTACTTGTATTCTGACTCCAAATTGACCAGTGCTACAAGGTCATTAATTTAAAACAAGGGGAAAGTGACATATTCTATCTTCTAGTCACTATTACTGCATACCAAATTACCCCAAGATTGAGGAGCTTAGCACAACAAGCAGTTTTATAATATCATTCAGATTGGGGTGATTCTTTTTGCTGATGGCCTCGCCTGAGACCACTTGGTGGAACTTAGCTGGTGGATAGGATGGTCTAGAGGGTCCAAGATAGCTTCACTCAAAAGTCTTGGTAGAGATAGCTGGAATACTGAGCCCAGAGGGAGATTTTCAATCGGAATACATACACGTGCTCTCTCCCGCCTATGATCTCAGGGCAGTTGGACATGCTACACAACACCGGATTTTCCTCACAGTGAGCTTTCCCAGGGAAGCAGGAGGAAACAGCTTGGCTTTTAAAAGCAGCTTCAGAGTTGACCTAATGTGACTTTGGCTGTGTTATATTGGTTGAAGCAGTGGCTGGCCCACTCAGATTCAAGGGCAGGGAATGTAGACTCCCAGCTTTCAATGGGAAGAATGTCAATGAGTAGGTGGCCCTTCCAAAAGAATCCATGACAAACCATCCTCTGCTGCTGCTGCTGCTAAGTTGCTTCAGTTGTGTCCAACTCTGTGTGACCCCACAGATGGCAGCCCACCAGGCTCCCCTGTCCCTGGGATTCTCCAGGCAAGAACACTGCAATGGGTTGCCATTTCCTTCTCCAATGCATGAAAGTGAAAAGTGAAAGTGAAGTCGCTCAGTCGTGTCCAACTCTTCGTGACCCCATGGACTGCAGCCTACCAGGCTCCTCCATCCATGGGATTTTCCAGGCAAGAGTACTGGAGTGGGGTGCCATCGCCTTCTCTGTGAGGATAGAGACTGTACCTTTTTTCCTGTTTCCCTGGTTTGCAATAACAACATGATTCTGGTGGGGAAAGCAGACCAGTTTTGGCAGCCCTGGTGGGAAAGGTGGATCTTGCATTTACCAGGGTTGGGGGCGGGAGGACCCTCTCTGGAGGGAATGCTAAATGGGTATACATGAGTGGGACAGGAGGCTCTGGGTTCACACACCCCCGTGACAACAGGGCAGGCTGGGCTGGGGGCCCTGCCCTTGAGGATAGGAAACCATCCTCAAAGATCATCAAATTAATTAATTGAATACTTAGAGATTAAAACTGGCTTCAACTTCATAGAATTTTCAGAAAACAGGTGGGACGTAAGTTCAATGAGTAAAAATTATGAAGTTAGTTCAACCTCCTAGAATAATTCTGAAAATAATTTTATGAAACCAGGGATATCTCTTCCCTTGATAGGAATACTAGAATGATCCACAAAACCTCGTGACCCTGTGAAAAAGACATAAGATGGATACTAGTACAATCAGGTAGGTTAGTAGTAAGTGCCTCAAGATTTGCTGTGACTCCAGAGGGTATCCCAGTAGGCACAGAAAACTTATGTGTCACTGCCACAAACTTGGAGTGGATTGTAAAGATGTTGAAGATATAATCCAAGTTCAAATCATACTTAATAGAACAGAACTTCTCAGAATACTTCCTGAAAATACTTGTCCAGCTGGATGCTCTGTTAATAATAGGTCTCCATAGTCAATACATTTGGAAATATCACTCTCGGCTTTCAGAGAGTGAGAATTAAAGATACTGTTAAATTTAAAGTACAAAAATATTTTTTACTTTATGTTTTCTGACTATGAACCCACATTTTTGCCCCTCTTTTGTAAAATTACTCACTTGCTAGGAAATGAGCATGCAAAATTAAAACAAAGAAAACAGAACTTAAAAATAACAAACATGTAAAACATCATGTATGAAACGAGTTGCCAGTCCAGGTTCGACGCACGATACTGGATGCTTGGGGCTAGTGCACTGGGATGACCCAGAGGATGGTATGGGGAGGGAGGAGGGAGGAGGGTTCAGGATGGGGAACACATGTATACCTGTGGCGGATTCATTTGATATTTGGCAAAACTAATACAATTTGTAAAGTTTAAAAATAAAATAAAACTAAAAAAAATAGCATCACAATTATAACTACTAAGTAAGGGCATGTATATAGCTTCGAAGAAGTGAACAAGGTAAGGAACAGAACCGACAGGAGATTCAATATGAGTTCTAGGTTGTGAAGTAGTACCAACATACCTGATACTTGTTGCAATTTATTAGAAATATAAATCCATTAGGGATGAGTTAAGATCATTGATCTGTAACATATGGGATAGAGAATTCCTAGAGCAACTTAATTTTGGATTCTTCATTATAAGAAGGATGTTAAGAAAGAGGTTCAAATTTATAGAAGAAATTTGCTGATGAGGGTATTTAATGCACGTCACTTGAGAAATGTTATAAAGATGAAATAGAATGCCTCAAAGGGAATCGATCCCCACTCACAGGAAGCTTCTATCAGTTGGTTGATACTGTCATTGGGCCCAGTACATGGATTAAAATATGAGAGGTGTATATAAAATTGCATAGAGATATCAGCTCAACATTTACAAAACCTGCCAATGCTGTTTCTCACTTTGTCTCTTTTGACCTGCTCTTCTTTATTAAGCCCTATTCCCTATTTCCAACATTACCAAGCATTGTCCCTTGGCTTGCTTCATTTCACTTAAGACATCCTTTCTTCCTTTTTGTTCATATTTTGACCCACATTTCACTTGGTACATGACTTTTTTGACTCTCCCCTAGGTCCTTTGTACCACTGCTACGAGCAGGAGGCACTCTCACCTCCAACTCCTTCCCCAGCCTTGTAGAAATAACCGTACGTTCCACTTGGCAACTTCACTCAAGTAGGGTTTAGTAAAATTCTAGAATCTGATAACATTTTGAAAAGATTGTTCCTGAATGTCCTTTCCATTTCATATTCAAAAATATCTTCAGTGAATTGAACTTGACACTAACTTCAGTATCTTCTCTACATCTTTCTTCTATGAGCCAGATCTACCCTCCTTAGCAAGTATGTCAAAGATGCCAGCAGCTGACAACAACTTTGAACATTATATGCATCCCCAAATCTCAGAAACTTCTGTAGGACTTCTTAAATGGTAAATAATTAAGCAAAAGCATAAACTCAAATAAGACTATTGTTTATGGAGCAGCTTCTCAGGAAGCCAAATTGTTTGGAAACAAGTGAGAAAATGTTAGAAATTTTTTGTCTCTGGGTGTCACTCTATAAAGTTGGATTTATAAAGATGGAGAGGCAAAGACGAAGGGGCAACTGTACTTGGGAAGTTTGACACCCCAGACATTCGTTACAAGCCACATGGCATTCTCAGATTGAAATCACCTTTGATGCTAATGTGCATGGCATCCTTAAAGTACCCGTGGTGGATGAGAGGATAGGAACTGAAGACAGAATTATAACCACCACTGACCAAAGCTGCTTAAGCAAGGACGATACTGAGCACCTAGTCGAGGAGGTTGAGAATTACAGCCACTGCAGTTGAGAAGCACAGACAAGATATGCCTTCAAAGACTTCAGTTGAATCATATACATTCAATATCAAGGCCACAGGAAAAGATGAGAAACTTCAAGGGAAAATTAATGGCAAGAATCAGCAAAAGATGTTTGACAAGTACTCTAAATTATCTGCTGGCTGGACAAAGTCAGACTTCAGGGAAAGATGAATTTAAACATCAGACAATGACCTAGTAAACAGAGGTCTGCAAAATCTTCATTATCAAGCAGTTTCAACTTTAGGAAGGATATCTGTCAGCTTCCTGGGAGACAGAATTCCTTCTAAAGATACCTCCTTTGGGCTCACAAATGCTAATGACCGATTTTCCACTTAGTCAAGATCACTTGAAAACCCAAATTTCAGCATCATGGAACTTCATTCATATTTAATACATAAATCATGCATTAAAGTTACTGGGCTTTCTCAGTACTTGATAGTACACATGAAGAAAGTTAATACCATTGTGTTTTATCAGTGTTTGTGTAAAACACATAGAGAAAGTTCATGTGTTAAATAATCATTTAAATAGTTACATAGACAAAATAAATCATTACATTCATGCTTTAAATAATGCTGCACCCAAATGTATGTCTTTACACAAACACGGATAAAGTACACTGGTACATAGATAAATGTGAATATTTGTATACATCTCCTATAGTGTGGATAGTAGTGCTGGGAAAGAGGAAATTAGGGAGAGAAAAGGTGGGTGTACCCGGCCTTTCTTATAACAGATGTTTCCAGGGATCTTGGAAGGATAAATGCTTCTTCAAGGCACTCCTAAAACATAATTTAATTTTTCAGAACATAAATTACAGGGAATAAGTTATTAGAGTTAATCCAAGCTATATAGCTGTCCAAAAACTACAATGATGAATGAGTATAAAGTTTATTCTTTTTAAATACTAAGGAATATAAGTATGCATACTATTTTAACACTTTTAGTCTTCATAACAACCTTGAGAGTTGGCTACAGTTATTTTATAGATGAACACAATGAGATACAGAGAAATTAGAGTATTTGATCAAAGTTACATAGCTAATAAGTATTTCTTTTAGAGCATAAAATCAGGAAGTTTCATTTCAAACTTCGTGTTCCTAACAAATTTCTCCATTGTCTTCCTTTGGATCATAAAATGTCTGAAAACAGTTGCATATATCTATGGTCAACAGTCTGTTATTTAATGCGATGATGAGTATACATAGCATTGCTAATGCTAAGTCACTTCAGTCGTGTCCGACTCTGTGTGACCCCATAGATGGCAGCCCACCAGGCTCCCCCGTCCCTGGGATTCTCCAGGCAAGAACACTGGAGTGGGTTGCCATTTCCTTCTCCAATGCATGAAAGTGAAAAGTGAAGTCACTCAGTCGTGTCCGATTCTTAGTAACCCCATGGATTGCAGCCTAACAGGCTCCTCCGTCCATGGGATTTTCCAAGCAAGAGTACTGGAGTGGGGTGCCATTGCCTTCTCCAATACATAGCATTAACTGGTTCCAAATAGGAAAAGGAGTACGTCAAGGCTGTATATTGTCACCCTGCTTATTTAACTTATATGCAGAGTACATCATGAGAAACGCTGTGCTGGATGAAGCACAAGCTGAAGACAAATATCAATAACCTCAGATATGCAGATGACACCACTCTTATGCCAGAAAGCGAAGTAGAACGAAAGAGCCTCTTGATGAAAGTGAAAAGGGGAGTGAAAAAGTTGGCTTAAAGCTCAACATTCAGAAAATGAAGATCATGGTATCTGGTCCTATCACTTCATGGGAAATAGATGGGGAAACAGTGGAAACAGTAGATGACTTTTGGGCTCCAAAATCACTGCAGATGGTGACTGCAGCCATGAAATTAAAAGACACTCCTTGGAAGACAAGTTATGACCAACCTAGACAGCATATTCAAAAGCAGAGACATTACTTTGCCAAAAAAGGTCCGTCTAGTCAAGGCTATGGTTTTTCCAGTAGTCATGTATGGATGTGAGAGTTGGACTATAAAGAAAGCTGAGCACTGAAGAATTGATGCTTTTGAACTGTGGTGTTGGAGAAAACTCTTGAGAGTCCCTTGGACTGCAAGGAGATACAACCAGTCCATCCAAAGGAAATCAGTTCTGAATCTTCACTGGAAGGACTGATGCTGAACTGAAGCTCCAATACTTTGGCCACCTGATGTGAAGAATTGACTCATTTGAAAAGACCCTGATGCTGGGAAAGACTGAAGGTGGGAGGAGAAGGAGATGACAGAGAATGAGATGGTTGGATGGCATCACCAACTCAAAGGACATGAGTTTGAGTAAACTCCGAGAGTTGGTGATGGACAGGGAGGCCTGGCATGCTGCAGTCCTTGGAGTTGCAGAGAGCTGGATATGACTGAGTGCCTGAACTGAACTGAATCTTTTGCCAGTCCAACATATTAAAATGACTTACAAATCTTTTGCTGATTCATCCACAATTACACTACAGGTTACACTATAACTGAACTGTTGAACAATTATAATTTCCCCCAAAGTACTGAAAAATAAAAACACCATGCTTTTTACTAATATCCTTAGAGATAATTTATGTCAAATTCAAATGTCTGCTATCATGACACCATCCTTTTAATTTTCTAGGAGAGACTTGTTTAGCTCAGTTCAGCTCAATCATTCAGTCGTGCCCGACCTTTGCAACCCCATGGCCTGCAGCACGCCAGGTCTCCCTGTCCATCACCAACTCCCAGAGGTTGCTCAAACTCATGTCCATCGAGCCGGTGATGCCATCCAACCATCTCATTCTCTGTCATCCCCTTCTCCTCCCGCCTTCAATCGTTCCCAGCGTCAGGGTCTTTTCCAATGAGTCAGCTCTTCGCATCAGGTGGCCAAAGTATTGGAGTTTCAGCTTCAGCATCAGTCCTTCCAAATGAATATTCAGGACTGATTTCCTTTAGAGAGACTTGAGGGATAGACTAAACTGAACGCTCGCATTTTTTTTTCCCAGCATGTCCTACATTAGGCACAGAAGTAAAATAAAAATTATTAAATAAGACTCTCACTGATTTTGAAAAGGCATATTTATTATTATTATTGGTATGGCATAATATCACAGCATCATTAAAGATATCACCTTGAATGCAATGTTTGGAAAATCTTTAACAGATAATCAGTGTTGAGGATAGGTCCCTGACCAGCAAAGCTGTTTTTTGTATGAGATTTGTAATTGAGCTCTGGACAACTTGTGTTCATTGAAGAAGCCAGCTCAGCTTCTGATCTAAGTTCCTATTAATGCTTTTAAATATTTACCAGGAATGCACTGCACTCCAATGGTAATGCAATATGTACAATGAAAATCATGTATCTTTTTTATCACATTGAGATTAAGAAGCTGTTAAAAATTTATCAAGAAAAGTGACTTTCATACCTAATATCTTACTTTCAGTTTTCTTTCCTTCTTATATTCCTTGATGTGAACTTAAAATGGAAAGATATTTGTAATACACAGTTCATAAAGGTCCCTAAAAAAGCCAAAATATTACTTCTTTCAATGGGACTATTTCCTGGTAAAGCATGAGAAACTAAATAAAATTATTAGATAAAATTGTTCACTGAAAATATCAGTTTCCGACAAGATGAAAGTCCTCTGGCTTAAAAGATGATAATGGTTGCTAGAACTGTATGAAATCAAATGTATATATGCAATTTAAATGTAAATCAGGCACATACTTTGGTCCTGTCCAGCAATGCAGACCTTATGAAAAACATGTCAGTTAGTTTAAAGAAAACACACCAGATATGGCAATTGCTGAAAGGAGTCAAACATTTGCCTGGAGACTTTTTAGAATCTATTAATTTTGAAATCTTTTCAGTAAGGAAAATGGAGAACAGTATCAGTATTAAAGTTAAAGAGGATTTTCTTAACAAGTGACAAAATCCGTTACTTTCAGTTGACAGGATTACTTTCCTGAGTATGGCAATTAATATATTTAAAATTGTGACAGACAGAATGTATAATATGCTCTTTAAAGAATAAGAAGTTTGGAATAATCATAATATAATAGGGCATAGGATTCATATTAAATTTTTGAAGAATGGAATTGCTATCATGACCTGCTTTTGAGGGTTATTCTCTTTCACTCATAACAATTTACTTGCCATATATATAGATTTAAATATTATAAAATCATCTGCATTTGAAAAAAACTTGCTTATTTATTTGATAGGGCCTTGCTTCTTTCTATGCAGCTTCTCTTTTACATACTGTGTTTATTCATTTTCTTTTCATTTCTTTCCAGATGATTTTATTTTTACTAAGAACTTAGAAATGTGCAATTGAAATTACTTGAGTAATTAGATAATGATATATGAAATAACTTTTATAAAAAATAATATTATAATTGTATTATTGTTAGCCTTCAAAATAATTCTAAAGCAGGTCTTCTTTTCTCATATTATAAAAACATTTATATAAGGATTATGTCTATTTATTGCCAAAATAACATTTTACAATATAATGCTGTGTTTACTAAAATCTAATCCATATCTAGAATATACGTTTCCATAAGCCAGATTTTATTTTCAACCAATGACACAGTATACATCACAGCATGGTGCTGGTAAAAAGAAATGATTCTTTTTGATTTTGCTAAGAATAATTTATTTTATAAGTTTAGGAGACAATGTCTTTGGTCCCAAGAGCCTATCTTGAAATTTTAAACATTAGTCAAAATTACAATGAGAATTAAATTGTGGTCATGGATGGTTTTAAGTAGAACTGGACAGATAATTACACTGCTACGTAAAGGGGATATGTTTATGTGATATATTTTATTATTTAAAATCATATTTTAAAACCATATAGAAATAAATATAATATGTTATGCTCTTTTTCAAAAATTAATGTTATATATCTTTTAATAACCTATAATGGAAAATCATTTCAAAAATTATATATGTGTATATGTGTAACTGAATTACCTTGCTATGTACCTGAAAGTCAACTTGTGTACCTTGCAAGTCAACCATACTTCAATAAAATATATATATTAAAATTAATGTTATAATTTAAATAACAAATCAACAGGTAATGCTGTTTTAATGACCTTTTAAATATTTATGCAGTTATTCATAATTATATTTTAATGACTGTTTACCCTTTTATACTTACAAAAGGCTCTATTAAAAAGGAGACTATTTTGATAGTGAAAATACTACTTTTGAGAAAAATAGTGAAATCCAGTGAAATACAATAAAAGGGCAAATTGATCTTTAAGGATATTATTTTAAAGAACAAAACAAACTGAATTAATGAAAATGAATGTTTTTATTTCTAAACTTTACTGTGCTGTGCTTAATCACTCAGTTGTGTTCAACTCTTTGTGACCCTATGGACTGTGGCCCGCCAGGTTCCTCTGTCCATGGGATTCTCCAGGGGCAAGAATACTGGAGTAGGTTGCCATGCCCTACTCCAGGGGATCTTCCCAACCTAGGGATCGAACCTGGGTCTCTTGCATCACAGGCAGATTCTTTACCATCTGAGCCACGAGGGAAGCCCCTAAACTTTACTAGTGTTTCAGTATTGCTGGTACATATACATTTTAGGAAAAAGAGTTAACCTGGGATTTAGAGGTTAGTATTTTAAATCTTTTTTTATTAAGGTAGAATTTACTTATTTTGTGTGCACAGATCTTGAGTGTGCATTTCAGTGAGTTTTGGTATTTATATAAACTCATGAAACTACCATCCCAATCAAGATATAGAGCAGTTTCATCACGTCAGAACATCCTTGGCATCTGTCTCTTCAATTTCCAGGGCACAAAGGCAACCACTGTTTTGATTTCTGTCATCACACATTTGTTTTGCTTATTTCTATCTTGATTCAAGTAGTATTAAGAATTTAACACTGTAATTTTTAAAAGTTAGTCTTATTGTGCCATTTTTCAGTATTCCTAAATAGTATCTCACTATATGAAAATATCATTTTTAAGAAATCATTCTCCTGTTTTGGGGGTATTAGGTCAGTTCCTTTTTTTTTTTTTTTTTAACATTTTATGAATATAGATGCAACAAAGCATCTTGAATGTGTCTTTTTGTGGCCTGTGTTTTAACTGAGGGTCAGTATCTAGAAATGGATCATAGAGTAGATACAGACTTAGCTGTATATGAAACAGTCAGTTCTTAGGAGTCATTATACCATGGGAAACTTTAATTAGGAAGGTGTGAGAGTTACTGTGGCTCTGCATCCTCACAAACTTTTAGGTAGAATCCCATGGATGGTGGGGCCTCGTAGGCTGCAGTCCACGGGGTCGCTAGGAGTCAGACCCGACTGAGAGACTTCACTTTATTTTTTCACTTTCATGCACTGGAGAAGGAAATGGCAACCCACTCCAGTGTTCTTGCCTTGAGAATCCCAGTGATGGTGGAGCCTGGTGGGCTGCCGTCTATGGGATCACACAGAGTCAGACATGACTTAAGCGACTTAGCAGCAGCAGCAGCAGCAGTGCATAGGAAATAAGAAACCTACAGGTTTTCTGATTAGAAGTTATTAGAGCAGCTCCTGGGTTAGTATGGTCAACAGGTAGTATTTCGTGGACCTATATTACACTACACAGGCTTCCCTGGAGGCTCAATGGGTAAAAGAATTTGCCTGCAATGCAGGAGACCAGGTCCTATCCATGGGTTGGAAAGATCCCCTGGAGGAAATGGCAGCCCACTCCAGTATCCTTGCCTAAAGAATCCCATGGACAGAGGATTTCTATGGGCTACAGGATGTGGGGTTGAAAGAGTTGGACATGACTTAGCAACTGAACCACTGCCACATTATACTATACCGTTTATAAACTAAAGTTATTGTTGCACTTTAAAAATATATTATAAACACTTTATGAATATTTAAAATTCAAAGTATCATTTAAAAATAAGCACATAAAGGAATTTTGAAAAAGATATTCACCAACAAAAGTATAACAATAGTTCTAAAAAATGTAGTAGAATTCTATCTTGATTTTGAGGAAATTTCCATCAAGTATGGCTTTGATAGGACTCAACTACGGAATAATTCTGAATTATACACAATTAGTCTTTTGCAATGGAACATGCAAAATAAGTCAGTATCAGAGAATCCAGCATTCCGAGCAAAAAAAAATATCCTTGGTCCAGGAGAAGTTCCTGATGGACATCAAGAATGAAGCAGGGAAAGATTATCTAGCATTCTGAACTTGGGTCTAGATATAAGGTGCTAAATCCAGAAGATCAAGTGAACCACAAACATGGGACCAGATGTGAGCAGTTGGCTAATACTGGTTCTGCATAACTCAATCCCCCCCACCCCCCACTGCCCCAAGAATAAGTACAGGGAAAATAAATCAACTCTGCAGACTTTGCCAATATTACAGAACAAAATAAAGTTCTATTTCTTTTAAGGCTCAGCTAAATGAATATATTTAAAATATATTTACTATAAAAGGAGGAGGAGGAGGGTGGGAGAGGAAGGAGGGGAAGAGGGATGGGGGAAAGAAAAAGAACTTGAAACCATCTGCTGTGAATTTCAAAACCTGCAAAAAGACAAACTTTCTAAGTAACATGGGCTTCCCTGGTGGCTCAGAGGGTAAAGAGCCTGCCTGCAATGTAGGAGACCCAGGTTCGATCCCTGGGTTGGGAAGATACCCTGGAGAAGGAAATGGCAACCCACTCCAGTATTCTTACCTGGAGAATTCCATGGACAGAGGAGCTTGGTGGGCAACAGTCCATAGGGTCTCAAAGAGCCAGACACGACTTAGAGACTAAAACAACATTTGTTCCTATCACCGCTGCATAGTGTGTATAACATACTAATCTTTAGTAGAAAACTGCAGCAGGAGTTAACCACCTTTGGAATGGATCTCTTCTTCTTTTCTTTTTTTTTCTCCTTGGAAGCTAACTCTATCACCCTTAACTTACAAAGTAGCTTTACTATTCCTAAAAATCTAAAGCGTTTTGCCTGGGGCTGAAAGCTCACTTTCGAGAAACAGAAAAAGACCACTTCTCAGTAATTCCTGAGTTTAAATCATATTTAAAACTATTGTTCTTTTGCAGACAGCAGGAGTTTAAAAGTGAGAAAACTGTATTTGCAAAATAATAAATACAATATTATATTCAAAAGACTCATTTTATAAATACTCATCCAATTTGTTGATTCTTTAAACAACCATTTTAAGAGTGTCATTTTAATAACCAACTTCAAAAGTTTTATTCCTTAGAATTATATTACCAGATTCTCAAAAAAATTTTTATAATAATAAATCACAATTGGCAGTATTGCTTCCTCTTAATTCCTCTCTCTCTCTCCCTCTCTCAGATGGACACATAGACTCATCCAGACTCACAAATATAGGAATGAAGCACTAGAATAGATTATATGGTATTTTCTAAGTATAGTACTTAAAACTTATTCAGATTTCTATGAGCTCCTGAAGAGAAGATTCAGGGAGGGGCAGGCAGCAAGTGCCAAGGTCAGAGAAAGGGCCACACAATCTTGGGTGTTCGGACTGCTGACGCCCACGGAATGCGGAAAGATGCCTTGACTGTGGGGAATCTCTGGTGGTTCACGCTGGTTTTTTTTTTTTTTTACACGTAAGGGTTGACATCTTTATTTTTAAAATTTGTATTGAGTGAGGAAACGCCACAATAAAGAGAACTCCACAAACTGCCAGAATACAGAAAGGACACCCCAAACTCAGCAATTTAAACAAGATGAAGAGACAGAGGAATACTCAGCAGATAAAGGAACAGGATAAATGCCCACCAAACCAAACAAAAGAGGAAGAGATAGGGAATCTACCTGATAAAGAATTCTGAATAATGATAGTGAAATTGATCCAAAATCTTGAAACTAAAATGGAATCACAGATAAATAGCCTGGAGACAAGGATTGAGAAGATGCAAGAAAGGTTTAACAAGGACCTAGAAGAAATAGAAAAGAGTCAATATATAATGAATAATGCAATAAGTGAAATTAAAAACACTCTGGAGGCAACAAATAGTAGAATAACAGAGGCAGAAGACAGGATTAGTGAATTAGAAGATAGAATGGTAGAAATAAATGAATCAGAGAGGATAAAAGAAAAACGAATTAAAAGAAATGAGGACAATCTCAGAGACCTCCAGGACAATATTAAATGCTACAACATTCGAATCATAGGGGTTCCAGAAGAAGAAGACAAAAAGAAAGACCTTGAGAAAATACTTGAGGAGATAATAGTGGAAAACTTCCCTAAAATGGGGAAGGAAATAATCACCCAAGTCCAAGAAACCCAGAGAGTCCCAAACAGGATAAACCCAAGGGGAAACACCCCAAGACACATATTAATCAAATTAACAAAGATCAAACACAAAGAACAAATATTAAAAGCAGCAAGGGAAAAACAACAAATAACACACAAGGGAATTCCCATAAGGATAACAGCTGATCTTTCAATAGAAACTCTTCAAGCCAGGAGGGAATGGCAAAACATACTTAAAATGATGAAAGAAAATAACCTACAGCCCAGATTATTGTACCCAGCAAGGATCTCATTCAAGTATGAAGGAGAAATCAAAAGCTTTTCAGACAAGCAAAAGCTGAGAGAATTCTGCACCACCAAACCAGCTCTCCAACAAATACTAAAGGATATTCTCTAGACAGGAAACACAAAAATGGTGTATAAACTTGAACCCAAAACAATAAAGTAAATGGCAACGGGATCATACTTATCAGTAATTACCTTAAACGTAAATGGGTTGAATGCCCCAACCAAAAGACAAAGACTGGCTGAATGGATACAAAAACAAGACCCCTACATATGTTGTCTACAAGAGACCCACCTCAAAACAGGGGACACATACAGACTGAAAGTGAAGGGCTGGAAAAAGATTTTCCATGCAAATAGGGACCAAAAGAAAGCAGGAGTCTCAATACTCGTATCAGATAAAATAGACTTTAAAACAAAGGCTGTGAAAAGAGACAAAGAAGGTCACTACATAATGATCAAAGGATCGATCCAAGAAGAAGATATAACAATTATAAATATATATGCACCCAACACGGGAGCACCACAGTACGTAAGACAAATGCTAACAAGTATGAAAGGAGACATTAACAATAACACAATAATAGTGGGAGACTTTAATACCCCACTTACACCTATGGATAGATCAACTAAACAGAAAATTAACAAGGAAACACAAACTTTAAACGATACAATAGACCAGTTAGAC
Source organism: Bos javanicus (assembly GCF_032452875.1). NCBI lineage: Eukaryota > Metazoa > Chordata > Mammalia > Artiodactyla > Bovidae > Bos > Bos javanicus. The sequence goes on from NC_083894.1 coordinate 18,130,833, forward strand.
CTAATTGATATCTATAGGACATTTCATCCCAAAACAATGAATTTCACCTTTTTCTCAAGCGCACATGGAACCTTCTCCAGGATAGATCACATCCTGGGCCATAAAGCTAGCCTTGGTAAATTCAAAAAATAGAAATCATTCCAAGCATTTTTTCTGACCACAATGCAGTAAGATTAGATCTCAATTACAGGAGAAAAACTATTAAAAATTCCAACATATGGAGGCTGAACAACACGCTGCTGAATAACCAACAAATCACAGAAGAAATCAAAAAAGAAATCAAAATTTGCATAGAAACGAATGAAAATGAAAACACAACAACCCAAAACCTGTGGGACACGGTAAAAGCAGTCCTAAGGGGAAAGTTCATAGCAATACAGGCACACCTCAAGAAACAAGAAAAAAGTCAAATAAATAACCTAACTCTACACCTAAAGCAACTAGAAAAGGAAGAAATGAAGAACCCCAGGGTTAGTAGAAGGAAAGAAATCTTAAAAATTAGAGCAGAAATAAATGCAAAAGAAACAAAAGAGACCATAGCAAAAATCAACAAAACCAAAAGCTGGTTCTTTGAAAGGATAAATAAAATTGACAAACCATTAGCCAGACTCATCAAGAAACAAAGGGAGAAAAATCAAATCAACAAACTTAGAAACGAAAATGGAGAGATCACAACAGACAACACAGAAATACAAAGGATCATAAGAGACTACTATCAACAATTATATGCCAATAAAATGGACAACGTGGAAGAAATGGACAAATTCTTAGAAAAGTACAACTTTCCAAAACTCGACCAGGAAGAAATAGAAAATCTTAACAGACCCATCACAAGCATGGAAATTGAAACTGTAATCAAAAATCTTCTAGCAAACAAAAGCCCAGGTCCAGATGGCTTCACAGCTGAATTCTACCAAAAATTTAGAGAAGAGCTAACACCTATCCTGCTCAAACTCTTCCAGAAAATTGCAGAGGAAGGTAAACTTCCAAACTCATTCTATGAGGCCACCATCACCCTAATACCAAAACCTGACAAAGATCCCACAAAAAAAGAAAACTACAGGCCAATATCACTGATGAACATAGATGCAAAAATCCTTAACAAAATTCTAGCAATCAGAATCCAACAACACATTAAAAAGATCATATACCATGATCAAGTGGGCTTTATCCCAGGGATGCAAGGATTCTTCAATATCCGCAAATCAATCAATGTAATACACCACATTAACAAATTGAAAAATAAAAACCATATGATTATCTCAATAGATGCAGAGAAAGCCTTTGGCAAAATTCAACATCCATTTATGATAAAAACTCTCCAGAAAGCAGGAATAGAAGGAACATACCTCAACATAATAAAAGCTATATATGACAAACCCACAGCAAACATTATCCTCAATGGTGAAAAATTGAAAGCATTTCCTCTAAAGTCAGGAACAAGACAAGGGTGCCCACTTTCACCATTACTATTCAACATAGTTTTGGAAGTTTTGGCCACAGCAATCAGAGCAGAAAAAGAAATAAAAGGAATCCAAATTGGAAAAGAAGAAGTAAAACTCTCACTATTTGCAGATGACATGCTCCTCTACATAGAAAACCCTACAGATTCCACCAGAAAATTACTAGAACTAATCAATGACTATAGTAAAGTTGCAGGATATAAAATCAACACACGGAAATCCCTTGCATTCCTATACACTAATAATGAGAAAACAGAAAGAGAAATTAAGGAAACAATTCCATTCACCATTGCAACGGAAAGAATAAAATACTTAGGAATATATCTACCTAAAGAAACTAAAGACCTATACATAGAAAACTATAAAACACTGGTGAAAGAAATCAAAGAGGACACTAATAGATGGAGAAATATACCATGTTCATGGATTGGAAGAATCAATATAGTGAAAATGAGTATACTACCCAAAGCAATTTATAGATTCAACGCAATCCCTATCAAGCTACCAACAGTATTCTTCACAGAGCTAGAACAAATAATTTCACAATTTGTATGGAAATACAAAAAACCTCGAATAGCCAAAGCGATCTTGAGAAAGAAGAATGGAACTGGAGGAATCAACCTACCTGACTTCAGGCTCTACTACAAAGCCACAGTTATCAAGACAGTATGGTACTGGCACAAAGACAGAAATATTGATCAATGGAATAAAATAGAAAGCCCAGAGATAAATCCACGCACATATGGACACCTTATCTTTGACAAAGGAGGCAATAATATACAATGGATTAAAGACAATCTCTTTAACAAGTGGTGCTGGGAAATCTGGTCAACCACTTGTAAAAGAATGAAACTGGACCACTTTCTAACACCATACACAAAAATAAACTCAAAATGGATTAAAGATCTAAACGTAAGACCAGAAACTATAAAACTCCTAGAGGAGAACATAGGCAAAACACTCTCCGACATACATCACAGCAGGATCCTCTATGACCCACCTCCCAGAATATTGGAAATAAAAGCAAAAATAAACAAATGGGACCTAATTAACCTTAAAAGCTTCTGCACATCAAAGGAAACTATTAGCAAGGTGAAAAGACAGCCTTCAGAATGGGAGAAAATAATAGCAAATGAAGCAACTGACAAACAACTAATCTCAAAAATATACAAGCAACTCCTACAGCTCAACTCCAGAAAAATAAACGACCCAATCAAAAAATGGGCCAAAGATCTAAATAGACATTTCTCCAAAGAAGACATACAGATGGCTAACAAACACATGAAAAGATGCTCAACATCACTCATTATCAGAGAAATGCAAATCAAAACCACTATGAGGTACCATTTCACACCAGTCAGAATGGCTGCAATCCAAAAGTCTACAAATAATAAATGCTGGAGAGGGTGTGGAGAAAAGGGAACCCTCTTACACTGTTGGTGGGCATGCAAACTAGTACAGCCACTATGGAGAACAGTGTGGAGATTCCTTAAAAAACTGGAAATAGAACTGCCTTATGATCCAGCAATCCCACTGCTGGGCATACACACTGAGGAAACCAGAAGGGAAAGAGACACGTGTACCCCAATGTTCATCGCAGCACTGTTTATAATAGCCAGGACATGGAAGCAACCTAGATGTCCATCAGCAGATGAATGGATAAGAAAGCTGTGGTGCATATACACAATGGAGTATTACTCAGCCATTAAAAAGAATACATTTGAATCAGTTCTAATGAGGTGGATGAAACTGGAGCCTATTATACAGAGTGAAGTAAGCCAGAAGGAAAAACATAAATACAGTATACTAATGCATATATATGGAATTTAGAAAGATGGTAACAATAACCCTGTGTACGAGACAGCAAAAGAGACACTGATGTATAGAACAGTCTTATGGACTCTGTGGGAGAGGGAGAGGGTGGGAAGATTTGGGAGAATGGCAATGAAACATGTAAAATATCATGTAGGAAACGAGTTGCCAGTCCAGGTTCGATGCACGATGCTGGATGCTTGGGGCTGGTGCACTGGGACGGCCCAGAGGGATGGTATGGGGAGGGAGGAGGGAGGAGGGTTCGGGATGGGGAACACATGTATACCTGTGGCGGATTCATTTTGATATTTGGCAAAACTAATACAATTATGTAAAGTCTAAAAATAAAATAAAATTAGAAAAAATAAATAAATAAAACTTATTCAAACAAATATGAAAATATGGTATGTAACCTTCCATATTATATTTCTTAGGAATTACCTAATGCAAAGTTGTTGCTAAGCAGCAGTTGGGATGTATAATAGGTTGACATGTTTTCAATGTCATGTATGCCACTGGTGGCAAAAGGATGCAGCATTTTAAATCCAATCCCCATACACCAAAGCATTCAGAAGAAAGAGCTTCCTTTTCCTTAATCGTCAAAGGAAAATCCTAAGCATTAGTCTGACTGGAACAACTGAGTTCATATATGCACTCTGGAACCAGCTGTTGGGCACAAGGAGTTGTGTTATACTGAGGAATTAGGCCATCAGTGGCCCTAATGGCTGTTACTCAAAGGACAGGGGTAGAAGGGATGCAGAGAAGACAAAAAATTGACATCTAATTACAGAACTTACATATACTCTTTATTTCTATTAATTACTCCAGAAACAAATGTTTATTGAGTCTCTAATGACTTGGAGGCATGGGTAAGGCAGAGACTGAGAGAAATACAAAGAAATATGACAGAGCCCTTATCTTTCGCAAAACTAAAATCCAGTTTGATTTTAACCACAAAAACATGCAAAAAGATGGGAATACAGCAAGTTCTAAACTCTTAGGCATTGTCTTAGAGCAATGAGCGTTCAAAGAAAAGAAGGCTGGAGCAAGTGTACCACACATGCTCCTTAAAAGATACTGGGGCAATTCATAATATATAAAATGGAAATACGTGGCTGAAAAAATAATGTGAGCCTTTTAAAATTTTTATTGTTTTCCAACTTTTTATCTTGAAATAATTATACATTCACAGGAAGTTACAAAAAATGAAGAGGGAGGTCTCGTGTACCTTTGCCTGACGGTAACACCTATAGTATGATAGCCAAACCAGGGAATTGACACTGGCCAATGCACAGAGCTTATTCAGATTTCACTAGTTTTATATGCATTTATTTGCATGGGTACGTGTGTGTGAAATGCAGAGTTGTGTACCCTATACCACAGTCAATTCAGAGCACAGCTCTATCAGCCCAAAGCTCCCTCATGCTGCCCATTTACTGTTCTCTTTCTGTTCAGCTTTTAGAATTCTTTATATGTTCTATTCATAGTTATAATTCTTTTGATGCAACAGTAGTTTGCAAATAGTTTCTCCCAGTCTGTGGCTTGTGTTTTCTTCCTCTTAATTGGGTATGAGTGTGTCTTTTAAATCGGGTTAGTAATTTTTTAAACTTTGCTAGAATCTTTATTTAGGACATTTTAATCCAGCCATTATATTCATATACCTGCATAGAGAGATATCTCAAGTTATGTTCACTGAATGTCAACACTTACTACTTGTGAGTGGTAAGATGTGGAATAATGTGTTGCTTTCCTAATGTTTGCATATTATCTGAATTTTGTAACAGGCATGTATAATTTTTAAAAAAACAACAAAGTGATTGAAAAAAGATGTGTGGTTTGTATGAGAATAGAGAAGATGGGAGGTAATTTTAAGCAGGAGAAAAACATTCTTGACAGAGACACAGAAGTGGGAAACAGGAAAGAAAGAAACAAAGAAAGGAAAAGACAGGACTGACCCAAAGAGCGGGTAGAAGTAGGTGAGCCATAGGGCAAGGGATCCTGAAAGACCACAAAAACTTTAGATTATATGATAGATGTAAACAGTGATGATGCTAATAAAAATCAGTTCAGTTCAGTCGCTCAGTCGTGTTCAACTCTTTGCAACCCCATGGACTGCAGCACGCCAGGCCTCCCTGTCCATCACCAACTCCGGGAGTTTACCCTAACTCATCTCCATTGAGTCGGTGATGCCATCCAACCAACTCACCCTCTGTCATCCCCTTCTCCTCCCACTAATAAAAATAAGAATTAATTTCCAAGGTGTCAATCAAATAATCTGATGATTTGATTTAATAGAAGGTGAAGAAATTGGAAATAGTCATATATTGTAAAGTTGTTTTTATTAAAAAAAATATATTCACTCCAAAATGCTGAAATTACATATATTAAGTTCTCTGTACACATTTAGCCTTTATTGATCTGGATAGTAAAATTTTAAGCTACATTCTGAGCATAATGATTAAGTATGTAAGCAAAGCTGTAAAATACATTTTTTCCATGAAACCAAAACATATATATTCTCTTTTCCTCTAAGATGCTTATAGTTACACTTGTGCTAATTGTGTGTCACAGAGCCTTTCACAACATTTTTTTTTTGGCATGACATGTTTTAATTAAAGAGTCATATTTCAGTTTAGGAGGTTACCTAAATAATAACACATTTCAACAGTGACAATGCCAATTTCAGAATTTTGTCATATATGCTGAAATTGGAATATTAAAAACTGGATTGCATTGATTTCAACAAAATGTTTTTCAAAGAAGAAAATTATTTACAATATTTGACTTGTAGAATCAATAATTTTAGAAGAAGCTCACAAATTATGCAGTTCTATGTTCTCATTAAGATTAGAAAATTAAGGCACAGAGAGGATGTGATTTATCTGAAACTGTACATTTTAAATGTTTACTCAGAATCTAACCTCAAGTTTTAACTCCAAATCCAGCATCTTTTCCACTGTACTGTTCTGTGTGTTAGATATAAAAGCTGATTCTAGTGAAATTCACTGAAATAAGAATCCATACATGACACCTCGCTCTTCATTGGTAGAAATTCCCTCATGACTTATTCATATGTTCTGTGTATAATTCCACTGAGCTACAAAGAATATGAATTTTTCTTAGAAGCTGAGACCAACTGTTAGCAAGAGTGTTAGAATTCAGAATGCAGGACTGAAATAGCTTATTAGAAGACCACATATCATGAGGAGTTACTGACATTTCTTCCTCAAATACCAGGGCTCAGGCCTGAAGCATTTCTAAAACTTGCCAGGGAAAATGTAAGCTCAAAATCCAACCAGTTTTGGCACATGTAACTCTACAAAGAGTGGCACAGTCATTCATTAACAATAAATGAAGTAGTAAAAAAGACAAAAATGCCTTTCCACAGACACCTAGCTTTAATCTTTTTAATAAATACACTCAATAGTTAAATTGCTGTCCATGATGTCTTACTAATTGTATTCTATCATGTACATTACTTCAGAAGAATGTGAGATACACACACACACACACACACACACACACACACACACTGTAGGAACTGCTTTAACATAGAAAGGGAACCTGGGACCACATATTTTCAGAAAATGCTCTCTATAAGCCTCCAGATTGGTGGAACACAGATGCATCCCATATATGATTCTTAGTATAACAGCACTTACTTCCATTATTTATTTGCAGTATATGTGTCAGTCACTCAGTCATGTCCGACTCTTCGCTACCCCATGGACTGTAGCCCGCCAGGCTCCTTGGTCCATGGGATTCTCCAGGCAAGAATACTGGAGTAGATTGCCAGTCCCTTCTCCAGGGGATCTTTCCGACCAGGGAATTCTTGCTGGTGGTGAATTCTTTACCACCTGAGCCACCAGGGGATCCCTATTTGCAGTATAGTTGGCTTATAATTCAGTTTTACCATAACAACACTTAAAGATAAACTAAGAACACATTATTGTCTATTATAGAGGTGGAAGCATCATCTGAGTCTTAAGGAGATAGACTAACGCAGGATATTACAGCTAGAAAGTTGAGGTCATAGCCATGGAATTCAACTGCTTTTACTTAGGCAGTCAAATACTCTTTCCACTGTTTTTTCTTCTCACGACAGCCAATGTTTATGTAGTTATTTGTATTTTAAGTCTCAGCAACTTTTGTAAATTTGGAGAAAAATATTAGATTGAGTTCTGTGTTAATTTTTTTCTCTCATTACTGCAAGTGTGTAACTACTCATTTAGGATAAATTAAAACACAAAAGGCAAATTTAATGACATGAGAGTTAAATAATATGTAAAATTAACCCATATGATGACTTTCCTAGTTATGGTTTATATTTTCCCCTCTTAAGCTCATCCAAACTCATTTTGCACTTGGTTCTTAACTATTAAAAAATAAAGCAAACTACTGTATTATCCAAGGCAATTTTTCCCTCTCATTAATAATTTCAAATACTCCTTCTATAAAATTTTCTGACTAGTCCAAGAAAAATGAAGATGAAAAGTTTTGCCTAGTCAGTAACAGAACATGAAGAAAATCAATCTAGACAGTGTGTGTGCTATAGATAGATAGATATACATGTTTATGTGCAATTCAACTTGAAATAGTTTTAAATTTAAATTTATTTAATTGTAATGGTCTAGGCCCACATTATTTATAGTTTTGCACAAACATTAAGGCATTTCTGTAATCAATATATGTTGAAAGTAGATTTAAGTCTGGAGTTCTGCTTCATGTTATTTGTAAGATATTGGAGTTTAGGTATGTGGAGTGTGGTGGTTAGAGGCACATTATATTCACAATGAAGCTTAAAATAGTGCAAGCATATTAAGTGGTCCAAGACACAAAACATGTTTATAATCTATTTAACAGAATATCACTATCAATCTCTAAAAATCCTAAAAAAGTTTTAAATGCAATTGCATAGGTAAATCTACCTTTTCTAATATTAATTCTTGCTAAGTGAATCTTTAAAGGTATAAAGTATGTAACTAGTTTGGTAAAACATCAGAAACAATGTATTTATAAGGATTTTATTTGATATAAATATTACTAGTGAAATTCTAGTTATCAAAAAGAAACACTAGCCAGACATAAACATAAACTCTGGCTTATTTCCATTTTTATATTATATACTTACAGGAAAGAAGACCATTAAAAAGTATTTAAAATAAATGAATAATTGGGTTTCACTATTTTAGTAGTATTTATTCTAAGTTGTGGAGAAGGAAATGGCAACCCACTCCAGTATTCTTCCTGGAGAATCCCACGGACAGAGGTACCTGGTGGGCTGCAGTCCATGGCGTCACAAGAGTCGGACACAACTTAGCGACTAAACCACCACCACCATTCTAAGTTGAATATTTGAACCATTTTTTGAGTTGAACTGATGTATACATTGACTAGTGACTGTTTCAAATTGATCCAGATAAAATTATGGCTTGCATTTTCATTTAGGAAATTTGAGAAACCACATGTAAAGAATCTAGAGGATAATGCTTTTAACAGTTTTGCTTGAAAGTGAATTGATCTTCTGGGAAAATATTCATATCTCATAAATGTAGGCAAGACAAGATTACACACAGTAAATCTGGATCTGTTAACTATAATTCTCCTTCAATTGCAAAGTAGACAAATACCTATAGGGAAAAAATACGCTTGGCTCAATAAGATTGTGAAACTAAAATATCTTATTGAAAAGCTTCAATTGAGAAACTGATTGCTTTTGTGGTACTTCTACTAGTGAGAAAGAATAGAAATGTTTATTTTATCCTTTGTATCATTTCTATAAAACCATCTAGGTTTCCTTTAGAACAAGTGATGCAGAGAAATCTTGGAGTATGACAGTATCTTTAAAGGTCAGTGCGTCCAACCTCTTTCCTAAAGTGGGGGAGTTCTGCAATACACCAGACAAAGGTCTTTTCTTTTGTTATATTTAACAATGCTATAATTTTCTTCCTATGCCTCTCATTCTTCATGATCATCATGCCCGTTTCCCTCAGCAGTCCAGAGCTCTTAGTTACCATTTTCCAGATAATCATCATCTAATCTCCCAGAATGGCACACAAAAAAACTGAACAAAGTATTTAAAATATGTTCACATCACTGCACAGGACAGTAATGCCACCCTAAATAAGAGTATTTTTTTTTGACATGGAATTATAATTGGATTACTCTTTTATAGGCATGCCTCTGGCATCACATGAGTTTACCTTTTGTTAACCTCTTGAACCCTGTACTTGTATACTTAAATTTAGATGGAAATACAGGATTTTCTATTTATTTTAATTCAAGGTCATTTTCTCTGTATATCAAATAAAAATTTTATAACCATTCATCCTGTCTTTTTCTTATCTAGATTGTATTAGACAAGATCAAAAAGGACAAATAACTGGAAATTTTGCTCTAGATTGACATTAATCCTATAGCCAACACCCTTAGTCTTAATTAACCTGTTTTCCTGACTAAGGGCTTCCTTGGTGGCTCAGCAGTAGAAGAATCTGCCTGCAATGCAGGAGCCACAGGAGCTGCAAGTTCGATCCCTGGGTTAGCAAGATCCCCTGGAGGAGGAAATGGCAGCCCACTCCAGTATTCTTGCCTGGAGAATCCCATGGACAAAGGAACCTGGCAGGCTACAGTCCACAGGGTTGCAAAGAGTCAGAAACGACTGAAGAGACTTAGCACATGACTGTCTAAACCACATCTTTGATCAAAAAGTAATTCATTAATTCACTCAACACATTTATTGTGGACCTGCTCTCTGCCAAGAAGTCCTATTTGTCTTTTGCAGCAATATGAAAAAACAGATTAATCACTTGTGGAGTTTAATTAACGAACAAATTAAAGCCTTATCAAGTACAATATATATCTGTAACATTTATCTTGTCTACTAGTTTGCTAATCCTACTGAAAGAGAAAGGTTATTTTAATATGATGTATTCTTATTCCATTCTTTCTTCCATAAAATTCTCAGTTCAATTACATGTTCTTGACTTTAAAACACCCTGTTCAAACAACACAAGAGAAGACTCTACACATGGACATCACCAGATGGTCAATACCAAAATCAGATTGATTATATTCTTTGCAGCCAAAGATGGAGAAGCTTTATACAGTCAGCAAAAACAAGACTGGGAGCTGACTGTGGCTCAGATCATGAAATCCTTATTGCCAAATTCATACTGAAATTGAAAAGAGTGGGGAAAATCACTAGATCATTGAGGTGTGACCTAAATCAAATCCCTTATGATTATACAGTGGAAGTGACAAATAGATTCGCGGGATTAGATATGATAGACAGAGTGCCTGAAGAACTATGGACAGAAGTTCATGACATTGTACAGGAGGCAGGGATCAAGACCATCTCCAAGAAAAAGAAATTCAAAAAGGCAAAATAGTTGTCCGAGGAAGCCTTACAAATAGCTGTGAAGAGAAGAGAAGCGAAAAGCAAAGGAGAATAGGGAAGACATACCCATTTGAATGCACAGTTCTGAAGAACAGCAAGGAGAGATAAGAAAGCCTTTCTCAGTGATCAATGCAAAGAAATAGAGGAAAACAACAGAATGGGAAAGACTAGAGATCTCTTCAAGAAAATGAAAGATACCAAGGGAACATTTTATGCAAAGATGGGCTCAATAAAGGACAGAAATGGTATGGACCTAACAGAAGCAGAAGATATTAAGAAGAGGTGGCAAGAATACACAGAAGAACTCTACAAAAAAGACCTTAACTCGGATAACCACAATGGTGTGTGGTCACTCACCTAAAGCCAGACATCCTGGAATGCAAAGTCAAGTGGGCCTTAGGAAGCATCACTACGAACAAGGCTAGTGGAGGTGATGGAATTCCAGTTGAACTATTTGAAATCCTAAAAGATGATGTTCTGAAAGTGCTGCACTCAATATGCCAGCAAATTTGGAGAAGTCAGCAGTGGCCACAGGACTGGAAAAGGTCGGTTTTCATTCCAATCCCAAAGAAAGGCAATGCCAAAGAATATTCAAACTACCACACAATTGCACTCATCTCACATGCTAGCAAAGCAGTGCTCAAAGTTATCCAAGCCAGGCTTCAACGGTATGTGAACTGTGAATTTCCAGATTTCAAGCTGGATTTAGAAAAGGCAGCGGACTCAGACATCTAATCGCCAACATCCGTTGGATCATCAAAAAGCAAAAGAGTTACAGAAAAACATCTACTTCTGCTTTATTGACAATGCCAAAGCCTTTGACTGTGTGGATAACAAATTCTGTGGAAAATTCTACAAGAGATGGGAATACCAGACCACCATTCTTGCCTTCTAAGAATCTGTATGCAGGACAAGAAGCAACAGTTAGAACTGGATATGGAACAACAGACTGGTTCCAAATAGGAAAAGGAGTTCATCAAGTCTGTATATTGTCACCCTGCTTATTTAACTTATATGAAGAGTACATCACGTGAAACGCGAGGCTGGATGAAGCACAAGCTGGAATCAAGATTGCTGGCAGAAATATCAATAACCTCAGATATGTAGGTGGCACCATCTTTAGGGAAGAAAGCAAAGAAGAACTGAAGAGCCTCTTGATGAAAGTGAAAGAGGAGAGTGTAAAAGTTCATTTAAAACTCAACATTCAGAAAACTAAGATCATGGCACTTGGTCCCATCACTTCATGGCAAATAGATGGGGAAACAATTGAAACAGTGACAGATTTTGTTTTTTTTGGGTTCCAATATCACTGCAGATGGTGATTGCAGCCATGAAATTAAAAGACACCTGCTCCTAGGATGAAAAACTATGACCAACCTAGACAGAGTATTAAAAAGCATAGACATTACTTTTCCAACAAAGGTCCATCTAGTCAAAGCTATGGTTTTTCCAGTAGTCATGTATGGATGTGAGAGTTGGACTATAAAGAAAGCTGAGTGCCAAAGAATTGATGCTTTTGAACTGTGGTGTTGGAGAAGACTCTTGAGAGTCCCTTGGACTGCAAGGAGATCAAACCAGTACGTCCTAAAGGAGATTAGTCCTGGGTATTCATTGGAAGGACTGATGCTGAAGTTGAAACTCCAACACTTTGGCCACCTAATGGGAAGAAATGACTCATTTGAAAAGACCCTGATGCTGGGAAAGATTAAAGACGGGAGGAGAAGGGGACGACAAAGGATGAGTTGTTTGGATGGCATCACCGACTCAATAGACATGAGTTTGAGCAAGCTCTGGGAGTTGGTGATGGACAGGGAAGCCTGCTGTGCTGCAGTCCATGGGGTCACAAAGAGTCACACATGACTGAGTTGACGGAATTGAACTGAACTGACTTGGCTTTAAAATATCAATGTAGTTTTCACTAGTATATACCTTCTTGGTTTGAATATTTGAACATCTCTCATCCCACATATAACAATCCCCATTATTCCTCCTTGGTGGTCCTGCTAAATAAAAATTAATTGTGCAGATTGACACTGCTAGGCCACCATAATTCAGTCTGCCACTTCCACAGCAAAACTCTATACTGGAATTAATTCTTGTGTTTCCCTAGTCACTTCACTCTTATCGTTCAGAGTTGTTATTTCAAATACCCTCTTGTCACTTCAGACTTCATATATCTACAGGCTCCTTTCTCTCTCAGCTCCTATTTCTTGGAGAAAATAGAAGCCATAAGCCGTGAACTCATTGGTACAAACCTATACAATTTCCTGAACGTCTTCCCTTCCAGGAGAGCCTGTTCTACTTATTCTTTGTTTTTCATATAGGTTCAATATTTTTCTCTATGTTAATTTCTTTCTTAAATGAGCTCATATCTATGCTAATTTTTCCCTTTTGAAACAACTCCTGTCTTTTTCTCTTTCACCCTCACACCAGAGTTTTTTTCACTTGTTCAGTCTCTAAGACCTTTCTGATTTTTGCAACCCCATGGACTGTAACACATCAAGCTTCCCTGTCCTTCATTATCTCCTGGAGTTTGCTCAAATTCATGTCCATTGAGTTTTTTACTAGCTCTTTATACTAATTCTCCTTAACTCAGTCTGTCTTTTGCCTGTGACTCCTCAAAGCACTATAAAGACCTTGCTATTATATCCAGTAACTGTTTCACCCTCTTTTCTACAAATAGCTAATTTCTTCATCTAACGATATGATCTTTTTGAAACATTTTCTCCCTTTCCTATACAAGCCACTGTGCACTTTCAGTTTTCCTCCTAAACTTCTCACCCCTTCTTTCCAGTCAGCTTTGCTGGTGCCCCTTCCTGAAACCAAACTGTAAATGAACAAGGATCTTAAGGTCCGCCTCCCTGAGCTAGCTAACACAGAAACATTCCTGAGAAAATATTTACATCACCAGGGTATATGCCTCCCCTGAAGATCCAAGTATTATAGCTAACTGTCAGATGGATGTTTCCATACGGGTACAACACAGAAAACTTCAGCACAACAGTCTCAATACTGAGTTCATTATCTAGAATGGGTCCAGACAAAAAGAATAAACTCAGTGTTTGCCGAATTTTAAAGAAAATTTCTCTTTACTTGTCCTCATTCTAATATCATTAAGACATCTGACCTCATTATCAAAACATTCTCAGGAAATGAACTTATATTAGCAAATTATACTTTGGAGGGAATTTAAACCAGTCTTATATCTTTCCAAAGGTGATCGTTTTTAAGCCATTTCTATTGTTACTTGAGGGTCAAAATTTTTTTTGCAAAGAGTCCTTCCAATGTTCATGAAATTACATTACATTCCCTCTGTGTCATTTTATAAATAAAAAGTGAAGAGACTTTGGACCCCTAAGTGACTAAATTGAATCAGTGCCGGTCTGTAATTCCAGTATCTCAAAGTTCTGTAAATCACAAATATCTTAAAGAATTTGTTGCAGATTATGACAACAAAACCTATTCCAATCTGACACTAAGCTATTCTTGGTCTTTGTCCCACCCACTGTAAATACTGATACATTTCATTGCAGAACTATTAATGTGTTAAGAGTGTAGCATATTTCCCCAGACCCTGAGGTATTACTTAACATATTCTATACACCCATTTTTACCTTTCTAAAATCTAAGACATTGATCTCAAGGTTATTAGATCAAGAATTCTGAGCATGTTTATCAAACTTCAGGTTTGCATAATTTATTTCTATAAGAAGAAGGTAGATCTCCTTTTTGTTTCATATGAAATCACTGAGAGAAAGCCATTTTAAAAAGCCATACTTTTAGAGAATAATTTACCACACACATTTTCAGGATACTTGTTTTATATAGCTGGGTTGACTTTGGTGTCTTACAAGGTCTAACTCCTTTCCTGTTTTCCTTGGCCTGTCAATGGTGAATCAGTTAATTAATGCTACTGTGACTCCCTTAGTCTTCAAAAACCTCATAGGTCCTACTACAGTTTAAGACCAGCACTGCATAATCCAAGTGATTTTTGAACAATGATCCTTTATGGTTGCTGGATTAAAAAGCTCAGCTATTTCATAGCTTAGAAATTTCAGGCTCAATGAGGTAAACTGATATAGATGAGGGCTGATCCACTACTCTTGGTGCCCAGCTGAAATAACAAAGCCTTCTGAAAACTTCACCACCTCTCCAAGTGTGTGGTCTTGCAGGCACCCACACACTTGTCTTCACAGTTGCCACATTTCACTCACTAGAGATATAATTGTAGATTTTGGCCCATGTAACCCCCACACACTTCATGCTGCCCTGATGCTCAGCCAGCACTTAGAAATTCTCAGGGCTATACCTTTCTATTTCCCATCACCACTACCACCCTCAATCCCATTCTACTTAGGCTTTTATTCAAGGACCTTTGAAACAGTCCTCAAGATGTTCTAGAGAGACTAGCAGTGTGCCCTGCCTAAATAAAATAATCCTGAGTAACCAGAGAGTCTCGGGTGATTTATGAATATTGATAAAAATTCATGCAGATGGCCCTGAAAAGTTTATAAGAATCTTCCAATAATGGCGTTTTTAAGTTTTCATGCTTTAGGGTGGTTTCTTTCAGTTTGAAAAAAGGTGAATGTCTGAAATTAAAGCATGCATAATAAAGCTGTGTTTTATGATTATGCTCTAAAAAGCATATGTTCTATGCCTTTCTCCTAAATTTAAATTAATACTCTTTTTAAAGGAAATAAAGGAACTAAATTATGCAACTGCCTTATTGTTAAGTTGTGAGACTGAAGCACTTTCCAACCTGATAAGAAAATACAAACATACATGCATACACACAAGTCGGACCCTTACCTATAGGGCCTGGACTTGATTTTTATGACTCTGTATAATTCCTTGTCCCCTGAAGGCTTATTGTTTGTAACATAGCAATGAATGCTTGTTGTTATTATTGAAGCAGTTTTGCTGCTGCTTCAGGTTTTGTATTTCTTTTGCTTTATTTTACAAGAGGATTAAAATCTTAAAATTTTGCTGCTTAATTAACTGCCAGTTTTGTGTTTTACAAAATCATTTTTTTACAGTGTTAAGAATTAGGATGTAAATATCAGAAACAAAACAGCTTCAAATGACTTAGAATTTATAATTAGTGAAATGATCTGTTTTGTAACTCACAATGAATTCCTTGGTTCATAGCTACTTTTTTTTTTTCCTTGCACATACAAAACTTTGCCCTTAAAACTTTTAAGAGACCTAAGCTCAAATAAATTTAAAATAAAATCTAGATAGCTTTGCCATCTACAAATAAAGTGAATATTCAGAATTTTGGGCTGCTCGGAGATACTGAATCAGTTGTGCTGAGATTCATTAATTTCCACAATTGGAATCAATTTTTTAGCTCACAAGAGAGTATTTAAAGCAGTTTTGAAGCAAATCAGTAATTGTGAAATGAAATATCACATCATCTTCTCAGCTTGAAACAGATATAAAAATGCAAATTTAATCATTAAAGGTAATCCTATAAATATTTCTAGTTATATCAATCATATAAATAAAAATCAGTTAAACATTCATGATAAGTATATGTACGAACTGAACCCACCTATGGAATAACAATTATACAGGGCCTGCTTTGTGCTGTTGCTGAAAGCAGATTTCATTTTTTCAAAGATGTGCATTTGAAGAAGACTTAATTCAGGAAATCCTAATCAATAGGACAAAATGACACAAATTAACATAAAATCTTCAGAGTATTTGCTCATAATCAGTGAACATCTTACTGAAGTATTTCAGGAACCATAGGATTGAGATGGTAGAAAGATCTGTAAAAAGCTTCAAAGGATATCAAATTCACTTAATAATGACACATAAATTTATATTCATTAAATAAGAAAAGCTCATGTCCATGCTTCTCCCATTGATTAATTTAGCCACACAGTGTTAAGTAGAAAATAGCTTCTCTTTAAGGTATCCTGCTCTCATTTAACATAATTGCAGTGGTCACCACAAGTCAAGGAAAGAGGTTGTGGCCACTTTTTAAAATTAGCCTAAATTCTAATTTCTCTGAATAACATTGGGATGAAAAAAAGTTGTAAAGTTTGAAAACTAAGTAAATATTTTGTTGTTTATCCGTAGGAAATCAGAAGGAACAAACATTAGTGGCAAATGTAGTCTTTATTCGGAGAAGGCAATGGCCACCCACTCCAGTACTCTTGCCCGGAAAATCCCATGGATGGAGGAGCGTGGTAGGCTACAGTCCATGGGGTCGCAAAGAGTTGGACACGACAGAGCGACTTCACTTGGTCTTGGTAGTCTTTATTGCAAATGAAGATGAGTAGGAAAATTCATAGCAGAGGAGACTATTATAGAAAAATCCTTGGTTATGAGCTTCAGAATGCAAATGTTAAATCTGGGTGTTTTTTCCTTTAAGGCTTGTGGCTAGTTTGGCCATAACAGGATTGGCATTCAATAAGAGACTTTGGGAAAAAAAAAAAAAAAAGGAAAAAGAAACAAAAATTGATTTAAATTATCACCCCTTAAGAAAGCACTGAAGGCCAATTTCAATGAGAAATAGCTTCAAAAAGCTGGTTTATGAGGTCTCCAAAGATAAATAGAGGAGTTTGTTCATTGGAAGGACTGATGTTGAAGCTGAAACTCCAATACTTTGGCCACCTGATGCAAAGAGCTGACTCATTTGAAAAGACCCTGATGCTGGGAAAGATCGAAGGCAGGAGGAGAAGGGACGACAGAGGATGAGATGGTTGGATGGCATCACCGACTCGACGGACATGAGTTTGGGTAAACTCCAGGAGTTGGTGATGGACAGGGAGGCCTGGCGTGCAGCAGTCCATGGGGTCACAAAGAGTCGGACATGACTGAGTGACTGAACTGAACTGAACTTGTTAGTCAGATTTCCCAGGGTTGCTTAACTTCTCTGGGTCATACCTACCACATCTGTAAAACATAAAGAGCCATGAAGATATTTAATTATTTAGAGATTTCCTGAGGCAATGTCTCTAGGTCCCTTTCAATCTGGGGTATACAACATAAGAAGGTCCTAGAAACCAGCATAAAATGGCAATTTGATAAAAGGTGATAAACTGAATGATTATTTCTGATAAAAAGGCAATTAGGATGAGAAACAACAGGAATTCAGGGAAGGAGCATCTTCAATTAATTAAAGGAGAGTTTAGTTCTATCAACGTATTAGGAGAGCATACATCCAAGATAAAAATGAGGTTTGTTGAAACTATGGTTGCTTACAAGGATAGTGGGAGTGAGGGAGATGAATTAGGAGTTTGGGATTAACATATACACACTACTATCTATAAAATAAATAAGGACCTACTGTATAGCCCATGGAACTATATTCAGTATCTTATAATGACCTATAATGGAAAATTATCTGAAAAATATATACACATAAATGTATAACTGAAGCACTTTGCTGTATACTTCAATACAACATTGTAAGTTAGCTATACTTCAATTTTTTAAAATGAACACTTAATATAGTCATAGAATTCAAACAGAAAGCAAGTGAGGTTTGTTGAAATTGGTGCTGTTGAGAAATTATCATGCGTGACTAACGAAGTCTGAAGTGCAAATTCAAAATTCAACCAAATAGAAAATAAAATAAGAACACCCTAGGCACAGAAGCCTAGATTTCCCAACCTCTGTTGTGACTAGGTTGTGATCAAGAGATAGAATTCTGAATTTGTGATCAAGAGATAGAATTCTGAATACTGGAATATGAGTAGCACTCATGTGGTCCCCTTATAAGCCTGGCTCTTCAGAGCATCCTGCATGATCCTGCTGTTCTCTTTATCTGTCCTGTGATGCCTGAAAGCATAAGTAGTCACAAGGTCCCCATTAGACCAAAAAAATGTATTTATATTGTTTTTTGATATGCATTTTGCTTTTTGATATGGCAGTGTCGGGGTCCAGCCCTGGCTGATCCAGGGAGTTTGAAGTGGAGACGGCGTCGGCGAATACACTGGCTTTAATTAAATATTAATTAGAGATATAAAGAGTACTAGAATAAGGATAGCTCAGCAGGAAAATTCAGTGGAGAAAAGAGGCTGAGTAACTTGGTTTATGCGGGAAACCAGTAAAACTTCAAGACAAGAAGCTTGTACCACTTACGAAGGCCGCAGGCGTCCTTCCGTTCTCCCGTAGGAGAGGAGACACTGAGGCCTCTGCGGTTGGATCTTAGAAGCCCAGGCATAATTAGTAAGCATGGCGGGTTCCATGCTCCAGATGGAGACTCAGCCAGAGTTTGAGAGAGAGAACGACATGGGGAGACCAGTATTTTGAGGAACTGATCCCCATTCTTTATTTTCCAGAGTCTGTTTTTATACACTGAGATGTTATACAAAAGTCATGCGGGGACAGCAGTCCTGACTTTTATTAAAGTCAGGTGCTTCATACAAATGTATACAGAGGTCTTAGGGGTGTGACATCATCTTCTGGCCAGGGGGCCTGCTGACAATTTATGACCCTCTCCTTGTGACAGCGGTCAGTCAACCAGAACACTTATTTCTCCAAGGGTGATTATTCTTAAAACAGACGCCACCTTCCGAAGGTACCAGATAAAGTTACATTTCTATAGGGTGAGAATATAGTGGGTTTTAATTAAGGAAAGAATTTGCTTAGCCTAAGGTCTAACGTGATTAATATCAAAGGTTAATACTTATTTCTTCTATATATTCATTAACGTGTATAAGGGCAGGGGATGTGGAGACTTAGCAGTAAACATTGGCTCAACAAATGAAAAACCCTTCACCAATACAATTTCTAATCAGCCCATTATACATATACTAATAGTTTTCTAACTTCTCTAAAGAACCTGTTTTTAGAAGGTTTAAAGCATCTCATGCCTCTCACGGTTGGGAGGCTGTGAGCAATCACATGTGGCCAGACAAGCCTGTCAGGCACGCTAGAGAACCTTCAGAGGAGTTTGTAGGTTAAAACACTCTTGTCATGCCCAGGAATTATCATTAACTGGAGCTCTAAGTTAACTCCTTCTCCGAAAGAGGTGGTGGGGGACAGCCCCCCGTAAAGTCAGAGGTGTAGGTGAGAGCACAAAGTAGTAAAGTAGGCAGGCTCTGGTTATGGGGGTAGATGCTCGAGGATTTCCAGGGGGACTCCTGAGGCTCGATCCCACCTTTGCGTATGTCGAGCCTCCTTCCTCATGACCTTTGCCACGGGCCGAGTGCCTCCCGCCAGCTCCCCGCATGGCAGTGTAAAACTCTTTTAAAAATTACTTTTACATGGTTGGTGTTGTTCAGTTGCTAAGTCATGTCTGACTCTTTGCAACCCCATGAGCTGCAGCACACCAGGCTTCTCTGTCCTTCACTATCTCCCGGAGTCTGTTCAAACTCGTGTCCATTGAGTCAGTGCTGCCATCCAACCATCTCATCCTCTGTTGTTACCTTCTCCTGCCTTCAGTCTTTCCCAACATCAGGGTCTTTCCCCATGAGTCAGCTCTTTGCATCAGGTGGCCAAACAATTGGAGCTTCATCTTCAGCATCAGTCCTTCAAGTGTTATTATTATGCCTTTTGACCGTCTTCACTATTTTTCCCACCCCCGCCCTCTGCCTCTGGAAGTCATTAATCAATTCTCTGTGTTTATGAGCTTATTTTTTTATTTTTAGATTTTACGTGTAAGGTAGATCATAAGGTATCTGTCTTTCTCTGTTTGACTTACTTCACTTAGCAGAATGCCCTCAAGGTCCATCCATGTTGTCACAAATGGAAAATTTCATTCCTTTTTATGATTGAATAATGTTCTATTCTCTCTCTCTATATATACTATATATTATATAGCATATATACATATATTACATATACCATAATATCTTTATCCATCTATCAATGGACATTTAGTTCTTTCCATATCTTGGCTATTATAAATGGTGCTGAAATGAACAGGAGGTGGGTGCAGATATCTTTTCAAGTTAGTGTTTTTGTTTTCCTTGGATAAATACCCAGAAGTGGAATTTCTGAATCACATAGCAGTTCTATTTTTCCTTTTTTGAGGAATCCTCGTACTGTTTTCCATAGTGACTGCATCCATTTACATTCTTGCCGACACTGCACAAGGGTTCTATTTTCTCCACATCATCATCAACGTTTGTTATCTCTTTTTGATGAGCTAACATTCCGACAAGTGTGAGGTGATGTCTCATTGTGGTTTTGATTTGCATTTTCCTGATGATTAGTAATGCTGAGCATCTTTTCATGTGCCTGTTGGCCATCTGTATGTCTTCTTTGAAAAATGTCTATTCAGGCCTTCTGCCCAGTTTTGAATCTTTTTTTTTTGCTATAGAGTTATAATGATTTTAAATGTATTTTGGATTTTAACCCCTTTCTAGATCTATGATTTGCAAATATTTTCTCCCATTCGGTAGGTCGCTCTATTTTGTTGACAATTCCTTTACTGTGCAGAAACCTCTTAGTTTAATACCGTCCCACTTAGATTATTAAGAACAAATAATCTCATTTGCCTCTCATGTCTACCATCATCAGTCTTTTGAGACAATCCTATCCTTTTGTTGAGAAAGGTTGATATTAGCATCTCTGTGATTCAACATCCAGGTAATCTCCCCTCTCATCTGCTTTGACTTTGGCAGAACACTTACTCAGCAACTGTAATCACATTCCTTTCCCCTTGTTTATTTTGAAGGTACTTCTGATAAGTCATTGTCTTTCAGCATAAGATTCTGGGCATTTAATTCACCAGCTCCATATCCTTATTTTATATGCTATAGTGAAAGTGAAGTCGCTCAGTCATGTCCGACTCTTTGCGACCCCATGGACTGTAGCCCACCAGGCTTCTCTGTCCATGGGATTTTCCAGGCAAGAGTACTGGAGTGGGGTGCCATTTCCTTCTTCAGGGGATCTTCCCAACCCAGGGATTCAACCCGGGTCTCCCGCATTGTAGGCAGACGCTTTACCATCTGAGCCACCAGGGAAGTCCTTTTATATGTTATATCAGGGTCTTATAGTCTGCCCTCCCTACCTGTGTACTCAGAGACTTGTTACTTCGGCCCCTGAATCCTTGATCTACAGTTTTAGTGAAAACGTCCTTAATGTTTGCTGACAAGCCTTATAGGATCTGAATTGCTGACTGGGTACTGCGGCCAGCTGCTGTCCACTAATCATACCTCTACTTCAGCAGACACCGTCTCTTGGAATTAGACAATTTGGGGAGCCTGGCAGACGAGGGTCCATGAGGTTGGAAGCGACTGAGCCCAAGCATGAGCACTAATGATTCTGAGCTCATAGCTGTCTTTTCCAGTCATAAATCAGTCTCTTGATTAGCATATTTGTACAGGCTTATTCTCATGTGCCGCATCTTTAAATAAACCACTGCAAACACCAAAGTCTGAAGTCCTTCTTAAAACATCATTTTGTGTTTTCCCATCTAATCCATTCACTAGTATGCCTCAGAAAAGATGGCATTTAGAGTACTGAATCTTATTTTTCATTATTCTAAAGTTAAATAACAGACTTTCCATTAAGCTTGATATAAAAAAAGTTACAAGTGGCACCAATTCCTTTGGAAATAAAAATACTGTTCAGGACGCTAAAACTTAGTTAAGAGTTAATTTGATTCATTGAGGAAACCATATATGGCAATCAGTTCATCTCCACTTATATGACTACCCGACCAAATCTCCATGGAAAAAATTAGACTGCGTTCAAAATGAAAATATTATCTGAAGCAAGGTATACAGAGAATTCCATGGACAAAGGAGCTCGGCAGGCTGCAGTCCGTGTGGTCACAAAGAGCCGGACACAACTGAGTGACTAACACTTTCACTTTCACACACAAGTCTACTATGTGAGATATATGAGCTGATGCTCAGTAACATCTCCACCCTTAGTCTCTCCCCTGATACCGACCAGAGAATAAGACCTTTCAAACTCAGTGCTCCCATTAGATTTTAGAAATGCGAGTTAGCATATGAGATCTGAAAGATAAAGGAGAAGAAAAACCCACTATTTTCGGTAATATTTGCTGGGACATGAGTAAACATCAGCAGATGGCAGATATGGGAACTTGTCCATGACTTTCAAGCACCCTCCACTGAATTACCCACTTCAGTGCTATAGTTCTAGCAGTTTGGAATTTTCTAAAACAGGCTTTGTAAATTTTTCCCTATCCATCTCAAACAATTTTATAAATTTCTATCACCCTGTATTAAATTTTTAATACTTTTTCTTTTTACAGAACTCTGGCTGATGTGTTTATTAGCATATCATCTTGCATAACCTGCGGTATAACTTGACTGGTGACTTTGTGTATCCAAGAAATAGCTCTGTTTTGTGTGAGTGAAGACATTTGGAAAAGGCAGGAGTCAAGGTGTCAGGGCAGCTACAGAATAAACACAGTAGGCAAGAAAAGGAGAGAGGGTCAAGGAGAAATATGTAAGCTCTTACAAAGGGCAAGAGACACTAAAGACAGTGCTGTATAGCAACACTCCAGGTTGGGTCTGATGAGAAAAAAATGACGGGTGTACTTTAAGATCTTTCAGTTGAAGACCACCTACAATACTAAATGATGTAAAAGCCAAATTAGTGAATGGCATTATATACATAGAACAGTTTCTATCCTGTCATAAGAAGCACAATATAGGGTGTGCTATACAACCTGACTTGATAGAATCACTACTCTTTAACTATCTAATATATGACAGAATTATGGCCATTGAAATTGCTATTACATTTTATCGAAATGAACTTAAATTTATATTCACTGACCATGTTTAAATACCATTGCTCACCAATCTAAGAAATAATCTTATTAGCTCATTGGAACACCCTAAAACTCTGAAACTTGTGTTTCTCCAGAATAAAGGAATAAAAATTTAACATTGTATACTATTTGATTATAAAAATCCAAAAAAGACTGTTGAAAGATATCAAATTGATTGTACAATTGTGGCTTTAGACATTCAGGTTTTTACCACATAGAAGGCAGAGTGCTCATCAGTCAGGGTATTCAGCAACAGTTCTGGAAATGTCACTTCTTAAAAGATAGTTATATATAGATGCACACACATCTGCATGTGTATGCGTGTGTATGAGGGGGCAGGGCGTAGAGAAATTGCCTGGGATAGGGCATGAGAGAATTTTCTGGGGGACAGAAAGTTCTATTTCTTAGGGATATGGTATCTATTTGCTGAAACTCATTGAATTACACACTTAAAATTTATGAATTTTGTTTTTCACTATAGGTACATTTTACCAAAAAAAGAAGAAAAAACCCTAAACAAATATTGATTCTAGTTAATAGGCTTGCTTTTGGTGATGGTCTTTGTTAACAACTCTGAAACTACTTTCTATGTTCAGCCTTGTGAAATGAATCCATTTACTGTGTATAACGGAAATCAGATTTCTCACTGTCACGGAAGGGGACTTGTAAATATGAAGAAGGTGACTCAAATTTACACAATTTGTATATAAACATATAGCAGATATGAATTTGTGAATTTTGTGTATAGACACACACATACATGTATATACATAGGTGGATAGATATTTGATAACTACTATAATAAATATAGAGATTATATATACAAATATATTTCCTGGTCCTCTCTCCTCAGAAGGCTGAGACACATGACCTTCCTATTGCCCAAATCTTTATTTATAAATAATATTGTTCATGAAGAGAAATCTGGGCTCCCTAAAGAAATGGCTGATTCCAGGACTGGGGCAAGAACAGTATAGGATGAGTCAGAGACAGTCTATGCTTCTAGAATGTAAGGAAGTTTAGGAAGTTTTCAAAAAACAACAGAGCCCTGTCAAAAGTACACAGATTAAAGACTGTGTCTCAGACTGAATCTGAGACAATTTAAATATTAAAATGAATAATAATATAACCAATTAAATAAAAAATGAATATAAAACGTCATGCTGATATAAATAAATGAATGAATGAATAATTGCAAAGGTGGGTAAGGTCTTTCTTACAGAATACCAACTAACAAATAGAGAAGAAGGGATGGATTTTGGAAATTATCAATGTATGTGAACATAGGTGAAAGTTTGATGAGGGACTGAATGTTTACTTGATATCATCACATAAATTTCTTATTAATCAGAAAGAAAAAAAAAAAATAGATGATCTAGTGAAGAAACTGCCTGACACCATCTGAAACTCGTGACCAAAGTTAACATGACTAAAACGGAGATAAACTGACATGTGCCTTTATGATTCACTGAGGACACATTGTTTGTTTGGCATTTCTGAACTTACCACCCTAACCCGACTCCTCCTTAAAAACATGCAAGCTAAGACGAATAATAGGGGAACCGTAGAAAACCAAAATTGAAGAAAATTCTACAAAATTACTGAAATTACTGGCCTTTATTTTTCAAAAATGCCAAGGTTAAAGAAGAGAAAGGCTGAAGGACTGCTTCAAATCAGAGAAGGAAAAAAGAGACATTACATGAATGCAATGCATTATTCTCAATTAGATGTTGAACTAGTAAAAATTTACTGTAAAATACATTATTGGGCCAACTGATGAAATTTGAATGTAGAGTGGAGAAGATTCAGAAAAACAATATGAGAGAGAAAGAGAATGATAATAATGCAAACATAGTGAAACATTAAAAGAAACTGGCAAATCTGAATTAAGGGTATATGGGAATTCCTTGACTATTAAATCAACTTTTCTCTAAGTTTGAAATTATATAAAGTAATAGTGTCCATAAAAATGATTCAGAATAATTTAAATACATATTTTAAAAGTCCAATATACCTGTACATTATTTTAAAAAGCTTTAAAAAATATCTTATATAGGTTTGAAGGCTTAATAAAATAAAAATGCCAATTATCTAATTATTCTATATGTTCAATTAATTTCAAATGAAAATGA
The DNA here is from genome assembly GCF_032452875.1 of Bos javanicus. NCBI lineage: Eukaryota > Metazoa > Chordata > Mammalia > Artiodactyla > Bovidae > Bos > Bos javanicus. The sequence goes on from NC_083894.1 coordinate 18,156,351, forward strand.
AAAGTTTATGGAAATGAACAAGATGTTGTAAGTGTTTATGAAGTAAATGGTCAATAAGAGCTAAAAAATACTTTAAAAAGATAAAAATTAGGAGAAATCATATTACTGTAAAGGGCTTCCCTGGTAGCTCAGATGGTAAAAAATCTGCCCTCAGTGTGGGAGACCTGAGATCAATCCCTGGGTCAGGAAGATTCCCTGGAGAAGGGAATGGCAACCCACTCCAGTATTCTTGCCTGGAGATTCCATAGACAGAGGATTTTGGTGGGTTATAGTCTATGAGATCGCAAAGAGACAGACACAACTGAGCAACTAATACTTTCACCAATTCAAAAGCTACATTATTGAACAAAGTGTTGTATTAGCAAAAGAAAAGATAGAATAATGGAAAAAATTAAAGAACCAGAATCACATACACATGGTCATCTGATTGATGGCAAAGGTATTGTTATAACACAGAAAGGACGTGTGATCTTTTAAAACATCATCTGTGAATCACTGGATATTCCAACAGGGGGAGTGATCTTCAACCCCTACTTCATACCATACATAACAATCCATTCCAGATAGGTTACAGATTTAAATGTCTATGGTAATAAAACTAGAGTGTAACAGAGAAGAATATATTTATGATCTTGAAGTAGCAAAATTCCATAAACATCTCACAAAACACATATACCTAACAGACAACACTGAAAAAATAGACTTGTTCAATTAATCACATTTTTCTATCACAAGGTACCATGAAGAGCATGAAAAGTAAACCAGAGGTAGAAAAAAATGTAATAGTTTATATTTCTGACAAAGAATTCAAATTCATGACATATGAAAGACTCATAAGTTGTTTTTAAACGAACACAATAGAAAAAAAATGGAGAGAAAAGGCTTAAATAGGAAACTCAACAACAGAAAATTTTCTATAAAGGCCAATAAAAACATGAAAAGTGGCAAAATAATATCAGAAGTTAGGGAAATGAAAATTAAATCCAAAGTTGATATATGACTAGCCTTAATCAGAATGGGGGAAAAAAACTAGCCTGGAAATACTAAGAAATATTGGCAACTATTTGGAGTCTCATCCATTATTGGCAAGACCTTATATTAGCAAAACCACTTTGACACCGTGGAAAACTGTTAGGATGTACCCAAACTAAACATGCACCTAGCCTTTGATCTGAATCTTTTTTTCCTGTTTTATATTCTACAGAAAAGCATACAAATGTGCACCAAACAACACAGACACATACAGGATAAATGACACTTACAGAAGATGGTGAGATGGGAACAAGAGGGAGAAAATGGCTTCTGAAACCAGCATTCTTCTGTTAACTAAAAGGAAAGGCAGGAAATATGATGCCCAATGGAGATAAGTCTGTCTGTCTGGAGTAGAAAGATGAAGGATTCTCCAGGCAAGAACACTGGAGTGGGTTGCCATTTCCTTCTCCAATGCATGAAAGTGAAAAGTGAAAGTGAAGTCGCTCTGTCGTGTCTGACTCTTCGCGACCCCATGGAATATCTTTAGGGAAGTATACGGCAAGATCATTCAGCTGAGAGGAATTATTTGCCAAGCGTTTGAAGTCATAACCTTGCTATTTGAGAATCAAGAGGCATGTAATAAGAAGTGGGAGAAATTAAAATCAGGGGAGAAAGGAATTTTCAAGAGATGAGGTGAAATCATGTAATGACAGCATGAAGGAGAGAAAAAATTTCAGCCTGCAGTGAGGCAACATTATAACTACACTGCAGAGAGATTTGCCTTGGGCTACCAGAGCAGAAGTTACCGAAGAAAAGGATGGAAACAAGACTTTTCTAGAATTGTATTATAGAGATGTAACAGTAGGTCTGCCATTAATTTTAGTGAACGGTATGTCATATGTTTCTTTTAAAGTCTCAGGGCAACTGGGATTTCTTTCAGTGTATACCTTGATATTTTGAAAACAGGATGATTAAGAAAAAAGAAAGAAAAAGAACAGAGAAATGATTGTTACCAGGAGATCTGCATTGAGTTGACAACTTCAGGTACTGACATTAGGTCCTGTTTTTCTGGAACTTACAATACAAAGGAAAACATGTTGAGAAGGGCAAGAGAGAAGGCATATAAATTCATTTTAAGAAATGAACATTTTATATGACCACAGAATTCAAAGAAGAATTTATTGTTTTTTTCTTTTTCTCAAAGAGGAATTTATTGTAAAGGAGGCACTTACATTTGAGGTACTGGGGGAAAAAATAAACAATCTTGACAAGTTGTAGACTTAAAAATAAATGGTTCAAATAACCATTTCTTTTGGCCACTTCCACTAATATTTGTGTGTTGGGTGCTACACTAAATCTTAACTCAGTGAAAGCGGTACTTTGTGAGCACCTGCGATAATATAGTCCAAGTATTTTGGTTCATGATGACTTCATACAAGAATAGACCTCAGGGAATCTGAAGAAAAGGTTAATTAAAATGTTTATTTGACAGATTCTCAAATATCACGTTTCCAATGGCCTTTAGCAGAATTTCTCAGTATGTGGTAAAAATTTTCAATCTAGACTTGTAGAATTGCCTGATTGCCTGGGACAATTCACTTTTTTCCCAAGATGTAGCCAAAAAGAGATCACAGTCTATCTCTGGAAGAAAGTATAAAAACATGGTCAAACAACTGAGGCATGCATTTGCTTGAAATCACAGGATGGAGAGCATACCCCCAGGACTGGCAGATCAAGAACTCTAGGCCCACAAGTGCTCTACCCCAGATCTTTTATAGGATAGAATTTTAACTTTAATTTTAAAGTCAAGCTTAAGAGATCAGAGACTATTGCCTCCAGTGGAAAAGTCGTATGTTACTACAAGAGGAGCAGATCACTACCCTGGTCCCAGTTCCAGGACAGTGAGCCAGGGATTCTGCACAAAAGAGGCAGCCTTAAGAACAGAGAGTTTTGGTGTGCTCCTTGAAGAAATGGACTTTATTTGAACAGACTGCAGTAAGTTCAAGTTTAAGGATGCTGGAGAATATAATGGAGATTTTAGCTGTGAATGATTAAGAGAAAGCTGGTGACTTCCATGAGAGCTCAAAGCTAAACCAGAGATCACCTAGTTTCCTGGAGAGCATCATGGAAAGAGACGGCTAAAAAGAGCTCTTCTGGGTCAAAACAGACCTCAAAAGTTGAACTCAAAAAGTACCCCAACAATGAGGCCCACATTTACTTGAATCAGTTTGTTAAACTATTTATGCTCCAAGATATTGTTGAAAATGACAGAGCAATGAATCAGAAATTAGCGGAGCCTAAGAGTTGGGTGTCATACACACAAAGGCAGAGAGAAACACACAAAGGGAAAGAAACAGGCAAAAAGAGCCCTACTGATGACACGGTCTTCCTTCTGTGACTGTGCGCATTGCCAAAGGCTGTGCTTTCAGAGGATCTACAGCAAGGGGTTCTCACTGCTGGTGAAACAGACTTCCCTAAAACAGCCTAGCCAAGTGGCTAAGCAAATACACAAGTATCAGCATTAAAAAGCTTTGATGATAGGGTTCAGTATCCAGAGCTAGTACAACATATTATCTAAAATGTTCAGTTTTCAACAATGACAACAAAAAAAACAGGTGACATACATTGGAATGTGTGAAACACACAGGGAGACACAGAGCAGGTGACGGGAACTGCCCGTCCGGGAGCCCAGATGTTCGATTTAATAGACAAAGGCTTCAAAGCAACCCGTATAAATACATTAAAAAAACTAAAGCAAACCATGCTTAAGAAGTAAAGGAATGTCAACAGTGTTTCATCACGCAGTGGATATAAAGAGAAATTATTAAAAAATACAAAAGAACCACATGAAAACTCTGAGCTTTAAAAGTATGGCTGAAATGAAAAATTTACTAGAGGGATTCAACAGTAAACTTGGAACTGGCCGAAGAATCAGCTGAACAGTTGATTGACAGAGGCTGTGCAATCTGTCGAGAGAAAAGAAGAACGAAGAAAAATAAACAGAACACTCAGAGAAATGCGTGACACAAACTCACCAACATACGTGTAGCATGAGTAGCAGAAAGACAGGAGAGAAAGGACTGTAAAAATTATTCAAAGAAATCATGACTGGAAATTCCCAGGTTGATGGAAAACATTCATCTACGCAACCACAGAGGTCAGTGAACTCCACAGAGGGTAAAATTATATCTACACCCTGACAATTCATGTAAAAATGTTGAAAGACAAAGACAATTCTTGAAAATATCAAGAGTGGCATGACCTGTCAGACATAAAGGAATCCCAGTAAAACTAACATCTGGCTTCTCATTGCAAACAACAGAAGCCATAAGGGGGATGATACATTCAAAGGACTAATCATGATTATGGGGAAATGTCTAGCCTTGTGCTGGTACCGTGCTAGAACAGACCTAATTCTTGTGCTGTTAGGAGTTCAGTCCCCATCACTCTGGTCTATAGCTGATCTGGCTTCCCATGGTCAAGGTGGTACTGTGGTCATCAGCACCACCCTTCCGCTTACAGCTGTGACATCGAGCTTTTTCTTATTTTTCTGGCATCTAGGGATGGCTCTCAGCTCTTTAGAATATGGTTCTCTGTATGTGTGTATATATATATATATATATATTGCTTAGCATTTATAGGAATGTTTAACAGAAAAATAAAAAAGATTTTCATAATGTTTTGACACACTGGTCCCAAATTAAAATAAAAAGTGTATATATATATGAGCTACTTTGGCTCATCTTTACAGTCACTGCTTCACAAAGCAACATCTTATTGATAATGTCCCCAGGGATGGCAGGATGGAAGTAAGCCTCTCAAATCTCCTTCAAGAGCACCCACGGGAGGGAGCACAGCTGACTGACAGCCTCTGGGCTCCTTCCTTTCTGGGTTCCTCACTGCGCTCATGCAGAGGCCATGCTTTCCTCAGGTTATTCCGCTCAGCAACTAACACAGCGAGGGCATGACTGCAGGGCAGGCTGCTGGTGCTTGCTCTCCAGTGGGCCATTTTTAGTGGAGGAGAGGAACACTTGTTCTGGTTGAGACGTTTAGAAATGCCTGCAGTCTCAAGCAGTTCCTCGGTAGCATTGCTTCTCTCTTCCCTTTCCTAAGTGCTAGACCTACTTCTTGACCCTCAGGCTCTTGGCCAGTTCCCTAGTCCTTTATCAATCACTGGCCGTCCCCTCCTTCCCAATAAGTTACAAGTCTTAGCCTTCTTAATATTTGCTTCTGATAAGAATGAACTAGGCGACCAGGTTTTTTACCTTATAGCATGGTTTAAAATAGGGGAAGAAAACAGTCTTTAACAAAATATCTGTTGGATAAAGAATTATTACTATTGTGGGAAAATAACCAACTCTGACATTTTAAGTCTTTTAACACGGCTAATAAGTATTTGGAAAATATTTTTCTTGGCAAATTGTAAAATGTCCCAGATAACTGAGCAAGCAATATGCCAATTTCCAAGCAAATATAGGTATACCTTGTTTTATTGCACAGTAATGAGTTTTTTACAAATTGAAGATTTGCAGCCACCCTGCCTTGTCAGAAGACGGTTAGCATTTCCTGTGATAAAGTAATTTTAAATTAAGGTATGTGCATTTTTTTAAAGACATAATGTTATCGTAGTCTTAATAGATGGCAGTAGAGTGTAAAGGTAACTTTTGTATGCACCAGTAAACCAAAAAAGATGTCTGACTTGTTTTATTATTAGATTCCTTTTATCGCAGCGGTCTGGAACAAAACGCTGAGGTGTGCCAGCATGGCTATTGGTTGTTTTTTTTAAGAAAACAACTGATTAGGTTTATGTAACTTCAAAATTTTACCTTTTAAGATAAATTACCTTTCAGTGAGGCTTGGGGAAGAATACATTAGCCCTTTAAGTACCTTTTTATGTTGCTCAGTGGAGAAAAACTTGAATACTTGATTCTACCTTCTAAAAAACAGACTGCTTCTCTCTACCTCAGAGAAGCATGGGGAGCAAATGAAACCATGTGAAACTGGGATCAGGTGAATGGAGTCAGAAAAGCGTCAGCTCGGCAAGGAAGTCCCTCTGTGCTTTTCACAATACTAACAGCAGATCTGTAGGTTTACTGAGCGTGGCAATTCAGAAGCCGTCATCACTGCCTTAGCCTATGTGGATGTTAGAAATCAATATGCCATGTTCCTCATATCATGTGAGTACTCTGACTCACATGGTACCATGTATACCTATAATAGGCAATGATAAATGAAATTTAACTAAATGCATTAAAAAGAAGATGTAAAGGAACACTGAGCTTTGTTCCAAAAATGTAAAAAGTTAACTACTATTTAGAGAACTATTCCTTTTTTTTTACCCTGTAAACTTATGTATGTAAAATGGGGTACATTTTTGGTTATATAATGTCATTTTACATCGTCATTTGTTTTTAAGCAATTCCTTCATGGTAAGTTATTTCTTGAAATACATTATGTACTTCCGTACACAACTAAATTACTACTGCTTAGACACTAAGCAGGATTGTTGCTCTTTTTATATGGCAACCTTGTGTAGAAAAAGTTTAATCAAGTTGGTTGAATATGTTGACAATTCATGATCTAAAATAAAAACATGAGAAATGTGTGCCCTGCAATTTAGAATGCACCATCAACTTCTCCAAGTTATCATTGCAACTGAAGCACAAAAGGAAGATAGATTTTAAAAAACCGCAAGTTGCACATTTGTCATTTAAATTAAGTATACTCCAAAAGATTTCATGCAACTTTCTAAGTGTATCCTGTAAGTATAAACTCATTTTAGCTGACAGACATCTAGTTGCTTCGATACATCATTGTAATTATGAAAAGCACAAAAGTAAAACCGTAAAGTACATGGCAGTAAATTTTGAAAAACACAAATAAAAAAATTATATTATGGAAAGAGAACTAGTGAGAAACTAGTGTTGATATCTTAATCTCATTGGGGACATTCATTTTAATATCATTAAGACTAGGATCGATGTAAGAATGGTAGTAACATCGGAAAAACATGTTTGCTTACTGAAATATTCATTATTGTAATAGATAAAAATTTAATTGCTTGTTTTTCCTGAAATGTAAATATGTATGAAAAAATGAACTACTCTGTAAAGAAATTTTATCTTACGAAATATTAAAAAATGAATTATTTACACAAGTAATTTTCTCAGTCTTTAAATATAGCCTAAGCATTTTATAACTGAAAATAAGACTTAAATCTCTATCTACAAATGATTTTATGTATACATATGTAATTAATATATGCTCAGAAATTATTATATGCTATGACTATGGTTCAATAAACAAAGTCATCTATTAATATAATGATTACAAGAAAGAGTAATTTGGAAAACAGTATCTTATATCAAAATTTTATTAATAAGATTAAACTAAAAATCTCTGTTTTCCCTCAGGCTCTACAGTATTTTTAAATTCCATTAACTGCTAAATTCCTTAAATTGCAAAGGACAAAATGAATTTCACAAAAAGCTATTTATCTCTCTCTAGAGTATTGGTAAAAGTCCAAATAAATGAGCTAATAAGGTTACTTAAAATTTCTTTCTCAAAGCACAGATATGTTAAAGAACTTCTAACTATGTAGCAGCTTCAAACTTCATAATTTCTTATTCATCTACCAAAATTGTAAATTATAGAAAGTAAATCGACTTCAATTTAATAGAGAATAATTTGACTTTTGAAGAACAAAAATGTATGTCTCTCAGGAATTTACCTTAGACTACACTGAAATTTAGATCATGTTATTTTAACTAAATAAAAAACTCTGAAATAAATGTATCGTAAACTGTAGCTTGTTAAATTTATAGAAAAATAATATATTTACAAACTCCATAAGCTGAATATAAATTATATTCATTTGGCTAGATTGGCTTTTTAAATCACATAGCACATACATATATAACATTTTATATATAAATGACATTTTACACATACATATATACATACATATATATATATTTATTTTATTTATATAATATATTTTATATAATTTATATATAATATATATTATATAAATAAAATATACATATACATAAATAAAATATACATATAAAATAAAATATACACACACACACACATATATATATATATATATATATGACAAGGGGCTTCCTTGATAGCTCAGTTGGTAAAGAATCTGCCAGCAATGAAGGAGACCCCGGTTTGATTCCTGGGTCAGGAAGATACGCTGGAGAAGGGATAGGCTACCGACTCCGGTATTCTTGGGCTTCCCTTGTGGCTCAACTGGTAGAGACTCTGCCTGCAACACGGGAGACCTGGGCTTCTCCCAGCATTGGGAAGATCCCCTGGAGGAGGGCATGGCAACCCACTCCAGTATGCTGTTTCTGTGTTGGTGCAACTGTCTTCTAAATGGTTTGATCGCTCGTAATTCTGAATCTTCTCAGGGCTTCCCTGATAGCTCAGTTGGTAAAGAATTTGCCTGCAATGAGGAAACCCCAGTTCGATTCCTGGGTCAGGAAGATCCACTGGAGAAAGGATAGGCTACCCACTCCAGTATTCTTGGGCTTCCCTGGTGCCTCAGCTGGTAAAGAATCTGCTAGCAATGTGGGAGACCTGGATTCAATCCCTGGATTGGGAAGATCCCCAGGAGAAGGGAAAGGTGACCCACTCCAGTATTCTGGCCTGGAGAATTCCATGGACTGTATAGTATATGGACTGTATAATATATACATTTTATGTATAAGACATTTTATACACACACACATATATATGACAAAATAAAAAAAAGTGACAGTAGTCTAAAAGTAGTAGGAGAACAAAAATTCATGAAAAAACAGTCATGCAATCTGAAAAGTTACAGATATGGAAAAATCAAAGATGTTTCAATTCATTTAGTGTCAATTCAATATTATCAGTAATAATTCAGCACTACATAAAAATGATGTTAATATAATGGATCTGAATATCGATAGACATGTTCTGTAATGAATTTTGAAAACTCAAAGAGCTTTCTTTTCCCCTAAATACCACATTCTTGGCTGTGTCAGATACTAAAATTTCTTGAAAAGTGAAAAATCTCTTTTTGAATGAGAAATCTGGTTGACATTGGGGAAAATAATCCAGACTGAGGAAAAATCGTTAGGGTTCTGAAAGTGACCCTGACTTTTACACTCTGTCAGAATGGTTGGTGCTGGTGGCAGCTTAGCCCATCACCAGCTGTGGTACCCTAGTGAGCTGCTGCTATTCTCTGAAGGTTTCCGTCTCTTCACTATTTATATCTGAAATCTCAGCTCCCTGAGGTTGTGGTGTTAGAAGGGGTAGGTATTAAGAGGAGGGTTCCACCCTCACAGATGGGATCAGTGCCCTTATAAATGGAGCTCCAATAATTTGGCCACCTGATGCAAAGAGCTGACTCACCGGAAAAGACCCTGATGCTGAGGAAGATTGGGGGCAGGAGGAGAACAAGGAGACAGAAGATGAGATGGTTGGATGGCATCACTGACTCAATGGACATGAGTTTGAGCAAACTCCGGGAGAAGGTGAAGGACAGGGAAGCCTGGCGTGCTGCAGTCCATGGGGTCGAAAAGAGTTGGATGCAACTGAGCGAAAGGACAACTAAAGGAGGCTCCAGAGAGCTCCCCAGCCCCCTCAAAGGAGGCTCCAGAGAGCTCCCCAGCCCCCTCTGCCATGAGAGGATACAACCAGAGAATCTGGCCCTGAAGAGGGCCCTCACCAGACATGCTGGCCTCCTGGCCTCAGACTTCCAGCTTCCAGAACTGTGAACAGTAATTTTCCATTGTTTATAAGCTACCCAGTCTGAGCTATTTATTACAGCAGCCGGACAGACTAACAGAGGTGCTGATGCACCTCTCCTGGAACTGTTTTCAATTCTCTCACTAACACAAGGGGACTGGGTCCCCTCGGCACTGACTAAATCTTAAGATCTTAAAGAGTATCATGGCCATTCCAGTATCTAAACCAACTTTCTCAAGAATGTGTGGCCAACTAAGTTCCTCTTTTATCTCATTTGACTCTACTCAGTGTCACAATGAAAACTGTGCATCCCTTTAACCAACTAAAAATCAACCACAATTCAATTTAGTTCAGTCGCTCAATCATGTCCGACTCTTTGTGACCCCGTGGACTGCAGCACGCCAGGCCTCCCTGTCCATCACCAACTCCTGAAGCTTGCTCAAACTCATGTTCATCGAGTTGGTGATGCCATCCGACCATCTCATCCTCTGTCATCCCCTTTTCCTCCTGCCTTCAGTCTTTCCCAGCATCAGGGTCTTTCCAATGAATCAGATCTTCACAGCAGGTGGCCAAAGTTTTGGAGTTTCAGCTTCAGCATCAGTCCTTCCAGTGAATATTCAGGACTGATTTCCTTTAGGATTGATTGGTTTCATCTCTTGCAGTCCAAACACAATAATCGCCCCCTATTTTTTTCTCTAAAGAAGGTGGGGGGGAGTCTTTTAACTTACAAAAAATCTTAGCCTCATACCTTAAGCACACACCTATCAATCAAAAAGTCCTCTGTAAATGTTCCTACCAGACTTAGAGGCCCTCATGCAAAGAATCTTTTTGCTGTATTTTCCAGCAATAGATGTTCAGCATTTAGAGATTCCAAGGAGAGCTTGCTGATTATTCCCTCTAGGACACTTACTATAATATATGTGGTTTTTCTAATATGGTGGTAAAGCATTTAAATTATTTTGCTAGCCATTTATAATTCCCTTTTCCTTTCCCCTATGCCTTTAAAAAAGGATGAATTGTGAGGAAAACCATTTTGTTAAGCGAGGTGACAGGTGAAGATGAAAAGTGAAGTATTAAAAAATGGCTGAGTTTATCCACATTAATAAAGAAAAAGAATAATTAGAGAGGACTGACAATAAAAAATTTAGGTAGGAGATGTCTGTAAGAGGATAAGAATAAGGATCAAAGAAGAAAAAACACTTTAAACGGAGGAGAGGATAGAGAAATTTGTGTCAGATTTAAAGTTGTGAGGAAATCTTATAAACGAGAGAAAAAAACACAAAACAACAGGCATGTTTGGGATGCTTTGTGATATGAGATGCCATATGCTTCCCTTGTTTTCTCATATGAAACTCCGGAAAAAATTTACATTTTTATCAATGCTTTAGTTATTAGATTACTATTTTTTTTTGGTGAGGAATTTCTCTGGAATTGAGGTCAATTACACTGGCATCCCTAAAAACGACCTACAAATTTTATAATATGTGTATAAAACAAATTAAATCCCCTTTCTTCTCTAAGCAGACTCATCAAAATCTCAGTGGGTATTAGACTCATTTCTAAGGAGCAGATGTACTAGTTTTGCCTGGAAATTTTATTATTCCATGATTTCTGCTGATTGTCTTCTAACACTGAAGTATGACATCTCTATCTATAAAAAATCCTAAACCCTCTAATTTCATCCTATTGATAATCTTTTGTCACAACTTTTAGAATCCAAAACCACTATACTCACTTTTTATTATTTAAATGTCACTATATACAGACTTTAGAAGGCTCCCAGAGTCCACTGAATTCAGTTCAGTTCAGTTGCATAGTCGTGTCCAACTCTTTGCGACTGCATGAACTGCAGCACACCTGGCTTCCCTGCCCATCACCAACTCCTGGAGCTTGCTCAAACTCATGTCCATCGAGTCAGTGATGCCATCCAACCGTCTAATCCTCTGGTGTCATCTTCTCCTCCTGCTGTCAATCTCTCCCAGAATCTGGGTCTTTTCCAATGAGTCAGTTCTTCTCATCAGGTGGCCAAAATATTGGAGTTTCAACTTCAGCATCAGTCCTTCCAATGAATACTCAGGAGTGATTTCCTTTAGGATGTAATGGCTGGATCTCCTGGCAGTCCAAGGGATGCTCAAGAGTCTTCTCCTGATGTGGATGGATCCAGGCCTGGGGTGCACAAAATGAGCCTAGAGCATCTTCATGGACAACAGGAAGGACCCCAAAACAATGGAAATGATTAAAATGACACAGGAGCCAGCTTGAAGGGGATCCCATTGGACAATCTGGGAAAATTTGATCATCAAAATTAAAAAAGTACTTAAATTATAACAGAAATAATAGATTATAATCCACTGAGTAAAATAAAGTCTTTGAGTCTGTTTGGAATTAAATGGAATGAATTAATGAATGAATAAATTAATGCATCAATTAAAAAAAAAGAGTCTTCTCCAACACCACAGTTCAACAGCATCAATTCTTCAGCACTCAGGTTTCCTTATAGTCCATTTCTTACATCCGTACATGACTACTGGAAAAACCATAGCTTTGACTAGATGGACCTTTGTTGGCAAAGTAATGCCTCTGCTTTTTAGTATGCTGTTGAAGATGGTCATAGCTCTTCTTCCAAAGAGCAAGCATCTTTTAATTTCATGGCTTCAGTCACCATCTGCAGTGATTTTGGAGCCCAAGAAAATAAAATCTGTCACTGTGTCCATTATTTCTTCATCTATTTGCCATGAAGTGATGGGACCAGATGCCATGATCTCTGTTTTCTGAATGTTGAATTTTAAGCCAACTTTGTCATCCTCCTCTTTCACTTTCAAGAGGCTCTTTAGTTGTTCTTCACTTTCTGCCATAAGGGTGGTGTCATCTGCATATCTGAGGTTATTGATATTTCTCCCAGCAATCTTGATTCCAGCTTGTGCTTCATCCAGCCCAGTGTTTCACATGATGTACTCTGCATATAAGTTAAATAAGCAGGGTGACAATATACAGCCTTTATGAACTTCTTTCCCAATTTGGAACCAGTCTGTTGTTCCATGTCCAGTCCTAACTGTTGCTTCTTGACCTGCATACAGATTTCTTAGGAGGCAGGAAAGGTGGTCTAGTATTTCCATCTTTTTAAGAATTTTCCACAGAATTTGTTGTGATCCACAGTCAAAGGCTTTGGCATAGTCAATAAAGCAGAAGTAGATGTTTTTCTGGAACTCTCTTGCTTTTTAGATGATACAACGGATGTTGGCAATTTGATCTTTGGTTCCTCTGCCTTTTCTAAAACCAGCTTGAACATCTGGAAGTTCAAGGTTCACATATTGCTGAAGCCTGGCTTGGAGAATTTTGAGCATTACTTTACTAGCGTGTGAGATGAGTGCAATTGTGCGGTAGTTTCAACATTCTTTAGCATTGCCTTTCTTTGGGATTGGAATGAAAACTTAACCTTTTCCAGTCCTGTGGCCACCGCTGAGTTTTCCAAATTTGCTGCCATATTGAGTGCCGCACTTTCACAGCATCATCTTTTAGGATTTGAAATAGCTCAACTGGAATTCCACCACCTCTACCAGCTTTGTTTGTAGCAATGCTTCCTACAGCCCACTTGACCGCATTCTAGGATGTCTGGTTCTAAGGTGAGTGATCACACACCATCGGGGTTATCTGGGTCATGAAGATCTTTTTTGTATAGTTCTTCTGTGTATTCTTGCCACCTCTTCTTAATATCTTCTGTTAGGTCCATACCATTTCTGTCCTTTATTTTGCCCATGTTTGCATGAAATGATTCCTTGGTATCTCTAATTCTCTTGAAGAGATCTCTAGTCTTTTCCATTCTATTGTTTTCCTCTATTTCTTTGCATTGATCACTGAGGAAGGCTTTCTTATCTCTCCTTGCTATTCTTTGGAACTGTGCATTTAAATGGGTATGTCTTTCCTTTTATCCTTTGCCTTTTGCTTCTCTTCTTTTCTCAGTTATTTGTAAAGCCTCCTCAGACAGCCATTTTGCATTTCTTTTTCTTGGGGATGGTCTTGATCCCTGCCTCCTGAACAATGTCACGAACCTCCGTCCATAGTTCTTCAGGTATTCTATCAGATTTAATCCCTTGAATCTATTTGTCACTTCCACTGTATAATCATAAGGGATTTGATTTAGGTCATACCTGAATGGTCTAGTGGTTTTCCCTACTTTCTTCTATTTAAGTCTGAATTTGACATGACAATTTCATGATCTGAGCCACAGTCAAATCCCGGTCTTGTTTTTGCTGACTGTATAGAGCTTCTCCATCTCACTCTTCAGTAAATTCTGACTGATCCCCAACTATGTATCAGGCATTTTCTAGTGGTGGACATTTAAAGCTAAATAAAAGAGATTATTTCCTGTCTTATGGAGTTAACATTCTAGTGATAGCCATTAAAAGTAAACAAACAGGAAAATATCTAACTCTTAAATGTACTATAAAAGAGAAAGATTGTTACAAGAGATCTTAATAGGAAAAGTTAAATTTCAGTTTGGCGGGGCATCATGGAAAACTTTTATGAGATGACACTTTCTTAAAGTCCTTTTTAATCTTTTAAAAAATTTCATAGTAACAATACAATTTGAAATTTTATATTTATTTGTTCAGGTATTTCTTTTAATGAGTTTGGGAAAATGCAAAAATTGCAAGAATTTATAAACCGTGATATGTGTTTTGCAAGTGCAGTTGGTAATTTTTGAAAGAATAGCACCGTAAAGTTTGAAGGATTTGCTTCTATCCTTTTTGAGCTTGTTAGAAAACATTTGGGATTTCCCAGTGGCTCAGATGGTAAAGAATCTGCCTGTAATATGGGAGACCGGGGTTCAATTCCTGGGTCAGGAAGACCCCCCCAGAGAAGCTAATTGCTACCCACTCTAGTACCAACATTTAGGGTTTTCTTTGCTGTACTTTTTGAATGAATTTATTTCCCTTTTTTCCTATTAATGTCAGCATGTTTTAAAGTTCCATTTTTTGCTGGAAGTAGTCTCTCATTTTGCTTGAGGCTTACTTGACCATTTAATTAACAGCAGTTGTATTATCTGTGATTAGATTTCATCTGCACCAATTCATTTCCCTCACCATTCATAGTTCAAAGTAAGAAAATAAACCTAAAACCAGCTTAAGAGACGATTAGGGCATAGAGGACAAAACAAATATGACATCTAACTAATAACCTGCAGCATTAACTAATATTTTTAATTTCAACACTTTAAATAGAAAATATAAGAAAATATGCAACTATGTATTTTGGATAAAACTAGCAGGTTATAAACATCGTAGAAAGTAAACCAAACACAGGCTCTTTGTACAGGGTAATTAGCATTATGCAAAGAGAGAACATGACATTAAGATGACATTCTAGACTGAGGCTTGAATCTTCTTGAATTCATAGTAGGTTTTCCTTTAGCAACAAGGTCATACATGATGACTTAATGTCTTTGTCTACCCAGGGAGCCTCACTTAATCTGTAATGTGATTTTGAGGGTAATATTGTGCTACAGCGTCATATGTTTTGACAACCATATATAAATCCTGCTTACGAAAAAGAAGCTCCTTTTAGGAAATTTTTTAAGAAATTAAAATAATAATATGAGCAAACAATATACTGTGACAGAGTTAAAAGGTCAAAAAACAAAACAAAAAAGTGTAACAGAACATTACAACCCATACCAAATAAAAGTAACAGTATCTCTAAGACCATGAGATAATAACAACCTGAAATAAACAACAAAGATGGTTACTTTCAGTGTCACCTTCTCAAGGAGGACTTTTCTCCCTCGTCTGCCATGCTACCTGAAGGAAACAGACCCCTTCCTCTACCTGGCGTTGGATTCGCACTTTGATATCACCTGGTACATAATTCTATCATTAAACTGGTGTCGCTTTTCTTGTGTGTTTCTCCCACTAACCTAATTGGAAAAAAAAAAAAAAAGAATAAAACATTCTTGATTTCTAACACATAGTAACTGCTCAAAATATCTTGAATACCTGACTCTTTCTTATGTTTCAAAATAGCTGTTTTATGGATATTTACAATACATTCCCTGGTTTTATGTTACCTTTGATGATTTGCCAAGTTTATTTCGGGACCAAATTTATTAACATGTGTAAATACCCGTCTCCTTTGCTCCCAGCACATACACGCACATTTGCACGCGTGCACTCGCTGACTGAAAGAATTATGGTTTGATCAATCTGGTTCCTTAATGTGAGAATTTAAGTTAGTCTACATTAGAAAGGAAGGGGAAAGCGAAGGGTAAGAGAATAAGAACTGGGAAGAGCAGTGGGAAGAAAAAAAAAAGTACTTTTAAGAAATGGTGCTGTGTGTTTTACTGACCTTTTCCCTAGAAGCACCATTTAAGTATTGGAATGCCTCTTAAAACAAATTTTTGCTGATTGGACTGCACTGCTTTATAGACTGTTTGCAAAGTTTGGTCCATGTAAGATGCTCATTTTATTAAGATTCCATTGGGAGGGGCAAGTATATAAGATTTGAGACTTAAGCTGCAGTATTCACTCAGCTTCACCTCAGAGTAAAAGCTTTGCTTTTATATCCTGCCAAGAATGTACTTCAACCATGATCATCTGATTCTTTGGAATATGCTATAAGTAATAAAATTCAAAGAGATAGGGGCCATTGTGAGTCTGAGAATATAACCATGAAATCAATGCTAAAATCAGAACTTGGGGGAGAATGTTTTATTTTAAAAATTTTTTAATTGGAGGATAATGGCTTTACAATGCTGTGTTAGTCTCTGATAACGCGAATCGGCTATAAGCGTACACATATCCCTCCCTCTTCAGCCTCCCTCCCACCTCCTACTCCAGTTCCACTCCTCTCGGTCATCGCAGAGCACTGAGCTGAGCTCCCTGTGCTGTGTAGCAGCTTCCCACTAGCTGTCTGTTCTACATATGCTAGTGTATATAAGTCAATGCTACTCCCTCAATTTGTCCCACCTTCTCAGAACTTCAACTTCTTTTGAGAATCCCGTTTTCGGAGTGATCATGCAACTTGAAGACACTTAAATGAAACTGCATGCATCTGTGCAATAAAAGTCACTTTACCTTAAATAATCATAATGACAATAACAATGGTATAAATAGCAACAATAGCATCTAATATTTATTGTGTACTTCCCCTGTGGCAAGCCCTGCTTTGAGCATTTTATATACAACAATTTATTTAATTCCTTTCATAATCCTTTGATGCTGGCAAGAGCACTAGTTTCATTTCACAGTTAAGGAAAGAATTTAGGTAATGGATCCATAATTAAGCATCAGTCAAGTACTGGGACCAGGATTCAAACTTGGGAATCTAGTTCCATAATCTTCTCAACCACATTCTTACCACCATATTATACCATAATATTTCCTAAGAAACCAGCATCCCTTCTAGATAGCTAGGTTAACGTCAGACTTGATGGGATTCATTGAATGCTATTTCCCTGCCTCTTTACTAAAAAATAAACAATAGATCCTTTGAGGGATATGAATGCTGTTTCGAGACTGACAGTCTTTGAGTAGCTTCTACTTGAAACTAGGAAGTAAAGACGTGTAAATGGCATGCACTGTGAACAGGAGTGGTATCTTTAACTTGATTTGGCACATGTCACGGAGGAGTCTGGTAGGCTGCAACCCATGGGGTCGCGGAGAGTCGGATACAACTGAGCGACTTCCCTTTCACTTTCCACTTTCATGCCTTGGAGAAGGAAATGGCAACCCACTCCAGTGTTCTTGCCTGGAGAATCCCAGGGACGGGGGAGCCTGGTGGGCTGCCGTCTATGGGGTTGCACGGAGTCGGACATGACTGAAGTGACTTAGCAGCAGCAGCAGTGTCTAAGATACTCTAAAGTACAAGTCTGAAGGGAACAGTATAGCATATTGAACATACATATACATCATCCGTGACTTCATTTTGTAGAAGGTGGGCTCACTGATCCTGAGTGAGTGAACTGCAGTGTGTGTTGTGCCTGGGACTTATGTCAAATGATATAATAACATGTTAGCAAAAAAGGATAATGGGACCCACTCTCATGTTCCAACTGGCATATCGACAAGAGTAGGCTATTTGCCAAAGGACATTAAGCCGAGCCTTGGAGAAGTAGAAACAGCTCCACCAGATTTACTCAGTAGGGAATTATGGCCAAAATTTATTAAACTTTGGATTCTTCAAATTCTATTTGTGAAATTAATCAGAACACAGTAAAAGTTGATAACTCCATGTTATGACTAAATCTCTCCTGAGCCTGCAATTTTCAGCAATAGATTAAAGATTCACCGATACAAATTTAAAAAGAACAACTTCAGTTATAAAATCACCAGATTTCTTTAAATATAGCCAATAGCATCTTATGTGTCTTAACATGAGTAGTCCACATAAGGAAATGTAGGGTTAAAGGATCAACTCTTTTTTTTTTTTTCCTGATTTAAACTTGCCATTATGTACTTAAGCTAAAACAAAGTTTTAGAGTGAAGTGCACATGCCTCTGAGGAAATCCAGTCAGCTAGCTTACCAGTGTCCATATACAGAGACAGTCACTCTTTAGACAAGTTTTTGTCTGATTAATGTTATTTCAGACGATGGGTAGCCTTGTGAGTAAATGATGAAAAGACGAAAACTAAAATATATAGTAGCACAAGCCAGCACTACAGAAAGTAAATAGCTGTTTTTAAGAGAGATATTATTTGGAAAGTCAAGAGCAATTTAAATAAGCAGTTTACATGACAGCTCAGTAATGAACAGCAGTAATCTCCTCTGCGTTCCCTCCCAGGCTCGCACAAGCCAATGGGGAGTGTGTTTGCTGAATCAGGAGACTGAGGGAAAACCATCCCTCCATCTTTTGAGAGTGGACTAAAAATACACACATCTTGGAAAACCAAAACAGATATGTTAGCCCAACCATATAAGTGTTAGAAAAGCAAAGCTAGAAGAGAGATGAGTTAGTGAATGCAAATTAGAAATAGAAGTTCTGCAATACCTGGGGCATTGATGCCAGTGCTAGGCTAGTTTATTAAAATGTGCACCCACTGGGAAATGTAGAGAAAAACAGGATATTGTCTGTGCGTTATCCTGCACTTCTTGTCCTCGGGGGCAACGTTTTTTCTTATTTAGAGATCAACCCAGCACTGTTTACTGCAGACCACAAACTGCTTTACAAACCTTCATGTTGATTTTGAATGGATCGCCAGATTTGCCTCACAGTGTGAAGCAAATCAAATGCTATAATATCTGATCAACAGAGACATTTTGTTTAAACGATGCGTGTTCTATTTAGGGAAAGCATTCACTTGCTTTTCACACTTGCTTCAGAAATTGTCCCATCCCCTCTGTTAATTAGGTGAGCTCTTTTATTTACAATGGAACAACGGTGCCAGAATATTTTGGGAAAATGGTCCTTCAGGAGTTAACTCAAATTATATCAAACTTTGATAATACAGACATTGACTATGTTTTTAAAAGCAAATTTCACACTCAGGTCTACTGGGTGCATATTTTTATCTCAGAAGTTCTACAATTTCAGGATAAAGGTGAAACTCTAAGACTAGGACACTTGGACTGCAAGGAGATCCAACCAGTCCATTCTGAAGGAGATCAGCCCTGGGATTTCTTTGGAAGGAATGATGCTGAAGCTGAAACTCCAGTACTTTGGCCACCTCATGTGAAGAGTTGACTCATTGGAAAAGACTCTGATGCTGGGAGGGATTGGGGACAGGAGGAGAAGGGGACGACAGAGGATGAGATGGCTGGATGGCATCACTGACTCGATGGACGTGAGTCTCAGTGAACTCCGGGAGTTTGTGATGGACAGGGAGGCCTGGCGTGCTGCGATTCATGGGGTCGCAAAGAGTCGGACACGACTGAGCGACTGAACTGAACTGAACTGAGGATGCTTTTATCTGTAGTAGTGAATAAATTTCATAGTTTCTTTGGCAACTTGTAAAAGCGCACCATTCATATGCACATGAACCTTCATCTAAAAGAAATTTTAAAGAAAATGCTTTTGTCTGATGTACAGTTCTCTGAAAAACAGAGTTGTTAAGAATACATGTGTTTCTTCTGCTGAACACCCAGATTTAACTCTCCAGGCGAGAGCATAGTATGGTGGTACTTGCATAGGTCAAAGACAGTATCTATTGCAGCATGCTTCTCTGTACTGGAAACAGTAGAGTCATTGTATTTTTAAAAATATATAAATATTAGTACTTTTCTTTATTGCTTTTTTTTAGAGATTTTTTTAATATGGACCATTTTTTAAAAAAAAATTCTTTACTGAATTTGTTATAATATTGCATCTTTTTAAAAAAATGTTGTTTTTTTTTTTGCTGTGAGGCTTGTGGGATCTTACCTCCCCAACCAGGGATCAAACTCTCATCCTCTGAGTTGGAAGGCAAAGATTTTGATAGGATAGATAATATAGTCTAACCACTTGACTGCAAGGAAAGTATTGTATTTTTAATTTAGTGTTTACATTCAGTAAAGCAACACTGAAAAAATGGGTTTGCCATTGTTATTATTATTACAGGATCAAAAGAAAAAGGCCCATAATAGATTTTTAAGAAGAACGAAAAATATTAATAACTGGTAGAGCAGTGAGTTTTGGTATTCACAGCTCACTAATGGAAAGAAAATACACTCTGATTCCTACAAATATTTACATAAATAACATGAGTTTGGGAAATTATTTAAATAGCTTTTTTAAAGGTCTATTGAAAAATTAAATTCTATTTCCCAAGAACTCCAGAAGCCTAGTGATGAAATAAAGCTATACTAAAAATGGAGAGGATATATCAAGTTTTTTTTTTTCTTTGAAATGCAAGTAGTTGGATATTATAAAATTGTTACATTTGGATTTCCCTGGTGGTCCAGTGACCAAGACGCTGGGCTTCCAATGCAGGAAGCCCAGGTTTGATTCCTGGTCAGGGAACTAGATCCCACATGCCTCAACTAAGAGTTTGCATGCCGTGACTAAGACCAGTGCAGCCAAATAAATAAATAAATAAATTTAAAATATTGTTATATTGGTGTATATGTGTGTGTGTACATGTAATATATGTACACACCTATATGTACATGTATGTATGTATACACATCTACTCTCAGAGCAAGTCATACCATAAGTTCATTAACCTTAAGTCTTTTCAGACTTTTGATATAGAGTGCTCTGCCTCTCAAGAGAGGGTATCAAATCTGTAAGTGAAATGACTGCTCCAGTAAATGTATAAGACTCCATGGATCAGCTCTTGACTTCATGGAAAGGGCTAGCCTGGGAAGTGATTTGTAGTAAAGAAGTAAGTATACGATATGATATGAGATAATATAATGAAGTATAATATTTTCTATAATATAAAAATAGCAAAGAAGCTTGGCCATTCATGCTTTTCTTCTTTCCATGTCTTTCTCCCTGCCTCTTCTTCAGACTTGTCCCAATCACGGAAGAAAGCCAAAATAATGAAATGCCTACTATGTGCTACTTCCCATACAAGATATTCTGCTTGGAGGATTTCTGAAACTGTTTCAACATTTCACGGCTAATAAATCTATAAGTGATGTTTGAAAAGAAAAAGAAAAAGCCCAAGATGTTTCTTGTCTGACACAGACAAAGCTTTTCTTCTAAATATGTCTATTGTTAATCGCTTTGAATGACAGCATATAATCTAACAGTCCCTGAGTGGGTTGTTCTTTGTTGTGTTTGCTCTGATTGCCCAAAAGAAAAATATCTATCTGTATTTTAAATTTCTTCATTTAATTAAATATACTCTGCAATGGGTAATTTCTTACAAAGGCATATTTGGACTAATATCAAACATATTATTAATCTACTTTTTTTTTTTTCCCTACTAGTCCAGGAAAGGAAGCTCCCAAAATTTCATGTTTTGAAACATGGTGCATTGACACACATCCTATCCAATTCCAGCTCTTTTGGTGTCTTCATGGAGGGGAGGGCCTTTCTCTATGTTTCTCTTAGGAAACGAAACCCAAGACAGGGTTTGCTTCTTCCTTGTCCATGCAGCTCCCTCAGCAAATATGCTGGATGGTGTCTGAACTAAAACTTTTTTTGGTTGTTCAGTCAGGGGATACATGTTGCAAATAACCCCACTTCCTGTAGGGTTCACAGAGAGCTAAAAAAATAGAGTGGAACTTCAAGATAAATTTCTGACTCTGTATTTGTGAAGAAGAAGCAAATCTTTTATTAAAAACCTTTTGTTCTGAAGGCAGGTGGAGAATGACTCTGATAATTAAGCAGCTTCAATTTTTCTCTCAAGGAGAATTAGGTAATGACAAGTACAAAGTACTTTCTTTGAGAGTGCTATCTTGATGGAAAATGTGCTGGGTTTTTCTATTCATCATAGATCAAAATGAAAGATAGGAATCCTAGTATTGATTTCCTTTTGTGCTTTACTAAAAGTAGTTTTTGTTACATTAAACATCACATGACTTTTAACTAAGATTTTGCCCAATCATGAGCTACAGTTGGGACACTCCATGATAGAACCGTTCATAGTCTCTTCTTCAGTTTGGTGTTGGATGGTTTGGAAAGTAAAAAAAACATGTGAATTAGAATGTGGGATGCCTTCCTGCTGGGGACTGAATTGTGTTCCTCCAAAATTCATGTGTTGAAGCTCCAAGCCCAACTGTGATGTTATGAGAGATGCGGTCTTTGGGGAATAACTAAGTTTGATGGAATTGGTGCCCTTATAAGAAGAGTCACTAGAGATTTTACTTAGTCTTTTTCTGCCATGTTAGGATGCTGTGCAGGTGGCCATCTGCAAGCCAGGAAGAGAGTGCTCACTAGGAACCAAAATCATCTGTTGTTCAAGGGAAAGTGAAAGTCACTCAATGGTGTCCAACTCTTTGCAACTCCATAGACTATACAGTCCATGGAATTCTCCAGGCCAGCATACTGGAGTGGTTAGCCGCTCCCTTCTCCAGGGGATCTTCCCAACCCAGGGATCAAACCCATGTCTCCCGCATTGCAGGCGGATTCTTTACCAGCTGAGCTACCAGGGAAGCCCATGTATGTGGTATGTTGTTACAGCTGCTAAACCTAAGTCACTTCCCATCTAATGCATTTAGAACATGAGGAAGCAATGTAATTGCAAATCACTCCTGAACTAAATCTGAAGCTGAGTTTCTGCAGAATGAGTTTTAGCTTCATAGCACACAGTGCTCTCAGCATCTATGTCTTCTGTGCTTCGATAGCCAGATCTCCACAGATAGTGTCTTCTGTTTAGATTTATTGAGTTAATTCTACTTATGGATTCAATAAGACCTCTGCTGTTGTTTAGTTGCTCAGTCGTGTCCAACTCTTTTGCGACCCCATGGACCACACCCTCCATGCCCCGCTGTCCATGGGATTTCCAAGACAAGAATACTGGAGTGGGTTGCCATTTCCTTCTCCAAGGCCTCTGAGGACCATACAAAGGTTAAAAAAAAAAAAGGTAACTCTTCCTTTATATGACAACTTTCTATCATTATCACAGTTAAGGAAGATTCAAAATACAGATTTAAAAAGCCTGACTTAGGGTCCAGTTGATGCCCTTGACTCCAGGATTGATTGTGGTGTTAAAGTGAAAATTTTTTCTGACAATATCAAAGCATTTGTCTCTTCAGAAAGTGCAGCTCTATGAAGGTTCAGTCAGAATCAGAAGCTGTCTCAGTTACAGCATCACAGACTCCCATCTTTCACGTTAGAGCTGCTTCCCTGGGCTGCAGATGGGCAAGCGGTCAGGTATCAATAGAAAAGATTCAAATTCATGCAAATGACTGGAAACTTCTCTTCTTTGAATCCCAGTAACGGGGGCTGATAAAAATGGTGAAGTAAAACTTTTTCTACTTAACATTGCAGAAATAAAATTGCAACAAATATTTGGTTAGAAACCACACAGTGCTGTCAACAACACTAACATCACTTAGATCAAATTCCTGGAATAAATGAGCAGATTTCATGTGCCTAGTTTACAAGGGCTCATTTAGAGGTGCGGTGGAATTGGGGTCACCCGAACAGAGGTTCAGATCTGGTTTGGATTACCAGGATTTATAGAATATGTTTTTGTGTTTAAATCTTATTGTAACTTTGCCAATGAGTATTTGCCTAACCTCTGCCTCCTGTACATCAAGCTTCAATTCCCTAACATACTTCCATGCTTTTAATTTGTATCTTCCAGCTCCTTGCCAGAGTCCTGTGGTTCCTTCACACACTCCCCTAAGGCACACGTCTGTGTGACTGGGTTCCATATGGATGCTTCAAACTTATGCTGCATTCAGGCAAGAAACTTTTTGGATCTCCTAAATCAGAGCAAAATCTTGAGTATTCATACAAGTAACAGCAACTTGTAACTACTAACAGACTTCAGGATGACCTTGTGAGCAGTATTATACACATTATTGATTTCTTCCAATTTATAATTAACAATAGCACTTATTCAATAGTATTTATAGGAAATTTTAATTTTTTTAGAGCCAGAATGATTATCTTTATATTCTTCTCTTTAAAGGAGAACTCCCATGATTTTCACCAGAGTGAGGGTGTGAGTGATAGTCCCTCAGTCATGTCTGACTCTTTGCAACCCCATGGACTGCAGCCCACCAGGCTTCTCTGCCCATGGGATTTCCCTGGCTAGAATACTGGAGTGGGTTGCCATCTCCTTCTCCAATTCTCACCAGAAGTACATTTTAAAGTTAGTATTTTGTACCTACAAAACTAGATTAAATAATTTCTTATTGAGTGAATGATGTTTTAAGAACATAATCCTAATTGTTTATTATGGTTTTTATACTCAGATCTGTTTTACAGCAGGGTATTTTTAAATGAAAGTATTGAAAATAGTCTAAGCATAAGGAAAGAAAATTGTTAGTTGTTGACTTTAGAAGTTATAAAGACATAAAAGTCAACCAAATGACAGATTTATAAAAGTTTCCTTTGGGAAATTTTCAAGTATGTTTATAAAAACATAGTATTAACATTAGGGCTTATTAAGAAAGCAATAAGACAATCACCTCTGTAAGAAATTTCTCTGTAAGAAATACAGAGCTAATTACTATGTGTCCTACAGAATGCCACTGCAACCAGACAACTTATGGAAACACACATCTTTTTTTATTCATGCTGTCCCTTTGATAAGGATAACAGCATATTATTTCTGGAAAAAAGTAAATTATTGTCTTCTTCATACTTGAAGATATACTTTTTAAAAAATATGTATTTGCCTGTTTGCTAAGTCGCTTCAGTCATGCCTGACTCTTTGCAACCCTATGGACTGTAGCCTGCCAGACTCCTCTGTCCATGGGATTCTCTGGGCAAGAAAACTGGAGATGGTTGCCATGCCCTCGTCCAGGAGATCTTATTGACCCAGGGATCAAACCTGTGTCTGTTCTATCTGTATTGGCAGCTGATACACACAGACAGAGAGAGAGAGAGAGAGAAAGAAAGATACACATGTGTGTGTATATATATACACACACACATATATAAATGTTAATATGAGCTTAAGTGATATTTCCTCAACGGTTTTGAGAATGTAAACCACAAGAGGTAAAGAGCAAAGCTCTGTTTCTCTGTCTCTCCCTTGAAGGCCCACAGGACAATTTCTCCTAGTACTGGGTGTTGGCAGCTTCAGAGAGACTAACTCTAAGTCAAAAAACCAAAGAAGACCCTTGATTAATGCACTGAGAACTAAGATCAACTGAGTAATGCCCAGTGAGAGGTACGATTCTCACACAGACAAAGTGCAATCAACAGATATCAATATCTACATCCATTTTAGCCTCAACTTTGTTAGCAACCAAAGTTTTTGAAATGCAGTGTCTAAGACCTTCACTGTTAGACCAATACTTATATAATTATTGTCCAAGTTTGTCCGTTAAGCTCAAAGGAGGTAGAACCACATACTTTCTTCCACTTCAGGTCATATTTTGTTATTTGATCACCCTTTAGCACAGGGACATTGTCGAAGACAGAAGTTGTGAAGTGTCAGATAAACATGACCTAAATTCAAAGGATAAAGTCCATAGTCTAAAGGCGGATGAAAGCTTTAGAGTCAAAGGTTTCTTACAATATCCCCATCCAAAATATTAGGATGGGAAAAATGGCAGAATATTTCTCGTAAAACAGACAATTAACAGTTAAACCACTTAACTTCCAGCCCAAGTACACATTTTCAGTACTTTTTTGCTCCCTTCTCCTTGTTCGTTTCTGTCCCCATCTGAGGCCTGAGAATTTCTGACTTCTCAACTCTTCATGGACATTCTAGGCTATGCTGAGGAAAGCTTTTTGTTTGTTTGCTTGAAAACCCAGAATTTCCAGATGCCCAGATATTTTAAATGTGGGATGAGGGAGGGAGCAAATGACACAATAAGAGATAATGTTAATAATTCTTCAGCAATTTATAATTAAAGTCTCTGAGCAACTGTTTTTATTTGATTAGGATCCACATAATATGGGCTTCCCTAGTAGCTCAGACAGTAAAGAATCAGCCTGCAATGCAGGAGACCTGGGTTCAGTCTCTGGGTTGGGAAGATCCCCTGGAGGAGGAAATGGTAATGCACTCCAGTATTTCTGCTTGGGGAATCCCATGCACAGAGGAATCTGGCAGGCTACAGTCCATGGGATCGCAAAGAGTCTGACAAGACTGAGCGTCTAAGCACAGCACAGCATGGCATATCATATAGATATTTATGAAATATATAGTTTTAAAATATAATTCTTAGCTTTTTATCTCTATGGTCTAAGGAAATAGTTAATCATTTTCTTCTCCTAAAAAAGCAAATGAAAGTATTTTTTTGTTGTTGTTTTAGAGGTGTTGAAGAGAAGCACTAATTTATCCTCAGACTCACAGGAAAAAAGGAAGGCTTGTTAGTTCAGAGCCCCATGAAACAGCCAAGAGTGTTAAAAAAAAAAAAAAATACCGTAAAAGTGAGGAAGCAAAATCCCTGAGATAATGCTTTTTGTTGCTCTGAAGTATAATTGGTGAAAAGTAATTTATGTTAACATTCTCTTTAGACATACTCCACTTTATAGATTTGGGAGGGATCAAGTTTTTTTTAGATTTACTTAAAAACTGATCTCAGATTTAAAATGACATAATGATGTGATTTATATTTGGTACACTGATGTCTTTAATATTTCCTTCTGCTGTTTTCCATATCTGTTAACTCTCATTTTTGTGTTTATTAACTTTTGATGTCTACATAATCTTTATATTGCTTATAAATTACCAAAAAAATCAAGCTGAAAGGGATAGCAATTTTGATCTTTTTTTGAGATGTAACTCACAATATTGCAATTCATTTGAATGAAAATTTTAGGATATTTTCCCAGTAGACTGAAAAAAAATTCTCATGTTATTTTCATAACTGACCATATTCATACAATGAAGTGGTTTACCTTTTAATGGATTGTTAGCATTTTTTCAACTATGTTTAATATCATGTTATGTATACTCTACAAATACTTATAAATTCTCTCTAAACACTATGTATTCTCCTTACTTTATAGATAGATGTAAATTTAAAAATACTAAAAATGTCTTTACATTGTTGTATGAGTTTCCTATTGCTTCTGTAACCAAAGACCACAAATGCAGTAGCTTAAAAGAATCCGCATGTATTATTTTACCAATGTGGAGGTCATATATCTAAGTGGGTCTTCAGGGCTGCGTTTTTCTGACCAACTTAGATAGCATATTTAAAAGCAGAGACATCACTTTGTCAACAAAGGTACATCTAGTAAAGGCTATGGTTTTTCCAGTGGTCATGTATGGATGTGAGAGTTGGACTGTGAAGAAAGCTGAGCATCAAAGAATTGATGCTTTTGAACTGTGGTGTTGGAGAAGACTCTTGGGAGTCCCTTGGACTGCAAGGAGATCCAATCAGTCCATCCTAAAGGAGATCAGTCCTGGGTGTTCATTGGAAGGACTGATGTTGAAGTTGAAACTCCAATACTTTGGCCACCTGATGCAAAGAGCTGACTCATTTGAAAAGACCCTGATGCTGGGAGGGATTGGGGGAAGGAGGAGAAGGGGACGACAGATGAGATGATTGGATGGAATCACCGACTCAATGGACATGGGTTTGGGTGGACTCTGGGAGTTGCTGATGGACAGGGAGGCCTGGCGTGCTGTAGTTCATGGGATCACAAAGACTTGGACACGACTGAGCAACTGAACTGAACTGACAATCTCTGCATAACAATCTCAGTTATAACATCCCTTTCTCAGCCTCCCCTGCCTCCCTCCTTCCTTATAAGCACCCTTGGATTACACTGACCCATGCTGCTGATTCGGGATGATCTCCCATCTCAAAGTCCTTAACTTAATCACATCTTCAAAGTCCTTTTGGTCATTTAAGATAGCTAGCTTGAGTTCTGGGGAAGAGGATGTGGACATTTTAGGAGGGATGATTATTTTGACTGCCATAGTTGCCTAGAACTCAGTGCCCACTTAAGAAAGATTTCATATCCAAGGGAAATGAATGAAAATGAACATGCTGTCCCATATTTAAGGTGATTTTTAAAGATTTTAAAAGCATGTTTATTATCACTCTGAAAAATCTTTCCTAAGTGAGCACTGAGGTACTGGCATCTCCCTTGGATAATGAATGGGCTTCCCAGGTGATAAACAATCTGCCTTCCATGCAGGAGAGCCAGGTTTAATCCCTGGGTCAGGAAGATCCCCTGGAGAAGGAAATGGAAATCCACTCTAGTCTTCTTGCCTGGAAAATCCCATGGACAGAGGAGCTTGGCAGGCTACAGTCCATGGGGTCACAAAGAGTCAGCAACCTCATTTTCTTTCTTTTCCTTAGCACTTAAGAGGCCTACCTGGGACAGTCAGTAGTACTGACTGCACATTCTTAAAGAGATGGGAATTCCAGACCATCTGACCTGCCTCCTGAGAAATCTGTATGCAGGTTAAGAAGCAACAGAATAGGACATAAAACAACAGATGGGTTCCAAATCAGGAAAGGAGTACATCAAGGCTATATATTGTCACCCTGCTTATTTAACTTATATGCAGAGTACATCATGTGAAATGTTGGGCTGGATGAAGCACAAGCTGGAATCAAGACTGCCAGAGAAATATCAATAACCTCAGAGATGCAGACGACACGACCCTTATGGCAGAAAGTGAAGAACTAAAGAGCCTCTTGAGGAAAGTGAAAGACGAGAGTGAAAAAGTTGGCTTAAGACTCAACATTCAGAAAACAGATTATGGCATCCAGTCCCATCACTTCATGGCAAATAGATGGGGAAACAATGGAAACAATGAGAGACTTTATTTTGGGGGCTCCAAAATCAGCGCAGATGGTGACTGCAGCCATGAAATTAAAAGACGCTTGCCCCTTGGAAGAAAAGCTATGACTAACCTAGACAGCATATTAAAAAGCAGAGACATTACTTTACCAACAAAGGTCCATCTAGTCAAAGCTATGTTTTTCCAGTAGTCATGTATGGATGTGAGAGTTGGACTATAAAGAAAGCTGAGCGCCGAAGAATTGATGCTTTTGAACTGTGGTGTTGGAGAAGACTCTTGAGAGTCCCTTGGACTGCAAGGAGATCCAGCTAGTCCATCCTAAAGGAAATCATTCCTGAATGTTCATTGGAAGGACCGATGCTGAAGCTGAAACTCCAATACTTTGGTACCTGGTGTGAAGAACCGACTCATTGGAAAAGACCCTGATGCTGAGAAAGATTGAAGGTGGGAGGAGAAGGGGATGACGGAGGATGAGATGGTTGGATGGCATCACTAATGTGATGGACATGAGTTTGAGTAGGCTTCAGGAGTTGGTGATGGACAGGGAGGCCTGGTGTGCTGCAGTCCATGGGGTTGTAGGTCAGACATAACTGAGTGACTGAACTGAACTTACAATATTATAGAAGTTGTACAGTTTTTTTAATGACAATAATTCACTGGAGCTGTATGAATTTCTTAACTCCCTGATGGTGATTATATGGACGGCTGTCAATTACTTGAGCAGTCATAAGAGGCACACAATCGTCACTCAAGTGTTGGTTGAATGGGTATATTTCTGACTCCTCCTCATGCCCAAATAAGTTTGTCTTCCTAAAAGGATATTAATGAAGAGGCATAAAAGAGGACTTCCATTGCTTTACAGTTGGACTCTGCTGATATAAAAGTTTTTTGCTACTTTTTAAAATTTATCTACTATGAATTAGTTGCATTTACATGTGCACACACACACACATACACCAAATCCAAAGTAAGCATAAATGGAAATTTTGTAAGTCAACATCTCCAGGGGAAAAGAATGAGAAAAAGATTATTTTCCTGTGCACTTTTTCCTTAGATGCAGTCATGCTGCTGCTGCTGCTGCTAAGTCGCTTCAGTCGTGTCCGACTCTGTGCGACCCCATAGACGGCAGCCCACCAGGCTCCCCCGTCCCTGGGATTCTCCAGGCAAGAACACTGGAGTGGGTTGCCATTTCCTTCTCCAATGCATGAAAGTAAAAAGTGAAAGTGAAGTTGCTCAGTTGTGTCCGACTCTGTGCGACCCCATGGACTGCAGTCATATGCCCTTATTTTTCTACTTCTGATCTAATTCCTGAAGTTCCTTTGATAATAGCCTGAATAATCTAAAGCAGGTTTAGATATATGTATTATGTCTCTACTTTGAATGCCTAGGATACTGAAGATTTTTAAATCATCTTTTATCT
The DNA here is from genome assembly GCF_032452875.1 of Bos javanicus. Taxonomy (NCBI): domain Eukaryota; kingdom Metazoa; phylum Chordata; class Mammalia; order Artiodactyla; family Bovidae; genus Bos; species Bos javanicus. The sequence continues at coordinate 18,186,726 of NC_083894.1, forward strand.
TCTAGATAAAAAATAGTTTCACATCCTGGTAACCAAAGAACTGTCTTCTGGCCTCCCATTCTGCTTTCAGAACTTTTCAGCAATTTCAGTCGGCCTGAGCTATGATCATTTTTAGTCTAAACATTCTCTGTTTGTCTTCCTGTATGTAAGTTCCCTATTACTTCTCCAGTAAGGAAGGAATTGAGATTATTTTTAAGTGAACTCTTATCAATGTGAAATGCAGATTTAGGATTAAATGTGATTTCACTCTTCTTCCAATTGAAAAGGTTTACTGGTAACTGTATAAGATTGTGCTGAGTTTTTGAAATCCAAGAGAACTCTCCTTTAATGTATTATAAAATTGATGATGTTTATCACAATTCAGACTTCAAGTAGAATTACAGCTGCACATTATTAAATAATAAGATGGAAAGTATTTCAAATTTAGGACATTTCATTTACAAATAAAATATGTATTATTGTAAGTGATACACATTTACAATAAATCTTACTGTGTTTGCTGGAGTTGGTTTAACATGAATAGTGATAAAAGAAAAAAAAAGGATGGCTTAATCAACTTCTTTGGTGTGTGCGTCGTGTTTCAACCTATATGAATACTCAGCCTGAGGTAATGAATCACATGTGGATGGACAGGTGTGGGGAGAGGGGTGGAAGGCCTTAATCCCACAGGGCTTCTCAGAGTTATTCTTTTATGATTTGATCTGTGATAATAAAGTAATAATTCATATCATCTGGGTAATAGAAATTGTTTATTAAAACATCATAAGGAATGAATAGGTCTGGCATTTATGTGTAGGTGTTTACTATCAGTTCAACAATTGTGTTCTTTTCTGCTATACTTGATACAATTTCTTTCCAATATACTATAGGTGGGCAAAGGATTCTTGGGGGGGGGGCCTCTGGAAACAGAGATAACATCTTTTAAATCCTGATTTAGAAAATATAATTTAAACATTTTATGGATCACTGTTACTTAACCTGCTGTAATTTAATGAGACAATTCTCCCAGAACTAGCATTGATGTAATCAGGAATGTTCTCAATAGACATATAATGGGATTTTTTTTTCCCAGCCAGGCTTTTTAAAGGATTGCTAGATAGTACAATAAGATAGCTTACGATAAAGAAACAAAAGTATGCTTGAATTTCTCAGTTTAAGTATTCAGAAGTTATTACTGATTCTAAAAATACTTTCTCTTAAAAAAAAACAAAACTGGGGTGTTTTCTTTACTCAGTATGTTCGACAGTACATATCTCATTAATGGAATTTGTTATAAAACTATAAAGATAGTACTACATTTGTATCTACCATGATTAGTAAGTTCCATAAGGACATAGGTTGTCTTTTTCACCCATTTCCTGACAAGCACTTAGTATTTTACTTCAAGCAGGTGGTTGATACAAGTGTCCTGAATGAATAAAATATCACCACAAATAGTGATATTGCAGCTATGAAATTAAAAGATGCTAGTCCTTGGAAGAATAGCTATGACAAACCTAGACAATGTATTAAAAAGCGGAGACAATACTTTGGCCAACAAAGGTCTATACAGTCAAAGCTATGGGTTTTCCGGTACTAATGTACGTATGTGAGAGTTCAGATCAGTTCAGTCGCTCAGTCATGTCCGACTCTTTGTGACCCTATGGACTGTAGCATGCCAGGCTGCCCTGTCCGTCACTAACTCCCAGAGCTTGCTCAAACTCATGTCCATTGAGTCGGTGATACCATCCAACCATCTCATCCTCTGTCGTCCCCTTAGAACCCCATGAGCAGTATGTGAGAATTAGACCATAAAGAAGGCTGAGCTCCAAAGAATTGATGCTTTTGAATTGTGGTGCTGGAGAAGAGTCTTGAGAGTCCCCTGGTAAGCAAGGAGATCAAATCAATCAATCCTAAAGGAAATCAACCCTAAATATTCTTTGAAAGGACTGATGCTGAAGCTGAAACTCCAATACTTTGGCCACCTAATGCAAAGAGCTAACTCACTGGAAAAGACTTTGATGCTGGGAAAGACCGAAGGCAGGAGGAGAAGCGGGTGACAGAGGCTGAGATGGTTGGATGGCATCACTGGCTCAATGGACATGAGTCTGAGCAAACTTTGGGAGATAATGAAGGACAGGGAAGCCTGGTGTGCTGCAGTCTATGGGGTCACAAAGAGTTCAGACACAACTCAGCGACTGAACAATAAATCAGAAAAATAGACTAACTGTGTAACTAGAAATTAATGCTTTGTAAGCCATAAAATACTAATTTTATTACTTTACATAATACAAAACATTTTGTTTATGCCAGAAAATAAATAAAGAGAAATAGAAAAATGTTTATGGTGAAGGCTATAATTTGTGAAGACACATGGTATGAATTCAGCTGAATACATGAAATTCTATAGACACGGTTGATGACTGTAAACTTATCTTGAGTCTAGAATTGGCACAGCTAAAATGAGCAAGCAGAGGATAATATAGACAGTTAGATCTACTGAACATTAAAGAGGTAACTGGGAATACCTTGGTGCAAATATTCAAGAGGATATGCAGCAATCACCACTGTCATAAGAGAGAATATTAGCAGGAAAGCAATAAGTATTTCCACCAAAAGGAGGATTTGGTAATTTCCTCTTTATACAAGGAATAAGGAACATATAAAAATTAAATTTATTCAATATTAGTAATTATGCTCTCTTGATATTGCTAGAAATAATTGTTCTTTATCATGCTTTAGAAAAAAAATATATGCACAGCTTGGTTTTGAAAACTGATACAGCAAAATTCTCGTAGAGGAAAGGATCTCTCTAAAAATATGATTTCACTTTTAGTTTCTGAGTTCTGGTTCAATATACATGCTGAATTTTAGCACATTTTTAGTAAATTTGGCTTTGCTTAAAGCTATTAATTGGAATTATATAGAGGCAATTATTCATGCATTGCATTTACCTGTAGGGAGAACTGAATACTATTTTGAAACAAGAATAACAAATTGGAAACGAAACAACCCACATCACACTCTAATATCCAGTTGGCACTTCGTTAAATCTTTTCACAGTTATTTAGAATTTGTTGGATGAAACATTTGCTACATATCACTACTAATGTAACATCTTAAATAACTTCAAAACTGAGCTGGTGCATTTCTATTAAAAATCTTAATGGACAATTTAAAAAGCTAACACTCCAGCACTTTATGTTGTTTTCTTTTTCCCTCCTTCTTCATGTTTTTCTTTACACTGTAGATTGCTTTAAATTAAAAAAAGACTAATTTTCAAAACTTGGGGAATTTCTGATAATAGGATACTTTTCAGGAAAATTTTGGTCACCCTAATAATCCCACAGGCTACTGCTTAGGGAGAGCAGATTTTGCAAGGCAGGACTTTTATCCAAAGTCCTGTAGTGAACTTTTCTCTCACTTCAAATCTCTTCATGTTTTTGTTTTTTTTTTTGAAAAACGGTGATTATTTGTTCTAAAGCAGTGCAGCTGAAATTTATTCTATTTACAATATCTAGCAATATAAAGCGGAGACGGCAATGGCACCCCACTCCAGTACTCTTGCCTGGAGAATCCCATGGGCGGAGGAGCCTGGTAGGCTGCAGTCCATGGGGTCGCACAGAGTCAGACACGACTGAAATGACTCAGTAGCAGCAGCAGCAATATAAAGAAAGGTGGAAAAATAAATGAAACAAATCTTTCAACCTTTTTTTTTTTTTTAAATCTTTCTGGATTTTGTATGCAGGTATACTTTATTGGATTTTGTATACATGTGTAAAAACTGCTACATTTTTTGTGTCCTCAGAGTAATTCACCAGTTTTTATATAGAACAAATGAAATTTGATTAGTCTGGCTTCATCTATTTGATTTCTAGTAACTCTGGTATTGCATGAGGTGCAACAGAGCTCAATGGTATTTTAGGGTTTTGTTGGTGTTTGTTTGCTTTTAAAATAGTGTCGACAATGCAATGATCCTCTTAGTTACACAAAATAGAAGTATTCTGGATGAAGGGTTTAACAACGTCCTAACAACAGTATATCTAAACTAGTTACACACATTTCCCAAGTAGAAGTAAACTGGTTGATATAAGGAATCCCACAGACTTGTCAGAGAGCCCAGTCCTGCTTGCCTAGAAAAGAAATATGAGATCCTTACTGTGAATTGAATTAAACAGAGGGCCCTGTCCTGTCACTATGGAAGAAAAAGGCCAAGAAGACCTTCAAATAAACTTGCAATTAATCGAAAGAGGTAAGACTTGTTGGCCAACTTGGAGATGAGTTGGTGTGCTGGTGTGGGAAGGGGGTTCTCTGTAAGGGTATGAGAACAGGGCTAGGAATGGGGGGTGTCTCAGGCCAGGGCCTGGTCCATGCCACAATAGTTGTAGCTCAACCTTCATAGACAGAATCATGCCAGCATAGTTTCAGGGGATTGAAACACGAATACCTGGATTCTCTTCCCCATTGTGTGGTGTGTTCTGATTTGGATCAAATGTATTATTTTACTTTCATTCATTTCTTTGTTGCTACAATTGACCATGAAACCCATAGCAGGAACTTCACCTAGGATGCCCTTTGTGAAATACCAAACAGCCTCTCTAAACGTCCAATTTCGGGTCAGTTAGAGAATGGTTAGGCCCCAAAGTAGCTTGGCCTATGCTTAAGTCTCACAAGGTGTCATAAAAAGAGTTACACATTGTTTGTTCCTCACCCCAGCTTCAAAATGCATCTCCAACGCATGAAAAAATTTCCATTAACTTCTTGTTCTCACCCCCTGAAATACAGGCACTCAGATCAAAGGTTGGTTATCTTTTGACTCCCGTAGAGTTAAGATGCGTTTGTCTTCTTCAAAGCACATCTTTTTCTTTTTTTAAACTACTAAGAGCAGTATTTTCCCAGTATTTTATGTTTAAAAACCTTTACTTAATGTTTGTATACATAAAACTGCAACAGCATTCTTTGAAAATAACCAGCCTTGCTGATTATTAGCTAGTGAAATTTCACTAGCTAAGAAAAAATCCTTAGATTTTACATGATAGGGAATATCTTATGGAATTATTTTTTGTTGTATTCTTCAAGTATCATCGCACTACATGTGAAGAAGAGTTGTTTTTGTACATTTTGAGTTGAGTAAAAGCTTTTTGGTGGTTTCTCCATTTGAGGAATATTTTGAGGAAGAAATTTGAAAACTATTCTAATGAACAGTAACAATTCAAGCTTCAATGGATGTCATGGGTAGAATTAGGAATGTGGCATAGTCTTCAACTCCATAAAGATGAAATAAACCTCACAATTTTGTCACTCTGGGTGAGGTGAAAGGAAGCCTGAAATTGTAGTCTAGATTCTGGAAAAGAAAGATGAGTAGCTTATGCAAACTAACCAAGACCAAATGCTTATTGTCACAGTTTCCAGATAAATTCTATTTATATAATTTGTTTCAGTCCTACTTTATTCTAAGAGGTTCTACTTTCTTTGCAACCATCGGTAGTCCGTGATAAATCAAAGTTCAGACTATATAAAAGTTTTATTTCACACCAGGGAGTGAGAACTAGTTGAATATATTTTTTTAGAAAACACCACAGTGAAGAGGGTAAATGCAGGTTTAAAAACTTTAAGCAAACATTTAACTTTATAACTGATGCATGGAAAGAAAATATATGTGCTAGTTACCATCTCATAAGAGGGGACCTGCTTTGAATAGTGTTTGCTGCTGCTAAGTCACTTCAGTCGTGTCGGACTCTGTGCGACCCCATAGACGGCAGCCCACCAGGCTCCCCGTCCCTGGGATTCTCCAGGCAAGAACACTGGAGTGGGTTGCCATTTCCTTCTCCAATGCATGAAAGTGAAAAGTGAAAGTGAAGTCGCTCAGTCATGTCTGACTCTTAGCGACCCCATGGACTGCAGCCCACCAGGCTCCTCTGTCCATGGGATTTTCCAGGCAAGAGTACTGGAGTGGGGTGCCATTGCCTTCTCCTTGAATAAAGTGTTTAGTCACATCCAAATTGGTAAATCCAGAGAACACATACCTCCTGAAATCATTTAACAGTGATGACCAGCTTGTTGTTGTTTAGTCACTAAGTTGTGTCTGACTCTTTGTGACCCAATGGCCTGTAGCCAATCAGGCTCCTCTGTCCATGGGATTTCCCAGGCAAGAATACTAGAGTGGGTTGCCATTTCCTTCTCCAGAGGAACTTCCCAATCCAGGGATCGAACCCTTGTCTCCTGCAAAGGCAAAAATTGGCAGGTGGATTCTTTACCACTGAGCCACCAGGGAACCCCGATGGCTAATATGTCTTTCAAGCTACCTAATACTGATATTTTCTGGACCCTTCCTATATTACTGATCTTATTGACTCTTTCTTTAAATAATAATGTTCACTAGAGCTCTCTTTAGCCTTCTGAAACTTTTACTTGGCCTCAACAACCATTTAACTGGTTAAGATTCCCAAATCTATACCTCTAGCCTAGAATATGCTTCTAAACTCTAAACCCCTCCCCATATTCCAGTGTCCCCAGTCCATCTTCACTTGCAAATCCAGCAAGTTTCTCAGATTCAGTATTTCAAGTCCTTGCTTGACTTCATCACCTCATATTCAACTCCACACATTCCATCTATACTAACAGCTTTCAGAAACTTCTTTTTTTCCTACATTACCATTACTTAACCCTTGCCTTAAACAACTGCCTAAACCCACTGACCAGCTTTCCCATGTCCAGTGTGGTACTGCCTTGCCATCTTCCCTACAGCTGACAGGCTGATTTTTTTTTATTAATATGCAATCTGTATCAGTCAATTTTCTGCTTTGTAAACTTCCTGCTTTCTAAAGGTAGCCTCAGTTTGGCCATAACTTCCAAGACCTATCTTTTTCACCCCCTCCATAGATACATGCTATATGCTTTCTCCAGTAGAATCTGCAATTTGGTATGACTGTATTTCTGTGTGTTCACACATACTGACCCGGGCATTCACTTGTACTTGTTATCCAACCATCTCATCTATCTCTTGCCTTTCTTCAAATCAGCTCTAGTATCAAATCTACTCAAAGATGTCTCTGTTCTGCAGCACATATTATAGTTCAGCCTTTTCACCTTGTATTGTATCCTGTGTACAACAATATCCCAGTAGAGATTTTTCTCTATCTCTGTATTGGTGCTGTTATCTTTCAGAGTGAAGTTATGTCTTAGTAATACTTAGTAACACTTCAGTTCAATTCAGTTCAGTTGCTCAGTTGTGTTCGACTCTTTGCGACCCCATGAACCGCAGCACACCAGGCCTCCCTGTCCATCACTAACTCCCGGAGTCCACCCAAACCCATGTCCATTGAGTTGGTGATGCCATCCAACCATCTCATCTTCTGTCGTCCCCTGCTCCTCCTGCCCTCAATCTTGCCCAGCATCAGGGTCTTTTCAAATGAGTCAGCTCTTTGCATCAGGTAGCCAAAGTATTGGAGTTTCAGCTTCAACATCAGTCCTTCCAATGAACACCCAGGACCAATCTCCTTTAGGATGGACTGGTTGGATCTCCTTGCAGTCCAAGGGACGCTCAAGAGTCTTCTCCAACACCACAGTTCAAAAGCATCAATTCTTTGGTGCTCAGCTTTCTTTATAGTCCAACTCTCACATCCATATAGTTAACATATATAGCTTAATTTAACTCTCATAACAAACTTATGAAGAAGTTATCCTATAACTCTGCCCCCTTTATAGGTGGTAAGTTGAGGGAAAGAAAATTAAAAACACACAATGAACAAAGCCCACACAATGAGTAAGTGGCAGAGGCAGAAATCAAGCACAAAACATGAGACTTCAAAGATCACATTCTTAACTGCTAAGGTATCTGATGCTGTCATCTTGATACATGGTGCTTGGCATACAATACACATTCTATAAACATTGGTTATGGAATGAATGAGTTCTCAGTAGTACATTTCACCCTAAATAGACATTATAATAAAGATTTTATTCAAGCACTATGATGAGCACATGGAGAAAGAAATGGCAACCCACTCCAATATTCATGCCTGGAAAATCCCATGGACTGAGGAGCCTGGTGGGCTACAATTCATGGGGTCGCAAAGAGTCGGACATGACTGAGTGACTTCTGTGTGTGTGTGCCTGTGTATGATGGGCAGAACTCAAGGGTTGAAAAGAGTCCTGAACTCATATAAATATTCATTAAATAAATTCACCAAATTCTTGCTATAGTATTCCTTGTTGTTTACATATCAGTTCAGTTCAATTGCTCAGTCGTGTCCAACTCTTTGCAACCCCATGAATCGCAGCACGCCAGGCCTCCCTGTCCATCACCAACTCCCAGAGTTTACTCAAACTCATGTCCATCGAGTCGGTGATGCCATCCAGCCATCTCATCTTCTGTCGTCCCGTTCTCCTTCTGCCCCCAATCTCTCCCAGCATCAGGGTCTTTTCCAATGAGTCAACTCTTCGCATGAGGTGGCCAAAGTACTGGAGTTTCAGCTTTAGCATCAGTCCTTCCAATGAACACCTAGGACTAATCTTCTTTAGGATGGACTGGTTGGATCTCAAGACTAAAAAAGAAACCCAAAATAACAAAAACAAGAAAAGGACAAATTTTTTTTAAAATAAAAGACTCTGTTCTTGGATGGTCAGGTTATTGAGATCACCTACAGAATACAGTTCTTTCCCAGTTAAACTGTTTCATGACTATTGTCTCTGATTAAAGGACAAACAAAATCCACTATATACCCTTTTCTCTCTTTTGAATGGACTAACAGTGCCTTCACACTTCCTAATAACCTGCTCCTTCAGAAAATGAGAATGGTCCCAGGAAAGTCACTTCTTTTTTGTGTGTCTTAACTTTTTCACTTGGGAACTGAAGAAAGATTTAAGAAAGAAATATTTGCCTAACACTTTAGAAGAGCTTTGGGGACAGTGGATAATGAAATAATGACTTCTAAAACACCAGCAGATTTGCAGATAAAAGTTGCTAAGAGATCCAAGATGATGAGAATTTTAGAGAAACAGTGCATTTAACAGCCATTCACAAGAGAGGTTTAATTTTGAGAAGTGCTTAAAGAAGTGCTTCGATTTAGTTCTTAAAGTCCGAGTGATTATTTTAGGACTTTAAAAAATGCCAGCTTGGGTAGAAAACAAATAAGCAAGTCATAAACATGTCACCCTTGCTAAAAATCAAATTCTTTCTCCTAAATTTAAAATGTAATAAGATCGGTTACTTAGTATGGAAGTAAAGCAAAAACTGCCAAAGAAAGCAGAAATAAGCATGCTTCATAACAACACAAAATGTAGTTATAGAAAGAATAACAAAATAAGAGCATAAAACATTCCATTTTCCAACTGCTTTGCTATAACTTTTAAGTATCAAATAACATAGGAGATAGTTTCTATATTAAATATAAGAAAAGAGAATATAATAATTATGTGCTGTGCTTAGTCGTTCAGTCATGTCTGACTCTGTGACTCAATGAACTGTAGCCTGCCAAGCACCTCCGTCCATGGGAAGTCTTCAGGCAAGAATACTGGGTGGGTTGCCATTCCCTCCTCATAATATATATAAAGATGGGTACAATTACTATCTTCTGTTTTTATCATGTTAGTAAGAAACTGCATTGACCTAATTTTCCCTTCCTCATAGAGTAGTTTGCTTTTTAAGACTAACAGATTTTTAGAGAATGTTTTAGAAATTTAGTTATTTAGCTTGGAGGAAGATATATTTCCAAACTAACCTTTTCCTCAAAGAGAATGAGTTTTTACTAAACAATAGATAATTTGATAACCTTTATTCCTATTTTCTTTTCAATGTATATTGGTTACCTACAGCCATACTTAAGAAAAAGGCATTAAATTTTTTTAAGCATAACTTTTCTTTTTAAAAGTAATTTAAGACTCACAATAAATAGCAAAAATACTACAGGCAGTTCTCAAGTACCTTTCAGCCAACTTGTCCCAGTTACAATACCTTCCATAACGAATGATATTATCAGAACCAGGAAATTAACATGGGTATAACATTATTAACTCAGGTATATGCAAGGAAAAAAACATGTAAGTAATAGAGAAATAGAGAGGTAAAGAAAGAGAGTCCATGTAATAGGTAAGATAGATAATAGATAGATGTAGTTTCATTTCCTCAAGCAAATATGAAAGGAGTAATAAATGACTTCAGTTTACATGAAAATGAGATAATCTGACCTTTATTTTGCCACATAAGCCCCTTAACTTTCTGCTATTTCTTATAGTTATCACGTCTAGGCACATTACTCATTATGATTATTCACTGTATCCGGCCATAACCCAAGGACACATCCCTTCCCCTTCAGCTCTTCAGAGAAAGTCCACATCCTTGTCTGTGATGACTCACAGCCAGCATTCTTGCAATAACTGGCTCAGGGTCCTCTGTCTCAATACAAACGCCCGCCTGCTCTATTTCTGACAAACCAATAATTTCATTTTATATTTTATAGTACTCTTGCATAAAATGCACATTTTTCTTTATTACTGGAAATTTCCACTGTTACTTTTTTCATATTTGTCAGACTTAGATTACAAAGCGCAAAAATATAAGGACCATTTCTTCCATCATTTTTGAATACAGCTAAGTGCACAATTTATTACAAGGAAGTCTAAAAGTACTAACTGAATAAAAGCCTATCTTGGTCATTGAATGCAAAAGGGCAATTACAAAAGTCCATATCTGCTTAAAGATTTCAAAAGCACATACATAAACTAAAGTGGCAGTAATAATCTACTTTTTATTTTGAAAATGTTTCTCATTGGCATATGTTTGAGAACAGAGGTAGAAATTCAAGAAAAAAATTGAAGTGACGTGGAAGAATTGAACTTAAAGCTTAAGATCAAGATATAAAGAAAAGCAAGATTAAAACACACGTGTATCATAAAAGCAATATGGAAAGTACACAGATTTATTGGTAAAACAACAAAACAAATAAACAAAACTCTTGGGATGCTTTTCCAAGGAACCCTGACCTGCCATGTAAGAAATCTGACTTATTGGAATGCTGCCTGGAGGGGTCACATGTAAGAGCTTTGATTCACAGTCCAGCTGAGCCCAGCACTCCAACTCCTCTGCCAAGACATCAGACAAGTGAACAAACACATCCTGGACCTTCTAGAAGGGCTTAGGCACCAGCTAAATATCCCCAAGTGACCTCTGCCAACCATGTGACAAAGAAGAATTGCTTGCTAAGCCCCGCTCTAATTCCTGCCCACAAAACTGTGAGAATTAAAATGCTTTGTATCCTAAACCACAAAAAGCATCCAGGAAACGCAGATGTCCACTGTAGCATGAGATAGCAATGCAGTCCTTACATGAAGCACAAAGCATTTTAAAAACTTTTATGACTATTGCTACGTTACAGCAAAGATTGGGATATGAATGTGTGTGTGCATGTAGGTGGGTGTGTGTTTGGAGAATCTGATTGGTAAGCAGGGGAGCCACACCTGATCGTCCTCCCTCCCTATCAGGTTTCTCTCTGGAGCATGGCCGTCATTGCCAACAGGACTCTGTGTGTGTGTGTGTGTGTGTGTGTGTGTGTACATGTATGTGAACACTCAGCTGTCAGTGTGTGTGTGTGTGTGTTTGTGTACATGTATGTGAACACTCAGCTGTCAGGCTTTCTGTACAAGTACTTGAAAAGGGGAGATTATAATAAATGAGATGTCTTTCAGCCCTATGTCCTCTGCCTCACCAAAAAATGTTTACAGCCACATCACCCTGAATGCACAGGATATTGTCTGATCTCAGAAGTTAATCAGGGCCCGGCCTGGTTAGGACTTAAAAAAGTAATTGATTAAATTGTTAATTCAAGTAGCACATGAGACCAGAAATTCTTAATTGAAAAATCTGACTTTCACTATATTGAATAGAGGCAATGATAGTGAAACATTTATTAAAGATAAAGTCTATGGATTGAACCTAGAAAAAAATCATGAAAAGCAAGCTAAGGTTTAGAAATGTTGACAATTATATATTGTGTGAGAGGATTTGGCTTTACACTGAGGCCATAAATGTGCAATACTGGTAAACAGAAGGGGACTGAATATATCAATGATTTTATATCTATGTTATACACCTGTACACATATTTATGCTTATTTTAATATCCATATTTTACCTCTAATTATAAACACACACACAGAATTAGAAGTCCATAAATCTAATTTATAACTGATGCCCTCCAGTGTGCTCCTGGGATCCTTTTTGGACTGAGGTTGTCGACTAAACCTTTGGTTTTCCAAAGATATTAGCTTTATCTTATACATATTACATTTGCCCAAATTCAATGTCTCTTGTAACATTTATAACCATATGTCTTTCTTGTGAAGGAGTCACCACGGCATTTGGCAATTTTTTCCTGGATGACCACATCTCTGAATTCATTTCTCAATTGCTTCAAATGATAAAATATATATTTTCTTTGTTTTTTTCAAAGCATGTAAATATATCTATTATAATCAGCATCAGGTTATCAACTAAGCACTTGAATCTGAATGTTACAGTTCAGAAGGGATAGTAAAGACTCTCTGTTCATAAAATGACAAGGAAAGGACCAGGAAGGTTATATGACTTGTGAAAGCTGAAACAATTATAATATTGGAAGTCATATTCTAATTTGTAATTTAATTATAAATTATCTTAAACATATAATAGTAGGAAAAGTGAAAGTATTAGTTGCTCAGCCAGGTCTGACTCTTTGTGACCTTATGGACTGCAGCCCGCCAGGCTCCTCTCTCCATGGAATTTTCCAGGCAAAAATACTGTAGTGGGTAGCCATTCCAGTCTCCAGGTGATCTTCCCAACCCAATGATCAAACTCAGGTCTCTTGCATTGCAGGCAGATTCTTTACCATCTGATTCTTTACCAATATTCCTTAGTGGATAGCTATGTACCAAATATGGCACCAATTAACAAGTGATGAGATTTTTGTCATATTTGTTTCATATCTCTGTCTTTAAGAAGAAAATGAAAGAGAAAGGCTACCAATTTCCCAGGTCTATATTCCATTCACAATATCCTGCTGCTTGTTTCTCAGTTTGGAATTATTGCTAATCTTTATTTTTATAGAAGGTTAATAGTGTTTACTTTTCAAAGGACTTTCATCTATCAGCACATTTGATTTTTCCCCTACACTTTAGAAATAGTACACATATTTCTCTGCATTTTATGGACAAGTAAAGCATAGAAATGTTAAATGACACGCTCAAGATGTCAAGTGAATCAGAGAGCTGGACCAACCTCTGGTTGCCAACTTACATACATACTGGTGAGCTGCACTGCATTAGTCACAACTTGATAGCTCAGTATCAGAATATGAGTGTAATACAGACAGAAACACATTTCAGAGCACCGTTAGATCTCTGAATTTGTAAAGACTCTAAACCTTTCAATATTTGACTATCACCAGAGTTGTAAACTCATCGGGAAAACTTTAATAAACCTTTGAGACTCTTATAAGCTACTAATTGATTTTTTTACCTGTAAGTATTGCCTTGCCCATTTCCAAAGTATTTTCACATAGTATCTTTGTTTAATCATCCCAACCACTCTACAATGCAGGAATTGCGTTAATAATCGATTGGCGAGTGAGAAAATGAAACTGCTGAAAATTCACATGTTAATAGTCGCATAAGCCAGTAGTCCTCAATCTTTGCTGCACAGTAAAATCATCTAGGGACCTTTTAAAATTCTCAAATTCCAAGTCACATCCTATATTAAAAAAATGAGAATGACTGGGAGTGGGTTACCAGTGACTTTTGAAGATCCCAGATGATTCCAGCGTGCAGTCAAATTTAGAAGCCACTGGTGTAAGCAGTGGCCACATGACACTGCTCCCACTCTAGTTTTTTCCTCTAGAGAATGGAGGTGCACTCTCAGATAATCTTGCTATCTTTCCTTAGGCCATCAGCTACCAGCAGTGTGAAGAAACAATTTGCCCTTTATTTTGATCTTCATTTCCATGTGTGGTTAGGAACATTCCTTTGTATAATATGCAGTCATCTGAGACACTGACCTTTAATAACCTTGATTTTATTTTTAGCTCACCTTGTCTATGACCTATGAGTTTATTCTTGTTAAAACAATGAACAGAAATTTCTCTCTTTTTAATTTGGATTTTAAGTATAATGAAGAAACTTTGAACACCTTCTGTACTTTGAAGATGGAAATAGAAAAGCTGTGAATCATTACTATAATAAAATTTGCTTTATCTGTAAGCTTTACCTACCAACAGAGTCTTGGATGAGTTCAGGAGAGCAAGGTACTGTCCATTTTTATGACACAAGCTATCAACTGGGGGATAATGAGTATCTCAGGACCCTCCTCTTTATTGCTTAATAAGTAGTTCTCCGAGAAACCTCAGTCCATGTGTTTCCCTCTCATTCTTGGATCATTAAGAGCATTTTGGGAACCATATAACCCAGACATCACAGTCAAGAAACAGACATAATTATCATCACCATACAAACAGAAAATTTCCAGCTAGATCTCAGAAATGTGGACATAGCATGTTCCTTTAGTCTGGAACAAGATAGACTGGCTAAGATCTATGCTTTAGTCTTTCATCTCCTGGGAGAACAAGGGTCCAGAAATGAGAAGGCAAGAAGTAGTGTCAATACTGTTATTGATCATCTACTATTACTCAGGGCCTCAAGTAATAAACATAGAAGTTATGAGGCTACACTATGCATGATGCTCTCAGGCAGCTTCCTAGACCTCTAGTGTCTGCGGAGGAAGGTCAGCCATTGTACCAATATAAATAATCACTTCACTAGAAGCAATTTCAGTATAATTTGACTTCACTTTGCCATTTGACATTTTTTAAAATTTATTTTTAATTGAAGGATAATCACGTTACAGCAGGGCATTGGTTTCTGCCGACATCAGCATGAATCAGCCATAGGTATACCTTTGTCCCCTCCCTCTTGAACCTCCCTCCCCATCCCATCCCTCTAGGTTGTCACAGAGCCCCAGTTTGAGTTCCCTGAATCATACAGCAAATTCCCATTGGCTCTCTATTTTACATATGGCAACGTATGTTTCCATGTTACTCGCACCATGCATCCCATCCTCTCCTTCCTCCGCCTCCTTGTGTCCATAAGTCTGTTCTCTATGGCCATTTGACATCTTTTGGTGATAAAATATCAACAGGCTACCTTTGTCTCATAGTGAAAATAATCATCCTTAAAACCATCACACAGCTCACTGGACTTTTTATTTCTACATAAGAAAAGTCAATCTTCAGATATAACTCATACTTAATTAATTTGCTACTTGGATTAACAGTTAAGTTATTGAAAAGTGCTTGAAATGATTTAACAATGCAGACTAATGGATCCTCTTAATTTTGACACTGTAAATCTTACAAATTTTAATCAATGTAACATTTTCATGAGTCAAATACTCTCTTAAGTAGGAGAAGATTTTAAATGACATTAATAAAAATTTTTATCTAATGAAACTGTAATGTTCTCTTTTAGAAAAGCCTACTTCTTAAAGACTAGTATACAAATGATTGTACTTGAATCATAATTAAAATAAACCTAAGATAAAGTAAGTTTTCTTAATGGTGATTAATGTCTAAATCTTTTTCTACAGGGCCTATTTTGTGATTGATCTTCAGGGGTCCCATATTAAATAGTCTTCACAAAGAGTAAAGAGTTTTATTTCCTCTTTCAAGTTTCCATAGCACTGAGTAAATAAGACACATTATCTGATTTTAAAACTTTATGTTAGAAGGTTGCTATACTAATTCGTGATATCAGGATTACCATCGTAATTGTTTACAAAATAATCAATATGTTGCATTAAGACAGGACATATATCCCTGGGCCTCAAATTCCATAGTGTGACAGAAAAGATTATTTTTTATACGATAAATGTAATGCAGAGTAGGAAAAAAAGATACAGTGTCATTAAAGCAAATAAATTTATGGGATCCTTGAAAGACAGAAAAAACACAATTATCTAGTCTATGGAGAAATAAAGTCAAAGAAGTAAAAGTCCGTAAGTGTAGGAGAGGTGTTTTTATTGATAGGAAAAATATGTGGAAATTTAAGGTCAAGAGTCAGTGGGTGAGAGTTCTCAGTTCATGTCATTTCTCAGTTCAGTTCTCAGTCATTTCTCAGTTCATGCCCTGAGAAATATGTCATGATTAAGTGGAGAGGAATTAAAAGAAGCAGGACATTTGACAAATACGGACACCTACGGGTACATTCATGCTAAGAAAGCTAATAGTGATGAAATTATCCCCAGGTTATAGCACAAATGCAGGACCAAGACCAGAGATTCTGCACAATTCTCCAGGTAATTGCTCATCCTCGAAAAGGCTGAGATCTCTCACACAAGGGGTCAAGTCCTGACTTTCAGACTTAAGTAAATGTAATAGGAAGATAAATAGGAATTCTCAAATATAAGTTTGAGCAGACAATCCCAAATCCTCAATATTGGAAGAAAACCAAACTAAAAAGAAGATAATCATAGCAGAACTAATATTCAATGGAACAAATAGAGCTAACAGAGACTTGAGAAAAAATATAGATGTGTTGCAAATCTTCAGAGATATACAACAAGATATTCTACCCCCTAATAAAGGATCTGCACAGACAAGTTTTTGGAATTAAAATGTTCATTTTTTAAAGCTCAACCAATGCAGTAAATAGTGGAATGGACAATTCTGAAGAGAAAATAAATCAAGTAGATGATTATATTTAGGCGTTTCCTAAGAATATCAGGCAAAAACTAAAGGAAACATGTCATAAGGTAAGGAACACAGAAGCTATATCCAGAAGTCCAACAATCTATTTGAAATTTGGGAAGAGGAAGTAGGACGCATGGGGGAGGGGCTGCCTACAAGAAATGAGAAGGAAATGGAAGCATGGGGGAGGGGCTGCCTACAAGAAATGAGAAGGAAATACATGTTCCAAGTCCTTTGCTTTTCCCTTTTAGTCCATTAGAAACATTTTCTCCATGTCGACAGCTTCAGCACAATCTGAAAGGATCAAATAATATTTATTTATATTCCTGATTTTGAAATAGTCTTGTAAAATGTTATACTGAAGACAGTGGCAACACAGACCGTCAATTAAATCTCAGCATTTGCATGTGTCTTCACCCAACACTGTTCTCCTGGGCTCATAACTCAGGTATAAAAGAGTATGCTCAACTTCGTCAACATAGGGATTTCCATAAGTTTTCTCCGAATGTAATCGCAAACTTAAAATTCCAGATGAATCAAATTTTCATGGAATGAATACACTGAGATTCCACCAATCAAACATAACCAATGTGCGGAACCCCCTCATGTGCTCAATACAGAAAGTTTGCAAGCTATAAGGAATTAAGGCTTTCATATCTTAGATTCTTCTTTCTCCATCATACAGTCTCAAATCTTCATCATATTAACAAATTAGATCCCCCCTCACCATGGTACACATGGAAATGTATGACTCTTAAACATGTTTTAAATATGTGTAAATATTGACCACCTGATTTTTTCATTTTCCCTATGTCAATGATAAGTAATTTGTAGTGCTTTCTCTCTCTTCCAAAATTATGTCTACTATTTTATGAATTCTATTGTAAATTCTTCATATGGCAGAGGAGACCCATTCCTGTATTTGTGTTTGGACTGAAAATGCAATTTTTAATAGGTGTACTAATGTTTACAGCAGAATTAAGATTTATTAGAACCACTCCACAGAGCAATATTGTAGAGAATTTATGAACTGTAAAACTGCTCTAAAGGTCACTTGAGATGCAAAAGTTTAATTTGGAGTATCATGTTATGGTACACAGCTACTACACTCAATGCTTGTTAAATGGTTTAAGGATAGTTGCCTCAGTCTGCAGAGTTTTTGAACTTCAACAAAAATAACTTCATATTACCTAATATTTTACATAGGTTTGGTTTCTTTAAGGTTTATTCACAAATCTACAACTTATCTCATGTGTAAAGTAGTGAAGAAAATCAATACAAATTTGATCTTGCTTCTGGAGTTCACTGTTGTTTTATCCAGCACACTGCATATCATTACGTACCCAACTTTCAACATTTACTATCATTACTTATTTTTATTTGGATACAAAGATTTGTACGAATGAATAAGTTCTCAAGAGCTATAACAAAAATGAACAAGACAAGTATTTGTAACAGAAGCATTTGGAAAGGCATTAGTAAGCCAGATTGTGGATTATAAAAGTGTCTTAATTGGTGATACTATATTTGTATACATGCAGGCATATGAAAAATTATAAAACAACCCAAGAAGTAAAATGTAAAGAAAATTATCTATGTTAAGATCAGATCAGATCATATCAGTCACTCAGTCGTGTTTGACTCTTTGTGACTCCATGAATCGCAGCACGCCAGGCCTCCCTGTCCATTACCAACTCCCGGAGTTCACTCAGACTCACGTCCATCGAGTCAGTGATGCTATCCAGCCATCTCATCCTCTGTCGTCCCCTTCTCCTCTTGCCCCCAATCCCTCCCAGCATCAGGATCTTTTCCAATGAGTCAACTCTTCACATGAGGTGGCCAAAGTACTGGAGTTTCAGCTTTAGCATCATTCCTTCCAAAGAAATCCCAGGGCTGATCTCCTTCGGAATAGACTGGTTGGATCTCCTTGCAGTCCAAAGAACTCTCAAGAGTCTTCTCCAACACCACAGTTCAAAAGCATCAATTCTTCGGCACTCAGCCTTCTTCACAGTCCAACTCTCACATCCATACATGACCACAGGAAAAACCATAGCCTTGACTAGACGGACCTTTGTTGGCAAAGTAATGTCTCTGCTTTTGAATATGCTATCTAGGGTGGTCATAACTTTCCTTCCAAGGAGTAAGTGTCTTTTAATTTCATGGCTGCAGTCACCATCTGTAGTGATTTTGGAGCCCAGAAAAATAAAGTCTGACACTGTTTCCACTGTTTCCCCATCTATTTCCCATGAAGTGATGGGACTGGATGCCATGATCTTCGTTTTCTGAATGTTCTATGTTAGAGACTTATAATTCTTTAGTATGCTAAATACTATATAATGAAGCATAATAAAATGGAAAGAAAATATAAACAATGGCAAGCCTCTTTGAACTTTTTTCTATAGCAGATTATATTAATGACAAAAATAGTATAAAATTATTTTCCTATGATGTGATTATACATCAAAGGTATATTTATCAAAGATCCAAAATGTAGAATCAGAATATTTAATATAGTTGAGATTTCTAGATATTACAATAACAAACTAAAGCTCTGTCACAGCGTTTACGCTGTATATCTTAGACTGTAAAAAACTGAACTCATCTCTTGATCAAATTAAAATTTAAAAAGCTGTAATATAATTACATTTAAACCAAAGAACTATCATGAAATCAGATGCTTCAGTTCTCCCTTTTGAAATTAAAAAGGAAGATGATGTCTACATAACAGCTAGGACTGCATTATTTTTCCCACCATGAAAAGAGTGTAGCTGAAACATTTTGCATATCTATAATTTACTGAACATTTTGCTAAACAATACTTTACAATGTTTTTTTTTTCTTTAACAACCCTATGTCAGAGATATTATTATTATCAGTATTTTCAGGATGGGAAACCTACAGCTGGGAGAGCTTAAATAATATACCTCAGATCACACAGACATATAATGGAGCGAACTCTTGCACCTGTGGTTCAAGTCTATTTTCTTATAAGTACATTATACCCTATTGTACTGTATTTATGCTAAGGTCTATTAGACAGGACAGAAGAAAACACTCAGGAAAATGAATCAGAGGTTACTGTAGAAATTATAACTGTTTCAATTTGGAAGACTGCATGTTCTTAAATACTCAGACTATATCTCTACCTCAGTTCAGTTCAGTCACTTGTCATGTCCGACTCTTTGCAACCCCGTGATCCGCAGCAGGCCAGGCCTCCCTGTCCATCACCAACTCCCAGAGTTTACCCAAACTCATGTCCATTGATTCAGTGATGCCATCCAACCATCTCATCTTCTGTCGTCCCCTTCTCCTCCTGCCCTCAATCTTTCCCAGCATCTGGGTCTTTCCAAATGAGTCAGCCATTTGTATCAGGTGGCTCTACCTCAAGTGGTAGGTGATGTATAAAAAAAGTGACTTCAGTACTCAGACTCCTCTTCCTCTAACACAGTTCAATGTATACAATCTCTTCAGCTGTTTTCAATCTCACCATCTATCTTTTTTGGCTTCATGTACAGGGTCATGTTTTTCCAGCAGATCTAATCAACCCAACAAAACCCATCTCTTTGGATTGAGAAACTGGGAATAAAATGGTTTTTTCTTGGCTAATAGTCCCATGACTCAGACCACAAACCCATCAGGATCACACACTGCCTTCAGAATTAGCTCAGTGGGCTCAACAACACATAATTATGAGTATCAGTCTGTCCACACCCATATCCCAAGTTACCACTCTCTTTGAGATATGATCCTATCCAATAATACTTTTACTGATCTTTCATATATCTGTGCTACTTCTGAGTCATAAAATTTTATAAAATTTCTTTCTAAGGCTTATACATCATTCACAGATATTTGAAAGTGGGAAGATTTTTATATCCTCTTTGTATGCTCATTGTCACTAACTGTACTACACAGCGTTGTGTGATAACAGGAATGCATGTATACAGGGCACTTTTATAAGGCTGATTAAGTTTATCTGACACAGATCGTCTCAATAATTTAAATATGAGCTTTGAAGAACTCTAGACAGAGGTAAGAACTATTAACAATTAGTAATTCATTATGATTCAAGGAAATAAATTTATCCCAAATATTCAAAATCAAAGTACAGTTTAGAGGCTGTAGCATAAAAATCAGAACCACATAGAAAGACTATCTTAGTCAGGACTAAAGAGCTCCTGATCTACTACAAAATGAAAACTTTCCATCATTCTAGAGAGGCAGGTTTCTAGAATATGCTATTGTATTGGCTTCCCTGGTGGCTCAGACAGTAAAGAATCTATCTGCAATGCAGGAGACCTAGGTTCAATCCCTGGGTCAGCAAGATCCCCTGGAGAAGGGAATTGCTACTCACTCCAATATTCTTGCCTGGAGACTTCCATGCACAGAGAAGCCACAAAGAGTTGGACACGACTGAATGACTAACACACCTGCCTTGCTTTGATTGCACTTATGTATAATTAGTAATGTGTATATAAATTTACTTATGACTCACTATAAGCACATATATGACAATGCTGCTGCTGCTGCTAAGTTGCTTCAGTCGTGTCCGACTCTGTGCGACCCCAGAGACGGCAGCCCACCAGGCTCCTCTGTCCATGGGATTCTCCAGGCAAGAGTACTGGAGTGGGTTGCCATTTCCTTCTCCAATGCATGAAAGTGAAAAGTGAAAGTGAAGTTGTTCAGTCATGTCCAACTCTTAGCGACCTCACTATACTTACTCTCTAACAATGAATACATCTTTTTCAACTAGTCCTTGAGTAATATTTTTAAAGTTTGGTTAAAATATAACTTTGAAATGTATTACAGTGAGGTACCAAATCTATGGAAACTAATCAATGATTTTGATATGCAATCTAAGCTATCGAGGTAGGCAGAAACATCCTAATAGATTGGTGAATTTGCAGAGATATTAACTTGAGAGTACCACTGTGCTCAGCAATAAATTATATTTGTTTTAATTGTCCAGAGACAGAATGTGCCTAAAGACATACACGGCATCAGTGCTCTAGTACTGCTGGTAGCCCTTAGGATAATGACCACTTGAATCATTTCAAGTAAATAGTAATCTCTGTCTATATCTTTCTGTCCATCTCTATTGATAAGATACAGATACAAATGTCATTTATAAATATATTTCTCACCATAATCTCATGTTTCCTTTTAACACATAACTAAGGGTAATTCTGAAGGAGATCAGCCCTGGGATTTCTTTGGAAGCAATGATGCTAAAGCTGAAACTCCAGTACTTTGGCCACCTCATGCGAAGAGTTGACTCATTGGAAAAGACTCTGATGCTGGGAGGGATTGGGGGCAGAAGGAGAAGGGGACGACAGAGGATGAGATGGCTGGATGGCATCACTGACTCGATGGATGTGAGTCTGGGTGAACTCCGGGGGTTGGTGATGGACAGGAAGGCCTGGCGTGCTGTGATTCATGGGGTCGCAAAGAGTCGGACATGACTGAGCGACTGAACTGAAGGGTAATTATTTACATTTATTTTATAGCTTCTTTTCAGCTATAATTGTGACTGAATACATGGGAATAAAGTATATTGGGCTGAAACCAAAACAACCCAAGGGAAGATACTGTTTTACAGATTATTCCATACAGAAGAAAATCTTCATTTGTCACTTAATTGCAGAAATAGTTTAATAGGTTTAAGGATAATCATACTAAAAGTATGTCTGTTTCAAGAACTATAGGAAAGATAAAAGTAATGTTTATTGATTTGAAAAAGGTAGAAAAATTATTAATAACTTTTAAAATTTCATATATAGTATTGCAATGCTCCTGAGAAAGGGGTGTGAGTATCTAGAAACTGCTTAAACAACCATTCCCCGAGTGCTTATATTTGTACTCTGCATAAGAGAAAAATGAACTTATCATAATTATGCCACTGATCGTGTTTTTTGTAAATATAGTTAAGCCATGCATATATTATGTTCTGCATTTTATTTTTGTTATTTCATTTAATCCACATATGCCTTCACAAGTAGAAAATCACTACACTTATTTTACAAATTAGAAAACAGAGGTTTCATTTTTCCCTTTCTCAGTAAGTGAAAGAGCTGAGTTTTGAATCTAAGTGTGTCTGGCTCCAACATTGTATTCTCTGCACGAATTTCTGTTGTCTCGTATTAGAATGCCTTCTGCGGACCAATCAGTACTGAAAACGTCCTACTGCCAGCACAGAGAACTACAGTCAGTGTCCTATGATCAACCGTAACAGAGAAGAATATTAAAAAAGAGGATGCACATATGTGCTTAACTGAATCACTTTGCTGTACAGCAGTAATTAACACAACACTGTAAATCAACTATACTTTAATTAAAAAAGAATTCTCAACAGTATAATCAGATTCTAGAAAATGATGGAGTCAAGCTTTAAATCCCTAGAACGATATATTTTAAATCTAGAATCCCATACCATCTATATTATCATGTAAATATGATGATACAGTAGAATTTATTTTCAAAAATCCTAGGGCTAAAATACATATAATTTCTACGTTATTTGTGGCAAATATTCAGAATGATTAAAACTAACAGAAAAAGATATTTAAAGACTAAAATAATATATATGTCTTATATTGGGCAGAGGGTATAGGAGGTAGGTCTCTAGGAAATAAAAAATTTGTGGATAGATTTATGATGGGCTTCCCTGGTAACTCAGCTGGTAAAGAATCCACCTGCAATGCAAGAGACCCCGGTTCAATTCCTGGGTTGGGAAGATCTTCTGAAGAAAATATAGGCTACCCACCCCAGTACTCTTGAGCTTCCCTGGTGGCTCAGCTTGTAAAGAATCTGCTTGTAATGTGGGAGACCTGCGTTTGATCCCTGGGTTGGGAAGATCCCCTAGAGGAGGGCATGACAACCCACTCCAGTATTCTTGCCTGGAACATCCCATGGACAAAGGAGCCTGGTGGGCTACTCCATGGGGTCACAAAGAGTTGGATATGACTGAGCGACTAAGCATACAAACACATTTATGATATGAAAAAAAAATTTAGACTAGTTTAATGTGAAAGTGGTTTTGTGATGAACAGTGAGAAATGCATAAACAATCAAGCCTATAAAATAGTATTAAAAATGCAGTAGCTTTCAAGGAAAAAATAAAATAAAAAGTCAAATGTGGTCTATAAAGATAGTCAAAATTTACAGGTCATATTAATGTAAGCACTAACTCTTGACTTAACCAAAAATATATGATTTAACAATATTGAAGTATGGGAAGAGGTTGCAAAACAATATTTAAAAGGGACACATTCTCAAAAAATGTTAACAGATGATGATATTGAAATTGATAATTAGTATTATAAGGATGATCCCCTGGATTTTAGAAAAAACAAGGGAATTCCAGGAAAACATCTACTTCTGCTTCATTGACTATGCTAAAGTCTTTGAAGGTGTGGATCACAACAAACTGTGGCAAATTCTTAAAAAGATGGGAATACCAAACCACCGTATCTGTCTCCTGAGAAACCTGGACGCAGATCAAGATGCAGTAGTTAGAACCGGACATGGAACAACAGACTGGTTCAAAATTGGGAAAGGAGTACAACGAGGCTGTATATTGTCACCCTGTTTATTTAACTTATAAGCAAAGTACATCATACAAAATGCCAGGCTGGATGAATCACAAGATGAAATTAAGATTGCTGGGGAAAATATCAACAACCTCAGCTATGCAGATGATACCACTCTAATGGTAGAAAGTGAAGAGGAACTAAAGAGCCTCTTCATGAGGGTGAACAAGAGGAGAGTGAAAAACCAGGCTTAAAACAATATTCAAAAAACTAAGATCATGGCAGCTGGTCCCATCACTTCATTGCAAATAGATGGGGAGAAAGGGTAAACAGTGACAGGTTTTATTTTCTTGGGCTTCAAAATCACTGCAGGTGGTGACTGCAGCCATGAAATTAAGATACTTGCTCTTTGCAATAAAAAGTGAAAGTGACTGGTGTCTGACTCTTTGCAGTCCATGGACTGTAGCCCACCAGGCTCCTCTGTCCATGGAATTCTCCAGGCAAGAGTACTGGATTGAGTTGCCATTTCCTTTTCCAGGGGAATCGTCCCAATCGAGGGATTGAACCTGGGTCTCCTGCAGTGCAGGCAGATTCTTTACCATTTGAGCCACCAGCAAAGCCCTAAGCTATGACAAACCTAGACAGTGTATTAAAAAAGCAGAGAAATTACTTTGCTGACAAAGGTCTCTATAGTCAAAGCTATGGTTTTTCAAGTAGTCATGTACGGATATAGGAGTTGGGCCATAAAGAAAGCTGAGAACTGAAGAATTGATGCTTTCCAATTGTAGTGCTGGAGAAGACTTTTGAGAATCCCTTGAACAGCAAAGAGATCAAACCATTCAATCCTAAAGGACATGAACTCTGAATATTCATTGGAAGGACTGATGTTGAAGCTGAAGCTCCAATATTTGGCCACCTGATGCAAACAGCTGACTCACTGGAAAAGACCCAGAAGCTGGGAAAGATTGACGACAGAGGATGAGATGGTTGGATGGCATCATTGACTCAATGGACATGAGTTTGAGCGAACTCTGGGAGATAGTGAAGTACAGGGAAGCCTGGCATGCTTCAGTCCATGGGGCTGCAAGATTTGGACTCAGCTTAGCGACTGAACAACAACAACACTGTAAGGATACGATTAGAAATAATTAGTTGCCATGACTTCAATTCAAAACTATTTACTTAAAAAATGTAAGATTTACTGTACAATATCTCAGAATGGTGGGTGGTTTTGCAAAAAGGGAATCAATTTTGATTCATTCTTTCATTTATAGGGAAGCCAACACATTTTGTTTCTTTTCTTGAATCAGCACTCAATGATACAGTTGACTTTCACAAAAAATCCTTTCAAGAAATTTTTCATCTGGTCAATTCTTTACTAATAATGATAGAACATATGGTCATAAACCAGATGCACTAGTTCATGCTTTGCCAAAATACTTTTCTCTATCATGTAGGTCCTAGTTATCAAGGACATAAAAATAAACTCCTGTTACATTCACAATTACATCCTCCTAACTCATCTCTATTCTCAATAATTGAAGAAGACACTTTCAGGATGACAACAGGAAAACAACAGATCCCACTGACAGGACTAACGAATAGATCTTTTCCAAAAATATTTGGCTAATGACTATAACCGTGATATAATTCTACCTAATTATGATGATTTAGACATGATGTGTATGAGAACTACTGACTTAAGCAAAGGATTAATTCAGCAAAATCTGAAACGTATTTTGATAGGAATAAGCTTTGTATTTAAATATACCTAATCAGAGAGCAAATTGTTCTCAAATTATCATTTGGCATGTTTCATCAATAACTTTTTCCTGATTCAAAAGATCAGAATTTGAAGGTAGGTGATGTAAGAATTATACTGCCTAGAGAATTTTTAAGGGCTGATATAATTTAATTTTCATTTTCTATTTTAATAAGTGGTACCAAGAAGAGTTTATTCATGTTTTATTATTTTCCTGTATTATTTACCACCATCTCATTGAAAAACAAAGCATTCAAAAAGTGAAGTGCTACACTAATATCTTTTACTCTTTTTTTTGGGGAGCCAAATTTTAAAGAAAAATTTGGGTTCATATCCTTATTTTTATTTAAACATTTTTATGCTGTATTTTTTAATTCTACAGAGCATAAAAATCTCCTTTGGGAAGTTCTTCAAGTAGTAAAAATCTGTTTCCTTTATGAAAGTTAAGACCACAGGTCTACATGATTCTATTCAAATGGATAGGTGCACATGGTTATAAGTAACTGGAAAGACAAAAGAATTTCCAATTAATGTATTCTTCACTTAATTTTTTTGTAACAATGAAATGGTTTTACATTGCTTTATGCATTGTTTAGAGCCTTTCTCCCTTCAGAGAGATGACCCATACTGTCAATGACAATAAATTGTTAAAATTGATATATTTGGAGTAGTTATACAGCTTTATTTACTAAAGCGCACTAGTGAATTAGATAGAGAAGCACCACATTTTCCTATTCCTTCTTAGGTTTCCTGGCTAGGTCTTAAAATTAAACCGATAAAGACAGATTAAAAGGAGAAAAAGATACAAATTTTATTAATTTTTTACATGTGTATGGGTGCCTTCACAAGAGCACGAAATTGCAAAGATGTGACCAGAGCAGGAAACTTTTATAATTTATAAACAAACAAACAAACAAACAAAAAATACATTGTGAAGAATTAACAGAATTCTGGGCTGGGAGGTTAAATGTAAAGAAGTAATTAGAAAGATATGGACTGATTTAGCAAGGTTTGTACTGATTTTTTGACCCCCAAATTCCCCATCTCTGGTGATAAAAATGAATTCCTTCCTTCCGGTACATTGAGGACGTTTCTCATATGGATGACTTGTCTCCTATTTTCTGGGAAGAAAGCAAGGTGCAGGGAGGTCAGAGTGACCTTCTTAATTCTACCATTTTCTCAAATTCCTTTAGTTTAAGATTTGCAATATGGCAAGGTGCCATATTTTGGGGTACAGTGCCCTGAGCTCCGTCACACATAACAAATGTGAAACTGCATATTTAAAGAAATAAGCATCATATATATATAGAATATGGGCCATTGTATATGTACATATACTATAAGGATCTGTTTTATAGGTTTTATAGATTTTATAATGTCTCTTGCTAAAACATTGAGAATAAGTGTGTAAGAGGGAAAGGTAGAAAGTGACCTCAGAAAACTATTATTTGGAGCTCTTGTGTCCAATTTGAAATATCCTATTGTTCACTGTTGAACATGTGAAATGTGGCAGCTCTGAACTAAGGTGGAGTCTAACTGTAAAAAAAACACACACCAGAATTCAAAGATATGATATGAAAAATTAAATCTCATTAATATTTATGAAAGTTGATTACATGTTGAGATATTTTAGATGCTCTTTGAGTTAAATAAAATATTAAAATTAATTTCACCTCTTTGGTTTTCTTTTTAATGTAGCTATCTGTTGCTCAGTTGGTAAAGAATCCACCTGCAAAGCAGGAGACCTGGGTTTGATCCCTGGGTTGGGAAGATCCCCTGGAGAAGGGAAAGGCTATCCACTCCAGTATACTGGCCTAGAGAATTCCACGGACTGTAGAGTCCTTGGGATCACTAAGAGTTGGACACGACTGAGAAACTTTCACTTCACGTAGCCTGAAAACTTTAAATTGCATTTATGGCTTGCATAATATTTCCATTGGACAATTCTGAGTTATTCAGAAGTTATTAGACTCCTATATATATTTAAAATGCATAGCCAACAGAATGGATTGGATATAGATGGATAATATATTGAAAGTATGGAGTCAGGGATGACTACGGCTTTTTTGTCTGAGCACCCTGGAGGTTGAGTTCACATTTTTAAAATCAAGATCGGAAAAGTAGAAAGAGCAAGTGTGAAGAGAAAGATAATAAACTGTTGGTTATATGAAGCATAAAACATCATGAATAGAAATTCTGAAAAGACAAAATGGTGTATTATGCTTACTTCTGATTCCTTTAAAAGCTGCCAGTTAGAGAAAGGCAAGTTGAATGTTCTTAATTTTCACCAGTCTGGGTACAAATGAGACCATAATAACACATTATTTTTCTTGGCCCCTACTCTTATGACTGAGAAATGTCTCAGCCCTCGAAGGTCTAGCCAATTATTTTTGGCCGCTCATGCTTCTCTGTAAAGATGGTATGTTACTCCAATCAAGTAACAGTGCTATCTGACTGTTTTGAGCCAGACACTCAAAGTCCAGGGCATCACAAGACGATGGTGCAGCAGTGAGACAATAATGCAACAAGAGTGCAGCATTATATAATGTGTCTGAGTCTCACATTGGCTCTTCTAAGACTGTTTGGTAACATATGGTCCCAATCCACTCTTTTTTTATTTTATTTTATTTTATTTTTAAACTTTACATAATTGTATTAGTTTTGCCAAATATCAAAATGAATCTGCCACAGGTATACAAGTGTTCCCCATCCTGAACCCTCCTCCCTCCTCCCTCCCCATACCATCCCTCTGGGTCGTCCCAGTGCACTAGCCCCAAGCATCCAGTATCGTGCATCGAACCTGGACTGGCAACTCGTTTCTTACATGATATTTTACATGTTTCAATGCCATTCTCCCAAATCTTCCCACCCTCTCCCTCTCCCACCGAGTCCATAAGACTGTTCTATACATCAGTGTCTCTTTTGCTGTCTCGTACACAGGGTTATTGTTACCCTCTTTCTAAATTCCATATATATGCGTTAGTATACTGTATTGGTGTTTTTCCTTCTGGCTTACTTCACTCTGTATAATAGGCTCCAGTTTCATCCACCTCATTAGAACTGATCCACTCTTTACTGGAGCTTAAAATAAGTATATTAGGATAGACAGGCAACAAATCTATTATTTGTTGACATGAAACAATCTATCTATCATATAGATCAAACAAACATATCTATCACTATTCCTGATATTTACTTTACTCAGGTCCACAAGTATCCCTGAACAGAATGCTGTTTTTCAGCCCTACCCCATCCCCATGTATATGAGCACAGTAAGTACACATCACTTGGGTGGCTGACCACTAGCACAGCAAACAGTGAGGCTTAAATGCTAATATAAAGTTCAGCTAAAACACTTTGCTATAATTTGTTGAAAGAATTTTTTCCTAGTTCCTTATCCTCAGCTATTGGACATTTTGGCTTCAACAGAGGTCTTCCCTCCTTTATTATTCTGTGCTCCAACTGCACAGAAGATAATGATACATCGGGAAAAAATGAATTTGTAGAGGCTGAGAATTTGGGAAGCTATTTTGAATGCCTCAGACAACAAATCAAATAAACAAATATGCTCTTTTGAGAAATGAAGTATTTCCTGCCATGTCAGTAAACAAGGAAGTCACAGACATCACCAATTCCAGCCCTCCAGGGCACTCAGAAAGGAGAACAACTGCAAGATCATGCTGTGGCCACTCCCTATGGTGAGGCTTCAGGAACTCAGGATGTGAAAATACAGGATACTGGCCCCAGAGAGCCGAGATGCATATGAAAGGACTGATTTCAGTGAGCCCAGACTCTTGTGTCTTCCCATACATAGAAAAATGCTAACTTCTTTAACTTGGACCATCTGGTTTCCTTTAATTAACAGCAATCTTGATGTTCAGGCTACCCACCCTTTGTTGTAAAACTTCTATATAACCTGGCTCCTCCCTTTGCTTCCTCAGAGGAGTTCTCTCAGGATTATTTGAGAAGCTGCCTCCTAGGCTTGAAGTCCTAAAAATTCCTACCAAATAAAATGTAACTCTCCACTTTCAGGTTGTGACTATTTTTAAGTCAATACTTTCCATAAAAAGATAACTTTCTATTTGAGTTTTTATATTATCTCAATTTCTATTTGTGAACAAGAGCTAAAGATACTTGTGACTCTTAAGAATGGTTTATATTACAATATTTTGGCATCTAAAATATGAGCTGTGTATCAATTCATGTGAGCCAGACTTTAAATATAGCAAAATGTGTTATAATTGAAGCTCTGATTTCTCTTCCTTGTCAACTCTGATTTAGCAGTAGAGGCCTTGCCAACTTTGGGTTTAGCATGGAAATTAACTTACCTTTAAGCTATTTTCTAGTGAAAGGAGTGAAAATGCAAATAGTAAGCTAAATATTTAGTTCATCAGGAGCAATACTGTTTGAAATACTTACTCCTTAGTTTCCATGATATTTTTTGGCTTATATAAAATGTCAGTTAAGGAAAATTGGCAAAAACATTTTAATTTCTTCAGTTCACCAAATCATGTTAATCTCATAACAAACCCCCTTGATTTCTGAGGCCATTATTTTTTCATTACAAATATCTGAGCAGATGTTAAAGTTGAGGTTCAATTTTCTTATATAAGTTTCCTCCTAGATCACAAATTCACAATAAAAAGACTTTAGAATCATCACTTGTCTTTATTCTTAGTAGCTTAAAGTTTTCCTATGTAAATAAATCAACAAACACTAAACAAATTAAAGTGTTTTTAATTTAACTAGTGTTTAACTAGTATATAGTTAATTTTGTTACACAGGAGAACTCAAAGTTACCTAAGGATAAAGATAAGTTTATCTATGAACTATTATCTTTTTATGCATAAAATTCTCATGCATTTGGGTAGTCTCTATTCTCTTCTAATAAACTACTTTTTTTCTAATTTCTTACTGACATTATAGTAACTTTAAACTATACCTACATAATACAATATATTATAAATTTTCCATGCCTGTTATACCTTCAAATTTGCTACCCACTGTAATAAATACCACAATGGGGTGAAATATTTTGTTCTGGCTAAATGGATTCAGAGACTAAAGAAAAAATTCTGTTGCTACAAACTCCTAAACAATAACAACAAAAATACATTTAAAAGCATGGTTATGCTTGCAAGAAAAAAGAAAAGGAAAGAAAAGTGGAATCTCTATGGAACAGATACAAAGAGGGCATGAATTGCAAAGAATTTGCTTTAAATACATATAGCAGTAGGAGGCACATTGATAGAAACCTGACCTGAACATATTCCCTAATAGTTATGAGCTTAGCTTTTTATGCTTATAGGTGCAGAAGAAGCAAGCTATTGGGACAATTTAAAGGAGGGACTTATAAGATAATCTCCCACCTAAAATAGAGCACTCAAGGGGTTCCTTCCACCCTGAAAGGGATATGAGAAAATACTGAAAAGTGCCAGTAAAATGACAAATAGCTTGTCCTTTCTTTAGGCTCTGAGTAGGGGAAATATTATAGTTCTATTGATAATTCAAAGTTCTGCCCTCTGTTTGGGACTTGGAAGATGATATGGTGGTTACAAAATGTGAATTTACACTACCTCCATGGTAAGGAAATTCTTATACTGGGAAAATAACAGAAAAATATTCCTGGATTAGTGATTCCATTGGGGAATGTGGCTCACCAGTGATGAGAAAATCACTCTGGGGGCAGCATTCCTCCACAAAGGCTGCAAAAATGATTTTCATAGGAGTGGCTGTGGGCCACACACATGAAAAAGTTAATATGAGGTTCGGTTAGTCCCAAGTGTAATAGACTTTTATGAATATTTTCCCAAACCTAGGAGCATACTGAAAGTTGCTAACTCATTTTATGAGGAAAATACAAAAGTGGCACTAAATCTAAGATGTTTTCCCCATTAAAAACATACACACGTTGTCCAAATTATTTTTAGTATTTTGTCTGCTGCTCTGTCCCCTCTCCCCAACTATGGTGTATGCGTTTATCAAAACATCACTCCTTGTAATTGCTGAATAATTATGTCCAATAATAATCCATTATGTAAATGTGATGACATTTTACTTATTAATTCTTTCATTGAGGGACATTTATGAGGTTCCCACTTTTTGGCTATTTTCAATAATACTTCAAAGGAAATTCACATACAAATGTTTGTTTCAACATAGAAATTTATATGCCGAGGACTGGAATTGTTAGGTCACAGGGTATTCTGTGGTGAACATAATGGGGAAACGTTAGTGTTTTCCACAGAGTATCCACCATTTTATTTGGGGAAATATATATTCCCACCAGAAATACATGAAGTCACTGATTTTTATACATTCTTACCAATACTTGTTATGTTACATTTTTTAAGTTTTGGTTTAAGCCATCTTAGTGAGTTTGAGGTGGTATTTCTTTGTGCTTTTGAATTATATTTACCTGAATACTATTTAACATCTTTCACATGCTTGTTGACCATCTTTATATTATCTTTGGAGAAATGTCTATTCAAGGTCTATTCACATTTTAAAACTAGATTATTTATTGTTGTTGATAATTTGTAAGAATTATTCATAAATTCTGGGTACTAGACACTTATCAGATATACGATTTGCAAATGTTTCTTTCCCACTCTGCAAACTGTCTTTTCACTTTTTTTACAGTATTTTTTGATTCGTAAAGTTTTTTTATTTTAAAATTCAAATTATCTATTTCCCCCCTATTTTTTATACTTCCAGTGTTATAGCTAAGAACTGATGTCATATATAGCATCATGAATATGTATATTTTCTAAGAGTTTCACAGTTTTTTGTTATTTTTAATCTAAGGCAAATAGGATTGTTTTATTAATTTCCTTTTTAGATTGTTAACTATGGGTTTATAGAAATACAAATAAATTTTACACGTTCATTTTGAATCCTGAAATTTTGTCATTATTTGTAAGTGCTAAAAGTTTATATGGATTCTTTAGGATTTTCTTTATATAAGATTATATCATATGAGAATACAGGTAGTTTTACTTACTTTTTTCCAACTTAGAAGCCTTTATTTTTCTTGTCTAATTGATTTGGCTAAAATGTCCAGGACAATGTTGAAAGGAAGCGATAAAAGGGCGTCCTTCTCTTTCTCCTAATCTTAGGGGGAAAGCATCATGTCTTTCTCCATTTGATATTATCAAGCTGGCAGTATTTCATAAATATTCTTCATTATGTTGAGGGAGTCTCTTTCTATTTCTAGGTTTCTGAGTATTTTCATCATGAAATATGTTGTATTTTGGCAAATTTATTTTCTTGCAATTGAGATGATCATGTAAGTCTTTTCATCTTCATTCTGTTAATGTGGCATATTATATCAATTAATTTCTGTATGTTGTATCAACACAGCTTTTCTGTAACAAATTCTACTTGGTCGTGGTTATTCTTGGTTATCTGCTAATTTATTGGTTAATACATCTAGTAAAGTGCTTTCTTCTATAGTTAGGCCAACCCTCACGAACATGCAAATGAATAAGCAAATGTCAATTGGTTGTTTATTCAATGAAGATGATTTCCTTGAAGAGAAAAGGTTTTGGGCCTCAAAAGGAAACTACCTTATTATACATCTGCACTCCAGAGAAGGGTCTTACATTTTTATAAACTTAAAATTAGAAATATTAAATTCAATTTGCCGAAACTTTCAACTCTGAAAGAAAGTGTAAGTGTTGGTCACTCAGTCACGTCTGACTCTCTGTGACCCCATGGACCGTAGTCCACCAGGCTCTTCTGTCCATGGAATTCTCCAGGCAAGAATACTGGAATGGGTTGCCATTTCCTCCTCCAAAACTTTCAACTCTAATGGATAACATTTAGCATTTTATAAAACAAATACTTTTAATAGTGCTCAGTTTAGTTCACTTCAGTCATTCAGTCGTGTCCGACTCTTTGTGACCCCATGAATCACAGCATGCCAGGCCTCCCTGTCCATCACTAACTCCCTGAGTTCACTCTAACTCATGTCCATCGAGTCAGTGATGCCATCCAGCCACCTCATCCTCTGTCATCCCCTTCTACTCCTGCCCCCAATCACTCCCAGCATCAGGGTCTTTTCCAATGAGTCAACTCTTCTCATGAGGTGGCCAAAGTATTGGAGTTTCAGCTTTAGCATCAGTCCTTCCAATGAACACCCAGGACTGGTCTTCTTTAGGATGGACTGGTTGGATCTCCTTGCAGTCCAAGGGACTCTCAAGAGTCTTCTCCAATACCACAGTTCAGAAGCATCAATTCTTCGGCACTCAGCTTTCTTCACAGTCCAACTCTCACATCCATACATGACCATAGGAAAAACCATAGCTTTGACTAGATGGACCTTTGTTGGCAAAGTAATGTCTCTGCTTTTGAATATGCTATCTAGGTTGGTCATAACTTTTCTTCCAAGGAGTAAGCGTCTTTTAATTTCATGGCTGCAGTCACCATCTGCAGTGATTTTGCAGGCCAGAAAAATAAAGTCTGACACTATTTCCACTGTTTCCCCATCTATTTCCCATGAAGTGATGGGACCGGATGCCATGATCTTTGTTTTCTGAATGTTGAGCTTTAAGCCAACTTTTTCACTCTCCTCTTTCACTTTCATCAAGAGGCTTTTTAGTTTCTCTTCACTTTCTGCCATAAGAGTGGTGTCATCTGCATATCTGAGGTTACTGATATTTCTCCCGGCAATCTTGATTCCAGCTTGTGCTTCTTCCAGTCCAGCGTTTCTCATGATGTACTCTGCATATAAGTTAAATAAGCAGGGTGACAATATACAGCCTTGACGTACTCCTTTTCCTATTTGGAACCAGTCTGTTGTTCCATGTCCAGTTCTAACTGTTGCTTCCTGACCTGCATACAAATTTCTCAAGAGGCAGATCAGGTGGTCTGGTATTCCCATCTCTTTCAGAATTTTCCACAGTTTCTTGTGATCCACACAGTCAAAGGCTTTGGCATAGTCAATAAAGCCGAAATAGATGGTTTTCTGGAACTCTCTTGCTTTTTCCATGATCCAGCGGATGTTGGCAATTTGATCTCTGGTTCCTCTGACTTTTCTAAAACCAGCTTGAACATCAGGAAGTTCACAGTTCACATATTGCTGAAGCCTGGCTTGGAGAATTTTGAGCATTACTTTACTAGCATGTGAGATGAGTGCAATTGTGCAGTAGTTTGAGCATTCTTTGGCATTGCCTTTCTTTGGGATTGGAATGAAAACTAACCTTTTCCAGTCCTGTGGCCACTGCTGAGTTTTCCAAATTTGCTGACATATTGAGTGCAGCACTTTCACAGCATCATCTTTCAGGATTTGGAATAGCTCAACTGGAATTCCATCACCTCTACTAGCTTTGTTCGTAGTGATGCTTACCAAGGCCCACTTGACTTCACATTCCAGGATATCTGGCTCTAGGTCAGTGATCACACCATCATGATTATCTGGGTCATGAAGATCTTTTTTGTACAGTTCTTCTGTGTATTCTTGCCATCTCTTTTTAATATCTTCTGCTTCTGTTAGGTCCATACCATTTCTGTCCTTTACTGAGCCCATCTTTGCATGAAATGTTCCTTTGGTATCTCTGATTTTTTTGAAGAGATCTCTAGTCTTTCCCATTCTGTTGTTTTCCTCTATTTCTTTGCATTGATCGCTGAAGAAGGCTTTCTTATCTCTTCTTGCTATTCTTTGGAACTCTGAATTCAGATGTTTATATCTTTTCTTTTCTCCTTTGCTTTTCGCTTCTCTTCTTTTCACAGCTATTTGTAAGGCCTCCCCAGACAGCCATTTTGCTTTTTTGCATTTCTTTTCCATGGGGATGGTCTTGATGCCTGTCTCCTGTACAATGTCAC
The DNA here is from genome assembly GCF_032452875.1 of Bos javanicus. NCBI lineage: Eukaryota > Metazoa > Chordata > Mammalia > Artiodactyla > Bovidae > Bos > Bos javanicus. The sequence goes on from NC_083894.1 coordinate 18,222,529, forward strand.
GAACCTCTTTCCATAGTTCATCAGGCACTCTATCTATCAGATCTAGACCCTTAAATCTATTTCTCACTTCCACTGTATAATCATAAGGGATTTGATTTAGGTCATACATGTATGGTCTAGTAGTTTTCCCTACTTTCTTCAATTTAAGTCTGAATTTGGCAATAAGGAGTTCATGATCTGAGCCACAGTCAGCTCCTGGTCTTGTTTTTGCTGACTGTATAGAGCTTCCACATCTTTGGCTGCAAAGAATATAATCAATCTGATTTCGGTGTTGACCATCTGGTGATGTCCATGTGTAGAGTCTTCTCTTATGTTGTTGGAAGAGGGTGTTTGTTATGACCAGTGCATTTTCTTGGCAAAACTATATTAGTCTTTGCCCTGCTTCATTCCGTATTCCAAGGCCAAATTTGCCTGTTACTCCAGGAGTTTCTTGACTCCGACTTTTGCATTCCAGTCCCCTATAATGAAAAGGACATCTTTTTTGGGTGTTAGTTCTAAAAGGTCTTGTAGGTCTTCATAGAACCATTCAACTTCAGCTTCTTCAGCATTACTGGTTGGGGCATAGACTTGGATTACTGTGATATTGAATGGTTTGCCTTGGAAACGAACAGAGATCATTCTGTGGTTTTTGAGATTGCATCCAAGTGCTGCAGTTTGGACTCTTTTGTTGACCATGATGGCTATTCCATTTCTTCTGAGGGATTCCTGCCTGCAGTAGTAGATATAATGGTCATCTGAGTTAAATTCACCCATTCCAGTCCATTTCAGTTCACTCATTCTTAGAATGTCAACATTCACTCTTGCCATCTCTTGTTTGACCACTTCCAATTTGCCTTGATTCATGGACCTGACATTCCAGGTTCCTATGCAATATTGTTCTTTACAGCACTGGACCTTGCTTCTATCACCAGTCACATCCACAGCTGGGTATTGTTTTTGCTTTGGCTCCATCCCTTCATTCTTTCTGGAGCTATTTCTCCACTGATCTCCAGTAGCATATTGGGCACCTACTGACCTGGGGAGTTTCTCTTTCAGTATCCTATCATTTTGCCTTTTCATACTGTTCATGGGGTTCTCAAGGCAAGAATACTGAAGTGGTTTGCCATTCCCTTCTCCAGGGATGATGTTAGATATTAATATTCAAATGACTGAATATATCCTTGGCTTAAAAAAATAACCCCTAAACCAAAGATAACTAATTATACAAAATTACTTTTATTACAAATGTTCATTAACACACTATTTGCTTTTTTTTTTCTTTTTTAGTGACTACTGTACTTCACATCCAATGAGCATAAAATGTAGCATCTATCATTGACTATGTACATCGATTTCAGGGAAATAGAAAATACAGGCAATTCTATTCCTAAAAACTTCAAGCCAAACTACATTTGTCATTTATTTGTCTATTCTTATATTCAACAATGCATGTCATGAACTATTCCTATATTTTCCCCAGAATAGAAATGGATAACTTTGTGGATTAAAACTCTGTATGTATTCCAACACATATTTTTTTGACATTTCAAAATAGGCATTGCATTTTACTTTTAGAAAAAAATGATAAAAGGGCTTAAATGTATTATAACAACATTAAAATCCAAGATATAGTGATATAATATGGAGAGAAAGATACGGGTAAAATGTAAGGGAAATAAAGGCTATATATATATTTTAAATCAAAGACATTAGAGAAATCCTGAAACAATGACAAGCCAGAAAAGTATGGGAAATATCTTTTCTCCAGAGTGTTGAATTCCTTGTAAAAACTGAAAGCAGTTCTCTTTCAGCTGGTAACTCAGTTTAAAAGTGAAGTAGTGTGAAGTGTGACTGAACATTGTAAGGTACATACTCCTGCCTTTTTTGTACTGAGAAAGGAATGGATATGATGACTCATTCCTCAAACTCTTCCTGGTACTTCTCACCTTGGTACTGTTTGAAAATGTCAAAATATTTTAACCACACTGACTACTACAATTGAATGGAGAAAAAAAATCATTTTTCCATCAAACATCTTCATAGTACATGACAATGTCATATGGGTCCTGAACAGTTTTTCTGAAAGAGATCTCAATATATGTCTATAGCATTGAATGTGTCTCAAAAATAGAAAGGCATCTACCTGCTCTTTAGCAAATTTATTTTAATAAATACCAAAATGAGCAAGCAAGCCATCTGTGTTCTTCCTGCTGGTAATAAAAAAGGCATTTGTTTGATGATGACATATTTCTCAGAGTGTACCAAGTACTTTATTTTATGATGGAATTTATACAGCTTCCTCTAAATGAAATAATGCAAGATGTTTATTATTTCAGCATCTGTTCCCATATTCTCTTAGCCACTTGAAGAGTGACTCATATTTCTTTGCAAAAAAATCACTTGATTGTTTCATCTTATGGTTACACAGATAGTTCTGTTTTCTTTTAGCACATCATTCACTCTCAATATAACAAATGCTGTAAAAGAGAAATGCAGTCTTTATGAAGGAAGGGAAGGAGAAAACTATAGTAATAAAAAGTATTTATAAACAAGTTCTTAGCTATTTTATGTTATTATATATTTATTATTATTCCACCTTGTTTGAAAGGCTCTGATGTGGCTGTCTTGCATTATATTTTGTTTGTTCTTATGAAACTCAGAGAGAAATTTTAAAACAAATGTTCACAGTTGTTGATATTATTGTTGTTTTACTCTCAGAATCAATCACTCAATCCCAAATGCTTTACTTATATTTGTGTACTACAGAAGTAGGTAGTGGCAAGTATCTAGTGTTTAATTCAGAATATCTCCTCCCCGATCTATCCCCAGGCTGAATTCTGACAACACACCTCTCTTAAACACAGTCTCTTAACACTTTTACTGAACATATTTGTGTATACTTATTTCTGTCAAAATTCAGGAAAATCACTTCTATTTCCTTTAATCATATCGTGTACACTGAATCTGGAACTGTGGGAGAAAAAATGATTTAATTAACTGCAATTAACAGGAGTAGGAAAGATGTTGACATGTAGCAGCCCACTTAAAAAAAAATCAAACAAAGACAAAACAATAAACACCTCATTTGAGAGTATATGTAATGCATAAGTTGGGATGATGGCAGGCCAACATGACACACAGGTCTAACCATTCCATTGCTGTGGTCACATCAGTTCAGTCTCAGCACCAGTTTGGTGGTACAATTTTGGATATAATCTTGATTTATAAAGGTTTTCCAACCTGAGAAAAATAAAAAACCTTAACAAACTGACCAAATGTTACTCTATGCTATACTCTGTATAACTGTGAATATCCACTTTTCCTTTTGCATTTATGTGGACTTTTCATATTAATGGGAATTGTTATATTCCTAAGTACTTCATTCAGAAAATGATGTTCTCAGGAAAGAATACATAGGACTTGGTGTTTGAATGGGAAAGAGAGAGGCAGCGAATTGGCATTTCCAATTCAGTATTAGAAGACAGTTAACTTGGAGAAAATTGAGATATAATGTTTGAATTTTGTTAAGATTCAGGTAATGGTAAAGTTAGTTTCTGTTACTAATTAATTAATCTAATGAATTATACTCACACATACATGAAGTATTATCAGACATGACTATGTTTTTTATTTAACCAGAAAGCACTACAAGTTTCTTACTGAATAAAACTTAAAAGCTAATTTCAACAGTTTAGCATGGGTAAGAGGAGGTACAGGATGACAAATCCACCATCTTCACAGCACTGCAGGGTGGGCCTGGATCAGAGCAAGCCAAAAAATTTAAAGTCAGTTTTGAAGAAGTTCCCCAATTCTCTTTGACCAAGGGAATCTTTCGCTATTTACAACTTGGAAATGGTACCCCACTCCAGTACTCTTGCCTGCAAAATCCCAGGGACGGAGGAGCCTGGTAGGCTGCAGTCCATGGGGTCGCAAAGAGTCGGACACGACTGAGCGACTTCACTTTCACTTTGGTAGTTTTCAGTGGTCTCTAATGTGAGATCCCTTGCTGTAAGAGTGCTTCAATTAAGCAATTTAATTGCTGAAGAAGAATTCATTAAAATAAGATGACAGGAATTTCCACTGGACCTTACAGCTAATCTAAAATATGAAGCCAAAGGAAATATAGAGAGCTTTCGGGTGATAAAGTTCATACAAACTTACAGGCTGTGTGCTTGTGTTGTTATTTCATTTCATTTCAGTATGGAAATAGAAAGACTTTGGGCAAATACACAAGGTTAATGCATATGTTTTCTTGTCCCAGATTAGGTCTATGCTCCCTTAACTAACCCATCCAGCAAAACCAAGTTCAACTTAGACTTGAAAAATCTATTATTTTACTTTCAGGACAAAATCTCCATGATTCCCAATCAAACTAATTAACTTTCCAAGCAAGATATTATCAAAATTACAATCTAAACTCTCAAGTAAAATAAAGAAATCTTTCTGAACCAAATGAACCTACACTCCTTCAGCATTAATGGAGGATTAATTCCAGGAAATTCTGTCCCAGGTTCCTGAGAGGGTCTTTACAGCTGCAACACACTTTGTGTGCCTCAATGTTTATCAGGGAGAAAAAAGGCAAGAACATATAAAGAAAGAAAGAAATACACGTCTTTGGCAATTTTTGTGTTATATATGTGTGTGTGTGTGTGTGTGTGTGTGTGTGTGTGTATTTAACAATGTTGAGAGCAGAAGAAAAAATCTTTTATACATTTCAGTACTGACCAATGCAATGAAAGACTGTTATTAGTGACAAGTTAAAACTGAATAAAACCTGTAATTATTTTAGCATTATGATAATGTCTACTGCTTATCTAAACTAATAATCTTAAGTAACAAAAGCTGCTATTTTAAGCTGCTCACGGTTTCTCACACTGGGAGGAAAAATGTTTAGACTCTAGCATTTTGAAAGTGCTGATTTCACTTCTCATTGAGATGATAATCTAATACCCTTGACTTAAATTCATTTCTTTCAATTGTCATGCCTTAAACTTTAATAATTGAGAAACTTTCCCCAAAACTCATATTAAAGATCTCTGGAGATGAAAAAAAAAGCCCTAACTTACAGTAGTTCTATTATATCTACCAAGGGACAAGGAGAAACAGTCCACCATATTTCTAATTAAAACACTCCAATAGAAAGCCCCTTGCTTTATGAGGTATGAGGTCCATTCTTAAGACTGAGGTTGACGCTAATTGTGTTTACTGAGATAAATTATGATGTTCTAACAAATCTAACCAGGAGTGCATAGGTTAACTATCAAGATAATTATGTTCTGGAAGTATTAATGACTATTTTTCATGATCATTAATAGAAATTACTTTTTAATTGTTTCATAATATAACCATTCTGTTACCTATTCTAGTAAATATCTCTTTACTATATTTCTGCCTCTTTATTTCTGATGGTTATTTAACAATGGAGTTGTAATAGTCTACTACTATAGACTATTAAAATAACTATTAAAAGTTATTTTCTAACTAGAAAAGTTTTAAATCTTTCATTATATTTTACTCGAGTCAATAAGGTAAAACATAAACTTTTTTCATATCCAGTAAAACAAGCTTTTTTTTATGTCCAGTAATTATATTTTCTATATAAATTATGGCTGATAATGCTATTGTATGGAATAGGTAAAGAATTTCTAGAAAAATTTCAAATTAATTAGCCATTTCCCAAACGTAATGAATGAATAATACACTTGTTATTTAGTTGCTCCGTATTGTCTGACTCTCTGTGAACATATGGACTGTAGCCCACTCTGTCCATGGAAGTTCCCAGGCAAGAATACTGGAGGGGGTTGCCATTTCCTTCTCCAAGGGATCTTCCTGACCTAGGGTTCAAACCTGTGTCTCCTGCACTGGCAGGTGGATTCTTTACCATTGAGCCACCAGAGAAGCCTGAATAATATATTTACTGCTGCTGCTAAGTCACTTCAGTCGTGTCCGACTCTGTGTGACCCCATAGACGGCAGCCCACCAGGCTCCCCTGTCCCTGGGATTCTCCAGGCAAGAACACTGGAGTGGGTTGCCATTTCCTTCTCCAATGCATGAAAGTGAAAAGTGAAAGTGAAGTCGGTCAGTCGTGTCTGACTCTTAGTGACCCCATGAGACTGCAGCCTACCAGGCTCCTCCATCCATGGGATTTTCCAGGCAAGAGTACTGGAGTGGGGTGCCATTGCCTTCTCCGGAGTAATATATTTAGTGCTACTTAATTTCAAAAAGCATAATTTTCACCCAGTAAGTCTATTTCAGGGCTATCTGTTCTCTTTTTCTTATTATTGGTGTTATTTTGCATTGCCTTACACTGTCTTTTTATGAGGCTTTTATGACATTTTACCATCTGGTATCCTGTCTCCCTCATTGCTTTTTATTTTTCAAATAAATGTCTAGTTATTCTTGCATGTTTGTTCCTGTGGATCAACTTTAGAACTATTTTGTTAAACTTTTTAAAAGCACTCATAAGGTATGTTTCAGGGCGTTGTATATTATCCATATGTTAATTTGAGATAGATGGAAGGTTTCACAATATTCATTATTCACGTTCAGGAAAATGTTATTTTTAGACCACTTTATCAAGGTACGATTGAAAAAGAAAAAGCTGTACATATGTTATGTGTGCCATAAACATTTCCATCACCTTCAAAAGTTTGGGCTTCCTTGGTAGCACAGATAAAGAATCCATCTGCAATGCAGGAGACCCTGGTTTGATTCCTGGGTCAGGAAGATCCCCTGGAGAAGGGATAGGCTACCCACTCCCAATATTTTGGGGCTTCCCTGGTGGCTCAGCTGGTAAAAGAATACACCTGCAATTCAGGAAACCTGGGTTTGATTCCTGAGTTGGGAAGATCCCCCTGAGAAGGGAACAACTACCCACTCCAGTATTCTGGCCTTGAGAATTCCACGGACTGCATAGTCCATGGGGTTGCAAAGAGTTGGACACAACTGAGCAACTTTCACATTCACAAGTTTGCTCCTGCCCTCCTTATTTGTTATTTCTGGGGTTTTCTTTTTGTAATAAGAACACAACAAGTATGACTGACTCTATTGGCAAAATTCAAGTATACAATAGAATATTGTTTACTACAGACAGTATGCTGTACGGAAGAGCTCTAGGACTTATTCACATGGCAGAGATGAAACTTAGTACCCTTTGAGTAATGACTCCCTGCTATCTATTTCTTCATAATTCAATCTTGGTACGCTGTATATTTCTAGGAATTTATCCTTTTATTTTATGTTAGTGTTGATGTATACTTGTTCATAATAGTTTCTAATGATCTTTTAAAATTTCTATAGCATCAGCTGTAATATATTTCTTTCATTTCTGGTAGTTACATATTTGACTCTTCGTTTTTACTTTCAGGTAGTCTAGCTAAGGGTTTGGTGATTTTATTTCTGTATTAAACAAACAAACAAACAAAAACAACCAAATCTCACTTTTGTGGACTTTTCACATTGCTTTCCTATTCTCTTATTTCTACTTTTATCTCTATTATTTCCTTCTGCTAACTTTAGACTTAGTTTTCTAGTTCTTTTCTAATTCTTTGAGGTGTAAAATTTGGTTACTAACATGAGATTTGTCATCACTTTAAATGTAGGCATTTATTGCTATAAAATTCCTTCTGAATACTTCTTTTTGCTGTATCCTTTGAGTTTTGATATGTCTTTTTTCATTGTAGTTTGTCAGGAGATATATTCTAATTTTTATTTGATTTCTTCTTTGATCCATTTTTTGTTCAAGAATCTGTTATTTAATCATTATGCATTTGTGACATTACCCATTTTCCTTTTATTACTGATTTTTATCTTTATTACATTCTAATTATAAATTATACTTGGAATGATTTCCAACTTCTTAAATTTGTTAAGAATTGTTTTGTGAACTAGTTTGTGATCTATCTAGGAAGAAATTGTGTGTACTTAAGAAAAGTATTTATTCTGCTGCTGTTGAATGGGATATTTTGGACTTGTCTGTTAGGTTCATCTGGTCTACAGTTTTATTCAAATTTGCTGTTTCATTATTAATTTTCTTTCCAGACACACTGTGTCATTAAGATCAGGGCCCAAATCCTATCCTCAAATGTTACAAGGAGCTCTATGAAATAACTGATATACAACCAATTTGATGTGACAAAGATCACATCAAAAGAAATCACATCGAAAGAAATGAAATTTAATTTCATTAGGTTAAATCGATTCTTAAATCAGTATAATTATTAAATTATCATTCCCATTAGCATAATCACTTAGAAATTATTTTTCTATATTTATATAAGGGATAAATTGTGTAAATTATACTATATTAAGGCAAGACATCAGTTTTTGAATTTATAACTATGAAGCAGAATTATGTTGAGGTCCTTTTCTTTCACCTCCAAATCCATAAGAACATTCTATATCAGTTGAATGTCTTCCTAAGGAATAATGTGGTCCATTAAACCCTGTTCTTGATTTCCTCTGCAAAATTGAGAAAACTAAACAAGAGTTGCCTGAGTCCAATATTAACTAATTATCTTAAGGAATATTTTCAAGTTGTAATACATATAATATGCCATCTGCTGCTGCTGCTGCTGCTAAGTTGCTTCAGTCATGTCTGACTCTGTGTGACCCCATAGATGGCAGCCCACCAGGCTCCCCCGCCCCTGGGATTCTCCAGGCAAGAACACTGGAGTGGGTTGCCATTTCCTTCTCCAGCTACTGTTGTTTAATTCCCAGTGATAGAGACCTTTTACCAACTATTTTCATTGACTTTCATAATTTAAATTCTTTTCATAAATGAAATAGCCTCACTGTTTTACTGTTATCAATCTGTACTTTGCTAATCAGACTTTATATTATCCAGTTGATTATAAAATATTTCAATGAGCTTGAACTTGTTACAAAATCTTTAAAATTCATTAATATTTATTCATTATAACCTCATTACAAAACTGTTTACTGTATTATAATGTACAATTCTGAGGGAACTGGTCAAGGGATCTTTATAACTGAATAACTGGTAAGATTTTTATTGTATTTTTGAAAGGGCAAGGGGCAAGACCTCAGGACAATTTTACATTAAAGTGAGATTCTAGTGTGCCTGTTTCTCTTTAATGGTCTTATTGAGGTATAATTAGCATACAATAAGTCAAACATTTAAATTGTACAATTTGATAACTTTAAATATTTTTATATATCAGTGCAATGACCACCACAATCAAGATAGTGAACATACGTCTATTTATTTTATGCATTTGCTTTCAAAGAAAATTATAGCTATGCTTTCTAAAATTCCAATTTTCTCTTAAATGTTTTGAGTTTTATGATTCCTTTCAGTTTGAAATTAGGTCATTTTTCAAAAATGATAGTGTATATAGATTTATTAAGGCAACTTACTACCACCATTACAAGGGCAAAACAACAAAATATCAGTAGGTTTTTAAAATAGATACTTCTGCTACTGAAACAAAATAAGACTATCTTTACAATATTGTTTACTATAGGATGGTTTTTGAAATTTAATATAATCTAGTTGTTGTAATGATCTCCACTGACATTTCTTGGTGCTTACTTAAAATCAGAAGTATATTCTTTCTCAGAATTCTCATCTACTCTTTTCTGTGTCACAAGGTTCTACTTCTTATTTCAAATTTATAATTACTTATATTGGGGGTATATTTCTGATACAAAAATATATCCAAAGTGTAAGAGTAGAACATAAATGTCCCTGGTAGTTATGTAAATAGAATTCTTAGCAAAAAAGAATCTAATACAGAAAAAATATGCTACTTATAATAATAATATATCAAGTGTTTAAATTAAATTTTCCATATTAAGAAAAAAGAGAAATTGAAACATAAACTATAAGAATATATATTTTTCAGCATAGGGCTTTCAGTGAAAAATAAAATCAATTAAAATAAGTCAAAGGTCAACCATTCACTTTGTAGATTAAAATTCATTACTATCTATACAGATTTTTTCTTCTTAAAGATCATAGTTATGTGATAAATTTCTATGTTAATATTAAGAAAACCATGGAGGGAAATATGACCATTTGCTTAGCCCATGACTTTGAGTTATTCATACAAGGACTAATGGAAAAGAATATTATATTCTTTCAGAATATTTTGAAAAAATACATTCATATTTAGAGTATAATAAAAACATTGTCCTAAATAAAGTAAAATTGTTCAAGAACTTTAAAAGACTGGGAGGGGCAATAGGTGCAAATTTTGCTTGACAATATGATATAATTAGTTCACCAATCTATCCCAAATAACTATAATAGTGTTAGACCATAGGATAACTTTATACATTTTAAATGTATTTTCTAATGATTTTAAAAGTTTCTAAATGAGTGAAAAATTAAAAGGAAAGAATATCTTTTACACTAGTTCTCCCTAATGTTATTAGAAATAATGACACATTTTTTCAATTTATGTTTTTAAATATATAATGGCCATTTCTAAGAGGAAAAACTTGTATTAATTTTAGCAGGAAGATAAAGAGAAAAGTGGACTTCTCAGGTGAAGCAGTGGTAAAGATCTGCCTGTCAATGCAGGAGATGAAAAAGTATGTGGGTTCAGTCTCTGAATCAGGAAGAGTTCCTGGAATAGGAAATGGCAACCCACTCCAGTATTCTTGCCTGGAAAATCCCATGGACAGAGGAGCCTGATGGGCTACAGTCCATGGGGTCGCAGAGTCAGACATGACTGAACACGAGCGCACACACACACACACACACACACACAAAGACAACAGTGGTGATTTGTTGTAAGTGTTCAAATATGTTAATTATAGGTGAATAGATATCTACGTATCAAAGTGAAAAACAACATGTGAGAAACAGAAACTGTATTTAAATCACATGATCTACTTGTTATCAGAATGGCATAATTAAAATCCTCCTCCTTCCCCAAACACACACTTTTTCCCTTGTAAACACTGTGCCTGCTTGTTTGTTTTTCTTTCTCACTTTAAATTTCTGTGTGCTTTTAGTCCTCTCCTTTTTATTGTCAAAGCTGTTTCTATGTGTAATGAATTCTAATCCTGGGGGCATTCCCCACAAAGCATCGACTGAGTTTTAAACTCGAACTTTCTGATCTTCCTCTTACCCCTGCTTCTGCTGCGTTATTTGGCAATTGTCCAGGTAGCTACTGTCTATCACTTAGTCTCCAGAGGCAGTTGTAAGAGGAGTGGCTCAAAATTGCCCCAGAAGTGATACTGGGGAATAAGTCAGTCAGTGATTAATTCAGGATTTCTCTCTCCTATATCAATTGTAGGAGAGATGGAGTTTGGTGGAAAATTTCATCTATGGTAGATTTGGAAAGTATATTTAATAGGACCTCTTTCATGGCACTTTGGAGAAGGCAATGGCACCCCACTCCAGTACTCTCGCCTGGAAAATCCCATGGATGGAGGAGCCTGGTAGGCTGCAGTTCATGGGGTCGCTAAGAGTCGGACACAACTAGGAGACTTCCCTTTCACTTTTCACTTTCATGCATTGGAGGAGGAAATGGCAACCCACTCCCATGTTCTTGCCTGGAGAATCCCAGGGACAGAGGAGCCTGGTAGGAGGCCGTCTATGGGGCTGCACAGAGTCGGACACGACTGAAGCGACTTAGCAGTTAGCATGGCACTTGGTCCTTCTTATGTTTTATTCCATCCATGTATCTGCCTCAAAATACTGAGAATCTTATGTGTTATTTAATGCTACACATGATTAATAAATGATAGCTATCAAATCCCCATATCTTTTCATCAAACATTCTGCTCTTACAGAAGATTATATAATTTTAAGGTTTTTATAATTAATATATTGCTTTTCTAGGCCTCTTTCATGTTCATTTTACGATTTTAAATGGCAACAATAAAGAAGGCTGAGTGCCGAAGAATTGATACTTTTGAATTGTGGTGTTGATAAGACTTTTGAGAATCCCTTGGAATGCAAGGAGATCAAACCAGTCAATCATAAAGGAAACCAATCCTGAATATTCATTGGAAGGATTAATGCCGAAGCTCCAATATTTGGCCACCTGATACAAAGTGTTGACTCATTAGAAAAGACCCTGATATTGGAAAAGATTGAAAGCAGGAGAAGAAGGGGACGACAGAGGATGAGATGGTTGGATGGCATCACGGACTCCATGAACATGAGTTTGAGCAAACTCCAGGAGTTGGTTATGGACAGGGAGGCCTGGTGTGCTGCAGTCCATGGGGTCGCAGAGTCAGACACGACTAAGCAACTGAACAACAGGTAACATTACAAAAATGTACAAAGTTAATCTACTCTCAAGTATAAGCTAACTTGGAAGTTGCTGATTTTTTCTTTAGAATTTCCCACAATAATAAAATATATTTTCTCAAAATATTTTTGGGAAATTTCTAATACTAGAATTCAAAACATTTATCTAGTAATCAGATAAATGAAAGTACAATAGTGGTTAGAAGTTTGGGGATATTGTAAAATCACACAAGCATGAATTTAAAAATTGTTCTTTCTCTTGTGTTACTATAGGCAAATCATTCAATTACTATAATACAAGCTTCAGTTTATTATTCTGTAATCATGTAACTGCAGTGAAAATAAATGAACAGAGATTTGAGGTCCTGTCCAAGCAATAAGATTTGCAGCTTGACTCCAAGCGAGTTGACTGCTTCCTAAAACAAAACATTAAGACATTTTGGTGGATAAAATAGAACCTAGAATCTCCACAATACTATATTTGTGATGTCCAGGATAAAATAAAAAATTACTTGATGTGTAAGTCTAAGACGGAAAATTAATGAGCGCATATCCTAAGATGATGTGAACGTGGCATTAGCAGACAAAGAGAGTAACTATTACTGCTATGCTTTGTTACATAAATGGAAATATTCTCACAATAAAGGAGATCGTAGACAATGTCAGGAGAGAAACAGAAAAATTTTAAAGAACCATATAGAAAATTTTAGTACAGAAACTATGACACCTGAAATTAAATTTTCACCAGATGAAATGAAGGTTGAAATGCAGATGATAGAGGAATGTATCAGTACGTGCTCAGTGCTCAGTCACTCAGTCGTGTCTGACTCTTTGTGACACCATGGACTGTAACCCACCAGGTTGCCCATGGAATTTTCGGGGCAAGGATACTGGAGTGGGTTGCCATTTCCTACTCCAACATACAATGTAAGAGATCTACAAATAGTATGCTTTCCTTCTGACATCCTGTACATTGACTTTATTTTGTGACACATTTGAAGTTTACGTTAGCAACTTTAAAATACATTATTATACTTACTTTTAACAGTTATCTTTTAAAGAAATTTTAAAAGATAAATTTAAAAATTATATTTACTAAAATATTTAACATTTTCTATACTACTTCTGTAGTTTAAATCCTTCATCCTATATCATTCTCTTTGACATGCAGAAATGTCATTAATATTTCAGATTGTATTGGTCTATTAGAAACAAATTTTGTTACTCTGTGTGTGCCCCAAGTAAGTTCATATATTCCTTCACTTTTAAAGTAGCATTTACTGGATAGGTAATTTTAGATTAACAGTTTTGAATTTTGTTTGTATACTTTTAAGATGTCATTCCATTGACTTCAGAATTTCACTATTTCTGACTAAGATTTTGCAGTTTGTTTCCCTACATAACAGGTATCTTTTTTTCTTGCTGCTTTTATCTTTATTTTTTTTTACCACTTTGATTATGGTGGCCCTAGATATATTTTGCAGAGAAGGCAATGCCACCCCACTCCAGTACTCTTGCCTGGAAAATCCCATGGACGGAGGAGCCTGGTAGGCTGCAGTCCATGGGGTCGATGAGAGTCGGACACAACTGAGCGACTTCACTTTCATGCATTGGAAAAGGAGATGGCAACCCATTCCAGTGTTCTTGCCTGGAGAATCCCAGGGACAGGGGAGCCTGGTGGGCTGCCGTCTATGGGGTCGCACAGAGTCGGACACGACTGAAGCGACTTAGAAGCAGCAGCTGATATATTTTTTGTTATGCTTATTTGCTTATGGTTTATCAATATCACTGGGACTTTGATTTTATATGTTTTATCAAGTTTGAAAAAAATATTGAAATTATTTCTGGAAATATTTCTTTCTGTGTCTACCCCGACTCTGTCCTTTCTTTTTGGGACATCAACTGCATATAATATGGAAGCTCTTGGTTCTTACCCACAGTTGACTGAGATTTAGTATATGTTTATCTTATGTTTTTTTTTCTTCTCTGTATTTCAACTTGGATAGTTTCTATTCCTATATTCTTAATTAATCATTTCCTATTGCAGGGTCTAATCTGTCTCTAGACCTATTCAGTTAATATTTTTATTTTGGATATTATATTTTTAAACTCTAGAAGTTTGGTTCTTTATTGTTAGCCTCCTTTTCTCTCCTCCATATTTACATCTTCTAAAGTCTTTGAGTATATTTATAGTAGCTATTTGAAAATCTTTGCTAGTAATTCCATCACCTCTATAGCTACATGGTGAGTTTCTACTGACCTTTTTCTAACCAGATGTGGGTCACATTTTCCTGATTCTTTGGCTGTTTACTTTAAAAAATGAATTCTGGATATTGTAAACATTACACTGTTGAATGCCTGGGTCTTTTTTCTTTAAATAGTTTTGAATTCTGTTTGGGCCTTCAGTTAAGCAACTTAAAAATTAGTTTGTTCCTTCTGAGGATAATTTCTAAATTATATTTGATCCCATTGAGAGTAGCCTTTTTCTAGGTCTAGTTTAAACATATGACTATGGCATAACCCTTCCAGGTCTCTAACGAATGCATTGGGTGTTTGACTATGTTTTCTCCAAGGGCTTGTCAGAAACATATCTGCTGAAAATATACTAGATTACGAAACACTGTAGAAAGTTGTCATATTTATCTATGTAACCTTCAAGTATCTGTTTGTGTTTGGTAGTGTCAACACTGTAAATCCTGAATACACTAATTAAAACCTACTATTAAACCATGACCGCCATCTTGTGGAGAGATCCGCTACTACTACAGCATGTCGTGCCCTTTGCTCCCCCAAACTTTCCCTCCTCAGCAATTTGCAATTTTCTTCATGGACTCGTGGTATTGTTCTAGTACTGTCCGTCCATCATTAATGCTATTTTCAAAGAGACACAAATCTCAAAATACTGGGGCTCCAGATAAAATTTCACAAAATGTCGGCTCCTGTATCCTGCCTATCTCTTCTAATGATCTTATTCTGCTACTTTGAAAAAAAGATTTCAAAAAAGCTTGAAGAACTGAAATATTTTTTAAAAAGCCAGACTTTAAAAGCATTAAGGAAAAATACAGAAAAATACTTAGGTTACTTTGAAACATGCAAAATGCAAAAACCGTAAAGGCAAGGAGGTTTTTCTCATTGGTAGGAGCTAGCATAAGCACTATTAGAAAATAAAGAGTCAGGATAAATCATTTTCTGAGTATATAAGCAAGAATATTCTGGAATTAGTGCTGATACTGTATTTTTCTGCACCAAATGACAATGCATCAAACAGCAATGCTGTTACTTGAATGCTGCATCATTTCTCTCTGGTCTTGAGTCAGTCTGGGGAGAGGCATTCTTCACTGTCCCAACTTAATTCTTCTTTTATGGTACCTTCAAACTGCAATGGTCTAGCAAAGATTTTATTTGATGTATAGATTAAAGAGTGTGCCATGTCATTGCAAATTAAACATCAAACTCTGTTAACAAGGTTAACCAAAGTTCTATGAATATTACCCAGGAATAGTTCCGCAAAGGTAATGTGAAAATAGTTCTACCAATACTTTATCAGAATCTGAAATCTTCTACTAATCTTTGTCTACTAATCAACTTGGTAACCAAACAATTATATATAAGGGGATGCATGTGTGCTAAGTCACTTCGGTTGTGTTGCTTTGCGACCCTATGGACTGTAACCCGCCAGACTCCTCTGTCCATGGGATTCTCCTGGCAAGAATACCAGAGTGGATTGCCATGCTCTCCTCCAGGGGATCTTTCTGACACGGGGATTGAACTCATGTCTCATGCATTGTCAAAGGTATGTTCTTTACCACTAGCACCATCTGGGAAGCCCATATATAAAGGGATATTTTGTGGCTAATAGCTAAAGCAAATGAAGCTTCTTTACATGTACCAAGATTGCTATTACTGTTTAATACTTGAAGCACATTTCTCAGATACATTTAAAGTCCTATATTCATCCTCAAAATGCCCCCCAAGTAGGAACATAGATGGGCACAGTCATTTTCTTGGGTACATTTTTCTCCTTGTTTTGTTTCTTCATATATAAAACACAGGAATGATCATAAATATCTAAGATTTAGAGAAGTTGTGAAAATGATCAATGAAACATGGCTTAGGACAGAACAAAAAAAAAGGGACACGATTTTTATCATTTTATATCCTGTTTCACAGATTAAATGAAGAACAGAAAATACAAAATTGAGAACCAAAAAATTAAGTTAGAAATACTCAATGCAATTAGAATGTTCTTTTAAAAAATATTTTAAAGATATTTTGCAATGATCATATTTGATATCACAAACATTATACAATGTGATTTTTCCCTTGACATAACCATGGAATGATCTATCTCCCTGAGTGAAATTCAGGATCATTTTACATGATTTATTTTTTTCCCCAAGGTAATCTTTAATGGCTAGAGACTGTTCTATAGTGTATACCTCTCAAGGTAACATATATATTTGGTCAATGAAAACATTAAAGATTGCCAAAAATAAAGATTGAGAGGAAAGAGTTGCGAATTCTCAGGTTCTTTTTTTTTTCTTTTGTGAAGAGATTTTCTATAGAAAAATAGTGATTCAAAGATATGTTGTGTTTATATACTTTACGACTGTCGTATATATTTGATAACTTTACTTTGGAAAATTTCGAATGCTTAGAGAAGTAAGCAGAAGAGTACAGTCAACTCCATCTTCTAATTATCCAACCCTTAATAGTTACAGTTCATGGAAAATCTGATTAATTTGATTCTCCCAACTTTTTCTACTCCCAAACATTACAGTATTTCATCAATGGCTATTTCACTGCATATTTCTGAAAAGATAACTTTTATAAAACAGAAACACAATATTGCTTTCGCACTGAAAAGCCTTAAGGATGACTGAATAATCACTGTTCAAATTTAATAATTATCTTATAAATATTATACTTTATACACATTTCTTCACATACATAGCGTTTAATTTATCCCTCTGAATCAGAATAAAATCATAGACCACGCACTGTAGCCTTCTCTCTTTAATCTATAGCTCTCTTTTCATCTTTCTCTTCCTCTCTGTCTCTCTCCACATCCCCTCTGCACTGTGTTTGCTGAAGACATTGGATCTTTTATTCTGTAATTTCAGTCTAAATTGGCTGAGTTTATCTACGTGGTGCTTTTTTAATATGCTCCTTTGTCCTCAGCATTCCCTGAAAGTTGTTGAGCAGATCTCATACCTCTTTCAGACATTTGAAATTGACGTATATTTTGAGAAATTTCCTCTTGACCAATTCATTCGATTCACTTGTAGTAGATATCTCTACCTACCATGTTCTAGATTATTTTATAGAACCAAAAATGACATAGTAACTTTGCCTGTGGAGCCCTGCATTTCATTGGGATATTTTAAAAACTATATTGTACCTACTAATTCTTTATACTATTATTTAATACAGATTCTTTGAATCTTTTTCCTATGCTTAATTTTTTAATCACTAGAATAATTGAAGCATTTATAATATTATGTTGTAGAAGAAATACTAATAGAAATGATGAGACAGTTGACAATACATTAATAAAAAACACTGATGTTGAGAAAATATATTTATCTTAGAAAACAATCTCCTAAACTGGTTCCGTTGTACTTAGAAGAAAACTATGTTGAAGGAATTAAGTTCCTTCAGGGTTGGGAAAAATTATAAGCTTTGGATGAGGGATTTGGGTAATTACTGATGCGAGGTTGGGGGCCCTTCACCCTTTGAAATGAGGTTTTTCTTTTTGCAAGTCCACCTCCTTTTCACCCTAGACCTGACGCCCAGGCCCCTTTTGCTCTCCTCCCACCCTTCATTGCTGCTGCTGCTGCTGCTAAGTCACTTCAGCCGTGTCCGACTCTGTGTGACCCCATAGACAGCAGCCCACCAGGCTCCCCTGTCCCTGGGATTCTCCAGGCAAGAACACTGGAGTGGGTTGCCATTTCCTTCTCCAATGCATGAAAGTGGAAAGTGAAAAGTTAAAGTGAAGTCGCTCAGTCGTGTCCGGCTCTTCGCGACCCCATGGGACTGCAGCCTACCAGGCTCCTCTGCTCATGGGATTTTCCAGGCAAGAGTACTGGAGTGGGGTGCCATTGCCTTCTCTGCCCATCCTTCATTACTCCACTATAATTGTCCTTTATGTGATAACTCATATTTCAGGCCTTCTGTCACTGACTTTCTCGTAAAAACCCATACCTTTATTCTTTTATATCTTATTTCTCCTTCTTCTCACATAAGAACATATTTTAATAATAATCTCCTAAAGTTGTGTTCTTAACAAACACAAAAAGTGTTTAAGGGGGACTTTCAGACTCTGGAAATACCAGAGGAAACTTTCTGCCTTTTGTAAAAAGTTGGACTATTTAGCAATGTCAAGAGGCCACATAAATGGTCAGCGTTGTTCAAGTCCTCTAGAATTTCATTCGAGTTTATAGGTCTGATATTCAGAATTAAAATTCTACTTTCACTCAGTCACTTGATCTGCAATTGGTCAAAGGAAACTTCAGAGATATTCCACTGGGCTTCCTTGGCTATTCCACTGATGTCAGATGAAGTTGATGATTAAGGGTGGATAACTACTTACAAATTTTC
Source organism: Bos javanicus (assembly GCF_032452875.1). Lineage (NCBI taxonomy): Eukaryota > Metazoa > Chordata > Mammalia > Artiodactyla > Bovidae > Bos > Bos javanicus. The sequence goes on from NC_083894.1 coordinate 18,241,337, forward strand.
AAATGTCATGTATATTCTGAGATCATAGTCATGCCATTTTTATCTGCTGAACAAAACACAAATGTCTCTAAGCAAATAAGTGTTTTAGACCAAAGCTCACCTGTTTATCCAAGTGACTATTCCCTTTGGCCTGACTCCCTGTCTTTCCCAGTGTCTGTGATAAAGACCGGAGTATTTAGAAAAGAACATTTATAGGATGAGTCTTTCAAAACTAATTTTAGGTAAGGCACAAACAAACTACAACATTGCTGGAGAGGAAATTTGTAACCATCACACTACACAGCAGAGTTTTTGAGAAGTAATTTAAGCAGAACCAGGGTGTCCAAAGCACGGAGAAAACAGTAAATACCCCACGGGTTTTGAAAGAATTTGTCTGTTTAGCAGGGAAAAACTTAAAAAAAAAAAACAACACACACACACAGTTGTTCTGCACACCAACATTATGCCTAAAATAAGAGATGGAGTAAAGAGATGGAATATAAGTGATGAAGTGACATCTACTGATTCTAGGATACAAACTGAGATCGCAATGACTGGATTGACTTATTAGAAGATATTGGTAAGATTCAGACTCAACTGAGACCGTTGACCCATCCTTATAAAACCTTTGTACATTACTAGAAGTTTTGACTTAAAAAAACATTTTAGGGACCATAAATCAAGTACAAAATTGGATGCATGTTAATGATAAACTCATTTTTCTGTATAAACCTACTAAACAATAAACATTGTGAATCAGTGGTTATTTGATACAAAGAAGGAACTATTTACTTTTAGTAGATAAGATACAGACTATTTTTAATGCAGATATATATGTGTGTGTGTGTGTGTATATAATATGTGTGTGTATATATATATATATATATATATATATATGCTATATTTTGGAGAAAGGGGGGAGGAAGGAACATCACAAAAAAATTAAATGATCCAAAAAAGTATTTTAAAAACTTGTAAAAGCTACACTCAGGTGAGAATCCAATTATGATACTATTGTCATGAACATATTTTCCTTTTTTTTTATGGAAGTAATTTAAAGTAAAGCAGCACATCTCACTTGAGGCTGATCATGGAGCCTTAACCTAAGCATTCTATAGTTAATAATAAATAGGAACTGAACATGACTATATTCCTTAAGCGCAATAAGATCTTCTGTTGAAACAAAAAGCAGAATGAAAAAAACTGATTAATCTACAAAAATTATTAAAATAATACTTACAATTATCCATACTTCCTGCTGATTCAAAGAACTAATTACTGTCAAGAATTTGGCATTGAAACCAAATAAAATATAGAGTTCAATTTACTATTTATCAGCACAATCAATTAGAATGTAATATCATATAAGCCAATATGCATTCAAAATCAATTGTATTGTCTTTCTCCTGACCTCCCAAACAATAACAAAGAAATAAAGTCATTATTTATTCTTCTGCCTCTGAATCTGTTGACTCCTGGATAGTTTTAAAGGTACATTTGTTGTTCAGTTGAGCCCAAGAACTCCAAAATCACTAGAGCCTCATCAATAAACCATAATAGCTTAAAGGTACATAGTCTTGGTAATTCCACATAAGTTAAATAATAAATTATACGTTGCCACCAAAAAAAGAATTTTATTACAAATATTCTAAGTTCACATCCATATTTAAGCTATTGCACATTTTTATCTTTTTCAAAGATTCTAATTCTCAGATAAAGCACTTTTCCTATATTCGTTTATATGTTGTTTAATCTTCAAAATATAAAGATCTTCAGTTATAGCACATTCTTAGAGTTCAGTGTATTCTTTTAAATTTATATATTCCCTAATTCATGGCAGATAGTCACATAAGTAAGTAAGTGCAGAAATAGGTACTTTAGCAAGAAAATTCTCCAAGGCATCCCTTCCACTCTGTATTATAGCACAAATCTCTGGGGAGTTCCACAGTGGGAAACCCAATTTATCTGCCATTACTCTCATCTTGGGGAACCAGCATCTTTTGCAAATTTAAGACCCAACTGATCTCTCATATCTTCCCAAAGAAATAAGACTGAATTTTATGTAAATATATGTCCAGTGACATTTAAACTTATTCTGTGTCATAAAAATAGAAACTAGAGTCAAACACAGATATTACTTTTTAAAAGTTGTCTATGTCCAAAGTGAAATATCTCTATATAATGATTGCAACAAAATTTTAACAAAAAAGACAGTCTTATTACTGAAGGTATTGACATTTAAAGTAAGAAGATACAAGGACATGTTGGAGACTGAAACAGCTCACCCTAAAGGTTGCTCTCCTGCCAGATTGTGAATTACAACTGAATTTAGCTTCTGACCTCAGAAATGAAGATAAATGGAAGACCCTCTGCACAGTGTTCACTTACATTTTTAAAAGCAATCCTTGCTATTCTTCTTAAAAATTGCTCTACCCAGAACATTGGCCCTTAGCATGCAGCTTAAATTAGCTAGTCCATGATAATCATTCTCTCTTTACTCATTAAGATGAGAACAAAGTATTTTGAAAGATTTAAATGAATTACAACTTTATTATCGTCTATTTGTTAGCATATTGCATGTATAAATGAAAATCTGGAATAAAAAATCAAATGGGAATTTGAATTGAATGCTCAATTCACTATTACTTTGTTTTCAGCTTCCCTAATATCTCTCATTTACAGAAAATACCATCTTCTTTTTATAGGCTACAATCTGATTTCTAACACTCCTTCTTCCTTAAAAATATTGCTCTCTCAAGGATTAATAATGACATTTTAATTACCAAACTCAGCGGCCTTTTCCCCTGTCGTTATTTTCACTGATTATTTGCAGCATTTAAGACACTTGCCTGCCTTTCTTTTTTCTTTTCTTTTCAAACTTTTTTTTTTTTTTTTTTGCTTTTGCTTTAGCCTACTGACTACTGGCTTGGAAATCTGAAGTCCAACCAACCAATAGGCATATCTACACACTAGCTCTGTGACCTTGTAAAGCTACTTAACTTTTCTAATTTTAAAACCTCCAGTATCCAATGTACATTAAAATAATGGGATATTACTTAAAAGAATAATATGTATAAAGTGATTATATCTATAGTAGGTCCTCAGTAAAAGGATAATAAATATTACTTATCATCATTATCATTATTCATCAACACTATTCTATTCTGGTTCCTCTATCTCTGACCTGGCTCCTTTTCTGTTTCTATATCCTAATTTATAAACTTACCCATTTCTTGATACTTTTTGCCTTGTTACGCTTTTTTACTGCAGTCTCACAGAAATATCCATATCAAAGAATTAAATGATTAAATCAAATTATTAGAAATCTGCAGTCATTATTTTAGCTCCTCTTTAATAGAAAGACTGAGCCCTACTTGCTATACAGAGTTCCATCCAATCATTTTTCAGTTCCTGGTGGTACCACAGCCCACCCATATCATTAAGGGCACACCCATTTTCCTCACCAATCATTTTCTTCAAAACTGCACATGGCTTCCATTTTATATGAATCCAATGTATCTGCCTTAAACAGAGGAATAAGTCACAGCACACTTTTGGATAAAGAAATGGAGTTGGGAAAGTCCCATGGGCAGAGGAGCCTGGTAGGCTGCAGTCCATGGCGTCACTGGGAGTTGGATGCGACTGAGAGACTTCACTTTCACTTTTCACTTTCATGCATTGGAAAGGGAAGTGGCAACCCACTCCAGTGTTCTTGCCTGGAGAATCCCAGGGATGGGGGAGCCTGGTGGGCTGCCGTCTATGGGGTCGCACAGAGTCGGACACGACTGAAGCAACTTAGCAGCAGAAGGAATGCAAAATAGAGAGAGGTGAATCATGAGAGGATTTCCTGAAAGGAGGAGAAATCATAGTAAAGTCTCAGGTACGTACACCTGAATCAAACAAAATACCTCTGCCAAGGAGAGATCTGAGAGAAGCTGCGCAGGGATGCATGAGGCTGAACGTGACTGTGCATCAGGAAAAAGCGACCTGCCAGAGAAGGGAGGAATAGAGTGTGATATCAGGTTGTGTATCTTGAGCTCAAGTAGCTTAAACGCTTTTGTCTGGGGAAAAAAAAAAAGATACTGGGAAGGCAGTAATAAGTGCACTTAACTCCTGAGTTTTGCTGATACTTTTGAAAGGTTTTCCTGCTGGGAGGATGGCTATGGGTGGGAAGCCAGGACTTACCTCCATAAATCAGTTGTCAGGTGTGGGTCTGCGGCCCTAATTCTCTTCTTGACTCAACAGCTGAGTTTCCAAGTGGATGTCATCGTCTGGATGTTTCACCACACTGTAAACTCAAAATATCCCCGGATTTACTGTTATCTTATTTATTGACTCCAGAACTTTGAGACTTTTCCTTAACTTTCTTACTTGCACATTGAGTCAAAGCTACTAAATCCCACCATTCTAGCTGGCCCACCTCTCCTCCTTCCTAATTCAGCTGCGACAGTCCTTGCTCTGGTGCTTAATCTCTTTTGCCAGAGTTCTTATGGAAGCTTCTCAAACTGTTTTCTGATCTTATTGATTTTGTCAATTATTTTACACATTCCAGAAATAGGCATTGGGGGCCTGTTACAGGCATGCAGATATGTACAAATTTAGATATCTGTACCTATGGTATAGTAGTGAAATATGTACTGCTGCTGCTGCTGCTAAGTCACTTCAGTCGTGTCCGACTCTGTGCGACCCCACAGATGGCAGCCCACCAGGCTTCCCCGTCCCTGGGATTCTCCAGGCAAGAACACTGGAGTGGGTTGCCATTTCCTTCTCCAATGCATGAGAGTGAAAAGTGAAAGTGAAGTCGCTCAGTCGTGTCAGACCCTCAGCGACCCCATGGACTGCAGCCTACCATGCTCCTCCATCCATGGGATTTTCTAGGCAAAAGTACCGGAAACCATACTAATTCCACTTACATTATAAAAATGGGAGATCTATAGTGAAAAAAATTAGGAAAATAAAGCAGAGTGTCATGATAGAGGATAAACAGAAGCTTCCATTTGGGGTACCTAAGCAGGGGGAGTCTCTCTGGAGCAAATATTTGCCCTAAGATCTGAATGACAACAAGAAGCCACCTATGACCTAGGTCTGAGGTCAGAGTTTTGTTGAGAGAAGACAAGAAGGCAAGCTGTGGAGTTAACCCCCTCAACAAACTTCACACACTTGAACTTTACGTTCAAATTTTACACACACACTTTTACACACTCAAGGCAAAACTTGGTTTCTGGCTGATTCATAACCTTTACTTTGGTTTGCTTTCTAATTTTCCATATTACTGCATGGTTCATGTTCACGACTGTTCCTCTAATTCTCTTTGTTGAAATGAAACCCATCCTTCAAAACCTGATACAGATGTAATCCTGAAGCTTCCACCTTTCATCAGAATAATGTGGTTGCTTTCTGTCCTTTAGAACTTGTCTCTTGGGATTCTGATTGCATTCCAGTTTTATGTGCTCATTTGTGTACTTAGCTTGTGCCCTTTAATAAACTGCGAATTTACTGAGGACAAGATTTGTAATACTACATTATTTTTATGCTCTCTACAAATCTTGTGGAATGCCTTGAACACAAAAATTGTTCATGTGTTTATAGAATTTGAGAAAACATTTTATTTATGCCTCAGAATACAGTTTACTGGTTTAGTCTGTGCTGATCATAATAGCTTCCAATTATCCTCTAGAAAAAGATCACACTGTTTCACAGGTGTTCAAAGCTCTTTGTGATCAGTCTTTCGCCTTCCCTTGGCAGCTTCTCTTGTCTACATTTCTATTATCCAGCCATATTGAACTATTCAATATTGAACTGTTTTCACTTTTAATCATGGGATATGCCCTCAGTATTTGATTTTGCACACGCCCTTGGGTCTGCCTGGACTGACTCTCCACTCTCAATTCCCACCTCCACCACCTCTACCCTCTCTAAGGTCTCCCCACCTGCAAAGCAATCCAGTACTCTCTATGTCAGCTTAAGCATCACGTCCTCCAAGAAGCATTTCTGAACTGCTCTCTGTCCAGGTGTGAACTGGGGTCTATCACTGGTGTTTCCTGAACCCCTGTGTTTATCTCTATCACAGCATTGAAGCATGATGATTTATTTTTCCAACTGCACTAAAAGTTTCTTGAAATATGAAATGGATTAAATTTTCACTTTTATATTCTTACTAAGAGCACAGTACCTGGTGTCTAGTCAGTGTTCAATAAGATCTTTGAATCAAAGGAGTTGATAAGTGATACACTCCATAAAAGCATCGTTTATTTGCTGCTGTATCCACAGTGCTTGAAACACTGCTCATTCATATGGCCAGTGCTCCGTGAATATTTGTGACCTAAATGAATACAGTGTTACAATGATTGATATCCATTTTCTTCTATTTTTTTTTTCAAGATTGTGCCAGGTATTAGGGGGACATACTGAAATGAGTAGAAGGCAGTGTTTTCTCTCCAGGAACTTAGGATCTTGTTGGAAATAAAATACTTGATGTATTTTAAAAATGGCAAACCAGCAGAATAGGTTGCCTATAGATAACACATAACATTTATGACTTCACACAAGAGAGTGGAAAAAATGCTATATATACATTGAAGCAAAACTGGATTTAGTTATTGCACAATTATGGGCAAATTCCTTGACAGTGCTGATCTTCAGAGTCAGATAGTGGGACTAAGGACCATAAGACATTTCGAGCTTTGGGAGAGGATGTACCAAGAGACATTCTTAGATTTTTTGATATCTTTTGTCTAATCTCAAGTGGCCATAATAAAGTATTAAACATCTTCAGAATTCAAATACTTGGGGGTTTTTTTGCTATTTATTTCTGATGCTATCTATATAAAACTCGATGCTAATTAAAGATACAATCCCTGCTCTGTAGTGAACATGTCTCTTCAGGGTAATACCTGAAATAATCTCTATTTCCTACTTGTTACATGCATTTATCCAGTAAAATTTCTTTAATAAATTAGACAAGACTGCTGGCATTTATATAGTTCCTTCTAAAAATGTGAATTACTATTTAGATTTAATTCTTAAACAATGTTTATAGGGACTCACCAAGTGAAAAGTGAAATATTTTGATGAAAAGTTGCTGAATAACATATACTAAAACACAATTGCTGAAAGATAGCTTTAAACTACTAAACTGAATTTAATGTCTTTCAAAGAAAGGAGGGATTTTTGTGTTCCTCCTCACTTGAAAATTGTTTCAAATACTCACATATGTTATTCCTGACTATTTTTCACTTCGTTTTACCACATACTAATTCAAAAATCCAGTCCTGGGTGTTCATTGGAAGGACTGATGCTGAGGCTGAAACTCCAATACTTTGGCCACCTCATGTGAAGATTTGACTCATTGGAAAAGACCCTGATGCTGGGAGAGATTGGGGGCAGGAGGAGAAGGGGACAACAGAGGATGAGATGGCTGGATGGCATCACCGACTCGATGCACATGAGTTTGGGTGAACTCTGGGAGTTGGTGATGGACAGGGAGGCCTGGCGTGCTGTGATTCATGTGGTCGCAAAGAGTCGGAGAGGACTGAGCGACTGAACTGAACTGAACTGAATTCAAAAGTAAGGATATGGGGTATTGGTGTTCTGATTTAAGCATGCAGTTCACTATGGTATATTTTAAGGAAGAGACAAATTTAGTTATGCAACTTGTCTGTGAAACCCCTTTGAATATAACATGATGGCGAAAATAAATCCCATTCTCATAACATGGCCAGGATGCTCATCAAACTTGAATCTGAAACAGTGTTGAGATGAACTGCATACATGTTGACTGGCAACACAATCGTCAGAGTACTTTAAAAGATTTCTCTTTTGTAAGTCTGCTTGAAAATTAACATATATGTTCAATAAGAAAAGGAAATGACATATAAAATCTTCACATATGGGCAGGTACTAATCCATGAGGAGTGAAACAGGAAAGCTCTGTGTGTCCGCCACAAACCAGCAACGTGGCAGGTTTTGTGGGATGAGTCTGGGCCATGGGTCTGAGGGATGGTCAGCAAGACGTCTGACTTAGTAGGATCATCAAAAAACACTCTCTTGCTCTGGATAATATTTTTATACTCCTCAACTGAGGCAGTGTTTTATTTTGTCTCTGCAGTCCCTGTTTCTTCTTCCTTCAGCTTCAAGTACCGCCTATGGACTTTCACGTTGGTGTAGCCAGCATAATCTTTTTTTCTGGCCCTGGTCATATGGTCCACACCATTTCTTGCTATCCTTGATAAAACTATTGAATTACTTTTCCTTGAGACGGTGTCTGCCACATGAGTTTTACCACCCACTTGGGGGTTCTTACCTACTCTCTTATCTATCCAAGCAAGTTGCACAATTGGTTTCCAAGTTAGGAACCATTTTATTTATCTCATTAGAGGGAGAGAATATGTCTCAGAAATAATCCAACCTAAAATTCTCTCAATTTCTTCAAAATCCATTAAACATCAACACCACAAACTATAGGAATAAACTTGGCACCAAAGAACTAACTTCTAAGCAATACTATTTCATATATAAAAACAGCCACAATTATAGTAAACATTTAGTAGTATTTCACATAAGGATAAATCAATTGCATATATAGGATTAGCATAATCCTTTATATGTCTTATAAGTCAATAAATGCAGTTATTATAATTAGTGTTATAAAATTTTAAATGACTGTTAACAACAGAAGTTCTAGTCAAAGATTGAGCAGATATTGACTGGAACAGAAGGTCTAGTGAAAGACTGAATAGATAGCAATACTCTGTAGAGTTAAAGTCCATAAAAGTAATCATTCAACCTCTTTTTCTTAGGACAGATTCACTATATGTCTGTAGTCCTGGCATAATTATTAGTTAATAATGCACACTTTTACTCTCATATGTCAGAATTTAGATGATAAATTTAAAATTTGCTCTCTTAGGGGACAGAATCAATGAGTGTGGAGCCAAAGAAGGTATTCAGGAAATTTGACAGGAAAGAAAATAGATATTTATTCTCATGGAAATCCAAGCAGGAATAAACAGTGATATTTTTAAGAGTAAACTAAAATAGGAAAAAGCATGTAATCAGTTCAGGGGTCTGGACCTTTCTTTATAGAACTTAAGTAGTTGGCCCCAGAAATTGTGATGGTGTTCTGAGACAAAGTTGTAGTTTATACTTCAGAACAAAGTTGGCTGGCAAAAGCAAGGCAGAAACAAATCTCACAAGATTTAGATTTCTAGGAAATCGACTGGGTCAGCAATGAAGCACAGAATATCCAGAAGGGAAGACTGCATGCACAGCAAAAATAGCAAATTAAACAATTAATATCATTGATCACTGTTTATGTGTATGCAGTTCAGTTCAGTCATGTCCAACTCTTTGTGACCCCATGGACTGCAGCACACCAGGCTTCCCTGTTTATCACCAACTGCTGGAGCTTGCTCAAACTCACGTTCATCAAATTGGTGATGCCATCCAACCATCTCATCCTCCACTGTCCACTTGTCCTCCTGCCTTCAATCTTTCCCAGCATCAGGGTCTTCTCCAATGAGTCAGTTCTTCACATCAGGTGGCCAAAGTATTGGAGCTTCAGCTTCAGCATCAGTCCCTCCAATGAACACCCAGGACTGATCTCCTTTAGGATGGTCTGGCTGGATCTCCTTGCAGTCCAAGGGACTCTCAGGAGTCTTCTCCAACACCACAGTTCAAAAGCATCAATTCTTTGGCGCTCAGCTTTCTTTATAGCCCAACTCTCACATCCATACATGACTACTGGATGCAATGGCAAACCACTTCAGTATTCTTGTCGTGAGAACACCATGAACTGAACAAATGCTTACAGCTATTGTGTTCTGTGTCCAGTTCACTACCCCATTTCTGGGAATCACCTTACTTTTCCTTGCTCTATTTACATGTCAAAATAATGTTTTATAACATAATAAATATATATATAATATGATCATATGAATATATATATATATATAATAAAATAACATAGTAAAAATGTTACAAATATGTTACAATACATGTTTTTATGTTTTTATAAGAGGACCTTATTTATCTTATAACAGGCAATATGCCCAGGGATGGGTCCTTGACTCAAGCTGGGCAATCAGCTCTCTTCACAAAAATGTCATTATGGAGCCAGAAAAAATTTATGGAGGGTTTCTCCAGGAGACTGAATGGGAACATGTAAACTTGGAATTTGTTGTAATCAAGCTTTCAATCATGTGGACTAAGAAAGAAGATAATGCCAGGCTTAGGCGTGCATGAAGAAGAAATGAGAGGTAGAAGATGGAGATAGAACTTTGTTCTTATTCAAGTGCTTATTTTAGGGTTTCTAGTGCTTATTCAAGGGTTTATTTTATTCCTGAGACTCTGCAACATTCTTTCTCTTTATTTTCATCCCAAATTCAAGTAATCTACTGAATTTTCTTTTCTTTTTAAGTTAATTGGGCTAGATTCTTGTTTGTTGCAATAAAGAGTCTTCACTAAAGCATACCTTGTTTCTGTAGAGGACTTGGAAAAATTCTCATAAACATTTACCTCTAAAAGATATTTTCAGTGATCTTCTATCTCAGTGTTTCTGCGATAGTAGATAAAAAGATGGGATGTCATTAAACGGTTTGAAAAAACCAAGCTGAACAAGCTAAGCTTTCTCCTTTTTTTAATACTGTTTTTGACGATCCTCACAGAGCCTTTAGAACACCACGTGCAGTGTGAATCCCTAAGACCACAGTGTTTGTGGAGCATTTTGCACCCACAGGTGGAGCATCTTCAGAAATAGTACTTCATAGAAAACCTTTGCTGACTTATCCTAAAGAAGAAAGTAAGACCAAGACATTTTATTTAACCTAACTCATGTTATAACCAAAAGGGAACCGGTACTAAATACAGATTAGTACATGTGCTGTAGGACTGTGAGTGTCTCAGAGTGATAAACCAAGAGCATTACTTTAGATAAGAAATTTATTTGGCAACATGAGTTGCTGGAACAGAAGGAGCAACTGATAGACAAGACTACCTGCAGCATAACCATTACACTCCACTGACAGACTCCTTAAAAAGCCAAGAAACTTAGAGGCTCTTTGCTGAGTTTCCAACTCCATCTGCAGAGAGTTGGTTCAGATAGACCCTGCTGGAGGCTCTGAGAAGCAGATGATGACTTCCCACTTAGTCTGTCTTGTCCCTTGCTGAAACAGAGACCACAGGACATACTAGGGAGCCTCCTTTGAAGACCTCTCCTTGGAGCGGTTTGTGACCCCCTCTCCTATTTTCCCCACTTTATCTAACTGTGTTGCCTGCTGACTGTGGGCAACAAGCCTAATGATTAGAGGCCATTTTTAAATTTATCTCCAATTCTATGTTACCTGGCCTTGCCCAATGGGCCCTATAGGCAAATGGATTATAGATATGATCTTCGCATCACTTAATTAAAGGAGCTGTATTTTCTTTGCATTCAAGTTTTTTTTTTTACCAGAATTTTAGCTCAATATTTCCAGAGAGAGGGAGAGTCAGAAACACAGATGGAGAAGAACAGAGAAGAAATAGGGATTCAGAACTCATAGAAGTTCTATTAAGACATGTTCAATAACATCACTTTGTTAATTTCTGCAGCAGAAACGAAACTGTGAATATTAGCAGTTACTTAGTCATATAAGAGATAATTTCAAAGAAGAAAATCTATTTATACCATCTGGAAACAATAATCAGGAAACCTATTTATGGAAATTAGATTATTCTTGACTACTATACTTTTACTAGAGTATCTGCATACACCAGCTTTCACTAAAAGGTAATTCTAGTTAAAATCCTTCCTTTCAACATTATGTCTTCAAACTGAAAAATTGTATGATTTAATTTTATACATGGAGAGCCATTGTTTCAAGTTATATGACACTCAATAAATACCTCTCCTCTCTTTGCTTGCTCTCATTTCCCAATAAAATCGCAGATTAATTTTGCAATCCACCAAACATTGACAATCTTTACAAATTTCATGTGATTGCTTAATATTACCAAGTATTACAGGCAGGTTAATATGAACACGAACACAATAGGGAAAAAATAGTACTGAAAAGATGTTTTGTTTATAGAACATGGAAATTAATAAAAGTCAATAAATGACAGTTATAGATGACTGTTGCACTCTGGGATCCCATTTTCATCCTGTTTCTTCATCTCACATCCTCCAGACAGTCAGACTGTCTGGTAATTCTACTGCCCAACTTCACAAACATTTCTCTGGTTAGAACTTGATTATCTCCTGGCAAAAACTCTGTGACTCATTATTTTCTACCTTGTCACTAAAAGGATTGTGATTTTTCTAATTTTGTAATATTGTAACAACCAAAGTAGCTTTTAAGTTTTCTATGTTACGCTTTATTGAATGATTACAAATAGCAAATAACCACGCTAAATGAGTCCCCAAACACATATTACTCCATGCAACTGTCATAATAATTCTGAGTTAGGCATCGTTATTTACCATATTTACAGAAAATGCCAGAGCCAGAACCCAAAGAAACCATGAGCCACTTTGAAATCAAGCAGACTCTTGGTAAGTACTTGATGAAGGTCCAATGTCTTGTCATGAACTCCCCAGCACTCTGACACCTCCTGATTAAACACAAGGAGAAGGGAAGGCATTTGCCAAGTAACAATCAACACAGAAGTTCACTTTCACCTAAAATATCTATAAGGATTTGCACGAGCAATTTTATGGCTGATAAAGTAGCTTTTAATACAGTAGAAAGAAACAAGCAAAGATACTCTCAACTCCGGTTGAAAGCAATGGTTTTAAAAGCCAAGCCATCAGGAAATCAATGTGAGAACATGAAACATAAAACACTATCTTTTTATTTCCCTATTTTCCACATGTGAACTAACCTGTGTTGAGCACTAATTGTGTGCCACAAACCCAGTGATTAGCAGTCATATTTTATTTATCTCCAATCCTATGATTTTTTTATCTGGCTTTGCCACTGGGGCCCATGACAGACCAGTGGAATTATGAACGGGATTTTGACATCTCTTTATTAAGAAGCTGCATTTTCTTTGTAGTTATTTTCCTGAAATTTGGCCCAGTATTTCCAGAGAGAGGGAGAGACAGGAACTGGAAAAAAAGAGGTGGAGAAGGATAGAGAAGAAATAGGGATTTAGAACTCATAGAAGTTCTATTAAGATGTGATTTGAATAACGTCTCTTCACTAATTTCTGCAGCAGAATCTAAACTGTAAATCTTACCAGTTACTTAGTCATATAAGAAATAATTTCAAAGAAGAAAGTCTTTTTTATACCATATGGAAACAATAAGAAGAACTATTTATGAAAACTGGATTACTGTTGACTAATATACATTGAACTTCTATTAGAATATCTGCGGACATCAACTTTCACTAAAAAGTTACTCTAGTTAAAATCCTTCTTTCCAATATTATGTCTTTAAGCTGAAAAACTGTATGATTTGATTTTTTCACATGGAGAGTCAACAGCTGTTCAAGTTCATGGAATAGTCAATGAATGCTTCTCCTCTCTTTATTGCCTATCTCCTACCCTCAGTAAAATCACAGATTATTTTTCCAATCTTCCAAACACTGACAACCATCACAAGCTTCATATGATCACTTAATATTACCAATTATCACAGCAACTTTAATACAGAAACATGAACAAAACCAGCAAACACAAAACTGGTACCTAAAAGTTGTTATATTTTCTAGAAGAAGGCCAATAAATGACATAGTCATGGATGACTGCTGGTATTCACCTCTGGTCTTCGGAGGAAAAGGTGTGAGGAATGAAATCTTTGCAGATGCCTCCATGAAAACCTACCTGCAGTGTCACTGAAAGTAAACTTTGTTAAAGCTCATATTTCAACCAACACAGAAGGCGGAGCACCATCCACGAAGTAATCCAGACAGACTGATCCAGATCCTTTATTTTCTACCTACTCACCAAAACGATTGTGATTATTTTTCAATCTTTGTAATATTACAACAACCAAAGTTAATTTTTAAATTTTCTGTTATGCTTTGTTGAATAATTACTAATAGCAAACGTCCATTCTAAGTAAGTCCCCAAACCCATACTACTCCATGCAATTTTCACAATAATTCTGAGTTAGACATCATTATTTACCACATTTGCAGGACATGAGAGAGCCAGAACCACAAAGTAACCCTGTGCCACTTTGAAATCAAGTAGGCAATTGGTTAATATTTGATGAAAGTCAAATGTCTTTATCATGAACTCCATAGCACCCAACACCTCCTGAATAATGAAGTAAGGAGAAGGGAAGGCATTTGCCAAGTAATAATCAACATGAGAGTTCACTTTTCATCCAAAATATCTATAAGGAATCACAGAAGCAATTTTATCTCATAAAATAGTTTTTTTAAAAAGTAGAAGGAAACAAAAAGCAAAGCTATTCTCAACACTGGTTGAAGGCAACAGTTTTAAAAACCAGGCCATGAGGAAACCAATGTGAGAACACAAACCATAAAAAACTACTTTGCATTTCTTTATTTTCCTGCTTTGACTAAGTGCTGAGTGCTAATTGTGTGCAAAAGACCCCAGTGATTAGTGGTCTTTTTTTTTTTTTTTAATTGCCAATCCTGATTTTTACCTGGCCTTGTCACTGATCCCTGTGACAAAGGGAGGAATGGAATTGTGGATGTGATCTTGACAACTCTTTATTAAAGGAGCTGTATTTTCTTTTTATTTAAGTTATTTTATCTGAACTTTGGCCCAATAATTGAGGAGAGAGGAAGAGACACAAACTGAGAAACGGGGATGGAGAAGGACAGAGAAGAAATAGGGATTTAGAACTCACTAAACTAAGAAGATGTGATTTCAATAATATTTCATTTCTAATTTTTGCAGCAGAACCTAATTTGTGACTCTTACCAGTTACTCAGTCATATAAGAGATGATTTCAAAGAGAAAATCTATTTGCACCATCTGGAAACAATAAGTAAACCTATTTAGGAAAATTAAATTATTCTTCACTAGAAGGCAATGGCACCCTATTCCAGTACTCTTGCCTGGAAAATCCCATGGACTGAGGAGCCTGATAGGCTGCAGTCCATGGGGTCGCTAGGAGTCAGACACGACTGAGCGACTTCACTTTCACTTTTCACTCTCATGCATTGGAGAAGGAAATGGCAACCCACTCCAGTGTTCTTGCCTGGAGAATCCCAGGGACGGGGGAGCCTGGTGGGCTGCCGTCTCTGGGGTCGCACAGAGTCGGACACGACTGAAGTGACTTAGCAGCAGCAGTATACCTTCAACTTCTACTAGTATATCTTCAGACATCAACTTTCACCAAAGTGTAACTAGTTAACAATCCTCTTTTCAATATGATGTCTTTCAACTGAAAAACTGCATGATTTAATTTTTTCACATGGAAAGTAGACAGCTGTTTCAAGGTTATAGGACAGTCAACAAAGGCCTCTCTTCTCTTTCTTTCTCTTTCCATCAATAAGATCACAGATTATTTTCCAATCCTGTAAACACTGACATTCATCAGAAGCTTCATATGATCACTTAACATTACCAATTGTTACAAACAATTTAATATGTACAAAACAAGCAAACACAAAACTGTCAAGTAAAAGATGTTATAGTTTATAGAACATGCACTTTAATAAAGGCCAATAAATGAAATACAGTCATAGATGACGACTTGAACTCATCTTGGGTCTCCAGAGGAAAAGGCATGAGGAATCAAGCCTTTGCTGATGCTGCCACTGAAACTTACCTGCAGTGTCACTGAAAGTAAAACTTTGTTAAACTCATGTTTCCAACCCAACACAGAAGGGGCAGCACCATCCACCACGTTTTCATTCCCTTTTCTTTATTTCACACCCTCCAGACAGTCACACCATCTGGTATTGCTATTGCCCAACTTTATAAGCATTTCTCTAGTTAGAACTTGATCATCTCCTGGCCAAGAGTCTTTCAAACTCTTCTCATATCTTTTATTTTCTACTTTGTCACCAAAAGGATTATGATATTTCCTAATCTTTGTCATATTATAACATCAAAGTAACTTTTAAGTTTTCTATGTTATGCTTTGTTGAATGATTACAAATAGCAAATGGTCATGCCAAATAAGTCCCCTAAACATATCACTCCATGCAACTGTCTGAACTATGGTCCAGTAATTCAGAAGAGACAGAAACCGAGAAAAAAGGGATGGTGAAGGACAGGAGAGATATAGAGATTTAGAACTCATAGAAGTTCTGGGAATATATGATTTCAGTAATATTTATTTGCTCCTTTCTGCAGAAACTAAACTGTGACTCACACCAGTTACTTAGTCATATTAGAGATAATTTCAAAGATTAAAATCTACTTAAACCATCTGGAAACAATACTAAGAAAACTCATTTATGAAAATTAAATGACTCTTCACTAATATGCCTCCAACTTCTCCTAGCATATCTCTAGATACCAGCTTTCACTAAAAAGTAACTAGCTAACATCCCTTTTTCCATTTCATGTCTTTAACTGAAAAAATGTACGATTTAATTTTTTTTACATGGAGAGTACACAGCTATTTAAGTTCATAGAACAATCAATAAATGCTTCTCCTCTCTTTAATTCCTTTCTTTTATTCCCCAACAAAATCACAGATTATTTTTCCAATCCTCCAAACATTGATAATCATCACAAACTTCATAAATCATCTAATATTACCAATTATTACAGGTTTAATGTAAATATGAACATAACAACTAAACAGAACAGCAGCGTCTAAAAGATGTTATAGTTTTATAGAACACGCACTTTGATAAAGGTCAATAAATGACAGACAGTCTTGGATGGCTGCTTGTACTCACCTTGGGTCTTCAGACAAAAAGGTGTGAGGAATGAAGTATTTGCAGATGGCTCCATGAAAACTTACCTGCAGTGTCTCTGAAAGCAAAACTTTGTTAAAGTTCATTTTTCCAACTCAACACAGAACGAGCAGCATTATTCACCAAGTAATCCAGACAGACTCTAGGATCTCCTTGTTTGCAACCGATTTCCTCATCTCAGACACTGCAGATAAACACATCATCTGGTCATTCTAAAGCCCAATATCACAAATATTTCTCTAGTTAGAACTTGATCATCACTTGGCCAAGACTCTTTCATATTCCTTTCCTATCCTTTATTTTCTACCTTGTCACCCAAAGATTGTGAAGTTTTAAATTATTGTAATATTGTAACAACGTAAGTAGTTTTTAAATATTGCATGCGATTGTCACAATAATTCTGTTAGACACCACTATTTACCACATTTGCAGAAAATGTCAGAGCCAGAATCCCAAATAAATCCTGTGCCATAATTTTATGGCTAATAAAGTAGTTTTTAAAAAGGTAGGCAGAAACAAAAAGCAAAGCTGTTCTAAATGCTGGTTGAAACAATGGTTTTAAAAGCCAACCCATGAGGAAACCAATGTGAGAACACAAACCATAAAATATTACTTTATATTTCTCTATTTTACCCACTTTGACTAAGTTTTGTTGAGTGCTGATTGTGAGCAACCAACCCCAGTGATTACTGGCCAATTTTTTCTATTTATCCCCAATCCTGTGATTTTTACCTAACTTTCCTCCTAGGACCTGTGACAAAGAGACAAATGTTAATTATGGGTGAGATTTTGACATCTTTTTATCGGGGGAACTGTATTTTCTTTATATTTAAGTTGTTTTATCTGGACTATGACTCAATATTTGAGGAGAGAGGGAGAGACAGAAACCAAGAAACAGGGTAAGAAGAAGGACCGAGAAGAAATAGGGACTCAGAACTCAGAAGTTCTATTAAGACATGATTTCAATAACAGCATTTTGCTAATTTCTCCAGTAGAACCTAAATTGTGAATCTTATCAGTTACTTAGTCATATAAGAGACAATTTCAAAGAAGAAAGTCTTTTTATACCGTATGGAAACAATGAGAAATTATATTTTTGAAAATTAAATTACTGTTGACTAATATACATTCACTTTCTACTAGAATATGTGCAGACATCAGTTTTCATTAAAAAGTTACTCTAGTTAAAATACTTTTTTTCAATATTGTGTCTTTAAAAAATTATATGATTAATTTTTCACATGGTAAGTAGACAGCAGTTTTAAGTTTACAGGACAGTCAATAAAGGCCTCTCTTCTCTTTCTTTATCCTATCCTCCAATAAAATCACAGATTGTTTTTCCAATCCCCCAAACATTGATGGTCATCACAAGCTTCATATGATTACTTAATATTACCAATTATTACAAGCAGGTTTAACATGTAAACATGAAAAAAAGAAGCAAATGCAAAACTGGTACCTGAAAAAATGCTAGAACATGCACTTTTAAAAAGGTCAATAAATGACAGATACTCATAGATGATTGCTTGTACTCACCTTGGGTCTTCATAGAAAAAGCTGTGAAGAACACATGTACACCTGTGGCAGATTCATTTTGATATATGGCAAAACCAATACAATATTGTAAAGTTAAATAAAATAAAATTTAAAAAATTAAAAAAAAAAAGAATGAAGTCTTTGCTGATGCTGTCATTGAAGCGTACCTGCAGTGTCACTGAAAGCAAAACTTTGTTAAAACTCGTGTTTTCAACCCAACACAGAAGGGGCAGCACCATCCACCAAGCAATCCAGACCACTCTGGGATCCCGTTTTCATCCCGTTTCTTCATTTCACACCCTCCAGGCAGTCACACAATCTGCTAATTCTCCTATCCAACTTCACAAACATTTCTTTAGTAAGAACTTGATCATCTTTTGGCCAAGAGTCCTTCAGATTTTTTTCCTATTTTTTTTTTTTCTACCTTGTCACCCAAAGGATTGTGAATTTTTTAATCTGTGTAATATTGTAACAACCAAAGTAGCTTTTAATTATTTTATGTTTATCTTTGTTGAACAATTACAAATAGCAAATGATCATGCTAAATAAGTCCCCTAATACATACTATTCCATACAATCATCACAATAATTCTGAATTAGACACCATTATTTACCATATTTTCAGTAATTCCCAGAGCAGAATCCCAAAGAAATCCTGTGCCACTTTGAAATCAAGTGGGTACTCGGTGAATATTTGATGAAGATCTAATGTCTTTACCATGAATTCCCCAGCACCCTAACATCTCCTGATTAATAATAGAAGGAAAATGGAAACCATTTGCCAAGTAACAACATAGAAGCTCACTCTTCACACAAAAGGAGCAATTCTGTGGCTGATAAAGTAGTTTTTAAAAAGTACAAAGCAACAAAAAGCAAAGATTTTCTAAACCCTGGTTGAAGGCAATATTTTTAAAAGCTAAGCCATCAGGAAATCAATGTGAGAACACAAACCACAATACTCAATCTTTATAGTTCCCCATATTTTCAAAAGAAACGGTCATATTAGTCGTCTTGAATTTTATATGTATTCTGCACAATATTTTCTATAAATCCATTCTAGATAATTGTCAAGGTGTCTGAATCCCATCAAAATTAAAAAGGACATCCATGCTCATACACTCTTTGAGAGAAGGCACTGGTGGTATTTCCTAGAATCCTTATACCAGTATTTGCCATTAGTCTTACTTGGAATATTGGTTTCATGTTCTGTTTATAGGTATGTAAAGCACCTTAAAAAGAATTTTGGTTTTCAAGTAACTAAATTTGCTTAGATAACCCAGTCATACATAATTCAAATGCAACTAAATAAAACTAAAAACAAACAAACAGTAGAGAGATCTTAGAAACACAACTAACAATTTTTACAAGAAGTAAATTATCAAGACTGAAGATGGTAATCGTCAGAACTTCACTTTTCCATCAGCTAACTTTGTTAAACTCTGGTGAGAACTGGACTGAAAATGAGAAGAGATGAAAACCATAGGTGTATGCTCTAAGTATAATGGCTGCCTAACAAATGGAATGGCTTAAATCCTTTAATTATCAGAAAGACTACCAAACTCAGATTCCACTTGCAACATCCTTGTATTTTAAACATGTATTAATAGTACAGGACAAGCACTCTTGAGCTGAAATTGTATTCATATTGGCTAATGTTTCTCCCTGATTTTTGAATGACTACTCTTAGGGCGTGTGCTCATTCCCCCAAACCACTTCTAAATGTTTTTGTTTATTTCACCTGCATGAACACATTAATGTTTCCAGTATTTTCACCTGATCACCCTGGTTCAAACAATTATCACTGGTCTTCCACCTCTGTGGTAGTCTACTCACCCATCTCCCACTGAATCTCAAGTCTTCCTTTGAAGGAATCTCCACACAGGACCTAAATTAAAAAAAAGACAACTAATAGGCTTAAAAAAATCTTCCTGCTGTAAAACTTTCAATCGCATTTCAATACTTAAAGTTAAAATCCTATCATGCCCTATAATGCCAACTTCTGTGCTTTGGAACCTATTGAATCTCTAACTTACTGCCCTCTTCTCAGAAAACACAGCAAGTTCTTTCCCGTCTTAGGATTTCTACAGGTTTTCTTCAGAGATTTGGAACACTCCTCACCTGCTGTTTTCAAGTCCTGCCTCTTCATTGGTCAGGTCCCAATCTCAATATTACTCTCCCTTTGAGACTTTTGACCAAAAATCAAAACAACTCTTTCCCTTCTTTCAGGCCCTCAATATTCACTATTAATATATCTACTTTGCTTCCTTTACAGAATTCCAGAATTTGTAGATTATATAATGTTTTATCACTTGTCTTTCATAGCAGATGCATCTTATGGAAGCAGACACTTTTATTTTCTTTATTCATAATCGTGTACTCATCTGTGCTTTTCATTGGACAAGTCTCAGTGCATAGTTATAAAATGAATTAATGAGTGATTATCAGGTCCCTACTGTCCTCACATTTAGTTTCCAAATAACAAGGGTACTTTAGGGTTCCTGGACCCAATTCCAATGTGTGTGTGTGGGGGGGCGGGGTGGACTTCCTCATACACAACCCAGTGCTTCTTGGAAACCATCATCAGGCGCAGAGCTCCCACACTCTCTGGATGAGCCATTCTCTCAGACCCTCCATGTGTTCACCAACTGGAAGCTCTCTGCACCCTCTCCTTTTGGGTTTTTGTGGAGACTTCGTTTCATGGGCATGAACCATTAAATCATTGGTCCGTGGCAATCAATTCAACCTCCAGCTCCTCTCTATACCTAGAGGCTGGGGGCAGGACTGAGACTGGAGGTGCCAACCCTCTAACCACCTGGTTGTGCTCAGTTGCTTCAGTCATGTCTGACTCTTTGTGACCCCAATGGACTGTAGCCCACCAGGTTCCTCTGTCCAAGGGCTTCTCCAAGAAAAAGAATACTGGAGTGGGTTGTCATACCCTCCTCCAAGGGATCTTCCTGACCCAGGGATCCAACCCGTGTCTCCTCCATTGCAGGTGGATTCTTTACCCACTTAGTCTCCTGGAAAACTTGGTTAGGGGCTTTCCAAAAGTCACCTCATTAAAGAAACAAAAATACCATTATGTCCCCCTATCACTGAAGAAATTCCAAAGACTTTAGGAGCTCCACACCAGAAATGGGGACGAGACCGAATGCATATTTATTATAAATCAAGATATCACAGAGGGTTATCTTACTGCTACTTTCTGTATCTCCCCAAACAATGAATTATCCTGACACATGCCTGTTCTCATTACATAATTTACTCAAATGATGGCAAAGTGGATTTCTTGCTAGATGTTAAGCTCCTGAGGGATCTGGGCTGGGTGTTTCTCTCCATGCTAGTAGGGAGTACTAATGACAGAAAATGCTTTGATGCTAGCTTGATTTCACTCTTAGAAGTCATTTCCAATGAGGAGTCCTCTTGAAAATTACCAATTTACCCTGCATTCAGGTCATATAAATGCTATGTTGCAGCTACTTTAAAATACCTCATAGGAAAGTATGTAATAAAATACCAATCCCATTCTTGTCTTCCCTTTTAGAGAGATGTTGACTTTTATACATTTGACAGTACATTTCTGCTGCTTTCCAAACACCATTCAATCAAGAAACCTTCCCAGCTGGCATAGCCAATAAATGCTTGAATTTTCCATAATGTTTTTTGGAATCCTTCTTCAGCCTGAAGGCCTCCAGTTTCACAATATTGCAATTTAAATGAGAGTTTCTTTTCATAGCCTCAAGGTTGGCAAAAGATATAAAATGCACATTTTTTTTTTTTAGGTTACACTTTTCCAAAAATAGTGTGTCTTAAAAAAGCAAAGAATATGTCTTGAAATTATTCAGAAATAACTTTAAAATGCACATATTTAAATTTATATTTTGGAAGATATTTATATAATAATTCAAGTAACTTTGGTTATAAATATACATTTAAATAAATGAGCTGTTGTTAAAATACAGAATATCATTTTGGCTTCCATTAGGACATAATAAAACTTTGCTGTTTTACATAAATATGATGCTGGGAACATCTTTTCCTATCCAGGAATAATATATAAGTGATATAATAATATAAAAATGTGGAAACATAAGGCAACTAGAAATTTTATTGTTCATTAATCATAAATTTCTCAGTTTTGTGATTTTTTGAAAACTAATTAGATGATCTTATGTGATATTTTATGAAACTCAAAGGTCTGAATCATCTGGTGGTCAGTAGTAGAACAACTCCCAGACATGAAGATTTGCTGATTCTTCACTGTGTGTGGGTGCTCAGTCACTCAGTCACGTCTGACTCTCTGCAATCCAATGGACTATAGCCTGTCAGGCTCCTCTGTCCATGGGATTCTCCAGGCAAGAGTACTGGAGTGGTTTGCCGTTTCCTTCTCCAGGGGATCTTCCCGACTCAAGGATCGAGCCCATGTCTCTTGCATCTCCTGCACTGGCAGGCAGATTCTTTACCACTGTGCCACCTGGGAAGCCCCCAAACCCTTCACTGTATGGTTTGTCTAACAGAGTATTCAATACCACCACCTGGGTGGCTTAAACAACAGAAATGTATTGCCTCACAGCCCTGGAGGCTAAAGTCTAAGATCAAGGTGTCAGCAGCATTGGTTCCTTCCGAGGGCTGTGAGAGAGAATCCAGGACCCTTGACAGGCTTCTGGTGGTTTGCTGGCAATCTTCGGCCTTTCTTGGCTTATTTGAAGCATCATGCCAATCATCACATGTCTTCATTTTCCATGTGATGCTTTCCTTGCATACAGGTCCCTATGCACAGGTCTCCCCCGTTTTATAAGGAGAGCAGTCATACTGGACTGATGTCCACCTTGATGATATCATGGTAACTCTTACATCTTTAATGATCCTATTGCCAAATAAGGTGACATTTTGAGGTATTGGAGATTAGAACATCAACATGTGAAATTTTGTGGGGATATAATTCAACCGATAACTCTTACTATATGTTAAGCATTTGCCTTTAATTTAATCTCCACACTAATCCTATAAAAGGTGTCATTATTTCCACTTTAGAGTAAACAGACTTCAGTAGTTTAAATAAATTATCCAGTTACACAGTGGCAAATGTCAGATTCAGGAGTTAAAACGAGACTTAACTGAGCCCAAGCCTCATGTCTTTAGAGTGACATTTTGAAACTTTTAAACAAATTACAACTTTCAAACCAGTTTCATTACTGACATATGTCTGAAGATAGCAATATGTACTTACAAGTGTAATTATTTAAAAGGATGGTTATATTTATAGCATTGTTTATGGTGGCAGTTTCATAGGTATATATTGACTTCAGACCCATCAAGATGTATGTACTAAACATGGATAACTTTTTTGTATGTCAATTATACCCCTATAAAAAAGAAGTAGTGCAACAGGGAAAAATAAACAGAAATGAGCAACAAGAAGAAAGAGAAAAAAAATGACTGGGATAGAGAAATACCATGTAGATATTTAAAATGAAATGTTTCTAATAATCACTCAAAGATTTTTTTTCCTTTTTTGATGGCTTCTCTGCCTCATATGGATAAGTAGTAAAAAGAAAGTAATGTTGAAATTTGGTCTTCCTAAGTCTTAACTCAAAAGACACTAGTGAAAAAAGATACAAGCTTTACAGATGTTTTATGAAACCTCACCTCTAATTCAGGCAGCTCTTCGGTGACTTCATCTTTGAACTTTTGGAATAGATAACATATTCCTTTGAAATTAAATTTATGATATGGAAAAATATCTAGTATATGTCATTATAAAGCCCTTTCAAGCCACTGACTTCTAAGTATTGAGTATTCATATCGTGCAAATGTACATACCTTTGCTTAATATGATCAACTGAACAACAAGACATGCAGGGCAAGAGGAATATATTTGTTTTAATATAATAAATGATCAAAACTTGGAATCATATTTACCTTCCTTCTGTTTTTTATTTCTGACTTTTAAATTTAAACACATTTCAGTTTATATTCTTCCTATTTCTTCTTAGTTTATATCACCCTGTTGTCACTGTTTCTTTAAGGCCATTATCTCTGAGCCCCAGTTCCTTACTTGCAGGAAGAACTATAAGCACTCATTTCCTTGATTTACCACAGACTAGCATACAGTAATATCTATCCTATTGATTTAGTATTGAAAAAATATGTGCAAGAGTTTATTATTTTCCTTTTAATAATAAATACTTGAAATCCTTTAATAAATAGAAATACAATATTTGGATCAATTGTTTTATTCAATTTTAAAACACTAGAATGACACCTAATTATATAACATAGAAGTACCCTAAATATAATTTTGATTAAATAATGGACCATGATTTTCCCTACTGACAGGGTAAGAAAACTACATAACAGTGATGCAGTTATGAGCAAAATGCAATTATTTTATAACACAGCTATTTAAATAAATAAAATTAAAGCTTTATAAGTTGAATTTTGGTGTAATTTCCTAGTGAGTAAATAAATAGACATCTTGATGTTCTTTTAAGAATATTCATCTCAAAATGTATTAAAAATACTGTAATATCTATGTCATGTTATTTACCCACATTAGAGCAAATGGTCATAAGTTAGAGAAATGCTTTATGATAGTCACTCAATGTCTCTCAGGATGAGGTTCTATAATATTCCTAGGGCAGACTGATTCTTTGCATTTTACCCAAAATGTATACTGTATAAATCTTGTCATTTTTTCCCTCCAAATAATAAACTGGACTCAATACTTGCTGATGTATGTTTGAACAGCTGTTTATAATTTTTTTAAATAATAGTAATACTATCCTGAATGTTCAATGTCTACATTTTGATTCAGTTAAACCTATTAGTACAGATGTCAAATAAAAATCTTAGATAATATTTTTCAACCATTTATTTATATGATTGTTGACCTAAGTGCCACTGAAATGCAAGTCAATAAAAACAGCTATAATATGTAAAACAAAACAGTAGTTACAGATTAAACCCTTTGTGGATCATTGATGTTGGCTCACAGTTATGATGAAGTATTGATTCCTTACTATTGTAGCAGATAGAATCTGGAATATGTATTACTTAACTCCTAAAAATACTTTTAGTTTTATGTATCTTTAAGATACATAAATGTAAGAATTTTAAAGTTATAAACTCCAACTAATTTAAGTCCCTTTTTCTGTAGAAATACAGAACTACTCATATTGCTCAACAAAACATTATGCTAAGTTAATAGAATTCTCACATTACCCATTGAGTTTTTGGAAATCTTTCACAGAACAAAACAGCCTACAACTATAAAATATTTTATGTAAAAAATGAGGAAGAGTTCCAATTTTCTTTTTTTCTCCCAAATAGATAGTCTCATTCATTGATCACTGAATAAACTATGATCCACATTAAAACTGTGTTTTCTGGATGCCATTTTAAAAACACTATCTGCATATTTGTTTTCTATACTTTGTATTTCTTTTTTAAATTGTTTTATAATTAAATTTATTTAGTTATTACCTATTATCTATCTTGGTACTTTTCCTCTATATTTACTATGAATATTTCAAATCATTCTCTATTTTGTATTTTTAAATGTGTATTTCTTTTTCGTGTATTTATTATTTGTGCTGTAATGCTATTTTTCTCCCACAGTTCCTAGCACTAGGAAATTTGTGTTTTCCCCTCTCTGTCATTTTGTCATCATGTTGGCATATTTTTCTGCTTAATTTATATCCACATGTATTTCATCTAAACTAAAAGAACATCAAAGAATGATTTTTCCCCCTCTTCTCTTGGTTTTATTTTAATCTAGAATGGATTTTTCCTCCTTGACTGTAGTCTTTTTTCTTTTTTTTCATTTATTATACTATTTTTGGCTGCCTACAAGTTTCTCTTGTTCATGTTTAATGTGAAGAGTTCTCTTGCATGAACATAGTACAAAGTTTACTTCACTTCATGCCTATCTTTTCTATTTTATCTGAGAACTGCATTTATTTTCTTCATGTTAAGGTCTATTATTTTCAGTTTTTTTGCAGGTAGAGGGTACAGGGTTTAAGTGTCCAGCTGAAGGGCTCAACTGTGATTGTGGGAGGCTGAGCTGAGCACTTCTGGTTCTGGTTATTGTGTGATGGGCATGGGGACTCCATGGGAGTTAGATTTCTTTTTCTCTTTTTGGCCACACTTCTAAACATTTTTGTATTAATATTCTGGATAATTTTCAAAATCTAATTTGGCTCCAACTAGTAATGCTTTATGGAAGAAGGTATTTTCATTTGACTTTAGTTTCTTAACCAGTCTCTGTTATCTTTACTTTTGAAAAAATCATGTTACCATAGAAAGGGATTAAACAATACACAAAAATAGTTTGGCATAACAACTAATTGGTCTGGTGAGAGAAAAACAGCATGGCTGTGCTATGAGGTAGAAAAAATAACTACCATATGTTTAAAATTATATGCTCCTTGCAGCAGCTTCTTCTGACTGTGATATATATGTTCTTGAAGTAGCATTTGCCTGAACATTAACTTGAAAAATTAACATTTTCTTTTTAATTAAATTGAATTAATTAGCAGTTAGCAATTGAGGATATATTTTAAAGAAATATAAAAGTCAAAGGATTAGAATTTTTAACATATGAGTTTATTCTAATGGATAAGATACATACTAAAGGATATAGGTAGATAATTTGAGAGAGAGGGAAAAAACAAAAGCCTACAAATAATAGGAACTGACATTGGGCAGCTTTGGACTTATTAAAAATCAAAGACATATATGATATTCATCTATCAAGCTAGTAAAATAATGAACTCTTGATGAAAATTTAATACGGAATCTAGAAAAATGGTAGATATGAACCTATTTGTAGGGCAGGAGTAGAGAACACAGACATAGAGAATGCATTTGTGGACACAGGGAAGAAAGGAGAGAGTGGGATAAATTAGAATAGCACTGATGTATACATACGACCATGTGTACACATGATTCATGTTGTTGTACAGCAGAAACCAACACTGTAAATTATCCTTCAATTAAAAATAAATTTAAAAAAATAATAAAGAAGTTAGCTGAAAGAGACATTCCCAGCCACTGTAGGAAAGAAAAGGAAATTGTATAGAGTGGGAGAAATCTATTGGTAATATCTGGGGATGAAAATGGTAACCCACTCCAGTATTGTTTGGGAAATCCCCAAATCAGCCATTACCACCTGCTGGACACCAAGGAAAAGTCAGTAATGGACACAAATTGTCCCTGATGTCATGGGGCCTTCTACTGGGAAGACAGACAGTGAGGTTATTGTTAAAATAGAGGAAATACAGTGCAGGTTGGATGGATGCAAAATAATTTTAAAAAATGTTTATATATTTTCACATAGGAATTAAAATTATAGGAATTTATCTATAGGAATAGATAAGGAATAGATAAGATAAGATAAGATAGGAATAGATAAGGAATTTATCTTAGCATAAACTTACAAATAAATAAAGTTTTATGTATTAAGGACTTTTATTGCACACTTAATTATTTTCAAAGTGAAAAATTATGAGCAATAAAAATGTCAATGTTTGGAATAACTGCCAAAAAATTATCATACAAATATACAAAGGAATAAGACACAGTCATTAAAAATAATATATAAGAAAAAGGAGCAAAATGGGATAATCTATATGCCAAAAGGCCAATTTTAAGAAAAAGTAAAAGATTTCAAGCACAATGCTATTTTTAGCATTTAAACTACACATCAACTGTACAAAATGACTGAATAAATATAAAGAGGATGATGATATATCTTCATTTCTATGTTTTTATAGTACACATAGTTCTTTTTTTACAATCAAATTTGAATAAAATTCAAGACATAAAATTACTTTTGTTTTATCCTTATCATTTAGTTAAATTTTATTTTGAAATATAGGCACATTTGAGATGATGTATAATTTATGAGATATATAAACTGATACACAGTGGAAAGAAGACCCCCTCACATGACCATAGCATTCTAGCCACTTAAGTTTCCCTTTGCATTGGAAGGCAACGATCTTCCTCCTCACCTATTACTTTGTATTTTTCCAGAGATATTCTCTGCGTATATAAGCCTATGTCTATAATGCTGCTGCTGGTGCTAAGTCACTTCAGTCGTGTCCGACTCTGTGTGACCCCATAGACGGCAGCCCACCAGGCTCCCCCGTCCCTGGGATTCTCCAGGCAAGAGCACTGGAGTGGGTTGCCATTTCCTTCTCCAATGCATGAAAGTGAAAAGTGAAAGTGACGTCGTTCAGTCGTGCCCAACTCTAGCGACCCCACGGACTGCAGCCTACCAGGCTCCTCCATCCATGGGATTTTCCAGGTGAGAGGACTGGAGTGGGGTGCCACTGCCTTCTCCGATGTCTCTAATATATGTGTATAAAATAGACATACTGCTCATGTCTTTGAATCTATAGATTTTATTATAAGAGGGTGCAGTGTGGTGCAAGAAGTAGACAGGCAATCTGAACACAGCTGTGTTAGTTCTACTACTAGGACATTCATGAGGGTTTCCGATTGTTTCAGGCTTCAGATTTCTTAGGTGTAAATGAGGAAAATGGCCTCCTGCCTGCCAGTCTCACAGTATAAACAGACCTAATGAAGTAGGGACAGTGATTCAGGGCAGGGGCTCTTGAGCCATACAAACTTGGATCTGCTGCATCCTACACATTTCCATATATTGTGTGGTTATTTAGGATTAGTCAGACAGAGAAAGATAAATACCAAATACTTATATATGGAATGTGGGGGGGGGTGCCTCATAGATACAGAGAACAGATGGGTGGTTGCCAAAAGGCAAGGGCTGAGGGGGCATGTGGGGAAATGGGTGAAAGGTACAAACTTCAAGTTATAAAGTCAATGAGTAATGGGGATGTAATGCACAGCACGGCGATCCTCAGTTAAAAGTACTGCACTGCGTATTTGAAAGTTGCTAAAAGAGGAAATCGTACAAGTTACCATCACAAGAAAATTAGTTCTGTAATTATGAATGACTGTTGTTGTTCAGTCAAAAAGTCGTGTCTGACTTGCTTGCAACCCCATGGACTATAGCCTGCCATGCTCCTCTGTTCATGGGATTTCCCAGGCAAGAATACTAGAACGGGAAGCCATTGCCTTTTCCAGGGGATGTTCTAGACCTAGGGATCAAACCCACATCTCTCGTCTCCTGCAATGGAAGGCAGGTTCTTTACCACTGAGCCACCAGGGAAGCCCAAATGTGAATGATAACAAATAGTAATTAGATTTACTGTGTGATCATTTTGCAATACATATAAATATTGAATCATTATGTTTTATATGTAAAACTAATATAATTTTATATGTCAAATATACCTCATAAAACTAGCAAATAAGTTTCCCGATCTGACATAACAACTGTTTAAACCTCCCTGAAATAAAAGTGAATTCACACACACACACACATACACACAGAGTTTCCTACTTTTTTTCTAGTTAGTACATTTTCTATATTATTTCTCAAATATTTCACTTTTCTGATGCCATATTTCTTCCTTCCTTCCAGAAATCTATTATCATAGATTTCTAACGTTGTGAGATCTATCCCATAGATCACTTAGGTTTTTCTTCTTTTCAGTTCTTTTTTTCTCTTTGTATCTCATTTAGATGGCCATGATTACTATATGTTTGAGATCACTAGTTTGTTTTCCTTCTGAAATACCTACTTTGGTATTAATTTACTAAAGCATATTTTTATTTCCTATATTTACTCTTCAATATATATGTTTTTCATATCTCCTATTTATATTTTCATTAAGTTCACATTTTCCTTTAAAGCCTTAAAATGGTTCTTTTAAAATTCTTATCTAACAATTCTTCATTTTGTCATCTCAAGATTTGCTATTATTGACTACTTTTAAAAAAAACTTAGTAGTAACTTTTCCATTTCTTTGGATAACCAAAAATTATTGCCTGGACTCTGGACATTGTGAAATTCCATTGTTGACTGATGAATAGTGTTGTGTTTCTTTAAAGGGTTTTGGATGAGGTGTGAAGACAAAAATTACTTAAACATACTTTCTAAGTGTATATGTGTGTTTTAATTTGAAAATGAGCTTGGAGTAGTCTTTATTCTAAGGTTAGTTTGGCCCCACAGCTAAAACAGAATCCACCTGGCCATTTCCATTTAATGCCTGAGCTATGCATCAAGGTATCTCTATTCAATTAATAGGAGGTAAAATAATTGATTCCCAGCTATATGTGAGATTTTGCAATGGTTCAGTTTTGATTTCCTGGGAATTGTACTTTCTCTTGCAGTAGCTCCTTTTCAAACTTCCAAGAGTTTTATCCTAGGCTTGTACAGATTGGTATTCCAAGACTCAACCAAAGACTATGGAAACCTTCATACAAAGAACTGGAGTTCTTTCTGCCTTTTGCTTCCCTTATTTCTGGTAGTAACCCCATACTTTTCAGCCATCTTGAACTCCTAAACATTGATCACCTCTTCATTCATGGGCAAGTTCTACTCAGTTCAGTTCAGTTGCTCAGTCATGTCTGACTCTTTGCGACCCCATGAACTGCAGCACGCCAGACCTCCCTGTCCATTACCCACTCCTGGAGTTTACCCAAACTCATGTCCATTGAGTCGGTGATGCCATCCAGCCATCTCATCCTCTGTCGTCCCCTTCTCCTCCTGCCCTCAATCTTTCCCAGCATCAGGGTCTTTTCCAATGAGTTAGCTCTTCGCATCAAGTGGCCAAAGTATTGGAGTTTCAGCTTCAACATCAGTCCTTCCAGTGAACACCCAGGACTGATCTCCTTTAGGATAGACTGGTTGGATCTCCTTGCAGTCCAAGGGACTCTCAAGAGTCTTCTCCAACACCACAGTTCAAAAGCATAAATTCTTCTGTGCTCAGCTTTTTTTATAGTCCAACTCTCATATCCGTACATGACTACTGGAAAAACCATAGCCTTGACTAGACGGACCTTTGTTGACAAAGTGTCTCTTGCCTAGATTTAAATCCTGTCTTTGCCAGCCAATAGATGTACAACCTGGGATAAACTAACTTTCTGCTTCTGTTTCTTCATCTTTAAAGCAGGGACAAATAATAGTACTTACTTTACAAGATTATGGTGATGATCAAATGAGTTAATCCTTGCAAATTTTTTAGAAGATATCTGTCCAATTGCAATCTTGTGGGATATGATAACTGATGCTTCAATGGTGAGCAAATGCGGAGACTCCCACTGCCAACACGGAGCATAGAGACTAGTGTGAAAAATGTTACAGTGAAATCTTCACCTGTGAAAAATGTAACAGGGAGGTATAGCATGCTACTAGTGATCACTGTAGGAAAGACTTCCTTAAAGAACTGGTATTTGAAGTGAAGTCTGATACAACAAATAACTCTGATTCTTCCATTCTTTAAAACAGTATATTATAAACACTTTGATTTTCAGTTCTGTATTGGATGTCAGTGCGTTATTCCCTGTACCCTGGATTTAGATGCAGTTTACTAAAATATAAAATAGTTCTTAAAATGTTTTGTATTTCATCAACACAGTTTGGTTGCATCAAGAACAAAATATCTACATTCAAAAGATAGTCAATGCCTCTTTTTTATCTCTAAAATATCAATTGGCAGCTAAATTTTATACCTTCAAACCTATTGATATTTGCTTTCCCATAGGTAGTTTTAAAAACTTCTGGTAAGGACAATTTAATATTCATCCTGTGAATCTTTATAAAAACCTATATGCACTTCCTTGGACTCTGCAAAATGTTGATAATAGTTGGTACTTGTTTCTGATGACAATATAAACATTGAATTGGTGACTATCCAGGGCAAATTTATTCATTGTCTTCATTTCTTAGATATTTGACTAAAAGTAGATAAAAGATTGCTTAGGAAAGAAATTAAGAAAATATGGGAAGGCATATTACTGGTCAGCTCGGAGCTCAAATGCCTTGAAAATCCCATGGACAGAGGAGCTTGGTGCAGGCTACTATCTATGGGGTCTCAAAGAGTCGGGCATGACTGACCGACTTCACTTTCTTTTCTTTCTTTGGAGTTCAAAAGGGGTAAAAATCCTATGGACTTTTAGAAGAGTGAAAAATGTATATAATGTATTACTCATAATATATATATAATATATAATTCATAATACATAACTTATGAATTTCTTTAAGAAAGATTTATGTAACTTTTACAATGACTTTTATTTTACTATATTAGGTTCTAAGTAAATGTCTTCTGAGTTCTCCAATAAGGAGTACCCAGGTAAGTTATTTTTTAATGTATACAGAACACTTACTTTCAAATTTTACTCATGACTTTTAGCTTCTATATCTTTTTAAAAGTGTACATTTCTACCAATGTCACAAAGATGTTATTCCATAATTTCCTCTAGAGTTTTCATAAAGTCCCACATCACCTTAGGGTCTTCAATCCTTATCTGGACTTGTTGACTTTTAGAGTACAATAAGAATCTGTTTTTACCTCATTGTTCTCTGCATAACTAAATATGCACAAGTAATTACTTCCTCAATCTTCAATGCCAGCTCTATTGTGCTGTTTCCATAAATGCTCTTTTGATTCTATTGGTCATTTGCTTATCCTTGTGCTAATGCTTTCCTGAAATAATTATAGTTACATTTTAAAGTCAACATCAAAGTAGGAAAATAAACCAGTAATTCAAAATTGCCTTAATTATGTTTTATTTTATAGCCTCAATATATTTCATTTTAAAATCAACTTGGAGTGTGTGTGTGTATATAATTTTATATTACAATGGTAAGACTGATATATTTACAATCTTAGTCCTTATGTTCTTTAATGTGGTATAGCTGCATCCTTATTCAGGTCTTACTGCCCTCAAAAAGGCTTCAGAATATTTTCATGAACATCTTGCCCATTTATGTTAGATTTATTCCTAGGTATAATATTTGCTTTTATGATGAATAAGGTGTTTCTCCAATATATCATACTTTCTAATTAGATTCTAGTGGTATATAGAACTGATTTTCATATATTGACCTTGTAACTATTAGTACCTTCATACAGTTTCTAATTTTGTCTATCTGATTTTTCTGTATTTTATTACTTTGAATAGAACTATTTGATTATTTGACTTTTCTATATAGAAAAATTTTATTTGATTATGTGTATAGAAAATCAAATCATATACAAAAAACATGTCTCTACCTTTCTAATAATTATGCTTTTTCCTCCCTCATTATATTGATTTATTTCTTCATGATATAAATATATATGTCCATAGACCTTCTGATTCATGGGGTCACAAACAGTCAGACACGACTGAGTGACTGAACTGAACTGATAAATCTTCTGACTGGATAAGTGAGTGCCTCCAGGTTTTTTTAACATATGGGAGGAGGCAGAGAGATAGTCTCAAAGACTCTACTTCCTACTAATATGGTGATTTCGGGATCTATTTTTATTTGAATGGGGTTGGAAAGTGGATGTTATCAGGGCCAGACAGAGCTCTCTACTTTCATCAGGTGTAGTGCTGGCTGGTCATTTACCATTTTCCTCTTCTCTAGGAAATTCCTATTACTCTAAAGACTTATCTCACCCGCTGTTTCACTCACACATTCACCCACTCCCATGGCTTAGGGTCAACCTTGTCCAATAACTGATTACCAGGAAGTATAAAGGGCCAAACCTCTTGCTTCAATTCGTGCCGCACTTTCCTATGGGTTTCAAGTTTGAATTCCCTGGTTTCAAATATGGGCTTCCCTGGTGGCTCAGTGATAAAGAATCTGCCTGACAATGCAGGAGCTGCAGGAGACTCAAGTTTGATCCCTGGGTGGGGAAGTTCCCCTGGAGGAAGAAATGACAACCCACTCCAGTATTCTTGCCTGGAGAATCCCATAGACAGAGGAGCCTGGTGGGCTACAGTCTATGGAGTCACAAAGAGTCAGACACGGACCAAGCATGAGCATGATGATGTTGAGTTGAGACCACACCCTTGATTTTATTTTTACCAAATTTTGGTTCTTTCAACTCATTTTATATGACCTCGAGAAAGTTCCTTGACTACTCAAAACTCTTTTTTTTTTTAACAAATTAAGTTATTGCTATATAATTTGCAAGATAATATACAGAATAGAGGAAAAGTATGAAAAGTACAAATGTGGAGATAGCAATTGTACATGACAAGCACTCGACGTATTTCCTTTCTTTCTCCTCCCCCTGCTACTCCCTCCTTGTTTCCTTCCTTTCTTCTTTCTTTCAATGATCCCTTAGACCATTTGACGATATTTGGCCGTGGAGTTCATGTAACTAACATGCCGTGAGACTACTGCATGTGTAATATAAACTTAAGTATCTATCATTTTGATGGAAGTTGTCTACTTGAGAAATACTTATCCTTGGATTATAAAGAAAAAACATGGGGGCTAAATAATAAAGCCATAGGGGAACCAAGATGCATAAAGCCCAGAATTTTAAATAAATAAGGCTTATTGAACATTAAAAACAAATACATTGGTTTTTCCATGGAGAATACTATATCCTTGATTGCACTGAAGATAAATATTAACAACACAAATAAGATGCAAATACATATTCTTAGTATGCAAAACATGGATTTTATGTGGCTTACAGCTTTGATGTTGTAATGCTAGTGTTCACTGACATTTAATTTTTGGTATAATATCGTCCCAACTGGTGTCTGCCTTTTTACACTATATAATTCAGGCTATTGTCGAAGTGACTTTAAGAAGCCTTAAGGGGCATTCATTAAATTTATAGCATTTATAAAAAGTGGAGCCTGGTGAATACATAATAAGTATAACTTATTCTTAAGTTTTCTTAGACAAAATAATTTTGCAACACTTGCTAAAACTTTCTTTACTCTCTCCCTCTGTGCATATTTACCCAGAAAGGATTCTGGTTCCCTTCCTTAGCTTTCCCTAAGGGAACTCCTTAACAATTATTCTTTTTAATATATTAATACTATTGATGAAAATTTAGCTTACTAATTAAAAAACAAATTTTAAAATAAATTACTTTAAAGAACTAGGGAAGTTTACTAGTTAAAGGGAACAGCTGCTTACCAGATAACTCATTTCGTTTCCTACTCAAGTTATCTCTTTATATCTGTATCATTATATATTTATAAGTGAGATCTGCTACAGGAAGGAAAATGTACATTCTGACTCAACAACTATTAAAATAAATTCCACTAAAAAAAATGGAACTAAACAAAGATATCATATTTACAAAAGAATATAATTAAGCATAAAAGTTAAGACTGAATCATGCATTATAGTAATTTAACAAGTTTGGCATAAAGAAACTTAAAATTGATATTTCCCTGTTATCAAAGGTGAGATGTATATTTCAAAGGTGTTCCTGAGTCCAAGAAAACAGATTAAGACACTTTAGACCTATATTAATGTAAGAAATAGCTATGCTGTTATATTGATTTTTGGTTTAATATCTTTATTTTATCATCACCCTGCTTATTTAACTTATATGCAGAGTACATCATGAAAAACACTGAGCTGGAAGAAGCACAAGCTGGAATCAAGATTGCCAGGAGAAATCTCAATAACCTCAGATATGCAGATGACACCACCCTTATGGCAGAAAGTGAAGAGGAACTCAAAAGCCTCTTGATTAAAGTGAAAGTGGAGAGTGAAAAAGTTGGCTTAAAACTCAACATTCAGAAAACAAAGATCATGGCATCTGGTCCCATCACTTCATGGGAAATAGATGGGGAAACAGTGGAAACAATGTCAGACTTTATTTTTTTGGGCTCCAAAATCACTGCAGATGGCGACTGCAGCCATGAAATTAAAAGACGCTTACTCCTTGGAAGGAAAGTTATGACCAACCTAGATAGCATATTCAAATGCAGAGACATTACTTTGCCAACAAAGGTCCGTCTAGTCAGGGCTATGGTTTTTCCTGTGGTCATGTATGGATATGAGAGTTGGACTGTGAAGAAGGCTGAGCGCCAAAGAATTGATGCTTTTGAACTGTGGTGTTGGAGAAGACTCTTGAGAGTCCCTTGGACTGTAAGGAGATCCAACCAGTCCATTCTGAAGGAGATCAGCCCTGGGATTTCTTTGGAAGGAATGATGCTAAAGCTGAAACTCCAGTACTTTGGCCACCTCATGGGAAGAGTTGACTCAATGGAAAAGACTCTGATGCTGGGAGGGATTGGGAGCAGGAGGAGAAGGGGACGACAGAGGATGAGATGGCTGGATGGCATCACTGACTCGATGGACATGAGTCTGAGCGAACTCTGGGAGTTGGTGATGGACGGGGAGGCCTGGCGTGCTGTGATTCATGGGGTCGCAAAGAGTTGGACACGACTGAGCGACTGAACTGAGGGTTGACTAAAATCTTGCTTGTTGAGTATATGTTCCTTTTTAAAATTATATCCTTTATATTATAATTTTTAAAAATCTTTAAAAATAACTCCGTTATGCTGAATTTCATCAGTCAACTTGATTCATGGTGCCCATTTGTTGGACCAAACATCAGACTAGATGTTGCCGTGAAGTTATTTTTTAGATGTAATTAATATTTACCATGTAATTGTAATTCTTTACCTGCCTCCTGAGAAATCTGTGTGCAGGTCAGGAAGCAACAGTTAGAACTGAACATGGAACAATGTACTGGTTCCAAATTGGGAAAGGAGTACGTCAAGGTTGTATACTGTCACCCTGCTTATTTAACTTATATGCAGAGTACATCATGTGAAATGCCAGGCTGGTTGAAGCAAAAGCTGGTATCAAGATTGCCAGGAGAAATATTCAATAATGTCAGATATGCAGATGACACCACCCTCATGGCAGACAGTGAAGAAGAACTAAAGAGCCTCTTGATGAAAGCGAAAGAGGAGAGTGAAAAAGTTGGCTTAAAACTTAACATTCAAAAAACCAAAAGCATGGTATCTGGTCCCATCACTTCATGGTAAATAGACGGGGAAACAAAAGAAAGTGATAGTCTTTATTTTCTTGGGCTCTAAAAATCACTGCAGATGGTGACTGTGGCCATGAAATTAAAAGACGCCTACTCCTTGGAAGAAAAGCTACGACTAACCTAGACAGCATATTCAAAAGTAGAGACATTACTTTGCCAACAAAGGTCCGTCTAGTCAAGGCTATGGTTTTTCCAGTAGTCATGTATGGATGTGAGAGTTGGACCATAAAGGAAGCTGAGCACCATTGAATTGATGCTTTTGAACTGTGACGTTGGAGAAGACTCTTGACAGTCCATTGGACTGCAAGGAGATCAAACCAGTCAATCCTAAAGGAAGTAAAAGTGAAAGTGGCTCAGTCATGTCCGACTCCTTGCGACCCCATGTACTATACAGCCCATGGAATTCTCCAGGCCAGAAAACTGGACTGGGCTGTCGTTCCCTTCTCCAGGGGATCTTCCCAGGTCTCCTGCATTGTGGGCAGATTCTTTACCAGCTGAGCCACCAGGGAAGCCCATCCTAAAGGAAATCAGTCCTGAATATTCACTGGAAGGACTGATGCTAAAGCTGAAGCTGCAATACTTTTGGCCACCTGATGTGAAGAACTGACTCATTGGAAAAGACCCTGATGCTGGGAAAGATTGAACGCAGGAGGAGAAGGAGATGACAGAGGATGAGATGGTTGAATGGCATCACTGACTCAATGGACATGAGTTTGAGCAAGCTCTGGGAATTTGTGATGGACAGTGAGGCTTTGTGTGCTGCAATCCATGGGGTTGCAAAGTGCTGGACATGACTGAGTGACTGAACTGAACTAAACTGAACATTTAAAGAACATTTTTGAGTCAAGAAGATTATGCTCTATAAAGTAGGTGGGCTTCCTCAGCCAGCTCTCTTAAAGAAGCTGAGGTTTCCTAAAGAAGAACAATTGTACCTCAAAACTGCAACACAGAAATCTTGCTACGGTTTCGTCTGCACATTTCAGACTTCAGATGCAGTACCAACTCTCCCCTGAGCTTCCAGCCTGCCAGCCTTTCCTGCAGTTTTCATACTTGCCAGCCTCAACAACTGCATAAGTCAATTACTTTAAATTGCTCTGCTGCTGCTGCGTCGCTTCAGTCGTGTCCAACTCTGTGCGACCCCATAGACGGCAGCCTACCAGGCTCCCCCGTCCCTGGGATTCTCTAAGCAAAAACACTGGAGTGGGTTGCCATTTCCTTCTCCAATACGTGAAAGTGAAGTCGCTCAGTTGTGTCTGACTCTTAGTGACCCCATGGACTGCAGCCTACCAGGCTCCTCTGTCCATGGGATTTTTCAGGCAAGAGTACTGGAGTGGGGTGCCATTGCCTTCTCCTTTAAATTGCTCTAAAGAATATATATACTCTCTACATTTTAATAAAGCATTCTATTTCTTGTGGATTTGTCTCTGTAAAGCTCTTCCCCATACAAATCATATCTATTTTCCCACATATATTTTTCTAACTGCAGTTTTGTACCTCTAGCTTCATAATTCATGTAGAATTTATTGTAGTACACAGTGTGAGATTAAAAGTTACACTTCTCAGAGTTTATCAATTGTTTGAGCACCAATTAAAAAAAAGCTTACTGATTTGAAATGTCTGCTTTAGAAGGCAATGGCACTCCACTCCAGTACTCTTGCCTGAAATATCCCATGGATGGAGGAGCCTGGTAGGCTGCAGTCTATGGAGTCACGAAGAGTCGGACACGACTGAGCGACTTCACTTTCACTTTTCACTTTCACGCATTGGAGAAGGAAATGGCAACCCACTCCAGTGTTCTTGCCTGGAGAATCCCAGGGACGGGGAGCCTGGTGGGCTGTCGTCTATGGGGTCGCACAGAGTCACACATGACTGAAGCGACTTAGCAGTAGCAGCAGCTAAAGTTATCAGATTTAATTAGAAAGTCAAAGTATAGAATACTCTATTGCATTTGAATTTTATGTAAAAATGAGTATGTATTTAACAAATGTCCCTTTCAATATATTATTTGTGTTTTTTGAAATTGACATTTAGTTGGATATTCTGTATTTTATCTGGCAACCCTAATTTCAAACATTATCCCATTTTTTCTGTAATTTCTATGCCTTCAAATAAATCTTGAGTCATAAGGAGAAAGAATTCTGATGAAGGAAATACAGTAGAAGGCATCAGGGATTAAGAGGACCTAAGTCTTAGACATAGTATTTCAGTCTCACCTAGACTAAGTCATATGAGCTATATATTCTTACTGCTATTTTTAAAAAGACTAAGATAGCTTCCAGTATTTGGAATTAAAAATATTTTAACTGACATCAAAGAGATTGTTTTCTTGTAACTGAAATTAATGTGCATTTTAGCTTCTCTGAGAATTTGTTGTTGAATTAGTTTATAAAATAATCACTTTAATATTCCTTTGACATAAATCAAAATTTGAATATATATTTGGATTTAAATTAAGCACAGATTGTTAGTGTGAAATCTGGTATCAGAGAAAACAAGGAAGTAGAATCTTTACTATAACAATAAGCTTATAAATAATGCTGTGATGAATACAGGGGTACATATATCTTTTTAAATTAGTTGTTTAAAAAGATATATGTAATGCACAAAGGAAGAAAGTCTCTGCCTTCCTAGGAAGGTATTAGTGCTGCTTTATTTATACTTACGTTCCTAGCTTTGATCAGCAAAAACAAACAATCATAAAACACTTGGACGGGTGGCAATGGGCAATCTAGAGAATACTTCTCAGTGGTTTGTCTGACTTCTCTTTTCTTATCCAGAAATTATGGCAATTAACTTTCTCCTCTACAGACTTCCCATAACACATTAGTTATCCATTCTGCAGTGGGAAGGGTAAATGGGAAAATCTTCTTGTAATTGCACAAAAAAGTTTACAGGTCATTGAAAAGTGCCTATCTGAATAGTCTACTCTATCAGAAGTTCCTAAGAAAAATAAAATTAAATAATTCAAATAGCTGTTTTTAACACAATGTAAGAAAATTGCACTAACAGAAGTATCTCTGAACAAAATGAGAAATAAAAAGATACGTTTAACTGAATTATGTACTTGTTAAAATTAAAGGCTTTTTTATATTTTTTGTTTGTTTTTAGATTATCAATAGTAGTTTATGGAAAATATTCAATAATAATATGGAAACATCCAATCAATGATCCTAACTATTCAGAATTCAAGATTATTTTGGGATATCCAAGGAATCAACTTATGGAGAATACACAGAGAAATGATATTCCAACAAGCTGGGTCTTACATTTATATATGTATTTTTCTACTAAATATAGTGGGTGATTACTTTATTTTAAAATAATAACCTACTAGTTTTAAGTTAAAGTTGTTTTTTTCCAGACATCCTAATATGTCATTAAAATAGTACTTCATAGAATTTTATGTTTGAAAAGGTATGATTAGTTTTTTTTTTTTGTCATGATGATAGTTAAAAAAAAAAAAAAGCTTGACTAACTAAAGACTATGAGTGATGACAATTTGACATAGTAAGATTAAATTAAAATATATTTAATATCTGATTTTTAATTCCATCTTAACAAAACTACTGGCATTTGGTATTAATTTGCGCTTACCTTTGATTTCCGGAAGTACTTTCCAAACTCTCACCTAAGGTAACCCTGGCAATCCTATATACACTTCCGTGAAGTTTTCAGTCTGTGCACTTATCACTGTCAAATGCTGGATTATTTCTTTGACCTGAGAAAAACACCTTATGGGGCCACTAAAACTATTTCCTGTAATCTTCAAAGCATGGTGAAGCCCTGCCTCCATTTTCAATGCAACAAACCAATACTAAAGACAATATGCTAAGTATTCTTACTGTTTGTGGAAAAAAAGGTCAATACCAATGGAAGGCAATAAGAATGATATTTATTAATGTGAAAGGATCCTAAAGTGGTTTTTTTTTTTTTTCACTTCAAATGCTCAAGTTTTTTTATTTTATTCCCCATAGTGTGCTATTTAAGATGATTCATAGATTTAGTGGTCATTTGATTGACATATGTGAAAGATTATTCCATTAGGCAAGCTAATTCTTCTTAGTTGAATATATTTTAAAAAAATCTATTCTCCTCTACTGCATTGTAAATGGCAAACTAAATTGACAAAAAAATTATGTGCATGTCAAAGTTGGTCTCTCGGTGCTTGACAGAAACACATAGGCTGACAGATTATCAAAAGTCTTACTCAAAATCTCATTTCTAATTTTTAATTACTCATGAAGACCAAAGTAGGAGGATATGTCTTCTATTAATTTAATCTTTCCCTTTTTGTAAAGGTTTTATAATAAAATATAAAATTAAACCAAATTAAATTATATCTATCTCCACAAGATACTTGTCATTAATAGAACTAATTTCTCTATTCATTGCTGGAATGTCTAGATAAATTGTGAATTGAACATAATTGATCAGAATGTTACTTTTTTTTTTTCCCCAGAAATGAGACAAAGAGAACTATAATGCATTCACTTTCCATTATACCATTTTCTTTAGGCACTTGCCACATGATGAGCTCCTACAAGGAAATAATTATCTTTCTTCTAAGGAAAAAAATTAGGTAAGTCACTATTTCATTACCTATATTTCAAAAAGCGAAATGATTTAAAATGTCTGCCCTGGGAGATCACTGTATTTGCTTGTCTGTGCTTTCACAAGCACTATTATGGTTTGCTATAATTCACTTTTGAAATGCCAAAAATGAGCTAGAGTAATGTTTACCAGATTTGACCTCGTTCATTTTATTGGTTAAAATAAATCCACTGGATATGTGCAAAGGAGAGGAAGGTGCATGTTCAGAAAAATAACAAAATAAGTAGTATACATAAGAGATTTATGTGTACAATTAACACTACTTATTTGTATGACTTTGAAAAGCTAAAAATGTTATGCTTATCTACGGTAGACACTAAATAAACATACAAACAACAACAGAAATATTTGTGCAATGATGTTAAGTTAACACAAGATCTGTTTGAACATGAGAGTTAATTCATCATGACCTAATAGACACAGAGCAAAGCAAAACCAGTCTCAACCTCATATCTGGAATTGTGACCATGGGAAAGTTACCCCTACAATCATACCCTCAGTGTCATGAATTCTGTGCCCTAGTATCCATATCTCTTATTTTGTGATTAATTTTTTCCCCAGAACCTAAGAAAATTGTTCAGCAATTAATCTTAGCTGCTTGTCCTTTCTTGGATTTACTTGCCCAAGTCCACATTCTTCCCCAGAAGCAGACCACCACAGAGCAATGAAGCATAATGTCTGGAAGATTCCTTTGGGTTCTGAAACACACTTTATACCAAGGAAAATAAATTTTAACCAAACAGGAAGATATGAGTGTTGTCAACACTGGATAGAATCTAGAGCCTAGAAGGTCCACGTTAAGGTCCAAGCGACCCATCTCTTGGGTCAGATGAACTAAGCTATTAGATCCATCAATAGCAAGAAAGGATATGTGTGGCATTTCTGGCAAGTCCCAACGGGACAACCACAATGTAGACTCCTGAGATTCTGGAGCAAGGCCATGCTACCTTCAAGAGAATATTATATACCAACTAACAAAGAAAGAAGTCAAAGCTTGGTTCCCAGATGTGTTGGTTCATTGTAGCCCTGGTTGCAGAGAGTCTTGAGAGACAATGGGGAAGAAGAAACCCTCTTACTCATAGAATTTTGGGTGGTGCATTGGTTATTGGCTTTGTGCAAAAAGAGAAGCACCCTTAGGCTAAAACTATATTGAGTCATGTAGTGATGAGAAGCTAGGGTATTTGATCATGAACAGGATGGAATACTCAGGAAAAATGGGCTGATGGACCTATGGGATATTGGTTGCCCTTAGAAGAAGTGGTATGACCTTAAGAAAGTGAAGAGGCTGTCCACGGTAAGAGTTAATCTAGGATAAACTTGACAGTTGAAATCTCTCAGCTGGCAACCTTCTCAAGAACTAGGGAATTATGTTTTTCAACCTTTAAAGGGGTTGAATGTCACAGAACAGCATTCCATGCATGACTTGAACTTACTTAAGTTCTATAATTTACCATCCTTTCCTACCCTGTTCATTCATTCATTACAACTTTATCACTTTTAATTGTAATTGTATTCTTAGTTGCTTAATGTATTTCTCCAGATAAGTAAAGTAATAAAAAACCTAAACAATTTTTTTTCACAAAGCCACTCATGAAGTAAGGATGTGCACACAATTCAAACTATGAATGAGGTTTTTGTTTGATAGAAATTGAGTTATGGATATTTGAAACTTATAAGTTATGGAAATTCACTTTAGTTTATATTATTTTCATAAAATAAATAAATGCTTCCTAAGATATTTAATGGAAAGCATCCCTCTTCCAGTTTTGATGAAAAATAATTGACATAAATCACTCTATAAGCTTAAGATGTATAGTGTGATGGTTTGATTTACATATATTAATAGCATGCAATGATAACTATAAAAGGTTTAGTTAACATTGATCATCTCCTATAGATGCACTGAAAAGAAAGAAAAAAATTTCTTCTTGTAATGAGAACTCTTGGATTTATTCCATAACAGCTTTCCTACATATGATAGAGCAGTGTTAACTATAGTCATCATGTCGTGCATTATATCATTAGTACTTACTTATCTCATAAATGGGAGATAATTTGCACCTTTTTGAGCACTTTCCTCCAATTTTCCCTTGTCCCCACCTTTGGCAACCACAAATCTGATCTCTTTCCCCTTTTCTTTTCTACCAACACTTGGATTTGGTGCTTTTTGTTTGCTTTTGAATATTCCACATATTAGTGAGATCATGCAGTATTTGTCTTTCTATGTATGAATTATTTTACTCAGCATTATGCCTTTAAGGTTTACCCATATTGTTGAAGATGGTAGAATTTCCTTGTTTTCATAGCTGAATAATATTCCACTGTGTGTGTGTATACATGCACACATGTGTGCAAATACGTCACAATTTCTTTATCCATTCATTCTTTGATAGACACTTAGATTGGTTCTATGTCTTGGATGTTGTAAACAATGCTGTTATGAGGGT
Organism: Bos javanicus; assembly: GCF_032452875.1. Taxonomy (NCBI): domain Eukaryota; kingdom Metazoa; phylum Chordata; class Mammalia; order Artiodactyla; family Bovidae; genus Bos; species Bos javanicus. The sequence goes on from NC_083894.1 coordinate 18,285,647, forward strand.
GCAGATATCATTTCAACTTAGTGTTTTTCTTTCCTTTAAATACATTCCCAGATGGAATTACTGGGTCATATGGTAGTTCCAGTCTTAATTTTTAACAATCCTAGATACTATTTTCCATAGTGACTGTACCAATTTACAATCCCACCAAAAGTGAATCAGGGTTTCCTTTTTTCTATATCCACACAGAATTTTCCATCTTTTGTCTTTCTGATGATGAAAATTCTAACAGGCATGAAGTGATGTCTCATTGTGATTTTAATGTGCATTGCCCTAAAGCTAGTGATGCTGAAAATCTTCTCATGTATGTGTTGGCCATATGTATATCTTCATTGGAAAAATGTCTATTTAGGTTCTTGGACAATTTAAAAATTAGATTATTATTATTGCTATTGAGTTTTAAGAGTTCTTTCTATATTTTGGATATTAACCCCTTATCAGATATATGGTTTGCAAATTTTTTTCCTCTTCTGTAGATTTTCTTGGTTTCAGAACTAACATTTACATTTTTAATTTACTTTGAGTTAATTTTTGTGAGTGGTATAATGGAAAACTTTTACTTTAAAATTTAGAACCACAAAAACAAGGCCATGTTTTGATATATTTTAAATTCCCCGTATGAAATTTTGATTGCACCCTCTCTGTGAAAGCAATTTGGTTCATCTGGAAATAAATCTTCTAAGAAATTTCCTGTGCACTTATGAAGGTCAGTTCAAGTTATGGGTCAGGATTTGGGATTTTTGGTCCAAACATTCCTAAGGCCACTTCCTATAATATGTTCAAACCAAGGTTGAGGTTAGCATGCAGTTTGTAAAAATAGCAAGAGATATTCAATTTTCCACTTGATAAATTAAAAATATATATCAAATTGAAGAAATAAATCATAATCTACTATGAAGGAGCCAGACTGATTTTTCTTAAACAAATCAAGAAATTTTTTGTCAGAAATGTTAAAACAAATTTAAAAAATGATTAAACATCGGACAGCATGATAATATGGAAAATAATATAGACTAGATAGAAGGCTTTATTTTAAATGTCTGTTCTGTGCCATGCCAATTTTGCTCTTAGTAAATCTTTAACTTCTTCAAGCCTCCCGCATTAAAACCTAAAACGACATTAATATGTCCACAAACTAGCTCTTTGTCCATGAGCAAATCTTTGAAAGGTTCCTAACTTGTGAAATCAACAATACGGACTGGTCTTTCAGTCCAGAGTTTTAGAAATCCAGTATTTGTCCTTCCTAACTATAGGCTTGATTTAAAGATTAGAAGAACAATGAATTTAAAGTGATTTATAAATAATAAAAACTATGCAAAGTTGTTAATAAGCATATGAACTGTTTTTTCTACAAATAAACAGAATTAAACATGTAATCCAATTACATACAAAATCACTACTATACAAACTATGAATTACAATATTCCTAAAAAATATCCATGCTTTATGGATACTATTCCTGACAGTGATGGTTCTTTCCTTCCTTCAGCTCATATATACTTCTCAGAAACCCCTACACAGTGTGGAATTGCTAATAAGAATCCAGTTTTTTAAGGAATCTCCACACTGTTCTCCATAGTGGCTGTACTAGTTTGCATTCCCACCAACATGTTGATATATGGCAAAACCAATACAATATTGTAAATATTGTAATATATTTGTAAAATATAATTGTAAAATATTATTTTTAAAAATAAAATAAATAAATAAAGAATCCAAAATTTCTCACTATTTAAAAACTGGTATGGTTACCTTAATTTCTCTTAATAATTTATATGAATCTTAGATTTATTTGTGAATACTCAACAAGACTGATTTATATGAAAAACTTTTTCTCAAGTAAAAGACTTCAATCAAAGAAATTAAGAATATATCTCAGTAAATATATGATTATTTATGACTTTAAACTTTCCATAATTTTTTTCAGTACTGCTGGTCGCTATTCTCTTTTGATGGACTTAGCTTGCCTATTATTCTGATTTTCTCTATAACTATAAAGGGACAAAGAGAAATTGTAAATGGATATTGTAGCAACTTCCTCTTAGAAGCATGTATCTCATTATAGAATAAGAGAAAGACAGTTTAAAACCAAAATAATGTCTGATGATGACATGACAGTCATCAGTGACTAATGAGGCCTCTCACTCTCATATTCTGTATATCCATCAGCAAGGCAGACAATTGCTGATCAGGCTGAAAGAAGAAATGAGTACAATTCAAATCAGAGAAATTAAAAGAAAGAAAAGATTAAAAGAAAAAGATTTTATTAATTAAAAGAAAAAGATTTTATTAAACCAAGATCCAGATAGAATGTCTGGCTGTCAAATTTATTGATGCCTCAGCCAAACTTAATAAAATTCTCTTTTATTCTTCTAAATTTGTAAGGAATTTAGTTTTAGGAAGACAATATATGTTCATGAAAAAGTATTATAATAAAGTGAATGCATGCTTTCCAATGTTAACTACTAAGCTTAATACATTCAAAATGCCTTCTGTCCTGTGTTAGTTGATGATTTTTATGAATCTAAGATAGCAGGGTTCATATCTCCTAATTTCCTGTAACTTGTCATCTTTTCAGTAATTTACAAAATTCTACACCCTAGAACTCCCAGAAATAAATCATGTAAATAATTTCTCCTGATTCTGAAATACTAACCTTGCAGATGTTATGAGGATTCCAGAGGTGCTATATTCTGAATAATATATTAAAGCAGAATTCATCTTTCTTAACTATAAATCATTTCAGTATCACATGTAATACAGGGGAAATAAAGATACAAATTTTCATCTCTTTCAGTAGTTTCCACATAAGTGATCCTTTCCAAATTTTAAGTCTAACAGGAGACAAAGGCCGAGGCTTACAAGAAACACAAAATTCTATACTCCTATATCAAGTTAAGAAAGACCGAAAGCAATTGTTGTTAGAGTGGCTGAAAGGAGGGTCAAGGGAAACTGACCCCTCAAAGAAAAGTGGTAAAGAAATTCCTTTGAGTATTGGCGGAGTGTGTGTGGGGGAACTCTCTCTTATAACTTATAAGAAATTCTGGCTCTCAAGTGGGTTTGCACTGGAATTCATAATCCACCCCACCAAAAATGTAGGGTAAGTTGAGAATTAAAATTTCCCTGGGATGGTAATGCAATGTATTGCACATTCAACACAAAAAAGCAAATACTCTCTAGACTACAGGAATCCATTTAAACTATATTTCATAAAACGTGCATTTGAAATAAAGATTACAAAATACACGTAAAAACATCAAAATGTGTGAAACTCGAAAAAAGATACTACAAGATAGATATTAGAATCATATGATTGAAAATATAAAATAAGTATTTTAAAATGTTTAATGAATATTAGTGGATATTTAAAGTACAAAGAGACCAGAAACTATAAACCTGCTTGTGTATATTAGAAACTAATGAAAAATAATTTTTAAAGCTTCTAAAATTGAAAATTATGTATCATTTTCTAAAGAAATTCTAGGGACTAATTAAGCAGTAGATTAAGCACAGTTTAAAAAAAAAATAACAAATGAGTGAGGGAGAGAGTATGTTACCTAAAATAACAGAATGCAGCAAAGGAAGATAATTATGTGAAACATGGATGAGGCACAAATAGCCATAGGAAATAGATAAATAAAGTCTAATTAAAAATTAGAGGATGTATTTGAAGAGATATTAGCTTAGAATGTTTGAAAATTGAAAAAAAAAAAAACCAAAAAACCACAACTGTTGGATCCAGAAATCTAAAAATCTCCAAAGAGATAAATAGAAAGAAGTCAGTACTTAGATGCATTGTAGTAAAGGTATCAAACGCAAAATATCAGAGGAAAGTTTCTATAATAAATCAAAGAGAAAGCAGATTACCAGGCAGATAGCTGACTTCTCAGCAGTAAAAGTTAATCCATTAAAATAGCAATTTCTTCAGCCACTTAGATATAAATTAACAATCAAGTTAATATTAAAAACTGGTTGAACTCTCTCAATATCAGGGGAATATGAAATACATTCTAAGCAAAGGGCAAAATATTTATAAAGGGAACTTATAACAATAGATGTCAGGAAGAAGCAAAGTGAGCTGAAAAGATGGCAGAGAAAATAAGGAATAATCAGTCAAGAAAATGACAAGCACTGATTGTATCATACAATGTTAGTAATAGAGTAACTATATTTACCCTACAATATAGAGTTTCAATATTACTAGGGATAAGGAAGGTTTTTAACTATTAATAAATATTCTAATTATCAGAAATATGTAGCAATTCTAAACTTGCATGCACCTAGTGATATTATTTCAAAGTGGAAAAGAAACATCACCAGAGGGAGGAGATTTTAATGAACAACTTACAGTCATTAAAGACCAAGTACAAAAAAAAAGGGTCAGTAAAGAAACTGATTTTTTGAGGAACATCTATGGGAGTATATGAAATATTAATTACATTCCCATTTTGAAGAATATACATTCCTTTCATTTACATATTAGAGAGCAAAACCAAGGAGGAGGTCATAATTCACACACTGGTAAATATCAAATTGTTAATCTCATAAGAAAATATTTTCTGGTGAAACTGAAATTATATATAAACATAACTAACTATCAAAAAAGTAACAAAAAGCCCCACAACTAGACACTGGGAAATTACACAAAACTGTGACATTAAGCTCATTGGTGAAAGAAGAAAATGCTTGAAATCCAAAAATACCAAATTATCACTTGAGCTGAATGATACTTATTAATGCTTCTATAAGCTTAATACATGGGATATAGAGAAGACGCTATTTAAAGGGGAATTTGTAACTTAAAGTATTAACATTGTTTTAGAAAAGAAAGAAAAGTAAATATGGGGAAGTTAAATGCCTAAATTAGAAAGTAAGCCAAATAGGGAGAAAAGTCCACATGAGAGCAGAAGAAATGAAAATAATAAAAATTTTAAAAATAAAAAATATAAATAAAATGAAAGATTGAGATAAAACCATATCTAGACAATCAACCAAGCCCAAAATTAGCTTACTGATGAGAATAATAACACTGACAAATTTCTTTGGCAAGAATGATCCCAGGTGAGAAAGAGAGAGCAAGAGAAATGGAACAAATAATATCAAGAAAGGAAAGAGAGATATAACAACACATGCAGAAGTGTAGAATAAAAACTGCATATTTGGACAACATCATGGCAATTAGTCTTCGAATTATATGAAATAGATAAATTATAGAACAAATTTAAAAATAACTTTTAATTTTGAAATTAGCTTAACAGATAATTCAAACAATCTTATATCTAGTAAAATATTTAGTAACATGTTAGACACCTAACAAAGGAAAGTATTAGGCCAAGGAAATTTTCTGCTTAACATTCATGGACCAGGGGGTTGAAACAGTATACAGACTTTTCCAGAAAACAGGAAAAGAGGAGAAATATTTTATGCCTCTTGTATACTATGATACACAACTCAGAAAATTGTAACCTAAGAAAGAAAATTACAGATTTATACCCTTCAACATGAAAAGTCCAAAACAACATTAAAAAAATCATATCTAGCAAAATGCAAATTGTGTTTATCCAGAAATGCAAAGGTAATTTAGTCCCAGGAAATCTATTAATATAATTCACTACACTACTTTAATGGAAGTAAATTATATGGTTATATCAATAGACATACAGAAAGCAATAATAAAATCCAACCCATTCATAATAAAAACTTATAATAAACCAGGAATAGAAATTAACTTGTTTGACTTAATAAAAGATGCTTATAAAAACTCTAAGCTGACTGGTGAAATAACAAAATCAATTCTGTTTAAAATCCTGATCATTACAAAAGTATTCTTTTTAGCACTTTCAACATTTTGGTCAGTACAATGAGACAAGGGAAATATTTTTTCAATTAGAAAAGAAAAAAATATTTGCACATCTTCAAATTATGCAAATATAATCCCATGAATTATCAGAAATAATAGTTTATCAATCTGCAAGACATAAAAATATATTTCTATATACCCGCACTAAATAAATTAAAAAATGTAACATAAAATATGCTATTTCCATTAGCAACAACAAAAAAAATGACAGGGATACATGGACAAAAGTTAAAAATACTCTCATGGAAAATGTTATAATGTTTTGTTAAAAGACTTTATAATATCTCTGTAAATTGAGACATATTCCAAATTTATGAATAGAAATTTCCATATTAATGATCTTAGTTACAATTATTTTGAACACTTGATACAATGCTATCTGAAGCAGCCTTGCAACAGGATATTTGATGGAAATTTGTAAGATATTTATATGAAAGACAAAACATGCTAGGGATCATGGATATGGGCCGTCCAATGAGGTAGCTGACGACTATGACAAAAGTTCGGTTACTCACTCACATGAGACACATTTCAAGTGCTCATGACTCATGTATAGCTAAAGGTCAGTGGATTGCACAGTGCAGATACAGAACAGCTCCAGCATCATAGAAAGATCTATTTGATCACATCAATCTAGATAATTCATAGGAAAGATTAAAGAAGATGGATTACCTGACCAAAGTTCAATAGTTGTTTAAAATTTTTATTAATTAAGATGTTTTTCTAATAGTTCAACATGAGCACAATAAATTAATGGAATAAATTTGCTACAGTGCCCTGAAGCAGTCCAATACTTTTTTGGGGGTTTGAAATTTGAAAATTTAAAATTTAAATTCAAATTTAAAATTATTAGCATTTGTCATATAGATTAATGGTTCAATAAATGCATCTGGGAAAAAAATCATATAGAAAAAGGTAAAATCAGATCCCTTCCTCATACCATACACACAAAAAAAATTCCAGATGGATTAAAAACTTAAATTTTGATAATTTAGGGAAGAATATTAAAGAATAAACGTATGACTTCAGTGTATACCTGTGGTGGATTCATTTTGATATACAGCAAAACCAATACAATATTGTAAAGTTAAAAAATAAAATTATTAAAAAAAAAAAAGAAAAACATTTCTTAAAACACACACTGAAAAATAAATATAAGAAGGGAGAACTTGATCATTAAATCATTGTAAAATTAAGAATTTCTGTTCATAAGCCTCACAGACTCAGAGAAAATATTTGTGCATTTATAGTAAAAACACATTTGTTGCACTTGCAGTAAAAATCTGATGTATTTAATGAATGCACCAAAAGGTAAAAAGATAATAAGCCCAATAGAAAAATGAACAAAAAATGAAGAGAACATTATAAGTAATGTCCAATAAAAATAAGAAAACATGTATAATAATTTGTCATTATTAAAAATAATACTAGTTAAAACAACCATTTTAAAGTAATAATTTGAGTTCTTGATTAATTGCTATCCCAAAGATTAAATTAGCAAAAGATGCACTAAATCTCTATGGAGAAAAGTTAGCTGAAAGACTTTAAAATATCTAAATAAATGGAGACATAATATCTACACAATAGATATCACATATAATTGCTGCATAATAAAAATTGCTAGCAAGGGTAGGAATCATTGGAATACACAGGTCTAACAGGAGTGTAAATTACTATTACTGTGATTTTTCATTTGACACTCTGTATCCATTCTCCACTTTTACTCCGTCCTTCTCTGAAGGCCAAAAGGGTGATTTTAATTTCTACATTGAGCGTGGTTCTTGCTTTTTGCTTCTAGGGGGGTTTGGTCAATGGGAGAGACCAGGAGATCAGATGTGGAGTTTTGATTTCCCTGGCTTCCTTCCTTAGAGGCCCCAGTGTCAGGCTGTGTCTGAGTAAGGCCACTGCTGCTCTCCTGTTGCTGCAGTCTCTCGGTTTTTACAACAGCTCATTCTCCTGACCCTTCCCTTCTGGTCCAGACAATTCTCAGAGGCTCCTAGTCCCAGGGTGCTCTGCCCTCCTCTTTTCTCTGCCTATAATTTTTAAAATACTCATTTATTAACTTAATATTTAAGTTATTTTCAATTTCAATTAACAGTCTTTTCCTGCTGCACTGATACATCTTTTTTTTTTTTTTCAAAACCATTTGGCATTATTCAGAAAAATAAGGATGTTTATTCCTGAAGATGGCACAATTCATTCCTGGACATCATCTGGGCATATGATACCATGAATGGGTTATGGATGTGCCTGAGAGCTCCACTTAGGGGGGAAAACAGGGCTGAGTGCAGCCAGAGCCCCTAGGCTAGTCACCCTCTCCTGTGAGCGGATCTAACTGTTTTTCCAGTATGATAAATGGATATTTGTGTTTTATTACATGGAAATGGGGACGTGGGATAATTTCCCTAGAGAAACTCTTATATGTGGCAATAGTGATTGATATGAGAATGTTCTCAGCCACATTGTTTATAAGGGCAACACATTTCAAATAACCTAAGTATCTATGAGCTGAGTAAACAAAGTCTCATGACCATATAATCAATATGCTTTACAACAATAATAATGAATAGCATGAATGATATATAGAATGGGCCTCTAGCATATTGCATGAATCAAAATGGATAAATCTTAGGTATTTTTGAGCAAAAAAGGTTTTAAAAATATACAGTAATTTTGTTAGTGTTAGTCGCTCAATCATGTCTGACTCTTTGCAACCCCATGGACTATAGCTTGCCAATCTCCTCTGTCTGTGGAATTTTCCAAACAAGAATACTAGGAGTAGGCAGCCATTCCCTTCACCAGGGAATCTTCCCAACCCAGGGACTGAAACCGGGCCTCCTGCAATGCAGGCAGTCTTTACCATCTGAGCCACTTCTATTGGCATACAATTCAAACACAGGTGTGTGAAGTATACATAAAATGGATAAATTATAAAGAAAAGAAAAGGAAAAATGAATACACAATTCAGGATAAGGACAGATTACCATTAGGTCATGTGAGAGGATTATTACCTGGTAGAGACACAGGGGGCTTCAGGTTATGGGGGAAAAAAATCTATTTTTTAAGCTGGGGGGTGGTTGCATGGGTATCCATTTTACTTCTTATCAAGCACAACATTCACAGAGGAGATTCTTATTTTACATATGGCTTGTCTTATTACAAAGCATACATGTATACGTCTTGAACATAAAAGACTTTATTAAGCTCTGTATGGTAGAGCTCTGGAGGTAGTCAATACATGCAGTTTAGAAGCAAAAATAATAATAGAAGTTTTATAGACACTTTGTTTTTGAGCAGAAATAACCCTAAAGGAATATAAAATTCTGGACAAAATCAAGTACTAAAATCATGTATTGATTCGTATTTTACCCTTCGCACTTTCTAGTACTGTTCAAAATGTAATTGGCATAATTAATGAGCAGTCTGATAGGAGCAGCAGTTCAGCAGTAAAAGGAAATGGTTTCAGGTACTCCCTCCTCACAGCTTCTGAAAGCTCTATAAAAGTACTGCTTGCAGAAAAGAGAGGAGAATGAATGACCCCTGGTCTTACTTAATGCTTGCACTTGATTGCTCTATGAAAATTAGGCCCTTGAGGAAGGCTTAAGGTAGCCATAAAATTGTAACCAAGCCTAAGGAATTCTAAAATTAACACATAATCCATTCCAGAAGCATAATTAAATTAGTGATAAACCAGAGCTATGAAAATCTGTACTAGAAGTGGCTTCCAAAGGCCGATTAAAAGAAATCCTATGGATGTTCTCTTGCTTCAAAATATTACTAGCTTAGGTTTCTCACCTCTGTCATCGGACACAGCAGTCTGACACCTTAAGGTAAGAAAGTGCTCATCCAGCTAATGCCTGCTCTCTGGGGATGAGAGACTTGGGAAGATACAGAGAAGACCAGTGGTGGCAACTACAGCTGCCATGTCTCGAGGAAGGAAGCTGTACTCAAGTACCTTGCCTTCTCCCTGGGTAACTCAAATGTTAAAGAATTTGCCTGGAATGCAGGAGGCCTGAGTTTAATCCCTAGGTTGGGAAGATCCCCTGGAGGAGAGCACAGCAACCCACTCTGGTATTCCTGCCTGGAGAATCCCATGGACAGAGGAGGCTGGTGGGCTACAGTCCATGGGGTCGCAGAGACTTGGACACGACTGAGCGACTAACACTACTACCATCTTGTCTACTAAACTTCAGTTGATACACATTTTCTGAGGTAAAGTTGATTGATTTTCCCCTCCCCACTTTTATAGAAGTTAAATTGGAAAGAATCTGTTATTATCAATGAGTATCATTTTTAGCAATGCTTCTTCTTTTTGAAAAATAATCACTCCTGTTCTTTTGTATTTAGACTGTGCCTCTTCGTAGTTGTGGCACTTTCGACAAGGTTTGACCTCTTTAATTTCTTTATCTGAGAAATAATAAAAGATGACACCACCCTTATGGCAGAAAGTGAACAGTAACTCAAAAGCCTCTTGATGAAAGTGAAAGAGGAGAGTGAAAAAGTTGGCTTAAAGCTCAACATTCAGAAAACAAAGATCATGACATCTGATCCCATCACTTCATGGCAAATAGATGGGGAAACAGTGGAAACAGGGTCAGACTTCATTTTTTTAGGCTCCAAAATCACTGCAGATGGTGACTGCAGCCATGAAATTAAAAGACGCTTACTCCTTGGAAGGAAAGTTATGACCAACCTGGATAGCATATTGAAAAGCAGAGACATTACTTTGCCAACAAAGGTCCGTCTAGTCAAGGCTATGGTTTTTCCAGTGGTCATGTATGGATGTGAGACTTGGACTGTGAAGAAAGCTGAGCGCAGAAGAATTGATGCATTTGAACTGTGTTGTTGGAGAAGACTCTTGAGAGTCCCTTGGACTGCAAGCAGATCCAACCAATCCATTCTAAAGGAGATCAGCCCTGGGTGTTCTTTGGAAAGAATGATGCTAAAGCTGAAACTCCAGTAGTTTGGCCACCTCATGCGAAGAGTTAACTCACTGGAAAAAACTCTGATGCTGGGAGGGATTGGGGGCAGGAGGAGAAGGGGACGACAGAGGATGAGATAGCTGGATGGCATCACCGACTCGATGGACATGAGTTTGAGTGAACTCCGGGAGTTGGTGATGAACAGGGAGGCATTGAGTGCTGTGATTCATGGGGTCGCAAAGAGTTGGACACAACTGAGTGATTGAACTGAACTGAAATGAACTGAATGTACAAGAATTTTATGGTGGCAAGGAACAAGAAACCATTCAGTCTTTCTCAAAATGTGTGGGCAGATTGAGAGGACTGAGAAGAGAGACATTATCATAAAGCTACAAATAACATGTAATTCAATGAATATTTAAAGATACTCAGACAACTTAAGTGTCTATAGACAGACGAATAAATAAATATAATGTGTGTATACACACAAACACACACACTGTGGAATATTGTTCCGCCTTAGAGAATAAGGAAATCTTGGAACTTGGAACAATATGGATGGACCTTGAGGGCATTACACTAAGTGAAATAAGTAAGGCAGAAAAAGAAAATACTGTATGGTTTCACTAATATGTAGCATCTTAAAAACTTTTGAAATAATAGAAATGGAGAATAGAAAACTGGTTGCCAGGGAGCTCAGGGGTGGAGCAAGTAGGGAAATGTTAGTAAAAAGATACTAATGGCTGGTTATAAGGTCTGAGGATCAAATATATAACATGGTAACTATAATTCATAACACTGTATTGTATAATTAAAATTTGGTGAGAGAGTAGATGTATTATTTAAATAAGTGGGGGAATACTTCCACAATATATACATATATCAAATCATCACATTGTATACTTTAAATACCTTACAATTTTATTTGCCAATTATATCACAGTTATTTAAATAAAAATAAATAAAAGTATCCAGGGTGGTAGGAAATCAGATGCCACCTGGGACATCTGCAGTAAAAGTTAATGAGTCTTAATTCTATTAATTTACCTTGTATGTGATTCAGCTTATTTCCATATCTGCACACTTATTCTAATGATAGAGCCTCTTGAGACCCAATTCCAAATTCCTAGGAGGAAAGTGTCCCCTTCGTGGATTCCAGCCTTGTCATGGTAAAGGGGCTTGCACAACTCAACAATGCACAAGCTGAGTTTAGAAAAGGCAGAGGAGCCAGAGATCAAATTGCCAACATTTGTTGGATCATCGAAAAAACAAGAGAATTCCAGAAAAACATCTATTTCTACTTCAGTGACTACACTAAAGCCTTTGACTGTATGGATCACAACAAACTGGAAAATTATAAAAGAGATGGAAAATTCTTAATACCAGACCACCTCACCTGTCTCTTGAGAAGCCTGTATATGGGTCAAGAAGCAACAGTTAGAATTGGACATGGAACAACTTAGTGGTTCACAATTGGGGAAGGCGTATGACAAGGCTGTGTATAGTCACCTTACTTATTTAACTTTTATGCAGAGTCCATCATGTGAAATGCCAGGCTGGATAAATCATAAGCTATTGCTGAGAGAAATATCAATAACCTCAGATATGCAGATAATACTACTCTAATAGCAGAAAGCAAAGAGGAATTAAAGAGCTTCTTGATGAAAGTGAAAAAGAAGAGTGAAAAAGCTGGCTTAAAACTCAACATTCAACCAACTAAGATCATGGCATCTGGTCCCATCACTTTAAGGCAAATAGATGGGGAACAAGTGGAAGCAGTGACAGATTTTATTTTCTTGGGCTCCAAAATCATTTAGGACATTGACTATAGCCAAGAAATTAAAAGACACTCGCTCCTTGGAAGGAAAGCTATGACCAAGCTAGAGATACTATTAAAAAGGAAAGACATTACTTTGCTGACAAAGGTCTGTATAATCAAAGCTATGGTTTTTCCAGTAGTCATGTATGGATGTGACAGTTGAACCATAAAGAAGGAGAGCACTGAAGAATTGATGCTTTTGAACTGTGATGCTGGAGAAGATTCCTGAGAGTCCCTTGACTGCAAGGAGATCACACCAGTGATCTGAAAGGAAATCAAGCCTGAATATTCATTGGGGGGACTCATGCTGAAGCTGAAGTTCCTATACTTTAGTCCAATGTGAAGAACAAACTCATTGGAAAAGACCCTGATGCTGGGAGGGCTGGAGGCAAAAGGAGAAGCATGAAGCAAAGGATGAGATGGTTAGATGGCATTACCAACTCAATATACATGAGTCTGAGCAAACTCCACCAGATAGTGAAGAACAGGGCAGCCTGGCATGCTGCAGTCTGTGGGGTTGCAAAGAGGTGGACACAAGTTAGCAACCGAACAGCAACAATGGAGGAAAGGGTAACTGGTTCAGTTGGGCAAAGAAACCAGGAACATGGGATCATTTACATCTACTTGACCTCTGGAAGTTTAAGCCTAATGATGGGAGGGAATTTATCAGCATTCAGTTCAGTCCAGTTTAGTCACTCAGTCATGTCCAACAATTTGCAACCCCATGAATTGCAGCACGCCAGGCCTCCCTGTCCATTACCAACTCCCAGAGTTCACTCAGACTCACGTCCTTCAAGTCAGTGATGCTATCCAGCCATCTCATCCTCTGCTGTCCCCTTCTCCTCCTGCCCCCAACCCCTCCCCAGCATCAGAGTCTTTTCTAATGAGTCAACTCTTCGCATAGGTGGCCCAAGTATTGGAGTTTCAGCTTTAGCATCATTCTTTCCAAAGAAATCCCAGGGCCGATCTCCTTCAGAATGGACTGGTTGGATCTCCTTGCAGTCCAAGGGACTCGCAAGAGTCTTCTCCAACACCACAGTTCAAAAGCATCAATTCTTCAGTGCTCAGCTTTCTTCACAGTCCAAGTCTCACATCCATACATGACCACTGGAAAAACCATAGCCTTGACTAGATGGACCTTTGTTGGCAAAGTAATGTCCCTGCTTTTCAATATGCTATCTAGGGTGGTCATAACTTTCCTTCCAAGGAGTAAGCGTCTTTTAATGTATCAGCATGCTGCTGCTGCTAAGTCGCTTCAGTCGTGTCCAACTCTGTGCGACCCGGTAGACGGCAGCCCACCAGGTTCCCCCATCCCTGGGATTCTCCAGGCAAGAACACTGGAGTGGGTTGCCATTTCCTTCTCCAATGCATGAAAGTGAAAAGTGAAAGTGAAGTCGCTCAGTCGTGCCCGACTCTTAGCGACCCCATGGACTGCAGCCTACCAGGCTCCTCCGTCCATGGGATTTTCCAGGCAAGAGTAATGGAGTGGGTTGCCATTGCCTTCTCCAAATTTGTCAGCATAGTAGTGACCAATTCATCGTTTTGGAAACCCCAGCTGGGAGTTTGGGCTATTACTTTGGAGCCTGTAGCACTGCTCAGAAAATGTTTCTCTCATTTACATGTTACATTTCACTTTGTAAACTGCTCATTTTCTCAATAGATACTTATTGCTTCCTGTGTTCAGTAGAAAGAATCATACTGAGACGCATTTATTGAAGTCCCAGACCATACCCTGGCCATGAACCTGATAACGTCCAGTTTGGGCTCCTCTATGGATTGGTAATATTGTTATTGTCTTCCTAATACTTAGTAAGCATGAAACTGCCTCATGCAATATTATAAGATGCATTTAAAAATACAAAGTACTATTCAAGGTTAGGAGTTACTATTATTCATTATGTATGCTATGGGAAAATATATTTCTATAAAACACAGAAATAAAAATTCCTGGCCCTGAGGAAGTAAGTCATGTGTTGGACTAGAAACCTTGTGTTCAGACTCCTGTGCAGTGATTTCCTTCTAAACCATGTTTCCTCAGGATAGTTAAAAAATCAGTAAAATAGTTGAATAAGACTATTTCTTGTGATAAAGAATATATGTGATGTGCAGAGAAGAAAGAACTTAAACCACCTTCTAATCAAATTATGTACTGATTAAACATCGAAAACTGCTTTTAAAATTGATACGTGAAAATAACAGAATTCAAAGCAGTTTAGTGCTATACACCTAAGGGTTTTGAATCATTATTGTTTTCAAGTATGTACTTTCAAGTTTTATTAACAGGTTTCCAAACAATTATCTGTCATTTTTTATAACATGAATATATTTCAAACATGTAATGGTTTAATGACATAATAGTTTTCATGATTGGAAGGTTCATAATTTATGGTGAAAAGACTCATAAAAGAATACATTTGAATCAGTTCTAATGAGGTGGATGAAACTGGAACCTATTATACAGAGTGAAGTAAGCCAGAAAGAAAAACACCAATACAGTATACTAACGCATATATATGGAATTTAGAAAGATGGTAACAATAACCCTGTGTACGAGACAGCAAAAGAGACACTGATGTATAGATCAATCTTGTGGACTCTGTGGGAGAGGGAGAGGGTGGGATGATTTGGGAGAATGGCATTGAAACATGTGTAATATCATGTATGAGACGAGTCGCCAGTCCAGGTTCAATGCACGATGCTGGATGCTTGGGGCTGGTGCACTGGGACGACCCAGAGGGATGGTATGGGGAGGGAGGAGGGAGGAGGGTTCAGGATGGGGAGCACGGGAATACCTGTGGCGGATTCATTTTGATGTTGGGCAAAACTAATACAATATTGTAAAGTTTAAAAATAAAATAAAATTAAAAAAAAAAAACCCAAAATCGATTATTTAGGTTTTCTGAAATTATAACATACATGGACACAACTTGAAGCACATAGTTCAGTTCAGTCACTCTGTCGTGTCTGACTCTTTCCGATCCCATGGACTGCCGCATTTCACATGATGTCTTCTGCATATAAGTTAAATAAGCAGGGTGACAATATGCAGCCTTGACATACTCCTTTCCTGATCTGGAACCAGTCTGTTGCTTCTTGACCTGCATACAGATTTCTCAGGAGGCAGGTAGGGTGGTCTGATATTCCCATCTCTTTTAGAATTTTCCACAGTTTGCTGTGATCCACACAGTCAAAGGCTTTGGCATAGTCAATAAAGCAGAAGCAGATGTTTTTCTGGAGCTCTCTTGCTTTTTCGATGATCCAACGGATGTTGGCAATTTGATCTCTGGTTCCTCTGCCTTTTCTAAATCCATCTTGAACATGTGGAAGTTCACAGTTCAGGTCCTGTTGAAGCCTGGCTTGGAGAATTTTGAGCATTACTTTGCTAGCACGTGAGATCAGTGCAGTACTAGTAGAAAATTGCTCATGAAAAATTTTATATAGAAAAGTGGTTTTGCAACGGCTCAAAATGAAATACAATGTATTTTTTTTTATTACAAGTGACAATTCAAGTGACAATTCAATTGTTAAGAAAATAAATCAAAAGAAAAAGATGATAGGAACACACAGGTAGATGAGTAAAATCAGCTAATTAAATCAGCAGCATATTCTAGGTTAAACTAGTTTTAGACTTCTTAGCAAAAGGTTACAGACTGGCACCAATTCTCATTTCTCCTTTTTCCTATGCTTTCATAATTGAAAAAGATGCAGAATGTTTTATACTCACTTTTGCTTCACCAAAATCAAGTATAGCGCCTAACACAGAGATGAGCACAATTAAATTACAAACAAGCAGATAATAAATAACCAGCTACACTGGTCATTTATCTTGTCTTCCTTACCAGAAAAGTCTAGACCTAGAGTTTTTCATGTGGGAAGGTTTTTGAACTAAGAATTTAATTATTTCAATAGTTTTAAGATGATTCATCTATTACAACAAAAGTAAGTTTTGGCAGTTTGTATCTTATATTTCAAAGAATCAAAGCTACTTTCTATCCCAGGTTCTTTTAGTAAGCATTTTTGAAGCCCTTTTATTTTGTGCATATGTATTAAATTATTAAATCTTCTTTATGAATTGGCTCCTTTCTCATAATGTCCATCATTCTTCTTTAAAAGCATATTTAATCTGCAGTCTACATTTGTATGTGTATAAATATAACCATTACAACTCCCTTATAATTAAAGTTTGCATTATTTATTTTTCCATTTTTTAGCTTTTACCTATTTTGTTGTTATTCAGTCATTCTTCATGTCCAACTCTTTGCAACCCCATGGACTGCAACACGCCAGGCTTCCCTGTCCTTCACCATCTATTGAAGCTTGCTCAAACTCATGTCCGCTGAGTCAGTGATGCCATCCTACCATCTCATCCTCTATCGTCCCCTTCTCCTCCTGCTTTCAATCTTTCCCAGCATCAGGGGCTTTTCTAATAGCTTTTAAACATATTAAAATCAGTTTCTCATACTTTGGTCTTCTTTTTTTTTATGAGCTCAAACAATTACTAACATGCTATTGTTATGTTTAGACTATTAATACTCAATGCAATTGTTGACATTACTGGATTTTTAAACCTGCCACCTTACTGGTTTCTTCCTACTGCCTGTGTTGTTTCTATTTTCCACTTTTATCTTCTTCTTTGGGACTGACCATATTCTATTCTCGATTTTACCTATTTGCTTTTTAGTTTTACTTCTTTCAAAAATATTTTCAGTCACTGCCTGGTGTTTACAGTATGCATCTTTGGCTCTTCACAATCTATCCTCACATGATATCATACCATTCCATTGTATTGTATAAGAATCTTCCAGCATTGTACTTCAACTACCATAATCCCATTCTTTGTGCTCCATTTGCCACATATTTTATCTCTATATGTGTTCCAAAACCTTGTTGTTATTTCTCCTGAGTGTGTGCTCAGTCGCTCAGTTGTGTCTGACTCTACAACCCCATGAATTGTAGGCTGTGAGGCTCCTTTGTCCACGGAATTTTCCAGGCAAGAATTTTGGAGTGGGTTGACATTTCCTCCTAGGGGGGGATCTTCCTGACCTTGGGTGGACTGAAACCATGTCTCCTGTGTCTCCTGCACTGGCAGGTAGATTCTTTATCACTGTGTCACCTGGGAAGTCCCTTATTTTTCCTATAAGCAGCCAATTATCTTTTCATATTCATCTTCAACTTTTCTATTTCTTGTGATTTTTATTTCTTTGTATTGAACCAAATGTTCATTTTATACACGCTCATTATGTCTGAAGTGGCTCTTGTGGTTCAGGTCTGCTGGCAATGAATTTTCCTCATTTTTGCTTGTCAGAAAAATTTCATTTCATTTTCATTTTTGAAAGCCTTTTTCAGTAGGTAAATAAACAATTCTAAGCCATATATATTTTTCTCACAGTACTTTACAGATGTCTTTGCAGTCTTCTTGCATGTGTAGTTTCTGACAGAAGTATTTGTTCTCTTCAGACACATATTCTGCTCCATTCTTTTAGAATTTATAAAAAAATGAAGATTTTTACCCCTTACCTGCTTTAATAGTGGCTGTCTCTTCCTCCCATGGTCTGTCAAATGTTAAACAGTTGACAGTTTCTAACTTCTCCTGAATGAGCTTCTCATCCTTGCAATTTCCTCAGTTTAGCTAGTTATTCTGTGAAATTTGCTGTATGATGTGCTCAACAGTAAGTTCTAATTTTACAGATTATCCTGCTTTCTTTCATCGTTAGGGTGTGACAGATGCTCTCCTGCAGCTTTTTACATCTTAAGTAAAAGCAGAACTACAGAAGTTCATGTTTGATAGCTTTTTTAAAAAAAAATCTACATAAATAGAAAGCAGGGATATCAGCAAAGAGTGAAGTATCTGATGGTGGTATTGAAAATCTTTAAGGTATGAAAAAGGCTGAACAAAGCTATTTTGGATAAAGGAAGAACAAATGAATTAGAGAAATACGGACATTTGCCTGAATAGTGTGACAATGTGTTTGATGCTGGGTACTGTCATAAAATTATAATTGTAATGTGCCATGACATCAATCTGTAACACTGAAATTTTCTCCAGCATCACTCTGAGGTAAAGCAGAAGTAGGGATGATGAGAGTAGTGGGAACTAAAGATTAATCCAGGTATGAAGGTGTTTCAGTCCAGTTTTTAGAATAATCAGGTGAAAAAGTGTGAAAATACTGACTGAAGTAATTTAGCAAAGCATAAGCTTGCTAAAGAAAGAATTGAAGACCAGAAATAGCTGATGATTTGGAAGAAAATATAATAGTCAAGTCAACGGGAGAAATAAAATATTTGCAAGATCATTAGAGTTTAGGAGGCAAAAGAACTCAAAGACTAATATTACGTGAGTTGTGCAATACACGTAGCTTGATGGCAAAACACGGAATATATAGAAAGAGTGTGATCCAAGAGATAAAATCTGCAGTGAATGAGAACAAGTGTCAAGGAGGCATACTCAATGTGAACTCTGAGGAATATGGAAAAGTGGTGGTCTGGAAGTGTTTTGGGCAGCACGAAAAACTCACGTTAAACCCTAATAATGAGTGCAGTGAAGAGCGGCAAAATCAGCCGCATATATTTTGCCCTCAGTACAAAGAGATGGAGGAAACATTCAGTAAGGACGCTGAAGATTCCAGAGTGGTCAGCAGATACTCTGAGGAGGGAGAACAGTAACTGATATTTGAGTCAGAGAAGAATCAACACAAGGACTAGGATGAAAATGATCGACAGAGTCTACGCATTTGTTATACCCAAAACCCACAGTGATGTGAGGTCTGAGGAGTTCGATGAGTCATGAGGAGTTTTCCCCAAAAGTTCCTCACGGCATCCTTGAACCCGAAGGGCACCTCCAACCTGTTCATAGATCTCATTGGCTCTGAATGGTGCTTGCTACAAATGGAGCCATTATGCATATAAAACAGAAACATCAACTAGTTGGTAATCAGGTATAACTACATATTAAAAAGCAGCACAGCATCCTATGTTTGGGGGGAAATTCTTCCTTCAGTGGATGGAGGCAACTGTGACTTTTCATACAACCTTCAGGATACAGAGAAAAATGAAGTTTTCCTGGTAATCAGGTATAACTACATATTAAAAAGCAGCATAGCATCCTGTGTTTTGGGGGAAATTCTTCCTTCTGTAGATGAAGGCAACTGTGACTTTTCATACAACCTTCAGGATACAGAGAAAAATGAAATTTTCCTGGTTTTAGAGTCACTCACTTTTAGTCAGTCTCTAAAGTTACATCCTTAACTTTAGAAAAAGCAAGAGAAAAACATCTGTTTCTGCTTTAATTGACTATGCCAAAGCCTTTGACTGTGTGGGTCACAATAAACTGTGGAGAATTCTGAAAGAGATGGGAATACCAGACCACCTGATCTGCCTCTTGACAAATTTGTATTCAGGTCAGGAAGCAACAGTTAGAACTGGACATGGAACAACAGACTGGTTCCAAATAGGAAAAGGAGTACATCAAGGCTGTATATTGTCACTCTGTTTATTTAACATATATGCAGAGTACATCATGAGAAACACTGGACTGGAAGAAACACAAGCTGGAATCAAGATTGCCGGGAGAAATATCAACAACCTCAGATATGCAGATGACACCACCCTTATGGCAGAAAGTGAAGAGAAACTAAAAAGCCTCTTGATGAAAGTGAAAGTGGAGAGTGAAAAAGTTGGCTTAAAGCTCAACATTCAGAAAACGAAGATCATGGCATCCGGTCCCATCACTTCATGGGAAATAGATGGGGAAACAGTGGAAACAGTGTCAGACTTTTTTTTCTGGGCTCCAAAATCACTACAGGTGGTGACTGCAGCCATGAAATTAGAAGACGCTTACTCCTTGGAAGGAAAGTTATGACCAACCTAGATAGCATATTGAAAAGCAGAGACATTACTTTGCCAACAAAGGTTTGTCTAGTCAAGGCTATGGTTTTTCCTGTGGTCATGTATGGATGTGAGAGTTGGACTGTGAAGAAGGCTGAGCGCCGAAGAATTGATGATTTTGAACTGTGGTGTTGGAGAAGACTCTTGAGAGTCCCTTGGACTGCAAGGAGATCCACCCAGTCCATTCTGAAGAAGATCAGCCCTGGGATTTCTTTGGAAGGAATGATGCTAAAGCTGAAACTCCAGTACTTTGGCCACCTCATGCGAAGAGTTGACTCATTGGAAAAGACTCTGATGCTGGGAGGGATTGGGGGCAGGAGGAGAAGGGGATGACAGAGGATGAGATGGCTGGATGGCATCACTGACTCGATGGACGTGAGTCTCAGCGAACTCCGGGAGTTGGTGATGGACAGGGAGGCCTGGCGTGCTGTGATTCATGGGGTCGCAAAGAGTCGGACATGACTGAGCGACTGATCTGATCTGATTAGAAGACTGTATTATTTCTTTTCTATTTTAAAATTTTGGATCACATATTTTTACTTAATCTCATTCCACGATACAAACATAACTTTTTTTTTCATATTATCTGGAAATTTTGCCAATTCATATAGCTCATCACATCCCCAATATTTATTTCAATCAAGTCTCCACTCTCTTACATACACCAAACTGTAGTCAATATATATGTAATGAAATTGAATTTCTGAGACACTAGATAATTTGTAGAGACACTGGGGCATACCTGTTCCCATCACTTCCACCAGATAATAATGTGCCTAACGATACTGAGTATGGCTCTGTTCAGCTCAGTTCAGTCACTCAAGTCCAACTGTTTGTGACCCCATGGGCTGCCACACAACAGTCTTCCCTGTCCATCATCAACTCCCAGAACTTATTAAACTCTTATCCATCGAGTCAGTGATGCCATCAAACCATCTCATCCTCTGTCTTCCCCTTCTCCTCTCACGTTCAATCTTTCCCAGCATCAGAGTCTTTTCCAGTGAGTCAGTTCTTCATGTCAGGTAGGCAAAGTATTGGAGTTTCAGCTTTAGCATCAGTCCTTCCAATGAACACCCAGAACTGATCTCCTTTAGAATGGACTGGTTGGATCTCCTTGCAGTCCAAGGGACCCTCAAGAGTCTTCTCCAACACCACAGTTCAAAAGCGTCAATTCTGCAGTGCTCAGCTTTCTTATAGTCCAAATCTCACAACCATACATGACTACAGGAAAAACCAGAGCTTTGACTGGATGAGCCTTTGTTGGCAAAGTAATGTCTTAGGTGGGTCATAGCTTTTCTTCCAAGGAGCAAGTGTCTTTTAATTTCATGGCTACAGTCACCATTTGCAGTGATTTTGGAGCCCCCAAAATAGTGTCTGTTCCCATTTTCCCCCATCTATTTGCCATGAAGTGACGGGACTGGATGCCACGACCTTAGATTTCTGAATGTTGAGTTTTAAGCCAACTTTTTCACTTACTCTTTCACTTTCATGAAGAGGCTCTTTAGTTCTTCTTTGCTTTCTGCCATAGGGTGGTGTCATCTGCATATCTGAGGTTATTGATATTTCACCCAGCAATCTTGATTCCAGCTTGTTCATCATCCAGTCTGGAATTTTGCATGATGTACACTGCATATAAGTTAAATAAGAATGGTGACAATATACAGCCTTGACGTACTCCTTTCCCGATTTGGAACCAGTCTGTTGTTCCATGTTCAGTTCTAACTGTTGCTTCCTGACCTGCATACAGGTTTCTCAGGAGGCAGGTCAGGTGGTCTGGTATTCCCATCTCTTGAAGAATTTTCCACAGTTTGTTGTGGTCCACACAATCAAAGGCTTTGGCATAGTCAATAAAGCAGGAATAGATGTTTTTCTGGAACTCTTGCTTTTTTGATGATCCAGTGGATGTTGACAATTTGATCTCTGGTTCCTCTGCCTTTTCTAAATCCAGCTTGAACATCTGGAAGTTCACGGGTCATGTACCAGTGAAACCTGGCTTGGAGGATTTTGAATTAGGAATTACTTTGCTAGCATGTGAGATGAGTGCATTTGTGCAATAATTTGAGCATTGCCTTTCTCCGTGATTGGAATGAAAACTGACCTTTTCTAGTTCTGTGGCCACTGCTGAGTTTTTCAAATTTGCTGGCATATTGAATGCAACACTTTCACAGCATCATCTTTTAGGATTTGAAATAGCTCAACTGGAATTCCATACCTCCACTAGCTTTGTTGGTAGTGATACTTCCTAAGGCCCATTTGACTTCGCATTCTAGGATGTCTGGCTCTAGGTGAGTGATCACACCATCGTGGTCATCTGGGTCATGGAGTTCTTTTCTGTATAGTTCTTCTGTGTATTCTTGCCACCTCTTCTTAATATTTACTGCTTCTGTTAGATCCATACCATTTCTGTTCTTTATTGTGCCCATCTTTGCATGAAATATTCCCTTGGTATCTCCAATTTTCTTGAACAGAATTCTAGTCTTTCCCATTCTATTGTCTTCCTCTATTTCTTTGCACTGATCACTGAGGAAGGCTTTCTTACCTCTCCTTGGTGTTCCTTGGAACTCTGCATTCAGATGGGTATATCTTTCCTTTTCTCCTTTGCCTTTTGCTTTTTTTCTTTTCTCAGCTATTTGTAAGACCTCCTCAGACAACCATTTTGCCTTTTTGCATTTGTTTATTTGGGGATGGTCTTGACTACTGCATTATTTACAATGTCATGAACCTCTGTCCATAGCTCTTCAGGCACTTGTCTATCAGATCTAATCCCTTGAACCTATTTGCCACTTCTACTGTATAATCATAAGGGATTTGATTTAGGTCATACCTGAATGGTGTAGTGGTTTTCCCTACTTTCTTCAATTTAAGTCTGAATTTTGCAATAAAGAGTTCATGATCTGAGCCACAGTCAGCTCCCAGTCTTGTTTTTGCTGACTGTATAGAGCTTCTCCATCTTTGGCTGCAAAGAACATAATCAATCTGATTTCAGTATTGACCATCTGGTGACGTTCATATGTAGTCCTATCTTGTGTTGTTGGAAGAGGGTGTTTGCTATGACCAGTGCGTTCTCTCGGCAAAACTCTGTTAGCCATTGCCTGGCTTCATTCTGTACTCCAAGGCCAAATTTGCCTGTCACTCCAGGCATCTCTTGACTTCCTATTTTTGCATTCCAGTCCCCTATAATGAAAAGGACATCTTTTTTTTTTTTTTTGGTGTTAGTACTAGAATGCCTTGTAGGTCTTCATAGAACCATTCAACTTCAGCTTCTTCAGCATTACTTGTTGAGGCATAGACTTGGATTACTGTGATATTGAATTGTTTGCCTTGGAAATGAACAGAGATATTCTGTCATTTTTGAGATTGCATCCAAGTACTGCATTTCACACTCTTTTGTTGACTCTGAGGGCTACTCCATTTCTTCTAAGGGATTCCTGCCCACAGGAGTAGATATAATGGTCATCTGAGTTAAATTCACACATTCCAGTCCCTTTTATTTCACTGATTCCTAAAAGGCCGATGTTCACTCTTGCCATTTCCTGTTAGACCACTCTGACTTACCTTCATTCATGGACCTAACATTCCAGGTTCCTATGCAATATTGTTCTTTACAGCATTGGACTTTACTTCCATCACCAGTCACATCCACAACTGTGTGTTGTTTTTGCTTTGGCTCCATCTCTTCATTATTTCTGGGTATTTCTTCACTGTTCTCCAGTAGCATATTGGGCACCTACCAACCTGGGGAGTTCATCTTTCAGTGTCCTATATTTTTGCTTTTTCATACTATTCACGGGGTTCTCAAGGCAAGAATACTGAAGTGGTTTGCCATTCCCTTCTCCAGTGGACCATTTTGTTAGAACTCTCCACCATGACCCGTCTGTCTTGGGTGGCCCTACAGGGCATGGCTCATGGTTTCATTGAATTACACAAGCCTGTGGTCCATGTGATCAATTTGACTAGTTTTCTGTGATTGTGGTTTTCATTCTGTCTGCCCGCTGATGGAGAAGGATAAGAGGATTATGGAAGCTTCCTGATGGGAGAGACTGACTGAGGGAGAAACTGGGTCTTGTTCTGATGGGTGGGGCCATATTCAGTAAATCCTAATCCGATTTTCTGTTGGTGGGCGGGGCTGTGTACCCTCCCTGTTGTTTGACCTGAGGCCAAACTATGGTGGAGGTGATGAAGATAATGCAACCTCCTTTGGAAGGTCCCATGCACACACTGCTACACTCAGTGCCCCCAGCCCTGCAGCAGGCCGCTGCCAACCTACGCCTCTGCTGGAGACTCCTGCACACCCATGAGCAAGTCTGAGTCAGTCTCTTCTGGGTCACTGCTCCTTTCCTTCGGGTCCTGGCATGCACAAGGTTTTGTGTGTACCCTCCAAGAATCTGCTTCCCCAGTCCTGTGTAAGTTCTGGTGGCTGTACGTGGGGTTAATTGCAACCTCCTCCAAGAGGGCTTATGCCATACCCAGGTCTTCTGCACCCAGAGCCCCTGTCCCTGTAGCAGGCCACTGCAACCCATACCTCCATAGGAGACACTCAAATACTCAAAGGCAGGTCTGGCTCAGTCTCTGTGAAGTCGCAGAAGGTTTTGTTTGAGCCCTCCGAGCATCTCTGGCGGGTATGGGGTTTGATTCTAACCATGATTTTGCCCCTCCTACCATATTGCTTGGGCTTCTTCTTTGACCTTGGATGTGAGGTATACTTTTTTTTGGTGGGATCCAACATTCTCCTGTCGACAGTTGTTCAGCAGTGAGTTGTTTGCCCAGTCCTAGAGTTCTTAGAGTTCTCCAGTCCTAGAGTTGTTCCTCAGTCTAGAGAATGCTCTAGAACAGGGAATATTTCATGTATCAGTAAATACTCAACATTAAGGCCATAAATGTGTAGCTATCTTTCTGAAAGGTGTGCTATCCTAGTAATAAGGATGTAGCACAGCAATTAATGAGCTGCTTAGATCTGGCAAGATTCTACTTCACAGAAATAATGCCACTGCCATTAAGAATCTTGGGGACCAATTATCAATTCTCCCAGATACAAGTCATAAATTCAGAAAATGTCAGTCAAAATTTAAAGGATTTCTTGTAAAAATAAGACAAGACAGTTCTGAAGTTTTTAGGAAATCAAGACTAGCCAAGGCAATTTTGAAGAAAAAAGAGACGACTTACCCTAGCTAACAGTAAGATTTGTAACAAAATTATCCTATTAAAATAGGTTGGAGAAGTGAGTGAAGTAGTGAATCAGAAGAGCAAATTTAGAAATAAACCTGCATATAAGCAGGCATTAAATACATGACAAAAGTGGAATTACAGAGCAGTAGAAATAGGAAGACAATTTCAATAAATGGCTCTACATCAATTGGATACACTTATTAAAAAAACAACAGGGAATGCCTTCTACATTAGAACACAGAGAAAACTCAGATCCCTATTGATTGCAGATTATTGTATGTGACAAAAAACTTTCTGACTGGGAAGAATCAAAACTATTCAAGTATTTTAACTTCATTACACTGAAGAATATCTGAATACCAAAACACGCATTCTGTTGAAAGCATCCCTGAGAAAAGATGCAACTTAACAAGGCACTGATCTTTATAAGCCTGAGAGCAAGAACTGAGAAGAAGGCCAGCCACAGACTTGGAGAAGATATTTCACACATATACCTTCCAAGAAGGCTGTATTCAGACATGAAAACAACTCCCACAATTCAGTAAGAGAAAGAACGCAGGTTTAAACAGTCATTTCCCAATGAGAATGTCCACAATACATATGAATACAAATAAAAAAATGCTCAAGACCATCAGTCATTTCAGAAGTGTAAATTAAAACCAAAATAAGTACCTCTACACACCCACCAGAATGATTTAAAGTAAAAAGCATTCAAACCAAGTGTTGGTAAAAATATGAGGTAAGGATGCAAATATAAATTTAAAACTCTACATTAGAAAACTGTTTGGCTGATATCAACTAATGTTTAAATATGCGTACCTTATGGCCCTGGAGTCCCATCCCTACATATGTTCAACATACATGTGTATATATGAGCTCAAAGATATGTGCAGCATTGCCTTTAGTTGGCAGCATTCTATGTAACTGGAAACAATGAAATTTTTCTTAATTAGACTAGATAAATTTTAGTATATGGACAGTATATACAGTGATGAAAATGAATAAAGTTCTCTAACATAACAATATGGGTAAATCTTACATACATGATGTAAATCTTACATACATGCAAGGAATCAACTACCAAAAAAAAAAAGAATAGAGGAAAATAGAAGGGAGGAAGGAAGAAAGGAAGGAGGAATAAGACACATAAAATTAAAAATAGGCAAAAATAGTCCATGCTAGTGGATACGTTGGGGGAAGAGAAAGGTGAGGAGAATTAAAGGAGGTTATGGGGGTGCTGGTCATGTTCTATTTCTTGCCTTGGGTGTGGATTACACAGGTGTGTTCAATAAAGTAATTCATTCATCTATATACACTTATGACTTGCAAACTTTACCTTGTTATCTTTCAATAAATGCTCAATTTAAAAGGTGCATTTCAGAACTATAAACTCAATTAAAATATGTGAAAGTCAGGGTTTAATTTCTGGGGAGCTACATAGTACCTAAACCCTAATTACTCATTTCCTTTAGACACAGAATAGATGGTTTATTGCTTAGCTTTCATCAATAGTTTTAATTTTGTTCTTTTGTCTCCTAATTGAATGTAGACTCACCTGGCTTCACACCAATAAGCAACTCATTAAGGCTAAAGATTCTCTGTTCTCAGCATATCTGCTGATTTACAACTCCTCTCAATTTTATGAAGTTTGTGATACCTTGGTTTTTTCCCCAGCAACAATATTTTAAAATTTCTGCATAGTTATATAAGCACAGTATAATATTTTAATATTTCTATTGAATGCAAACCCAGTGGTAGATAATGCCACTGACTGTTTTTGTTATCGCCAGGCTGAACCAATATACAATAAAAAAAAAATGGCCATGTCTTAGCTGATATATGGAACTGTAATAATAATGATGTTGTAACTTATTAAAGTATGAGTTATTCAAAAAGCAGACTGTACCAACATTAAGGACCTCTTCTATTTAAAAAATTCTTTTATAAAAAAAATTTTATTTCCAATATCTACATGCACTATTTCCTTGACTCAATGCCTGGTCTATAAACATACTGTTTATATCTTGTTCAAATAAACTGAAAAAAAAAAACAGCTTTTCTGGTCATAATGAGTAATTGTTTCTCTCGAGGGATAAAGAAAATTGACTTGTTTTTAGTTTTTTTCCCCCTTTCCCTAAACTTGATATACCTTAATACATTATGTTTTCCTAAATTTAGAATATCATGACTATTAATATCATATTTCTCAACATTTTTTAATCTTCAAATAGGAGGAGAAGGTTTATGAACTGTTTTGAACAATGACTAATAACATTATTCTATAAGAATTTGTTAAAATAAACCAAGATATAAGTAGGATAAAATAAAATCACCCTTCACATGGGAACATTGTAAGTTAGTTTTGGACTCTGTGGGCCTAGAAAGGGCTTCCCAGTGGCTCAATGGTAAAGAATCCACTCACAACACAGGAGGCCCACATTTGATTGGGAAGATTCCCTGGAATCTTCCCATGGCAACTCACTTGAGTATTCTTGCCTGGAGAATCTCATGGACTAGAAAATGTTAAAGCTGACTCTCATGGTTTCTTGAGGGCTTCATTTGGTTAATAATGTTTTGACTACTAGGACTTCTTCTGTAGTCATTTTCATCACTTTAACTATAATTTCTGCTTTTAGTTTTATATTTTAATAAGCCATACTATTCCCCTACCCACATTCTAAATATTTAGAATTCTTATTCTAAATAAATACTTATTCATTTAGAGTAAATGTTTATTACTTTGTAATTTTAGGTTTGATCTTTTTTCTGTCTACATTTTCATTGGGGTTTGTGATGAAACAGGCCAGTCAAGTTTCCTCTGTTAACTGAAAAAATTGCTCCAGCAATATTTTTTTTATATCTTCCTTCTACCCCTGTTTTGAAATGCCAGATTTACATAAAATAAAGATACCTCTTTGTGTTCCTAGGATTTCTGGATCTATTTTTCCTGATCTATTTATTTATGGGTAAGAAATATACTAACTTTAATTACTTTGGCTTTGAATTATATCTTAATATTCCCCACCTACTCTTGGCAACATTGAAAACCTTCTGCTATTTTTCAGCCTATTTTGTGATGATCTTTAGAATCTTCTGCTCTGAGTCTTGTAGGATGACTAGGAGTGGCCAGATGAGGATGGCAAATCAGTGTCATACACAGGCCATCTTGGATACAAAGGCCCTAATACAAGAGATCGTGCAACTTTCTGAGAATTGCAAATGGTAAGGCACGTACCCACTGAATAATTTCACAAGGGGAATGGCGCAAGATGTACTGGACAGATGGTCAAGAGAAGATCATATATAAACATCTGAAGGTTAGTTTCCAAGGCAAACCATTCAACACCACAGTAATCCAAGTCTATGCCCCAACCACTGACGCCAAAGAAGCTGAAGCTAACTGGTTCTATGAAGACCTGCAACATTTTCTAGAACTAACACCAAAAAGATGTCCGTATCACCACAGGGGATTGGAATGCAAAAGTAGGAAGTCAAAAGTTACCCAGAATAACAGACAAGTTTGACTTTGGAGTACAAAATGAGGCAGGGCAAAGACTAATAGAATTTTGTCAAGAAAACATGCTGGTTATAGCAAGTACCCTTTTCCAACAACCTAAGAGACAAGTCTACACACAGACATCACCAGATGGTCAATATTGAAATCAGACTGATTACATTTTTTGCAGCTGAAGATGGAGAAGCTCTACACAGTCAAAAGCAAGACCTGGAGCTGACGGGCTCAGATCAACAGCTCCTTATTGCAAAATTCAGACTTTAATTGAAGAAAGTAGGGAAAAACCACTAGACCTTTCAGGTATGACCTAAATCAAATCCCTTATGATTATACAACAGAAGTGACAAATAGATTCAAAGGATAAGGTCTGGTAGACAGAGTGCCCAAAGAACTATGGACAGAGGTTCATAACATTGTACAGAAGGCAGTGACCAAACCACTCCAAAGAAAAAGAAATGCAAGAAGGCAACATGGTTGTCTGAGGAGGACTTACAAATAGCTGAGCAAAGAAGAGAAGTCAAAGCAAGGGAGAAAGAGAAAGATATACCCAACTGAATGCAGAGTATCAGACACTCTTGTACAAGTAGTTTAGTAGAAAGAAGGGAATCGATGAAGGTGTTATTTAGGGTGAAATTAAGGGAGGGGAGAGATGTTAAATGTAAGAGACATGAGTACGTTCTATGGTTTAGAGAATGAGGAACCTGTAGTGAAAGAGGTGACGATAAAGCCAAGAAAGAGTGATGAATGCGCAAAGTTTTAAGGTGAAAGATGGATTAGATTTGGGCCAAAAAAGAGATAACACTTCTACTAAATTAGAAAAAAAGGAAAAGAAGAAGGAAGCTCATTAATTTTATAAAGACTTTCAAGAAGTTGAAAAGTCTTTGTCTACTGGACTCTTATTTTCTCCATAAAATAAGTAGGAAGATCCAGGGAGGAAAAGGAAAAACACAAGAATCAATTTTGGAAAATGGAAAAATTGAGGCAATTAGAGACAGACTGAATGATTGCCAAGGGTTATTAAGGCCCAGCTGGAAATAGAGGTGATGTATTTTATGACAGAAGGATAAAACTCTTATTTGGTATAGGCACTTACTGCCATGTGTTTTTATCTTTATCCTGGGCCTTAAAACATTTTCCTGGCACTGAACACGTTGGATAGGCATGTCCATACAACACTGCACACTGGTCATGCTATCGTTTTCAGCTAATGTATTTACTCCTTTAAAATATGGTTTATTTAAAAGACTTTCTTAACTGGTCAGTGCTAATTATTAGAATATCGTTTCACATGTCACAGACAAAATGTTGCTGAGAAGGAAAGGTAAATGTCCTACCCTTAGTTATATCAACCATTTTCATAAAAATAGCAACCTATTGCTCATAAACACTGTGAATGCCTGAATTTTCATGAGCTACAGTCCATGCAGCCACAAAGATTCGGACATGATTGAGCAGCTAACACTTTCACTTTTATTACACAATCTATTGCTCATAAACACTGTGAATATCTGAATTGTACCTATATTATGTTAGGCAATTAAGGACTACATATAAAGTTTCATTGCACATAAAGGAATTAAAGTTACATACTGAAAGAGTGATCGATATATTTAGAAATAATCATACGGTATCTACACTTCAAAAGTCATCATTCAAACAATAAGCATACTGGGCAGTGTTCTCATTTGAAAAAAATATATATCCTGCCAGGTTTATTCCATTATATTAGAATTTTCTCACAAAAAATATATTGCACTGTAAAATTAAATGGAATAATGGAGAAAGACCTAACCTAAGATTGAAATACATTTCTTGTAATAACATTTTCCACTTATGATGTAGTTTTATTTCTAAGAGCTTAGAAAGCAAGTATATAAGAAAATATCTATATTTTCAGCAAATAAAGAGGAAATTTTTAATCTAATGATTCTTAAATGTGTACTTTAACTTTTTGGAATATTATCTGAAATTAGCTTAGTATAGCAATTATTGTTGATTAGGTACAGAGTCATGCATCATTCAACCTTTGAAAAAAAAAAATATATATATATATTTTCACATTTCTCATCAACTAAACAAATTCCATTAGCACAAAGACTTCAAGAACTTTTCCACTCTCAGATTACTCAATGTATTTCACTGGCTTGCATTTAAGGTCATGTGTAAAGCAGGGTCAGTACACTCTTCCTGAGAGAATGAAATGACTCAGGATAAAATACAGCGCAGGAATACTGTTTCATAGAACTATCAATACAGACACGCCCCTAGGCTTATAAATACCATGCTCCAGAACTTAGCATGGAAGTTAGACTTTGGATTGCAAAGCTGCTCTGTGTATTTTCCTATTGCCCTTAGTCACACTTCTTCCAATTTGATAGCACAGCATCCAGAAAAAAGTATAGATTCCTGAACACTAGTTAGCATCACCCAGCCTGAGAAGGTGCCTTCCCTATATTCAAGACTGGAATTGATTATTGCTAATGTAATAGATAAGAAGGTGCCTGAGGCAGTCTTGGGAAGCCAGATAAGCTCTCTCAAAATCCAGAATCTCAGAATAACAGATGAAAGTGGGGAACACAGGCCTGGATTGGAGGTGGAGGTAGTCTCTCAAAATATTTGTTTCACACCAGTGATTTTCAGAGGTCTATCTGCCACAATATGAGTAAGTATTCCCCATCTGGGGGCCATCTGAAAGCATAATCTTCCCAAATACAATACACAAAGTGTGTACCCAAATGGAGGAAAAAGCAGAGGACTATGTGCTCTCTGCATACACATGGTGATTTGCAAGGCTGAAGGGGTGGGGATGATGGGAATATCCTGGGTGACCACTGAGTTCTTCAGACTAGCTTCTACAAATTCTACTTTCCAGCTCAGAACTTCTATCCAAGATTTGGCACAATTTTGGTTCCCTAATTTACCTGTTTTCTCTACGAATGAAACATTCACAGCTACCATCCAGTATTCTTTTTAAGAAAAGCATAAATAGGTGTTACAATTTTCAGAAGCTACCCTACTGAATATTTGAGAATCTGAAGACAATCTGCAGCTTTATTCTACTTTCCACTGAATCCTCTGCCCAGAGGCAGGTGATAACTGCAGAGCACCAGATCCAATTTCTCTACACTTGACTCAAATGCTACCATTCAGCTATAAAAATTCAAGGGGTAAATAGGAGATATTAAAAATAAAATTTTAAAAGTTTATTTCTAATACCTTTCCCCTTATTGTAATATTTCCTAATAGTGTCTTTCCTTATAGCTCCTGATGTCTATAAATATAGAATTTATATTTTAATTTTAACATGATTCATTTGTTTCATATTGAAACAGACAAAATATATCTGTTTTATGATTTCTTTCATGTTTCCTTCTTTTCTTCCTTTTTAAGATTTTCCTTATTTTTGCTTTTCCTCTCTCCTTTTCATTTCTTTCTTTCCATCAGAGCTACTGACAAGATCAAGTAATTTTCCTGATACAGTATATTCCTGCCAAACACACATAACACTGAGAAACACCCATCAATCACCAAGTTCACAATTTCATGGGCTACTTCCATTTTCTCTACTTGGAAATTTACTGAAAAGGAATATATATACTAGTTCTGTGACTGTTCATATTATTTAAAAAAGGATGTCATTGTTATATCAAAGACAACAAAGAATGTCTCTACATCCTACAGCAAAGGATGTAGAGACATAAAAGTCTACTGTCTCCTGTCCAGATTCGGGGTCGGGTTATGTATGTTAGCATAGTAATGCTTTAGCATAGTAATATTGCAGCAAAGTAGTGCTCAAAATTCTCCAAGCCAGGCTTCAACAGTACGTGAACCGCAAACTTCCAGATGTTCAAGCTGGATTTAGAAAAGGCAGAGGGACCAGAGATCAAATTGTCAGCATTTGTTGGATCACCAAAAAAGCAAGAGAATTCCAGAAAAACATCTACTTCTGCTTTATTGACTATGCCAAAAGCTTTGACTGTGTGGATCAAAACAAACTGTGGAAAATTCTTCAAGAGATGGGAATACCAGACCACCTGACCTGCCTCCTGAGAAATCTGCATGCAGGTCAGGAAGCAACAGTTAGAACTAGACATGGAATACACAGGTTCCAAATCGGGAAAGGAGTACGTCAAGGCTGTATATTGTCCCCCTGCTTATTTAACTTATATGCAGAGTATATCATCCAAAATTACAGGCTGGATGAAGCACAAGCTAGAATCAAGGCTGCTGGGAGAAATACAAATAACCTCAGATACAGATACCTCAGATGACACGACCCTTATGGCAGAAAGTGAAGAAAGCTAAAGAGCCTCTTGATGAAAGTGAAGGAGAGTGAAAAAGTTGGCTTAAAACTCAACATTCAGAAAACTAAGATCATAGCATCTGGTCTCATCACTTCATAGTTAAATAGATGGGGAAACAATGGAAACACTGAGAGACTTTTATTTTGGGAGGGCTCCAAAATCACTGCAGATGGTGACTGCAGCCATGAAAGTAAAAGACGCTTGTTCCTTGGAAGAAAAGCTATGACCAACCTAGACAGCATATTAAAAAGCAGAGACATTACTTTACCAATAATTGTCCATCTAGTCAAACTTGTGGTCTTTCCAGTAGTTATGTATGGATGTGAGAACTGGACTATAAGGAAAGCTCAGTGCCGAAGAATTGATGCTTGTGAACTGTGATGTTGGAAAAGACTCTTGAGAGTCCCTTGGACTACAAGGAGATCCAACCAGTACATCCTAAAGGAAATCAGTCCTGAATATTCATTGGAAGGACTGATGCTGAAGCTGAAACTCTAATACTTTGGCCACCTGATGCAAAGAACTGACTCATTGGAAAAGACCCTCATGCTGGGAAAGATTGAAGGCGGGAGGAGAAGGGGAAGACAGAGGATGAGATGGTTGGATGGCATCACCCACTTGATGGACATGAGTTTGAGTAGGATCCGGCAGTTGGTGATGGACAGGGAAGCCTGGCATGCTGCAGTCCATGGGGTTGCAAAGAGTCAGACATGACTGAGTGACTGAACTAAAATATTGATTATCACTCCTTCACTTTTCTGCCACCATAGCGATCCAAGGTAAAAATAATGTTAAATTATAAATTAAGAGAAAGCCATCCAAGTTCTGATTTTCCTCATGGTGACTAATTTGATGTGCTTTGAGTTTGAATATAGATAGTCTTTAAAAATTATCTAGTTTTGTGTAATGGTGTAATGGTGTCCTAAGCATGTGTTGAGTCTATTCATTGGGTTACCTAGCTTGGTTACCATTCTTTCAGCATTACTGGTTGCTAGAGGAAAGAGTTGGTTTAGACCTATGATTTTTTGCCTCCTCCAGATAAACCAATTCATTGCCCCAAATTATCTTTTGTAGGTTTATGACATATTTATAGATCAATCAGCACATATTTGTTAAGTGTCTAATGAAGGAAACACATTGTTATAGGTACTACATGCAGGAATATACATATAGTACCTATACACACACACACACACATATATATATATATATTATATACATTATACATACATGTGTGTAAGGAAAACTAAGGAAAAGTGGGCATATATCTATTAAATTGCTGAAATGAGTAAGAAGAATGGGGAAATTAAACCCAGTGTTACCAGTACAGGGATGAATAAGCTAAGTGAAAATGAACAATAAAAGCTTCAGGAATTAAAAAGGGAATGAAATTCACTGTAGATTCTGTTTCTCATGGAGAAATACAGGCTTGATTCATCTTGAATGATAATTAAAGTATTTTTTGGATTAAAAAATGGGCCAAATTCATGGTATTTAAGAAATATGGGCAAATAAAATACATAATTACATTTGAAGGCTGGTAAATGATTAGTTGAAATGAAGGCTTTTAACAGATGGATAGCAAGAGACAAGCTTATTAAATAGGTTAGTTTGCAGGGCCTCAACTATACTGCCAAGGAAATCTATTATAAATGATGAACCACTGAAGTCTTTCAGCAAGAGAATGACAAGATTGAAGCAGGGTTTCCAGACTGGCTTGGTGACGATGTGCAGTGCACATTGGGAGTTGGGAGACTGGGCTAAATCATCCTCATTGGTTGTCATGCTCTATACTAGAAAGCTTTGGAACAAAAAAGTCAAAAGTTCCCTTTAGGTATCACCTGATAGTGTGAGAGCTCCCTATCTCACCAGCAGGACGTACTCAACAACACAAACTCCTCTTGACAGCAGAAGTCCGATCAGGAAGGTTTGCCCAAGCTATTCCACATGTTCACAACTTACCCATCTCTGAATGAGCCAGCTACACCCAGAAAACTAGACAAGAATAGAGCTGGGCAATTTCAATGTATTTTCCTTATGAATTTAACCACTGAGTTACATGAAGATGTTATATGAAGATTTATAAGGATTTATGAAGATTTCATACTACAATTGGTTCCTTCCTGTAGTCAATAGGAGCCAGGTCACTTTATGTGTTTCTCAAACTCATTCCCCTTGACTTGTAAATAACAATCAATTCTATATATCTGTAATGATTGCAGCCATGAAATTAAAAGATGCTTATTCCTTGGAAGGAAAGTTATGACCAACCTAGATAGCATATTGAAAAGCAGAGAGATTACTTTGCCAACAAAGGCCTGTCTAGTCAAGGCTATGGTTTTTCCAGTGGTCATGTATAGATGTGAGAGTTGGACTGTGAAGAAAGCTAAGCACTGAAGAATTGATGCTTTTGAACTGTGGTGTTGGAGAAGACTTTGAGAGTCCCTTGGACTGCAAGGAGATCCAACCAGTCCATTCTAAAGGAGATCGGTCCTGGGTATTCTTTGGAAGGAATGATGCTAAAGCTGAAACTCCAGTACTTTGGCCACCTCATGCGAAGAGTTGACTCATTGGAAAAGACCCTGATGCTGGGAGGGATTGGGGGCAGGAGGAGAAGGGGACGACAGAGGATGAGGATGGCTGGATCCATCACCGACTCGATGGACATGAGTTTGGGTGAACTCCGGGAGTTGGTGATTGACATGGAGGCCTGGCGTGCTGCAATTCATGGGGTTGCAAAGAGTCGGACATGACTGAGCAACTGAACTGAACTGAATGAATAAAAACCAATTAAGGCTGCCATTCTTCTTTCAATTAGGTTCTCTATTACTATAAATATGATCCTAGCCTTCTAAGTGGAGAAGGCAATGGCACCCCACTCCAGTACTCTTGCCTGGAGAATTCCATGGACGGAGGAGACTGGTAGGCTGCAGACCATGGGGTCGCTAAGAGTCGGACACGACTGAGCGACTTCCCTTTCACTTTTCACTTTCATGCATTGGAGAAGGAAATGGCAACCCACTCCAGTGTTCTTGCCTGGAGAATCCCAGGGACGGGGGAGCCTGGTAGGCGGCCGTCAATGAGGTCGCACAGAGTCGGACACAACTGAAGTGACTTAGCAGCAGCAGCAGCCTTCTAAGAGTTCATGGACTCACCAGTTGGAGATTTGTAAAGTTTGGAGAGATATCAATTTTTAATAGGGACTTTAACAACTGGAATCTAGTAATATATTTTCTAAAGCATTTTATATTACTAAAAATAATTTAAATCTAGCCTCATTTACATTGGGTTTTGGTTTTTGCTGGTGGGGTTTTGTTTTGGTTGAAAATTAGAGATCACTGCTGAAGGATGAATTCAGCAGTCTGTAATATTTTATGATCCTTACTTTGAGGCACAAGTCTAATGTGAAGAATTAAATTTTGAAATAGTTAAAGTTTTAACATTATGAATGTAATAATGGTCTCAACATATGTTTAATTCCAAGGTTTTAATGATAAACTCCTCTGAAAGACTGATTCATTGCTTGATATGGATTAGCCTCTATCTCAAGGATTTTACTATAGCTTCCCCAACATTTACTTGGTCATATGTAAAAGAAGTTTCAGATGTATTTCTTAGGAAATTTTTCTTCTTGCTATTATATGTTCTTTGTACTAATATTAATTATACAAGTGATCCTATTAAATTTGACTAATGATTGTGTTCTAATTTCTTACATACTGCTGAAGGCACATCTGTAATACATTATTCAAAATACACTGCCCACTCTTAACAGTGAACTCATCTTAAATGTGACATGCAATATTCCTATTCATGTTACTTGAATCATTTTAATGACACAGTATCATCACCATTGAATCTGAACCACTTGCTGATATTTTATTCTAAGGCATAAAAAACAAAACCAAACATGAGCACAACTTACCAACGAATCATTCAATCATCACTGTGATTCCAGCATTTGATACCTAACAATAGAATGTAATTGTTGTTCCTCAGCCCAGTATTTCAGATAATAAATGTGAATTCCCTACTTCTTTCTTTTCTTTCTTTCAGTGTTAAACATTGTATAGTAGTGTAATTATTAAAAAAAAAAAAAGAAAATGCAAAAACATTGGAATGATCTGTTGAAATTTTCTGACAGGAGAGAGATTTTAGATGACAAAATGAACAAAAGCATTATTTTGATAATTATGTCTACTAATAATTCACAAAAGATTGAGTACTATATTAACTGGTAATTATTTTCTAAATTTGTATCTATTTTATTTTTTTAAATATAGCATGTACTGTATGATATTTATCAAGTATCAGATTTTAAATGCTCCTATGTGCAGTTCAGTTCAGTTCAGTCACTCAGTCATGTCCACCTCTTTGCGACCCCATGAACTGCAGCATGCCAGGCCTCCCTGTCCATCACCAACTCCCAGAGTCCACCCAAACCCATGTCCATTGAGTCGGTGATGCCATCCAACCATCTCATCCTCTGTTGTCCCCTTCTCCTCCTGCCCTCAATCTTTCCTGGCATCAGGGTCTTTTCAGATGAGCCAGGTATTCGCATCAGGTGGCCAAAGTATTGGAACTTCAACATCAGTCCTTCCAATGAACAACCAGGACTGATCTCCTTTAGGATGAACTGGTTGGATCTCTTTGCAGTCCAAGGGACTCTCAAGAGTCTTCTCCAAAACCACAGTTCAAAATCATCAATTCTGCGCTCAGCTTTCTTCATAGTCCAACTCTCACATCCATACATGACTACTGGAAAAACCACAGCCTTGACAGTAGATATTTAATTTTTTTTAGTCCTTGCACAACTCTCTGGGACAAGCAGTATAATTACCCCCATATTATTATGAGAAATCTAAGCACTGTGAGATTAGGTAACATGTCCAAGGGTAGTGATCACTAAATAGCTGAGCTAGGATTCAAACAGTCAGAGTAGACTTTGGACTTTAACCTGTGGACTATGTTGACTCTTTACACATTCAAATGGCAACAATTTCTTAATCATAAACAAACGTATAAGTGAATAAAATCAATAAATAAATATCACCGTGCCATTAGCTCCAGTTTTTCTATTTTCTTTCAATGGGCAGGCTTGCTAACTATCTCTTCTTTGAAAACCACATCAAGCAAAATAAAAAAAAAAAAGTGTACTTTAGTTTTTTTCTCACCATCAGACTTGAGTTTTCCTTTAGGATTATTTTGTTTAGTTTTATCTAATGTTTCTTGTTTTTATGTTTATTTGTTTTTTAAATTATTAATTGTGGTAAAACGCACAAAACATAAATCTACCATCTTAACCGTTTTAACATGTACAGTTCAGTGGTGGTAAGCACACTCATACTGCTGTACAATCAATCTCCAGAATGCTTTCATCTTGCAAAACCAAGACTCTCCATTTCTCCCTTCTCCAGCCCCTGGAACTACCATTCTACTTTCTGTCTCTATGAATTTCACTAGCCAGTAAACTTCATATAAGTGAGATCATATAGTATTTGTCTTTTTGTGACTGGCTTACTTCACTTAGCACAACAGTCTCAATGTACAACAATCCATGTTGTAGCATAATATCAGAATTTCCTCCCTTTTTAAGACTGAAAAATATTAAGTTGCATGAATATATATTGTATTTTTTAGTCCATTCATTTCTTGATGGACACGAGTGGCTTCCTATCATTCGTTTTTTAAAGAACTTTTACATTTCATGCGCTTTAGCTGACACCTGAAAAATCTCTTGAAACACAAAATTTTACCTTTAATTGTATGTCCCCAATTTGGAGTCACAATACACTACATAGTCTGGGGTAAATGAGAATTGAGATTTGTCTAATTTATGGACCTTTAGTAATGGTTTTAAAAGTCAAACATATGCTTTGAGATTTGAAAAAAGAAAAAAATGAACATATGCTACCTTTAGGATAGATCATCAGTAATGGTTTGATTATATATTTTTCTGTAAATTTAAGCAATATCAAAGAAATCCACATAAACTGTAACTGATTTCAAGGGATGAAACTAAACAGGTGGTAGGAGGGGCTTAAGTTCTAGTTCTATAAATTCTCAAGCTAACTGATCTAGAATAAACACCTAAACATCTACTTTCTAATTTGTAAAAAAGAATTTTGGACCAGAAGCTCTCTTTGGCTGTCTTACTTCATGAATTGCCTTTAATCAGTCCCTTGCTCAAAGGGCCCATAAATTGAGATTTACAGTGTCTCTCAAAAGTGTGAAACTTACCCAGTATCTATTCTCTGGGAGAACAAATTTTGATGGAGCAAAACAAAATTCTAAATCAAGGAGAACCTCTGCAATATAAATTTTCATTCAGAAAATGAATATATGCAGACAGGAAATATGAGGCAATGATTACAAAATGAAAATCATATGGATACTCCTCAGTGGAAAAGGTATGTCCTCCAACTTGAAAGAGAGGTAGATTTTCAAGTCCAGCTCCTCAGCTCACCTCTGCTTCTAGTCGGCACTCCTCTCCCATGGGCCTCCCTTCTTCAGAGGCCACATACATACATTTTGAACATGGGCACTGGGTCATAATTTTCTCTGTAATTCTAGACTTTGTTTTCAAAGTGGAAATTTTCAAGGGAGCAACTTGAGTACAGTATGCTTTTGGAAAGTTCTAAAGGTTAAGTACAGTATCAAGGAATTTTAAAGCCAAGGGACTTCTGAGCTGTCCCAAAGTATCTATTCATCATGAGCCTATCGTTTGATCCCAGGGCTCCAACTATCTATATTGCATATTAAAAGTAATTTCTTTTTCTAGCTTTTTCCCCCTAGGACCTAGTCAAAAATCTGTACAGTATTTCCAAAAAAAACATTCTAGTTCCTTCTGACATACAGTTTCAGATTTTCATTTGTGTTACACCTTGCAATACAGAGAGAATATTTTCAAAATTGAAAACTTGAAAAATTTGAAGCAGGGACTAAAATCCCTGCTTCTTTAGTCCTGTTTACTCCAAGTCCTGTTTACACCTGTTTACATTCATAACAATGTGAGTTTTCATGTGTCGTGTACACATCAGCAGTCTTTCTACTCTGCTTGGTTTACCCAGTTAGATTAAATCTGTAAGAAAGTCAGACTTACAGCAAACACAGAAATGTAGCTGACCCCACGTTTCACATGAATAGAAGGGTTTCTATGCTTATAAATTTCTAGCAAATACCTTGTGAGAATCTAATGATTTGGTTTGTGTTTTTGAATCCATTTGTATCACTACATGTTTAAATTTACATGTTATCGTGTGATATTTTAGTACTGTAGAATGAAAATTTCATTTCTCAAATAGCAGATTGAACCTCAACAAGTTTGACTTTTCTTTGTGCTGCTTCTTCTCTCTGAAATGACTCCCATTTTCCTCCCTGGATCTCTGTAGTGATCCTTCAAAATCACACTTAGAAAAGTAGAACAATTTAAAATATATTTTAGGTACATACCGCTAATAAAACCAGCATTACTTTTATTGGAAGTCAGCATTCCCTCAAACCACTTGTATGATGATACAGCATCTGCAATACAATAGAGTGAAACACTGTTAAAAAAAAAAAAAAAAAAAAAAACATGATCAGTGACCAATATGGCAGACAGAATCTCCGTGTCCTTCCTGTCAAAACCAAAATCTCCTTAGAGAGGTCCCTGCCAACCTAGTGTTGTCTTACCACCAAATATGTGCATAGGCTCTATGGATACCAACCTGATTATGAAATGTCTGAAAGGAAAATCTCCCAAGTTTAATAAACATGCATTTGTCTTTGGGGTATAATAGCGAGAAAACCTGCGATAACTGGATTCTATTTTCCAGTGTCCTAAGAATCAAAGATTTTTTTGAACTCAGCCTAGCATCCTGTGGTGCATTTAAAACAGAGTCCTAATAAATTGGCCCTGGGATAATTCAGTACTTAACTGAACTCCAGGAAGTTTCAGTCTATTATAGATCTACATCAGCAAGAGAGACCAGGTAAGGCTTTTATAAAACTGGCATTCAAATAGCTGCAATGCTTTAACACACTATCACTATTTTAAAGCCATTGTGAATGAAAGCGAGATTATTTCTGTGATTGGTCAAGAGGCTAATGCAGTGTGTTGGTTTTAAGGTCTGCCTACAAAGGGTGTATTACTTCACATATTTCCTGGAGAGCGATTTTGCCAATGGATCCTCAGAAATTACTCTGCAATTTTCTGGAAGAGTTTGAGTAGGATAGGTGTTAGCTCTTCTCTAAATTTTTGGTGGGGGGGGGATGATTTGGGAGAATGGCATTGAAACATGCATAATATCATATAAGAAACGAATCGCCAGTCCAGGTTTGATGCAGGATACAGGATGCTTGGGGCTGGTGCACTGGGATGACCCAGAGAGATGGTACAGGGAGGGAGGTGGGAGAGGGGTTCAGGATTGGGAACACGTGTACACCCGTGGCGGATTCATGTTGATGTATGGCAAAACCAATACAATATTGTAAAGTAATTAGCCTCTAATTAAAATACATAAATTTTTTAAAAAATGAAAAAAAAGAAATTACTTTAAATGTACTTTAAAACATTTTTTTGATGTGGACCATTTTTAAAGCCTTTATGAATTTGTTACAATGTTGTTCCTGTTTTATATTTTGTTTTTTGGGCTGGGAGGCATGTGGGATTTTACTTTGCCTATTAGGGATCAAATCTGTACCCCTGCATGGGAGGGTGTATCTTAACCACTGGACCTCCAAGGAAGTCCCTAAATGTACTTTGAGTGACAGTGCCTTGTGTTAGCTATTGTCATCAGCAAAATGTCCTGAATTCTGAGTTTGTACATGATACTGTATAGGGCTTGCCATTAGCTGTTTCTACCTACAACCGTTTCTAAAACAGAACCTCACTGACTGAAGATCCCCCAGGAAGGAACAAACACTTTAGTTGCTGTTTTCTTGACAGGTAGATACAATATTCTTGCATTAGATCTCCAAACGTCCTTGTTTTGCTATATGACAAGGACAAGTATGTTTCCTCCCCCTTCTGAGTATCTAATGTCATCTGTAAATGAATAAAAATGAAGTAAAGTTCATTAGCAAGTATTACTCAAAATAATTCCTTTTATGCAAGACATTTTCTACAAGATTACGATCATTGTAAAGAACACAGATTTAACCTTAATATATTCAATTGTAGAATGAGCTAAATTAAGAATTGGTACAGTTTTAATTGCTTAGAAAAAATACATAAGAAACCAAGAGAGAGAATGCTATGTCAGGTGAAATGAGGAGTACAATCCAAAGCATTCTACCACTATCACAAAGGTGCCTCTAGACATTATTAACAAGCCTATTCCCATTGGTTTTATAAATAACTTAATTCTTATTCAACCTCTTTTAATGTTGATGGGAAAAGGATGACTAAGAGAGAGAGAGAGGAAAAAGTATTGATAATTTCAAAACTTTTCATAGAATATACACCTGAAATTTATACAAACAGTCAGAATCACTCCAACTTTTATAGACCTAGTGTTGACTAGTGATGAATTAAACACTATTTACAGCTATTTCTAAAGTTGTTGCTATAACCTGAGAAGTCTTTAGACTCCCCCACTATCCTCAGCTAAAAGGCCAACAAATAAATTACAACCTCAATATATTCACTGAAATGGCTGTAAGAATTAATAGTGGTACCCAAGAGTCTATTTACCTTCAGGACACCTTCATACATACGGACACTGATTCAATGTGAAAAGAGCTAGGCTTACAGTATTCCCTTACCAGAGGTAGGCACATATTTTTGTAATATTTCTATGTTGTAGATGAGGAACTAAGACACAAAAAGGAATTTTATTCTCAGATACACAGCAACTTTAATGGTACAGCCAATGTTAATATGAGGCTTGTTATTAATCTGATTCTAAAAGTAACATTTAATTATCTCTTAGACTGCCAAACTCCCTCCCCCAAATAATGCAGGAGGTTGCCAATAAGAGAAGAGTTTATAAGGTGTCTCAATTCAGGAGACAAAGATTCAGGTTACCTCAAAAGAGTATTCCAGGGACGAGAAAGAGTCAGGGGCTTGCTTATACAGACCAAAAACCATGAGGTTGTCAACAGATACCTAATGAGAATTGTGATCGACTCTGATATGAGTCAGGAAATATCTGTCCTTAAGGGGCCACAAGTTTAAGATAGGGGTCTGATGAGTAGTGAGACTGCCACAAGAACCTGCCAGATATTCTTGATGCCTTCATCAGCTCAAGAGTCAGGTTCTCTTTCGGCTAACAAGTACCCGAGTAACACAGCCTTAATGTCTTCTTGGCTCTACTTAGAGAGCTCTCTTAGCAATCCCAACTCCATTTTGGGTTTCATTTCACAAGGGGAAGTGTACACTGGTGTTCTCTGACCACTGTTTCCATTGCTAGTAGAAAATGCACTTTGCATTTTATGACAAATATTATGCATATTATGACAGATATCTTTATTTTTTTCTGCAATTGACTTTTTAAACAAAATACTTGTTGGTAGGTTATTAAATTTAGCTTTTTTTTTTTTTTTACAGTGAACTTAAATACTGCTGAAGAAAAAAAAATTAGACTCTAAGTGAACTGAGGGAGTCAAAAGAAGGCACCACCTTCAGCGCTGGAGTATTTCCTTTAATGTGATAGTCAAGAGCATAAAGGCAAACATGCCCAACAAAACATAAGAAGGGTAGTGTGTGCCTTTTCCTAATCACATCTATAAAGAGTCTCAGACATTATTTTTGCCTTGTGTCTCACTACTTCTTGGATATTCTTCCTCGGAAATCTTGAGCAACAGTGATGCTGGAAAAGATTCCAAAATGTAGTTTAAGCTTTAGAAAAGCAAGCTATGCTATTTCATTAACATTTTTTCTCCAGAGGAGATATCCAAAATATAGTTGGAAGGATTTAAAAAAAATGCTGAAGCTGCAATTCAAAAATGTGGGTTTTTTGAAACCACCGCATAAATACAGATAAACTTTATATTCATCCTTTACTGTTTACTAACTGCATAGAAAGGGGTGTTTAAAAGCCCAACAGCTCTCATACTGTGGTTTTGGATACTCTAAGAGTAAACAGAAATAATTAAGGTAATTGTTGTTCAGATCCTCTGGCAGCAAAGCACATGTTTATTTTAAGTAATAGATGTTAAAAAAAAAAAAAAAGTTTGAAGATGCATGACTCCACCTGAACCACAGTTTCATAAGGAAAGAAAAAACAGTATCTGCAGCAAGATTTTTATAAGCCTGCAGCAGCCTTTCTTGCCCATGTAAATAGTTTCACCGCAAAGAGCTGAGTCATTGGTTTTTCCAGCAATTGGTTCTCACTAACTGAAAGAAAACAACTCCTTTTTTCCCCAGAAGCCAGTGCACTGAGGCTGTTAATTA
This sequence comes from Bos javanicus, assembly GCF_032452875.1. Classification (NCBI taxonomy): domain Eukaryota; kingdom Metazoa; phylum Chordata; class Mammalia; order Artiodactyla; family Bovidae; genus Bos; species Bos javanicus. The sequence continues at coordinate 18,330,490 of NC_083894.1, forward strand.
GAGTGTCAATGGGTGGCATCTGAGACTCAACCAGGCCAAACATTTTACACTGTGGGTAGGGGATCAAATTATCTCAGAGAGAAGTCTGTGATAAGTCCAAGCCTGCCAACAACACCCTCAGACCATTTTGGACTGAAGAATGAGGAATTTGAAGGACTATGAAACCACTCTGTAAAATGCTCACAACAGATCAGCAGAAAGCTATGCAGCACAGGTGTGCCTGTAATTGGAAAATGGTCTGTGTTCAATGGCCCCTCAAATTCACTTTCTTCTCCGACACTCCTGTGGGTTTTATAAAGCAGTTCAGGAAACCTAAGTGCTGACTGATCTTTTCTGAATATTTAGGCTTAGGTATTTCGTGTAAAGTTTAGAGATGGGTTTTATTGCCCTGCCCCAGCCTTTACATAAACAGCTGGCATTTCTGTCAGGAAAAACAGGCATCCACAGCTCCCTCTATAAGTCTGATTGAAATCAAAGATTCTGGATACACGTGAGGAATTATGGAATATATTATATGAAGAATTTATTACAAATGTTATGAACTCTTTTATTTCCAAAGCTATTTTACAACTTTGAGCTAATTGTATTTGCAGAGTAATCCACAGATCAACCCAAAGAATTTGTATTACATGCGTTATCTGCATACTTATTGCATCGACTAGAAAGTCTCAGATTGTTGAACACTGCACCTAATTTCTGTTGATATGCTGATAGAAATTGTAAAGAATCAGTGAAAGAAAACTATCTTTTCCACATATAGTGGACAGAGTACTTGCCATTTTGCAAGTTCTCTCCTTAGCAAGGTAATACTTTTGTTGGGTGAGCCAGGCTCCCTGAATACTCTAAGAAGCATCTGCTTGTCACACTGCCTTTAGAGAAGTCTGCAATTCAGCTGCTAAGGGCAGTACTATTTGTATATGAAAGAAAACTTGCTCCATCAACAAAAGCTGTTCTCTTACACAGCTAATCTGGACCCACTTGGCTCCTTGAAGACTGAATACTTGGCTGTGCAGAAGAGCTACTCATACAGAGAAATAGTTTTCTCTGAAAAAATACCTCAGCATTAAAGAAGACAGCGTTATGGAGAAACTTCTCACCATATTAATTATTTGCTTCAGTGCACAGGTACATATGGAAAACCCCCTGGAGAAGGAATTGGCAATCCACTCCAGCACTCTTGCCTGGAAAATCCCATGGACGGAGGAGCCTGATAGGCTACTGTCCATGGGTTCGCAAAGAGTCGGACACGACTGAGCGACTTCACTTTAATGATCAAATTACATTACATCAAAAATATCAATAACCTCAGATACACAAATGACACCATCCTTATAACAGAAAGCAAAGAAGAACTAAAGAACCTCTTGATGAAAGTGAAAGAGGAGAGTGAAAAAGCTGGCTTTTTGAATGAAAACATTCAAAAAACGAAGATTATAGCATCTGGCCCCATCATTTCATGATAAATAGATGGGGAAACAATGGTAACAGTGAGAAACTGCTTTTTGGGCTCCAAAATCACCGCAGATGGTGACTGCAGCCATGAAATTAAAAGACGCTTGCTACTTGGTAGAAAAGCTATGACCAACTAGACAGCATATTAAAAAGCAGAGACGCTACCTTTCCGACAAACGTCTGTCTAGTCAAAGCTATTTTTTTTCCAGTGGTCATGTATGGATGTGAGAGTGGGACTATAAAGAAAGCTGAGCGTTGAAGAAATTGATGCTTTTGAACTGTGGTGTTGGAGAAGACTATTCAGAGTCTCCTGGACTGCAAGGAGATCCAACCAGTCCATCGTAAAGGAAATCAGTCCTGAATATTCATTGGAAGGACTGATGCTGAAGCTGAAACTCCAATACTTTGGCCACCTGATGCAAAGAACTGACTCAATGGAAAAGATCCTGATGCTGGAAAAGACTGAAGGCGGGAGGAGAAGGGGAAGACAGAGTATGAGATGGCTGGATGGCATCACCAACTCAGTGGACATGAGTTTGAGTAGGATCTGGGAGCTGCAGATAGACAGGTAAGCCTGGTGTGCTGCATTCCATGGGGATGCAAAGAGTCAGACACAACTGAGCGACTGAACTGAACTGAATGATCAAATATCCCAAATATTACAATGTGGGATTGAGGGAATCCACTCCAAACCTTCCTAAATCTTCCCAGAGATTAAAGAATAAAATCTGAGACCACGCTTGTGATTTGTCATACTGATAATCAAGAACAAGAAATGGAAAAACTGGGAGTTTTGTTTAACTAAAAAGAAAACTAAAACTAAAATGAAAACAAAACCTTAAAAAATCTTTAGTTATATAACTAAAATGGATCTTTCAGAGAAGATGGAAAATTGGATCATCTCCACTCAATAGAACCAAAGTTACACAAGGCTATTTATAAATACTTTGACTTCTCTTTATAAGTTATAAAATATGATAAAGGATGATAATAATATACTTCATTTTGATAATAAGACTCCTCACTGGGAAGGTTGTCAAGTTGTATTTATGGAATATTAGGGTATTATCAGAACACTCTTTGTACTCCATGTTTTACTAGTTAATTTGGTGAAAATTATATTTACATGGATAAAATATTATTTGAAACTGACAACAGCCACATAAAGGTTTATCTACTTTTGTCATTCTTATCATTTATACATTACTTCATGTACTGGTCAATTTTTATTTTATGTATATATATATATGTAAAATAAAACATACATCATGGTACTTTCCCATATAAAAATTACCCTTCATGATAATTACCTGCTGAAGTTATGAATCTGTGTGAATGTTTTTATAATGCACATGGCTTGTTATATACACCATCTGTCTAATAACACAATGGTACAGATTTGTTGAAAGTATATTTATAAATATGTTATATAACACTGAAAGATGACATTCATTAGTATACATTCTATTAGTTTCATTTTATATTGTAGATTGCTACCATTTTCTTGAAAGTAGCAAATGTAATTTCTAATTTTTAATTAATAAATTACAGAATGTGGTAAGGGAGCAAAAAAATAGGTTAAAGATAAACATTTCACTCTGCATAAGATAATGTATGGTATCACTAATACTGGAAGAGTGAATGTTAAAAGACATCAACTTTTAAAAGATAATAAGATTGAAAAACATTGCTCAAATAAAGATCTTAGAGTAGTAATTCTTATAAATCAAAATTACAATCACTATGATTTTTTTAAAGGGAGATTAAAGGAAAAGATTGAAAGACTATTTTCACGTTATACTTTCAACGGTAGGCATGCTTCATTTGACACAATAAATGAATTTCTAAATAGCTATTTCTTTTTTCTTAGTAAATTATTCACAACTTAAATATTTGAGGGGAGATTGATAATTAAAGGAATTCAAAAATGAATCATTTTAGTTCATATAAAACTTAACTAAAGTATTCTTGTTAAATGTGGGTTTTGCTTATTAAGTTAATTTTAAAGTTGATTTGCTGCTGCTGCTGCTGCTGCTAAGGCGCTTCAGTCCTGTCCGACTCTGTGCGACCCCATAGACGGCAGCCCACCAGGCTCCCCCGTCCCTGGGATTCTCCAGGCAAGAACACTGGAGTGGGTTGCCATTTCCTTCTCCAATGCATGAAAGTGAAAAGTGAAAGTGAAGCCGTTCAGTCGTGTCCGACTCTTAGCAACCCCATGGACTACAGCCGACCAGGCTCCTCCATCCATGGGATTTTCCAGGCAAGAGTACTCTAGTGGGTTAAAGTTGATTTGAGTTGGGTGCAAATATTACTTTATATATAATGTTGATCATTTGTGATACTGAAAAAGCATAGTAAAATGATACACAGAGTACTCACTTAGATTCCATGATTATCACAATCATTCAAATTCTGTATTACCCAAAAGAGTAAAATGAATTATTATTCATTAATAGCTTGTGTAGGGTTAGTGCTTAACATATTAATAATTTTCCAAGCAGTTTCACCTAATTTTAGCTACTAGGCACTATAAACAAGATTTAGAGAAATAAATAGAAAGTACAAGCTTTGCCTTCTTAAATTTATAATTTAAAAACTTGGAAGCAAGTGAATATTGAAGATACAATAGGGGCCTGGAATAAGACTTTAAAATTTCTTGTTTTTTAAAATTTCAAAACTGTTTATCCTATCATACTTATGTCACATCTGCAATAGAGAGGAAAATTCAGTATGTCCTCCATATGCGTTAAAAATGGATTCTGTGTGTTTGTGTGTGTGTGATGAGAAATAGTGATAAAACTATATATATAATATTTTGTTACTTTCCTACTTTCTTTCCTTACTATGGATCTTTTCCATTATTACTATAAGATATTATTGAAATACTATTGTAACATGCATACTTATTCTTTAGAATAATGCTCAACACACACAGACATACATTCAAAGATTTATAACTAAAAGGTAGCAGAAGAGGTAAAACTGAGCACTAAAAAATAATTCATTCATCCAAATAAAGGCAGAAAAGTTCAGTTCAGTTCAGTTACATAAGTTGTATAAGCAGGGTGACAATATACAGCCTTGATGTACTCCTTTCCTGATTTGGAACCAGTCTATTGTTCCATGTCCAGTTCTAACTGTTGCTTCTTGACCTGCATACAGGTTTCTCAGGAGGCAGGTCAGGTGGTCTGATATTCCTATCTCTTTAAACAAAAAATAGAAGTGAGACAAATAGAAAACAAATACTAAGATGGCAGACTTAAGCCAGTACATTATCAATGACCAACATTAACTAAAATATACTAAGTACACCATATAAAAGTAGAACTAGCCATACTAAACACAATTAATTATTTTTAAAAGCTCAAACTTGTAATATGCTGTGTAAGCAAATATATTTTAAATATAAAGAAAAGGACAGGTGGAACATACATACATGGGAAGGAAAACACAGACCAAGATATCATTAGGCATAAGAAAACTGGTATGGCTCTACACTATTGAAAAAGATTAGACTTCAAGACATTCAGTATATCCAAAACAAAGATAAAAATTTCATAATCATAAAAGTCACTGAAACAGGAAGCTATAAATAATTTAAATTCAATCAATAACAATGTTTCAAAAAAAATATGAGGCAAAACTGACAGAACTAAGGAAAGGAATAGACCAATCAACAGAGATTTTAATATCTATAATTTTTAAATTTTAATACCCATCATTTTATAATTTTAATACTTATCATTTAGTCATTGATTAACATAGAACCACAGAGAAACAGAAATGATGATGATATAGAGGATGCAAAAAGCACTATCAGCCAAATTGCCTACTTGACATTTATAGAACATTAACCACAACATCAGGTTATACATTTTTTAAAGGAACATGCAAGTTGATAACTCCAGCCTTTGTTGTTGTTTAGTTGTTAAGTCATGACCGACTCTTTGTGACCCCATGGAATATAGCCCACCAGGCTCCTCTCTCCATGGTATTTCCCAGGCAAGAATACTGGAGTGGGTTGCCATTTCCTTCTCCAGGAATTTAAGCCTTAATAAACATTAAAGGATCAAAATTATTAAAGAGTATAGGTTCTTACTCTCTTAATATAGCAGTATTAAAACAGACATCACAAATAATAAAATAGCTAAAAAATACCATAATACTTGAAAATTAAACAGCAACTTTAAATTTCCCAGATCAAAGAAAAACACACAAAGGGAAATTAAAAGATATTTTCTATGTAATTCTTTTGAAATGTATAGTAGAAGTCAATTATTTAAGTTTATATCTTAAAAGGTTACAAAAGAAGAGCAAATTACACATGAAGGCAAGAAAAAGGATTCAATAAAATGAAAATGGAAATAGGTAAAATAGAAAAACTGACAATGGAGAAAGTCATTAAAATAAAAACCTAATGCTTTCAAAGGATTAATAAAATTAATACTTAGCAAGAGTGATCAACCAAAAAGAAATGAAATAATCTACTAATATGAGGAATGAAAGAAGGGTGTCACTTTCTATCATCCAAACACTAGAAACTTCATGTCAATAAATTCAAATTAGATAATATGGAAAAGTCCTTTTAAAACACAAATGGACATACCAAGATATAGAAAAGTGGTGTATATAAAATTCATAATTTAAAAAATATTGTTATGACTGGTTTAATTGGTAAACTCCATTATATATTTTATGAAGACAGAATACCAATCTTATAATTCTTTCTTAAATAATGAAAGAAGAACAATTTATAACTTATGTAATAAAGTCATCATGCAACTGATTACAAAGCCTGATAAATAAGAAATTATAAAGAAATTGGTAGAAAATTATAAAAAAGTATCTGTCTTGAATATAGACTCAGAAGCATTAAAACCTAAAAAAGTAGAATTCAGCAAATAACAAAAGCACAATGGCAAATGAGGTTTATTCCAAGATCTTAAACAAGATTGTTTAAAATATTTAAAGATCGACCAGTGTATTCACCATAATAAAATAATAAATAAAAATGCATATCATCCTTTTCAAAGATGTGGCTAAATCATTTCATAAAATCATTAGATATTTGATTTCTAAATATCATGCAGAAAACTAGGAGCAAAGGAAAATTCCTGGTCAAATGAAAAGCATCTTATTAAACCTATAGTTAACATCCTATTAATGATAACATCTCGGAGAAGGCAATGGCACCCCACTCCAGTACTCTTGCCTGGAAAACCCCATGGATGGAGGAGCCTGGTGGGCTGCAGTCCATGGGGTCGCTAAGAGTCGGACACGACTGAGAGACTTCACTTTCACTTTTCACTTTCATGCATTGGAGAAGGAAATGGCAACCCCCTCCAGTGTTCTTGCCTGGAGAATCCCAGGGACGGGGGAGCCTGGTGAGCTGCAGTCTATGGGGTCGCACAGAGTCAGACACGACTGAAGTGACTTAGTAGTAGTAGTAATGATAACATCTGCACCCTTAAAATCTTTGCTGCTTATTATACTTGAACTCAAAAAATGTCTGGCCAAGTGTTTTAATGTTTTATGTGTACTTTAAGGTTTATTTATCAATTATTTAGTGGAAATATATACATATATAATTTTCTCAAAACTTTTCTAATTCTCTTTTCAAGTATATCTAAATTACTACTTAATTTTTCCATTGAGTTATAAATGTCAATGATTTTTATTGACATTCAATATTCCAATCTATAAAGTCCTTGGTGATATAAATCTAATAGGTTCTGATTACTCGTATATTTGTTATATTTTAACTGGCAAATTTTATTTGTTCAAACCAAATTTTATGAACTTTGAAGGCCTGGCCTGAGAATGATGTTCATTAAAGAGATATTCCTTTACTCTTGACAGGAGGTATACCTATTTGCCAGAATTTTAGGTTAATTTTTATAGTTGAGATTTCCTTGATTGTGCAAGTAATGTAAATTCAAACCACAGACCCTCCTGAGAAAAGTTTAGCAATTCTCAGAGAAAAATTAGTACCATCAATTTTTTTTCTCACCTGAAGCCTATAAAAATAAGCTGTTTACTGAATTGTTTTTACTTCCAAAGGACAGTTCACAGCTTAAAACTTATACTTGAATTATCCTCTATTTGTATAGCTTCCTCAGATTTAGGTTTTCCTCTGCCAGATATAAGTTCTAGTGTCCAATTTCCATTAAATCTCTTTATTCCTGCCAAAGTTCCTTGTATGCAGGGCAGCCCCGGTTTTCACATTTATTTACCACTCTGATATCAGCTTACAGTTTTGAGGGAGAAGCAGGGTACGGAGGCCCTTGGGGATTTCCGCCCCCTTCTTGTAAACTCAGTAATGCATTCAAAAGCTTATGGCTATAATTTATCCAACATCTGCATATTTTTATGCCAAAAGGGCATTTCAGAATATCTAGTCTGCCATTCTGATGGAAATATAAGTATAGACTCCCATGGCCTTTATTATTTTCTTAAATGATTCCTTAAATATTATATAAGGGTACACAGACAGTGATATAAGTAGGCATATGTCTATGTTGTAGAGGCAAGTTTTGCTGCATTTGAAAATTTTCATCCAAAAGTAAAAGTTAAGCAAGATTCTTTCATTTCCAAAATTGTTTCACTGGAGTTAGGCAAACTTGGAAGTTGCTCGGTTTCCTGCAACCAGAGAAGAGTGGAAAATTACTGTTTCAGGAATTTGCACCCTAGGAAATACGGCTCAATGTGTACCTGCTTTATAGAAAAAATAAATTTATACAGCTGTGAACAAAACCACTATAATTTGCAACACTCCGTCATTTTCTGAAGTATTCTAAGTCCTTACTTTGCTCTGAGTCATATGACTCATCAGAAGAAAACAAACATTCCCACTTTCCACCTCTGTATTTTAAACCAAGTGATGGAAATTATAGTGCTGACAAGCCTGATAGGATTAGAATGCTGACACATGGATAATCCAACTGTTTCTTTTAGCCCATTCAGCTCATGCAGTTTGGTGTAAACACTGTAATATCACCTGCCTCCGTCTGCGTGCCCATTAAAAAAGGCAAATAAATTCTGGCTTACTTTAACGGTTATGGTGTCTGCATTTTGTATTCTCCATGATTGTAGCACTGCTCCAATTCCATTCAAAATGTGGCCTTCTAAAAGTGTTTAATTTTCTTGAATGCAACTTTTTTATTTTCTTTTTTTGTACTGCACAGAGACTGAGTTCCTCTGATTTTAATGTGGGGCTTCTCTGGTGGCTCAGTGGTAAAGAATCCACCTGCTAATGCAAGAGACACAGGAGACAAGGGTTCGATCCCTGGGTTGTGGAGATCCCCTGGAGGAGGAAATAATCCATTCCTGTATTCTTGCCTGGAAAATTCCATGGACAGAGCAGTCTGGCAGGCTACAGTCCATAGCATCAACAGTCTGTGGGGTCCCAAAGAGTCGGCCACGACTAAGCATGCATACAACAACACAAAAACCGCTAAGGAGTTTATCTGGTTTTCAGTCAACAAGCATAGCTCAACAACTATATGTACTGATTACATGATTTGTGGTGAAGGAATAATGAGGTAACTCAAAGTCGGATTATCCTTTTAAAGATATTACTAACATAAGCAAATCCTAAAAGTTTGGGGGTTCCTTTTAATGTTATATTTTCTGTGAAATGTGATAAGCATGAAAAATGGAATTTTTTGAATACACAAAGAATTGAATAGACAGAGTTCATGGAAAAGTCTGGGCTAATAATGAAGTAAAAAGATTCCATACATTAGTTTAAATTTAGCTTTCATATTTATCCTAGTATATAGATAGTTCAAAGATGTTTTTCCTAATAGGATGTGATATATCATATTTTATGATAACTTGAATGGGAGACTTGTCTGCTGAGCATTGTATTTCTATGTCTGCATGTGAAAGAAGAGTTCTTGTGTACCAGGATCAGTCAGTGAGAAAACTGCTTCTCTCTTTTCACAAGAGAGGCTCCACCTTCCTTAGGATCCCAAGCCAACCTTGGTCTAGAAGCCTTTGTGAATCTCTGGTACTTTCTTACAGACTCAGTATGCATTTAAATGTTTATGGTTGTAATTTATCCAGCACATGTGTGTTTTATGGCTGAAGTATATTTCAGAGTATGTGTTCTGCCACTCTGCTGGACATGCAGTCTGGATCACACCATGCTTATTTTCTTTGGAATAATTTCTATGAAATAATAAGCAATATATATTGGGTTACTGACTGAGGTCCTAAAACCCTTTTAAGTAGAAATACTATGAGAATAATCTGTTTTAATATTTGATCTTTGGCCCTGGATCTTGACACAGAGTCCTTAATTCCTTGAAATGTCCTGTGTGACAAGAATGTCTTTTGTCCCAATGAGGTGACTGTTGGTGGGCTTCTGGATGGTGGTTGGTCTCAGAAAGGTCAACTCATTGTTGTTGTTCAGTCACTAAGTCATGTCCAACTCTTTGTGATCCCTCTCTCTCTTGCCCTCAATCTTTCCCACCATCAGGGTCTTTTCCAGTGAGTCAGCTCTTTGCATCAGGTGGCCAAAGTATTAGAGCCTCAGCTTCAGCATCAGTCCTTCCAGGGAATATTTTAGGTTGATTTCCTTCAGGATTGAGTGGCTTAATCTTGCTGTCCAAGGGACTCTTGAGAGTCTTCTCCAACACCACAATTCAAAAGCATCAATTCTTTGGTGCTCAGCTTTCTTTATAGTCCAACTCTAACATCCATACACGAATACTGGAGAAACCATAGCTTTGACTAGACGGCCCTTTGTCAGCAAAGTGATGTCTCTGCTATTTAATATGCTGACTAGGTTAGTCACCGCTTTTCTTCCAAGGAGCAAGTGTCTTTTAATTTTGTCATGATTAGAAGCTTATAACATTAAGCCCCACTCCCCAGATTTTTTTTTAGAAATAAAGGAGCTAGAAATTGAGGTATTAATTGATCATGCCTATCGTGATGCAGCCCCCATAAAAATCCCCCACATATGAGGTTCCGAGAGCTTCTGGGGTGGTGAACACATGTACATGCCAAGAATGTACATACCAAGAATGTGGCACAACCTCATTCCACAAGAAAAAAGATCCTGGGGTCTGGACTCTACCAAAGCTCACTGCATATGACTCTCTTCATCTGACCATTCAGTAATATCTTTTAAAATATCCTTTGTAATAAATTGGCGATACTTAAGCTATTTTCTTGGGGCTGTGAACTTCTCTAGCAAATTATAGAACCCAAGGAAAGGGTAGTGGAACCTCTAATTTGTAGAAGTTGGGAGTAACCGGGGAACCTGCTACTTCAACCTGGCATCTGAAAGAGGTGTCAGTCTTGTTGGACTGGGCCCCCGCCCTGTGGGGTCTGAGCTAACTCCGGTTGTTTATGTGTATTTACTTGCTCAGTCATGTCTGACTCTTTGCAATCCCATGGACTGCAGCCTGCCAGGCTCCTCTGCCCATGAAATTCTCTAGGGAAGAATACTAGAGTGGGTTGCCTTGCCCTCCTCCAGGGGATCTTCCCAACCCAGGGATCAAACCCAGGTCTCCCACATTGCAGGTAGATTCTTTACCATCTGAGCCACCAGGGAAGCAACCCTGGCTAGGCACAGAATTAAACTTTAGAATACTGAGCTGGTTTCAGAGAAGAGGTCAGTGTGGGAAAAACTCTACACATCTGGTCACAGAAGTATTCTTTATGAGTAGTGAGTTTTTTTCTAAAAATGAACCGAGTGGGGTGAAAACGTTAGTCACTCAGATGTGTCCATATCATTGTGACCTCATGGACTGCAGCCTGCCAGGCTCCCCTGTTCATGGAATTCTCCACAGGAACACAGGAGTGGGTTCCCATGCCCTCCTCCAGGTATCTTCCCAGCTCAGGGATCAAACCTGGGTCTCCTGCATTGCAGGCATATTCTTTACCACCTGAGCCACCACACATAACTTAAAGGCACACGTGCAACTATGAAATCTGCTCTCAGGATTTAGTCTTTGTTTCCCACATGACCCAACAAGACATTATACAGAGCTCATATATCCTAGAAAATGCTTTGATAATTCTCCTGGGCTGAGTAATGGATTTTAATGGACTGAATTATATCTCCCAACACTTATATGTTGCAGGCCCACCTCCCAGTGTGGCTGTATTTGGAGATAGGGCTTTAAATAAGGTGACTCAGGTAGGCTCTTAATCCAAGAGGACTAGGGACTGGGGTCACAAAGAGTCGGACACGACTGAGCGACTTTCACCTCAGGGACCTTTTACCAGGGAAATAGTGCACACAGAGAAAAGGACATGTAAAAACACAGAGAGCAGGTAGCTCTCTGTAAGCTGAGGAGAGAGCCCTCAGGAGAAGTCAAATCTGCCAGCATCTTGATCTTGGATTTCCAGCCTCCAGAAATGTGAGAAATAAATGTTTGTATTTTAAGCCACCTATCTATGGTATTTTATTATGCAACCCTGGTCAATGAATACAAGGGTGCTTGAAAACACAGATTTACAGCACACAAAGGATATTTTCTAATCATCTATTTTAGGGTTTCTCAAGGGATGGGAAGCCCGGCACGCTGCAGTCCATGGTATCGTAAAGAGTCAAATACAACTTAGTGACTGAACAACAACAAAAATACTTCTGTTTGCAGGTTAGAAGTTCAGGTTATTTACTTCATTACAAAATGTTATTAGATATAAAATTATTCCATAACATATTGTACTCAAATACACTTTTTTTAATGTGGAAGATATTACTGAAGTTAACTCAATAATATTGATGATAGTAGTAACAATACATATTTTATATAAACTGCCAAAATTTCTTAAAGAGATGGGACTACCAGACCACCTTACCTGCCTCCTGAGAAATCTGTATGCAGGTCAAGAAGCAATAGTTAGAATCACACATGGAACAATGGGCTGGTTCCAAATTGGGAAAGGAGTACGTCAAGGCTATATAATGACACCCCGCTTATTTAACTTTTACGCAGAGTACATCATGCAAAATGCTGGGTTGGATGAAGCACAAACTGGAATCAAGATTGCTGGGAGAAATATCAATAACCTCAGATATACAGATGACATGACCCTGATGGCAGAAAAGTGAAGAGGAACTAAAGAGCCTCTTGATGAAAGTGAAAGAGGAGAGTGTAAAAGTTGGCTTAAAACTCAACATTCAGAAAACTAAGATCATGGCAACTGGTCCCATCACTTAATGGCAAATAGATGGGGAAACAGTGAGAGACTATTTTCTTGGGCTCCAAAATCACTGCAGATGGTGACTGTAGCCATGAAATTAAAAGATATTTGCTGCTTGGAAGAAAAACTATGACCAACCTAGACAGCATATTAAAAAACAGAGACATTACTTTGTCCACAAAGGTCCATCTAGTCAAAGCTGTGGTTTTTCCAGTAGTCATGTATGGATGTGAGAGTTGGACAAAAAAGAAAGTTGAGCACCAAAGAATTGATGCTTTTGAACTGTGGTGTTGGAGAAGACTCTTGAGAGTCCCTTGGACTCTAACGAGATCAAGTCAGTCCTGAATATTCATTGGAAGGACTGATGCCGAAGCTGAAACTCCAATACTTTGGCTACCTGATGTGAAGAACTGACTCACTGGAAAAGACCCTGATGCTGGGAAAGATTGAATGCAGGAGGAGAAGAGGACGTCAGAGGACGAGATGGTTGGATGGCATCACTGACTCAATGGACATGAGTTTGAACAACTCCTGGGAATTGGTGATGGACAAGGAAGCCTGGTGTGCTACATGCAGTCCATGGGGTTGCAGAGTCGGACACGACTGAGCGACTGAATTGATAATTATATAAGATTTAGACCTAAAATTATAATAACTATCATTTGATAAGTAATTCCTCTATGCCAAACCTTGCACTCTTTTCATACCTTTCTTTGTATTATTCAGTTCAGTTCAGTCGCTCATTCATGTCCGACTCTTTGCACCCCATGAATTGTAGCACACCAGGCCTCCCTGTCCATCACCAACTCCCAGAGTTCACCCAAACTCCTATCCATTGAGTCGGTGATGTCATCCAGCCATCTCATCCTCTGTCGTCCCCTTCTCCTCCTGCCGCCAATTCCTCCCAGCATCAGAGTCTTTTCCAAGGAGTCAACACTTCGCATGAGGTGGCCAAAGTATTGGAGTTTCAGCTTTAGCATCAGTCCTTCCAATGAACACCCAGGACTAATCTCCTTTAGAACAGATTGGTTGGATCTCCTTGCAGTTCAAGGGACTCTCAAGAGTTTTCTCCAACACCACAGTTCAAAAGCATCAATTTCTCGGCGCTCAGCTTTCTTCACAGTCCAACTCTCACATCCATACATGACCACTGGAAAAACCATAGCCTTGACTAGACGGACTTTTGTTGTCAAAGTAATGTCTCTGCTTTTCAATATGCTATCTAGGTTGGTCATAACTTTTCTTCCAAGGAGTAAGCGTCTTTTAATTTCATGGCTGCAATCACCATCTGCAGTGATTTTGGAGCCCAGAAAAATAAAGTCTGACACTGTTTCCCCATCTGTTTCCCATGAAGTGATGGGACCAGATGCCATGATCTTAGTTTTCTGAATGTTGAGCTTTAAGCCAACATTTTCACTCTCCTCTTTCACTTTCATCAAGAGGCTTTTGAGTTCCTCTTCACTTTCTGCCATAAGGGTGGTATCATCTGCATATCTGAGGTTACTGATAGTTCTCCAAGCAATCTTGATTCCAGCTTGTGCTTCTTCCAGCCCAGCGTTTCTCATGATAACATCTTAATTTCAGAGAAGGCAATGGCACCCCACTCCAGTACTCTTACCTGGAGAATCCCATGGACGGAGAAGCCTTGTGGGCTGCAGTCCATGGGGTTGCTAAGAGTTGGACACGACTGAGCGACTTCACTTTCACTTTTCACTTTCATGCGTTGGAGAAGGAAATGGCAACCCACTCCAGTGTTCTTGCCTGGAGAATCCCAGGGATGAGGGAGCCTGTTGGGCTGCTGTCTATGGGGTCGCACAGAGTCAGACTCGACTGAAGCGATAATGAGCAAACTGAAGTTCAGCAACACTAATATACTTGCAATTTTTCACAGAGTTAATAATTACCCTGGGAATGTAGCACATTCTTAGAAACAAGTTGGAAGTATGATCTCAAGAAGAATAGCTTCCATCATGTATTTCAAAGCAGAAAAAAAATTATACAAAGTCATGGACTTGGTCCAAACTTACATTTATCAGGGGAGTAAAGTAAGTGCAAAGAAAGTTTAAGAAATACGTTAAGATTAGACATCTATTTATTATTATTTTTTTATGTTATCCAATGCATATTTTATTTTATTTTTTTAATTTTATTTTATTTTTAAACTTCACATAATTGTATTAGACATCTATTTAGCAGTAGAATCAGAACTAGAATCCAGAATGATTGAAAAATTCTCAAAATCTCTTTTGTTTCCAATACAGTATAAAAAAACCACACATTTTACAGTATTATTTAAATAAAAAACTATGCTTAATACTTAAAAATGTGAATTCCAGTCACACCAAATGTCAAATATAACAATTTTACTTTATTTTCAATTCTGATAGAGCTAAGTTTAAATCAATCACAGAACATTTACATTGTTAGAACAATGTTCTACGTCATTCATGCTTATAGTAAAATAAATATAGTCTCTGGAGAACTGATAATAAGATATGGGTCCTAAAATATATAAATAAATAAATCGATGAATGAGTGAATGAATAAATAACCTTCTGAGAATATCTCTCAAAAAATAAACTTATAAGTTGTAAATTGGGAGAATTTTGATTATTAAAATACATATTTAAGTCTCTTTGTATACACTAAACATTAAAGAATTTAGATTTGGAGGCATTTAATTAAAAATTTAATTTTTAAGAACATAAAATGGAGTATCTCCTAAATTACTGGTTATTAGGAGAGTATGCTTCAAATTACTGGTTTTAAAGATTTAACTTTACAGTTGTCTCATCTTTTGTTTAGCCACATTATCTGACACAAATAGGATTTAAAGAGAAAAATCTTAAAAAATCAGTGTGGCTGAAATCCTTAAGAAAAGAATCCTTCAGGTCAATCCTAAAGAAAATCCTGATGGAATGTTTTTATCTTATTTAAAGCAACAGCTTTGTAAAGAATATAAAATATTTTGACAAAAACATGCTTTGCTGTTTTTGTTGTAGAAAAGTTTCCTAGATATGTAATGGTCCCCAGATCATGGATAGCTTTGTATTCCTATTATGAACAAATCTCATTAGACAAATGTTAAGTGGGCATTGACTACTATAGGGGCCATTCCAACTGGGAATGTCATGTGGAATCTATCACACAGCTGTCTGAAAAACATCAAACGGAAGAATGGAATTTATACATCATAACATATATTAGGTGAAGTAAAATATTAAAAGTCTATTAAAGCAATCTATAATCCAAAATCAGCGGTATTGTTTTGTATATTGTCCTTTGTATAATATACAAAGTAAATACGTATTATTACACTTACTGATGACATAAACTAATAGTCTCCAAATTTTCAATTTGAATCTTGTTTTTTAAAAAAGCTATTTTTATAAGGATTTCTTAAAATCTAATATTCATATAAATAAATAGATGTCCCATTAATTTAGATGTCCCGTTAGGAGGTCATCACTCACTAAACATTACTAAGTATAAGGTAAAAAATAAGATTGGAATATTCTTGATAATTGCAAAGATTCTCAGCAAAACATAAAATTAATTAACCTCCATTTAAAAAAATCATACACTGTGGAAAAGTGAAAATAGTCCCTGCAATGTAAGGGTGGTTCAACATGTGTAAATTTATAATTATGATACACCACATGAATAGAATGAAAGATAAAAATTGTATGACCATCTCTGTAGATACAGAAAAAGCACTTGACATAATACAATATTTTTCATGACACACAACAAATTATATATATATATTAGTAGAAGGAACATATTTAACATAATAAAGCCAAGCATGACATATTCACAGCTACCAGCATACTCAATGGTGAAAGGTTGAGTGCTTTTCTTCTAAGATCAGGAACAAGACAAGGCTGCCTATTTTCACTACTTCTATTCAGGTATTTCACTAACTCCTGTTCTCAGCTCCTAGTACTGCAAGTCCTAGCCAGAGAAATCAAGCAAAAAAAAAAAAAAAAGCATCCAAGTAAGAAAGGACATACAGTTATCTTTGTTGGCCAATGATAAGTGTGTGTGTGTGTGTGTGTGTGTGTGTGTGTGTAGTGTATACATATATAAAATCCTAAGTTCAGTTCAGTTCAGTCGCTCAGTCGTGTCCGACTCTTTGCGACCCCATGAATCGCAGCACGCCAGGCTTCCCTGTCCATCACCAACTCCCAGAGTTCACTCAGACTCACGTCCATCGAGTCAGTGATGCCATTCAGCCACCTCATCCTCTGTCGTCCCCTTTTCCTCCTGCCCCCAATCCCTCCCAGCATCAGAGTCTTTTCCAATGAGTCAACTCTTCGCATGAAGAATGGCCAAAGTACTGGAGTTTCAGCTTTAGCATCATTCCTTCCAAAGAAATCCCAGGGCTGATCTCCTTCAGAATGGACTGGTTGGATTTCCTTGCAGTCCCAAGGGACTCTCAAGAGTCTTCTCCAACACCACAGTTCAAAATCATCAATTCTTCGGCGCTCAGCCTTCTTCACAGTCCAACTCTCACATCCATACATGACCGCAGGAAAAACCATAGCCTTGACTAGACAAACCTTTGTTGGCAAAGTAATGTCTCTGCTTTTGAATATGGGGTTCCAAATTGCAAGTCAATACTTTTAAGGATAGAATTATGTTTGGAAAGATTACTCTGCTATGATCTCAAACAAGTACTCTATGTACAATTTACATAATCCTACCTTAAATAAGTTTTCATTTTTCATGTTCTTTCACATTCTTTTTTTTGGCAACTGGGAGGGCCACCTTTATGGCTTTATCATATTTCAAAGGTCAAATCATCAACACTGGGACACAACACATATTCTAATCTCAACTATTGCCTTTTCATCTACAGTTTATCCCATCCAACTTCTTCACCTGCCATTTCCCAAATATTAGCTGTAATATTCTATTGTAAGACTGTATCTATTATGTCCCACTCCATCCATTGCAGTTGATTGCAAGCACTTTGAAATCAGAAACACCATTTGCTTTCACCATCACAATCCAGTGTCTCTCACGGCTTGGCCAGTTTGGATTCCCTGCATGATATGTTCACGTGTCTCTAGTTTCTTTGTGGTCTTCAGCCCTATATCCTCTAAGTTGGATACCAGCCTCCCCAGTAATTGTGAAATTACGAGTTCCCAAATCCCTATTATGAAAATTAAGATTGTTTGGATTTGAGGAAGCTCAAAATTATTTTAGAAAAAATTTTTGCAACCCAGCCACTGTGGAAACACTCACCTAACTGAACACTGCTTGCTAACTGCTCAAAAAGAGGGGCCGAGGGACTTCAGAACGTTAATGTCACGTGGATCATGGGAACTGGGACAGACTGGACCTATCTAACAAACTATTTTTCAAACAATTAAAAGAAATCACTTCAATTACATTGCCTGGAATGCGTATGTTATTTTTAGTCACAGGTATAATGATATGTCCCAGCAGGTTTTAGAGAAAAATGGGGAGGATCTCCTCGTGACATGCTAGGCATCACAGAGCTCATAAATTAACATTGGATAGAGCAATCAGGCTGGCAAACACTGGCAACATCCTTAATTTCCTAGTTAGAATTCGTTGTGGGTGGGCAGGTCAATCACTGCCGTTTAAATCCTCACACCTGTGTGTCTTCTCCATTTGGCTCACTGACAAATTTAAAAACAAAACAAGACAAGCTTTCCCCCCCCGGAAAAACACAACCTTTGAAATGATAAGTGACAAATTCTACAAAGGAAAGTGCTGTGTTTTGCTGTTCTAACTCCTTCTTAAAAGAGGGATTTATGTTTACTGTAGGAGCACATGTCTCCACATACTGATGAGTTCTCAGGTGCAGTGTCACTGAACTTGAGAAAAGCAAAGCTTGCAAAATGGAGCAAAGTAGTTAAGTAAAACTGCTGCAGATTGTAACCACCTGCCTCCGTCTGGCTCAGGGAGCGCTGAAAGTACATGGCCAAGTTCTTAGAAAACACACCCACCAGTACTCCCACCCTCAGAGAATACCGATGCGTGAAGTGGCTCGTAAACCTCAATTTCACTGTTTATCTCTTCTCGTGAGAGAAAGATCAGAGTGAAGATTCATTCTTAGAGTGTGTGAGTGTGTGTTGCTTCAAACAAAGTAGTTTAAAGAAACTTAAGAAATAGATACTGAAAACTGTATTAATCATGTACTGTATCTGAGTTATTACTGCTAGAATGCAAGCTTTATGAAGGCAGGCATTTCTCTGTTGTGTTCACTGCTATATCCTCAAAGAAAAATGCATAGCTTGTGGTAGATACTTGATGAATATTTGGTAGAATAACTGAGTGTATGTACGATTATCTATTAATCAATGCCTTTCTGTACTTGTACTCAGTAGCCCATAAAAATTCAAAATAATCCCTCCTACCATGTGCCAGGTATCTTCATGTACGTTATTTAATGCTCATACGAGTTTATTACACAGGAGTTCTAATTTCTTATTCTACAAATTAACAGAATGAGACTGAATAGTTGTTCCAAGATTTGTCAAAGGTTATCTAGTAAACATCAGATTTTAACCTTGAGCCACTAGATGGTGTTTATACTATGTAGATGTTACATATATTGTGGCTCCTATTTTGAATCTATTGCGTTTTGTTTATTTCTTCCACTAATGACTGTTCTGTGTGTTTTTTTTCCCCTATTCCTTATCAGTTATTTGCTCATTTATAATTTATAACCACTTACTTTCACAGGGAATGAGAAGTGCATTCTAGAATCTTCACCAAAAGGATTGGAAGGGCTGGCTGGTATCTGAAACTGAAACCAAAGCAATGGGGCTGAAGGCTCAGAAAGGTGCTCTCTGATCCCTCATGACTTGTGACAACTGATAACATGGAAGTGTTGCCTGAAAGGCAGGATAGCGGAGACACAGTAGAGGAAGAAACACACACATATTCCTTTATACGTATATATAAATCCGACATGTAAAACCTGAAACATAGACAAAGCAGAGAGAATAGTATAATGAAACTATTGTATCTATCACTCAGCTTCAGCAATTATCGAGCTATGGCCAATCTTGTTCCATCTATTCCACCTCTCCTTTCTCCTTTGTCCTGGATTACTATGAATCACATTTCCAACTTTATATCATTTCATCTACAAATATTTCAGCATATAACTAAAATTAAGGCATTCCTTAATATAATTAAATATCCAGACATTTTCTATGTTTATCATATTTGTTTAAGCTTATTTGAATCAGGATCTAGATCAGATCCACATGTTGCAAATGGTTGATATAGTTAGAACTCTCTTTTGATCTTTAGGTTCCCCCACCCCGTTTTTTTTTTTTTTCTTTCTCTTCATGATTTTTTTTTTTGAAAGACTAATTATTTTGTCTTGTAGAATATTCTACCCATCGGATTTTGCAGTTTCTTCCAGAAATGTCACTTACCATGTCCTTTGTTCCTGTACGCTGTTATTTAAAACTGGAGGCTTAATCAGATCAGGGCTGGATGTTTTGCAAGCAAGGTTTCTAAGTATTGGGAGCTTGTCGGGTAGCTCTCTAATTTGTGTCAGCAGCCACTGATGCTGCCTAAATCCATTACTGCGTTAGGGGGTGTTGCAAAGTGGGAATCTCCCCTGTGTCAGTTCTTACTTACTAGTGAGAATGTGTCCACAAAGAGAACCAACACTCATCATCTCATCTGTGCAGATCCTGGCAACTGGTTTATATCGGAAAGGAAAGACAATAGCTAGGTCACTGCAACCAAGACAACAGGTTGAGGGTGAAGTGAAGTACAGTGAAAGTCACTCAATCATGTCCAACTCTTTGCAACCCCATAGACGATACAGTCCATGGAGTACGGCCAGGCCAGAATACTGGAATGGGTAGCCTTTCCCTTCTCCAGGGAATCTTCCCAACCCAGGGATCCAACCCAGGTCTCCTGCAATGCAGGCAGATTCTTTACCATCTGAGCCACCAGGGAAGCCCAAGAATACTAGAGTGGGTAGCCTTTCCCTTCTCCAGGGGATCTTCTCAACTCAAGGATCAAATCCAGGTCTGCTGCATTGCAGACAGATTCTTTACAGCTGAGCTACCAGGATAGTTCAAAATCTCCTTAGCAGAGGATGGTTAGTGAAAGGTGCCCATATTAATAATTATGCCAGAGAAATATATATAAACTTGGTAAGTCCTGGGCAAGCTAGAACACAGGGAAAATGTATGTATAATTCATTGCTGATTTATTTAAAAACACAATTTATTTTTCCATTACAGAGCATATGGAGAAGGAAATGGCAACCCACTCCAGTATTCTTGCCTGGAAAATCCCATGGACAGAAGCCTGGTGGGCTACAGTCCATGGGGTTGCAAAGAATCGGACACAACTGAGTGACTTCACTTTCACTTTCTATACAGCATATATATGTTGGGCATAAGAAATATTCAAGTGTGGCTATTTCCTGGTTCCTGCCCTTACAGAGATTTCTGAGAAAAATGCTAATTCAGAAGAACACTCAGAGGTTTGAAGCCAAGAAAACATAAAGAGTTGAAAGTGTTTTAAGTTGCTCTGATCACATCCTATTTGTCAGAATTCAGGCACAAGCTTTGCTGTCTCAACCAAAGGGAGGCTGGGAACTAACCTGGCTATTCGCTGAGAAGGAAGTATATTAGAGATAATAAACAATTAGGCAAATTTTTATTCAACATGCTGTTTTTGTGGTGAAAGAAAATAAGTTTTGAATATGGAATTTATTAAAGACAGTCATATGGATATGTACATACAAGTTCATAAGACAATTATATGCATATGTACATGTTAGTTCATGATGTTAATTTCAGTTTATTTCAGGCAGAACTCAGATACACAGTTTCTTTCTAAAGCTTAATTACCCAGCCTCATATTTTACAGTGTAAGGGCTATTGAGGCAGTTAGTAATATAAATTTGCTAATCTGTCAGGGGCATGGATGAATTCCAATTAAAAACTGAATTTATTTGATCATGAGGAGAAAAGCTTAAAATGAAGGAAAAATATTTTTGTGAACTTGCAATTTCCCAATTTTCTATTTCACTTTGTCGATATGGGAATTTTCTTTTTTTTGTTTGTTTGTTTATCTGATTTTGAGTTTAAATCAGAAGTAAATTTTTGTTTTACAAACTTTATACACTTACTAGCTTCAAATTCCCATCTCTGTATTGCAAAACACTTAACATGATTTAAGTTCAATAGGAGTAGCCTTTAAATGCTAGGTCTTTGGAATCAATGCCAGGAAAGGACATGGGAGATTCTCATTTCAGCTGAAATGGCTAGGTGGATCGTTCATCTTATTTGAAATTGGAGTTGGGTAGGGTAGTTATTACAAGTGTGTTCTATCAACATCACGTTGCCTTCTTGTAATGTTTTATCAAAAGGTGTATATTAGATTCAATGTGACTCAATGTCTGAGAAGAGGCAAGGGAAAGAAGGAAAGGGTGTTGATTGATAAGTGAGGTCTCACTACAAAAACCTATGGTCCGTTCTCATAATGACAGTACCTCAGCTGCTATGCTCCAATTTGAAAACCAAAATTATTGTAGAACTGGGAATATTTCTCAGCTCATAGTAGATTGATATGTAACTGCTTGTGGGAATAGCAATAAATCACACAGATCAGAAGGTCCACATGTTAATAGCTTAAAAATGATTGGAATATTTTCTTTCATTTTAGACAAAAGTCTCTCTGGAGTATATACAGTGTAATAGAAGCAAGTAATTTCGTCCACATACAAATTGTTCTGTGTTTTACATTCAGACTTCGAAATCCCTGCTTAACATTTCCTTTCAGGTCTAATTCACAAGCCTGGCATTTACAAATTTAAGAATCAAATTGCAGATCATTTTAAGCTGTATGTTAGATTGAATTGTAAACTCACTGTGAATGGAGCCAGCACTGAGGTTCCCAGTATATATTTGTTCACACAGGAGAAAATAAAAGTAGGCTTTTTGATTCAACCCCTCTGTTTAATTAAATAGGAAATATAATATTATAAGATTGATTGAAGGATGCAAACTGATTTTAAGTGAATATTCATCATTTCCTCCCACTGATACACACTTAACTTGGGTTAGGTGATACACTTCATGAGATTTTAATCTGCCTGTAATTTCATACCTAGAATACTTCAGAAAACTTATATTCTGTGTATGTTTCACTCTCAGAGGGAGATGGGAAACTAAACCCATAATGAGGTAAATAATCAAATTAAATATCATAATACATTCAATCCCCAGGTCCCTCTATTCTCGTAGACCTAGCCAACTTCTGAACTACAGAAAAATGCTATCACTGTATTTACAAAGGATGGAACATTATATACACTGCTTAAAAATTTGAAAAATCAACTCTAATACTCCTATATAAATTGTTGGCATGGATTATATTAAGAAATGCCAGAAAATGTTGATAAATTATTGAACTCAATTTTGCAGCTAAGCTCTGAATTATCCTAGAACCAAGTGTGCAACCGTTTCTAAGTGGGTATCTAAGAAATAAGATACATAAAATACCCTCAAAATTATTTATTTGCCTTCCTCATTCTTTTGGTGGGAATTTTAAGTGAATGAAATGGCAACTCATTCCAGTATTCTTGCCTGGAGAATCCCATGGACAGAGGAGCCTGGCAGGCTGTAGTTCGTGGGATCGCAAGAGTTGGACACGACTTAGCACTATATTTTCTTTTTCTTTTATTTTCTTATGGATGTCTGAGTAATTTCTCCAAATTATTTAACTATATAACTTTTAATTTTAGAGGAAGAGAGAGAGAAATCAGTTTATCCTTAGAATTTTTGTGTATCACACAAAATAAATGGGCAAAGGCTTCCAAGGAGTGTATTAGATCCCTCCTTCCTCCATAATCAACTAAGTGGCTTATCTCATTATTAAACCTTAACTACAGCAAGAAAAAATTATTATCTGTAGATAATTGTATATTAAGTGGATAGAGTCTTGTATCACAGGGCCAACTTCCATTCAGGACGGTAGCTATACAGCGCACTGCTACTGCAATGTGGCCAAAGTGTACTGCAGGCTGAAGCAAGACCAGATAGGTAATTTGAATTATTTCTTGTAACTGTGTCTTACAAAATATCTTGACACTCTTTAATGTGGTAGCTTATAAAAGAATTCTAATGCATTTTTTATGCACTGGTGGAATTTGAATAATGAAGATAAAGAGCCTGCTCTAGAATCAAAGGACTGCATGCCAAGATTTTATTTTCTTGGGCTCCAAAATCACTAAGGATAGTGAGTGTAGCCATGAAATTAAAAGACACTTGCTCCTTAGAAGAATGCCTATGACAAACCTAGACAGCACTTTAAAAAGCAGAGACATCACTTTGCTGACAAGGCCTGTATATTTAAAGCTATGAGTTTTCCAATAGTCATATACAGATGTGAGAGTCATATACAACACTAAAAGAAGGCTGAGTGCCAAAGTATTGATGCTTTAAAATTGTGGTGCTGGGAAGACTCTTGAGATTCCCTTGGACTACAAGGAGATCACATCAGTCAATCCTAAAGGAAATGAGCTCTGAATATTCATTGGAAGGACTGGTGCTGATGCTCCGATATTTTGGTAATCTGATGCGAGAAGCTGACTCATTGGGAAAAAACCCTGATTCTTGGAAAGACTAAAGGGAGGAAGAGAAACGGGAGACAAAGGATGAGATGGTTGGATAGCATCACTGACTCAATGGAAATGAATTTGAGTAAACTCTGGGAGATAGTAAAGGACAAGGAAGCCTGGCGTGCTGCTGTCCATGGAGTTGCAAAGAGCCAGACATGACTTAGCAACTGAACAACAACAGAATACCAAAACTTAAGCCAGGAATTTGGAGGCTGCATTGATGCCACGACTGGTAGATCTCTTTATTGGAATGGAGCCTCAGTTTATAAAGATAATGAAAACTACATGTGAAAACTTTTGTAAGCCATTTATGGGTTATGGAATTTATCTTTAAGAAAAAGGACAAATATAGATGCTTGAGTAGTAGGTGATATGATGAGAGCAATGTTTGCAGAAGATTAATCTGGCAGGTATATGCAAATCATGTTGGAACAGAGAGGGCTATTACCTCTTAGAGATTAGTAAAACGTTTTACTAAAAATTGAGTGAAAAGGGAATTATACTCAATATTTTGTATTAACCTGTAATGGAAAGGAATCTAAAAAAGAATATGTATATATATTCATATTCACTTTACTGTATACCTGAAACTAACACAACATTTTAAGTCAACTTAACTTCAATAAAAAAAAAAAAAATCAAGTGAAGGAAACATTTCGTATTGGTCATAAGAATGAAAAGAATAGTCCAAATGTGAGAAATATAATTAAAGAAGTTTACAACACTAAATGGCTTAATGGAATTTTAATTTAGATTTGACAATTCCATATGTTTATTAAGCCTCTATTATCAGAAAAGTATACTGGTGTAGGGGCTTCTGAGATGGTTCAGACAGTAAAGAATCTGCCTGCAATGCAGGAGACCTGGGTTCATTCCCTGCATCAGGAAGATCCCTTGGAAAAAGGAATGGCAACCCACTCCAGTATTCTTGTCCAGAGAATTCCATGGACAGAGGAGCCTGGCAGGCTTCAGTCCATGGGGTTTCAAAGAGTCTTTGCATGGGGTTGCAAAATGACTAACGCTTTTTACAGTTTCATACGGTTGTAGACAGAAATAGTAAACATTAAGAAATGAAATAACTGCAATTAAACACACGTGCTCTAAAAAGAAAACTATTTGGTTTAAATCTTGCTTCAACAATTTTCTATTGAGGAACACAGAGCAAATTACATGATCTTTCTGAGGTTCTCTTTTCAACCATAAAATGAAATAACTGCCTACCTACTAGATTTATTGTGAGGATTACAGTTATTAAGAAAGGTCGTTCATGTAAGTGCTTGACATACGTGTTCGGGCTAACTTGCTTCAGTTGTATCCAACTCTTTGTGACCCTAAGGGCTGTAGCCCACCACGTCCTCTATCCATGGGAGTCTCCAGGCAAGAATGCTGGAGTGGGTTGCCATTCAGGGATCCTCCTACTCGAGGATTTAACCCATGTCTCTTATGTCTTCTGCATTAGCAGGTGGGCTCTTTACCACTAGCACCACCAGGGAAGCCCGCCTGACATATGATGTCTCAATACATGCTAGTAACTGTAATTACTGCTGTTGTGGTGGTGATGATTATCTTGCTGTGTTTTAGAGGACCTGCTAGACAATTCATTTAAGGGCAATATTTGAGTATGGTTTAAGATATCCTACTGAGTTATTGTAGAGGCTGCTTAGAGACATATGACTAAAGTCTAGGGATGATTCACAGCCTGAAATATGGAACTGACAAGAATTAAAATGAGGTAAAAGTTCATATCATAGGACTGAATATCTTTTACTAGAATGAGGTAAAATAAAAACAGAAGAAGTCAAACTTCTACTTTGTTTACACAATAAGAGTGGTTAAATCACAATCACTAGGAATTGAGACAATCTACAATGGAAACACTGAGAGACTGTATTTTCTTGGGCTCCAAAATCACTGCAGATGGTGACTGCAGCCATGAAATTAAAAGACTCTTGCTCATTGGAAGAAAAGCTATGACAAAACTATACAGTATATTTTAAAGCAGAGACATGACTTTGCCAACGAAGGTCCATCTAGTCCAAGCTATGGTTTTTCCAGTAGTCATGTACAGATGTGAGAGTTGGACCATAAAAAAAGCTGAGTACCAAAAAATTGAAGCTGTTGAACTGTAGTATTGAGGTCTCTTGAGAGTCTCTTGGACTGCAAGGAGATCCAACCAGTCCATCTTAAAGGAAGTCAGTCCTGAATATTCATTGGAAGGACTGATGCTGAAGTTGAAACTCCAATACTTTGGCTACCTGATTTGAAGAAGTGACTCATTGGAAAAGACCCTGATGCTAGGAAAGACTGAAGGCAGGAAGAGAAGGGGACAACAGAGGATGAGATGGTTGGATGGCATCACCGACTTGATGGACATGAGTTTGAGTAAGCTCCGGGAGTTGGTGATGAATAGGGAAGCCTGGTGTGCTGTGGTCCATGGGGTCACAAAGAGTTGGACACAACTGAGCGACTGAACTGAACTGACTCTTATGCAAGGAATACAGAAACACATAAAGAAGGCTGAAGGCTGAAGAATTAATGTTCTTGAACTGTGGTATTGGAGAAGACTCTTGAGAGTCCCTTGGACTGCAAAGAGATCAAACCAGTCAATCTTACAGGAAGTCAAGCCTGAATATTCATTTGAAGGGCCTGTGCTGAAGTGAAGCTCCAATACTTTGGCCACCTGATGTGAAGAGCTGACTCATTAGTAAAGACCCTGATGTTAGGAAAGATTGAAGGCAGGAGAAAAAGAGGATAAAAGAGGATGAGATGGTTGGATGGCATCACTGACTCAGTGGGCATGAGTTTGAGTAAACTCCAGGAGATGATGAAGGACAGGGAAGCCTGGTGTGATGCACTCCATGGGGTGGCAAAGAGTTGGACACAACTGAGCAACTGAACAATAATGTGCCAAAGTAGTAGAATCCATTTCTTAAAGGGGCCAAGATACTAACTTTTTATTTACCCTTAAGAATTCAGGAGTTACGGTTACCGACTAGTCGGAAACCCCCATGTAACTTTACAGTTGACCCTCAGTATCCAGAGTTCAGCACCCACATATTCAATCAACTCTGGTTGTGCAGCACTGTGGCACATACTGTAGTACATATTTACTGAAAGATATCCACATATAAGTGGACCCACATGGTTGAAATGTGTGTTGTTCAAGAGTTAACTTTAAGGTTTCCTGAAGAACTTTATACGGAGTGCTAGTTCCACCATATATTTAATTTAGAAAGTTATAATGACCTGTTATGTTTTCAATGTCCATTAAAAGATACAGAAAGTCATACAGGAATCATGTTTACTAGATTTGAACCAGAATTCCCCAAAGTTATATAAATAAATCGTGCCCTCTTCCCTCTACTATCTATTAGCATTCTGAGGAAGTTATATTACAACTGACACACTTTCTACATTTATTGGTCAGAATCCTTTTGAACTCAAATAGCCAAAGCATGCAGGTATCACCTTATTTTATCCTCTACAAGAAGTAGACAAATGCCTCAGGTACTCTCAAATTTCACTGAAATTTACCATTAATCCCAGGATAGATCTGTTAATTCTTATTTTCTTTGTCTTTCTGGTTAAATGCGAGCTATGACCTTGAACACATCTCTTCAGGCCTACATGGCAGACCTTTGTCTTAAGTTTCTTATCCCTGATGAATCCAGACAAACTGATCCTCCCTCATTTGCTCTGTGGACAAAATAGAAAGAGAAAGCTGAGGCAAATGTGCTAAATTGTAAGGTACGTGTATATTTCAGCATGTTTAAATCTCTGACCTAGAGATGCAAGTCAGATCACACAGCAAGAAGCACTGCTTTCTGCACAGGACCAGTCCTACTTAGCCTCTGTCGTGGTACAGGGATAACTGCATTTGCAACTGATTTTCTCTCTGGGAAGCAACCACAGCATCCTTTCTATTCTAAAATTTTTCTCTGACACCTTGAAGGTATTACAAGAAAGCTAGTGTCAACCCTGATCCCTGCTGCTTTGTAGAATAGATTTTCCTTGGAGCCAAGGATAAGAACAACAGCAATGCATGGGAAACATTTCAGAATGAGAGTATTATACTACTCACTCAACTCTGACCGAGCAGATGTAGGGAGAAAATATATTAAAAAATAGACAATAGAGCTAAAAAGGCCTTCATGTTGCTCAAAATAACAACCACCTTCAAAACTCTCTGGGTTGCATACCCTAGAATTATACAAGTGCTATATTAGCCAAATTGTTTCATAAAAATATAATAAAGTTTTAGAGAGGCATAAAATTTTGCATTACCTTTAGAAACACAAAAAAGTAATCTGGTGCTGCTGTGACAGTTACTACAACTGCAAGTGATGTTATAAGATAGAAGTCAACAACAATAGTCTTGTTTTTCCATTTCCTAGTGAATTTTCAATACATCGGCATATTTTATTTCAGGTGGGTGTGCACGTGCCTCTGTGGGCCTGTGTACGTACCTAGCCCATATTAAGCAATAAATAAGTAGCACTTGTTATTATGAAAGCTGCTAAAAACTTTAGAATCCTGTAGTAATAGTGTGGGGACCACTTTGAAAAGATATAAAGCTTTGTCACTGTCAAGTTTATTATGGAATATTGTTAATAAAGGGATTTTAAAAGTTACAAGGAACTACGGCAATACAGTCTTGCACAACAAGTCAAGTTTAAATGCTATAAGGCAGATTTGGATATCAGATTCATAGATTGGTCTCAGAAGCATTTGATGTTATTGACAACTATATCTTTAATAGATTTCTTCATTGTTATTCTAAATATTACCACAAACTAACTCCAAGTAGTCTATATGATTGAAGTATGGGAAAACAAGCACCTTGACTGCATTTGGTAAATTATATAATCTGACAGTCTTTGACACAATAAAGCCTCAAATGCCTTCAGTATTCAAATCACTAAAGAAATAATGATCGCTAGATCATGTTTTTTTAAATGTACTAAGGGTTTTTCTGCAACTATTTACATGGTAGAACACAATGAAGTGGTTTTCAACCTGATGTGTTATGATTAGATTTGTGAGAATCTCTCGGGTGTGGTAAGTGGGGGTGGCGGCGGAGGGCGGGGGGTGGGGGGGGAGGGGGGAGGGGAGAGGGGAGGGGAGGGGGGAGGGGAGGGGAGGGGGGTGGGGGGGGAAGATTAGAGGCATGCCAACCAAAATTAGAAATGCTTTTTGGCTTCATTTAGTTGATTTAAAGTAAGAAAATTAACAATACTTATTTAAACTAAGGCTTACTAAACAGAAAGTCCAGGAACAAGCCTGGTAATTAAATTAAAAAGAAATAAGTTTTATCAGATAGAAAAAATGTGGTTAAAAGTAATAGAAAAGCCAACTCAAATTAACTTGAATAGTGTAGTTATAATATACTACCTCGCAAAGCCATAGGTCCAGAGGCAGAGCCACACCTGGCATCATATTGCCAGAATGTTCTCACTTCTCTGTGATTTTCTTCGCTCTGTTTCCTTCCTTCCATTTGCCTCATTTTCATTTTGCTAGCAAGATGGCTGAAGCAACTCCAGGAATCACATTCAGATAGTACATGAGTGGTAAGGCACTTCAGTTGTGTCTGATTCTCTGTGGCCCTATGGACCGTGGCCCACCAGGCTCCTCTGTCCATAGGATCCTCCAGGCAAGACTCCTGGAGTGCATTGCCATGTCCTCCTCCAGGGAATCTTCTCAACTCAGGGATCTAACCCACGTCTCCTGCATCTCCTGCATTGGCAGATAGGTTCTTTACCACTAGTGCCACCTGGAAAGCCCCATATTTCAGATACAGCAGAGGTATAATGAGATCATCTTTTTTAGTATCCTTTTATGACTGAGAAAAACCTTTTCTAGAAGCCCCCACTCCTGTTTTTCTTCATTTTGTCCTCAAGTTTCATGGAACAGAATTGAGTTGGTGAGTTACATGTTCACACCCATAGAAGTCACGACAAAAGGAATGGGATTACTATAATTGGCTTTGACCAAAACCAAACTGTGTATAGGGTACTGCTCCCTGATATAGCATCACTGAAAAAATGGAATTCTGGTAGCATGGAAAGAAGAAGGAATTGATGAGTAGTGAATCAACAATGTCTGCTATCTCCTGTCATAAAAAGTCAACTAATATTTATCAACGTTGGAAAATAGTGCTTAATCTGGAAAGCTCTTTCTCCCTTTTTAAGATGTCTATTTTTCCTTGGATATTTTTTTCCTTCTAAAGCAGAAATGTTGATAGTGCATGGAAAATTCAATCAAATATAACCATTCTAAGATAAAACAGTATGCATGTCAGTTTCTGCCCACTACTTTAGGTGTGATATTATGAGAAATGTAATAGAAAGTTAAGGCAGTGTAATATATAAGACCTCAGTTCTATGCAAATAATGGCTATTTAATTGAGTTCTATCTGAAATTTAAGCTGAGATATGGCTCTTTTTTTTTCCAAGTTGTTAACTGAAATTTGTTCTTAACTTTTCCTCACTAATCATCTTTAATCTCAACCCACTACTCCCTCTGACATATTAATTAACATATCCTCTCAAATGGAAAATAGTGAATGAACTCAAAATCAAGTTGACTTATTAAAATTAACAGTGACTGTACATGGAATTTGAGAACAATGGTAACATACATTCAGATTTCTAATATGATTTTTGGCTATTTGAAAAGCAGTATTCCTCTTGAGTATGCCCTAAAAGCATAGTGACATGTGTAAGTGATTTATTTGATATTTCAGTGTTTATGATAGAATAGCCTCCCTGATAGCTTAGCAGCTAAAGCGCACACCTGCAATGCAGGAGACACAAGAGGCATGGGTTCGATTCCTGATCGGGAAGATCCCCTGCAAGAGGCCATGGCAGCTCACTCCAGTATTCTTGCCTGGAGAATCCCATGGACGGAAGAGATTGGCAGGCTACAATCCAAAGGGCTGCAGAGAGTCAGACATGACTGAGCAACTAGGCGCGCAGTTCAGCAACAAAATAAAGATGCACAGTAATATCTGAATATGACTTGTATAAAGTAATTCACTTCAGACTAAATAATATTAACTCGAACAAAAGGAACAACATTCAATAACAAATATGATTCGGGGCATTACAACAAAATGTAGTTAAGATGGACAACTGAAGATAGGAAAGAAGAAGAGAGGAGAAACAAAGGAGAGAAGGAAGAATGGATGGAGGAAACGGGGTGGGAGGGAGGAGGAGAAGCAGGAGGGATTTCATTTAGTTATGTCAAGTTAATTGTGAAGGTGCTCTGGCACATAAAGTTTGATATCATGAAGCCTCACTAAATTGTTATTTGTATATATTTTGAATGCTTGGAATCAATCAATCAAATAATAAATAAATTGTTTCCCCCCAAATTATCCACTGCATTCATATTTCTTACTATTCAACTGAGATTCCAGATTAGAAATAAATAACTCAAATGCTGATAGTGAAAACCAGAGCGAATGAGAGGGAAATGAAGATACTACTTAATGTGCCAGTTTCCTGATCACTGTCAAATAAAATTATAGGGCAAGCAACTGACCACAAAGTACAAAAAGTACGCAAAATATCTTCATACAACAGGATCTCATTATTCATCACTCAGTTAATTATTCATTGTCAAGTTCTTTCTTCCTCTTTAGTTAATGTATTCCTCTAGTAGCTTTAATGATCACTCATATCTGCTACCTCTATTGCCCCTCAACCTACTATGGGCTTTTATCAATTTCCAAGACATGTAGTATTGAGAGAATAAAAAAGGTATTGAGATTTAAATACTATGAAATACTATTAAAAAAAATAGTATTTAGATCAATAAAAAAATGTTTAATCAGATAATCAAAAAATATCTGATTAGAAGGACAGAGGCTTCGTGTGAATAAAACTTATACTCTCTATAAAGATGTCTAGATTATTAAAAGATCAGCTTTCCAGTCAATATTTTTTTCATTTTTTTTCCAAGTAATCCATATTACAAAGGCTAAGCCCAACTGCAACTATGTGGTTGACAATTAAAAAGAATGTTTCAGTGGAGACAAAGTAAATAAAATGTCTGAAAACACCTTGGAGGAGACTTTTCCTTTGCCTGACAGCTGGCCACATCTGAAAATATTTGGTTTTCCTCAGTGTCAAAGGGATGCCTGGAATGTTTTATTAATGAATCAATCATGACGGCAAAATCAGAACCTGGAATTTATTTTACTACACTAATTGTCCCTCTGAAAAGCAGTTACTGCTCATTTTGGTGAGCTCATAAAAATTCCCTTTGTACAGAAAGGAGACTATTTTGGGCCCAAACTGTTGGTCTATTGTAGCATAAATGTTTTATTATTTTACCTGAGGAAGAACAGAAATAAAAAACAAGTTAAATACTGATTGCCTCTCATATAATCCCTGCCTTGAAGTCACAGACCATGACCAGGATAAGATACCTAAATATACTCTTAATGGAATAGAGGGAGATAGATCGTTGCCTGGAGGAGAAACAGATTAACTGTGTGTACATCAGACAGGGCACAAAAGCATAAACTCAAATTCTGCATAAATCCAAACCATTTCCAATTAATATTAGGGCATTCAGTAGATACTCTGTGATATCAGGAAAAAACAAAGCTTAGCATTTATTTCTTCATGGATAGAAACCATATTTTCCAATAGAAATCATATCTTCTGAAACAGGAAAGATTTGCTTGAATAATCATACAAGCCTTGTACTCACTCTAGAGCACTATATGTCTGACTGACAATTTAGCTTATGTGAGGAAAATCTGGGCATACTTATGAGGCAATCCTATTTCCATACTGTTTATCATACTCAGGGCAGTTTAGGGCACAGAATGATGACAAGCAGCCAGTTAAACAGAGATTAGTGTGCTAGTTGAGCAATAACTCAAATTCAAGTGAACCTGAGCCCCTAAAACCTAAACTACCAAATTTACTCTATCTTTTCTGCTCTGGTTCATTGTTCAGTTTTAGGGAGAAGAAAGCAAACTGAATCCTCAGAGCATCCCTACTGAAAAACATGAATTGATTTGAGTTTTCTAATATGATGTTAGCCAAGACTTTTCTGACTAAGGTTTTAATATTCTCAGTACTAGCATAATAATACCTATTATATGAAGAAATCCTTCTCATGGGACTTGAAAAATATTTTGGATATTTGAAAGCTTACAGTGAATGATGTTGGATTCGTGATCTCCGAAGAAGAAGATTTAGCTTCTGGACCAGGGGCCAGGCTTGATCATTCAAGACTTTTGCGTAGCAGAGTTTTATTAAAGTATGAAAAGAAACACAGAAAGCTCCTGACATAGGCATCAGAAGGGGGATGGAGAGTGCCCGCCTCGCTCGTCCTAGCAAGGGAATTATACACTTTTTTAATTGGTTATTATAATAAATCAAAGGAATATCTCAAGGCTGTAAAGATCTTACTAAACCCACTCCCACAGTCTACATTTTAAGATGATAGGATTAGAACTAACAAAAGAAAGATCTTACCAGACCCACTCGCATAATATACATTTTAAGACAACAGAATTAGTCAGAAGGTTTTCAGAAAGGAGAAGCTGTCCTCAAGCAGGATACATTGTTGTTATATACACTTAGCATAGAGTTAAACTGAGTTGTTTGTTGTGTAAGCATCACTTCTGGGCTTAAAGAAAAAAACTTTTTATGTGACTAAGGAATGTAGGGGGATAAAAGGCATTTGTGCTTTACTCCTCCTTGAGAATTCCAGACCCCTATCTCCTCTTTGAGAGCCCCAGACCCCTTTCACCTCCTCAGGGACCCTGGACTTCTTATCAACCTGCCTAGGAATTGATTCTCTCATAGTCACAGCAACTATTTTAAGAGTGCTAACACTACTTGATCATGCCAGGCTTGCTCTCTGGCACTTGGAGATTTCATGCAGCTTAATGAACTCAACCAAACCAAAGTTCAAGTGTCCTTTTCCAAAGGAGTTGTCAAGCAGAGCAAAGTAGACTCTTAAACTCATGAATCTCCACTTCAACAAGGGGTCAATGGAGAGTTCTACCTGACATCTCTGCATGGCTAACTCATGCATCAAGAGCCTGAAGCAATATCATTTTTGGAAGGCAGCTATGCTAACCACTATAACATTGACACTTCAGCATTTCTTAACACTTTCCACTGTGTCTTGTTGCAACCATATATACTAGCTATTAAATGTGCTGTAGATGCCGTGTTACATTTTGGTGCGGAATACTTTAAAATAAGCATTACAGTCTGAAGCCTAAAATAAAAAGAGCAACTTGGAAAGGAGCCTGACTGCGAGTCAAGAGTGTATAATAACAGACTTTGTAAACACATCAACAGGACTTTGTATCTTGTCTGGGTAACAGAAACACTAAGCTACCCACCAACCACTGTCTACAGTGAGTAGTCATAAAGCAGTTTTTCAGATAGGATTACTTCTGATCCACAGTTGTAGTTATTTAAATTTTATCTAAGGAAAGTTGTATATGTTTATTTTATCATGGGCAGGGTAAAAGTGATGCTATCTTTCCTTCTATGTAAATTACCTTAGTTTATTTTTACCTTAAAATTATTATTCTGATAGGCTATTTTGTAAAACACCAGTTCAGAAAGATGATATAACCAGAACTTAAGTGGCATCAGGAAAATCCTGGCCCGAGTAAACTGGAACTGAATTCCAAACATAACTACGTAGGGCAAAGGCCTGAGATTTCTTAAGTTGAGCAAAGCAAGAGCATATTTATTTCAGTAGTAGAAATTATAGAAGAGAAGGCCTTAAGATTGCTCAAAAGTCGTAAATCAGTCCAGAGAAGCAAAAGCATAGGGAAGAGACAGATCAAAGCTGAGACAGGATGAGTTCAAGATTCAGGAGGAATAGCTCAATCATCAGTGAGTAATCAGAATAAATGTAGAGGAGTCTATAACTCCAAAAGTGTTATAAGAGGGGTATTTCAGCAGGGAGGTTATGAGGTAGTGATCTTGGAGAATCATACATTTTGTTTATTTCTAACATTTTTCACTATTTTTCCTTAATGACTAGGAAAAGTTTTAGACAGCAAACAATAAATGAATATCAAGCTTTTTTTTCTTTCTTTTGATTTTAGCTAAAGTTTAGAGTTCATATATGGGATTAAAGTTAAGTTTTGGATTAGATAGTTTCACTTTCTATTAATAGTAAATTTTTTAATCCAAAGATATCTGCAAATCTCACTAACTCAAATAGAAGAATCTTTTAATTAATCTAGAATGAATCTGAGCAGTCACAATAAAGATTAAATAATTTTGACCAAAATTTTGAACCATTTTGAATCATTACTACTGATCAGCAGTAACACTTTCTACTCTTATTGACTTTTTAAAAATATTGTATTCATTTTTAATTGAAGGATAATCACTTTACAATGTTGTGTTGGCTTCTGCCACACATCAATAATGCATCAGCCATTGGTAAGTATATCTATCCATCTATCTATCTATCTATCTATCTCCCCTCTCTCTTGAACCTCCCTCCTACCTCCCACCCTCTAGGTTGTCACAGGGCATGAAGTAGCCTGGACACATATACATTACCATATGTAAAATAGATAGCCTGTGGGAATTTTGCTGTGTGACTCAGGGAGTTCAAACACGTGCACTGTGACAGCTCTTACTGGCTTTTTAAATGTTGGACTTAATTTGAAAATGTGTTCATTTAATTCAAAACATATTGCTTGGTGCTTACTATGTGCTTCATGATGTTCTATTATTGTATGTGCCAGGGGATAAATAAATAAGAAACACCAATATTTTTGGCTCCTGGAACTAATATTCTAGTAAGAGGAAAAAGAAAGAAAAGCATAATATATTATTAAAATATATTATAGGTTCTAAGGTGATAAATACTCTGAAAAAAAATAATGGGATGTGACACTGTGGAGAATGCACAATAGACATCATTGTGAAGGCAAAACTTGAATAAAGGTTTAAAGGATGCAAGCAAGTTAACCAGATGGATACCTGGGGAGACTGTTTCAGAAAGAGGGAACGAATGAGTGAAAACACCCTAAGGCAAGAGAAAACGAAGTGTTTTCCAGGACAGTAAATCACTCCCAGGTCTGAGCACAGTGAGCAAAGGCAAGGATGGAAGGGCAGGGCGAGGAGGAAGCAGTGCGAGCAGGTCACGGAGGTGCGGGGAGACCACGAGGAAGAACAGCTTCTGACTGCATGAGGGTCATGGAGGTGCGGGGGGACCACGAGGAAGAACAGCTTCTGACTGCATGAGCTGGGCACTTACTGCAGGGTTATGAACATGGTCAGATTCGTATTCTAAAAGGACTAATTTTTTTTAAACAGTCAATTATTCTATTTTCCAGACCAAAGAGAAAATTAGAGGAAATGCTTTAGAGGGAGTGAATGACTGCTAGAAGGATCGTATTTATAGAAGCCAAAAATTGGCAGTTTAAAAGTGAGATGTAAGAGGGAACGTCATCTAAAAAGGTAAAAACAAAAGCACATGAGTACCTCTGGACCACTAATTGTAGGGGAAAATAATTTTTGATTATTCAACATCTACTAAAATAGAACAATAAATATCCAGTCTTTTATTTATAATTTTATATACTCATATGATTCCACAACACTATATTTTAGCAGATTGCATTAAGTATTATAATAAATGATTTTGAGATATTATAAAATTATAGTAGATTATAGATAGCTGCTTCTTTTTTGACAAGAATAAGAAGCAAATTTGTAAGGCATTTTAGGATTAAAAACTACTTAAATAGAAAACCAGAAGATCTTTCAGTGCTTAAAGGTATAGATTTTAGTTTTCTTTACATTTTCTTTTATGGAAAAAACATGACGGTAAAAGATAAATGAGGTGTTGATATATCAGAGTGTGTTGGTTAGATTTGCTCCACATGAAGCTTGAATGGGAAGAATATAAATTATGTGAGTTGGCTTATCTTTATTTCCATCAGAAAAATGATAATGTGTAATGTGTTCTTCCCATATTCAAAGTGCAGGGTGGGGGGTGGGTAGTAAAACAGAATGAGGTTTCTGAGTGCAGTAAGACAGAATTCCATCCTGTTTCAAGCCCCCCTTGTCATCTGAAGTGCGGACCTGAATGACGTAGAAAATGAATCGAAGATTCCACATCTCTTCAAAACCCAAGTTAGCATTCCAAAAAAATCATATGACCTTAAATGTTTTGTTCAGAAATAAGTCACATCTAACAAGCAATGACAAAAAGTCCCCTTTCACTGGGAATCAAACTTCAGTAAATGCCAGTGAGCCACTTAGTAGAGGCTAGACTATTTTGTGCCCCTCTTCGTATTCTTTCTGTTAAATGCAACTGTTTCTTTGGAGGCTTAACCACATGCCAGATTTGAAATGGTTGTGATCAGGCATTTTAGTTATTGGTGCAACTATGCCTTCATAATTCAAAAATAACGGAAAGGATTATTTTTCCTAGAGCTTTCCAAAAGAAACACCTTATCACTTAGATGAAGTATGGAAAAGTTGAATTCTCAAGCCAACAAGGTTATAAATGTCCAAAGGACTGAAAACAGGATTATAAAAAGCAACTTGAATCCACGCTTTTATATTGTGCTCGCCACTACAAACACTACTTCTAACATGCTGGCTTTATTTTCTGGCCTTATTGTTATGATACAAACCTTTGCTGTTTAGACATCTATTAAGAAGTCAATCCATATTTTTCTGGCAAAATATATGAAAAATAAAATAAAAATATAACCGAAGGGAAGGGTGGAGAGTTTAAAAATTCACTAAAGTTTTTTTTTTTTTTTCTATAGACTGTCTATTCATGAAATAATTTACTCACTCCACACCCACCATTTCCAATGGTGCAGTAAAATTGCTTTTAGAGACCATTTTCATTTAATCTGAAGGGTATTCTTTTTGATATGTGGTACTGTGACAGCAAAGATAAACAGCTAAGTTTTAGCTATCTCATTTGCAATTCAAGATTTACTATCTTGTTCAAATTAATCATAATGTAATATTGACAGAAAGAAGGGACCCATCTCAATATGTCTCCATATATCTCTCTCTGGGCAGATTCAGTACCCTAAAAGTTTTAATGCGTGGCCTCTTAATAAACATAGATTCCTTTTCACATAACAGTGTCTGCAATACTTCTGGTATGACTTTGAGGCTGTGACACTTACGTTAGAGTTATCTCAGCTTCTCCCATCACAGATATATCATCAATTTTGTACTTGTCAAAAAAGACTGGAGTCCCAGCGGGTCCAATGAAGTGTATTTTATTGTAGAGAAGCTTTCCATGATCCCTCAACCCCTGCTCCTCTCCACATAATTTCAAGGGATATTATGAAATGAACCAGGACATAGTAAAGGCTGGGCTGGCTTTATGAATGGGCAAGTAGGGATGCAAATTAAATAGAAGAAAGACAAAGAAGACCATCTTGTGTTTAAAGGTCATACTGTTACCTTATCATGCTATTTCAAACTCAAAATTTAATTTAGATTCCATAGAACTTCTACCTCAAGAGTGCCTATAAAAATCAAATACCACTGAGAGTATTAGGAACATAAAGTTAGAATAAATGTATTTCAAATGATTCCTAGAAGAGTCTGCTGGAATAGAACAGAACAACTTATATATGTTGATAGGGCTGGGGGAGTCCCTTGGACTGAAAGGAGATCAAGCCAGTCAACCCTGAAGGAAATCAACCTGGATATTCATTGGAAGGACTGATGCTGAAGCTGAAACTCCAATACTTTGGCCACCTGATGCGAAGAACTGACTCATTTGAAAAGACCCTGATGCTGGGAAAGATTGAAGGTGGGAAGAGCAGGGGATGACAGAGGATGAGATGGTTGGATGGCATCACCCACTCAATGGACATGAGTTTGAGCAAGCTCCAGGAGTTGGTGATGGACAGGGAAGCCTGGTGCTGCAGTCCTTGGGGTTGCAAAGAGTTGGGCATGACTGAGTGACTGAACTGACTGAGGGCTGGGGAAAGCTACTTGTGGTACTGTTATCTGTGAGACATACTGGCTTCTTCAGGAGAGCAGTGATGCCCCCAAACAACTAGGCAGAAGGGAAGAAGGCAGGCTTCACTCACTCCAACATTTGACCTGACTCCAAATGTTGGGTTACCAATAGCAAGACTGGTTCAGTCCCAGCTACAACTAAGGGATGATAGACATGATTCTGGTTAATCGTAAAGGGTGCAAACTGTCTACTCCTAAGAAACTCTCAAATCACCACTTCCTGAGCAAAATATTAATATTTACTTTTTTCATTCACATATTCAAACATTAGTATGTAGGCAGCACCCTGAAAGACAGAGAAATGAACAGCACATCCTTTTTAATGAACTTAAACTTCAGTGAAAGAGATAAAGCCAAAAATGTAATATGATGTAGAAAGTGATTGAGAGAAGTAAAACATGCCATGACCATGTATAACATGAAAAAGAAAATTTTGACTCAAAGACTGAAAAATTCTAATGGACAAGGTGGCCTTTGAAGTGGGTTTTCTTTGATTTATTTATCTTTAGTTGGAGAATAATGCTTTAAATTATAGTGTTGGTGTCTGCTATGTATGAACATGAATCTGCGATAGATATCCAGACACTTTTCAATAGGCAACACAGGAGACAGCAATGGTCACTACATCTTGAATGAATAAATAAATGACAAATGTGTCATAGAAAGGGCACTAGATGGGGGCAGTGATGTGGAGACTACCTCCAAGTTCTGCTATATTTTCTAGGACAAATTATCTAACCTCTTTGAGTCTCAGTTTTCCCATCTTCCAAGTATGAGGACTAGATTGGGTTGTCTTTAAATTTCTTTCTACCAGTATAACTCTATGAAGGCATGGAGTTCTTGTTTGATCTCCAAGTTTCCTGTGGGGAAACAGACTACTCTTGATAATGTTTACTGAAGTGGCAGAATTCCCCAGTGGGTACTGTGGTTATGTTACCAACCTTCCATTCCACCTACCACCACTCCATTCATTTTGCTCAGCAGCCAGGGAATTTGGGTGGGACTTACTTCCTCACCAGGTCCAAGGGTAGCTCCTGATTTCCCACTACTTTTTACTATTAAGATTGTTTCATCAGTGTTTCATTATCTAACTCTATCCTAAACCAAGACCAGGCACCACTGTGCTCAAACAAATTAGTCCAAAGCTGAGCACCTTCGAGATGGGCCAGTGAGAGCAAACGTGGGGCATTTGTTCAGCAATTGAAGACAGTGGCCATTTTCTCACACTGGATGTGCAGACAAAGCTGATGGACATCGTATGAACACAGGATAACATTTTAAGGATGAAGATGGCCGACAAGAGACGGAAACGCAAGTAAATCAGGAAACATAGAGACAGTTCTCCTCACACTTTGACTAACGTCCATCTATTCTTGGACTTTTTTATTTGTAAGCCAATAAACCACATTCACTTTTAAAGGTATGGGAGATTGGTTTTCTATATCTTTTACTGTTCTTAACCACTAACCACATTTTTTAAACTTTTATTTTTCTAAAGTGTTTTTTTCTAAACCAGTTATGTTAACCAAGTACTAAGTCATAAATTCATACACATAAAAGATACATATTATTAACTTAGATGGTTTATAAAAACTTAACAATATTCCCCCCAAAATGCTATAACTTTCTTCGTCTGGATTAGAAAGCACTATTACCTCCACACTAAGAGCTTTAACAAGAGAAAAGAGTTTAAAAGGATGAAAAAAAAAAATGACTTTTCCCTGGAGGCTTTCAATCATTCTCGTGTAATTTTAGTCCAAGATATTTTTGGTACCATCCTGTTTCTGTCTCTTTAAAACGTGAACTCCAATTCTTTTGTTAGGGAATGTGAGGATTTTCAAGGATCAAAAAGAATAAGCAATAATTATTGTAGACATTGTATCCACAGCCTCCTTCTGCACCTAACTGGGTGTTGGCCTTGTTTGGGATGGTCAGTGTCAGAGTGGGAACAGGATCTCAGGTGAACACATATCCCTGTGACAGAAGGCTTCTGCTTCATGACAGCGGCAGAATGCTCTGACTTAGGTCCAGTTATTTGTTAACAGTTGATGTTACCATCAACATATACACAAACCTGGACCAACTAAATGTTTCTGGTTTTTGAGAAAATCCCCTACATCAGTTTTTAAACTTCGATTTCATAGATTATGGAGAAAGACTGAGAATCAAAGAATTCAAAAATTATTCAATCAAGATTATACCATTCCATCAGTGGCTGCAGAGGAGGAAACAAAGATCCCCAGCCTCTGGCTAAGGGTTCATCCCTCCCCACCATTCCATTATTCCTAGTGCGTGAACACTACAACTTTCACTGTTTTTGAAGAAACAACAAATGTTTCCTTGCCATCTTCCAGTCAACAAAACAGTTTTTACAATTAGAATCATGAAAATATAGCACTGGGACTTGGAAAGAGACTTAAAGACCATTTCATTGAAAAATTTCCCCAGCAAATTATGTTTCTAGATTCCATTTGCTAGATTTTTTTTTTAATTGCTTGAAGAAGGTAGTCTTGATTCTATGTAATAAATGCCTGTAGGGCTGGGTGGAGTGTCATGAAAATTTAAGTACTAAGGAAATGTTCGTTCTTGGCAATTATTCTCTTATTTTTAACTACAACATTTGTATGTATTAAAACCAGAGATAAATTTAAAGAGCACTATTTTGAAAGTATGCTCCTGAAATGTTTACTGACTACATATAGAATGCCTTTTTTGAATTACACAGAGAGATTATTGTCTATAACTACATATTTGAGATATGATTATATATGAAATAATACTTCTCTTGTCTATCCTTAGTTTTTCCTAATTTTGAATTTCCACTGAAGAATCCAGTAGGAAACTCCCTTGTAATATAGGAGCCTATAATACTTATTTTGTTTTGGTGGAGAGTTTTAATCACGTATCATATCCCAGTAAAAGAAAGATTTAAATTACCTAGTTTGAGATTTCAGCTGACCTAACAGTCCTTTCTTTGTTACCAGAAATAAATACTAGGTATTGTAAGCTCTGAGATAAAAAATGCTCAACTATATACAAGTCTTAAGATATTCTAAAATACCAGTGAAGCTTTAAAAAATTAGTCAACTTTTTGGTAGATTTAGTATATCTGTGTGGGCAGTTGCAATGATAAAAAGTCTTGGCTGGTTTTGCACTCTTTTCAGACTGATTTTGAATGGATAGTGACTAATTGTTTTAAAACTTATTGAAGACTACAATCATACATTAGATAAAATTTTATAGAAACAGGCTTGGTTTCTCCAATTTACTGTAATTCAATAAGCAGAATGGTATGTTGGAAAGAGAGCAGACATTAGACCCAGACAGATTTGGGCTGAAATCTTAGTTATAACGTTTACTTACTGACTTTAGGGTCAATTTGCTGAACTATTCTGGCCATCTGCTTCCTCATCTATAAAAGAAGAAGAATAGGATTTACTTCTCAGATGTCCTTTCAAGAATTAGAAGTAATACATTTACGTTAAAGAGAGTCAGAAAAATTGCTCTTAAAAATACTAGTTTTCCATTGACAATGATAGGTTAATGAGTCATAGGAAGTCAGACGACTCAAATATTTAAAGGTCATATCTGATTTTTTCAGGTACTTATTTAAAAACAGATTCACTTTCATTTTTGCAATATCATTCATTATTAAAAATGTATCTGACTATCTCACCTGCTTCAGTAATCAAATAGGGATAACTGTAACAAATCAAATTATTTAGTGATGAAAATGAATCAGCACTTAGGATTTATTCAGTGTCATATGTTGGCATGGTCTCAGTTACTTAGAGCCTCCATCACATTACTTTCACTTAGTGAAAAAGCTTCTAAGCACTAACACAAAAAAACAGACTTATTGTCAACCCCAGATGAGAGCTTATTCAAATTCACTTATGTAAATGATATCGTAATTAAAGTACTAAGATAAAAAAGCTAGCTTATAAACTGAGAATGCCAGTGGTTTTGCTCCCTTTGTCATTTGTATTTTGAACAACATTTAAAAAATATACTGTTATAAGTATCACCCGTCACTTGGAGAACTTTGTGTTCAAATTAGCATGGTGTTTGATACAGCACTGAAAACAGCATTGTAGAAATGTTTTCTGCTTCAGAAAATGCCATGATGTGCTTATAACTGGTTGCAGGAGAAGAGAATGAATTGGTTCCAGTTTCTGTACATTTTCACTTGTTAATAAGCTTCTCAATGGTTCTTCTTTTTTGTACGTTTCTCTTTTCATCTTTCTTCCCTATTGCTCAACCATATTGTCGACTATAAAACAAAACATTTTATATGCCAGCAAATGTAGGATTAAGAAGTAGGAGATAATTTTAGTATAGCAACTCTTTGGCTAAGGTCTTGCCACAGTGTGATATGAAGCAAAACATAGTAAGAGAAATCACTTAAACATAAGACAATTATTAATAAATCAGGAGAAATCAAGTGTGTGTGGAGAGGTTAGATGTTATGTATTCTGTTCTCAGATACATGGTTTATTACCTGTGTAATTGCTCTACCATGTAGGACATGCATTCGAGCAAACACTGTAAATTATTACAAAGTGTGTACAGCAAAACCTCTTAATAATATTTCCCTACTTAATGATTTTCCACATGTGGAAGCCCCTGATTTACACACATGTGATCCTCCAGGAGTGGGGCTTGAGCCAGAACCATACTAACGGTCTATATTCAGTCCTCAGCATACGTTAGGGATGCATGAGAGTTTCACGTGGGATAAAGCTGAGCCAGAGGACCTCAAGATGCACGCAGTCTAACGGAAGGAAGGGAGAGTAAACAGCTTACTGTCGCCACCGCCGCTGCTGCTACCTCTAATAAAAGCAATCGAACCTTCCCTTTAGCAAAATGTGACTTTGAGAAAGTTGCTTACTTGAACCTCAAGTTTCATTATCTGTAAAGTATGGATAATACCTGCTTTGTAGAATGGTTTTGAGGGTTAAATGAGATATATAAGAAGTATTTAGCATTGTTCCTGAAACAAATAACTCAGTGACTAGGTTCTATTTATATATTGCTCTTATTACTCATGTTAATTTTACTATTGGAAGTATTTTGCTATTGTGTTTATTTGCTAGGTCATGTCTGACTC
Source organism: Bos javanicus (assembly GCF_032452875.1). NCBI lineage: Eukaryota > Metazoa > Chordata > Mammalia > Artiodactyla > Bovidae > Bos > Bos javanicus. The sequence continues at coordinate 18,374,867 of NC_083894.1, forward strand.
CTTTGCAACCCCATGAACTGTAACTTGCCAGGCTCCTCTGTCCATGGGATTTCCCAGGCAAGAATACTGGAGTGGGTGGTCAATTCCTTCTCCAGGGAATCTTCTTGACCCAGAGATCGAACCCACATCTCCTGCATTGCAGGCAGATTCTTTACTACTGAGCCACCTATAATGACATGTTAAAAAAGTGTTTATCCCCATTTAGCTCATAGACTAGTTAGTACATTAAAATACACTGTCATATTAAAAAAGTAATCTTACCATACACTACATATGATAACTATAAATGAATGCCAGGTAATCTGTCTTAAGGATATTTTTAGTAAAGCAGTTATCCTACAATTAAAAATAAACTAAAAGAAGATATTTTTATATACCTATTTCTCTCTAGGTAAATAGATGTTAGTATGATATTCCTGTTCACAAAAAAACCAAAGGAAAGTAAAATATGGTGTGTCCCATTTCCAGCTTCCATGTTGGGTATTATATCCATTTCTCAGTGCAAAGGTTATAACACGTTCTAACAACTATATGTCCAATGTAGACATATCTAAATATACATGACAATTTTCAAAAGCCATAATCAATCAAGAGTCTAATGTCTAATCAAAGATACACACAAGGACCAAAGTACCTGTATAACATATCAGGAATGTTGGGACACTTATCAAGTGTAGTTTCGTCTACAAGATTTTAAAATACAGACAGTTATTGAAGGTGTCTTGGCTGTCCTTTTACTCTTTGTTGACACAAAGAATTAAAATCTGCCATCACTGTAACTTTTATCCCTAACTTCATGGTGATGAGATCAATGACTACCAGCGAGACAGCTTTGACCTGGACTGTCTAGTCAAGGCTATGGTTTTTCCTGTGGTCATGTATGGATGTGAGAGTTGGACTGTGAAGAAGGCTGAGTGCTGAAGAATTGATGCTTTTGAACTGTGGTGTTGGAGAAGACTCTTGACAGTCCCTTGGACTGCAAGGAGATCCAACCAGTCCATTCTGAAGGAGATCAGCCCTGGAATTTCTTTGGAAGGAATGATGCTAAAGCTGAAACTCCAATACTTTGGCCACCTCATGCGAAGAGTTGACTCACTGGAAAAGACTCTGATGCTGGGAGGGATTGGGGGCAGGAGGAGAAGGGGACAACAGAGGATGAGATGGCTGGATGGCATCACTGACTCGATGGATGTGAGTCTGAGTGAACTTCGGGAGCTGGTGAGGGACAGGGAGGCCTGGCATGCTGCGATTCATGGGGTTGCAAAGAGTCAGACACGACTGAGCGACTGATCTGATCTGATCTGATCTGACAGCTACTGTGACTGTGATGCTGGTTTCGTGCTGAGGAACACTGATTCCAGCCTGCCAGCTGCATCAGAGGAAATTTTGAATTGCTGAGCAGAAAATGATCTATCCCTTTGATAAGTAGTTAGGACACCTGGGGATGGGATCATGGCAAAAAATGTCTTATTGGCAAGTCATTGTTGAGTTTGAGGCAGAAAGGGAGGTCTTGGAGCTCATTCCAAGTATCTGAAGATAATGCCTAGGTTTCTAAGGGCCCGTCCTCACAAGTGCCACTCAAACATGTTGGCTGAAAATTCCCCTAGAGTGACAGAAAATGATATCTTCAACTTTTTAAGTGGAGTGTGTCCCTTAGTAATTACATGTATCATAGAGAATAGAAAATTAAGTATTACTACAAGAATGCTGAGAATATAGTGGCATAAAACTTTGTTTCCTAAAACTTTGTTTCTTATTTTAATAAGTTACAGGTTTTCTTTAAGGGTGGGATGATTTTGGAGAATGGCATTGAAACATGTATATTATCATATATGAAATGAGTCGCCAGTCCAGGTTCAATGCACGATACTGGATGCTTGGGGCTGGTGCACTGGGATGACCCAGATGGATGGTATGGGGAGGGAGGAGGGAGGAGGGTTCAGGATGGGGAATACGTGTATACCTGTGGCAGATTCATGTTGATATATGGCAAAACCAATACAATATTGTGAAGTTAAAAAATAAAATTAAATTAAAAAAATACAAGACATTTTTGTATTTTTAAAAGAAAAAAAAAACAAATACCATATTAAAGCATAGATGTAGAATCTAGAAAAGTGGTATAGATGACCTTATTTGCAAAGCAGAAATAGAGACACAGACAATGAGAACAAATGCATGGACACCAAGGGGGTAGGGGAGTGGCAGGATGAACTGGGAGAATGTGATGGACAAATGTCCACTACTATTATAAATAGGGAACTAATGAGAACTTACTGAATAGCTCGGGGAACTCTACTCAGTGTTCTGTGGTGATCCGGGTGAGAAGGAAATCCAAAAAAGAGGGGACATACGTTTTCTAGGTGGCGCTAGTGGCAAAGAACCCACCTGCCAATGCAGGAGATACAAGAGACGCAGGTTCAATCCCTGAGTTAGGAAGATGCCCTGGAGAAGGGAATGGCTACTCACTCCTGTATTCTTGCCTGGAGAATCCCATGGACAGAGGAGCCTGGCAGGCTATCGTCCATAGGGTCACAAAGAGTCGGACAGGACTGAAGCCAACTTGGACTCATATGTGACTGTATACAGCTGATTCACTTTGCTGTACAGCAGAAACTAACACAACCCTGTGAAGCAACTAGATTCAAAGAAATAAAAATACAAAGATGAAGCAGTAATTAGGAAACTTTTTTTTTTTGCACTGGTTATATAAATTACTTTTGAAGTTTTTAAGAAATCTGGTACACTATTGAAGATGTTTACTAATGTACTGGATGAGAAAAAAATTTTTTTGAAAAGCTATATTTGTCTCTTGATCATTTTGACTGATTAATTCGTTTCTGTTTGTTTTGATGAGGGACAAGAAGACGGTTGTGTGATGGTTTTATTGATAGAATGAGAAGCGAAAGAAATATAAAAAATTAAGAATGTGCAAATATAAGCAAAGGCATTAATTTTGAGGAAAAATGCTTAATTCAGTATCTTAAATATATTTTCTCCACTTGAGTAAAGATATCCAGTAATTACATACTGCACAAGAGAGCTATAAATCAGCATAGAGCTGAATCTTTTTAAGCTGTAGCTCTTTAAAAATATTTTAGCATCATTATTATATTAAAATTATGTGCTAATGTATTACTTTGGGGGGACTGGAGCTCCTAATATAATGAAAAAGGCCATGGTTTGCAAGTATTTAGAGGAAAATAAATAATTACATCAACTTTAAAAATGTAAGGAATTGGAGAAACAGACCCCACCTCCTGGTGGCAGAAGCAACCAGGGGGCATCACAAAGGGGCAGGCAGACAGCAGTTTTCTTCACTGGAGGCATATCTCATTCACAACACTCTCCATGGCCCTCTGCCCTAGTAGTTCCCATGGTGCCCTTCACTGCCTGCCCAGCATCTCAGTTCAACATGCTACTAAGGAATCATGTAGGACCAAAGGTGGGCAACATGGGAAGCAGAGGGCAGGAGTTATGGTAGTAACTGAAGAGTTATTTGTCATTGTTTTCAATCCAAATCTCTTTTTAAAAAATCATAGATCTATGTTGACCTTCACATAGAACAAATTCAGTCAAATGGATCAAAGACTTAAGAGAAAATAAACTCTGAAAAGTATTCCATAAAGTAAGGCATGTGGGGAAGTAAATGCCTATATTGTAAAGATAAAATACAAAATTTGCACTTAGAGACACCTACATTGAACATGGATTTCACAAATCAATACTTCATGCAAACCTTAGAATACCAAATATTGTCCCAGCTACCTTGTTCATGCTTTTCTTGTTTCTTTTTAGGAACAAAAATATTTCCTGGCTCTAAATAAAAACCAGTTTGCATCAGGAAAAAAATTCAAAAAGCTTATTTTCTTTGTTGTGATGAAACAAAAAGTTTTCAAATTGTTTTATAAACAGAAATAAGTAGCAGATAGGATAGTTTTTGTTGTTGCTGTTATTGTTGAAACTGAAAGAAAAAATACAAAGAACGAAGTTGCTAACAAAATTTCCGAAGATAAAGAAATACTAGGTATCAGGGAACAGCTTAACAGTAGCTTAAAGGAAAATTGATGATAATGGTGGTTCCCAGATCCTGAACAACTTCTGCTGTTCTGTCCTTAAACCTCAAGCAAGGTAGATGTTGTACCACTGGGAATGGCTGCTCGAGAATCTACAGTGGCTTCCTTTGAACCAGTGAATCAAACCCCTCCTTGTGGAAACACAGGAGCCTCCCTAGGAGCTCCTTCTGGAAGTGTTCAACCTGGTCTGTCAGAACTTTTCAGAAGCAGCCCCCATTCAGTTCAGGCAACCATCTTCACACTCAACATCCATCAAGCTTCCACCCTCTACCTGCCTGGGATCATACTACTCCTCCCTGGAATATGTAAGATGCCCAATTTAATATTCTAATTATCCAAATCCTATGCATTCAAGATCTGCTCCCCTGGAACACCCTCTATTAAATTCTATCTAACTATTCTAGGCAACACTGAACTTCCCTTTCCCTTTGGGAACTTTTGGAGTTGATCGTATGCAATAATAATTATTGGGGCTTCCCCAGTGGCCCAGTGAGTAAAGCATCCACCTGCAATGCAGTAATACAGGAGATGCTGGTTCGACCCCTTGATTGGGAAGATCCCCTGAAGGAGGAAATGGCAACCCACTTCAGTATTCTTGCCTGGAGAATCTCACAGACAGAGGAACCTGGTGGACTACAGTCCATGGGGTCATAAGAGTCAGACACGACTGAACGACTAAGCACAGTCTACCAATAGCTGGCTGTGTAGCTTTTTCTTAGGGAAATTTTATAATTGAAAACATGCAAATATTGAAAATAATAATTACTAGAGAAACAACAATGGCTGTTACACTGGCTGCTTTTTCTGTGCTAGGAAGGTGGGGGATGTCAGATTTTGGTTTCCCCACTTCTGCTCTTTGTCATCCCTATTTCCTACTGAACAATTAACTTGCCTGGTGTGTACAGCCTAGAATTGAGGAAAATTCCAAAAGACTGTCTTCCAGTACAAAGCCAAGGAGCCAGACCTTTCTCTTCCTTGTCCCAGTACCTCACAGGAAACAAGCATATACTTCTTACTGGAGCCAGTGATGCAAGGACTAGCAGAATGCCCGGAAGTCATTTATCCCAGCAGCAGCAGACGGTGGCGGCGGTATTCTTAGCAGACGTTCTAGTCCTGTTCAGCTGTTTCCTTCTGCTTCCTGCTTCTTGTCTCTGGATATTCCTGGTTCTTGACGTTCCTCTTTCTGCTCTGGATAGCCCTCCACTTAAGTCTGTGAATCCCCTGAAATTTTTCAATACCCTGCTTCTCTTCAGTGTGCCTGAACTTCTTTCAGCTCTCTGCAGCCCAGGCTCATGGTGCAGTCACACAGTGTAGACAGCATGGATGCTGTGTGTGCAATCCCAAGTCGCAGATACCGGCCAGAGAAAAGCTACTTAAAATTTTTTTTCCTGTATCTGCACTTAATGGCTATGCTTTTCAGATGATAAGAAACCAGCCTTTTTAAACTCAAAGCAATCTTAGTCATTTCCGTATTTCTTCATTCAGTTTAAGATCTCACCCTGTCTGCAGTCTCAGCATTGCTTCCAGGTCATGGGGCTTACAAGACACAGGCTGGGCAGGCAGAAGATTCTGTCTCTCTGTACTTGTCAGCAGTCCCCACTGGCAGGCAATCCAATGCCTCATTTCCTGTCCAGATTCATGGCCATCTTTACGGGCTACAGTGTGTCCACTCCCTTCAAAGTCCCAGGCTGAAGCCCTAAAACTCAGTACCAATGAATGTGACTGTATTTAGAGACAGAGCCTTCACAGAGGTGACTGAGTTAAAATGAGGCTATTTACATGAACCTTAATACAATCTGACCGGTGTCCTTATAAGAAGAGAAAATTTAGACACAATAGGGATGTGTGTGCACAGAAAAATCATCATGTGAGGCCACAGTAAAAAGCAGTCATCTGAGAGCTATGGAGAGAGGTATTAGGAGAAACTTAAGCTGCCAACACTTTGATTTCAGACTCCCAGCCTCTAGGGCTGTGAGGATATATGTTTCTATTGTTTAAGTCACTTGGTCTATGGTTCTTTGTTATGGCAGCCCAAGCAGACAGATACAGGAATCTGCTAAGTTGCTTCAGTCATGTCCAACTCTTTTCGACCCCAGGGACTGTAGCCTGCCAGACTCCTCTGTCCATGGGATTCTCTAGGCAAGAGTACTGGAGTAGGTTGCCATGCCCTCTTCCAGGGGATCTTCCTGACCCAGGGATCAAGCCAGCATCTCTTATGTCTCCTGCGTTGGCAGGCGTAGCCCTATGCTCACTTTATACAAATGATTAGGTTTTTGTTTTGAGGTTTCTGTTTGTTTTATTTGTTTTGTTTTGGCTGAACTGCACAGCATGTAGGATCGTAGTTCCCTTACCAGGGATCGAACTCAGGGCCCCTACAGTAGAAGTGTGTAGTTTTAACCACTGGACTGCCATGGAAGTCCCTATGATTATTGTTCATATAAAGTTGCTAATTCTGGAAATCCTTGAGACCTTCATACAAGTAGGTTGGGGTCAAATTGAGTCTGGGGTAGTGTCCTGTTCAGAGTGGCCACCTAATAAATGTTTAATAATTGGTGCAGAATACGATAGACATTAACTCATGGTTTGCTGCAGGCAACAATAATTTGTTAATTTTTTTTAATCTTTTGATTTGAAAGAAATGAACAGAATAAGAGAGCCAATTTTCCAACTGAGAAATGAGCAAAATATTGCTGGACAGCCAACATCTGGTATCATTTAAGCCTGAACTGGACAGAGGGAAAAAAAGAAGATTATACCAGAGGGAACAATCCCGAATTTAACGGAGGGGAAAAAAAAAAAAAAGATGACACAGTTCATCTCTTCAGTGATTACACATCCTCCACTTTCATATAGCAACACTGCAAACTGACAGTTTACCTTCCTTGAGTTTTGCATTTCACTGTCCAGTAAGGAAACTCTAAAGGCAAAAATGCTAGGATTCTATTTTCCCAGAATGATGCCAAGTAAAGCTGCCTTAATCCTTCTAACTCTTCAACAAGCTACTCTCCAAGGCTGCCATTGGTGAATGTGCATTAAATTCAAGTGGAGGAAATGGGTGGTTGTTCTTTTTTTTTTTTTTTCAAGACAGTAAGGAGGGAAAGAATGTCCTTTCCATGTCAATGTGCATGATTACCAGGAAATTTGAGCAAATTAAATCAACTTGTGTTGGGTGTACAGATGTTGCAGATAATAACTCCCATGTAAATCAGTAATGAAATGACTTTACTTTTTCACCATTGCAAAAGGGGCCAGAATTCAGCATATTTGCAACATAGCCACATGGATACCATGTGCAGAAATGTCAATTTCATAAGTGCCTCCTAAAAGCTGACTTGCACAAGCCTCAGGCAAGAAGGACAAAGTGTCACATCCCTTGGCCTTTTAGCATGGAATCCTTCACCTGTCTCACAGAGTTTCTTCTGGGCTCATTCAGAAGCATTTTCACTCTAGCCAGTGACTTAATGATCCCTTTGTGCAATTATGATATCACTCTTTGTTCTCTATGACTGTACTAAAACGCTATGAGTTATAAACTTTATTACATAGCTACAATATTAACACTAAAATTTCAATGAATGCACCAAGGCTGGAAGTTGACAGGCTATAGAGACAGGTCTATCTCTTAGGGAAAGCTAGATTTTCATGAAAGTTAAAATGTCAAATATACGGGACAAAGATGGATACTTTGATTAGTATCTAAGAAATTTCTATTTCCTATAACTGATGTTCCTATGATTTAAGATCTCAATTTCCAAGTAATCTTAGTTATTAATGTGGTTAGAGGTAATTCTGGGCAAGGAAGTGCACGTTTTAAGACTTTGCAATTATTGGAAAGAAAGAAGCAACTAAGAGTTTGGCTACTATTCTTTAGGACTATGTATCTACTTATCTATATGCACACATATGTGTGCATATATGCACCTTTATATATGTTGTGTGTTTTTATATACACGTATGTGCATGTAAGTGTGTATATATACCTGTAAGTGAATATATATATGGGCTTCCCTGGTGGCCCCAACAGTAAGAAGAATATGCCTGCAATGGAGGAGACCTGGGTTCGATCCCTGAGTTAGGAAGATCCCCTGGAGAAGGGAATGGCTACCCACTCCAGTATTCTTGCCTGGAGAATTCCATGGACAGAGGAAGCTGGTGTGGCTACAGTCCATGGGATCACGACTGAACTATATACATATATATATATATGTGTGTGTGAATATTTATATACATATGAAAGATGACAACTTTCAGCAAATTTTAAGTGTTTTCTTAGGTAATAATGCCTATATACTCACTCATCAGTTGTCTGCTTGTTGGAGAATAGAATTATGTCTAATAAATGCTTGTGAGTTTGCCAACAAAAATACTCCTTTTTCCACTCCCCCTACTGAGAGAAATCACGTAGGAGGACACAGTTGAAGCCTGTTGACTGAATTGAGCTATTAATATTGAATCCCAGAACAAGACACGCTTCCCCATCCAGTCCCTGCAGCCCTCCTTTCCCCAGGAGCACAGTTTCTGAGGAAGCAGAGGAACCCAGACCCCAATAACAACTGGTCCCTTGGCAGATGGAAGGGCTGAACAGAGCATACATCATTTTTCCAAATTCAATCAGATCAGTCACTCCACCTTTCCAGGAATGACTTTAGTAAAGGAGTGGATATCAGGAGTGGGGCTAAAACCTATCCACTTTAAGAGCCATGATTTATTTACAATGAAATGAATTATGATGTAGAAAAGCAGATACATTCTTGCACGATTGTGTCTCTAGGTTAGTCGTGTGCCATCTTAGAGGACAGCCATACAGACTTCCGAGTTAACCTTGTAGTGGGAAAACAGTTGATTGTTCTCATATTAACTGCTGGTTGGAAGTAAAGTTTCAGAGAGTGCCTGACTTTTACTCATTAATACTCATCTTTGTATCACCAGTCCAAAGAACAGGCCAGGCACTCATTCAATGTTTGCTGAATTGAACTGATACACGGCACTGCTTCCGAAATTTGATCTATAATAATGCATAAGAGTGTGGCTACCAAGAATGGTGGATAAAAGTATTAACCCAGGAGTTAGACTCCAGGGTCAAGAATGAGCACACAACGCACTAGATGATGACTTGGCAGGGGTTACTCAGCCCATCTGTGCTTCTGTTCATTCACATGTAAAATTTAGGTGTGATAGTATCTACCTCAGAGTTTGTGGTACAGAATACTGAGGTAATACAGACATGACATAATGACTGGCAACGAAAATTTAATTTTATTACATTTTATCAAAATATTATATGATAAGATCAGAAACTATAAAACTCTTAGAGGAAAACAGGCAGAACACTGTATGACATAAATCACAGCAAGATCCTCTATGACCCCTCTCCTAGAATAATAGAAGTAAAACCAAAAATAAGTGGGACCTAATTAAGCTTTTGCACAGCATAGGAAACTATAAACAAGGTGAAACAACAACTCTCAGAAAGGGAGAATATCATAGCTAAGGAAACACCTGACTAAGGATTAATTCCAAAATATATAAGCAATTCATACAACGTAATATCAGAAAAACAAACAACTCAATCAAAAAGTGATCAAAAGACCTAAACAGGCATTTCTCCAAGAAAGCATACAGATGGCTGGCTAATAAATACACGAAAAGATGCTCAACGTTGCTCATTATTAGAGAAATGCAAATCAAAACTACAATGAGATATCACCTTACACTGGTCAGAATGGCCATCAGCAAAAAATCCACAACCAAAAAGTGTTGGAGAGGGTGTGGAGAAAAGGGAATCCTCTTGCACTATTGGTGGGAATGTAAATTGATACAGCCACTATGGAAGACAGTGTGGAGACTCCTTAAAAACCTACCAAATGACCCAACAATACCACTTCCAGGCATATACCCTGAGGAATCCCAAACTGAAAAAGACACAGGTACCCCAATGCTCACTGCAGCAGTATTTACAATAGCTAGGACATGGAAGCAACCTAGATGTCCATCAAAGGATGGATGGATAAAGAAGATGGGGTACATATACATAATGGAATATTACTCGGTCATAAAAAGGAATACATTTGAATCAGTTCTAACGAGGCAGATGAACCTAGGGCCTATTATACAGAGTGAAGTAAGTCAGAAATGAAAAATAAATATCGTATATTAACACATACTTCTATGGAATGTAGAACAATGGTACTGTTGAACCTATTTGCAGGGTAGCAATAGAGACTCAGACACAGAGAACAGACTTATGGACGCGGGGGGTGGGGTACCGGGGGAGGAAGGAGATGATGAGACAAATGGAGAGTAGCATGAAAGCATATACACTACCATACATGAACTAGATGGCCAAGGGAATTTGCTGTATGACTCAGGGAATTTAAATCTGGGCTTTGTAACAAACTAGAGGGCTGGGAAAGGGTGGGAGGTGGGAGTGAGGTTCAAGAGGGAGGGGACATTTGTATACCTATGGCTAATTCATGATGATGTATGGCAGAAACCAAACAAATATTGTAAAGCCATTATCCCTCAATTAAAAATAAGTGAATTTTTAAAATATGTGAAATTATAAAATGATTTCAGAACTATATACACACTTAACTGAGACTGAATTTTCCTAATGGGTTCTAACCATATGGAAAATATTTAAAAGGGCCTATGTAGATGGTAAGAGAATAACTGATACTACTACAAAGTTACAGAATGTTCTTTTTCTAAAGAACCCATAGAATCACTGATGTTTTAATTTTATATATTTATTTTGCTAATATTTGGCCATATATATATCATACTTTGATAAATGTTGCAATTAGTGATTTCAGTCCTTTGCAGCAATGATGATTTATGTAATTGGGCAGACTAGGGAAATATCTAGAATGGAGAACTTTGTAGTATATGCAACAAATTATGAACACATTTGTTGTTCATATATGTTGTTCACTTTTGCTGTTTCACACATGAATTGTGTTATATTGTATTTCAATTGTGTTTCAATTGTATTATATTTTAGAATTTTGATATTTAGACTTGTTGGTTAGGGATAAAATAATTTGCTATTTCTTTGTCTATGAAGAGGGACAGATTTTGCATAGATTTGAGACTAGTTAAATTATAATGATTTGCAACAAAATCAGAGGAGAATTGAGTTTTGTAAGTGGTAAAATGAGGCCTGAAAAATAGGGCAGAAAATAATGCTCCTGAAAAGGAAGATTTCCAGAGAATGTCCCAGGCAGCAGCAGCCAGAGGTAATCACTGAACACACATTCGATTAAGGGCTCATGGAAGACTGTTCTCTCCTTACCAGAAAATACTGTGAGCTCTATGAATCATTTTGAGGTCATTTAATACTATAATCCAGATGTTTATTTTCCTGTTGCGTTTCCCTTAGGGCATTTTGGTTGTCCTTTACTTTCCCAACCAGGTAGGATATCTTGAGAGAGAGTCTTATTCTGTAATTAGTGGGAAATGTATCTTTTCTTCCACTAACTCTAGGTTGGGGGCTTGGTATACATTTTTTTTCCTGATAATTATTTTCTTCTATTAGAGTTTTCTGTTCGCTGAATTATTGATTCTACTCTGACCCATTTCTAATGACTGCTCTGCCCTCTTTCTGTACCATGTCCTAATATACCAGCACTACCACAAGGACAGATTACTCAGAAGAGATTTTTTTCAAGTTTTGATTTAATACGAGGGATTTTAAAATGCTGATTTACTATCAACATCTGAAAGTAGAAGACTGCCATCCTAAGAAATCAAAACCCTTTTCTCTTTCTGTCAATCCTCAACCATCACGCTTTTTTATTTTTCTTAACTATTTTTATGTCAAGGATAATTAGCTTTACACTACTCACCCCTAAGAGTTTTCCAGCATGCTATCTGAATGGGAGAAAATTTACTAGTTCCTCCATTACATAAATGTATATCTATCCCTGAGTCTAACACTTTTGTAGTAAATGTACTGGAAGGAAATGAAAAATGGAAAATGACATTTTCTTGTTAATCAAGTTTTTAGAATCTCCTTTTATTCAGTCTCAGTTAAGTGTGTAAGTGTGTATGTAGTTCTGAAGTCATTTTATAATTTCACATATTTTTAAAATTCACTTATTTTTAATTGAGGGATAATATCTTTACAATATTTTTTTGGTTTCTGCTATACATCATCATGAATTAGCCATAGGTATACAAATGTCCCCTCCCTCTTGAACCTCACACCCACCTCCTACCCTTTCCCAGCCCTCTAGTTTGTTACAAAGCCCAGGTTTAATTCAGTTTCTGAATATCAAAATGCAGCAGTGAAAATCCACTGTTTAGAGCATACCCTCAGAAGTCTAAAGTCTTAAGTTACTGTTAACTGTATATGTGAATTATCCCTGTGATTGTGTGAAAGTCACTCAGTCATATCCAACTCTTTATGATCCCCTGTACTATATGGTCCATGGAATTCTCCAGGCCAGAATACTGGAGTGGGTAGCCTTTCCCTTCTCCAGGGGATCTTCCCAACCCAGGGATCAAACCCAGGTCTCCCACATTGCAGGCAGATTCTTTACCAGCTGAGCCACAAGGGGAATTATCCCCATAGTAGATTGTAAGATCTCTGAGTTCGGCATTCAGTTTTGAGTAATAGTGGACAAGAGCATTGTACCACAAAAATAAGCCAATATGACTAAAAAGTAACAATATCCTGTACATTGGGCCTTTAATAAAAAACATTCAATAGAGGTTATGGAACACATTGAAAATGGAAAATTTATACTACTATAGTTCTGCACTTATCCTGGATAAAATAACATGGTAAGATTTGAACAACAGAATAGAGAGATTCGGATGGTGGTTGACTCAATGCATACTGTTTACCACCACAAGGTGAACAGACACATGGGTTTTGAGGTGTGTTCTTTGTGGAGAACATCCTAATGTGTGTCACAGAGGGATTTCAGAGAAAGAGGCAAATGTGGTTGCTTGCTCTCATGAGTCCTATTACATGGAGATGATAGCGCAGATCATCACAGTTGGCATTTCCAGATTAGGAGATAATTTCTATCTCACAAAAGCCAAGAGGAAATAGTACAGTCCTCTCATTGAATTAGGCCAGTCATTCTCATTATGTGATAGCACAGCAGAACAATGAAGACCCTGAGATATAGAACAGGATGATCCTTTTAGCTGGGTTCTTTAACATCCTGCTACTGAACCGTGCTGGGAAATTACATGCTAGCACATGGAGAGTAGCACTTTCTAATCAGGCTAATTAGCTCTCAAACACAGTTATTGAAGGGATTCCTTCTTCCACGCATATGATGATAAAGACAGAATCAAATAAGTCACCTTTTCTCTATTTTAAACCTCTCCTATGGAACATGTTACAATAGAAAGCTACTCTTCCATACTGTGATTGATTAAAAAAAACAGGGCCATGCATCAAGCAAGACTCGTCTGGGTCCACTGGTCTGGGTGTGGAGAAAGAAAGAAGGTTTGGGGGCCATATATCCAGGCAGTTTCTATAGCAGTGACTTAATGGTCTTTCCAGACTGGGTCAGAGGGAATTCATGGAGCAGTTTGGTCTAGCTAGACCTGTAGTTAGTCTAAGCAGTGTAGCCAGGCAATAGCAATGGAGATCTAGATGCTATATTAAGTTTCTTGACCCCTCACTTTGGCTTGTGCATGGCCATCTTCTTCTTCCTGTCTGCACATGGTCTCTCATCTGTACACATGCTCCCTTGCTAAATTTCTTCTACCTACAAGAATACCAGTCAGATTAGATTCAGTTCAGTTCAGTTCAGTTGCTCAGTTGTGTCTGACTCTTTGTGACCCCATGAATCACAGCATTCCAGGCCTCCCTGTCCATCACCAACTCCCACAGTTCACTCAAACTCATGTCCATCAGGTCGGTGATGCCATCTAGCCATCTCATCCTCTGTTGTCCCCTTCTCCTCCTGCCCCCAATCCCTCCCAGCATCAGGGTCTTTTCCAATGAATCAACTCTTCGCATGAGGTGGCCAAAGTATTGGAGTTTCATCTTTAGCATCAGTCCTTCCAATGAACACCCAGGACTGATATCCTTTAAGATGGTCTGGTTGGACCTCCTTGCAGTTCAAGGGACTCTCAAAGTCTTCTCCAACACCACAGTTCAAAAGCATCAATTCTTTGGTGCTCAGCTTTCTTCACAGTCCAACTCTCACATCCATACATGACCACTGGAAAAACCGTAGCCTTGACTAGACGGACCTTAGGACTATGCTAAAGCTCACACTTTCATTTTATTACTTCTTTAAATACCTCATCTCCAAATATAGCCACATTTGAGCTATCGAGAGTTATGGCTTTAACATGTGAATTCTGGGAGGGACCCAAGTCAGCCCACAGCAGCTGCCATACAGCCCATGAAAGCTGTAAGGAAAGACAGAAGCGTAACCTGATCCCTGACTTGTGATAAACTGATAGGCTCCACATACCAGAGAACATTTATTCAAATAAATAAGAATCTGCTCAAAGTTTGAAATCCTGTTTTCACGGCATGGACAGTTCATCTCCTCTATCCGTAAGAATTCCATGAGAAGCTCTTTCAAATAATTTGGGAAAATAAAGCTGTTCTCAAAAGAATATAGTAGTTTGAGGAGATCATAGCATAATTTTAAACAAATATTCTGCTTAATGGGCCACTATAGGAAGAAATTCAATATTAAGTCTGCACAAATTCCTAATTCTAGTGGAAAACAATAGCATTTTATTCTCTAGGTAAGAAAAAGTAAAATTTAAGTCTTGCAACAAGTGTTTACTGAGTCCAACTCTGTATGCAGTCCTATATGAAGTGGTATATAAAATGAAGCTGGAAAACTTTATAGTTTAATATGGCTCCAATAAGAACATTTATAATGCCCAAACAAGGATTTTACACAGGACAATTTTATAGCCTAATTCTCCCAGAACACATAGTTTTTAAAGTCTATTTTCCTAGTATCCCCTTTCTCTCAAAAAGTATCAAAATTTGCATGACAATTTATATGGTCACCTCAAATATAGAGAAATCAGAAATCTCGGAAAACATTTAACGATCAACGATTATAAATGGAAAGCAAGTCCAGAGAGCAATAATGAAAAAAACAGAAAAAGAAACCACAAAAATTTCAATTCTGATGCAAAGTTTTCTAACAGTTATAACCGGTTCACACATCACTGCATTCATATTCTTCACTTCTGGCACATATGTAGCTCAATTCCCACATTAATAATAAATGGGACATAATCTTTGCATCAGGTGTATTTCACTTTTAACTTATGCTTATTTTTAACATCATTACTTGTTCTTCTAATTATTTAAACTAACTTTAAAATAGTTTACACTCAAACCAATGCCAGCTCAAATCAATGGAGACTGGTCATGACCGTGATGAATGTTACAGACCATGGGATAGCAAACAAGACCACAGATACAGCACAGAGTGCAGAACATTTTAGAAAAATGGTGCCCTATCAGTTCTGAATTAAGATAAAACTAAGTCTGAATTCATTATTTGGCTTTTGCTTACTCGGTTCTTTCATCACTTTAGTTCTCTCCATGTCTTATTCTTTCTGGCTAGGTTGTTAAAACATAAAATGCAATATTAGCATTTTTTCTTAAATAGTTTACACACAAAAATAAACTCATTTTAAGTCTACAGATCAAAGGTTTTTGACAAAATATATACTTACGTAATCCCCCCAATCAAGTTAAAGAACATTCCCATTACCCCCCAAATTTTCTCATCCCTCTGTAGTAAACCACTCCCACCCTTAGCCCCCAGAGGACCACCTGTCTGCTGCTTTCCATCACAATCGCTTTGCCTATCTAGAATTTCATATACATGCAATCATATAATATTACTTTTGTGTGTGTGTCTTGCTTCCTTCATTTAGAAAAATGTTTTTGAGAATCATCCCTGAAGTTATGTATATTAGCTGTCTGTTTCTATTCTTTGGAGAGTACCTTTTAACTGCGTGAATATACTTTTTAAAAAATCCACTTATCTATTAATAAACATCTGGGCTATTTGCAGTGCTTGGATATTATGAATAAAGCTCTGTGAACAAGACATATCTTTTTGTGTATATGTTTTCACACCTGTGGGTAAATGCCTACAAGAGGAACTGCTGGGACAAACAGTAAGTATACGTATATTTAACTTATAAGTAACTGTCAGACTTTCTGAGTGTTTATACATTGTACACTCCCTATAGTAGGGTATGGGAGTTCCACTTGCTTCATGTCTTGGACAATTTGCTGGTATGTTTCAATATGCTCAGTTTCATCTTTGAGAGACAGGAAGTTTTAAAAACCTGTGTGTAAAATCCTAGCTTCCAGAATGAATCCCTTGTCAACTTCTGCTTTTTTAAAAATATAAACTATACCTTCACTGCTGCTACTGCTGCTAAGTCGCTTCAGTCGTGTCTGCCTTTGTGCGACCCCAGAGACGGCAGCCCACCAGGCTCCCCTATCCCTGGGATTCTCCAGGCAAGAACACTGGAGTGGGTTGCCATTTCCTTCTCCAACGCATGAAAGTGAAAAGTGAAAGTGAAGTCACTCAGTCGTGTCCGACTCTTAGCGACCCCATGGACTGCAGCCTACAAGGCTCCTCCATCCATGGGATTTTCCAGGCAAGAGTACTGGAGTAGGGTGCCATCGCCTTCTCCGATACCTTCACTAGCCTCAGATTTTTCTGACAATCTCCTTTGGGGCATTTTAGGGAGATGGTCTCTCCATGATTCACCAATCTGACATTCTTAAGGGTACATTCCAGTTTGTCATTAAACACAAGTTAAAAAGAAGAACTATACAAAAAAGGTCTTCATGACCCAGATAATCATGATGGTGAAATCACCAACCTAGAGCTGGACATTCTGGAATGCGAAGTCAAGTGGCCTTAGGAAGCATCACTATGAACAAAGTTAGTGGAGGTTATAGAATTCCAGTTGAGCTATTTCTCCAAAGAAGACATACAGATGGGTAACAAACACATGAAAAGATGCTCAACATCACTCATTATCAGAGAAATGCAAATCAAAACCACAATGAGGTACCATTTCACGCCAGTCAGAATGGCTGCGATCCATAAGTCTACAAGCAATAAATGCTGGAGAGGGTGTGGGTGGTGGGAATGCAAACTAGTACAGCCACTATGGAGAACAGTGTGGAGATTCCTTAAAAAACTGGAAATAGAACTGCCTTATGACCCAGCAATCCCACTGCTGGGCATACACACTGAGGAAACCAGAAGGGAAAGAGACACGTGTACCCCAATGTTCATCGCAGCACTGTTTATAATAGCCAGGACATGGAAGCAACCTAGATGTCCATCAGCAGATGAATGGATAAGAAAGCTGTGGTACATATACACAATGGAGTACTCAGTTCAGTTCAGTTGGTCAGTCGTGTCCAACTCTTTGCGACCCCATGAATCGCAGCACGCCAGGCCTCCCTGTCCATCACCAACTCCCGGAGTTCACTCAGACTCATGTCCATCGAGTCAGTGATGCCATCCAGCCATCTCATCCTCTGTTGTCCCCTTCTCCTCCTGCCCCCAATCCCTCCCAGCATCAGAGTCTTTTCCAATAAGTCAACTCTTCGCATTACTCAGCCATTAAAAAGAATACATTTGAATCAGTTCTAATGAGGTGGGTGAAACTGGAGCCTGTTATACAGAGTGAAGTAAGCCAGAAAGAAAAACACCAATACAGTATACTAATGCATATATATGGAATTTAGAAAGATGGTAACGATAACCCTGTATGCGAGACAGCAAAAGAGACACAGATGTATAGAACAGTCTTTTGGACTCTATGAAAGAGGGAGAGGGTGGGATAATTTGGGAGAATGGCATTGAAACATGTATAATACCATATAAGAAACTAATCGCCAGTCCAGGTTCAATGCAGGATAAAGGATGCTTGGGGCTGGGGCACTGGGATGACCCAGAGGGATGGTATGGGGAGGAAGGTGGGAGAGGGGTTCAGGATGGGGAACACGTGTACACCCGTGGCAGATTCATGTTGATGTATGGCAAAACCAATACAATATTGTAAAGTAATTAGCCTCCAATTAAAATAAATAAATTTAAATTAAAAAATAATATTTCAAATCCTAAAAGACGATGCTGTGAAAGTGCTGCATGCAATATGCCAGCAAATTTGTAAAACTGAGCAGTGGCCACAGGACTGGAAAAGGTCAGTTTTCATTCCAATCTCAAAGAAAGGCAATGCCAAGGAATGTTCAAACTACAGCACAATTGCAATCATCTCACACTCTAGCAAAGAAATGCTCAAAAGTCTCCAAGCCAGGCTTCAGCAATACATGAACCATGAACTTCCAGATGTTCAAGCTGGATTTAGAAAAGGCAGAGAAACCAGAGATCAAATTGCCAACATCTGTTGATCATCAAAAAAAACGGGCATTCCAGAAAAACATCTACTTCTGCTTTATTGACTATGCCAAAGCCTTTGGTTGTGTGGACCACAACAAACTCTGGAAAATTCTTAAAGAGTTGGGAATACCAGACCACCTGACCTGCCTCCTGAGAAATCTGTATGCAGATCAGGAAGCAACAGTTAGAACTGGACATGAAACAACAGACTGGTTCCAAATAGGAAAAAGAGTACGTCATGAGAAACGCTCGTCTGGAGGAAGCACAAGCTGGAATCAAGATTGCTGGGAGAAATATCAACAACCTCAGATATGAAGCTGACACCACCGTTATGGCAGAAAGCGAAGAACCTAAAGAGCCTCTTGATGAAAGTGAAAGAGGAGAGTGAAAAAGTTGGCTTAAAACTCAACATTCAGAAAACGAAGATCATAGCATCTGGTCCCATCACTTCATGGCAAATAGATGGGGAAGCAATGGAAACCATGAGAGACTATTTTTTGGGGCTCCAAAATCATTGCAGATGGTGACTGCAGCCATGAAATTAAAAGATGCTTAATCCTTGGAAGGAAAGTTATGACTAACCTAGACAGCATATTAAAAAGCAGAGACATTACCTTGCCAAAAGGTCTGTCTGGTCAAAGCTATGGTTTTTCTAGTAGTCATGTATAGGTATGAGAGTTGGACTATAAAGAAAGCTGAGCACCGAAGAATTGATGTTTTTGAACTGTGGTGTTGGAGAAGACTCAAGAATCCCTTGGACTGCAAGAAGATCCAACCTGTCCATCCTAAAGGAAATCAGTCCTGAATATTCATTGGAAGGACTGAGGCTGAAGCTGAACCTCCAATACTTTGGCCTCCTGATACAAAGAACTGACTCATTGGAAAAGACCCTGATGCTGGCAAAGATTGAAGGCAGGAGAAGGGGAAGACAGAGGATGAGATGGCTGGATGGCATGACTGACTCAACCGACATGAGTTTGAGTAAACTCCAGGAGTTGGCAATGGACTGGGAGGCCTGGCGTGCTGTAGTCCATGGGGTCACAAAAAGTCGGACACGACTGAATGACTGAACAGAACTGTACTGAAAGAGAATTAAGCAACTCAACAAAATGATACAAAACATTTTCATTATGTTGATTTAACTTTTAGTAGTAACAAATGTATTTTTTTTTCTATGCCTGAAATATTCTACACTTGGAAACAACTAGGGAATGACAGAATTTATTTTTAACAATTGTATAATCAAAAAACTTTTAAATATAAGCTTCTTATTTCCATTATAGACATATGTAGTATGTTAATGCTTAAATACTGAGATATTATTCAGCAATAATCCATAAGTTTAAATAATTTCTCCATGTTTTAGGGTTTTTTGGTAAGTTAAATGAGATAGGTTAACAATAACAATATCTATTCCACAAAATTCTTGAGAAGATTAAATGAAGTAGTAGTTTTTAGAGAATTTAGCACCACTTCTTACTTTCTAGGAAATCCGCAACACATTTAAAAATGAATAAAAAAGGGTAGCCCAAACCACATATAGTGCTTCAACGTTATCAAACATGTATTTCCACCCAGAAAAGTCAGTTTCTATCAGTTTTGGCTATCTTTAAATCATTTACTTCAAAACATGTCATTTAATAAACTGAAATTTTCCGGTGAGTTTTTGTTATTGTTTATAGGTTTTATCGTTTCCCTTCTGATTTTTAGCACTTTATCGGCTGTATCTAGTTAAGAAGTTCTGCAATACAACCTAACAAAATAAATGCTATTTTCTTCCTCTATGAGCTAGTTCTTTTATACACTTCTTAAATCTCAGTAGTATCCTAGAGCAATGACAAAAAGGACAACCGAGAGACTTCCCTGGTGGGCCAGCGGTTACGAATCTGTGCTTCCCCTGCAGGGGTCACAGGTTTGATCCCTGGTTGGGGAACTAAGATCCCACGTGCTGCACTGTGCAACCGAAAAGAAAACGAACAACGGAGTTTATCTTTCCTGTATCTGCTCATTGCTTGTGTTTGCTTGCTTGTTTGGTTTTAGCCCTCCTCCTCCCACCGGAATACATTGACCTTATTGGTCCATATCCTTTTCATTACAAAAGACAGAATCAATAGCATTTCTTCTGATTTTAATATTGGCTTCATTTTAGAGTCTCCTGTAAAGAGATGATATCATAAAGGCTGAAAAGTGTGGTTACCCACAGGGAAATCCACATAATGGGTCCCCGCATCTCTAACAAAAGTCTGTCTGCCTTTCAAATTCCAAGTAAGTGTGCTCCTGAAGTACTTTTGGAAATGCACTTCCATTATCAGATATATAATCAGGCAATGGGCCACAAGAAAAATAAAGGTGTAAGTTGAAAAGGAAAATATTTTTAATAGCTTGAATTAAAGAACTGTGCTTCCAAGTCGTTCGCCCTTTGCTGTCCTAATAGAAGTTATTCACAGGCAATGGCACCCCACTCCAGTATTCTTGCCTGGAAAATCCCATGGACAGAGGAACCTGGCAGGCTGCAGTCCATGGGGTCGCTTAGAGTCAGACATGACTGAGCGACTTCACTTTCACTTTTCACTTGCATGCATTGGAGAAGGAAATGGCAACCCACTCCAGTGTTCTTGCCTGGAGAATCCCAGGGACGGGAGAGCCTGGTTGGCTGCCATCTATGGGTCGCACAGAGTCGGACACGACTGAAGCAACTTAGCAGCAGCAGCAGCAGCAGCAGACTCATTTTTTAGCATATTATAACTCAGTTGCAACTTCCTTGATGTCATAGGTGGGAGCCCTGGCTCTTAATAGAAAAACTTAACCAAAAATCAAACCAAACAAAAACTCAATTTAGAGTGCTGTATTTCAACTGCTGCAGCAACTTCTAGTAATGATGTTTTGTCTAAAAGTTTTCATTTTTTATTTTCATTACCGTTAAACTCAATTTAAAAACTAAAGTGCTCTTGAGACAGTCGGTCTTGGGGGCCTCTGCTGAAGAGTAACCGGTTTGGGAAAATGGATCTCTATAAATCTGCTTCCTATTTCTCTCTCACTGAAAGAGTTCCTCTGTAAAATAAGTTTGATTCAGCATTAGCCTGAAATTAGTCCTCTTTAGAACTTTCGATCAAAATCTCTAATCTGTGCCACCCATCTTTGAATACCCATATGATTTCCCTAGGAGTTCCCAGATGGTGCTAGTGGTAAAGAACCCACCTGCCAAGGCATGAGATGTAAAAGACATTGGTTTAATCCCCGGGTTGGGAAGATCTCCTAGAATAGGGTGTGGCAACCCACTCCAGTATTCTTGCCTGGAGAATCCCACGGACAGAGAAGCCTGCTGGACTATGGTCCATAGGGTGGCAAAGAATTGGACATGACTGAAGTGACTTAGCATGCATGCATGTGATTGCCATAAATATGTTTCCTTATACATTGGGCATTTCAGTTAATGTTTCCCAGACAAAAAGTTCTATAAATAATCAGGAACATCTGTATCAGAGAACCATGAAATGAAGTGCTATTAACATCTGTCCAGTATCTGGTTAATAGTATTGTGATTTTTTCCCCCTAAAACTTAGATAATTACTTGCTTGTTGGAATAAGCTAGTAATTCACTAGAAACAAATGCAATTGTGAAGAAACATGCTGATGTTTGAAAAAATTTTTCACAAGAACCAAGAGACAATATGTAATTTTCAGATTTTAAAAAACTCCTATTACAGTGGTTTTTATGTCCTTTTTCTTACATAGCATCTCTGGTTAACTAAATCTGAGTTAAAGAAAATAACTTTTCTCTTCCATTTACATTGACAAATTCAATGATTTGGAAAAGGCAGTGAGCTGGAAAAATGTGAAAATTGACTATGTAATGATGTTTATTAAAAGAATAAAAGTTTTACACACAAATAAATATATATTGTATTTCTTAAACTATGTTTATTGTCTACTTTGTCTATTGAAGACTTTTCCTGCTCTACTTTTTCTGTTTTCAAAACTAAGAATGATATAAGGATTCTCATTATATTATTTGTCAATAGTTTTAAAGCTAGAAGTCAAGTTACAGAAGGCTCATTCACCTACTTTACAACTGAGAAAGTAAAAGCCCAATGATCTTGGGTGACCTGCTCAAAGTCACAGAGTTAGATAAAGATGTGGAAGAGAAATAATTCACTTGCCTGTGTGTTAGGAGTTTGTTCCATTAATCTGTGCTGTGACAGACTATCCCAGTTTCCCTTTGGGCTATGGGTGAAATATTATGTTCATAATCACTAGATGGGTATTCTACAAAAATGCACATTAAATATTAGACTTAAAAATTATACTATATCTAGTAAGACGATTTTCTTTAGTTTTAGAATATTTGATAAGCACACAGAAATTGATATGCATTTGACTCACTAGTGAAAAGACAAAATGTTAAGTCATCTTCCTATAATGCAAAACCCAACTTTTGTGAGATCAAACAAGTCAATACTAAAGGAAATCAATCTTGAATATTCATTGGAAGGACTGATGTTGAAGCTGAAGCTCCAATACTTTGGCCACCTAATGCGAAGAGATGACTCATTAGAAAAGATCCTGATGCTGGGAAAGATTGAAGGCATGAAGAGAAAGGGACGGCAGAGGACAAGATGATTGGATGGCATCACTACACAATGGACATGAGTTTGAGCAAGCTCTGGGAGATGGTGAAGGACAGGGAGCCTGGTGTGCTGTAGTCCATGGGGTCACAAAGAGTCAGACATGACTGAAAGACTGAACAACACTTTTATGCATAGATTACTAATATTCACACTTTTAATATTGAAAAAGAAGGGAAGAGGTCAGGGCACCACTTTTGAAAGAAGGACCTTGCCCAAGGACACAACATAAACTGAGTAGAATCAAATGAGTCCAAGATGGCAGATAAGTCAACTTCAACTAGACTTTGATCCTCAGGGCATGCTCATTGTAACATCAGCAAGCTAAATGACACACCCAGAGGCACCACGAGAGCTCCAAGACTGACCATCAAAGACCAAAAAGTGGACCCAATTCCTGGAAATCTCCATCCTTTCTCCAAAACAGTTGAAATAATCCTGCCACTCATTAGCCTATGAAATTACCCAGCCCATAAAAGCTAACCACACCACATTTTGAGGCTGCATTTGCCCTCCAAGATAGCCCACATGCTTGTTTGTGGAATGTGTCTCTCTCTAAATAGATTCACTTCTCACCTATCACTGTGTCTCTTGCTGAGTTCTTCATGTGATGAGACATCAAGAACCTGAGTTTCACTAGGTTCTAAAACCAGGCATGGGATCTCAGTTGGAAGGCTATGGGTTTTGGCTAGGTTCAAGTCCTGGCCACATGGGTTCAAGACTCAATCTAAGATGAATGGTTTCAATATCATATCAGTTAGGATTTGGTTGGTCTACATATAATAGAAAATCTAAAAAAATAGCGGCTGGAACACAGGTACTCTGCCATGTAAAAGTAGTCCGGTGGTTTACAATACAAAGTTGACCAATAGGTTTCATGAATTTATTGTGAAGTAAAACCCTTTATTTGTTCCTTGCTTTCTCCATCCTTGGCACGTGAGTCTCATCTGCATGATTACTTCATGGCCAAAGACATGGCAGCTGGAACCTCAGCTGCCAGTCTGCTTTCCAGGAAGCAAAAAGGTAGACAAAGAAAAGCACAGAATGTCCCTTCTTGCCCCTGTGGCAACACTAATGTAGCTTCCAGAAAAGTCTCAGACAATGCTGCTGTTAAGATACTTTTTGCCAGAATTTAGACACAAGGCCCACACCCACCTACAAATGAAACTTGAACATATACTTTACTGTAGCTTAGTCACTTAGTCCTGTCCAGCTCTTTTGCAACCCCATGGACTGTAGTCCATCAGGCTCCTCCATCCATGGGGTTTTCTAGGCAAGAATACTTCAGTGGATTGCCATTTCTCCTCCAGGGGATCTTCCAAGCCTAGGGATGGAACCTGTGTCTCCTGCACTGGCAGGTGGGTTCTTTACCACTGGGAAGCCCTGCATACTTCATGTTGGACGCATAGAAAAGAGACAGTGACACTGGGTGGACAAATAGTATCTATTCAACATATGTGATTTGGAAAATAAGGTCCCATGAAACTTAAGTTTGCAGCTTTGAAAAATATACCAGCAGGACAATATAGTAAAAAGTGCTTAAAATTGTACCTCAAAAGACTGTGGTATAATTTTAGATATACTTCTAAGACAATGGGTCACAAGTAAATCCTTGAAAATTGGTGCACCTTAGTTGACTCACTTGTACAAAAAAAAATGAAAATTGTCTTTGAGATCATGTAAGGTAATGCTGATGATAAAGATACCAAATGTGAAAGGATTTTGGAAAAATATATTTGTATTTGCACATGCCAGTGTGTATAAGTGTCTATATGTATGTAGTATGTATGTATATAAAATTTTTTAAAATAAATATCTGAAACTTATTAAGACATATTTAAAAATTAAACAAGCACCAGTATAATTTTCCTTAACATTTCTATGGAAACTAAATAGATCTAAGTGCTAGGACACTACTGAGGTGGTAGTTTGATTTCCACGTTACCCATTCAGTTGTGATCCATTTTTATCATAAATCTCCTACAGTGCTTTTTTAGAAAAATTTTCAGACTGAGTTTACTTAGAAAATGATTTAAAATGTTTAATAACCTAACTATCAAAATCACATACACATAAAAGAAGTTGATGTTGGGATCACCAAGTTAATGGTGAACTGTTGCTTAATCCGTTTTTCTGAGCTAATTTGTCAAATTAAGCACAAACATTTGGGTCCTAAAACTGGATGAAAAGATTGATGGTATCATATAAGACTTCGGAGGTTTCAGTGTTTAAGATCACATTATGATATCCTCACTGTGCAAACTGCAGGAACTGTTCACATAATTTAGTCACTTATGCAACCCTACGGTATAAACTGGTACTGAATCATACTTCCTGGTCATCAAATAAATGACAACTTCTTTCTCATTTTAGTCTATGTAATAGAATGTTAATATTCTATTTCTTCGTCCTTTGTGCATGGCATGTTTTCCCAGTACTTTAGTCTTCAAATATATAAACTGAAAACTAAAATGAATTAACATTTCTTCTCCAGTTAATAATAAAGTTAAAATATATAATGTAACTTTATACAGGCAAATTGGTTTTATTAAATAGTAAATCTAAGTGGTCTCTAAAGAAAACCACAGAAATGTAAATATCAAGGAAAAGATACCTTAAAATTGAACTAGACAGTGTGATTTCAGAAGGAACATTAATCCTAAATCTTCTCTAAGTAACTTAGAACACTTAACTGTGAAAGCTCTAGATTGCCAAATATTATAAAATTAAGTACTACTGGCATGAGCTACAAAATCGTCTTCAAAAATTAATATCAGCCATTTCTCTTTCTGTAAATAGTCCATAAAAAAGTACATTAGATAATATTAGACTATCTGGTACTAACTGTGGGAGGGTGCTTATTCTGATTTCAATTTCTTAAATATCGATTTCAGTAGAATCATTTATTTATTTGGCATAATTTATTTTTCATCAACCCCAGTAGTTAACCTAACCAAGATCTCATGTTTAAACTGAGAATACAATTTGAACAATAGACATTAATTGTATTTAATAAATGCTTTGACAAATATGACAGCTCATTTTCAGACCCTATATATTTATTGAATTTCATTTATGAATCTGAGGATAGACACAGAGTTAATGATTAGTACAAACATATTTACATAGCTGCAGATTTCAGAAAGTTAACAACTGAGTCATCACCCTTTCCAGAAGAGAAAGTTCTGATAAAACCCTTCTCACCATCTTAAACGTTACACACACACACACACACACACACTAATTTCTGTACTTTGCTAACTAATTGTATGACCCTGGTGCAGAGTAGGTACCCTTCCTATCTCCATACAGAGACTATTAATTGAAATTTGTATACCCACTTTTATATTTGCTATTTTTCCCTCCTTTCTTGTGGCTGCCCCACTGCTCCTTTATTTTCTTCTTAGCACTTGATACACCCTGACTATTGGATATTTAATTTTTCGCTTGTTCTCGACTCTCAAGTCCAGAATGAAAAGCAGGAATTTTGTCACTTTTCCCCACGACCCTGTCTTTCTCCAGCCACTGAGTCACGTTTGGAATGCGCAAAGTGCTCGCTCCACCGCAATTTGTGGATGTGTGAATAATCCAATTACCATCACATCACTGTCTCTCAGCTGGTGGCTCAGGTGGCAGAGAGTCTGCCTGCAGTGCAGGAGACCTGGGTTTGATCCCTGGTTTGGGAAGATCCCCTGGAGAAGGGGATGACAACCCTCTCAAATATTCTTGCCTGGAGAATCCCATGGACAGAGGAGCCTGGTAGGTGACAGTTCATGGGCTCGTAAAGAGCCAGACACGACTGAGCCACACACACACACACACACACACACACACACACGCTGGTGTCTGTCTTACCTCTCCTCTTGTCCTCTTCTAAATGATTCTCCACACTGCTGCCTGAACAACATTTCCAAAACCAGATCCTGCTGCTCTTCTGCTTATAATCCTTCAAACTTGCCATTCTCATAAAATAAAGGCCAGGTCTGTGATGTGGCTGATAAATGCCCTCAGCACTGGACCTCTGCTTGGCTTGCCTTTTCTACTTTACCTTCTCTCTCCACGCACTTCATCTGCACTGACCATCTTTCCCCAGTGATGTCCTCCCAAACCACAGTCCCTTAAAGGGGGTCTCTTCTGGCCTCTCACCCTCCTTATAGGATCCTGACCTTGAGATTTCAATTCAACTATCTCCTTCCCAAGGAAAGTTTTCAAATATTCCCAGAGTTTTAAGATTTCCCAGTACAGCAATTCTCCTTTTTACAAGGCCCTCAGAGGATGCCTTAAACCATGGACTGTACCAAACCTCACATAAGCTATGTTTTTTTCCTATATATACACACCTACGATTATGCTTCATTTATAAATTAGGCATTGCATGCTTAGTCACTCAGTCATGTCCGACTCTTATGCACAGTAAGAAATTAACAATGGTAACGAATAAGAAAATAGGAGAATGATAACCATATACTATAATAAGAGTTAGGTAAATGTAGGCTGTCTCAAAATCTTACTGTACATATTTAAAGCCTTTTCCATCTTAATTAAGCATTTATCACGTACAGTGGATGTGACTTTTGCAGTATGAGGTGACATCAAAACCAGAGCATATTTTTCTTTCTTCACAATTTCACGGACAGAAAATTCGTTTTTACTGTAGATTTCAACATATGATATTTTTTCTTTCATTATTAAGTCATTATTAAGTCAAGAATGTTCACATTTTCACTTGAAGGAAGCCCGTGAAGGCTCCTCTCTGGCATCTCCACATTGCCAGCATCACTGCTCTTGTGGTT
The DNA here is from genome assembly GCF_032452875.1 of Bos javanicus. Lineage (NCBI taxonomy): Eukaryota > Metazoa > Chordata > Mammalia > Artiodactyla > Bovidae > Bos > Bos javanicus. The sequence continues at coordinate 18,402,751 of NC_083894.1, forward strand.
TGGGGCCATCATATAAAATAAGAGTCACCTGACCACAAGCCCTGGATTCTGCAACAGTCACTCTGGCGAAGCAGCTACTGAGTGGCCAATTGTGAGTAAAAGCTGGACAAAGGAAGGCTTCATGTCCCAGTGGAGAAGGAACAGGATGAAGGGAAATGTCATCGTGATCCTCAGAATGATATACAACTTAAAACATGATTTGTTTCTTTCTGGAACTTCCATTTAATAATTAAAGATTGCAGTTGATCTCAGGTAACTGAAACTGCAGAAATCAAAACCATGGATGGGGCGTGGGGGCTACTGTATAGACTAGCTACTTATACATTTTATTCTCTGTATTTATCACTTAAGCTATATTTTTATAGCATCATTTGATAAACATCTATTTTTCTCCACTCAGTTTTAAAGCTCAATGGAGATAGAAGTGGCCTCTATTTCCCCTGCTTGGTATGGACCAATTGCCTAAGAGTACGTAAAAACCATTTTTTAAATAATTAAGTGAAGGCCATGTACGCTGGCATTTGAGGTTGCATTGCTGTCTCACAGAACCCTCACTGTCATCTCCGTGTGTGAAAAGTATTCACACTGGCTTAGGAAAAAAATAAATAAAAATCTTAACTCACAGAAACTTTTCTTTGCTCCAGTGAACCTTTTAATACAATAAATTTAAGTTCACACAACATGTTCAATCGCCTCACATTTTAGCACTAAAAAATCTCCTTAATGTAACAATGAAATAAAATCCCTCCAAGAACATCTACTATTATCAATGATATATATGATTTCTATTTTGATGAGAGACAATCTTGTATAAATGATTAGGAACACCAGTCTTGGTAAATAGCATTATTTTTGATAAAGTAACAACATTCTTCATTTTTGTAGGTGTGGGGAACTCTTAAGTTCTATCATCAGCAATAATGTTGAAAACTTCCCATTGTTATTGGTATGTAACTGACCCCCACAATGCCCCATGATACTCATGAACAAGGTTCCTAGATATCCTCCTCAAGACTGTGTCTTCAAGGCTAGTCCTACCTCCAATCTCCAGCAGCTTTATTCAATGTCAAAGGCTGAATCATTCCTCCCCAAAGGAGCTTACATTGAGACACCACAAGTATATTCTTTATGATCTTCATAATATTTATTTTTTAAGAATTATTTTCAAGCATAAGACAGGAACACATTGAGATGTGGTGGTCTATATATAGAATTCTATATATAGAACATATATAGAATAATTATATGTCTATTCATATGGAGGCTGGCTGGCTACAGTCCATGGGATAGCACAATTTAGTGACTACCCCACCATCACCACCACCACCATGTATATGTCAAAAAATCCCACATACCAGAACCCACCCACTTACAATCAATTAATCTATGACAAAGGAGGCAAGAACAGGGTGGTGTGGGGCAGGAACAGTCTCTTTAACAAGTTATGTTGGGGAAATAGGACAACTACATGTGAAAGAATGAAATTGTATCATTTTCTAGCACCACATACAAAAATAAACTCAAAATGGATTGAAGACTTAAATGTGAGGCTGAAACCAGAAAACTCCTGGAGAAAAACTTAGGCAGAACACTTTTGGACATAAGTCATAGCAATATGTTTTTCGATCTGTCTCCTAAGTCAGAGGAAATGAAAGCAAAAATAAATAAATGGAATCCAATTAGACTCACAAGCATTTGCATAGCAAAGGAAATCAACAACAAAATGAAAAGACAACCTACTGAATGGGAGAAAAAATGTGGAAATGATATGACCAATAAGAGGCTAATGTCCTCAATATATATTAATAAATAGCTCATACAGCTCAAAATCCAAAAAACAAATAATCCGGTTAAAAAAAAAAAGAATAGGCAAAATGACTGAATAGACATTTTTCCAAAAAGGAAATGCAGATGTTCAACAGGCACATGAAAAGGTGCTCAACATTGTTAATCATTGAGAAATGCAAATCAAAACCACAATAAGACATCATCTCACACCTGTCAGAATGGCTATCATCAAAAATACCTCAAGTTACAAATGCTAGTGAGGCTGTGGAGAAAAGGCAAGCCTCGTACACTGGTGGTGGGAATGTAAATTGCTGCACTCACTGTGGATAACAGCATGGAGGTTCCTCAGAAAGCTAAAAATAAAACCGCCATATAATCTAGCAATTCCACCCCAGGGTATATGTCTGAAGAAAATGAAGACAATAATTCAAAAAGATGCATGTACCTCAATGTCCATAGCAGCGTTTCTTAGAAAAGCCAAGATAGAGAAGCAACCTGTGTCCATCAACATGAGTGGTTAAGAAGTTGCGGCGTATGTATGTATGTGTGTGCACACACACACACACACACACACAGTAGACTACTACTCAGCCATAAAGAGAATGAAAATTTGCCATTTGCAATAGCATGGACGGACCTGGAGGCTAGTATGCTTAGTGAGATAGGTCAGAGAATGCCAAAGCTTTTATACCACTTATATGGTGAATGTAAAAAATAAAACAAACTAGTGAACATAACAAAAAATTTAAAACCCACATATATAAAGAACAAACTAGAGGTTACCAATGGGGAGAGGAAAGAAGGAGGGACAAAATAGGGGTAGGGAATTAACAGGTGTAAACTACAATGTACAAATTAAGCTACAAAGATATATGGCACAGCACAGGGAATATAGCCAATATTTTTTAACAACTATAAATGGAGCATAAAATTTATGAATCACTATGTTGCACACCTGAAACATATAATGTTGTAAATCAATTATATTAATACTCAATTAAAAAACAAATCATATACAATGACAATTGCTGATACTTATGTAAGTTGCATGTCAATAAAGCCGATTTCAAAACATGAAAAAAGAACTTTGAGAATAAATGATATCAACATATTCCCAAAGTGGGTTCCCACATTGGTGCAGAGAGAAATGATTAGTGGTCAGACCTTCGGAGGCGGCAGAAGGCGGTGTTGCCTGCAGCGGCCTCTGCTGGGAGGGCTGGGTCAGGGCTGGGAGAGGCAGCTGTAGCGAGCCTGTGAAAGTCGCTCAGTCGTGTTCCACTCTTTGCGACCCCATGGACTACACAGTGCATGGAATTCTCCAGGCCAGAATACTGCAGTGGGTAGCCTTTCCCTTCTCCAGGGGATCTTCCCAACACAGGGATTGAACCCAGGTCTCCCGCACTGCAGACGGATTCTTTTACCAGCTGAACCCCAAGGGTACAACCTGAGGAGGTGGCGCCAGGCATGTCCTAGACGTGGTGGAGCCATATGTTGACTGGCAGTTGGCAGAAGACTCTTGTCGTCCACCTTCCAACAAAACAAAGCACAGCAGCCACAGGAAATATCACCTAAAGATCTTTTGATAAAATGGACCTGTCTCTGGAAATGGCAAAAAGCAGGAGTTTCATATCTGCTGTCCTTTCGATGGGCCCCGTGCCCTTCAGCTGGCTCTGCCCGCCAGCCTCATCCCCTAGTCATCTTGGGGCCTGCTCCCTGCGGGCGCTGGAATTCACAAGCCCCATCTACATGCCTGAAGTCTGTGCCCTCCGAGCCCTTCTCTCTCCTCTGCACCCATCATCCTATGTCAGCTGTCTCATCTGCTCTCTTCATTTCTACCTGTCAAAACCCCATCTGCTCTTTAAGGCCCAACTCAAATGTCACTGTTTCCATCATCTTACTGCAATGGTAGATTTATAGCATCATTTCATTGATTTTACTCTGTTACCAGAGTCAGTTCTTCTATTTTTTTTTTTTTTTTTTTGCATTCTGATAATTTGATCTTTTTATGAGATCCTCCCTCCTTCCTTAGAAATATATGTGACTGATTTTCACCTCAGTGGAATGACCAAAGACAAGTGATTGAGGAAAACAGTACATGTATTCTCATGGAAGATAATTTTACTGCCCCCTTTAGTAACCATTTTATATCTCCAATTCCCACATGGTTCATTTCAGAAAGGCATCACAGCATTTCAGTCTATTCTTTCTTAAATGAGAACAAATCCTCAAGTTTATTTTAATGTCTTCTTTGGCCACCAGTTTTCAGCAACCATGCTTATCACTTTTCAGTTGAGCTAAAAAGAAACAAAAATTCTTTCTTGATTGCTTTGTTATCTGTGCAATGGATGCTCATTCATTTTGTTCAGTAAGGAAGAAGAGTGGCTGTGATGAACTCCCTCCAACATGTATTTGTTGTGCCAGAAAACACTATTAATGGCTAAACTGCTGAGAATGTGGCACCCTTGTAAAGCATGAGCATTCAAAGCATTCAAAATTTAATTCCAGATATACAAGCAATAATTCTCAAACTGTCCAGGTTCTGCTAATACAGAATGACACATTTGAGAAGAAAACATTCATTTCCTTCCTGGTGCATTTCCAAGCTGTCTGAGAAGCTGAAATTTTCTATTACATAAAAAAAGGCCACAAATATTCTTCAGTGATTGTCCTTGATACACAGTCCCTCAGGCTCAAAAAGAAAACAGCTCTCATTACGCTGTCACTACAAAGTGCATACATTGTGTGTATAAAGAGCAAAAACAAACAAATAAATAAATAAATAAAGTCCACAACAGAAACATGAGCGAAAATTGCTGCAACAACTTCATTACTAGGGATTTTAAGATGCTAAAGAGGTAATGAGTAGGAAGGTACAAGGAGAAAAAATGGATGTTAAGATCTGTACAACTAGTGTGGATTTTCCCAAGGGCAAACTTCACTTTTATTAACCATCTAAGGCAGAAATAAATATAACGTATGGTGGTATCTGCAGACTGCTATGACATCTTTACTCTTTCTGGTAAAATAATTTAGCAACTGCACCCAAAACCAGTCAACAGAATATTCCCTTCAATCCACAGTATTTATGTCTTCAATTGGTATTTTCATTTAATATCATTTCAATGTAATTTTTAATCCTTAGTCTTATATCTGCTATTTCTCGACCACATAGGGTGTTTTTTCTGGCAGCAAAATACAGCCAGTGTGGGAGAAGTTTACATCTGGTACTTGGCCAGTAGGAAGGTGCCAATGGTGGGGAGAAGCCATGGATCATTAGCTTCACTTGTACCTTTTCTATTATATTTCTACCAAAATATACTAGGTACTGTTTTAGGCATTAGGTTAATACGGATGCCTATGTGACAAGGGTGGTGCAAATGACTATTAGGAATATACTATTTGCTAAATCTAGATGATGTTAGAATTTCACATTTTAGCAGTAGTTGGCAACCAGAATTTCTACCTAATGATCCTCCCTGATGTGAAGAACTGACTCATTGGGAAAGACCCTGATGATGGGAAAGATTGAAGGCAGGAGAAGGGGATGACAGAGGATGAGATGGTTGGATGGCATCACCAACTCAATGGACTTGAGTTTGAGTAAACTCCGGGAGTTGGTGATGGACAGCGAAGCCTGGCGTGCTGCAGTCCATGGGGTCGCAAAGAGTCGGACACGACTGAGCAACTGAACTGAACTAAGTTCTATGCTAAGTCAAGATCCAGGTAGGAGCAAAAACGACTACTAAAGCAATTTCTGGACTAAACATCCTCCCAGAAAAATAATTCATAAAATGGGCCTAAGCCATGTGTATAGTTACACAGGCTGTCCAATGCACATGGACAGCCGGATGAGGAATGTCTGGGCCTGAAATCCAGCGCCTACTCTACTTTCCAAGCCATCTAGCCTGGCATGGAGTTGCATCTCCATAGAGAGTAGGCCCTCTTTAATAGCTGCATAATATATGGGTCCACACACTAAGACACTTACCACATGCCCAGGACACAGCCCACTCAGAAGATGCGCTTTATTATAATTTGCAGAAAATACCCTCTAGGCTAGGCACTGTGGTTTTTATAAATCTGGAATCAGTGTGCTCAAGAGCTTAAGAATTGGAGATGGAGAATCAGGACAGAATCACTGGGTCAGGGAAAGGAGAATGTGAGAATGCCACGTACGGGATGCTAGAGAATTCCAGAAACCTTCACAGGGATCATAATGTCCAGGTGAGTTTGAAATATGTGATTTAAAGTACCACAAAAACACCTCGCAGTAGGAGAAGGGGCACCATGATGTCTCAAGGCAGCACAGTAAAGATGTCCTCAATACTGTTAATGTGTCTGGCCTCCATTCAGGATTGGCCTGAGATTCGGGACAAAGCAGGGCGCATGTGGGGGGAGACTAAAGATCCAGCTGAGAAACTGTAAGAGGGCTGGGTGTCTGAGAAAGGCCCTGAGCACCCTCGCTCATGCTAGGGTAGCCTCAGTCCTACATGAACTGGGCAACTCAGACCCAGTCCACGCACCATTATGGCTCTAAGCTCTGGGTCTCGGAGCTCCAGCAACGCTGCGTGAACTAGCGTGAAGAAACATGCATGAAAATGTTATCAGCTCTGATCGATCACTACACAGTTTGACTGCAAGTGCTTTTGCAAATCCGCCTTGTTGTTTAGTTCCAAAGTCATGTCTGACTCTTTGCAACCTATGGACTGTAGCCCATCAGGCTCCTCTGTCCATGGGATGTCCCAGGCAAGTGGGTTGCCATTTCCTTTTCCAGGGGATCTTCCTGACTCAGGAATCAAGCCCACATCTGGTCTCCTGCATTGCAGGCGGATTCTTTACCACTGAGTCACCAGGGAAGCAAATCTGTGTACCAGCCAACAATTCCATGTTCAAGCCTTGCAAGCCATCCATAGCATCTTTCCTTTTTCATTCATTTTTGGGTATACATGTCATAATTCACTTTCTCATAGAAGAGAACTATATAAAACAATCTGGGGTTCTGTATCAGATATTTCTTTCTTACCTACATGGTATGGTTCTAAAAGGCCACAATGGTGGGTTCACACAACTGCTACTTTGCTTTGCTGCATATCATAGCCAATAACCAAATCCCACTGTCCCCATCCCCATACTGCAAGGAAAACAGGTAAGACAGGCATGTATATCAAAGTGAACACATCACCAGCCTTGGCGTAATACATTTCAGCATGCATGACTAGTAGGTGAGTTTGCCAGTGCATAAGGGACAGTAACTTCCACTTTTAAAAATTCATTTGGCATTTGAACTTACACTGCATACTGAGCACAATCCATGTTCCTACTGAGACTATAAAATTTAACCTTCTAATAAGAACCGCAGTTTCCATGAGTGACCATGTCATTACATTAGGTTTCTCAGGTTGCTCCTTCACAGAACAAGCAATCCAGTGGCAGAAAGCTCTGTTTCCTACCAGCTGAAATCACCTTCTTGCAAAGTGCCATATGGGAATCAGAATCACTCTTCAAGGAATTTTAAAATATAATCACCAACATTGGCTCCAGGTAGGCACTTAACCTCTCTTTCCTATACACTTGGTTTGGGAAATTCGGATATGATGCTTGGTGTGCAGCAGACTGAGCTGGAACAAGAGTGTTTCACAGGTCGGAAATTCTATCATCCTTATCCTAAGGTGGAAATTCTAAAGCAGACTCACAGCTTCCCTTTCTGTCTCTAGCACAGCTGTAAAAGGCTCTTTATACATGGAAATGTTTGCTGAGTCTCCAGGGAAAAAGCTGTGGTTCTTCTCTTCAGCAAAGCAACAGGAATATCAAGATGTCCCCGAAAGGCATTAGCTCTTGACAGGAGCCTGTTATGACTCCCAGGGGCTTCCTTTAGTTGACGGCGCTCAAGGTGTACAGCTGTCTCCAGAGACTGTCCAGAGTTTGTCCAGAGGGCTAGGGGCAGGCGGAGGTTAGCATCTAACATATGGGCTGGATATTTAGTAGAAGGAACCTGAAGCAATGTGTTTCAGTGTGAGACTTTCATCTCAGGTAATCTTCCAAGAATCGATGTATCATTTTGAAGCATCAGTGCCCCTACATTAAAGTGATGCTCAGGCTTTAACTCAGCGGAACGACTTCCCCGCACTAGCTCTCAGGCCTCTCAGGACCACACCCCAGGACTTTCACGTGACAAGGGGTGACCTAGGCCGCCCTTCTGCCCTTGAGCATCTGACAGTGTTAATTATACTCCAGACCCAACTCTCTTCAATAACCTCAAACTCAGAGCACAGCAAGCACAAGCATAACCTTTGATAATGATTTAATATTAAATTATGTTAATGTGACATTTGTTACCTATTTCTCCTAAAATCAAGAAGTCTGAATACTGATGTCACATGGGTATCCGCTGTGACCAACAGGCCTTATCCTGTACTTCAGCTCTCAGAACATCTACTGAAAAATTTCAGGTCACTGATAATTCAAGTAGTGAAAAAGCCCACTTTACTAGGAATGACCCCACAAATAAGCAGATTTCAAATATTCTAGACCCTTCTCCTTAGTAATAAATATTTTATAATTTTATTTAAATCACATAATACAAATGTGTATGTATAACTGAAAATTTGTTTCTATTCATTCTATATTCTTTTATTCTATCCCTAAAGACATCATAGTTACACCCTACTAAACTGATTTTACGATCCATACATAGGTTCAGAGCAACAGTTTGATGAAAACTCTTACAAGCAGTAGAGTCATTTGCAGAGTGCCACTAAATGCTGGAAGATCTGCTCATGAACTGCGTTTCTCATTATCAGAAGCAGCAATGAGGATATTAGCAGAAAGTATTGCTCCAGAAAATCAAGGTTAAAAATGTACACCTTTAAGCTGACATAGCCTCTAGTCTAGGATCCCCAACTACATGCACCGTGTATGAACTTTTGTAGATACTGCTAGTCAGTCATTGCCAATTAGTAATTTCTTTTTTTTTCTCCCGAGCTTAGACAAGACTTCTGTCCCTTCTTAGTACTGAATTCCAGGTAATAACTCCTAGCTTATTGTAACTGATGGAAGAAGTAACTCCTACTTGCCATCTGACCTCTATTCTTTATTTTAAATGTCAATTTTGTGTCATCCAATTCAACACTTCTAGATAGGTGAAGAACTTAGGTGAGAAGAAAGGCAGGGATAAGAGCTACGTGACTAGGAACAACCCAAGGGGCTCCCCTAGCCGATGAGAACTTGGGCTGGTGGTTAGATTGTACTGCATAAAACTACATCATCTTGCTCATCCCGATCCCTAATGTTCTGAAATTTCTGCTCCCCAATTTTAATCATATGTCATCATTTTTCCATGAAAGTCTAGGTTGACAAACGAGCTGACAGAGGCACTTGTGCATGTTCCATAAGGAGACCAGATGTTTCTTCTCTTATCTGCTTCATCCCAAATCTGCTTTCCTTCTTGATAGTCCTCTGAAATGGACTCTGCTACCCATCAACAAGTATGTTTTTCAGGCTATCACTTTATTTGGATCAGATCGCTCTTTATAGAGATATCCTTGATCATATTCCATCTTGGGTAATATTCAAGGTATGACTTTCATACATAGATATTGATGGATATTTTATTTCACTATCTCAGGGCCTGAGAAGCTATTTATTACTCTATAAATGTTAATTACTTTCCTATTAAATTAGATCTGCATAAAATTTTAAAGAGGTTTAATTTCAGAAATACATTATATGATGAAATATCTGCAAATCTCTATTTGTGTTGTTTTGGTTTGGCAGTTATTTGACAATTGACTTGGAAGCAATGATCCTAGAATTTTTTTTTTTTTTGATCAGTAAAATGCAAAGAACTTAAGCACATGATTCAATAAATGTTGACAGCGCAAACTACCAAATAATACCCTAAACAAGACAAAAACGTTTCCATTTTCCCAGAAATTTCCTTTCTTCTCTTTTTCTGCTCCTTCATAAGCAATAACAGTTCTAATTTCTGTTCTTATAGATTGGTTTTGTCTTTTTTTTTAACCGTATGTAAGAGGCATGAAATGCAACGTGTCAATTTTAGTCTAGCTCCACTTCCTTAGTGGTTTTGATACTGACTCACTGTACATATTAGTGAATCTTTCCTTTGTATGTTGAATAATATTCATCCATCCATTCTTCTATTGATGTAAAGTTGGTTTATTTCCATTTACAGATGGGCTTTCCCAGTGGCTCAGTGGGTAAAGAATCTGCCTGCATGAGACACAGGAGATGTGGGTTCTATCGCTTGGTTGGGAAGATCTCCTGGAGGAGGAAAAGGCAACCCACTCCAGTATTCTCACCTGAAAAATCCCATGATTAGAGGAGCCTGGTGGGCTACAGTCCATGGGGTCACTTGGACACGACTGAGTGATTTCACTTTCACTTTTCACTTTCCACTTTCATGCCTTGGAGTAGGAAATGGCAACCCACGCCAGTGTTCTTGCCTGGAGAATCCCAGGGACGGAGGAGCCTGGTAGGCTGTAGTCCATGGGGTTGCTAAGAGTCGGACACGACTGAACGACTTCACTTTCACTTTTCACTTTCATGCATTGGAGAAGGAAATAGCAACCCACGCCAGTGTTCTTGCCTGGAGAATCCCAGGGACGGGGGAGCCTGGTGGGCTTACGTCTATGGGGTCGCACAGAGTCGGACATAACTGAAGCGACTTAGCAGCAGCAGCAGCAGAGTGACTAAGCACATAACATTTATGGACACTATAAACATTCTATGAAAATGTGCAGATTTTTGTGGACATATCTTTTCATTCCACAGGAGTGAAATGACTGTGCAATAAGACAGATGTATGTTTACATTTATAACATTGCTGAATAGTTTTCCGAAGTATATCATTTCACACTCCCACTAGCAAGAAAGGAGAATTTTAGTGCTCTACCTTTTTTTTTTTTTTTTTTGCTAAGATTTGACATTGTCCATTTTCTGATCTTTACCTATTCTGTTTGTCATATTGTCTATTAGTACTACTCTAAAGAGTAGTTTAGAAGATTAGGGGTTTGCATAGTTTAGCACTGCATGGAAATCTAGTTCACTATATTAAAACCCAACATTCACAGTTTAACACACTCATAACTACTAATGAGAGAGAGGCGGTAGCAGAAAAAAATGAAATTAGCTCTTACATCCCAAATTAAAAATATTTTAATATCTCCAGAATACATGGATACAAACTGAAACAGTATCTACTCTTTCTCTCTTCTCTCTGGCATTACTTGTGTAGAAAGTTCTTTAGGCCAATACATAATATTTTTAAGAAAGTACTGCAGAATTTTATACACAGACAGATGAATCTAATCTATAGCTCACATCTGAGATCCTGAAAGTTCTATATTTTCTGATATTGAATTACTGATCTTCTTTTCTTCACCAAGCTCAAGCTAAATAACTGTACTGAGTAAAAAAATAAAGTTAGGTGAGCTCTTTGTGCCTTTCTACAAGTAGATTTAATTTCACATAATTCATAAGTACTGTTTCTATATAATTATGTACAATTTCATATCCATAATGCTCATGTTATATAGTGATTTTCATGAGTGAAAGGCACTGGGATGCCAGTTACTAGAGCTCCTTCCAATCGTTTATTTCCTATTCAGCCTTCAAATGAATTAATACTCTTGCTTTCTTATTTCAATTTCCCACATATAAATTTGGGGAGAATTAAGGCAGAAGTAGAAGTTTTCACTGGAAGACTCCTAGCTAGGGTTCTTTTCCTCTGAAACCTTCCCATGTTGCTGTTTTTTTTTTTTTTTTTAACCCCATACTGCCATCAAAGGCATTCTTGATTTAATTTTTTCCTATATTACCACATACCTCAGCAATATATTTTTCAGTGTTTCTGTCTCTTTTTTTTGACCCTATATTTTTTTGACACACACAAAGCATTCCTATTGACACCATCTTTCATTACACCAAATGTCTCTGAACTCCCCACCCATTAAATATGAATACCTTCTTTTGAAAAAATGCATGTTTATCACACGCAACCTCTTCTAACATTTCATTACTACTGCTTTAGTTCATTCTTATTTCTCACTTTAGCATATACAATTTCTAAGAATTTTAATTATCATTTTCTCATCTCTTTTCATAAAAAATCTCCCACATGTATTTTTCTTAATATTTCTTCAAATTAGCCAATTTTTCCCAGTAAACTCGAAATTCCTTTGCTGTTGTTCAGTTGCTAGGTCCTGTCTGACTTTTTGTGACCCCATGGACTGCAGCATGCCAGGCTTTCCTGTCCTTCCCTGTCTCCCGGAGTTTGCTCAAACTCATATCCATTGAGTTGATGAAGCTGAGTAAGGTAATAATGTAGGATGCTGGGAGTTAAACTACACTGAATAATAGGAAGTTATGTGTTAATAAGAAATTGGCATGAGAGAATACAGAAATGCAGAGGGAGCCTCTGACACGGCCAGCCCAACAGAGAGGGGACATAAGGCAGATGGTGGGGAATGTTGAGCTTTAAGCAGGCTTTTTCACTTTCTTCTTTAATCCTCATCAAGAGGCTCTTTAGTTGGTATAAAATAAAATTCCTTAGTTGGATATAAAAAGAGCTGTCATCACTATCTTGCCCCAAATTCCCAGTTTCATTTTTTTCAGGTCTTTTCTGTGGGTAGATTCCCGCCATACCCAGTTATCCAGCAACCACCAAATAGAACCTACCCTTTTAGACCATATACCTTCCATGAGCTAGGCTTTCTGCCCACGGTGCCCTTCTCTCCCACCTCTACCATAAGCCTGTAAGCTTCAGGGGTCCTTCAAGGCCCCTTCCCCACCACCTGCCTCTCTGCTAGGGCTGACCATGTCAATCACTCCCTCTGCATCTCTGTATTATCTCATGGCAGTTTCTCATTAATACAGAACTCCTCATTATTCAGTGTAGTTTAACTCCCAGCATCCTACATTATTATCTTATTCAGCGGTTCGATTCCAAAGTAAAACCGAAAAAATGAGAGCATAAAGTGAAAATAATCAAAATGCAAAACTAACAATGGGGATCCATTAGAAAATTTTCCCACTGAAGACTGACACATGAACCCTAATTACTCAAAAGGGCAGATTTCCTCCAGTGCTGGGGGGAAAACTATGTGACTTATACTTAGGATTTAGTAATAAGTTATATAAACTTTTGTGTGTATGTGTGTGTATATACTTCATTTTGAGTCTTTAAAGAGGAGGAGGTAGTTTAATGTCCCTTTTTTAGGCAAAAGAAAACAGGTTTTTGGAGTCCAGATAACTGACTTACTTTAAACTTCTCAGATACTCATTCAGTTACAGAGTCATAGGAATAGACTTTGAATCCAAGTGTTTCTATCTCAAATCATCTGTGACAACCTACTGTTGGGTTCACAACACTGACAAAATATGTACAGAAATAAGGTAAAAAATGCTCAAAAATTATTTATTAAAAAAACCCACAAAACTCAAAAACATTCACTGTTGATATTTCCTTTAAAGGTCACAGGAAGTTTAAAAAGTTCCACTTTATTACCTTTGGATTATAAGAAAATAACCAGTGCCTTTATAGTAAAATAAATATTTATTTCTCCAGAGTTAGAAATCTGTCAAAATCTTCTAACAGAGTTCCATCAAGATCGTTCCAATTTGATTACACTAATAATAGGTATACATTCAAAAAATAGCAAAAGGAGGGAGACATTTCCCATTTTCAACCATGTTTTCAACTTACTATTCTAAAACAGTCACCAACTTTCTCCTCTATATCTCTATTTTCTGTTATAAATCTGATGCTAAGCCACAGGTTTCCCTTGAGAAAGTAAGACTATATTTCTTTTAGAAGCTGTGGTACATCAAAATATTGTTTGACCCTCAAACTAAGTATGAAATGTGAATTTCAAAGTTTGAATCTTTCAAGTTAAAAGAATCACTGTGATCTAGTCAATGGTACCTTTCAGAGAAAGCTAAATAATTCTCAGAAGTTTCTCAAGAAGGCACAATCAGGATAACTTTAAATAGCTACCAGTAGGAATAAGAGCAGCATTTAATAATCACATAGAAGACACAGATACAGGATAAAGGCGAGATGCAATTGAATCTAATCAGCACCCAGGTGTGACTGAAGTGCCGAGAGATTATCAACTAAGGCAAGAGCAGTGTGATTGCAATACCAAGCAATGATGCTGGGGAACACAGTCAGGTGGGACCTAGACTGAAGAAAAGAAGATAATTGACACTCTCCGTACCAGAACAAAGCTCAGAGAAAGCATGCCACAGGGCTTCAGGAATACTGACAAAAAAGAAGCTTCATCACAGGCAAAAGAAGAAATCAATATGAAAAAGAAAAAGAAGCTGAGAAATGGAGAATCCACTTTCAAGGTCAAAAGCTAACAATAAAGAAATCTTCAAGTATGTAATTTGAAAAATGTCTATTCTGTTGATCTTTTATAAAATGCACAAGTGAAGAAAACTCCTCTTACAAACTAGCACAAAGGAATATTAAATGTGCTTGTACTGGAAATAAGTTAAAAAAAACATTTTAACTGATAAGTAGATCATAGCTAAGGATTTAAAATTCCTGTTATACTATAATCAGAATGTGTTTTGTTTAAGGGACTGTTAGTCATGTTGCAGCAAACATTCCCTTCTCACTGTTCGTCTTCAGGCACATGCACCTGATCAGCATTTGTGGGAAGCATTATTTTCGTAAGATGATTTCCTCCAAGTTCAGGTATGAATTTAAGGAATCCAAAGTAGAGCAGGTACCAACATAACCAAAGTCTCTGCTTTATCTTGGTATAGTTGATTTTTTTTCTCTGCTTTGTGATTCAGTTGCTTTGAACAAATCACATTCAGTTCAGTTGCTCAGTCGTGTCCGACTCATTGCGACCCCATGAACCACAGCACACCAGGCCTACCCTGTCCATTAACAACTCCCGGAGTCCACCCAAACCCATGTCCATTGAGTCAGTGATGCCATCCAACCATCTTATCCTCTGTCGTCCCCTTCTCCTCCTGCCCTCAATCTTTCCCAGCATCAGGGTCTTTTCCAATGAGCCAGGTCTTCACATCAGGTAGTCAAAGTATTGGAGTTTCGGCTTCAACATCAGTCCTTCCAATGAACACCCAGGACTGATCTCCTTTAGGATGGACTGGTTGGATCTCCTTGCAGTCCAAGGGACTCAAGAGTCTTCTCCAACACCACAGGTCAAAAGCATCAAATCTTCTGCACTTAGCTTTCTTTTTAGTCCAACTCTCACATCCATACATGACTACTGGAAAAACTATAGCCTTGACTAGATGGACCTTTGTTGGCAAAGTAATGTCTCTGCTTTTTAATATGCTGTCTAGGTTGGTCTTTTCCAGTGGTACAGAATGAAGCAGGGCAAAGGCTAATAGAGTTTTGCCAAGAGAACGCACTGGTCATAGCAAACACCCTCTTCCAACAACACAAGAGAAGACTCTACACATGGACATCACCAGATGGTCAACACTGAAATCAGACTGATTATATTCTTTGCAGCCAAAGATGGAGAAGCTCTATACAGTCAGCAAAAACAAGACGGGGAGCTGACTGTGGCTCAGACCATGAACTCCTCATTGCCAAATTCAGACTGAAATTGAAGAAAGTGGAGAAAACCACTAGACCATTCAGGTATGACCTAAATCAAATCCCTTATGACTATGCAGTGGAAGTAAGAAATAGATTTAAGGGACTAGATCTGATAGACAGAGTGCCTGATGAAGTATGGATAGAGGATCATGACATTGTACAGGAGACAGGAATCAAGACCATCCCCAAAAAAAGAAATGCAAAAAGCAAAATGGCTGTCTGAGGAGGCCTTACAAATAGCTGTGAAAAGAGAAGTGGAAAGCAAAGTAGAAATGGAAAGATATACCCATTTGAATGCAGAGTTCCAAAGAATAGCAAGGAGAGATAAGAAAGCCTTCCTCAGCAATCAATGCAAAGAAATAGAGGAAAACAACAGGATGGGAAAGACTAGAGATCTCTTCAAGAAAATTAGAGATACCAAGGGAACATTTCATGCAAAGACGGGCACAATAAAGGACAGAAATCACATTTAGGGGATACAAAGATAAGCGTTCTTAACTCCCTGGGAAACTCCTTGCAGTATACATGGGTTATTCTCAGCCTCAGGATTGTTTCAAACCATCCTGCTATTCTACTGTCTCGCGGTGGACTTTAAACCAGGACTGGCTTCATTTCAGCATCACAGTGCTGCACCTAATTGCACACCCTGTATCTTGCAGCAGTTAGATTTCTGTGAGACTTTGGCAGCCCAGTCTCTGAACCAAATTGCTTAGCTCATTGACTGACAGAATGCATTTGGACTTGACTTTAGTTTTGATTTATTTCTTTACCTTTGAAAACCTAATTTACATTGTACTTATAATTATGTAATAGCACATTTCCCCGTCAACTAAGTGGGCCACCGACATGCGGAATACTCTTTTCAGAGAGATGGAGGACCCAACGGTGGTCCATCCTCACAGTAAGCCAAGACTGTTGTCTGTGTACCCCAAATATCTCAATGGGTGATTGGATGGCATAATACACAACTCTATAATCTGGAACCTTAGCAATTTGTGTGAAGAATACAAAGTTACATTTAGATCTAAGAGTGAGCACGACATAACTGGCAAAGCTAAGGATATGCGTATCAATCCTAGACACAATACAGAGACCTGCCTCATCATCCCTGAACAAACTCCCTTCAAGAAACACGCACATACACACACCCACTCATAAACACACCGGCATGAACACTTTCCCCCAGTGCCACCATGGCTTCACTGTGAGCCTACCCAAATATTCATTTTTCTGTTTATTTGAGTGTTCCAAAGATTGTAATGAAGTATATAGAACTGCAGGAGTTATCAAATAAACAAAGCAAAAACATCCTTAAATCTCCCTAAGGAGAAGTAGCAATAGGAAATGGGGCCTTAAGAGGGCATAAATGCTAAGCCAACAAATGATTATGGGTTACAAAGAATGCTCAAACTATGGCACAACTGCACTCATCTCACACGCTAGTAAAGTAATGCTCAAAATTCTCCAAGCCAGGCTTCAGCAATACGTGAACCGTGAACTTCCTGATGTTCAAGCTGGTTTTAGAAAAGGCAGAGGAACCAGAGATCAAATTGCCAACATCCGCTGGATCATCGAGAAAGCAAGAGAGTTCCAGAAAAACACCTACTTCTGCTTTATGGACTATGCCAAATCTTTTGACTGTGTGGATCACAATAAACTGTGGAAAATTCTGAAAGAGATGGGAATACCAGACCACCTGACCTGCCTCTTAAGAAATCTGTATGCAGGTCAGGAAGCAACAGTTAGAACTGGACATGGAACAACAGACTGGTTCCACATAGGAAAAGGAGTACATCAAGGCTGTATATTGTCACCCTGTTTATTCAACTTCTATGCAGAGTACATCATGAGAAACACTGGACTGGAGGAAGCACAAGCTGGAATCAAGATTTCCGGGAGAAATATCAATAACCTCAGATATGCAGATGACACCACCCTTATGACAGTGAAGAAGAACTAAAGAGCCTCTTGATGAAAGTGAAAGAGGAGAGTGAAAAAGTTGGCTTAAAGCTCAACATTCAGAAAACTAAGATCATGGTATCTGGTCCCATCACTTCATGGCAAATAGATGAGGGAACAGTAGAAACAGTGGCTGACTTTATTTTTCTGGGCTCCACAATCACTGCAGATGGTGATTGCAGCCATGAAATTAAAAGACGCTTACTCCCTGGAAGGAAAGTTATGACCAACCTAGATAGCATATTAAAAAGCAGAGACATTACTTTGCCAACAAAGGTCCATCTAGTCAAGGCTATGGTTTTTCCAGTGGTCATGTATTGATGTGAGAGTTGAACTATAAAGAAAACTAAGTGCAGAAGAATTGATGCTTTTGAACTGTGGTGTTGGAGAAGACTCTTGAGAGTCCCTTGGACTGCAAGGAGATCCAACCAGTCCATCCTAAAGGAGATCAGTCCTGGGTGTTCATTGGAAGGACTGATGTTGAAGCTGAAACTCCAGTACTTTGGCCACCTGATGCAAAGAGCTGACCCATTGGAAAAGACCCTGATGCTGGAAAAGATTGAAGGTGAGAGGAGAAGGGGAGGACAGAGGATGAGATGGTTGGATGGCATCACCGACTCAATGGACATGGGTTTGGGTGGACCCAGGGATTTGCTGATGGACAGGGAGGCCTGGCGTGCTGCAGTTCATGGGGTTGCAAAGAGTCGGAGATGACTGAGCAACTGAACTGAAGTGAACAAGAAACTTAAAGTGAGAAAATACTTGACATGTTAGTTATGGTTTGAAAGCTAAGATACAAAAATTCAGGGAATGCTACTACTTTCTCAGAACAACTCTTCAATCTTAAAAAAATTTTACCTACATTATGGGCTTATATGTAAAATGTCTTAGCAGATGCTGAAGTAATCAGATACATGCCACCAAATAGTATATGATATAGAAACTAAGAGAACCATAGGATATTAAAAATTAGAGTACAATAAAAGTGGAACTTCTGGTAGCTGAGGTGTATGAAAGTGGGGTAGAGGAGAGGTGAGCCCAGAAGTTTAGCAAAAGAAATAGACTTTGGATAGCAATGGACCCACACCAGAGTCAGACACTTGGCAGTCCTTTCTCAGCCAACAGACAAACTGCCCACGACAAGATCCCTCGTCAACTGCAGAGATGAAGTTGATGGTTTATCAAGACAGGAAGGGACTGGCTGTGGGGGAACTGGATGTTGCACAGTACAACATGTCAAATGCTAGACTGGATGAACAGAAGTTGGGATCAGATTTCCGGGAGAAAGGTCAACAACCTCAGAGGTGCAGATGATATCACCCTAATGACAGAAAGCAAAGAGAAATTAAAGAACCCCTTGATAAAGATGAAAGAGGTGTGTAAAAAGTTGGCTTAAAACTCAAAAAATGGGCCAAAGAACTAAATAGACATTTCTCCAAAGAAGACATACAGATGGCTAACAAACACATGAAAAGATGCTCAACATCACTCATTATCAGAGAAATGCAAATCAAAACCACTATGAGGTACCATTTCACGCCAGTCAGAATGGCTGTGATCCAAAAGTCTACAAGCAATAAATGCTGGAGAGGATGTGGAGAAAAGGGAACCCTCTTACACTGTTGGTGGGAATGCAAACTAGTACAGCCACTATGGAGAACAGTGTGGAGATTCCTTAAAAAACTGGAACTAGAACTGCCTTATGACCCAGCAATCCCACTGCTGGGCATACACACTGAGGAAACCAGAATTGAAAGAGACACGTGCACCCCAATGTTCATCGCAGCACTGTTTATAATAGCCAGGACATGGAAGCAACCTAGATGCCCATCAGCAGATGAATGGATAAGAAAGCTGTGGTACATATACACAATGGAGTATTACTCAGCCATTAAAAAGAATGCATTTGAATCAGTTCTAATGAGGTAGATGAAACTGGAGCCTATTATACAGAGTGAAGTAAGCCAGAAAGAAAAACACCAATACAGTATACTAACGCATATATATGGAATTTAGAAAGATGATAACAATAACCCTGTATACGAGACAGCAAAAGAGACACTGATGTATAGAACAGTCTTTTGGACTCTGTGGGAGAGGGAGAGGGTGGGATGATTTGGGAGAATGGCATTGAAATATGTATAATATCATATATGAAACGAGTTGCCAGTCCAGGTTCGATGCACGATACTGGATGCTTGGGGCTGGTGCACTGGGATGACCCAGAGGGAGGGTATGCGGAGGGAGGAGGGAGGAGGGTTCAGGATGGGGAACACATGTATGCCTGTGGTGGATTCATTTCGATATATGGCAGAACCAATACAATATTGTAAAGTTTAAAAATAAAATTAAAAAAAAAAACTCAACATTCAAAAACGAAGATCATGGCATTTGGTCCCATCAATTCATGGCAAACAGATGGGGGAAAAATGGAAACAGTGACAGACTTTATTTTCTTGGTCTCCAAATTCACTGTGGACAGTGACTGCAGCCATGAAATTAAAAGACCCTCGCTCCTTGGAAGAAAATCAATGACAAACCTAGACAGCGTATTAAAAAGCAGAGACATCACTTTGCTGACAAAGGTCCATATAGTCAAACTATGTTTTTTTCCACTAGTCATGTAGGCATGTGAGAGTTGGATCATAAAGAAGGTTGTGTGTGTACATACTCACTCGTGTTCGACTCTTTGCGACCCAATGGACTGTAGCCTGCCAGGCTCCTCTGTCCATGGAATGCTCTAGGCAAGAATACTGGAGAGGGTTGCCATTTCCTACTCCAAGGGATCTTCCAGATCCAGGGATTGAACCACATCTCTTGTGTTTCCTGCATTGGCAGGTGGATTCTTTACCACTAGTACCACCTGGGAAGCCCAAAGAAGGCTGTGGGCAGAAGAATTGATGCTTTTTAACTGTGGTGCTGAAGACTCTTGCAAGTCCCTTGGACTGCAAGGAGATCCAACCAGTCCATCCAAAAGGAAATCAACTTTGAATATTCATTGGAAGGACTGATGCTGAAGCTGAAGCTCCAATACTTTGGCCACCTGATGAGAAAAGCTGACTCATTAGAAAAGATCCTGATGCTGGAAAAGACTGAAGGCAGGAGAAGAAGGGGGAGACAGAAGATAAAATGGTTGGATGGCATCTTTGCTCAATGAACATGTGTTTGGGCAAACTCCAGGAGATGGTGAAGAACAAGGAAGCTTGGCATGCTGAAGTTCATGAGGTTGCAAAGAATTCGACCTGACTTAGAGACTGAACAAGATAAGAAAAAAATAGTTGAGTCTACAGTCACTCTGGAGACGTCTAAATTGACATAGGAAAATGATTCCGGTTCTAATCACACAGTTGGCAAAAATCAACCCAGAATTATGAGTATGATTTTGTGAGGTCACAGGAATGGTGGGACAGGAATTCCTAGAGCCCCGGAGAGTTCCAGATACTGAAGCTAATGACCTGCATATGAAGTGGGATGCAAGATTTGGTTCCCTTCTCCCTCATCCCATCTTCTCCTCCAGTTTAGGGAGCAGAAGTATCCACAAAGTTGGATACGGTATGCACCAGTGTGTATGTGTGTGTGTTCAGGGAGATGGTACTCTGTGGATGAACAGCAATCTCTGAATAGCCCTGTGGGTAGTCACTTGGTTTGTGAATATGTAATGCTGCTAAGTCCATTTAGAGTATTAGGGTCACTAGAAACAAAAGGTAATGACTAGCCAGTGCAACAGGTCACATTCCAGCCAAATTGCTTCAGGAAAATTCTACCTTTGAATTCTGGAGACAAGATTTGAAAGGGATGAATGTTCTCTGTTCTTTGTGTTGCTAGCTTTCTTTGTTTAGAATATAGCAGTACAGATACACAGCTAAAAAGGACTTTTATCTGGAAAAAAAAAAAAGATGGTTTCTCATAGTAGTGAACCTAATTTTTAGAGGAATAGGGAATGAATGCAGGACAATTGATTTTTTTTTTAATTTAAAATAACTGATTTTAAATTCATTGCCAAATTACTCCACCCAAAAGGAGGACAGCTGAAATTTAAGTAATTACTTTAACAGAGATTTGTGGGGCTTTCCTTGTGGCTCACGTGGTAAAGAATAGCAAATGCCAAAAAGAAACGAGTGGTATATTTTTAGAGACATTAACCTGTCAGAGACGACGTAGTAGAAACATATATTTTGGCTTTGATTGCTTCAGACACAGGCATCCCTTTGTGACCTTTAACAGTTCACATTGATTTCCACTCCTCCTGATAAACATGTGTAAAACATTTGTAGACCACTCCTTGAGATCATTAAAAGACAGATAGACCAAATAAATAAATTAAATAAAGTGAAACTGTTAGTCACTCAGGAGTGTCCAACTCTCTGTGACCCCATGGACTGTAGCCCGCCAGGTTCCTCTGTCCAGGGGATTTTCCAGGCAAGAATACTGGAGTGGGTTGCCATTTCCTCCTCTAGTGAATCTTCCCCACCCAGGGATCAAACTCTAGTCTCCTATATTGCGGTGGATTCTTTACCACTGAGCCACCAGGGAAGCCCTGCTGGACACCAAATCATCATACTCTCTCCTTCTAAGAATTAGTTGCCAACAGCCTTTTAGCGATATGCTGTGTTACCTTAAGTATTCACATGAAAGTTATCAAGAGGTTTATTTCTCATTTGACTTATTCTTTAGCAAAGCTGTGTAGATACACAAGAGTAATATGCATTAGAAAATGCACATATGCTTTAACTGAAATGAAAATGGCTGCTTAAAAAAGGATCCAAAATGTAATGGCTTCAAATGATTATTCTTCAAAAATACAGCATTTACAATAAATCAAGAAAGAGCTCATTCACTGCTGCAAACCAGCCTTTAAAAAAAGCACTAAGTAAAATAAAAAAAAAAAAAAAGCACTAAGTGAAATATTCAAGCTAAAATAAAAAGACAGCAGACAGTAAGCTGAATCCATACGAACAATCTAACTTTCTACCTTCCTTGAGAGTTCAAGAAAGAAGAGTAAACTAAATATCAAGTAAGGATAGAGAAATAGTAAAGATTTGAAAGAAAAACAAAAAATTAACAGAAAAATCAATGAACCAAAAGTTGGTTGTTTTAAAAATAAATAAATAAAATTGATAAATATTTTGGTAGACTGACATTTAAAAAAAGAGATGATCTAAAGAATGAAAGAATGGGCATCATTTCTGATATAACAGAAATTAAAATTATTACAAGAGAATAATATGGAAAACTTTATATTTCCATATAATATATTATATTCCATATATTATATTTCCATATAATAATATGGAAAACTTTATATTAACAAATTAGACAGCATAGATAAAATGAAAGATTTTCCTCAAAACTACCAGTTTCTCTGATCAACTGAAGAAGAAATAGAAAATCTGAATAAAACAATAAAATGTAAAGTAATTAGGTTAATAAATAAAAATTTTCCTTCAAAGCAAACTCACATGACCCTGTTAGTTTCATGGATGTATTCATTCAAACATTTAACAAAGAAATACTTACCCTTCCCAAATTTCCCATAAAAGTAGAAATGGAGGGAACAATTATCAGCTGATCCTATGAGTTCAGTATTTAATAAAGAAGCCAATTACATCAAAATGAAAGAAAACATCTGACAAAAAACTCCCCAGCATGATAAAGGGCAAACATGAGAAACCTACAGTTAACATCACACTTTATATTTTTTTAAAAAATGGATGCTTTCTCTAAAAAATTGGAGATAATGCAAGGATAGTGACTCCTACTGAATCTTGTACTGAAAGTTCAACATGTAATGAAGCAACAGGAGGAAATAAAGGCATCAATATTATGAAGAAAGACATAAAATTGTCTTTATTTGTATCCTTTAGGTTTAAAAAATTCTGAGAAATGCACAGGAACACTTCTAGGAAGTAACCAACAAGTTCAGCACATTAAAAGATATAAGATCCATATACCAATGTCGACAAGTATTTAAATATTATCAACGAATAATCCAAAAATAAAACTAAGAAATAAATCCATTCCTAATGGCATCAAAAAATAAAATACTTTGGGATGATTTTTTTAAAGTAGTGTAAGACTTACATACTGAAAACTACAAATCACTGCAGGAAGAAATTAAACAACATCTTAAAAAATCGAGACAGACCATTTATGGAGAGAAAGATTCAATATTGTTAACATGGATTTCTTCCCAAACTGATCTAAGGTTCGACACAATCCCTTATTAAAGTCTCTTTGGGAGCTTTAAGCTTGTCATTGGATTGAGCTATCATTGCTTCTTTGTTGTTAGGCTGGTTGGTTGATTTTTGTAGAAATCGACAAATTTTTTGCAGTTTCTAAAGTTTATATAGAAATTCAATCAGGACATAAGATATTGGCTTAGGTGTAGAACTATAGATAATTGGGAAATAAGTTCAACATCTAGAAATATAGCTTTAAATCTATAGCTAATTTGTTACAATAGAGCCAAATTGTAACTTTTTCCCATTGAGTTTCAATGGGGAAAAGATAATCGTTTTAACAAATAATGCTGAGACAACTGGGCATCCGCATGAAAAATATGAATTTATATAACTTTATTCAAATTAACTAACAATGAATCATAGATCTAAATGTAAGTACTAAAACTATAAGATTTAGAAGAACATATAGGTATAAAGCTTTACATCTTTGGTGAGGGTAAGACTTCTTATGCTGCTGCTACTAAGTCGCTTCAGTCGTGTCCGACTCTGTGCGACCCCATAGACGGCAGCCCACCAGGCTCCCCCGTCCCTGGGATTCTCCAGGCAAGAACACTGGAGTGGGTTGCCATTTCCTTCTCCAATGCAAGACTTCTTATATATGACACCAAAACCATGACTGACAAGAGAAAAAATACCTAGCAAATACATGAAAAGATGCTCAATATAATTATTTTTAAGGAAAAAGAAAATTAAAGCCAAATGACATACTTTTTTTACATGCACTAGTTGGCTATAATAAAAATGATATACAATAGCAAATGTTAGTGAGAATATGAAGACATAGGAATCGTCATACATTATTACAATAGGCAGTGAAATGGTGCGGCCTTTTTGAAAACAGGCTGACAGTTCCATAAGATAATTAAACATACATTTACCATATGACCCAGCAATTCCATTCTTAGTAATCAACCCAAGAGAAATGAAAGCATGCTCACACAGTTCAGTTCAGTCGCTCAGTCGTGTCTGACTCTTTGTGACCCCATGAACCGCAGCACGCCAGGCCTCCCTGTCCATCACCCACACAAAGACACGCATTTAAATGTTCATACTAGTATTATTTTTTAGTCAAAACTTGGGAACAATCCACATGTCCACTGACTAATGAACAGAGAAGCAGAACATGTGCAGTCACACAATTAAGTACTATTTGGCAATTAAAAAGAATTCACACATGCTACCATATAGAGGACTCTAAAAACATTACACTATATGAGTCAGATGCAAAAGACAATATGCAACTCCATTTAACTGGAGTTTATGTGGGTTTGTAGGTGGGGTAGGTTACCGTACCCTAGTTACATGATCAAGAAGAATCTTTTTGGAGTGGTGGAAATGTTCTAACATAGGACTATATTAATGGTTGCACAACTGTTTAAATTTACTAAAAATCATTGAATTGTACACTTAAAATAGTGAATTTTATACTATGTATTGTATATGTCAATAAAGTACTTTCAAAATTCCTTTAAATAATTTTATTACAGTAAGTTAACTTAAGTACACTTTTAAGTATTTAAAATAAAGAATTATACTATATGGTATTCACTGAGAAGTCAACACTAAGAGAAAATGTTAAGGAAAGCATGGAACTTATGTGAGATATATGACTTATTTTAATTGTCTGCAGTATGGAAATTACATTGAAACATCCCACAGAAAAACTATTTGACTAATTATAATGTTGTTACTAAAATGTAAAACCATTTCCCCCTCTTTATTAGAAGAATAATTGTTTCATAATATTTTTCTTAAAATAGCTATTGCAAATATTTAAATCTATTGTGTGGCTTTGAGGTTATTTCCCTTGGGTCTTTAATTTCTTCTGAGTGTTTAATTGCTAATATAATAATTGTAAATATAGGATGATACTTTATATAGCAGATAATTAAAGTATATAAAATGTGAACTAAGTTTTACACAGAATTACCATAAGCACTATATGTCTTTTATATTAGGTAAATTTGCATTTACAAAACACTCTTAATGTTTCACCTATTTAGTCAACAATATACATATTTTCAGCACTTACTTTGTATCAGGCAAAAATCTGTAGGGTCTGTAAAATATTAGGAGTAAAGTAAACAAAAAATTCATGAGTTCGTGAGTTTATGTACTAGTATGATATAGTTATTCCATCTTTCATCTTCCTTTCCAACATTGCCAGTTAGAATTTTAGTTGTGTTTGAAATGACATTATTGAAATGCTAAATTTTTTGCAATATTATTTTGATCTGAAACCAGCATAAAATAGAGTTATAAGATATGTTCTAGGATATTCAGATTTATTTTCAGAAGTCAATATAAATCAATCAGATATGTATTTTATACATTAAGATACATCAGAATAATGAATAAATGTGTTATTCAGTTCAGTTGCTTAGTCATGTCCGACTCGTGAACCCATGAATCTCAGCATGCCAGGCCTCTCTGTCCATCAGCAACTCCCTGAATCCACCCAAACCCATGTCCATTGAGTCAATGATGCCATCCAACCATCTCATCCTCTGTCCTCCCCTTTTCCTCCTGCCCTCAATCTTTCCCAGCATCAGGGTCTTTTCCAATGAGCCAGGTCTTCGCATCAGGTGGCCAAAGTATTGGAGTTGCAGCTTCAACATGAGTCCTTCCAATGAACACCCATGACTGATCTCCTTTAGGATGGACTGGTTGGATCTCTTTGCAGTCCAAGGGACTCTCAAGAGCCTTCTCCAACACCACAGTTCAAAAGCATCAATTCTTCTGTGCTCAGCTTTCTTTATTATCCAACTCTCACATACATACATGACCACAGGAAAAACCATAGCCTTGACTAGACGGACATTTGTTGTAGGTATATATAATTGTAATAATGCTAATCACAGAAATTCTGACATGATAAATTGGAAAAATAGTAAAACAAAAGGAATACATTTGAATAGGAAGAGTTCTTGCTATATGATATTGCTGACGTGTTTGAAATATGTTTTGACATATGTAACATGACCTAAACATGCAAATATTTTAAAGGAAAATGCTTTCAAAATATATTGACTAGAAAATACTTTGTGACAGTTATGAAATAATTTTTAATAAATGGCAATCCACTCCAGTACTCCTGCCTTGAAAATCCCATGGATGGAGGAGCCTGGTAGGCTACAGTCCATGGGGTCGCAAAGAGTCCGACATGACAGCGACTTCACTTTCACTTTCAAGCTTGGTTTTACAGATCTTAACCCATGGAAATGGGTTACTTAATCTTAACCCATGGAAAGTTCTTCTATTCTCTTCATTTTCTGAAATAATTATTGAAAGTAATCAAGTTTGCTAAGGATAATTAAACTACAAAGGGAATTTTGATTCATTGGTCTGCTTAATTGATTTTGATAGTTTATCAAAACTTACTGGGTATTTGGAAGAGGAGTAATATTCTTAGATAAAATATGCTGAATACCTAGTTGTGTGACATATCCTACATTAAGTCTCCTAACCAGGTTACCTAGTACCTCTTCACAAGACCCCACACTTCAGTATCTATATTGTAAAGATGCAAAGAAAAACTGGGGCTTGGAAAGATTAAGAAGGTTGGCTTAGGCCAAATGTTTAGGGAGGGTAGACTTAGAATTTGAAAATATCCCTGTATCTAGAATTATCTAAATCTAGAACCCTGTATGTGCTCAGTCACTCAATCGTGTCCAATTCTTTGTGATTCCATGGACTGTAGCCCACCAGGCTCCTCTGTCCAGAATTCTCCAGGCAAGAATACTGGAGTGGGTTGCTGTGCCCCCCTCCAGGGGATCTTCCCAACCCAGGGATTGAACTCTCATCTCTTGGGGAATTCTTACCGGTGAACCACCTGGATAGCCCAGTCAACAGTGAACTAGGAGGTAATTCATATCAATAACTCCGAAGTACTAATCTACTAAGCAGTTTCCATGAGAGGAAAGAAAGAGTGGAAAAAAAGACATTTCTTTTAAAAATAAGATAAAAATGTTCTTTGAGATTCCTTGATAACAGATGCACTCAGGCCATTGCTTCATTATCTGACTGTATTATTAATAAATACTACTTTTATATCTAGAACTAGAGTCCTACATCTCTATTTATATTTGCAGTTATTAAAGTCCATTAAAAAGTGTCACAGAATAATAAGTTCAGACAAGGTTACTCTGAAAATATGAAAAATAAGACTAAGTAAAACCACTTCAGAATTGTTTGTCTATTCTTTTAAGAACAGACAAAAACAAAGTCACTGTAGCATCCACAACACATTAAGCCTCTTCCTCTATCAGCTCATACAAGTGCATGCTCAGTTCAGTTCAGTCGCTCAGTCATGTCCGACTCTGCGACCCCATGAATCGCAGCACGCCAGGCCTCCCTGTCCATCACACGCTGCTAAACCAAATATATGTTTAGCCTCACTGTAGTCATTCCTCCTTATGGGTAAGATTTATTTAGATGATCAATCATAGAAATGACCCTGATTTCTGAAAGTCCTTAATTAGGGCAAACATCCCCTGCTCCCTAGGTTCTTCTCCATACACCAAACTAGTGCTCAATTTCTATGAAAGATCCTAACACCTCTGACACCCTGCTGCTGCTGCTGCTAAGTCGCTTCAGTCGTGTCTGACTGTGTGACCCCAGAGATGGCAGCCCACCAGACTCCCCCGTCCCTGGGATTCTCCAGGCAAGAACACTGGAGTGGGTTGCCATTTCCTTCTCCAATGCATGAAAGTGAAAAGTGAAAGTGAAGTCGCTCAGTCGTGTCCAACTCCTAGCGACCCCATGGACTGCAGCCTACCAGGCTCCTCCATCCATGGGATTTTCCAGGCAAGAGTACTGGAGTGGGGTGCAATTGCCTTCTCCGTCTGACACCCTATAGTTCTCCAAAGCTGGGGGCCCCTCTTGCTATAATGAGGAGTAAACCCAACTGTTTAACTGCACATATGTTCCTGGTGGTCATTTGGCTGGTAGATATTAGAAATGAATTAGATTTGGAGTGTGTTGATTATCATAAATGTATAGTGTGGATTCAAGTAGGAAATATTCAGTTCAGTCCAGTTCAGTCATTCAGCCGTGTCTGACTCTTTGCGACCCCATGAACCACAGCACGTCAGTCCTCCCTGTCCATCACCAAATCCCAGAGTCCACCCAAACCCATGTCCATTGAGTCGGTGATGACATCCAACCATCTCATCTTCTGTCATCCCCTTCTCCTCCTTCCCTCAATCTTTCCCAGCATCAGGGTCTTTTCAAATAAGTCAGCTCTTCGCATCAGGTGGCCAAAGTATTGGAGTTGCAGCTTCAATGTCAGTCCTTCCAATGAACACCCAGGACTGATCTCCTTTAGGATGGACTGGTGGGATCTCCTTGTAGACCAAGAGACTCTCAAGAGTCTTCTCCAACACCACAGTTCAAAAGCATCAATTCTTTGGCACTCAGCTTTCTTTATAGTCCAACTCTCACATCCATACATGACCACTGGAAAAACCATAGCCTTGACTAGATGGACCTTTGTTGGCAAAGTAATGTCTCTGCTTTTTAATATGCTGTCCAGGTTGGTCATAACTTTTCTTCCAAGGTGTAAGCACCTTTTAATTTCATGGCTGCAATCACCATCTGCAGTGATTTGGAGCCAGAAAAATAAAGTCAGCCACTGTTTCCACATCTATTTGCCATGAAGTGATGGGACCAGATGCCATGATCTTAGTTTTCTGAATGTTGAGTTTTAAGCCAAATTTTTCACTCTCCTCTTTCACTTTCATCAAGAGGCTCTTTAGTTCTTCTTCACTTTCTGGTGTCATCTGCATATCTGAGGTTACTGATAGTTCTCCAAGCAATCTGGATTCCAGCTTGTGCTTCTTCCAGCCCAGCGTTTCTCATGATGTACTCTGCATATAAGTTAAATAAGCAGGGTGACAATATACAGTCTTGACATACTCCTTTTCCTATTTGGAACCAGTCTGTTGTTCCATGTCCAGTTCTAACTGTTGCTTCCTGACCTGCATACAGACTTATCAAGAGGCAGGTCAGGTGGTCTGGTATTCCCATCTCTTTCAGAATTTTCCACAGTTAAAGAGAAGAATTTTTATTACTTTAACTCAAATTACACTTCCTTTCTTTTTGACTTCATCATATAAATTCTTCATAAAGGGCAAATCATCTTTATGCCCTTCTGATTATGAGCAAAAATTGTTTGCTCAATTTTGATATTATTAATATATGTTCATTTCACAATTTAAACAGTGATGCATTATGTTCAGGGATTTCAATTGTAACTGCATAACTGTTTTAGTTGTTAATTTATTTTGCTGTTGTCCAGTCACTCAGTTGTGCCCAACTCTTTGCGACCCCATAGACTGCAGCATGCCAGGCTTTACAATGACGCAAATTTATCTTTGAAACATAGTATAAAAGGAATCTTTGCTAGGTTGATTCTAGTCTTCACACTTTTCATCTTGAACATTATCATATTAAGACCTATTTAGAAACAACTGCTTATGGTATGTCTATATCAGCCTCTAGTGAAAAGTTATTGTGTGGATCAAATGGGATGTTTGAATATTACTCTAGAATATATCTTGGCACAATAAGTCTGCAATACATTATCTTCTTTTCTCCCCTTCCTCTTTCACTTTAAAGTAACTGATGACATTCTTTTTGGCTAGACTATTTCAGAGTAGCAATTATACAAAAACTATTATTTCTGGTCAAAAATAAACCACATAAAGCATCCTAAAGATAACTGACACTCTGATTTAAGTTGTATAAATTACTTTCCATGTTTAAACATGATAGACTAGAATACAAGCATGATCCAGAAGTACAAAAATGTCCATATATTCCAGAAATCCAGAAATGTCTTCGATGTCCATTTCCCTACATCTCCACCATATTTATACAATAGTAACACTGAATCTTGCCATAACTTCCTCTGTAACTTTATACCAACTCTCTTTTGGAGATATAATTAGCTCTTGGATATTCAATCTCCCCCTCAAAAAAATCTATGATCCAGTCCCTCCTTTAGATTTCCAAAATTTTTACCTCATGACCTTTTCAAATTCTACCATGCACTTAATTTAGATTCCATAATCCATAATTATAATCACTTCTTTGTCTCTACCCTCAACTGTCTTAACCTTCTCTTCCTTACATACACTTATCTGGCAAAAACCTCACCCGATCTACTCTGTTTATAATTCTATATAACCTGAATGAAATGAACATGGCTTTGGGGAAAAAAAAAAAAAAGACCATGCTGATTAGTCTCATATTTAAGTTCACAAACATAAGCCTCAAGTGAGTCCTCAATACTTCATGATAATCACAGCACATTTCCATAGTCCACTGGTCATCCCTCTTTCTAAGACAGTCAGTTCTGACTTTCTTCTGTCTTCAAACTTCTAAGTATCTGCTCCCTCTTTGCATCCTTGGCTGATAATCTTTATTATTATTATTTCAGTTAGAAAAGAAAATTAATCAATAGCATTCACATTTTCCCATCATCAACTCTCCCACCTCCTTAGCAACTTTCTCTATCTCCCTTTAATCCTTTAACAATGAATGAACTCCCATGCTCAGGTGCTGGATCCCAACCCCAATATTCTTGTCTAGATTTTTCTTATCTTTCATCTCCATAGGGGCTTCCCAGGTGGCATTAGTGGTAAAGAACTAGCCTGCCAATGCAGGAGACGTAAGGGAGTGGGTTCAATCCCTGGGTCGGGAAGATCACCTGGAGGAGGGCAGGGCAACCCACTCCAGTCTTCTTGTCTGGAGAATCCCATGGACAGAGGAGCCTGGTGGGCTACAGAACATAAATGACTTAGCACACACATCTTCACAGAGAAGGTTTCCCAACTCTTTTTAGATGGATAAGTTGGGGAAATGAAAAGGAGATCCAGAGATTTTGTTATTGCTATAACTCTCTCAAGAAGGAATAATAACCTGTGATCTTCTAAGGTATTGTTTTTGGAAATAAAAAGAAATGGAGAGATCGTAAGATTAACATTAACTCAACATTTCTAGTTGAATATGGAGATTCCAGAAAAAAATGAGAGTGACTCATTTCTCTATCAGCTGATATTTATGGGAGCAATAAATGAAAGGAGATAAGTAGGTTGTCAGATCCTAAGAAGCAGGTCCACTGGGTTTCCTGTGGCTGAAGAAAAATAAAAGAAAGTACATGAAGCTATTTACACTATAGGAATGTCAAAAATTTACTGACAGAAAAACGTTAGAAACTATGCAGAAATCCGATAAATGTAACCAGGGACATCGTAGTGGAAAACTTTATATACCACATGTCAGAGATAAAGTGAAAATGGGAAATTTGGTAGAAGTCAATAAAGATGATTATGGATATTTGAGAAGCAAATGGGATCAGAACCAGATAGAACTAGTTATAGGTCAGTAAAAGCCATCCAGAGTCACTGATGATGACCAGAAACAAGACATCATCTAGATGCAATGACCTTAAGGAGACCCCAAGATTATAGATAACATGGAAATCATGGAGAATGGGGGGGACCCAGACATGATGCAGCTCCTATTTGTTCAATGACATGATGTATTCCAATATTATTCTTTATGTCTTTAGTTCCCTTGTCTCATTATGTGTGATCTTTCTCCTAGACATCGAAAGTAATTTTTTTATGAGACTTGATGGAACTGCATAACTTTAAAAGTGAAAATTTATTTTATGCTGGTTGCCTGTGTGTTTTTCAAAATATTTTTGATAATTAGTCAGGAAACTACAACGATATCAATAACTGCTGCACTATATGGAATTGGAAAGACCATAGAAGAAGAAACAGGCTTCATTACATGAGGAGAAGGAGGTGACAGGATGAGATGGTTGGATAGCATCACTGACTCAAAGAACATGAGTTCAAGCAAACTTTGGGAGATACTGAAGGACAGGGAAGCTTGGTGTGCTGCTGTTCATGGGGTCACAAAGAGTCAGACATGACTGAGCTACTGAATAACAACTTTGTTCTTGAGAAATCTACAGGATTTCCCGTCAAAACAAAGGCAGTGAAACAGGACTGGGTGTGAGCTTGGAGGACATGCACACACCTGCTCTCTTTAGGAGAGAAAGATGGAGTGGAGTCTGCATCAGAATATTGTACAGTAGGTGACTTGTGTTTGGTCTCCTTGTGGAAACTCAGCAAACTTGTGAAAATAAACCAGTGTCTTTAGCATCCCCCACCGTCAAAATAGTGCCAAATCTCCTTGTGGTGGGGGAACCCTATTAACCACTGTCTGATTTCTGCAGAGTGTGATCTTCCTTTGCTAGCAGTATGCCTGGGGCCCCCTTGCTGCTTTGGTCAGACATCTCCACTTTTTAACAGACAGTGGTTAAGTATCACACAATTAAAGGAGATGTCCTTGACTTCAGGGCTTACAGAGGCAGTCATAGTAATGAAGAGAAAATTCAAGCACTGATATTTAAGTGGGAATTGAGAAAGTATTACAGCTAAAATTACTAAAAATGTTGAAACTGATGGAGACTGTGGTTTCTGTCATTAGATGAACAGGGATACTCTAAATAGAGACTACATTTAGTTCAAAAAATCAAATATATATACATATAAAGACAATTACACATTCTAGTCTTGAGGCCTGTCAATATTAGGCTTGCTACATTTTTTTATCTACTAGATTTATTGCATTTTTTCATATTTATTCTTAATATTACATTGTAATCCTCTGGACAGTATAGACTATGTATTACTAGATTTTATAGCCCAAGAAATGAATACAGTACTTGGAATATAACTGCTCAATAAATGGTTTTGAATGGAAAAAATCCAATCATGTATGGACAAAAATAATACATAACTGTTAACCACCTCACTGTGACAAGAGGAATGGAATAGTGGGAGAATCTATTTCTCAATTTATTTTCTACATCCAGATAGTCTGAAAGAATTCTTGCTTTGAAATAAGAAGTCATGTTCCATAAAGATAATGGATGAAAAGGCGTGATCACAGAGTAGTTAGAGAAACTATCTGAGGACATGAAGATGCTTGAAAGATCTAAAGGAACCAGGAAGTGCCAAGGCCTTCAATACTGTTCTTGCCACCTGCATGGAAACTTCACAAGCCTGAGTAATTACGGAGAGGGGGCGGAGGGAACCTTTAGCATAAGAAAGAGTTCAAAGTCATTCAAAAGAATCTTCATGGAAAGAGTTGGTAATTCTGCAGGAGTTAGTTACTCCACAAGACTGGAGAAATAAATTAGACCTGAGAAATTTAAGAGAGCCAATTAAGACAGTAGCAGACTTAGTAAGCAGCTATGCAATATACCATCCCATTTACCACTTCTTGCTAAAAGCTGAAAGTAAGAAAAGAAGATTCAAAACGAATTAAGTAGTCTAAGGGAGGCTCTATCTACTTGTGAAAGAGAATGCCAAAATATTTAGCATCTCGTCACATTATTAACTTCTTATATTGTTTAGGTATTTTATTTACTGCTGGTCTTTCATTATTCTTAATTAGCAAATGTTTTCTAAAAATTTCTTAATTTCTTATTAATATTAGCATTATTGAGTTACCTGAACATTTCTCAGCTTTCTACAGTAATACGTGATTTCACTAGTTGTTCATTCCTTTCTTCCCTTAATGATTTATTACTGCCATTCAAAAATATGTATTCAGTGGTAAGCCTTTAAAATTAGTTAAATACAAACTTTTTTCCATACAGTTTATGCTTCTGTCTGTGCTATTAAATGGAGAAGGAAATGGCAACCCACTCCAGTATCCTCGCTGGGAAAACTCCATGGACAGAGGAGGCTGGTGGGCTACAGTCCATGGAATTGCAAAGAGTCAGACACGACTGAGCTCACACACACACACACTATTAAAAATAAGCGACACCAAAAGCATCACCGACTCAAAGGACATGAGTTTGAGTAAGCTCTGGGAGTTGGTGATGGACAGGGAAGCCTGGCATGCTGCAGTCCATGGGGTCGCAAAGAGTCGGACACGACTGAGCGACTGAACTGAACTGAAAATCTTGGTCGAAGTTACCAGATATAGCATATACTAAGGGACATTCACAAATCACAAAGAATTAAATAAATTTAACCCAAGAGAAATTATTTTTAAAAGTTAAATTAGGAAGGATAGTTTTTATGAATGTTAAACCTTGATCTTGAAATTAGCAAAATACTGTGTCCTCTTATAGAGTTTCCACTGAATAACCCCCTATGATCTTTAAGCTGTGGCTTAAGTTCCCACAACCCTATTTGCTCCCAGATAGTGTTTGTCAAGTTACACATGGCAGCACAGGAAGCTATGAGAACCTTGAATACAGTCCAAATAACCTATCAGTGGTTGTGTGTGGAATCTTCTTTGTCCCTTTTTAATCCTCCTCCCCAATCCTTCATCCAGTAATGAATAAGATACCGCCCAACCAGAACTACTGCAGGGGATTATAGCAACAACTATTTTTCCAGGCATTGCAGTGCCTGTAAAACTTTAATGAACACATGAAACTTTTATTGTGTTCTCTACTTTTTGACTGGTGTGAGATATAACCACTACCAGAGATTTTTTGCATTTAAAAATGTAAAAAAAGACAAAACAAATTTTCATGAAGACAAATCATCTTACAATTCTAGCAAGACTGGAAGCCTTTAGTATCCCAGTGAATGAAGCCTGCTTACAAAAAACAGAAAACATAAACTTGTGAGAAAAATACATGTTCTGTGTTGCATAGTATTGTCAGCCCTTCAGTAGTAAGAAACATTGATTTTATTCATTGTCTTCTTTACATGTTTTAAGAAACAAGAAAAGGGATTTTTAACGATTTTGTAAGATTGTTTTGGGGAATCTCCATTATCAATGATCTGTAGTAACAAAAAAAAAAAAAAAAAAGGAGAGAGAGAGACTATGCTGTTCAGAATTTTAAATTCAACACTTAATACTTTTCTTCTCTTTTTAATCTCAAGAATCTAATGCCTATTATTTTGAAGAGTAAGTTTCAATCCACTCCCTCATCTTTTTCCTCTAAGTCAATGTGTCATTTTTAACACAAAAACGTTACATAGTTTTCCTTAATTCAACCCATTTTTTCTTAATTTCCTTATATATTAGTTTATAATCAATTGTTTCTTATATGATTAAACTCATCCCTTAATGCAGAAAAAATAATTTATCCAAAATAAATCTATTCAATACTGGAGAAGGTATTTTATTGTTCCTAGTCCTAGAGTTTAAAAGATGATCACATCTATCTGATAGTTGTCAAAATATTTTCTATATAACTTCTGTCTATCCTTCCCTTTGGAGTCTAACCAGCATATCATCTTTGGAAAAGGGGCAATTTTCAGCACAAACATAAAGCTTTTTCAGGAAGACCTTTGATTTCAATGAAGGGTGAACACAATTAATCACAAGCTAATTTTCAATTTTCTTAATAAATGTAGGAAAGGTATTGTAATAAGATAAATACTAAGTAAGATGATTTTAATATGATGCCGGCAAGAACACTGGAGTGGGTTGCCATTTCCTTCTGCAGGGGATCTTCCCAACCCAGGTATTGAATGAGGTCTCCTGCATTGCAGGTGGATTCTTTACCATCTGAGCTACCAGGGAAGTCCAATATGCGTCAGGGGATGAGTTAAAGTGACAGAGCACCAATTACTGCCTTTAATAGAACATTAAAGCCTGCACACCCTAAATACCATTTTATCAGAGCACAGACAGCAAATCCATCATGTGTTCTTAAGCCTGCAACATCCTAAAATGTAGTTACCATAATAGAGTGATTTTATACTCTACCAGTCTCTTTGAATTTATGATCATAGGAATACACTTGATATTCCTAAAGTATATCATGTTAAAATGAGATTTCCACATTGAAAAAGTAAAACAAATAAATCACCTGAGAGAAAAAGAAACGTTATTGAGAAGTTTAGCTATTATATTTTAATTAGCCTACTCCAAGTCCCAGTTTGGAGACTAAATAAATCCTATTACGTAAACATATATATTTACTCTTCATGCTGCTGTTAAAGATTGCTTTAACATTTTCATGTTTATAAATTCAGTGCTTAATAAGAGAAATAAGCCTATCTATTGCCTTCTGACAATCCGTATTTGTAATCCTTTGTATCAATAGATATTAACTACAGGACCACAAAACCCTAAAAAACCTAATATTATGTTTATGTGCAACAGTAATCACAATATTTACTTCTGTCATGGGTTTTACTATTTCAGGCCTGAATATTCTTAAAAATGTCACTGTGCCTCATAAAACACAAGTGAGCCATAGTTGAACATTTATTGGAATATTTAATTATTCATATGTTGTTACAGTGACTCGGGCACAAATGACATTGTTTCCTACTATTAACTATTTCAACACCTGAAATACTCTTTTTTTTTTTTTTTGACAACGTAAGTACTAACATAGCAGCATCGCTAGAAAATTTTGATATTCAAGCTCATTTTCTCATTGGAGTTACTTTGACTTCTGAGAGGACCTAAATGTGAAAAATTGCAAGGAAAAGATTAATTTATGGGATCCTTTGACTTGTGTCACTAAAAACCATGGGATAAAGAAATGTAAAGGATTTGCTTTTCATTTCCCTGAGTGTTAACTGTTTCTGAAATCAGCTGTGGCATTTGTCAATTAATTTTAATAGTGAGGAAAAAGAACTTTGCTTCTCAACATTTTTCTTTAAAATAATAGCAAAGGGGAATATGACCATATTTTCCTATTTCCAAATGAGCATTTTAAGTAATCCCCAGTTTTCACACGTATATGTCCTGATTCTACCAGTTCTCTTTGACTTCTTTATTCTTCTTTTTCAGACCTCACTGGTATCATCATTTTCCTTTCTGACAAGTGATGTTCATTTGTGATGGTTTCTGGGCTCTCAGATTTGGCATGAACAGCTGCAAACACAGCTGGAGCAGCACGCAGAGCTAACATACACTAATATTAACAGCAAGGAGGTTTTACATGGTGTTTCCTCCATGTGTATTATCCCTCAAATTGCCTTCAATCCTAAACTGAAGGCAGTTTATATTTTCTCAGAAAGATTGTTGAAACTCTGTTTTTTATTGCATGATCTAACAACATTCAAGTTTCTATTACTTCAGCACTATTATAATAAAAGAACATTCAGAGTCTTTTTAAAGAAGAAGAAAAAGAAACTATCAGAGATAAAATCATGTCTGTAAATAAAAGTACACTGAGAAAAGGTCTGGTATAAGATTTGGCTATTGATGCTATTTGGCTATTTGGTGTTAGTTGTCCCTTAATGTAGCAAATAATAGTATTAAACTCAGTTCATGAGACAAATTAAATTAGAATTTTCCATCAGGTATGTTCAAAGTCAATGAATAATTATATTAAATAAACTGACCTTGGCCTCAAACTATGAAAGTGTCATTTAGAGTTCAATAACGTTGAGATGAATTCTGTCAGCTCACTACAATTATTTTTTATATGTAGGAATTTTTATGCTTGCTCTACTGAGGTACTGAAGGACAGAAGAGCCTGGCATGCTGCAGTCCATAGGGTCACAAAGAGTGGGACACGACTTAGCAACAATGATAGCAGCAATCTTTGCTAAAGAACTTGGGAATAAAAAAATTTATTCAAAGTTTCCAAATTTTTAAATATTAAATTTCATTAAATTATATATCTAATAAGCCAGTAATTTTTACAGTATCTGCCAAAATCATCCCACAAATAGTAAAACTCCATGGTAGGATATTAATTAAATATATATATATATATATATATATATATATAACAATATATAAACAAAAAAATAGCAAGTTTTGCTACATCATCAAACACATTCTACCTAGAAATACATTTTGTTTTCCAAGTGTGTACTTTTCATACTTCCTCATTTACCTTCTAATTTGTTTGATCATTTTACTTAATACTTTAAAATATATTAACATGAACAAATTGCACAGTTAGAAAAGCAGATTTGGGAAAATATATGTAATGAGAGAAATCCTAGCCCTAAAGAACAAGATAGAAACTCTGAACAGGAACATTTAGAAACAAAGAAGAGAGCAGTCAACCGTCTCAAGAGAAAGGGACTCCCTTGGAGCTCCGAGGGCCAGGTGCAATCTCATCACCCGACCCAGAACCACACAACTAGCCCTTTTCACTCCTGTCTTTCTTCTGCTCAGTGACGTGTCCTGTTTTATAATGGTTTCCCCTTCTCCTCTGGGCTTCCCTGGTAGCTCAGATGCTAAAGAATCCACCTACAATGTAGGAGACCTGAGCTTGATCCCTGGGTTGGAAAGAGTCCTTGGATAAAGGAATGGCTACC
Source organism: Bos javanicus (assembly GCF_032452875.1). Lineage (NCBI taxonomy): Eukaryota > Metazoa > Chordata > Mammalia > Artiodactyla > Bovidae > Bos > Bos javanicus. The sequence continues at coordinate 18,441,633 of NC_083894.1, forward strand.
CACTCCAATATCCTTGCCTGGAGGATTCCATTGGGAAAGGAGCCTGGCGGGCTATAGTCCATGGGATAGTAAAGAGAAGGACACAACTGAGTGACTAACCCTTTCACTTTTCCTCCTGCTCTATAATTTTTATTTGCATGTAGCTTTGAATTGTTCAGTGTCAACTCTCTGCGAGTCTCACACTCACCATTATCTGATGACTTTCTCTGAGTCCTTTGGCTCAAAATCTCCAGAGAGAAAATCTGAATGGCCTACCACATATATTAGTTTACTTCAAGACAAGAATTCATTACAGGTCCAAGCAGTTGAAGATAGGGAGGTAAGGTAAAATAGTGCATTCCTCTCTGGCTAGTCCTCACCTCTTTAGAAGAGATGGTGGACTGGAAGTAGTTTTTACAAAAGAGGCACAGGCTAAGTGAATACCCCATAGTGTACTTTCTATGAAGGGAAAATGCCAATTACAATATTTATAATCCATAACAAACTGCCAAAGATCATTTTTATAAGAAAAAAAAATAATCAAAGTTGAAAATAAAATTTCTACTGTATAAGGAGTACAATAGCTTTACTCAAAATATAATATGGATACATGTTCCCAGCAAGTGGCTTGAAAAATGTGTCCATTTTCTATCAATATACTGATCAAAAATTCCAATTATATACTAAATATGCATACATGTATATTCATATATATTCATGCTTATATGAAAAAAATGTTCTAAAAGTGTTTATGTATTTGTATGTGTGTATGTGTCCATATGAAATTATCTGCGTATAGAATATAAAGCCATAAAGAAGGCTGAGCACTAAAGAATTGACACTTCTGAACTGCAGTGTTGTAGAAGATTCTTGAAAGCCCCTTGAACTACAAGGAGATCAAACTAGTCAATCCTAAAGGAAATCAATCCTGAATATTCATGGGAAGGACTTACGCTGAAACTGAAGCTCCAATACTTTGGCCACCTGATGTGAAGAGCTGATTCATTGGAAAACACTCTTATGCTGGGAAAGATTGAAGGCAGGAGAAGGGGATGACAGAGGATGAGATGGTTGGATGGCATCACCAACTCAACGGACATGAATTTGAGCAAGCTCCAGGTGATGGTGAAGGACAGGCAAGCCTGGCATGCTGCAGTCCACGGGTTGCAACAGTCAGACAAGACTGAGAGACTGAACAACAACAACAATATAAATTATTAATTGCCTTGGAGATGACCTTTGAACTCTCATATATACCTCCCTAAGTGAAGAGCTGATAATATTTGAGTGGCCTCAAGGCAATGGATGAGAGTGTAGATAGGAGGATTTCCACCACTGTAGTCCTCTAGTGGTTCCCAGACATTCTCTAAAGGTTTCACCAAGGTGGCCTCTAATGGTTTCCTATCTCTAGGTTCACACATTTATGTGACACAGTGTTAAGTATGTGGTCAATTCTGTATTCTGTAAAATATACATGCAGAAAAGCTTGTATTATCTATATATTGTCCTATGACAAAAACTCTTACTGTTTGATTTTTTTGAATATTTTCTAAGTATATAGTGCATCAGATTATAAATCTTCCGTTTTTGAAAGAAAATTTCTTTTGAGATGGGGAATCTAAAACATACAGAGTAATACTTTAGTGACATAATTGTTATAAGAGAAGTGACCTATCATAAGTTATCTATCAATAGTTGATGGTTTTCTATTGAAAATACAAAGTGCTTTTCTATTGAAAATCTATTAATTACCTATCAATAGTTAATGATTTTCTACTGAAAATACAAAATTCTTTTCTATTGAAAATCTATTGATTACCTATCAATAGTTAATGACTTTTGAATGATGATTTAAAAAACAGAATACTCAATTTCTCACAAACTTCCAGAGATGCTGAACTACATAATTTATTTAACAAGCATATTTCTCTGCTTCATGTATTTTGACTTATTCTGTGCCATAAGCTTGTGATAATTGCTTTAAAATTCAATAAATATTTTATATGAACTGATAAGTAAAACATATCCAAGAATGGAAGGTGAAAGACAGTGGAAATTATATCCTGAATATGAGGATGCCATCAGTTGAAAATGAACTATGGGAATGTTTAGTCCAGGAATAATCTGTGTTCCTCATGTCAGAACACTAGATAGCATGATCTGGAGGAAATCCTTCTGCAGCCTGAAAGAACTGCTTTCCAAATTACTCACAAATACTGCATAATACCAGAATCTTGAGTGAGAAATATTCACATCACCCTTCCCCCATCTGAATTCTGAGAAAACTATTACTACCTAATCAACAGGAGTGTGGACTGAAAGGAAATGGAACACCCTACCCTTAGCCAACACCAGGCCTAGATATAAAATAATACTACCACAGGGCTATAAAACTAATCCTTAAATATGAGGAGAAAATAGTACTTCATATATACAGAAGAAATGTGTTTAGTTGCAAGACACTGAACATAAGAGGAAAATGTGTTAACAGACAACTGCCATGAAGTCCCAAAATAAAAACTTGGACCCTTCAAGAAAAATAGGATTTCCCAGCATTTTGCCTTCTCCCTAATAATAACCCAAAACACAGACAACTAATACATTTCACATTTTAACACAGAGTTGGTGAAATATAAGAGAAAAAAACAAAACAAAAAACAAACTCAAAAGCTAAAGTAATCAAAATGAAAAACACAAAAATAGATGAGGAAAATGTAATTCTGAGACTGTGAGGCCACAATACTTGAAATGCTATCCTTAGAATAAGATCAAATAGATATTTCATTCATACAATGAGAACAGAATGATATAATGTAAGAACGATCAGAAAATGAAAAGCTGTTAGATTTATCCAAATAAAAGGTCATGGAAGCATTAGAAAATAAAGTCTAGGAATTATCTCAGAAATTAGAAGAAAAAGATGTAAGTGTAAATATTTTTAAAATAATTCCAACCTTGAGTTTAAAGAGATTTGGGCAAAAGAGATGCATTTTTGAATCATCTGCCTATGGGTGGTAACTGAAGCCATGGCCACAGATGAGACTGACTAAAGATTTGAGAGGAAGGTCCGAAACCAAACCCTTTAGAGCTAAAAAATAACTGGCCTAGAAGATGATGACCATGCAAAGGAGAAAATGAACAGTTGGGAGGTCAAGGTTAAAGTGGGGGACCAAGAAACCTTCCATCAAAGAAAAATGGTCAACAGTAGAAACTATTGAAGGCAGGTCAAGTAAGATGAGAACTGAGCACAAATATAGTACCATAGACTCAATGCTGGATTTCACAAAAGCTATGTTGGTAACGTGTTGAGTTTAGAAGTTAGATTTTAGGGAGCAGGGAATGGAAACAGAAATAGTAAGAAGAGGCAGCACCAGGAGGAGGAGAGAGGTGGGCTATAACACTTAATGTGGTGGTTAAAAAAAAAAAAAAAAAAAAAAGATCTACTTTATTTCTCAAACCCACAGCCTATAATGTTCTTAAAGTGAAACAAGAAGCATATTCATGAATGAAGAATCTGGATAACTTATATAACTAATTCGTTGTGTATAAACATGAAATTTTATCCCAATAAATACTAAAAATTGTTCTCTGTCTTACAAAGCACTGTACTTGTTGTCAGATTTCATAATTATACAGGTGGTATGGGTTCTTTAAGCCTCAATCTTATTCATTTTAAAGTTCCAAACTCATTTAACTAAAAATTCTTCTTTCCGGGCTTCCCAGGTGGTCCAGTGGTTAAGAACCTCTTTACCAATGCAGGACACAGGTTAGATCTCTGGTCCAGGAAGACCTCACATGCTGCAGAGAAACTAACTCCTCCTGCCACAACTACTGAGCCCACACGCTGCAACTATTGAAGTCCGCTCACTGAAAGCCCGTGTTCCACAAGAGAAGCCACCGCAGTGAGAAGCCCGCACACTGCAACTAGAAAGTAACCCTCACAGCATCAAAGACCCAGCACCATCAAAACAAAAACAAAAACAAACCTCTTTCCTCTTCCCACTCACCCACACACTTAATTAAAAGTGTCTTTTCTGTTTAAGTGTGTGGGGAGAGGAGTGCTTTCCAGCATGTATGATTCACTCCAGTGTTCACATGGGGAAAAGGAATAAAGGAACAAGGAGAGGTCTCCCTGGGATCATTGCTGAAGAGGGTGAGAATGCTGGTGGAACCGTTGCTGCTCTGCTAGCATGGCACAGTTCTTTTACCAGATTTGCAGATTATTTCAGAGGATGCTATGGGGACCTAGCTCTTGACATGGGGTATCCACTCTGGGAGTCAGGATTTCCTCTCTCTCCACATGGGTGATCTATCATAACTGGTATGATATCAGTGGGGTCCCTCAAGCTCCATTAGCCTTTTGTGGTTTCTACTTCCCTGGTGGCTCAGATGGTAAAGAATCCACCTGCAATACAGGAGACCCACGTTCAATTGCTGGGTGGGGAAGATCCCCTGGAAAAGGGAATGGCAACCCACTCCAGTATTCTTGCCGGGAGAATCCCATGGACAGAGGAGCCTGGCGGGCTATAGCCTTTGGAGTCCCAAAGAGTCGGACACAACTGAAGGACTGAGCACACCCACAGAACACACACTGAGAACACAGCCTGCCCGAGAGCAAGTCTCTGTCTTCTACTCCTTTCTCTACCTTTGCTTAACACTGTACACTTGACCAGTTTAATGACAGTATGTTGTACTCAGTCGGTGAGTTGTCCAACTCTTTGAGGCCCCATGAGCTGTAGGCTCCTCTGTCCATGGAATTTTCCAGGCAAGAATACTGGAGGTTGTTACCATTTCCTACTCCGGGGGATCTTCCCAACCCAGGGATCAAACCCAGGTCTGCATTACAGGCAGATTCTTTACCACTAGTGCCACCTAGGAAGTCCAGGTGTTTAATGACAGAGCAACATTCAAATGAGATGTCCAACTGTTTTCCAACCAAGAGGAAGAGTGGAAAGTTCAGACACTGTAAGTCTTTCCTTAAACAAAACAAAACAAAACAAAACCGCAAGCCCAACATGAGCTGAAGGGATAAAACAGCCTCCCTTCATGGTCACTATGTTGTTCCTAAAACTCAAATACTTCCTTTTTTTTTTTTTAATTATCCCTTCCTACCTCCCTCTGAGTCTCCTCCATACTGTGTTGATGAGTTCAATGAAATGTTGGAAAAATTAATCTGTAGTAAATTCATTCATATGAAGTTGTGGATAATAGTCTAAATATACATCATATCTTCTCGCTATTGTCCTTATTTCTCATATCCAAATAGTTTTTATCCAGATATGAATTTATTGATAGTGCAGAGAAAGTAATGAGGTTAAATACAGAGTTCAGTCACAATAGAATAAGATATTTTGCTATATTTGAGAAAAGGGCCCATCTTACAGACTCTTAAGTCCTTTTCTAACTCCTTTCCCATCTTTGCCTCCTATAGTTGCTTTTCACAATTTCTTTTTCCTACTACTTCTAACCAACAGATTTTTTTAAGGTGGCATTAAAAAAATAATGGATTAGCAATTAATATGGGATCTTGGAAAGGGATTTGATGTTCTTGTACAGAAGGAACTGAATGTTATTATAATGACATAGTTTACTGAGTTTTGTGACAGCTATAAATCTACCTTCAAATAAATGTCTAAAGAACTTTCAAGTTATCTCAAGTAACATTTCCTTTTTTATCCAAATTCCAGTCTTAACAAATCTTATGTTCATCTGCTTTTCAATAAAAAAACTAAAATTGGTCCAATCAATGAATTTGTTTCTTGGGTTCTAGTAAATTTTATTTTTCTGTCTTTCTTCTCCTTCTGTTAACCTTCCTCTTTTTTTTTTTTTTTTTAATTTTTGAATAGTGCTGACCTCATGGAAATGTTTAAAGACATAGTCTATAAGAGACAGTTTCCCCAAGATTTAGTCAAATTGTATTTTTTTTTTAAGATTTTTTTTCCCATTTTTTTTAATTTAATTTTATTTTTAAACTTTACATAATTGTATTAGTTTTGCCAAATATCAAAATGAATCTGCCACAGGTATACATGTGTTCCCCACCCTGAACCCTCCTTCCTCCTCCCTCCCCTACCATCCCTCTGGGTCGTCCCAGTGCACTAGCCCCAAGCATCCAGTATCGTGCATCGAACCTGGACTGGCATCTCGTTTCTTACATGATATTTTACATGTTTCAATGTCATTCTCCCAAATCATCCCACCCTCTCCCTCTCCCACAGAGTCCATAAGACTGTTCTATATATCAGTGTCTCTTTTGCTGTCTCATACACAGGGTTATTGTTACCATCTTTCTAAATTCCATATATATGCGTTAGTATACTGTATTTATGTTTTTCCTTCTGGCTTACTTCACTCTGTATAATAGGCTGCAGTTTCATCCACCTCATTAGAACTGATTCAAATGTACTCTTTTTAATGGCTGAGTAATACTCCATTGTGTATATGTACCACAGCTTTCTTATCCACTCATCTGCTGATGGACATCTAGGTTGCTTCCATGTCCTGGCTATTATAAACAGTGCTGCGATGAACATTGGGGTACACGTGTCTCTTTCCCTTCTGGTTTCCTCAGTGTGTATGCCCAGCAGTGGGATTGCTGGATCATAAGGCAGTTCTATTTCCAGTTTTTTAAGGAATCTCCACACTGTTCTCCATAGTGGCTGTACTAGTTTGCATTCCCACCAACAGTGTAAGAGGGTTCCCTTTTCTCCACACCCTCTCCAGCATTTATTATTTGTAGACTTTTGGATCGCAGCCATTCTGACTGGTGTGAAATGGTACCTCATAGTGGTTTTGATCACAACAGACAACACAGAAATACAAAGGATCATAAGAGACTACTATCAACAATTATATGCCAATAAAATGGACAACATGGAAGAAATGGACAAATTCTTAGAAAAGTACAACTTTCCAAAACTCGACCAGGAAGAAATAGAAAATCTTAACAGACCCATCACAAGCAAGGAAATTGAAACGGTAATCAAAAATCTTCCAGCAAACAAAAGCCCAGGTCCAGACGGCTTCACAGCTGAATTCTACTAAAAATTTAGAGAAGAGCTAACACCTATCCTGCTCAAACTCTTCCAGAAAATTGCAGAGGAAGGTAAACTTCCAAACTCATTCTATGAGGCCACCATCACCCTAATACCAAAACCTGACAAAGATCCCACAAAAAAAGAAAATTACAGGCCAATATCACTGATGAACATAGATGCAAAAATTCTTAACAAAATTCTAGCAATCAGAATCCAACAACACATTAAAAAGATCATACACCATGACCAAGTGGGCTTTATCCCAGGGATGCAAGGATTCTTCAATATCCGCAAATCAATCAATGTTATACACCACATTAACAAATTGAAAAACAAAAACCATATGATTATCTCAATAGATGCAGAGAAAGCCTTTGACAAAATTCAACATCCATTTATGATAAGAACTCTCCAGAAAGCAGGAATAGAAGGAACATACCTCAACATAATAAAAGCTATATATGACAAACCCACAGCAAACATTATCCTCAATGGTGAAAAATTGAAAGCATTTCCTCTAAAGTCAGGAACAAGACAAGGGTGCCCCTTTTCACCGTTACTATTCAACATAGTTTTGGAAGTTTTGGCCACAGCAATCAGAGCAGAAAAAGAAATAAAAGGAATCCAAATAGGAAAAGAAGAAGTAAAACTCTCACTGTTTGCAGATGACATGATCCTTTACATAGAAAACCCTAAAGACTCCACCAGAAAATTACTAGAACTAATCAATGAATATAGTAAAGTTGCAGGATATAAAATCAACACACAGAAATCCCTTGCATTCCTATACACTAATAATGAGAAAACAGAAAGAGAAATTAAGGAAACAATTCCATTCACCACTGCAATGGAAAGAATAAAATACTTAGGAATATATCTACCTAAAGAAACCAAAGACCTATATATAGAAAACTATAAAACACTGGTGAAAGAGATCAAAGAGGACACTAATAGATGGAGAAATATACCATGTTCATGGATTGGAAGAATCAATATAGTGAAAATGAGTATACTACCCAAAGCAATTTATAGATTCAATGCAATCCCTATCAAGCTACCCACAGTATTCTTCACAGAGCTAGAACAAATAATTTCACAATTTGTATGGAAATACAAAAAACCTCGAATAGCCAAAGCAATCTTGAGAAAGAAGAATGGAACTGGAGGAATCAACCTGCCTGACTTCAGGCTCTATTACAAAGCCACAGTTATCAAGACAGTATGGTACTGGCACAAAGACAGAAATATTGATCAATGGAACAAAATAGAAAGCCCAGAGATAAATCCACGCACATATGGACACCTTATCTTTGACAAAGGAGGCAAAAATATACAATGGATTAAAGACAACCTCTTTAACAAGTGGTGCTGGGAAATCTGGTCAACCACTTGTAAAAGAATGAAACTAGACCACTTTCTAACACCATACACAAAAATAAACTCAAAATGGATTAAAGATCTAAACGTAAGACCAGAAACTATAAAACTCCTAGAGGAGAACATAGGCAAAACACTCTCTGACATACATCACAGCAGGATCCTCTATGACCCACCTCCCAGAATAATGGAAATAAAATCAAAAATAAACAAATGGGACCTAATTAACCTTAAAAGCTTCTGCACATCAAAGGAAACTATTAGCAAGGTGAAAAGACAGCCTTCAGAATGGGAGAAAATAATAGCAAATGAAGCAACTGACAAACAACTAATCTCAAAAATATACAAGCAACTCCTACAGCTCAACTCCAGAAAAATAAACAACCCAATCAAAAAATGGGCCAAAGAACTAAATAGACATTTCTCCAAAGAAGACATACAGATGGCTAACAAACACATGAAAAGATGCTCAACATCACTCATTATCAGAGAAATACTTCCTTTGTCATATTTTTATTGACTATGGAGTCAGGATTGTGTGTGGTGGGTAATTCTGATTTTGCTGGCTCACACATTTCAACAAGCTCTAAGACAAGGAGACTGACCTCACGGAATGGCAGTGTTTTGAATCACTCTGTTCTAATCACTCTGGTCTTCTCTGTTCTAAGCTGTAGATGCTAGCTGCCACTGTATCAGTAGGCATTCAAATCCATTCTGTCTCACTTGTATGCTCCATAATCACTTACCACTGTTACTTGAATTTTGTCCAAGTGAATAAGACAAACAAGGAGGGAATTAGCATATGTGTATTTAAGGGAGAAAAGGTGATCATTTTGTAGGGATAGTTCCATTTAGGAAATACATACAAGAATAAAAATTTAAACAAAAATTCACAATAGAATTTAGTAAACTGGTCATTCAATGAACACAGAGAAATAACACCCACGGTTTGTCAGAGATTTGAGCATTATCAAACTCAGTGGATAAAAATGTAAATTAATTTTAGTAGTTCTGAAAATTGTAAAAAGCATATCAAATCTTAGCATGTTCCTATCCTTTGATCCAATGATTCTGTTTCAAATAATTCATTCTAAATGTTTTAAATTTACATTCTAAAATGATTATTAAAGATACATTTAACTTTGATAAAAATGAAAATGACAATATGGGAATAGTTTCAAAATGTAGTATTTTCTTATAATGCATTATGAAAGTCTTCAGATATTATACTAGCCTCTTCCAATATACAAAAATACTCCTAATGCACTGTTAAATGAAAAAAGCAAGAACTTATTTGTATGTATTCCAGACCACATGTAACACTTAAACTAAGGTTCTTTTTCTCTTAAGATCAGCTGAAGCCAAAATAAATATATGTCAAATACCCAGCACATCCTAAATTTCTGTCCCTAATATTGTACAGGGCATGAGTACAGATCATAAAACTGTTCCACATCAGTACAATATCTCCCTGGAGGGGAAAAAAGCAGTATTTGGTGAGAGGGGTCAGTGTTCTTTGCATCCTGCTAGTCTGAGCATGTAATGTGCTTCTCCTTACCCAAGTCAAACGAGATGGACCTGCACTCAGAGGCTGGCATGAATTCGTGTGATATATTGGCTTAGCTAACAAAGGGGAAAAAACCCAGCTGAGCTGGGCGGGAGCTGTCCTTTCACAAATGGTGGAGCAGGACTCCTGCCCAAAGGGGCCAGGAGAAAGAGAGGAGATCTCAGCAGAAGAGATGGAAGCTGGAGGCCCAGAGGTTGTGTGATGGGTGACAGGTAAGCCGTCGGTGAGATGTTGCCAATGTCAAAGACATTGCAGCTAGGGATGCAAAGGGTGTTCTGGAGAAATTGTATCCCAAGAAAGAAGCAGCAACTATATGCATTACCTGCATACAGTATTAGATTACACATGTACCCGCCAGACTAGTACTCTACCATCCATGTGCCAATTACCCATAATACCTTCAGCCTGAGACCCAATCTCAAAGTGACAGGACCTCTGAAGTTAGAGTTATGATATCACATTCAGTTTAGTTGCTCAGTCGTGTCCGACTCTTTGCGACCCCATGAATCACAGCACGCCAGGCCTCCCTGTCCATCACCAACTCCCAGAGTCCTCTCAAACTCATGTCCATTGAGTCAGTGATACCATTGAGCCATCTCATCCTCTGTCGTCCCCTTTTCCTCCTGCCCCCAATCCCTCCCAGCATCAGGGTCTTTTCCAATGAGTCAACTCTTCACATGAGGTGGCCAAAGTATTGGAGTTTCAGCTTCAGCATCAGTCCTTCTAATGAACACCCAGGACTGATCTCCTTCAGAATGGACTGGTTGGATCTCCTTGCAGTCCAAGGGACTCTAAAGAATCTTCTCCAACACCACAGTCCAAAACCATCAATTCTTCAGTGCTCAGCTTTCTTCACAGTCCAACTCTCACATCCATACATGACTACTGGAAAAACCATAGCCTTGACTAGACTGACCTTTGTTGGCAAAGTAATGTCTCTGCTTTTGAATATGCTATCTAGGTTGGTCATAACTTTCCTTCCAAGGAGTAAGCGTCTTTTCATTTCATGGCTGTAATCACCATCTGCAGTGATTTTGGAGCCCCCCCCCAAAAATAAAGTCTGACACTGTTTCCACTGTTTTCCTATGTATTTCCCATGAAGTGATGGGACCAGATGCCATGATCTGAGTTTTCTGAATGTTGAGCTTTAAGCCAATGTTTTCACTATCCTCTTTCACTTTCATCAAGAGGCTTTTTAGTTCCTCTTCACTTTCTGCCATAAAGGTGGTGTCATCTGCACATCTGAGGTTATTTATATTTCTTCCGGCAATCTTGATTCCAGCTTGTGCTTCTTCCTTAGACTTGCATTGATTTTGGAGTTAACAGAAAAGCTGGAGAACTGCCTGAGATTTCATCTGGAGCAAAGAAAAAACTATTCAAAAGAACACGTTTAATATGAAGTGTTCAATATAAATTAGTTATAACTATGTGTGTGTGTGTGTGCTCAGTTGTGTCTGATTCTTTGTGACCCCATGGACTGTAGCCCACCAGGCTCCTCTGTCCATGGGATTTCCCAGGCAAGAATGTTGGAGTGGGTTGCCATTTCCTTCTCCAGGGCATCTTCTCAACCCAGGGATCAAACCTGCATCTCTTGCGTCTTCAGCATTGGCAGGCAGATTCTTTACCACTGCAGCATCTGGAAGTCCAGTTTTATAACCGTGCCCTACCAAATTCTAGTTATATAACCTACCATTTATATGTATATAAAATAAAAATGGAATGAAATATAGAAAAGTATGACTAGAGGTTGTTAGGCAATAGATTTATAGGTAACTGTTTCTTATATATTTTATGTATTGCTTACATGTGAAACAATGTTAATTCTAAAACCATAAAAGTAGTTATTAAAAACAAATTAAGACAAAGTGGTAGAAAAGTAATTCGAAATATGTAATTCCCAAATCAGCCTCCACCACCATATTCAAACTAAGACTATCTGATCAAATACTAGTCCTGGTACTTAGCTAGTGAGGTATTTGTTCAGCATCTGAATATTTTGACAATTCAACTCTCTCAGGCATGCTGTGACAATTTTATCACTTAGCTAAGGGAATGTTGGAAGATTTTTTTCCAATTAATGGGATAATTTATGCAAAAAATTGTAAGAATAGTATGATGCATGCATTAGGTAATAAATAAATGCTATCTGAAACCAGAAATTAAACTCAGTATTTTTGAGGACTACTGCTTGTTCACAGAATAAAGATGAACTAGTGTTTCAAGGATGGATAAAGTATGCTAAATAACCACCTTTCACTTAATTAGAGCTAGATAACTGATATATGCTGAACATTCATTCCACAAACCTAGAAACCTGTGATAGCACCACAGTTCTTCAGAATGACCCACTAGGAAAAGACCCATGTGATTGAAATTCTCAATTGGAAAGAGGGGAAGGATTCTTGTTCTGTTGTTTATTCTTGTCTATACTTACTCCTGGTTCAAAGTGAATGCGTCAATTACATTCTCATATTATTCACAATAGACAATGTGCCCTCAATTGCTGTCGACATTATCCTTGGATTTTCTTATTGCACTATAAATTTGGCAGGATATCTAATGGGAAAGGAGCAGTCATTTTCTATTTCAATTCAGTTTTCATGCACCAGGAGTTCCCCTCACCCCAACTCTAAATGTACTCTGCTTTTCAGCGGTGTAAGTAATTAAAAGGTTCAGTGGTTAAATATTGCTACAAGTAGTTCAAAAATACATTGTCATTTTAAAATACAGACAGAGAGACAAACACAGATGGATAATAAATGCATGATCTGTGGACTGATGCAGAACTAGGAAAAGAAATGCTGACACCATTCCTCAGTCAAAGAAGACAGGCAGCTAAATTTAAAGGGAGCAGAAGTCCATAAAGGAATAAGTTGTAATCGAGAGGCACATTATGGCATTCAATGGCAGGTAGTTTATGGGAGAAAAAAAATCAATATAAGAGTTACATTTGCAAATGTAAGTCGGGGTTACTGTTTCATTTGTCAAGGTTTTAGACCACAGAGTATAAACATTTAAATGAGCAATTTAAGTCAAGCTAATCTTTTTGAGATTGTCCATTTATTCAAAACATTAAACTTAACTGGTGCTTCAAACCAGATTACTTTTTCTCTTCCCATCATGGTTGTCTTAACTCTCATCACCGCTTTCCTGTTGCCTTCTTTTATTAGATTCCTTAAGCCCCATAACTGAAGTTTTGTGTATTTCCACTATCACCATGAGACGTATTAATATGAGACAGCTTTTAACAACCTCAAAATTCCAAAAAAAGGAAAAGGAAAATACACAAAATATAAAAAATATTTCATTTATTTTAAAGATAAATATGTAGCAAATCTTCATTTTTCTCCTTGGAACACTAATCCCAGGAATTAGTTATAATTCCTTTCCAAACATTATTGTGCTGTTATAGATTTTGTTTTTGAATTATGAAGAAAAAATCAAGTAAAAGAAAACAGTCATTTAGGGTCATAGCTGTTTGATTTCATCTCTTCTTGGTTTCTCACCAGTAATGTAAGGAATGGGCTTCCCAGGTGGCACCAGCAGTAAAGAACCCACCTGCCAATGCAGGAGACATAGAGATGTGGGTTCGATCCCTGGATCAGGATGATACCTTGGAGGAGGAAATGACAACCCACTCCAGTATTCTTGCCTGGAGAATCCCATGGACAGAAGAGCCTGGCAGGCTACAGTCCATAGGGTGGCAAAGAGTCAGACACACCTGAAGCGACTTGGAGCAACAGCAGCAATGTACAGAAGAGAGGTAGAGACTGAGACCTTTATCCAGCAGAAAGGAACACCACTGCACTACAGATTGCCCTGACTGTATTTGAAGTTCCTTGGGGGAAATGTGTGTTTGGTATTTAAATTATTTTTCCCAGGTGAAACTCACTCTACTCCAAGTGCTTTCTTATTAATCCTCCCAGTGGTTCTATATTGCTCCTATTTTTCAGATGAGAGCACTGATTTAGGGAGCTTGGAATTACTATTTTCTCAGAGATTCACAGCCAGTGAGTGAACGGAACTGGACTTGTCTCCATGCCCCCTTGGTAAGGTGACAATACCAGACTGTGAGGGTTAAAGGCCTTAACACATGCAGAACACTTGGCATGATGTCTGGCCCTCAGTGCATGATGATCCAACTTCCCTGGTGGCTCAGTGGTAAAGAACCCACCTGTCAATGCAGGAGACATGGGTTCAATCCCTGATCCAAGAAGAACACATTTGCCATGAAGCAGCTAAGCCCATGCACCACAAGCACTAAGCCTGTGCTCTAGAGCCTGGGAGCTGCAACTACAGAGTCTAGGAGGCACACCAACTGAACCCACACACCCTAGAATCTGTGCTCCTCAGCCAAAGAAGTTAGCGCAATGAGAAACGCGTGCACTGCAACTGCAGAGTAGACCACTGCAACCACTTGCCGCTGCTAAAGAAAAGCCCGCAGAGCAATGCAGACACAGCACACAGCACAGTCAGAAACAGATAAATAAAACTTAAAGATGAATAAATGCTTGAGGGTCGTAACTCCTGGGTCATTCTGCTACATTCTAAGAGAGGAGTAAGGTCCGAAGTTGTAAAGAGCATACTGCTTATTTAACTTATATGCCAGCCTAAAAACGAGCCAGATAATCACGATGGTGTGATCACTCACCTAGAGCCAGACATCCCGGAGTGTGAAGTTAAGTGGGCCTTAGGAAGCATCACTACAAACAAAGCTAGTGGAGGTGATGGAATTCCAGTTGAGCTATTTCAAATTCTAAAAGATAATGCAGTGAAAGTGCTGCACTCAATATGCCAGCAAATTTGGAAAACTCAGCAATGGCCACAGGACTGGAAAAGGTCAGTTTTCATTCCAATCCCAAAGAAAGGCAATGACAAAGAATGCTCAAACTACTTGCACTAATCTCACACGCTAGTGATGGAGAAGTCAATGGCAACCCACTCCAGTACTCTTGCCTAGAAAATCCCATGAACGGAGGACCCTGGTGGGCTGCCATCTATGGGGTCGACAGAGTCAGACACGACTGAATTGACTTAGCAGCAGCAGCAGCAACATACGCTAGCAAATTAATGCTCAAAATTCTCCAAGCCAGGCTTCAACTGTACGTGAACCATAAACTTCCAGATGTTCAAGCTGGATTTAGAAAAGGCAGAGGAAGCAAAGATCAAATTGCCAACATCTGTTGGGTAATCAAATAAGCATGAGAGTTCCAGAAAAACACCTACTCTACTTTACTGACTACCAAAGCCTTTGATTGTGTGGATCACAACAAACTATGGAAAATTCTTAAAGAGATGGGAATACCAGACCACCTGACCTGCCTCTTGAGAAATCTGTATTCAGGTCAAGAAGCAACAGTTAGAACTGGACATGGAACAACAGACTGGTTCCAAATAGGAAAAGGAGTATGTCAAGGCTGTATATTGTCACCCTGCTTATTTAACTTATATGCAGAGTACATCATGAAAAATGCCAGGCTGGATGAACCACAAGCAGGAATCAAGATTGCTGGGAGAAATATCAATAACCCTAGATATGCGGATACCACCACCCTTATGACAGAAAGTGAAGAAGAACTAATGAGCCTCTTGATGAAAGTGAAAGAGGAGAGTTGAAAAGGTTGGCTTAAAGCTCAACATTCAGAAAACTAAGATCATGGCATCTGGTTCCATCACTCATGGCAAATACATGGAGAAATAATGGAAACAGTGAGATATTTTATTTTTTTGAGTTCCACAATCACTGCAGATGGTGACTGCAGCCATGAAATTAAAAGATGCTTGCTCCTTAGAAGAAAAGCTCTGACAACCTAGACAGCATATTAAAAACCAGAGATATTACTTTGCCAACAAAACCTGTTTAGTCAAAGCTATGTTTTTTCCAGTAGTCATGTATGGATGTGAGAGTTAGACTATAAAGAAAGCTGAGCACTGAATAGAAGCTTTTGAACTGTGATGTTGGAGAAGACTCTTGAGAGTCCTTTGGACTGCAAGGAGATCCAACCAGTCTATCCTATAGGAAATCAGTCCTGAATATTCATTGGAAGGACTGATGGTAAAGCTGAAACTCCAATACTTTGGCTACCTGATGGGAAGCACTGACTCTTTTGAAAAGACCCTGATGCTAGGAACGATTGAAAGTGGGAGGAAAAGGGGACAACAGAGCATGATATGGTTGGATGGCATCACCGCCTAGATGGACATGAGCTTGAGTAAGCTCTAGGATTTGATGATGGACAGGGAAGCCTGACATGCTTCAGTCCATGGGTTCACAAAGTGTCGGACACAATGGAGCAACTGAACTGAACTGAAGAGAGAAACACTTTAACAATATTTGGAATATCCTAAAGCAATAGCTCTCAGAGTGTGGATAATGGACCACCCACATGAAAATTATCTGGATGCTTACTAAAAGGATAAATTCCTGGACCCTATCCTATACCTCCTAATTAGCACTCAATTAGGGGCTTAGAATCTCAATTTTCAAGAAACTTTTCTTCTGAAATTTGAGTTCACTAAAGTTTGAGAAGTATCCTGTGATCTGGCCAGGTTTATGGGCACATTAAGGTGATTTCCCAGCATGAGGTGTAAAAATTTTTAAATATCAATGATAATAGAAGTAGTGGGAAAATAGAGTGTGTTATATGAATTTTTTAACCAGGGGAAGTCAAAACATGACCAAGATTTTTACCTCATATTTTGTTGTTTATATTCCTTAATTATTTAAATACACCTTACAATAGCGAAGCATGGAGGAATAATCACTGTAGTGTCTGTTTTCCTACAGTGGCAAGTCAACAAAAATTTTCAGGTTCCCAATAATTAGTTCTCTAACATTATTGAGGATGTCACAGGTGTGAGTCGGGAAGCACTGCCTGTGTTGTTCTTATGTCCATTTACATCTAGTCACAGTGCAGCGTTCTCAAATTATCCAAGGTCAAAGGGAAGCAGAGAAAACTGATAATTGAACACTTGGCTAATAGGAGATGACAAGTGTATTGTGGAGCAACTGGCTCGTTAGATGTAATAAGGATGCAAGCAGTGAGCTAGAATTAAGAGGAACCATCAAATGTCCAAGCAAGCACAGCCTTTGGCAGCCGTCACTGTCTTAGCAAATCTCAAGTACACAGGTGGATGTATAATACATCACTCGTCTCCTTTCCTCCCTCAACACTGTCTCCCTTTTCTCCACTGTTTCGTGTCTGTTTTTTTATTTCACATGCATCATAGCTAATCCAAGATATAGTTTAATTTAAAAAGACGGGGTATAGTCAAAAGGCTTGCTTTATTTAAATTAAAAAAATCTGCTTTAGTAAACCCATTAGAGAGTTTTGTACCCATTACTCTGTTATTTTATAAACCTATAGTGAGTCACTTTTTCACTAAAATAGTTTCCTCTAAATCAAATTTAAATATTTCAAATACACAAGTTGCTCTTCAGAAATAATGCAAGGCACATCATTAAGTGTGGGTCAGAGTGCTAGATTAACTGCCAAATAATTAGATCCTGCAAAATCTTCTAAAGATATCAAACTGAAGCTAGGTTTCTGATGTAAATGCAAAAATGTCAAAGATACAACAAACAAAAACACCAATTTTCGATGTGGCCTTGTGCTTTAGGTTATAGCATTTATTTTTGAAATGATGGCTCCTGCTTCATGTCCATAAAGTTACATGAAAGAAAACGAATGATGTAATACTCATATTCAATCATATCAACATCTAAAAGATACTCAGTTTTCATAAAACATGTTTTAGATGTCTGAAAAAATCACAATGTCAGAGTATTTTCATGCTTTGCCTCTAAGATATTCCTGGCATATTTCACGCTGGACTGTATTCATTATTCCCATCAACTAGGGCTGTCTCTGCTCACAGGCTTGGAGTTTGCAACCATGACAAAAACCAACCGCTTTCATCTACTGAATAAGACCCAGAAACTTGACCAGCTACTACTATATTTAGCAGCTCAACCTCAGGGAGTCTTTGGTCCTGCAGATTTTTGAAAACACAAATCTATTTAGATGCCCTGAAACACAACAAGAAAATACATCTGTTACTATTTTCTTGTAACAGTTTTATTAAGTCTGGAAATAAAAGTGATGCTTTCTTGAGGCAGAAAGAGAATTACATCCTGTATCCCAGGATCTGTCAATACAACACACATTTCTTTGTTGGAATGAAAATGATAAAAATCTATCACAGAACTTCTCTCTGTGATTTGGAAGGGGGGCTGAAAATGTCATTAGCTATTTTTTGTTCAGTTGCTAAGTTGTGTCCAGCCCTTTGTGACACCATGGATTGCAGCACGCCAGTCTTCCCTGTCTTTCACCATCTCCCGAGTTTCCTCAAACTCATGTCCATTGGCTATTATTAGGGCACGAGAAATGAGTGGTGATTTCAAAGGGGAGTCAGTGGCATCTCGCATTCTGAATGTGTCCCGGTGCTATTTCTGAGTGGATTTCTCTGAATTGCACAGGCTGTTCGTGATCTCACTCATGGCCACTCTCTGGTAATACCAGCAGACACATGCGAGAGGTCATCCTGAGGACCTGGACTGTCTGTCCATATTTTACATCACATCTTAGCCACACTGGAAGGCGGCAGACAACTTATAACTGATATTCAAAACATCTCAGAGAAAAAAATTGTTGTAGAGATGTGCATGTACCTTAGTTTTGGAAATGAGTCTCAAAAGAAGTCACCCCATATCAAAGGCCTCATCATCAGTGTCAAAGTGAATCATTTATATATTTATATTTACATCGATGCATAATTTTTAAGATGCATATATCTCCAAAATGCAAATAAGATGCATAAAAGCTGTGGCAATAATAATGAGCTAACATTTTTGAGTACTGACTTATGTTTTAAACACTTTATATGTTTAAATGAATTTAGAATTAATTTATAAATGTACTTACAAATTGTTGTCATTGTTTGGTTGCTGAGTTGTGTCTGACTCTTTGATCCTACCAATAGTTTTATGAAGGAATTTTCTGTTATTCCTATTTTATAGACGAGCACACAAAGATTAAATAACAGAAAATTTTCTCTGTATTCTCCAAAATAAAATTTTCATTTTAAATTAGCTTCCTCCAATAGATGGGGAAATAGTGGAAACAGTGGCTGACTTTATTTTTGGGGGCTCCAAAATCACTGCAGATGGTGACTGCAGCCATGAAATTAAAAGATGCTTACTCCTTGGAAGGAAAGTTATGATCAACCTAGACAGTATATTCAAAAGCAGAGACATTACTTTGCTAACAAAGGTTCATCTAGTCAAGGCTATGGATTTTCCAGTAGTCATGTATGGATGTGAGAGTTGGACTATAAAGAAAGCTGAGCACTGAAGAATTGATGCTTCTGAACTGCGGTGTTGGAGAAGACTCTTGAGAGTCCCTTGGGCTGCAAGGAGATCCAACCAGTCCATTCTAAAGGAGATCAGTCTTGAATATTCATTGGAAGGACTGATGTTGAAGCTGAAACTCCAATACTTTGGCCACCTGATGTGAAGAGCTGACTCATTTGAAAAGACCCTGATGCTGGGAAAGACTGAAGGCAGGAGGAGAAGGGGATGACAGAGAATGAGATGGTTGGATGGCATCACTGATTCAATGGACATGAGTCTGGGTAAACTCCAGGAGTTGGTGATGGACAGGGAAGCCTGGCATGCTGTGGTCCATGGGATCGCAAAGAGTCAGACATGACTGACTGAACTCAACTGAACTGAATATTCATGTAGTGAAGAAGGAAATGGCTACCCACTCCAGCATTTTCTTGCCTGGAAAATCCCTTGGGCATGAGGAATCTGGTGGGTTACAGTCCATGGGGTTGCAGATTTGGACACAACTGAGTGACTGACCACACACGTATCCATGAGGAGCATCTTCTCTCATCTATTTGCAGGGCTGCTATTCAAGTTCTCAGAATATGGTCACAACTGGAATCCATGCATGCATCTTGTAAAGTATTTTTAATATTAACCCTGACTATATGCTTGTGTATACCAGGGTTTCTTCCTCTATATTCCTAAGACATTTGGAAGTTACCTCTATTATTGTACATATCAAATACAGGAATTTCATGTCTACCTCCCAGCTATAGACTGGAGGTATATGTTCCTTCAAAATTCACATGTTGAAACCTACTGTGGTGATACTTGGAGGTGGGGCCTCAGGGAATTGTTTAAGTCATGAGTATGGAGTCCTCACAAATGGAATTAGTGTCCTTATCAAAGAGTCCCCAGAGAAATCTCTCACTTTTTCCACCATCTGAACACACAGACAGAAGGTGGTCATATATGACCAGGAAGTATGCCCTCAGGAAAGTTCATCTGCCGGCACCTTAATCTTGGACTTTCCAGTCCCCAGAACTGTAAGAAATCAATTTTATTATAAGCTATCCAGTCTATGGTATTTTTGTTAGAGCAGCCCAAGTCGATTAAGCCATTTTCTAATGAGATCATGATTTTTCAAGGCAAGGATTAATGTATTCATCATTTTATTCCCAACACATGGCAAGTACTTGCATATAGTCGTGTGCGATAAGTATAACTGAACAAGTGCAAGAAGTTGATGACACTGGTTCTATTTTCCCATCTAGAAAGTGGGAAAAAGAATAACACGGCATCACAGAAGAGCTGTGAAGATAAAATAGAACAGAAAATATAAAGCATGCTTAGAAAATTGTGCATGTGTGTGTTTGTGTGTGTGTGTGAAGTGAACAACTTAGTGACTGGACAACAACAAAATGAATCAATTCACCCTATACATTGGAGTTATACTATCTAAAGTCTGAGGATTTCATCTATCTTAAAAGTGAGTAAGATCGCCACACCTGGCCTGTTCCAACAGTTAAGTCATGTATTGAAGGCTGTGCCACATCTATCCCACCACAATCATTTTAATGACTATACAAAATACATCTATGTAGCCATTCCCCTCCACTATGTGAAGCCAACTCTAAAAAAAAGAGAGGCTCCAACCTAAACAGATAAAGTTTATTTCAAATGGATACAACTCAAGCCTGCCAAACCATTTATGAGTCAATGCTCTGCTTCTCATATGTTGCACTCACTTTAAATGATCTCAAGTGATTATTTTCTGTTTTCCAAGGAGAAATACTGATGTTACCCTTCCTCATTATTAATAACTCTTAGTAGTCCATTTTAACAGTAATGGGTTACTTGGCTCTAGACTCACATAAATCACCTGTATCGTCTGCTCCACTCCAAACTGTGAGACAAATTTTGGCTCAGGTTATAACATCTACAATAGCCTAAGGATCCATTCTGTCCTGTAACTATACACACGCTTCTCTGCATTGGGTCCTTCAGTTTCCCACTTACTAGAATCCCAAATGTTCATTTTGTAGTCCCATATTCCTATCCACAGGACTGTTCTCATCCAAGCAAATCATGTTGCTATCTAAGAACCCAACAGAGTAAGATTCAAAAACCTTTATACTGATTTCTTGCAATTGGAATCTGATTGATAATTTTATCCAATTTCTTCTATTCAACAGATTCTAGAAATTAACCTCCATTTGACCACTGATTCAACATGCCCCAATGTGTCTGTCCTTCCATAAAAAGATTACTGTTTCAGCTTTACGTGAGGGTATGTGGTAACATGTTGCCAACACCAGACTATTTATTACTTGGCTTAATCTTCACAATCAAATATTCAAGGTTCATGCAAAAATTACATAAGAAAATCTATATACTAATGCAGGCTTGGGAAATAATTGCCACTCAGAATCTGTGTACAAAAAAATAACAAGAATGGGAACCAAATGTCTTTGGGGGAAATATAAAGAATCTGTGTACAAAGATCTGGTACACAGAAGCTTCATTCTTTCCTTTTAATTTTTCTGTATTTTAGGTGTATGCTTGGGATACTAATTCTTAAACTTCCCCAAGTCCCTATCATTAGACTTCAAACAAACATGTATTAAATATCAGTTTATTTGCAACTGTGGGGATATAAACATGTTATGACATGTTCTTTCCCCTTGATTGATGAGGGTCATTAAAGCATGAATAGAATCACAATGAGATTAGGTTAGATAGCATCACCGACTCACTGAAGAATCTGAGCAAACTCTAGGAGACAGAGGAGGCTGGCTTGCTGCAGTCCATGGGGTCACAAAGGGTCAGACATGACTTAGCGACTGAGCAACAGAACCACAATGCAGAGCTGCACTTGCTCAGTGCTCTACAGGCTCCTCTGAGTTCTGCCAATGTGCTCGGCTCACCCTCACCTTCTGCCTGTGAAGCTTTTCTCCCAGACAGTCTTAGGGACCATTCTGTCACCTCTCTCACACCCTTGCTCCACTGTCACATTCTCAGGAGAAAAATCCAGGAATTCTTCTTAGTAACGAATAAACATATCACTTCACCAACTCATAAAATGTATTCTTAATACAAGTTTTACTTGTCACAGAAACAAACTTTGTAGCTTATGACAATATTATATGTTGGAGTTTGTTTGTTTTTTTGCAAAAATTGTATAGTATATATTTTTGGAAAAGTCCACTATATATTTTTGGGAAAAAGTTATATTAATGAGATAAATGTGGGGTGGGGGAACTTAGGCATGCTCAGCTCAAAGAAGCTTCCAGATCCAAGATATTTCTGAATCAATTTCATTGACCCCTAAGGAAACGGTAACCCACTCCAGTATTCTTGCCTGGAGAATCCCAGGGACGGGGAAGCCTGGTGGGCTGCCGTCTA
Organism: Bos javanicus; assembly: GCF_032452875.1. Lineage (NCBI taxonomy): Eukaryota > Metazoa > Chordata > Mammalia > Artiodactyla > Bovidae > Bos > Bos javanicus. The sequence continues at coordinate 18,464,329 of NC_083894.1, forward strand.
TGGGGTTGCACAGAGTCGGACACGACTGAAGCGACTTAGCAGCAGCAGCAAAGGGACCAATTCTGAATAAAATGACAATTAGAGGCAGTTATTGTGAAACAAGGACTATATGAGAAAAATTCCAACTGCTTTCAGCATTATCTGCTTTTACACGCCCAAAGAATGAATGGATAATAACAAGGAGTGTCAGCCAAAATACACGATGTCTCTTTTCAACTGACAATAGAAGAGAGTTGGAAACTGAGACAATAAAGAGATGTGTTTACTTACTCAATGAAATCTTTGAAGTTTGTCTACCATAAACCATTGTGCAAGCGAGCCCTGATTTCAACATCTGACACTAACAAATTACAAAATATTAAAAAACACTATAAGGATTGTTAACAGAGGCATTTGGTTCATATTTACTTGACTCTTATTTGCTTTCAAGTTGAGTGTTAGAGTGACTGTGTCTGGCTTTTCCTATTTAAGGCTAATACCAACTACAACCCTTGCTCAGAGCACATTCTCCTAGGATAAATTTTCTGGGATGGATGAAATTCCTGGAAAGACTGTCAAGTCTTCAGCCTTTCAGAAAGATTCATGAATATGGATGGTATTGTGAAAGTATTGATTACCAATATCCCCATATGATACTTTTCTCTCCATCAGGTCCACTCAATTCTCCAGATATTACTAGGAGCACAATTCAAGATCCTAAATAATGATAAGTGATAAAAACTCTGACCCTTGGACCACTGGATAATTAAAGCCCCGCTTTTTTTTTTTCTTAGCAGCAAAGTAACATACCAGACACACGTCTTTCCCATTGTTTAATAAAAATGCAAATTCTTCATCAAATGTTCACATGTAACTCTACTAAGATCCTGGAACCAATGCTAGAAGTTCAAACATGTCTGAAGGATTGACATGAGAAGCAGTATGAGACTGAGGGAACAAATCACAGAAAATGTTATCATATTCAAAAGCAAAAAGATATCTGGAGTCCTTCAGAGAAGCAAAACTCAAGTATCCAATCTCCCTGTTAATCTGAGTCATATATTTCACAAACCACCTGATGACCAAAATACAACATGCGCCTCAAATTAAAGTCACAAAAAGGCTGCAATGTAATTGCGTGATTTTAGGAGATACAAGAAAGGGCTGTTGAAGGTAGAATTTGGCTTAAATCCCAAACTATATTGCCTGTATGATGGACTAACATTTAAAAGCACACTTGATTATGTCAATTTTCTTTAAAAAATTATAGGATTTAATACTATTGAAAAATTGCATCCTTACAGGATAAACATGCTTTGTGCCTTTGATGAACAGGGTGGGACTTTTTTTTTTTTTTTTTAGGAGGGAAGAGTATCAAGTACTATACATCCCATTTCAATTAAACTATAAAATATCTATAATATTAAAGCAAGACGTATTCTCACCAACTGAGCTATCAGGGAAGCCCTAAAGCAAGACATAGTTGTACAAATAGCAACTGAGGAACCTGCTTTCCTCTAACTCTTCACTTCAAATGTTCCTATTTTCATATCCCTTTAGGGAAAGCCTTGACTTTTTGTTAATAATAAGGATAATAATTCACTTTATTTAACACTTTCTGGATATGTGAAATGTATAGATTGCATTTATAGAAGTTTTCCATTTACTTACCCATTCAGTTTTTCTTGTAGTAGTATTTCCAAAGTGATATTCCATGTTTAAGATTAATTTTATAAATGTATGTTAAATGACCTCTGAGAATAAAACATAAAAGACTATATTGACATTTTCTCCTGAAATTTAATTTTTAGATAATGGAATAGATATGGCAGATACTGAATCCATTGTTGGAAATGACTATTTTTCTTTATTAATAAGCTGTGAGCCACACCTGAAAATAATGGAAAATCATGTGAAAGAACACGTGCTGTAAAACCACAAGGGACTTACTCGCCAGCTTTCAGACACACTGATAAGGACATCAATTTGAGTTTCCATGTATATGTACTTTTTCCTTTAACTTCAGCACAAAACTGTGATGACAATATTGTTTGTTGCATAATAAATATTTTTACCAAACTTGTTGCCTCTAGAGTGAAATTAAAGTTTGGGTTTGTGTTATGTGTTTTAATGAAAAGCAGAGTATCATGGTTCCTATTTGTATGTTAAAGATGGAGGAGAAAGGTGATACTCAAAAGTAATGATCACTGATTGTAAGATCCTATTGTTAAAATTTTGGAGTAAAGCAAATACAGGAAAAGGAAATGGCTGAGCTTTAGATTAACCCAATGTGATAAATAGGCACAAAAAGCTTCTGTTGTTTTTTTTTTTTTTTTCAGACCATATACCTGGATGATATCAAATCTTCATATCAGACTGAAATGAAAAATACTTTAGAAATAAACGCTTGGTTTTATGTTTGCATTTGAAGATCACAAAAAGCAAACTGATTTCTAATATTTGACATATACATGATAAAAAGATCCCAAGGAAGAATTTTAATTTTAACCTATTTTCTGTAAGTCATATTTCATACGAATGATAAAAAGTGAAAGATGTTTTACTTTCTCTTTGTACAGTTTTTTAGATGAATATGAAATGAAATATCTTTGTTTTTCTGGCATAGATTTAGAAAGGCAAATATGTTGGAAGATTGGAAGGAATTAATCCTTCAGCCACATTCCCCTGAAGATTTCCAACTGATTAAAAATAGATAGAGGAGCAGAACCAATTAAGAATAGATACAACCTGTGCAACCATACGTGGAGTTTCTGCACAGAAGCCAGAGGGGAATTAAAATACACTGCCTGCCTTAGTAACAGTTTCTGGATTACAGTGCAACTTGGTCTGGCAGCAAAAATGGGCTCCCTCCACTTTCTGCCCTGAGTCGAATTCTCTGACTAAACTTGCTTCAGTGCACTTGAAGAGGAAGGAGCTACAAAGGTGCAGAGAAAAGGATTAAACTTCCTTTATTAGCTCCTCCTTAGAGGGAGAGAAGTGCCTAGAATCATGGTCTGAGACAGGAACTCATAAAAGAGAAGTTTGAAAATGTATTTTAACTTCACTGTAAATGGTTTAATAAAACACATTATAACTTTTCTGTAATGACATCATCAGAAACAGTGCTGTACAAAGGTATCATATACAGTGAAACACGCTTAATCTAAATTCGAGTTCTGTCACTTCTGTCACAATTTCCTCGTCTATATAAAATAGAGATAATGATGCTGTCAATATACAGTCTAAAAAACTCCTAATAATTAGACAAAATTTTAAATGCCACTGGGAAGGAAAGCCAGAGCCAATTAAAATACGACAGAAAGCTCTTAATGCTATGAATTTTATTTTGTATGCAAATTAAAAGTACTCTTTCAGAACTGTGCATTTTAATCATATGCCAATATCATGCAAATACATTGAGGAAAATATAAGCATCATAAATTGGAATTAGAAATTCCTAAAACTTTTTCATATTCAAACTCTTCCAAACCAGTTCCTGAATCAGATTTGTCAGTGTCTGAGTTTTTCCTTAGAGTGTACTGTCCATTGTGCTATCAGAAGTGTTAATAGTACAGCACTTCTTCACACAAATCCTACTAAACACCACTGGTGCTGGGCTCCCCATCTGGCTTTACACTTCCAGAACCAGCCTACTGCTGACTCTGGCTCAGGAACACTGCTCAACCCGGGTGGCTCACCACTACCTCTATTATTCACTAACAAAGTGGTTCTTAGGAGTTACAGTGTTTTGTTTACCCCCTTGGGACATCCTTCCTAGCTGACATCCTAGCTGACATCCTTCCTGACATCGCTTCTGAATATTTTAAGACTGGTGAGTTTGATGTTTTGACATGTGCAAGTAATAACAAATACCATCTTAACTTCTGCCCCATGGATAGCAATTGTAAGAAATCATCCATCTTAAGACATATCCAGACTTTAAAACTATAAAAAATTTTTTAATGTATTCAGCATAGAATCAGTGGAAAATAGAGTTATTACATGGATATAAGGGCTTTCCTGGTGGTTCAGATGGTAAAGAATTCAACTGCAATGCAGGAGACCCAGGTTCAATCTCTGGGACAGGAAGATCTCCTGGAGGAGGAAATGACTATCCACTCCAGTATTCTTGCCTGGAGAATTCCACGGACAGAGGAGCCTGGCAGGCGATACACTTCATGAGGTCACAAAGAGCTGGATACTATGAAGTGACTAAACACATACGGATTTAAATGAGTCAAATAATCTGAAGACCTTAGAATAGTGGCTGATACTTTGTAAGAACACACCAAATGCAGTCAGTTACTATTACTACTAGCTGACCTAACACATAGTCATAAGCTCCAGCTGGTTAATTAGTTTAAGAAAATGTTACTCCACAAGTCTTGCATATTTTTGGCCCCCTAAAAACAAGGAATGTTACTTAGAAATAAATGCTAAACAAACTTCTCTGATCAATGGCTTCTATTATGCTGAAGATTAAACCAGGTTTTCTTGAAAACAGAAATATATGGAGCATCAACACCATATTGTTAGAATTCCCTAGTGGCCCAGTGGTTAGGACTCCTCCTGTCCACTTCAGGGAGTGCAGGTTCCTTTTCTGGCAGAGGAACTAAGATGCCACATGGCAGAGCCAAAAAATACAAACAAACAATCCCCCCAAATACCTGTGGTGTAAGAAATTCTACTTGAAGTATCTGTAGAATCATTATGACACTCACGAAACTGTGAATTTTATAAAAGAAAAATATCATGTCTTCTAGTATATTCTCCATGTCAACAAAAAAGTTTTTACACTAATGCTTAGCCGTTTATGACCTCCTGGAGCAGGGGTATTGGAAACATGTTGCTCAATGGGTCATGATTTTGTTTTTGGTGTTTTAAGAAGAGATGATGACCCCCTACCCCAATCTCCCATCAGAAGTCTACAACCACTCAAGATCAGAAAGAAGGACAGACTTGCATCACACTTAAAGCTGGCAACTGAAGTTTACTCTTATTCACAACAACATTTTCATCAGCATAAGCTCATACTTTCATAAAACTAAATAAATCTACCCAAAAATAGACTCGTGGGATTTGTTTGCATCTCATAAATTCACCTTCCATTTGTAATCCAGTACATTTACATCCACATCACTGCATCAGTGAAAGATCACTGCCACGTATACACACAGCATGGATCAGAGTAGCTGTTCCATACTTTAGAAAAGTGAGAGTGTCCCAGAATTTAAATTAGAAATAGTTTGTTAAAACAGTACCTTAGCAAACAGAAACAGGAACTTAGAACAATCTTTCAAAGGTAAGTGTTTTTCCTACTGCTTTACTGCCTGATCAAATCACTGGGCCAAGGAGACATCACTGTTACCTGTGAGATGAATGACGTATGTGTATGTATATATAATATACTGAAGTTTCAAAATACTAATTTTCCACACAGTTGGAAACATGTAGAAATAATATATGTGGCTTCCTAGTTTGCTTTATAAGAGCAACTTGCTAAAATGTAAAAGCAAGTGTGATTGCATAAAACTTGAGTCTTTTCTCCCAACATAAGCAAAGAAAAAGCAAAACACTGTTATTGAACAAAAATAGCACATACAAGAATCAAAAACTAAATCTCTACTCAAGTATTTCCTTATTTATCAAAAAGAAATGTTTCCATATATTTCCCACAAATGCATGTTTTCAGCAAATCAGCCAGAAGTCCAAACAATAAAATATCATATTGTAAAAAAAGACCATGCTTATGGTATTTCTGATATACCCATGCCAAATTGTGGCCCTGGCCAGATTCCTCTTTCTTACTCTCTCAAATCACATTTCCAGATAAGAGCGATCCAGTTACATTTAGAACTAAGCATAAATGCCAGGAATTTATCCACACCAATTCACACTTTGTTAATGCCAATATTCTTTGGTCTTAACCTGGGTATTTAATACCACTTTCCAGCTCTAGGACTTTTTTGATATGGGAAGAAGTTTGGCCAAGAACCAAAGAACAATTTTTGTAAAAATTGAATGGATGAAACTGCTGAGGTAGTCATTACCTCTCAAACAATAGAAACTATATTCTTCAAGAATTCTTTTGATAACAAGGTGGGATGTCTGTGCACTCATCTCCATGAAGATCCCCAAGACTGTTTATTTTACATTGACCAGAATTAACCTTCAGGGTACATACCTTGTCCATGATACACACCGTATCCTTTCCTTTCTCAGCATCACTCAACAGAACTCAAAGACATAAGAACTCACAACTCTCAAATTATAAGCTATGCATCAGTGCAGGAAACATACAGGTAGCCTCAGTAAACACTATGAGTTAAATTTCTACCAAAACATTCTACTTATGAGCATGCTATACAAAGGTAATAAGTGGCTCTGTAAACATAGGGTCAGATCAGATCAGATCAGTTGCTCAGTCATGTCTGACTCTTTGCGACCCCATGAATTGCAGCGCGCCAGGCCTCCCTGTCTATCACCAACTCCCGGAGTTCACTGAATGTGGATTTTACTAACTATATTTTTAAAAGAAGAATCAAGGTTATATGAGCAAGGCCAGTAGTAACATCTCATTTCATGTAGGTACTGAGGAGTTCACAACAAACAGATGGGGTAATAGTGAAGCAGTGACAGATTTGATTTTCTTGGGCTCCAAAATCACTGTGGATGGTTACTGCAGCCATAAAGTTAAAAGACATTTGTTCTTTGGAAGGAAAGCAATGACAAGCCTAGACAGCGTATTAAAAAGCAGAGACATCTCTTTGCTGACAAAGGTCCATACAGTCAAAGCTATGGCTTTTCCAGTAGTCATGTATGGATGTGAGAGTTGGACTATAAAGAAGGCTGAGTGCCAAAGAATTGATGCCTGTGAACTATAGTCCTAGAGAAGACTCTTGAGAGTCCCTTGGATTGCAAGAAGATCAAACCAGTCAATCTTAAAGGAAATCAATACTGAATATTCATTGGAAGGATGGATGCTGAAGCTGAAGCTCCAATACTTTGGCCACACGCTGCAAAGAGCCAACTCACCAGAAAAGACCCTGATGCTGGGAAAGGTTGAAGGCAAAAGAGGAGGCTGGGAGAGGATGAGATGGTTGGATGGCATCATCAACTCAATGGACATGAGTTTGAGCAAACTCTGGGAGATAGTGAAGGACAGGGAAGCTTGGTGTGCTGCAGTCCATGGGATCACAGAGTTGGACATGACTGAGTGACTGAATGACGACAAAAACTGCGGAGTTCACGGGTGCTGTCCACTTTCAATGAACCCCTGGGAGGATAGAAGATTTGAGGGTAGTGGACAACCATGAGATTATACTCATGTCCCCGAGTTTCTTCAGTTCTTTAACGCCCTAATGTCTTCAATCCAGGTTTTATCTTGGAACCCCCAGATTCGGAAGTATTCCACCACGTATTTCAAGACATTGGCCTTAGTTCTTTCTTTTCTCCTACAGTAGGACACAAGAAATTGGAATGTCTTGACACAAAGGGAAAAGGAATTATTCTTTATTCCCTATTCTAAATGTCCTTCTTGAGTCAAAGTCTGCTTCCGCATTATATAAGATCACTCAAAACAGGCAGGGAAAATGCACCAATCTACAGATAAGGTATTGAATAGAGACACTATAAGAATCGAGACATTTTGGTCACTTATTAGGTACAGAGATTTTATAGGAACTAATGATCCCATTTAATGAATTAAGAAAGAGATAATCATGCAGACTTAGTGGCTTGAGCAAGATCAGACAGCTGATATGTGGAAAACAAGGGTTTGAACCAGGTTTGGCTACGCTCATTGTATTATATTCTACTGACAGTAGAAGAAAGAGTTGGGCTATACCTATAAACCTACAAAATTCACTGGTATGATCAATGGCTAGCCTTATTATAACCTTCTCTTAAGCATCTTTGGACTATGTATAAACTATAATCAGATTTGCCCTTGGATACAGAAAATTAATGAGGATGCTTTATGTATTCTTAGGGAGAATAAGCACTGTAAAGTTGATGCCTCAAATTATAAAAAGATATCTTCAAGACTTGAAAAATAAATCAACATATCATAGTTAAGAATTATGTTTTGTATTCTGATAGCTCGTAGCAGTGTGCAGTCTTTACTATACAAATTTAAAATACAGAGGATAAACTTACACCCAGAAATAGTTTGAAATCACAGATTAGTACCTATTCGTCTCATATAAATTCAGTTAAAAGTTTACACATTGCCTTACATTTAATCAATGAACCAAAATAATTTGAAGTAGCAATATCATCAAGCATTGCTGAACTAGTGTTAAATCTTTTTTTCTAAAGTAATGAAGCATACTCATTTTCTCATTTCTAGTACTATATAATAAAAGTCAAATTTAAGCATCATGTCCAGACTGTATGTGAGCAATCTCAAACTATATTTGAATAGAACAGAATGTCAGATTTAGAAGAGCAAGTGTAAGTAAAGCAGATTTCAGAATAAGAGTATATAAATAGGAAACAGAACCCCACTTATGAGCAATCTAGACATGAAATTGGGGTTCCCTAGCGACTGAGTGACTTCACTTTCACTTTTCACTTTCCTGCATTGAAGAAGGAAATGGCAACCCACTCCAGTATTCTTGCCTGGAGAATCCCAGGGACAGGGGAGACAGGGGAGCCTGGTGGGCTGCCGTCTATGGGGTCGCACAGAGTCGGACATGACTGAAGCGACTTAGCAGCAGCAGTGGCTCAGATGGTAACGATCAGCCTGCAATGCGGGAGACCTAGGGTTCAATCCCTGGGTTGGGAAGATTTCCCTGGAAGAGGGCATGGCAACCCACTCTGGTATTCTTGCCTGGAGAATCCCATGGACAGAGGAACCTGGCAGGCCATGGGGTCGCAAAGAGTTGAATACAACTGAGCGACTAAGCACAGCAAGCCTGAAATTGGCTACAAACTTGTAGATGGGAAAGTGAAAGTGGGTTGACTTTCTTTTCTTTCCTTTACCAAAGCATTTTTATAGATTGTATATATTAGAAAATGCAGAAGAAATCCCACAAATTTAGAAATCACCCCACTGATTATCAAATATATCATTTCATAATAATAGACATGTGATAGTATTGGAGAAGTTATGAAATATTAACATGCAGAACAACTCATTGTAGGCATTTCAATTTCAGATCATCTGGCAACAAAACCACCTTGAGCATATGTTCAATTATGGCCCAGAAATGCAGTGACTGCCATTTTTAGAAATGAAAACACGTCTGTGGCAACTCAAATATCTACCCTGAATTGTAAACTCTAATAATGAGAACGTCAAACGTCCAGAGCAACTGTGGCATATGCAATGCTTCTATCATCAGCATAAAACCAGACCCATCATAGCAGAAAGTTAATACACATTTGTTGAATTAATAAATATGCAGCACTGTACAGATAGGAAAATACATGTGATAACTTTCAAAAGCAGGGCTGGAAATTCCCAAGAAGAAACAGTGCTTATAAAGTACCAAAAACGAAAGCTACAAAGGAGCAATTGATGTTTAAATTGTATTTTCCCATCAATTTGATCAACCATATTTCTAAGCAACATGTAATACAAATCCTGTCACGTTTCAGAATTAATAGCCTCGAGTTCTTAATTCTTACGGAGGTTGACAAATTATTGTTCCTATGGCACCAGTCACACTTGATCATAAGTAGCATCTCTACACATTAACTTTCCTTCCATCGAGTTGAGCCTAAGTTTATTTGTCTAACACAACCCGCCAAAAGGCCTATGATGCACAATGAATCAAATGCGTTCCATTAATGAGCAAAATGTTTCATGTGTGGAAAATGATTCTCCAGCTTCCAAATGGTTTCATACAAATACAAAGCCACTGCAGCAGTTCTTATTTTATTTCCATGGTAAATGACTGCTGTCTACTATTTTTGGAAGTAGCCCTAAAGTTGTTTTCAAGTCATTGAGCTCAGAGGCACTAAAATGCCACAGATTTCAATATATATACACATATATATGTATCTTTCCTGGCATCCTCACACAATTGTTTTTCTAAGCTTTCTTAACTTGAGGATTTATTGAGAGAATAATGTTATACCAACACTGAATTAATAAACATTCTCTGAGGGAGCATGTTCTCTTAACATGCTATGTTTTTAGGTTCCACTAAGTATTCAAAATAGCATAAATTAAAATCTCTATTCTATTAGTTAGAATGCACTATTAAGAGGGAAATGGAAATCTCCATAGACCTAGCATTCAGAACAAAATAGATAGGGTTTAAATATCCAGTTCACCAGAAATTGAAGATATAATCTTGAACGGGTTACCTCACCTTTTGTGTCATCCATAAAATGGGCATGCTGCTAAGCTGCTGCTAAGTCGCTTCAGTCGTGTCCGACTCTGTGTGACCCCATAGACGGCAGCCCACCAGGCTCCCCCGTCCCTGGGATTCTCCAGGTAAGAACACTGGAGTGGGTTGCCATTTCCTTCTCCAATGCATGAAAGCGAAAAGTGAAAGTGAAGTCGCTCAGTCGTATCCAACTCTTCACGACCCCATGGAATGCAGCCCACCAGGCTCCTCCATCCATGGGATTTTCCAGGCAAGAGTACTGGAGTGGGGTGCCACCACCTTCTCCGATAAAATGGGCATAATTGTACCCAATTTCACTTTAAGATTAAATAAAGTTATTTATGTAAAATATAAAGCTTAGTGCCCAGCACATGAAAGATGCTCAAGAGACTTTATTTCTTTTCCCTACTTTCTACATCTGCATTCCAGTTTAAATTGATAAGGAAAAGTTCTCCAAACTGTTGCTCTGTTTGAGTGCTCAGGATCAAAGAATAACTGATCAGTTTGTAAGCCTAAAAGAAACAAACATGATGAATTTCACATTTGAGAGAACAATAAGGGATAAAATTCCTGTAAATCCTAATGGTCTTCACCAGGTAACGTTTTCAAAAGGGTGTGAACTGCCTGGAGTTTTCAGCCCTGGCCTTACCTCAACCCATTGCTTCTCTCATGACACAGAAACTTTGACATAGGCAGAGGGGACTGAAATATTAAAGCTCTCCTTCTTGACCTAAAGCAGCTATTACCTGATCAGGACAGAAGACAATCTCATTTATGGAAGGCCAATCTTACAGACTAAATAGATAGGAGGAACCTGTCTACTATCCAGGATTCTTAAGGTAGATATGCTTCCATGGGGTCAGACCCCTGTAGATTAGATACCCTGTAAGAAAAATGACATTCTGGGTCCTGATCATGCCTTTGAAATTAAGGTATTTCTAGGATAACTCTCTAAGCCATAGCCAACATTAGAGTGACCACTTCTCAGTCCCTACTTCTTTGGCTTGATGTCCTAAAAATATTAAATTCACGAATGCTAAAGAGAGCTTCAGAGATACCAAAGATTAAACTACAATAAGAACATTTTAAGTAAATATTCTTTATTGCAATATCATATTTATTTGAGAGTTGATCATTCATGTACAGAATTAAATTTCCCAGAAACAGTTTAAGCAACTAGAAAAAATTCTCACCTTTCAGAAAGTCAAGATCTCTCTTTTCAACTATTTTAGTAATAATGTAAAAGAACTAAAAATGTGAGAAAACTATTCCTTTAAAAATAAGAAATATCAAAGACATCATTTATTTAAATTTTTTGATTAAGTGTGATCACTTAATCTTTTATAGTTATATTCCTACCCTAGAATCTAGTCAAATTGTTTTTTATAAGGGTGTTTTCAGACATTAGATCTTAACAATGAAATAAAGTCTCAAGGAATGATTTAAGCAAAGTTTTAAGATCTTTTACGAAAGTAGTTAAATATCAGAGATGTAAATCCATGTCTTATCTTTCATCTTTGGAATTAATTCTCCCCCTAACTACTACATTTAGCTTTAAAAGGATGTAGGATTATGCTACAAGAGTTTTCTTCAATATATGTATTAAAAACTCACTTCTGTTTGAATCTATTCAGAGATATAAAATCTATAATATCACAAGGTTAAAATTATATACGCACAATGGAAAAAAGGAAGTTACAAACAAGACCATTACAGGGCAGTGTACGTAATTGTGGAAATATCTTTTAAATTCCTCATTGCATGCATGCTTAGTCGCTTAGTCGAGTCCAGCTCTTTGTGACCCCATGGACTGTAGCCTACCAGGCTGCATGGGATTTCCCAGGCAAGAATACTGGAGTGGGTTGCCATTTCCTTGTCCAGAGGATCTTCCCAACCGAGGGACTGAACCTGTGTCTCCTGTCTCTCCTGCGTTGGCAGGTGGATTCTCTACCTGCTGAGCCATGTGAGAGGCTCCTCTCCCTATTGAATAACCACTCTTACAATGCCAAATGGTCCACCTTGATTGAAATGCTGTTTATGTTATTGGTTTGGGTCTGAAACTTGAATTCCTGAGCTTAGAACTCAGTGATAGAACATAATCTTGATGCAACTGTGACATCAGAAGGGGTGTCACTGCTGACATTAGGAGGGATGATAAAGCCCTCTCAGCCCCTCCAGTATTCCTGATACAGCACAAAGATGAAGACTACTGTGAAAAACGGACTCTTGCAGTATCTTCCCCCTATAGGCCTTAGCTCACACAGGGCTTAAAATCGGATTATATTTGATGCAATTGGACAAACCCCTAACACGCACTGAATATAATTCCATTTGTTAAGGGCTCTTCTGAGATGAAAACAAGACCAAAAAGAAAACCACCAAGACCCCTTTTTAAAAAGCTGAATTGAAAGACATTTTGTGGGCACCCTCAAAGAATGAAAGTTGGAATGAGGGCAACTCCAGCCCCCAAGCCATCACCTGGGCCGTATTTCTATATCAATGTTTCAGCTCTGGTAGACTGGGGCAAGGTGGACACATTGCAGTGCATGCCAAACTCAGGTCCTTTCTGGCGAGACCACTGATCTTAGTTACGGTTTTGGCTTCGATGTTGCTTGTATGCTGGGTCACTAACCCCAGACAGGTAACTCCACTGCTTGTTTTATAGGCCAGTGAACATGAGATAAACATTTGTGATTTCAGGGCCCTAAAGACTAGGAGAAATCTTTACTGACAACCTATGACAGGAATGTGGAGTAGGAATTAGCAACCCACTGCAGTATTCTTGCCTGGACAATTCCATGGACAGAGGAGCCTGGCGAATTACAGTCCATGGGGTTGCAAAAAGTCAGACATGACTGAGCACACACAGAGGCATGACAGGAATGACTTTAGACACTATTACTAATCACCTCATCACCAAAGACCAATATTGTAGTCTGAATTTTTAATGAAATTCTCAGCTACTACTTCTAGCTGAATACCAACACATTTAAAACATTTTCTAAACAATAACAAACTATTATGCTATATGATGAAAGTATTAAATATAAAGAATACAGGACCTATTTTCTTTCCTATCTGCATATTTGCAATCTGTGAGGCAGGAAGATCCAGCTGCCAATCCCAAGTGAAGACTCTTATCATATGAAAGACAGCAAAGCTCATAACACTGCCAATTGCCAGAAGTAGGAACCTGCAGACTGGCCCCCTGAATCTTCTACAGGTTCAGAGGGACCAGAGTGGACTCAACATGCATGGCATTGGATAGACCCAGGCTTCATTGACAGAAAGAAATACAACAAGATCAGCATCTATAAGGCCAACTGTTGTTGTTCAGTCACTAAGTTGTGTCCGATTCTTTGCGACTCCATGGACTACAGTACCTCAGGCTTCCCTGTCCTTCACTATCTCCCAGAGGTTGCTCAAACTCATGTCTGTTGAGTTGGCAATGCCATCCAACCTTCTTATCCTCTGTCACCCCCTTCTCCTCCTGCCCTCAATCCTTCCCACTATCAGGGTCTTTTCCAACAGGTACATAAAAAGATGCTCAACATCACTAATCACTGGGCTTAGTCACTCAATTGTGTCCAACCCTTTCTGACCTCATGGACTATAGCCAGGATCCTCTATCCATGGGATTCTCCAGGCAAGAATACTGGATTGAGTTGCCATGCCCTCCTCCAGGGGCTCTTTCTGACCCAGGGATCGAATCAGCGTCTCTTACATCTCCTGCATTGGCAGGTGGATTCTTCACCACTAGTGCCACCTGGAAAGCCCCATCACTAATTATTAGACAAATACAAATCAAAACTACAGTGCAGCACCACTTTGCATTGACCAAAATGGCCATCATTAAACACTCTACAAATAACTGATGCCAGAGAAGGTGTGGAGAAAAGGGAACTCTCCTACACTGTTGGTAGGAATGTAGGTTGGTGCAACCACTATGGAAAACAATGCAGAGATTCCACAGAAAACTAAAAAAAATAAAATAAAATTACCATTCCTGGGCATCTATCTGTAGAAAAGCATAATTCAAAAAGATATGTGCATCCCTATGTTTATAGCAACACTATTTCCAATAGCTGACATGCTGCTGCTGCTGCTGCTGCTAAGTCGCTTCAGTCGTGTCCGACTCTGTGTGACCCCGTAGACAGCAGCCCACCAGGCTCCCCCCGTCCCTGGGATTCTCCAGGCAAAATACCGGAGTGGGTTGCCATTTCCTTCTCCGATGCATGAAAGTGAAATGTGAAAGTGAAGTCGTTCAGTCGTGTCCGACTCTTAGTGACTCCATGGACTGCAGCCTACCAGGCTCCTCTGTCCATGGGATTCTCCAGGCAAGAGTACTGGAGTGGGGTGCCAGTGCCTTCTCCAAATAGCCGACATGGAAGCAACCTAAATATCCATCAACAGATAATGGATAAAGAAGATATAGTACATATACACAATGGAATATTACCGAGTCATAAAATGAATGAAATTATGCCATTCGCAGCTACATGGCTGCAACTAGAGATTGTCATACTAAGTGAAGTAAGTCAGCGAGATAAAGACAAATACCATATAATATCACTTACACATGAAATCTACAATGTGGCACAGATAAACCTATCTATAAAACAGAAACAGAATCACAGACATGGCTTGGGGTAAGGGATGCAGTGGGAGGCTGGAGCTAGCAGGTGTAAGCTACTATGTATAGAATGGGTCAACAGCAAGGTCCTATCATATAGCACAGGGAAACTATCTTCAAGATCATTTGATAAACCATAGTGGAAAAGAATAAAAAATATGTATACATATATAACTGAAGGACTTTGCTCTACAGAAGTTAACACAACATTGTAAATTAACTATAGTTCAACTAAAAAAAAACAAAAAAGATCAGCACCTGTAGTATGTTCCCATCTCCCACGGCCACAGTCCCTCTTGATGAGCCATCATGGAAGTTGGACTAAACACACCCCTCTCCTGGACTAAATAAGACCCATTCCCGTCCCAGGTATGTGTGGAGGGTGGGAAGCAGATACATTGGTGGACTGGTCAGGTGCCATATGAATAGAGAGTTAACAACATAAGAAAGTTCACTGTGTACCCAGAAGGGAAGAAAAGTTTTTCCTAGTACGGAAGAAGAACATGGGCCCAAACAGCAGCTCAGCCTTTAGCTTCCATATGGGGGATGCTCCATCTCCAGGATATCCATACAGTGAAATAGCATTTGTCCAAGAAAGAAATACACCATTAACTGATGCTACAACATGGATGAAACTTGCAAGTAATATCCTAAGTGAAAGAAGCCAAACAAAGGCCACAAATTGTATGATTTCTATTTACATTAAATGTCCAGAATAGGCAAATTCACAGAGATAGAAAGATTAGTGTTATGAGAAACCTGGATGGGGGAGATTATGGAAAATGACTACTAAATAAAGGGTTTCTCTCTGGGATGATGAAAATATCTTGGATTTAGTGGTGATGGCTGAACAACGTTATTAATATACAAAACCAACTAAGCTGTACACTTTTCAAGGGTAAATTTTTTATTTTATTTTATTTTAAACTTTATAATATTTTATTAGTTTTGCCCAACATCGAAATGAATCCGCCACAGGTATACCTGTGCTCCCCATCCTGAACCCTCCTCCCTCCTCCCTCCCCATACCCTCCCTCTGGGTTATCCCAGTGCACCAGCCCCAAGCATCCAGTATTGTGCATTGAACCTGGACTGGCAACTCATTTCATACATGATATTATACATGTTTCAATGCCATTCTCCAAAATCTCCCCACCCTCTCCCTCTCCCACAGAGTCCATAAGACTGATCTATACATCAGTGTCTCTTTTGCTGTCTTGTACACAGGGTTATTGTTACCATCTTTCTAAATTCCATATATATGCGTTAGTATACTGTCAAGGGCAAATTTTATAGTATGTGAATTGTGTGCTGTGTGCTAAGTCGCTTCGATCGTGTCTGACTCTATGCTACCCTATGGACTGTAGCCTGCCAGACTCCTCTGTCTATGGGATGCTCCAGGCAAGAATACTGAAGTAGGTTGCCATGCCCTCCTCCAGGGGATCTTCCTGACGCAGGGATCTAAACAGGTCTCTTAAGTCTTTTACATTGGAAGGCAGGTTCTTTACCACTAGTGACACTTGGGAAGCTCCAGCATGTGGATTATACCTATTGAACAATGCTTATCTTTTTTAAAAGTGGGGCTAAAGTAATAATAGCTAACACATATGAGCATATACTATGCACCAGTCACTGTGCTAACACTGATGGCACATTGATGGCCTTATTTAATTTGAAGATAACCTCAAGTGATCCAAACTGTTTTCATCTCCATTTTACAGGTTTTAGAGAGATTAGAAACATTTCCCAAAGCTGATCAGCGAGCAAACAGCAGAGTCGGGACTGCGTTTCTGGCATCTGACTCTGAATCCACGCTCCTGACACCACGCACCACTTCCAGCAGCCTACCCTTGGGAAGGCCTGAAACGTGGTGGGTGATTATTTTTGTGTGTATGTGTGTTCCAGCCCTGGTAGTAAATAAGAAGAGTAAAGCTGCCAGGTGTTCAGCGGCAGCTCCTTTCCTGCTTGGCTTAAAATAACTGAGGGAAGACGTTATCAGACAAGCCAACGTTTTAAAAGTGCTAAACTTTTCCATAAACACCTGGAGTTGGAGGTAGCAGCAGAGAAACGGGCCAGCAAGAATCATGAGAGGTTAGGCCCCTTCCAAGGTAAAATATACCTTAAAATACAGAGAAGTCCAAACCAAAACAAGTCAGCCTGCTGACAGTAGCTTATTATTTTTTTCAACTGGAATATTTTAAGGATTCTTTCCTTTGTAAGCAGGCCCAAAATAAAATGGTGTTTAAAAATTTTAGAAAACCTTCCTTCCAATCATAATCATTTATAATCCAGAAACAAAAATGAAACTAAATAGCATTTACTATACATGGAACATAGTTAAGAATAATTAGAAATAATTATGAAAGGAAGAAAACTCTATATTAGGAACTTACAATAATATAAAATTTAAGATGAAAAATAGACAACATGTAATTGTATTTTAAACCATGTTCAAACATGTATTCTTACTGAATCTGATAAGCTTAGTTTTGTCCTACACAAAATCCCAGAGTCATTTATTTGTATAAGAGTTTACAAAGTTGTATTTGTATGCATAAGCCCACACTAAATATCTCATTAAAAATAGAGAATGAAAAGACTACCGGTTGGGATAGAGGAATGAAAAGAAGAATCTTAAGCTACTCATTTGGCAGTAAGCCCTGAGTTGTTATTTGGTCAGTGAGCAGTTGTGTGCCAGGCAATCAACAATTTTCTGGGCATCTATTATCGTGTCATTAACAAAATTCCAATTACTATACTTGGCAATTTTTTGTTTGTCTGTTTCCAGCTCCAGCTACAAATGTAATTTAAATTTCTAGAGTCCCCTTGGAAGATTATGAGTGAGAAATACTATTATCTTGGTCTAATGGTAGTGACTAGACCCACTATTTCCTTCATTGACAAAATTCAGATTAATGACTTTGCAATTTTGTATTTCTTTAGCATGTGTATAAAATATAAGTATCATGGTAACTGTACCTTATAATGCATTTTAATGTGTTTATAGTGGACATTTCCAATTCTCTTATTCCTGCTACCATGCTTAAATATCTCTCCATCTACTGCCAAAGGTGTTGATTCTTTTTTTCTTTCTTTAGTAATCCAGATATTCTAAGTTGCTTCCATACCACTTTGGCACAATCCAGGTAAACAGAATCCTAGGTATATTTCTGTTCCTGGCAGAGTCCCTGGAAAGTAATGTTATTTGTTCCTTTATTCTAAACAAGCTAGTCTTACCCCCAAATCCTCATTATCAACAAGTATTTATAAGCATATACTGTGTGTAAAAAGTTACATAGTTCTAAGTCTTGGGGAAATTTCTGACTAACATGTATTTTTAAGGGACACATAATAATGTGCATTCTTTCTACCATCTCATACTGTTCCAGAGGATAGAGTCTTAGGGGAGAGCTATGTTTAGGAGACAAAAGGAAGCAGCTCATTGGATAGAAGAATGTTCAGGTATGATGTTATGGAGATCAAGAGAAGACAGAGTTATAAGACAGTGGAACTGGAAAATAGTGCTAGCTAATGCAAAGAGAGAAAGGAGAATGAGAAGTGATAAAAGGCCCCCAGATGTGGTGAACAATTGGAGGGAGCTTCTCCTGGAAACATAAAGGTGCATGCTTGGAGAAAGACCTTAGCAGTGGGAAGCCCCTGCAACAGTACTGATGGAGAAACCCTACTGCAGTCAACTCAATACAACCAGTGCATGATGGTCACCACCTATGGCTAATCAGGGAAGCTGAAGCCCTTGTTCTCAAGGAGCTTACAATTCAACTAGGGAGACAAGTGTTTAGA
The DNA here is from genome assembly GCF_032452875.1 of Bos javanicus. Classification (NCBI taxonomy): domain Eukaryota; kingdom Metazoa; phylum Chordata; class Mammalia; order Artiodactyla; family Bovidae; genus Bos; species Bos javanicus. Next base: position 18,483,082 of record NC_083894.1, read on the forward strand.
CGTGGAAAAAAACAGAGAACACACAGACTGAGGGGAACTAACTAAGGCACTGGTTTCTTCCCCTTCATGTCTGCCTTTGTCCTGCTACCCTTCTGCTCCCGGTCAGGAGAGGACACAGAGAATTAACTTGCGGCACCAATCTCAGGCTGAAGTGCCCTTCATCAGAAAAGCAGTCAGCTGCCACAGTGCCAGAAATGGCAACATTATCTTCAGATCATCGGTTCCTTCGATTAAGAATTTAAAAGAAAAAAAATAAAATGACTGCCACTGACATTCCTTCATTTCCTCCATGTATTTCACAAGTCTTTGTTACTCCATAAAATAAGAAAAAAATCAATAGCCAGATTTTTGAGATAACTGTTTTGATTTAAAAATTATATATATCAACCCATGCACCTATGATGGATTAATCTATGGCAGAAGAGGCAAGACTACACAATGTTTCAAAGACAGTCTTTTCAGCAAATGGTGGTTGGAAAACTGGACAACTACATGTGAAGAAAAAAATGAAATTAGATCATTCTTTCACACCATACACAAAAATAAGCTCAGGATGAATTAAAGACCACACTTTAAAACATAAGAAAACATAGGCAGAATACTCTCTGACATAAATTGCAGTATTTTTTTTGATCTGTCTCCCAGAATAATGGGCGTAAAAACAAAAATAAACAAATGGGACCTACTTACCCTCAAAAGCTTTTGCACAGCAAAGGAAGCAAAATAAACAAAACAAAAAGACATTCCACAGATTGGGAGAAAGTATTTGCATATTTGTTGATGTGACCAACAAAGGATTAGTCTCCAAAATTTACAAACAACTCACAGGGCTTCCTGCCAGTGCAGGAGACATAAGAGACACAGGTTCAGTCCCTGGGTTGGGAAGATCCCCTGGAGAAGGGCATGGCAATCCACTCTAGTTTTCTTGCCTGGAGAATCCCATGGACAGCCTGGTGGGCTACAGTCCATGGGGTCACAAACAGTGGGACATGACTGAAGCAACTTAGCACATATGTAAGGCTTAACACCATTAAAACAAACAGTCCACTCAAAAAATGAGCAAAAATCTAAATAGACATTTCTCCAAAGACAACATACAGAAGGCCAAGAGGCACATGAAAAGATGTTCAACATCACTAATTATTTGAGAAATGCAAATCAAAACTACAATGAGATGTCATCTCACACCAGCTAGAATGGCTATCATCAAAAAATTCACAAACAATAAATGCTGGAGAGGATGGGGAGAGAAGGGAATCCTCCTCCACTATCGGTAGGAATGTAAATGTTAAAATCACTATGGAGAACAGTATGGATTAAAATACAGCTACGATGTGTCCCTGAAAGCCCACTCCTGGGCATATATCTGTTTACAATAGCTAAGACAGGGAAGTAACCTAATTGTCCATTGACAGAGAAATGGACAAAGAAGATGTGGCACATATATACAGTGGAATTTTAGTCAGCCAATAAAAGAGAATAAAATAATGCCATTTGCAGCCACATGGATGGACCTAGAGATGGTCATACTGAGTGAAGTCAGACAGAGAAGGAAAAAAAATACGGCATCCCTTATATGTGGAATCTAAAAATAAATGATACAAATGCACTTACGAAACAGAGAGACTCACATACTTAAGAGAATGAATTTATGTCGTAGAAGGAAGGATGGTGGGGAAGGGATAATTAGGGAGTTTGGCATCAACATGCACACATTGCTATATCTGAAATGGATAACCCACAAGGACTTACTGTATATCACAGGAAACTGCTCAACGTTATGTGGCAGCCTGGATGGGAGGGGAGTTTGGGGGAGAATAGATACAGGTATATGTATGGCTGACCCCCTTCACTGTTCACCTGAAACTCACAACATTGCTTGTTAATTAGCTATATCCCAATACAAAATAAAAAGTTAAAAAATATGCATATCAAGATTTCTGCTACTGAATATATCTATTTTATACACATATGAATAACCTTTAAGTCAAAAGTTTCAGACACTACTGAAAATTTCTGAAAAGATTAGAGCTTTTGCTACTGAGTGTCCTTTTTGAATTATCTGTATGATTTGAAGTTTTGCATTCAAAAGCCTCCAGCAATATTAGAAAATATCTATGACACAAATATCAGAAGAGGCATTATAACCATAATGATGAACAATTGACTAGGAAAATCATTCTTCATAAAAAGATGTAATAGAACTCTTAACTGCCATATAGTTTCCCCATCAAAAAAACTCAATAATTTTTATAGCACTTCTATTTAATTCCCTGAAGTATTCTCAAAGTTGGACAGTGACATTTCTCCACAAAGAGTAGTGCTCTATGCCACTGTTTATCTGTAAATGTCTGGATATGCATAATAAGCTACAGTGTCTTATGAACCAGCAACAACAGGGATCTCAATGTTCTACCGCCTGCCGTCTAAAATAACCTTTGAGGAAAGCTACTCCATCCTCTAGGTTAAAAGGGTTGGTTTCAGTTTTTTCTCCTTATTACTCAATAACCACCTGGTAACCTGCAGAAAAAGTGCCAAATACATCTAAAAGAAGGGGGTTATTACTTCTAGAATGACCATGTGCCTTTAAGAGACAGCTGGTAGGAGCTTTATCCAATCATTTTGAGCGATTTAAGAACACAAGAGGAGGCTATGCTCCTGTTAGAACTACAATCATTGGCCAGTGTTAGTGGTTTCTAAATCTCCTCACTACATTTAATAACATTCAGGGAGTTCTGTTGAACTCCATTAAGGAAAAGATATCAGAGATTAAAGAGCAGGCAACAGCAGAGAGTTGGTTATCTAAAGGAACAGTAACATGGCATCTCCTGAAATTGACAGATCTAGTCTGATAGCAATCACATTAGAGCCCAGCAAGCAGACTGCTACACACCCCTCAGGAAATTCAAGCCTCACAGGGAATCCTTCATCCACAATGTTTAAAGATCTCTCCTGGAGGGATTAAAAAGTCCTTGAAGCAATGATCCAATGAGACATTGAAAGGCAGTGGGGTATTGTAGGATTGTTCTCCACAGTATACCAAGTACCAGCAAGGATGTGAGCTCAGACGCTCAGAAACTGCCAGTGGGTATGCAAACTGGAAAACGGTTTGGAAGTTTGTCTAACAAACTTAAACATACATTTATCCTAAGGGCCATAAAATTCACTCCTAAATGTTTACCCAGGAGAAGTTAACACTTACGTACATACAAAAATCCACCTGTGAATATTTATAGAAACTTTATTCATAATACCCAAAACCAGAGACCAAATTACTGTCTTTTAATAGGTTAACGTATTTTATTGCTAACCATACACTGTTTGTATATGCCCTTTATGAGACTGAAGATGTTCCTTTATATTCTTAGCTTGTTGAGAGTTTTTGTAAGGAATGCAGGTTAAGCTTTTTTGCATCTAATGACATGATTGTATGGTTTTATTTCTTTTGTACATTGATACGGCAAATTACACTGATTTTCAATTGTTAAATGAATCCTGCATGTCCAAAATGAAACATGCCTTGTTATGACCTATTATCCATACTATGTGTCACTGAGTTCTACTTAATAAAACTGTCCTGATAAGTTTTGTATTTATGCTCAAGAGAGATCATGTAATGGCCTATAGCTGACTTATCTTGAAATGTCTTCCTGCGGTTTTGGTAACCGAGTAATTATGTTGTCATAAAGTAAATTGGGAAAGATCCCTTCCTTTTCCCTTTCCAGAGAAAGCTTTTACAGAATTTATATTATTTTTACAGATTTCATCAATGGAGCTTTCATAGCTCAAGTTCTTTAATACACATAGACTATTTGGATTATTTTTTCCCCATGAGCTTTGGTACTTCATAGCTTTCAAGGAATTTGTCCAGTTTATTTAGGGACAGAAGGACATAAAACATTTCCTAATATTTCTCATACTTTAAAAACCTCAGAATCTGTCGTTTCCCCTCCCCACTTCTTTTTTTATTCTTGATATTGATAATCTGTATCCTCTCTCTCTCTCTCTCTTTTTTGGTCTGACTATAAGCTTATTAACTTTATCTTAAAAAAACTGTCTGTTTTATTGATTTTGTCTGTTGATTTTCTGCTTTCAATTTCATTAATTTATGCTTGCATCTTTACTGTTTCCTTCCTTCTTGCTTATTTTGGTTTCAACTTACTTCCTTTTAGTAGCTGTTTAATGTGGAAGCTTAGATAACTGATACCTGACTTTTCTCCTTTTCTAATCAAGTATTTGATGCTACACATTTCACTCTAAGCACTAATTTAACAGCATCTCATAAATTTTTAAATACTGTGAGTTTTCATTCAACTTAGTTATTTATTATGTTGTGTTTTTCACCAAATGGGCTATTTACAAATACAAGTTTTATTTTTTTAATATTTTCAGATTTTTTCACATATATTTCTACTACTTGTCTGTATTTTAATTCTACAAGGTCCAGGATGTACAGTTTGATTTCAATTTATGAAATTTAATATGACTTATTTTCTGGCCCAGAATATGTTCTGTCTTGGCAAATGATCCATGTGATCTTGAAAAGAATGTGAATTATTCTATTATGTGATCTATAAATGCGATTAGTGTTTTCCAGGGTTTCGACACCCTTACTAATTTGCTACTAGCTATCTCAATTACTGAGAGAGAAGTATTGAAGACTCTTACCATAACTGTGACTATTATCTACAAATTAACTGTAATTGGCTATTTTTCTTTAAAATAGCTTAAACTTTATATATTTTGAAGCTGTGTTGTTAGCTGTGTATGCATTTACTATCATGATGGCTTCTTCATGAATTGAACCTTTAGCCCTATAAAATACAATATATGATGTTTATTGCTCTGAAATCTACTTTCTTCTGATTACTGTCTGGTATACCTTTTTCCACACTTTTCACCTGAAACTTATTTGTACTTGACATATTTTTGATCAGTAACTTTCTATTTCTGTATCATGGTATTCTTCACTGTTAAAGATACATCAACTGTTCTGCCTGCCTCTTAGGGTTATTGTAAAGTTAGATGAGATAATTTATATGAAAAAAGTTACAAAAGCCCTAAGTATGATCATTATTTTAAGATTTTATAGGTCTTAGTAAAAAAGTATTTCAGGAATTTAAATGTATTGGATGCATAAAGAATGTGCTAAGTGGACTAGGTTAGAGGGTGAGAATCTTATTTGGAGACATTTCAGTAATTTAGTCATTAAGTGATGAGAGTGTTTAACAGCTTTGGGTCTATTTAAGTCATTCTCTTGATAATACTTCCTCATATTTTTAACATATCTTTATTTGATGACATGATTTTGCTGCACATCACCTTCAGTAGATTTTGTAAAAGTAAGAAGTGATTTCACAACAAACTGCAGAAAATTCTTACAGAGATGGGAATACCAGACCACCTGACCTGCCTCCTGAGAAATCTCTATGCAGGTCAAGAAGCAACAGTTAGAAATGGACATGGAACAACAGACTGGTTCCAAATTGAGAAAGGAGTACATCAAGCCTGTATATTGTCACCCTGCTTATTTAACTTATATGCAAAGTACATCATGAGAAATGCTGGGCTGGAAGAAGCACAAGCTGGAATCAAGATTGCCGGGAGAAATATCAATAACCTCAGATATGAAGATGACACCACCCTTATGGCAGAAAGTGAAGAGGAACTAAAGAGCCTCTTGATGAAAGTGAAAGAAGAGAGTGAAAAAGGTGGCTCAAATTCAACATTCCAAAAACGAAGATCATGGCATCTGGTCCCATCGCTTCATGGCAAATAGATGGGGAAACAGTGGAAACAGTGATTGACCTTATTTTCTTGGGCTCCAAAATCACTGTGGACAGTGACTGCAGCTATGAAATTAAAAGACTCTTGCTCCTTGGAAGAAAAGCAATGACAAACCTAGACAGTATATTAAAAATAAGAGACATTATTTTGCCAACAAAGGTCCATCTATTCAAAGCTATGATTTTTCCAGTAGTCATGTGTGGGTGTGAGAGCTGGACAATAAAAAAGGCTGAGCGCTGAAGAATTGATGCCTCCAAACTGTGGTGTTGGAGAAAACTATTGAGAGTCCCCTGGACAGCAAGGAGATCAAACCAGTCACCTCTAAAGGAAATCAGTCCTGAATATGCATTCGAAGGATTGATGTTAAAGTTGAAGCTCCAATACTTTGGCCACCTGATATGAAGAGCCAACTCATTGGAAAAGACCCTGATGCTGGGAATGATTGAAGCCAGGAGAAGCGGATGACAGGGGATGTGATCATTGGATGGCATCACTGACTTAATGGACATCACTTTCAGCAAACCACGGAAGATAGTGAAGGACAGGGAAGCCTGGCGTGCTGCAGTCCATGAGTCACAAAGAGTTGGACATGACTAAGCAACTAAACAACAAATATTCACACAAATGTACTGGATAGATAAATCATGTTTCCACCTACCTTGTTATACTTTTATTCATATTACAAGCATTAAATGGGCTTCCCTGGTGGCTCAGCTGGTAATGAATCTGCCTGCAATGCAGGAGACCTGGGTTCGATCCCTGGGTTAGGAAGATCCCCTGGAGGAGGAAACAGCTACCCACTCCATGGAAAATTCCATGGACCATATGGTCCATGGGTTTCAAAGAGCCAGACATGACTGAGCAACTTTCACCACCACAAGCATTAAATAAATAACAACGGTACACATCCCGCACTCCATTATACTAAGTCTATTAGTGTGCGAAGAAGACATGAGGGAAAGTGTATCCTACATGACTTTCCATATAAAATGTTAGAACAGTGAAATTTATACTGTGTTTAAACGGTGTCAATGAAGATAAAATTGTACTCTACATGTAGGATCACTTGCTCAGTTTGGCCCTTGTTGGGAACTAACTAAATCTTTCTTTCGAAAGGCCATAATAAAAGCTTTCTCTTTATCTTTGTACTTGAGAAAGAACATAAAATGTATTAAGTGCTCCATAAGAGAGTTATATAATTCTTGGCATTACAATTTTTTTTTTAAAAGAGCAATTTTCAGAGCGTGCTAGAGATCAGAAACATTTCCCTAAGTGGAACCTAAAGGACTACTTTGAAGAAAGGCCAAGGGATCAATTTTTTTTAAGGGTTTTATTTATGTAGAGAGTATTTATCACAGCATCTGTGTATCATGCAAGTATATCTGAAATAAAGACCTCCATTACTGTGGACAGTTTTATGTTTTAGTGAAGGCATAGAGAAATATTCAAATACACACCAAAAATGGTTTGTCAACAAGAACAGCTTAGAGACACTATTCATATACCATATAATTACACTTTCTAAAGTATATAATTCAGTGCCTTTTCATGTATTCATGCAACCATCCCTGTTATCTAATTCCAGAACATTTTCATCACCCCAAAATGAAAATGCACACCAAATATTAGCTGTAACTCCTCTCAATTTCCCTCTTCCAAATATTGTTTACTTCTGTCTCTGGGCTTGCCTCTTCTTGATATTTCATATAAGTAGACTCATAATATGTGGCCTTTTGTTTGGGGCCTCATTCACTTAGAATACTGTAGATAAATTTGTCATACTAACAATATCAAGTCTTCCAATTCTTGAATACAGATATATTCCTTTTTATTTAGATCATCTTTAATTTCTTTCAATGATGTTTTGTAGTTGTAAGTATACAAGTCTTGAACTTCTTTCATTAGATTTGTTCTTATATATATTTTAAATGTTATTAGAACTGGAATTGTTTTCCTTATTTCATTTTTGGGTTGTTCATTGACAGTATACAGAAATACAATTGAATTTTGTATATCAGTTGATATTCTTTCATCCTGATTTATTATCTCTTAAGCATTTTAAATTGCTGTCCTTATAATTTTTTATATACAGTATTGTGTCATCTGCAAATAGACATAGATTTACATTTTCCATTCAATTTAAATGCTTTGTTCTTTTATTTTTTGGCTTAGTTTTCCTGGATAAAATCTATAGTACAATGTTGAACAGAAATGGCAGTATATATCTGCTTTACGTCTAAGATTAGGAAAAAGAAATTCACCATGAAGTATGATGCTAGTAGGACTTTTCAGATTTTCAGTTAGAAACTGAATGTTTGTGTCTCCCCCAAATTCATAAAATGAAACTCTAACTCCTGATGTGATAGGTTTAAGTGATGTCAGAATTGAAGGAAGAAATTCTGACAGTTCAACTAAAAATATTTGGATATCAATACTCCCCTGTTAATAATGAATGGAACAGCTAGAGAGAAAATCAACATAAAAATAGAAGACTTGAATAACATTATAAACCAACAGACAATAGTGTTTTTGAATCCTAATTATAGGAAAGCATTGTTTCTAATTTTATTCCTTGATAAATTTGGAGAACTGTGTTCAAATCCGAGAACATCTGAAATGATACATTGGACCAAGTTCCAAAGAGAATAACCAGTAACGAGATGTGTTATGGAGACAAGAGTTGAAATGAATAATATTAAAAGATAAGATATTCAATTCAGGGCTTCCCTGGTAACTCAGCTGGTGAAGAATCCACCTGTAGTGCAGGAGACTCGTTTGATTCCTGGGTCAGGAAGATCACCTGGAGAAGGGATAGGCTACTCACTGCAGTATTCATGGGTTCCCTGGTGGCTTAGGCGGTACTGTCCGCCTGCAATGTGGGAGACCTGGATTCAATCCCTGGGTTGGGAAGATCCCCTGGACAGCAGCATGGCAACCCATTCCAGTATTCTTGCCTGGAGAATCCCCATGGACAGAGGAGGCTGGCAGGCTACAGTCCATGGGGTTGCAAACAGTCGGACACGACTGAGTGACTAAGCACAAGGTATTCAAAGATGGAAAAGGTACAAGAGACAATGAATACAGTATTCAACCCTTTTAGCAGCAAAGATAGGGCAGAAAGGTATAAGGAGAGTTTTAAAAAACAATGAAATCTTGATCCACAAGTTCTTTCTAACATTGGGATTTTTATTCTATCATCTATTATTTGATTCTATTATTATATCATCTCCAATACGAGTATTTGACCTTCCATGTACTTTGGATTCCTACCATCTGACCGCTAAGATTAGAAGTAGTTGGCCTCAAAGGCTCTAACTCTCCAACTAGAAGGACCTAGCCAGATGTACCATAATTATTTATTTAATTAAAGTATCAGGTGGAGGGGGAAATGACTCTCTCTTCTTTTATGTGTATCTCAGAGAGCCCCAAAGTTTTAGAGGCAGTATCATTCATGCAATTTCTTAAGCAAAAATGGACCCAGAAAATAACACAGGTCTCTCCCTTACCAACAATGTAGTCAGAAATATTTTCACTTCTCACTTTCATTATAACAAAATGTTTTAACGTTGGGTGACAATTTTATAACTGAGATTTGTTTGATAAAGTCCCCTATTGCCTCCTCTGCTCAGAGTTCATGGTTTTATTAAATGGAAGGAAAGGGGGGAAAAAAAGGAAGGGAAAGTTTGGCTGAGAGTTGGTGATTCTGAGTCATTTTAGAGACTAGAGTATACAATTAAATTTATGGTTATACCCTTATCCCTTTCTGAGGAAATGCTTTTCACAACCACAGTTTTGGCAGACGTCTCCTTGTTGTGGGGATCAGAAGTAAAACAAATGTTTATTGTTCAACTCTGTCTGGCCAGGAAAATTATCATAGCAGAAAATACCCCTTTTCAGTAAATACTGTATTCATGAACTGAAAAAGCATACTGCTCCATTTCCAGCAATGACGCGCTACCAAGTAAAACATTAGTTGGAGACAGCAATGTGGTCACAGATGTAAGACCATTAGAAAAACAAAACTGAAACCAAATACACACTAAAACAGTACAAACACATATAAAGATTCTCCTGCGGTCAGGGGAATGGTGATCATGCTTTGTGGTGATTTTGTTTATCTTCAAGAGAGAAAATTTTTTTCTGGAATCCTTGGGTATATTACATTTGCCCAATATTATTTTAGAATCTATTTATCTATTTATCCATCTATCTATTTAGTTTTAGTAAGTGGAAGGTAAAAGAAGAATGTTTGGCTAATGCAAATTTTTTTTAATCTATCCCTTCAAGAAGTATGAGAAAATAGTAACAGAAAAACAAAACAAAGGTGGATTATTCAGGGTACACTGGCTTTGCTTGGTTGGAATTCTTTTTTTAACTTGTCTGATTTCTCACCAGCCTCTATTTAGCAGTGAAAATTTTAAATAGCTGTTGTATATAGTAGACTATATACATATACATGTAGTATACTATATACTATATAAATAGGGACCTAACTTACATTGTAACACTGTGAAATCTCACAGTTTCAGAAATTTTCATTCTCTGACTAAGCATATGTTATAATCTATAATCCTGCATTATGGAGTCATTATGAGTTGTGAGATTATTTAATAAAAATAAATACACATTTTCTCATTTCAGCCTTTAAAGATTTCAGGGAGTTCCTAACAACAAATAAAATTTCTACCAAGATCACTAACTATTAATAGCTTGCATACACACGTGACCAACTTGTGTCTTATTTACATTATCAAGAATTCTTTGAACTAAACTCAGAATTACATTTTGAAAGCTGATTTAAACTTAATGATTTTAATACCATCAGAAAGCATTCCTTATTGATTCATTATTTTTCAGAATTGTTTTGATCTTGATTGGAAAGGGTTTGGCACTCAGCCTGAAGTATTATCTGTTATAACATTAAAATTTTAATTTTTTTGCAGCTTTATAAAGATTGGCACCACCTGAAGGAATTTTTGTTGGAAAACATGTTGCTGTGTGTATTTCATACCCTCATCATCCTTCAGTTTTTAAATTTTGGTGATTTTTTTCGGTCAAAAAAAATTAAAAGAAAAATATAAAAGAGTAATGTGCCACTAAGGCAGTGGCCAAAAATCACTAAGCTGATGAAATGTCTTTAATTAATGTGTGGAAAACAACAATACAAGTTTCCTATCTCACACATGTAAATTTCTAGTAATTAATGTCATTTTTTTAAAAAAAAATAATGGGGCTTCCCAGGTGGTACTAGTGATAAAGAATCCCCCTGCCAATGTAGGAGACATAAGAGATGCTGGCTTGATCCCTGTGTCAGGAAGATCCCCTGGAGGAGAGCATGGCAACCCACTCCAGTATTCTTGCGTAGAGAATCCCATGGACAAAGGAACCTGGTGGGCTACAGTCCATGGGGTCTCAAAGAGTCAGACAGGACTGAAGTGACTTAGCATGCAAGCATGCCATTGAAAGGCAAGGATTTACAAATGTCGATGTTGTCATTCTGCTTACATCTAAAAGGATTTCTTATCTGACTAGGTTGTGATAATATGTATTTGCATTGATTTGTCTCTGCTACATTTTGATATGAAATGTGCTCAATTGTACTTTGGTCAATATTTTCAAAGAAAACCCTTAACCATGTGGCAATAAAAAAATAAATCTAAAAAACTGTCAAATATTGTTCCTAAACAAAGATATCTTCTTTAAGCCGAGCTTTGCAGTATAGCTCATTATTGCATGTCCTCTGAATTGATTTTATTCTCTCGAGTTTCAGAGAACTGTTTTCAATCTACTGTTTACTGTTATTCCTATGCAGATTTGCAATGCTGGAAAACAAGCTGCATGATTTACTGCTGTTTACTTGGAGTCCTTTCAAGAAAAAGGCACTGCAATTGATCTTAATAGGGACACGTGTACAGAGAATTTAGCCTGAAGAGCACAACTAAAACTTCTTAGATTGCTTTAATATTGAAAGAGGAAACACAGAGGAGTTTTTAGTTTATCAATACCTGCTTTTCATAATACAAGGAAAAGTTAATTGCCAAAATTTTTAATTTTAATTTAAAAAAAGGCAATTTTTAAAAAGCAATTTACTGCTTCCTTGCTACAGCTTCCTTTCTTGCTTTACTAAGAAAAATAATACAAAACAGATATGTAATGTAAAGTTAGTGACAGTTTAGGGGAATGAAAAGACAACAACTGAATTATGTCAAAAACATCACACGTGATGCTGATAACTGTTATGCTGTTTTTACTTCTTCAAATATGTATGAGTATTTTGCAATGAGTTTCACTCAGATATCACAACAGATTGCCTCAATTATGTAAGAGATTTTTCTTTTAGGTATAAGTAAAATGAGACATAAAACATAACAGTAAAAGAGGAAGTAGAGTTTTACTGTTATCTACTAGAGAGTTTCTAAGTTTACAAAACCTTAAATAACTCATAGTTTAGGAACTTTCTTTTCAATACTTAGCAATGACTCACTTGACCACATATTCTGAACCAAAGATGGGAATGCATGCCCTGCTATCTCTTATCGTCCTGACCCCGATAAGATATACTATTTAGAAACTTGGATATACTATTTAGAAACTTGCTCTGCTGGTAAATGTAGGGCATGAGCAACATGAGTAAAGTGACTAAAAATAAAGTCCTACACAGTGAGGAGGTGAAAACTGACCCCATATAGTGGTCTAGTCGGTATCTTCTCTGTTTGTGTACTATGCCACATTCAGAAACACATAGATTTTATGCTCTTTGCTTAATGAGCTTATTTTAACAAGGCGGAGGCAGACACGTTTGAAACAGGTACGAGCTGTACTGATGTTCAGAGGAGGGAAGGAAAGGCTCCTAGAGGTGGTCATTTTGCAGTGCCACTTGAGCATGTATGGCCATCAATTCCAAAAGTAGCTCTTTGGAGAAAAATCAGCACTGTAAAAGTCCTTATCAAATAGATAAGTAAAGCATAAAATAAAAAAAAAATTTACAAAAATTAGTGGTTAGATCTTGTTTGTATTTTCTTATCTGTAATATAACCAGGTCACTCTTTTTGCCGATCATAACAATTAAGGGGATTATTTTTAGCCTTTAAGGAATTTGAAGGTGAGGTGATTTGCTTTTGCACCTCAAAACAAATTTTCAACAAAATTGAAGACTAAATATTTGTATTTTAAAATGGTAATCTGGGCTCAACTTTTTCTAAGGGCAGTGTGAAGAAATCAGGCAATTCTTATCTGTAGGATCTAAAAATAAACATAGATAAAAATAGTAAAACGATCAATTCAGCATATAGAAAAGTGGCCAAATGCCAGCAACAAAGTGTGAAGTGTTTGTTTATGAAAATCACCTGCTACATCAAGTAAAAAGAACTTTTGCTTTTTTTGAACCAAGGATATTCGCATTCTCCCAAACCTAGGCGTTCAAACAGAGTTTTGCCAACTGGAGGTGTGGAGCGGGTAGACTTAGTTTAAGGGCAACCAACAGAGCAACTAAACACTATAGAACAATATTGTTAAAGTGAGGAAGTCTCACTCATAGAGAAAACACAAGCCAAAGGGCTGAGACAATACACACAGGTTGAACAAGTTCTAAACTGTACACGTGTGGAGGAGATGCGAGGTTGGTGGTGCTGGTGGTGTAGTTGCTAAGTCGTGTCCGACTCTTGCGACCCCATGGACTGTAGCCTATAAGGCTCCTCTGTCCACGGGGGTTCTCCAGGCAACTGGAGTGGGTTGCCATTTCCTTCTCCAGGGGACCTGGCAGTACCATGAATAAAGAAACTCTGGAAAGATGTGTAATTGTGCTGCATTTTGAGTGCATTCCTCAGCCTGAGCAACACTGAGGTGGCAAAGAGTAGAATCCTTTCTGGCTTTGGGTGTCTCAACATAACCTCTGGAGAAGACTCTTGAGAGTCCCTTGGACTGCAAGGAGATCCACCCAGTCATTCTGAAGGAGATCAGCCCTGGGATTTCTTTGGAGGGAATGATGCTGAAGCTGAAACTCCAGTACTTTGGCCACCTCATGAGAAGAGCTGACTCATTGGAAAAGACCCTGATGCTGGGAGGGATTGAGGGCAGGAGGAGAAGGGGACGCCAGAGGATGAGATGGCTGGATGGCATCATTGACTCGATGGACTTGAGTCTGAGTGAACTCCGGGAGTTTGTGATGGACAGGGAGGCCTGATATGCTGCGATTCATGGGGTCTCAAAGAGTCGGACACGACTGAGCGACTGAACTGAACTGAACATAACCTCTGCATAAATAATTGCATAATTATTAAACAACAGAGCTGAATGAAGGACCTCAGGAAAGCAATCAGGAGGAAACTCAAATAAAAAGTCTGATATGAGATATTTGAGGTTGTACACTGTTTTGCAGTTCAACGTCAGCAAGTTCTTGAATTATTAAAAGAAAAGAAACAAAACAAAAACAACCTTCTGAAGAACAAAACAGAATCCAGAATCACTACCTGGTATTGTCTACAATGCTTAATATTCAAACAAAAAATATACAAAAGACCAGCACCCCCCGCCCCCGACAAAAGTCTATAGAAACTCTGAGTAGGCACCGATTTTGGATTTAGTAGACAACATGTATAATATACAGGCTCAAATAATCAAAGGAAGATATGTTGAAATAATAATGAAAAATTGCTAAATGTGAGTACATAGGTAATATCAGTGAGAAAGTGGAAACTATGAAAAAGATATGAAAATTCTAGAGATTACAAAATACAATATCTGAAATGAAAAAAAAAATAAACACAGAGGACACAAAAGAAGATTTGAGGTGGAGAAGAATCATTAACCAGGAAGTTAGATGAGTAGAAGTTATTCACTATGAATAATAAATCTTTTTTAAAAAGAAAAACAAGACCATAGTAATATATGGAGTAATATTCAACATTCCAATAGAACAGTAACTGAAATTCCCAAAAGATAAAAGAGAGACATCTGGCAGAGAGCAAAATTTAAAATATGACCAAACACTTCCCAAATACTATGAAAATTTTAAATTTGTAGCCTCGCAAAACTCAGTAAACCCCAAGTAAGATTAAAGTAAAGAAAATCACAGCTAGACATATACACAAACTATATATGTATGTATAAACTCAAACAACATAAGCCACAAGTTGTATAGGGGTCTTTGTGCGGGTATGTGTAGCAAGAGTGTGCTTATTTATGTAAGCATATGGGGTGGCTAAGTACCCCAAACTGTAGTTTCGAATGAACAGAACCCAGGAAGTTTGTCAAGAACAGAAAGAATAGGGCTGAAAACATACCTCTAAGAAAGCTCCACATTTAAGGAATAAATATAGAGAAAGGATTTTTTTTTTTTTTCCAGAAAGTGAATAGTCTGAGAGATGATATGATCTAATGATCAGTCACAGGAGAAGGTTAAGAGAGGCAAAAAAATGTATCCTGAGTTGAGAAGGTTAAAGTTCTGCAAGGCCAAAGTGATGGTATCGATGTGGACGTTGTAAGTTAGCATGAAGATGGAGGGATACAGAATGGGAAAAAACTCATGACTTGAGTGATATAGAAATGTGACCAATGAATGGCCACATAAAGAGAGTGGGTATCAAACCTTTAGAAACTTAAAGGCAGAGGAGCAATGGGGGAAGTCCTTATGCCTGTTGCTATACTCTCAGCGTGCTTCAAGCAGGAACAGTCAGAAAGGAGAAAGCCTGTTAGCACTGTGTGAGGCAGCCCTTAAAATAATAAGAAATTTTCTTACTACAAAATCTTTTATTCTAGCAGCACTACCCACTTTGATATATCTATCAGAGGAAAAGGTGAAATGTGCCTCCCTGAATATATTCACACAAACTCAGCTTTGAAGTTTCACTTTCTGAAATATACTGGTAAAATCTAGTTCCCGAAGAAATGTTTAACACCACCTTACTAATCAGGGCCTCAACATAACTAACTGTTATGTTGAGTTAGTAACTGTTTGCAGTTACTTGGAATGAAGAGTAGATTGTCATCCTTGAAAGCTTTACTCTTTGGTTGAACCTGAAATGGTTTGCTTGGCCTGTTACTGACTGAGAGAGTAAGAGGAGTGGGGCTCCTGAGTTCTAATAAAAAGGTTTTGCCCTGGGATTTCTGCAGCCACCTACCCAACCAAGAAGTTATATTTTCTAGATAAGCATTTGCCTTTTTCACTGTGATTTTCATTTGTACATAGCACAATAATAAATAATGTCTCTCAACACAGCTACCCAGCCATGGAATTCAAAAGTCATTAAATATCAGATTCTACCTTTGGAACTCTTAAGTACAGATGTGCTGGTTGGCACAACCCTAATACTCAGAGATAATAGAAAGTTAGAAATTTAAAATACCTTTGCTAAGCTGTAAAACCAAGAATATACAGCAATGCAAGAGCAGCGTAAGTCAAATGGGGTAGAATTCTCAAGCAGTAAAAATTCCCAGCCCATTAAAATGACTAATAATATTGCTCTGTATTTATATAGTGTCCTCCTACAAAGAAGCTTAAAATGTTTTACTAACATTTTCTCATTAACTCTACCTTCATCTCCAGGAAATATGCGGTGAGAGTTGTTACTGATATTTTTTCTTGCTTCACCTGTGGTTAATGGGATTTCTGGCATAGTGAGGCCGTAAATTGAAGGTCATTCTGCGGATTGGTGATTACTGGAGTTCCTTTTGTTTCCTCTTCTTTGCTCCATGGGCAACGGCATGTGTATCTGTGCATGTCTTCAGTTGCTCAGTCATGTCTGACTCTTTGTGACCCCATGGACTGTTCTCCACCCATTTCTTCTGTCCTTGGAATTTTCCAGGCAAGAATACTGAAGAGGGTTGCCATTTCTCACTCCAGGGATCTTCCCAACCCAGGGATCGAACCCATGTCTCTTGTATCTCCTGTATTGGCATGGAGATTCTTTACCACTGCACCACCCGGAAAGCCCAATAATGTCTCTTTAATTCAGGTTTTTAGTTCTCTTGTCATAGATGAGAGTGTATCTTTTTGAGTATAACTGAGCTAAGGTTATACACTAAATAATGTACCAATATTATTCATGATAATATTGATAAACTTCTGTTTAAGTTCTCAGCCATTGACTAAATACTTTGGCAATAATTACCTTTTTATTCTGATAGGCAGTGGAGAAAATTGTTATGAAAAATAAGTCATTAATCAGTACAGTTAATCTGTACATTTATGCTTTTGAAGAAACCACAACTCAAGAGAGAAGTCATGAAAAGCACTAAAATTTTCTGAATAAAATTTTACTTAACATATAGGAAACACCTCTTAATAGTCCTGTATAAAAGTGGGGTTGCTAAGAGTCGGACATGACTGAGCGACTTCACATCCACTTTCATGTATTGGAGAAGGAAATGGCGACCCACTCCAGTGTTCTTGCTTGGAGAATCCGAGGGATGGGGGAGCCTGGTGGGCTGCCATTTAAGGGGTCGCACAGAGTCGGACACGACTGAAGCAACTTAGCAGCAGCAGCAGCAAAGAGTGGTGGTATTTCAAATGCAAGTCTTCACATTCTTAGAAGAGGTAAGATGGCAGATAATGAACAGGAAATTTCATTGATGACCAAAATAACTTCATTAAAAATTGACATTTTGAAGTAACCATATTTGTTTGGTTATTTTGATGACTTAAATTCAATTGCCTGAAGCTCACTTTGTTACCGGGTTGTTTAGTTGTGACAATGTTTTATCTCTGTGCTTTTGCCACACTGTTCCTTCACTCTGAAATACCAGTTATGTCATTTTTTTGAACGCCTGCAAAAGATGTAGGTTCCTCCTTCCACTGGACATCACTGCAGTATGCAAACGCATATCTACTGTAGCACTCATTCCGATTTCTTAAATATGCGTTTATGTACAGTCCTCTTTTATTTTGTGATCTGCTTGAAGGAAAGGGAGCTTTACTTATTAACCACAGTCCTAGTGTCTGGCATATGATATGCACTCTAAATGTGAAGAATGAATGATCTAATTAACTCTTGCTAATTTCACTCTATCTTACTGCTTTACTCCATTTACTTAATGAATAAGTCTGTAGTTAAATACATGATAAATGCATGAATTAATGAGTGAAGGCATTCAACTGATCAATAAATGTAACAGGCTTAACAGAAAATACTTCAGTAGAATGCTTGACTGTCAGTATCTATGTGTCATTAAGCTGTGTGTAAGCTCAGCTTTAAACCTAGGCCTCTTGGTCCCACAATTAAGCAGCAATGAAGTTACTGTTATTGCTTTCAACATTTTGTGGGCATTATTATTCATAAATAGGTCCATTTATGTTTTCTTATCTTCAAAAAGATGTTTTCTATCTAGATTATCTACCATTAGTCAAGTTACTAGTACAATAATTTAACAATATTCTCTTCATCTATCTCTCTCTCTTGTCACAAGAAACAGGTATTTTCATCAGAATTCTAAGCATTTAAACTCATTCTGTGGAGAAGGAAATGGGTACTCTTGCCTGGACAATCCCATGGACAGAGGAGCCTGGTAGGCTGCAGTCCATGGGGTCGTGAAGAGTTGGGCATGACTGAGCGACTTCACTTTCACTTTTCACTTTCATGCATTGGAGAAGGAAATGGCAACCCACTCCAGTGTTCTTGCCTGGAGAATCCCAGGGACGGAGGAGCCTGGTGGGCTGCCATCTATGGGGTGGCACAGAGTCAGACACGACTGAAGTGACTTAGCAGCAGCAGCAAACTTATTCTGTGTTTTAACACCAATGGAACATGGTCGGTTAACCTCCTATTCTGCCCAGGATTAACAAATCTTCACTCACATTCTCTTCTCCATGAGTCTCCACCACCTTTTAATCATCTTTTGGGTTTCTCTGTCACCAGGCTCATCAAGTTGTGTACATTACAGATAAACAGCTTTTTGTACCAACCCTACTTCAATAAAATGGTTTTAAAATATATAAATTTAAAAATTAAGTATCTAATCGAATGTCAGGGGACATAATGAAGGAATAGCGCACGACCACAACAGAGATGTGATGCTAGAGTGGGGAGGAAAAGCCTCCCTGATGGGTGACCATGAGCAGACTTCAGTGAAGTGCAGAACAGGTATATGTAAATCTGAAGGAAGAACATCTCAGGCAGAGTGAAAGGCATCGACATGAAGACACACTGGCTCAGTCACTGCAAAAGGTCAAGTTGTGAACAGGTCACAGTAATTTAAGGGGAGAATGCTAAGAGAAGTTGGCAGAGTTAGATAGTCAGGGATAATATGATGTAAGCTTGCAAGCCACTGTTTGAACTTTGATTTTTATCCACTGAGATATTAATCCATATGTATTATTTGCATCTTACTTCCTCCTAAATTGTTTCCATGGTTTATCTTAGGTCAATACACGTAGATCCAGTGCATTCACTTTAAATACCTTATACTGTGCCATTTTACAAATGCACTACAATTTTCTATGCTAGTTTCTTACTGATAGACAGTTAGGAATCTTATAATTTTCACATTGTTGGGTTATTATTATTCACTCAGAAAATTTCTGCCTTACAGCCTGGATGGGAGGGGAGTCTGGGGGAGAATGGATACATGCATATTTATAGCTGGGTCACTTTACTGTTCAACTAAAACTATCACAATGTTATTAATTGGCTATACTCCAATATAAAATATAGAGTTTAAAAAAAGAGAAAGTAACTTTCGGCCTTAAATTAAGAGGAGTTTTGTTTTATTATGACTGACCTTGTGAAATAATTTCTATGACTTAGTTTTGTGGTTTCTAAGTAACAGTATTTTTGCTTTGTTTTTATGTCTCCCTTTCCTGCCCACTGTTGGATAGATTGCATTTCCTTGATTCCCATATTGTTTTCTCTGTTTTGAAATTAAAGCAGTGTACTTTTAGGTTTATCATTTAACTGCTTAACACCCATGCTTAAATGTAGCATTTAATGTCCATCTTTTAAAAATTTTTACTAGTGTTATCATCTTCTTAATTCCAGCCAATACCTATCCAGATGTAACAACTTTTACCAGTCAAAACCTTAAAACTTTGACAACTGTTACAATTAATGTCGTATACAATTACTTTGCATTTTCTTCATCTGGGTTCTTTGTTTGCTTATTGTCTGACATTATCTTCGTTTTCCTCAGGTATGCACTGGCACCTGAATTTCACTGATGCTCCCATGTGACCTCTACTCCATCTGCTGCCCCTTTGTCTCTGATGCTCAGCCCCTGTACCACCGTGTGTCTGTCTGGGCATTTGTTATTATTTGCGCTGCTTGGAACTCAGTATAAACCTTCAATCTGATCACTCCTGTCTTTCTTCAATCCTGGAAAAATTTTAACAAACTATATTAGAGTATCACATATCTTCACATTTTCTCAATTACCTGCTTCTTCAACTTTTAATAGATAAAGGCTGGAACTTTGCCTGCATGCCTCCATTTTTCAAATTCATTTTCATATATTCTGTTTCTTTCCATCACTGATCTAAATTCAGTGATTGTGTAGCTATATTCTAATTAATTAAGTCTGCTAATGCTTTATTCATCATTAGATAATCTAATGTTTAAAATGTCTGGTGATTTGATTTTTTAACTTAGAAAATCTATTTTTAATACAGTCTCATTTTTATTTAATGATTTGTCTCCTTTCTCTGAGATCATTTCCAATATATTTGATTTACACGTCCAGAAACTTCATTCTTAGAGTACAAACCTCCTGTTTTTAATCAGCTAGGTCTCACTCCTAGCAGTTTGCTTCCTGGTATCGCTGTAACTTTTTATGGTGATCTAATGATGGGTTCTCCCTTTCTGTAAGAAGTGTTTCAGTTGGTAACACTTGTCCTGTTAGGGTTATAAGCTTTTCAAAGAATCTAGACTAATTGTGTGTTTCTCATGAGAACTGCCTTGCCATCGATGTCATGTGAAATCAGAGATAATATTATCACTTGGCACCTGCTTGGTATTCCAGTTTGTGTTGGTAACATCACTTCTCTAGGCTAAGGGCTGGAGAAGGCAATGGCACCCGACTCTAGTACTTTTGCCTGGAAAATCCCATGGATGGAGGAGCCTGGAAGGCTGCAGTCCATGGGGTCACTAAGAGTTGGACACAACTGAGCGACTTCCCTTTCACTTTTCACTTTCATGCATTGGAGAAGGAAATGGCAACCCACTCCAGTGTTCTTGCCTGGAGAATCCCAGGGACAGGGGAGCCTGGTGGGCTGCCGTCTATGGGGTCACACAGAGTCGGACATGACTGAAGCGACTTAGCAGCAGGCTAAGGGCACTGTTTCCAGTCTCCATTCCACAGGGGAAGCAGTGCGTCTGGATTTTTGGCTTTCTGTATGGGGCTCAGTTTTGTTTTCTACTCAAATAGATTTGAAAACACACCTCCTGTCCCCTAGACGTTATGCCTGTAACTGGTTGTAATACCACATCAACCGTTACACTGGGCCTTCAGATCCCTCCCAGAAACAGTTATCTGAGTATTTTCCTTTCTTGCTTGTAATGCTTGCTTTGTTTGTATTTTGCATTGCCTTAAAATGAAGCAACAATGTTTTTACAATGCATAATTTCAGTCCTACTATGTGTGAAAAAACATTATATTTTGAACTCTTGAGCTGTATCAACAAGAAAAGCTGCTATCAAGTAGCACAATCTTTTCACAGTTTTGGACAGCACCAAAAGAATTATTTGCAAAAATTATATACACACACATATAATATATATATAATATTACTATTAGTAGTAATCATTTTGTGTAGTGAACAAGTTGCAAGAACATCTTGCTGGCAAAAAAAAAAATCAAGTATTGATTTTTACATTCTACAAAGCTCAATGGTTACTTTCAACAGATTTTCCCATAGCGTGAAAAAAAAATATTTTTCTTTCATTATATATAACTACTCTTTAGAAACTTGAAACTTGTGTTTAGGCTCCTTTAGGGAATGTACATGAATTTCTTAACACTTAAACATTTGAAAAACACATTGTTATTGTTTGGAATCCTTGGAGGAAAAAATAGATTTTATCTACAAACACAAAAATGGAAAAATTTGAGAATTAATACTTTCTTAAAAAACTACTAGATGGAGACTTCCTTAGTGGTTTAGGGGTTAAGACTTCACCTTCAATGCAGGCGGTACAGGCTTGATCCCTGATCAGGGGCCTAAGATCCCACAAGCCATGCGGCCAAAAAACCAAAACAAAACAGAAGCAAAACTGTAGCAAACCCAATAAAGAGTTTTTTTTTTTTTTTTTTTTTAATGGTCCACTTAAAAAAAAAATGTAAAAAAACTACTAGATGAAATTATCCTACATGTGTGTTCTATCTGTGCTCCTACCTCTCAGGCACCACAAGAGAAAGTCATAGTCTCTCTTAAAATTCAGAAGAGCTTTCATCACTCTACTATTTTTATAAATGTTTTCCTGTTTTCTAAAGTAGTTTGAAGCAAAAGTCTATAAAAGTGCAAACGTCTCTATTAAAAAATAAAGAAATAAATAACTTGAGTAGATGTCAATGTTACATACCAGTAGTGGAATACAAGTGTCTGTGTGTGAACCCACTTGGTTCTTCAGTTGAATCCGACTTTTTGTGACCCCATGAACTGTAGCTCACCAGTCTCTTCTGTTAATGGGTTTCTCCAAGCAAGAATACTGGAGTGGGTTGTCAATTCCTCCTTCAGGGGATCTTCCCAATCCAAGGGTCTAACCTGGTCTCCGTTATTGCATTCAAATTCTTTACCGTCTGAAGCACCAGGAAAGCTCAAACTGGGTGGGGATAATTTGTAAGCAGAAGTCCTTTTTTTTACTAAAGACAAGCAAATCTGAGAGACTTACAAGTTTCAAATACTCCTACAACACTTCAAATTAATTTCATGTTCATTAGCTGAAAGTTGTAGTTAATTACTGGATCAGAGTATCATCAGAGGTTTAAAATGTACATATGTATATTAAGAGAGAGACGTTGGGGGTAGGTAAATTTTGAATGTATGCACAAATACGTACAGATATTTGAAAAAAAAATCTGTTTAACTATTAAGTTTGGACATTAACAAAAGATTTTATCAGGCAGCCGTAAGTTCATATTTTGTATGTTCATTGTATGTAAAAAGTGTTTACACTCTTTTTAAAGGATTTTTTGCATTCGGTGTTGTGTATGCCAGACAATGCCATTAGGAAGGTAGCTTTTTCTGAATTTTGAGTCTATAGCACAATTTTAATTTTCACAGTTTAGTATCTGTGCTTGTCAGTAATGCATATAGCAAAATGTTGATCTACAGCACTGCGAAGCAGAAAAAGCCAAGCATGATTACTTGGAGAGCTATAAAGATGGATCTTCTTTTGTATGTGTGTGTCAGTTGACAGTTGAAATGGAGAGGCACTATGAAAAATTCAAGATGAAAACATTGTCAATTTGGATAAATAGGGGCTCCAAAGCCTGCTCCGTAACATAACAGTTCCCACCAGGGCTGAGAGCCTCAGTAATCTAGAGTGGATCTTTTGAATTAATGCCATGAACTATTTGCTCACTGCATAATTGCAGTTAGAGAACTGTTCCTGTAACTGACCAAAGGTATCAGGTTTCATACCTACTTTTACTTACCTTGACAGCTTACAATTGTGATACAAAGCAGCTGCCAGATTCTGCACTGCCATTAAATGGCAAGAGAAAACTGCAGTGTTCAAATGAGGCCACCAACTGAAAATAAGCCTCAGTTTGGGGATTAAAATGTATTTCACTGGTTTGCACTCTGCTTGGTTTGTCTACAAATTTTATTTTCTATTCATTTGAGTGGAGATTATAATGATAAACTTGAAACTCTTCAAATAAACTCATAATAATATTTTTCGGAATTGCTTTTTTTTCTTGAGTTTAATTTTAATTTCAAGAAAGGTATCTTAAGTGTTCACCCAAACTGCTTATAGGTTGTCTAACTTTCTGGTGAAGAAAAATGAAAGTGTTACTCCCTCAGTCATGTCAGACTCTTTGCGACCCCATGGACTGCAGTGCACCAGACTCCTCTGTCCATGGAATTCTCCAGGTAAGAATATTGGAGTGGGTTGTCATTCCCTTCTCTGGGGGATTTTCCTTTCCCAGGGATCAAACCTGGGTCTCCCGCATTGCAGGCAGATTCTTTACTGTCTTAACTGATTGGAAGCCCACAGTTAGGAAAAAAGTCATTGAATTAACATTTTTATGCTCACACCAGTTCAGTTCAGTCGCTCAGTCGTGTCTGACTCTTTGCGACCCCATTAATTGCAGCATGCCAGGCCTCCCTGTCCATCACCAACTCCTGGAGTTCACCCAAACCCGTGTCCATCAAGTCGGTGATGTCATCCAACCATCTCATCCTCTGTCGTCCCCTTCTGCTGCTGCCCTCAATCTTTCCCAGCATCAGGGTCTTTTCCAATGAGTCAGCTCTTCGCATCAGGTGGCCAAAGTATTGGAGTTGCAGCTTCAACATCAGTCCTTCCAATGAACACCCAGGACTGATCTCCTTTAGGATGGACTGGTTGGATCTCCTTGCAGTCCAAGGGACTCTCAAAGAGTCTTCTCCAACACCACAATTCAAAAGCATCAATTCTTCTGTGCTCAGTTTTCTTTATAGTCCAACTCTCACATCCATACATGACCACTGGAAAAACCATAGCCTTGACTAGATGGACCTTTGCTGGCAAAGTAATGTCTCTGCTTTTGAATATGCTGTCTAGGTTGGTCATGACTTTCCTTCCAAGGAGTAAGCATCTTTTAATTTCATGGCTGCAATCGCCATCTGCTCTGAGCCTTTTTTGGAGCCCAGAAAAATAAAGTTAGCTATTGTTTCCACTGTTTCCTGATCTATTTCCCATGAAGTGATGGGACCAGATGCCATGATCTTAGTTTTCTGAATGTTGAGCTTTAAGTCAACTCTGACACCAGTTACAAAGGTAGTCACGATATGTCTATGTCAGCCTGACAAACATGAAAATGATCTCTTTGTTGGTAATTTGAACAAAATTCTGGAGCAATGTCTCAGGTATGATGTGCAGAAGACCACAGATACACGTGGACTAATGGAAAAATATATCCTGTATTACAAATATTCACATCAAAATTTCAGATACACGAAGAATGTAGATAACTACAGCGAAACCTAAGATTCTCAGGAAGGCATGTAATTACTTCCACGTTTCCTTTTCCATAATTTTTAATAGAGGTTTCCATCGTTGTTTATATCTTAAGAAATATAAAAGTTTAATAAACTCTAATGTGCTAATGAATTTATTTATTTGCAAAACTATGTTTTTATTGACATAAGAGAATTACCGTGGTGATAGAAGTTCTACTACCTATACAGTATTGACCTTACTGGTCTCCAGTCAGCCAGTTTGGGTCACTTGTTTAAACTCTTACCTTATGTGCAAAGTCTAATAAGATCAAAGTGAGGGTCTTAGGGCTGTTTTGGACAGTGTTTACATGGTCCACCCCATATTTTTTTCTAGCAACAGCAACCCAGAAACCCTTTCCTTTACTTAGTAAGGCTTGCTATAGATAGTTATTTAATATTGGTCGTTTATAAAACATATCAAAGTGATATTTATTGGTAAGAGAGAGATATCTCGGCAAATTCTGAAATTGCTGACAGATAGGAATTGTGTTAAATCTACAATTTACCTCCACAAAGCCCCAAATTATGTTAAATTTAAGCCACCTACTCAGATCATTTTGTTTCGTAGTATAAAAGCAAGCTTGTTGTATCAAAGAAGACATTTTTATGAAAAAATTAATACTGTACATTTGAAGATTCGAATGCCGGTCTTTAATCATAGAAGCTGTATGAGTTCTAAAATATAAAAAATCTAAAATAATTCTTCCAAAATAATGAATGATAAACCATGGAAAAAGAAAAATATCATTCATAATTATATTCTAATAAATGTATTATTTGCAAATTTGTGAAAGGGGAAAAGCCATTGTGCAGTGAATCCCAGAATTTTATAATATTTACTGTTTTCTATTTATTGTTAGTCCATTCACTTCAAAAGGAGAAAACAAGAATAGGATTTCCCCTAAGTGAACAACAAAAGAAAGTAAGGTATGAAGAATTTTTGGCTCTCACAATTCGGAGAAGGCAATTGCACCCTACTCCAGTACTCTTGCCTGGAAAATCCCATGGATGGAGGAGCCTGGTGGGCTACAGTCCACGGGGTCGCTAAGAGTCGAGCACGACTGAACAAACTTCACTTTGACTTTTCACTTTCATGCATTGGAGAAGGAAATGGCAACCCACTCCAGTGTTCTTGCCTGGAGAATCCCAGGGACGGGGGAGCCTGGTGGGCTTAGGTCTATGGGGTCGCACAGAGTCGGACACGACTGAAGCGACTTAGCAGCAGCAGCAGCAGCGGTGAAAGATTAGTGCTTTTTTGTATTAGAGATCTTGAATTCATCTTACCTACATGAAGCAAAGGAATCTGCCCTTGATTCAAGTTATTCTTTTTCTCCTTTCAAAGCAAGGTATATTAAATATCATGTAAATAAACACATCAAACAAAACCTATTTATTGTCACGGGAAGGCATTTGGTAGACAGCTTGTCAGAGACTGAAAAATTAACACCTTTTTCAGACTCTTTTTCTTCCCAACAGGTTGATACATTTAAGACAAATATATAACATAGCCTGGTGTTATTAAAGTATAACTATGACTGCTACATCTTAAGTTTAATAGAAAGTAGTAAATTTAAAATTTTTTATAGCTTTGACACAAAGTAACAAAGTGAAGAGGAACTAAAAAGCCTCTTGATGAAAGTGAAAGAGGAGAGTGAAAAAGTTGGCTTAAAGCTCAACATTCAGAAAACTAAGATTATGGCATCTGGTCCCATCACTTCATGGGAAATAGATCAGGAAACAGTGGAAACAGTGTCAGACTATTTTGGGGGGCTCCAAAATCACTGCAGATGGTGATTGCAGCCATGAAATTAAAAGACACTTACTCCTTGGAAGGAAAGTTATGACCAACCTAGATAGCATATTAAAAAACAGAGACATTACTTTGCCTACAAAGGTCTGTCTAGTCAAGGCTATGGTTTTTCCAGTGGTCATGTACGGATATGAAAGTTGGACTGTGAAGAAAGCTGAGTGCCGAAGAATTGATGTTTTTGAACTGTGGTATTGTATAAGGCTCATGAGAGTCCCTTGGACTGCAAGGAGATCCAACCAGTCCATTCTGAAGGAGATCAGCCCTGGGTGTTCATTGGAACGACTGATGTTGAAGCTGCAACTCCAATACTTTGGCCACGTGATGCAAAGAGTTGATTCATTGGAAAAGACTGATGCTGGGAGGGATTGGGGGCAGGAGGAGAAGGGGACAACAGAGGATGAGATGGTTGGATGGCATCACCGACTTGATGCACATGAGTTTGGGTGAACTCCAGGAGTTGGTGATGGACAGGGAGGCCTGGTGTGCTGCGATTCATGGGGTCACAAAGAGTCAGACATGACTTAGTGACTGAACTGAACTGAACTTGATATTTTAACTTTAATTTTGATTATTTCATAAGGTATGCCTGAACGTTCATTACTCCACAACAGAGAAATTTAGCATTGATCAAAATTGCTACAAGAAGGAATGAAATAGTTGGAAAGCTATTTTCACTCACTATTATTTTTCATTTATTTGACTGCCTAGTCCTGCTCTGTGGTACGCCAGTAGCAGAAGGGGAAAATTGGTCTCAGATTAACTATTACAAAACATCTCCTGAATTGGAGCTTTGGGGAACTTTTCTCAGGATTTGGGAAAAGAAGTACCAAGTCTGATGTAGCCAATACTCTACAATTAAGCACGGAGCAAACAAAGACATTGGTAAAAAATACCAAGATGAATAAGAAGTAACATAAGAATGTCTATACACAAAAATAAACTCAAAATGGATTAAAGATCTAAACGTAAGACCAGAAACTATAAAACTCCTAGAGGAGAACATAGGCAAAACACTCTTCAACATACATCACAGCAGGATCCTCTATGACCCATCACCCAGAATATTGGAAATAAAAGCAAAAATAAAAAAATGGGACCTAATTAAACTTAAAAGCTTTGGCACAACAAAGGAAACTATAAGCAAGGTGAAAAGCCAGCCTTTAGAATGGGAGAAAATAATAGCAAATGAAGCAACTGACAAACAACTAATCTCAAAAATATACAAGCAACTCCTACAGCTCAATTCCAGAAAAATAAATGACCCAATCAAAAAAATGGGCCAAAGAACTAAATAGACATTTCTCCAAAGAAGACATACAGATGGCTAACAAACACAGGAAAAGATGCTCAACATCACTCATTATCAGAGAAATGCAAGTCAAAACCACCATGAGGTACCATTTCACGCCAGTCAGAATGGCTGTGATCCAAAAATCTACAAGCAATAAATGCTGGAGAGGAGGTGTAGAAAAGGGAACCCTCTTACACTGTTGGTGGGAATGAAAACTAGTACAGCCACTATGGAGAACAGTGTGGAGATTCCTTAAAGAACTGGAACTAGAACTGCCTTATGATCCAGCAATCCCACTGCTGGGCATACACACTGAGGAAACCAGAAGGGAAAGAGACACGTGTACCCCAATGTTCATCACAGCACTGTTTATAATAGCCAGGACATGGAAGCAACCTAGATGTCCATCAGCAGATGAATGGATAAGAAAGCTGTGGTACATATACATAATGGAGTATTACTCAGCCATTAAAAAGAATACATTTGAATCAGTTCTAATGAGGTGGATGAACCTGGAGCCAATTATACAGAGTGAAGTAAGCCAGAAAGAAAAACATCAATACAGTATACTGATGCATATATATGGAATTTAGAAAGATGGTAACGATTACCCTGTATATGAGACAGCAAAAGAGACACTGATATATAGAACAGTCTTTTGGACTCTGTGGGAGAGGGAGAGGGTGGGATGATTTGGGAGAATGGCATTGAAACATGTATAATATCATGTATGAAACAAGTCTCCAGTCCAGGTTCGATTCACGATACTGGATGCCTGGGGCTGGTGCACTAGGACGACCCAGAGGGATGGTACAGGGAGGGAGGAGGGAGGAGGGTTTAGGATGGGGAACACATGTATACCTGTGGCGGATTCATTTTGATATATGGCAAAATCAATACAATATTGTAAAGTTAAAAAATAAAAAAAAGAAAGTCTAAATTTTGTCATTATAACAGCTTGAAGAATAATGCCTTAATCTAAATATTAAAATCCAAAACAAACAAGAAAAATTATTCATCAATTAGTTGCATAGTATGCATGACATGACCACAAACGCATCAAAGTCATAAAGATTCCTGCTCACTGAATTGCAAGATAAAATTACCTTCACATGGTAGAGACTGAATAGCTCATCCCAAATAAAACTCAATAACTATACGGCACAAATCTTTGACCATGACTTCCTCCGGAGTGGTTGGACCACTACTCCCTGAATTTTCCCTGCACACAGGAAAGAATCCACCCATGATAACAAAAGTCACCAGCCTCCCTCTCCTAAAGCAAGATGAACATATTCTGTTTTCCACTGTCAGAGATCATTTTCTACCATTTTTGTGCCCTGTATTGACCTGGAGGGCAATATAATACATAGTGAAGCCCTTACTAAATTCATCTACCTAGGTTTAAATGGAAATCAACAAAGCTTGGCTTTACCAAACATTAAAATATCTCTAATAAAAAAAAAATCCTCAAAAATAGGATGACCTTGAAATTATTACTTCTTGCAAGGAGGCACCCTGTGCCATTATTCAAACAAAATGTTCCATGTTCATACATGATGAGTCTGCTGCTGCTGCTAAGTCGCTTCAGTCATGTCCGACTCTGTGCGACCCCATAGACGGCGGCCCACCAGGCTCCCCCATCCCTGGGATTTTCCAGGCAAGAATGCTGGAGTGGGTTGCCATTTCCTTCTCCAAACATGATGAGTCTAGTAAGGTATTATCGTTATCAAATCCCTTACAACCTAAATAAATACCCTGAATGATCTTACCCTCAGCTTAGAGGACCTGATAAATTAGCAATTTGGGTCATGGGGCTCTTGATGAAAAAAAATTGTTACTTATTTTGGGAACCATTATCTTGATCTGTGCTTGCTCTTGAATGTGCCTTTATTGCTGCTCCAAAGTAGCCAGATTGTCATGGAATGAGCACCTCCATGCTTGTAAAACCTCTTGATGAATGCCCAGGGCACATTACAAAAGAGGAGGACATCTAAGATGGCTAGAGTTGGTCACAAAGGATAAAGAATAGAAGGAGATCATTGATAGGTCATGGCTACCAGTTGACAGGGGAGCAGGACCTGGGCAATCTGGGCTTGTCACCTCCTTCCTGGTCATTGGAATGTACATTCTGCCCACCATTCCCACAGTGGTAGCTATTTTCACAGACACTGACTAGAGAGACCAGTGTGGTATTTGAACCATCTGGACTGTGTTAAAGGCCCAGTAAAGGTCCCTTTATAAAGTAAAGATTCTGGTGCTAGGTTTGGAAATCTACTCATCTTGTGGCTGCCCAAGATAAGCCCTGTAAGGAAGTTCACTTTCTTATTAAATCTGCTGCCTACCAATCTAGAGTGGTCTTTTTCTTCAGTCCTTCCTTGTTGTCTATACAGAGGCTAGTTTCAAATTTCACCCAGGAAAGTCCCAAGTTTGAGAACAATACTTGATTTGAGATCTATGTGCATTTTTGATGATTATTAGAAGATGTTAAGAGTAGTAAAAGGGCCAGTGCAGGAAATGCAAGAGATGCGGTTCAATCCCTGGGTCAGAAAGATCCGCTGGAGAAGGGATAGCAACCTACTCCAGTATTCTTGCCTGGAGAGTTCCATGGACAATGGAGCCTAACAGGCTACAGTCCATGGAGTCGCAAAGAGTCGGACACGACTGAAGCAACTTAGCAAGCATGCAGAATAGTAAAAATAATTACAAATTTGGGATAATCAACATGAATATATATAGTTTAGATTTATATTTATATACAGAAAATTTCACCAATTTTAGCAAGAGTTTAAGCCAATTTTCAATCAATGAGTAATCCTTTTTTGTGACTCAAAAGCATCATATACTAACCACCGAAGTCATCAGTCAGCTCAAAAACTTTAGTGATTTCTATTTTTCTTAAAAATTAATATAAAGACTTTAACCTGTGTTGTAGTCTTACCTAATCTGGGGAGAAGAAAATCAGCCTCCAATAGATAGATACAGTTGATTACTACAGGTTCCCTTTCCCCATCACCACAATCTGGTGATAGGAAATCAAGTCCGAGACTTAATTCCAAAATACACACATGCATGCACATGTTAGAAATATGAATCATATTTTATAGACTTTGGCAGTCATTGAGATAGGAAATCTAGATAATGATTTCAAATTACCATTTTCAAAAGGTTGCTTTTATTGCCATGTGAAAGACAGACTGGAGAGGACAGGGCTGAAAGGAGTGAATCAGAGTTGCTTGAGGGAGGCTTGTAATAAGTCAATGCCAATGAGGATAGAAAGGGTGAAAATGGGACTGAATATGATCCTGAATTAACAAGCATTAATAGCATCACTTCTAGCAAAGTATGCAAGTGAAGAAAGACTTGGCAAGTAAAATGAATATCAGACCCATGATGTCAGTGTCTGTGCCACAATATGAGAGAACTGTAGAAGTATCTCAGATAGGAAAAAAGAAGCCACTAATTCCAATTTTTGAAATGCTGTCTGAAGAGTACATGAAATGTCTAAGAGGTAGTTCTATATATAATTCTCAGTTCAGTTCAGTCGCTCAGTTGTGTCTGACTCTTTGCAACCCCATGGACTGCAGCACGCCAGGCCTCCCTGTCCATCACCAACTCCTGGAGTTTACCCAAACTCATGTCCATTGAGTCGGTGATGCCATCTAACCATCTCATCCTCTGTTGTCCCCTCCTCCTCCTGCCTTCAATCTTTCCCAACATCAGGGTCTTTTCAAATGAGCTAGCTCTTCACATCAGGTGGCCAAAATATATATAATTCTAGAGCACATGAAAAAATTCTAGATCAAAATATAAATTTGGATTCATTATTATAAACTAGCAGATGAAAGAACAGACATAAACAAAAGAGCCTGAGTAAAGCAATAAAATAGAAGGAAAATAAGCTCTAGGCTTCAATCCTTGGAAACAGAATTATTTAAGACATGGGTGGAGAAAAATAATTGTACTAAAGAGATGTGGAAGGCAGAGCTCAGAAAAAAAGAAGAAAACAAAAGGAAATTGAGGGAGTAAGTTGTAAGAGAAAAATGAATTTCAAGATAAAGAATGTTCATATTGTCAATTACTCCCAAAGAGTAAGTAAAAGAAAATGACAAATTCATTGGATAAGGTTTCTAGAAACTCAGAGTTTACCATAGTGTAAACAGGTCCAGTGAGAACAGAATATAGATCAAATTCCTTACTCAAAGTTGCCTTTATTTTCCAATTATATAGTAGTATCAAGCCATTTTGTCTCTACTATTATGTCATAATGATTTATCTTAGTTTTCACTCAACCACCTAGGGCTATACCTCATAAAACATTTCCTGAATTATTTTGATCTTGTACATGATTTTGAAAATTGTAAACCTGGGCAAAATCCCAAATGGAAAAGTTATCTTGAAAAAGCATTTTCCTATATATAAAACCCCAAAAGTTTATTTTCCAGGGGAAAAAAAAATTAAAGCCCCATATCCAATATAGTGCTGTTCATGTATTTTGTATTTACAAAGGCAGAAAAGGAGGCTATTAGGCCCACCACTCTGAGAGTGAACATAAATCCCAGTGCCTCTTGTGGAAAAGAATATTAAATTCTTATATCGCAGGTTTCATAGCCTCAGGGACAGACAGAACGTCTAAGGAGTCAGAAGCTCGGCGGGAGCTTCAAGAACAATTTGGCCTCTGAAAAGAAAACACAGAAGACGATCCAATCATAGTCACTGTGTGCTATAGACAATGACTGTCTTTGACTCATCAATAGACTGGCTCCTCGAAGCAGACAAACAAAAATTGCCTCTAGCGGCCAAAATTATAAAGCATTAATAGTTCTCTGGCACCCAGAGAGCTTAAAATTCAAAACAAGGCAACAATCAACTGTGTACAGTTTTCAGTGATTCTCCCAAGAGCCATCTTGAGGCTTTCGACCAATTTCTACACTGCGCTTGCTGCCCTTGTGATTTTTATGCCTCTGGGCCAAAATGACAATATACCATACCAAGTGACTCTGGATCTGGACTAGATAAACAATTAATTCTAAAGTCAGCCAGAAGCCACTACTACTAGCTTCAATTCTTGGAAAAGGACGAAAAGCAAATATTACCCTAACTGCAGTACTGAGTGCAGAGACCTGGAGAAAGCCCGGGAGTGTCATGATATTTGCAATACGTATGAATGACGATCTACTTTTAATAGAGTTTCCTACCTCTTGTTTTCCCCAGTGATATCCTAGTAACCAGGAATAGCCAGAGAGAAGCCACCACTCTCTCTTTCTCCTTTAGTACACAATAGCACGATTCAGCCAGTTGATGTTATGTATTTTTTATTATTCTTGAAATCAGGAGATCTCTCTTACACATATTGAATGTTCAAGATTGGCAGAAACTCAGAACTCCTTTTTTTAACATCAATTTCAATTACAGATATCTGTACTTAGCCTCAGAAATTTCATTCCATTCACAAAACTGATATATTTTTAAAAAGCAGGTCAATGCAAAAGGCCTACTCCAAGTATACAAATGGGAATGTATTTTTTAAAACCTCAAAAACAATATCTTAGTCATTCATTTACAATTATTCATTTCCTCCCTATTTTATGCTAAACAAGAGAATGTGCATTAGAAAAATAACCAGAAAAAAAAAACCTCTTTAGATTAAGAAGAACTATATCTCTTTTATGCATATGTAATACAGAAATATCTACACTAAAATTTTCTCTTTTATATTCCCTAATTTTTCCCAAAGCAATGATTTCCCATTAAGTAAACACATACAAAAATAGTACAACTGATTCAAATAATCTATAGGTTCAAATAATGCCTAGAAAGTGAAAGACATACATTTAATACCTACCCAGTTAAGGTCACTGCTGAAAGCCATAGCAGTCCCTGGAAGCCCCTCGGCTCTATTTCCCTTGGCAGTAAAAAGCTGAGAGTATTGGGGCACTGGGTTCAGCAACCTTAGTTTCACCGATAGCCATCCCCATTGAAGACTGGCCATCATCTTTGAACACTGATTTAGTCGTGTCCGACTCTGTGCGACCCCATAGACGGCAGCCCACCGGGCTTCCCCGTTCCTGGATTCTCCAGGCCAGAACACTGGAGGGGGTTGCCATTTCCTTCTCCAATGTATGAAAGTGAAAAGTGAAAGTGAAGTCGCTCAGTCATGTCCGACTCTTAGCAACCCCATGGACTGCAGCCCACCAGGCTCCTCCGTCCATGGATTTTCCAGGCAAGAGTACTGGAGTAGGGTGCCATTGCCTTCTCCGACTGCTTTGGAAGAGGTCCTTAAAAATAAGGGAATTACTGACTTTATCTCCTCACCAGCATCTGGGATTAACCTATGCTTCTGTAACGCTCAATGACAATCTCTTGTATCTCCCCTCTGTATAACTTATGTCTTTAATGTCCTTATGTTTTTATATACACGGGGGAAAAAAAAGTCAGAAAAAAAAAACTGTCTTCCTGAAATTTTGATTCATTTGCGCAAAGATCTCTGAAGCAGGTAAACATTAGGGGCCTTGTTATGGTGGAATGGGAAAGACTCAGTGGTAGAAAATTCAAAGAGAAAACCAAAAATCAGTATCTCTAAAAAATAGCCTAATGCCATGGTGATTAAATGCTTAGACAAGTTTGGGTTCAAATCCTGGCCCTGCCATTTGTAACTTGTATAATCTTGAGCAAAACATGCGGTCTCTTTTCCCCCCAAGTTTTTATTAATAACAGAGAGTAGTTATTGTTGGCTTCCATAGACACTGCCACTTAGCGTTTTTTTTCCCTTGGTTCTTTTGTGAAATGGAGATAATAATAGTCCTTTTATCCTGGGGCTGTTATGAGAATAAATGAGTTAATATTTCTGAAAGGCTCAGAAGAGCATACTACATAATAAGTACTATGTGTTTGTTAATTATAAACAAACACCTTAGAGAAATTCATCCATGCTTCAGTACTGGTTTAGTATAAGTTGTTTGATCTAAAACCTACAACAGGTAATTAAAAATAGCTAAATTCATACATGAAGAAGTAAATAACTCCCCTCTAGTTAAACTAAAACTCAATTTCACAAATGTAGTGCTCACTTTACACAGAGCCTTTAGGAAAATATTAAGTAGATTTCTCAGAAATATATTGCAATATGGATGACATATAGTTTCTTTCTATTGATAAGACCCAGCATTTTCCCTGCTGTAAAATAGTTATACATCTAATATATTTCATTTCAAAGAACCTCTAGGTATTATTCAAATTTTTTTCTTTTTTCAAAATTTATTTTTAATTGAAGGATAATTGCTCCATAATATTGTGTTGGCCCCTTGACATATATAAACATGAATCAGCCACAGGCACACACATGCCAAATTGTTATTGCATTAAAATTCGTATGTTGTCCCTATACAAAAAGTATTAACTTAAAAATAGCAGAGGAACTATATTCAATATTTTGTAATAACCTATAATGGAAAATAATTTTTAAAAGCATATAAATAAATATATATGTATAGCCAAATCAGTTTGTTGTACACCTGAAACTAATATTGTAAATCAATTATACTTTAATAACAAACTAGGCTTAATAGAACTACAAATCCTCACATTGGATAAATGTGATTATTGAATTTTTAAAATATATCCTTAATATAAAGGTCATATATGGCAAGTTCACAGCTAACATGATACTCAATGGGAAAAGGCTGAAAACATTTCCTCTAAGATTAGGAATAAGAGAAGCATGCCTGCTCTCATCACTTTTCTGCATCATACTATTGGAAGTTCTAGCCACAGCAATCAGAAAAATTGAAAAGGAAATCTGAATGGGAAAGGAAGAAATATGACACTATATATAGAAAATCCTAAAGATCTTACCAAAAAACTATGAGAACTCATCAATGAATTCAGTAAGGCTTCAGGATACTAAATTAATACATGGAAATTTGATGGGTTTCTACACACTAACAGCAAATTATCAG
Organism: Bos javanicus; assembly: GCF_032452875.1. Lineage (NCBI taxonomy): Eukaryota > Metazoa > Chordata > Mammalia > Artiodactyla > Bovidae > Bos > Bos javanicus. The sequence continues at coordinate 18,519,054 of NC_083894.1, forward strand.
AAAGAGAAATTAAGAAAACAATTTACAGTTGTATCAAAAAGAATAAAATATCTAGGATAAATCTAGGAGGAGGTAAAAGAGTAGTACTTGGCAAACTGTAAGACACTGATGAAAGAAACTGACACAAACAAATGGAAAAATATATGGCGCTTTTGGACTGGAAGAATTAACATTGTTAAAATTACCATATTACCCAAGAAATCTACAGATTCTATGTAATTCCTAACAAACAAATTTCCTGACATCTTTCACAGAACTGTCAGGCTCATGTGATCAATTAATCTGTGACAATGGAGGCAAGAATAAACAGTGGGGAAAAGACAGCCTCTTCAATAAAATAATCAAATGTTCTCATACCGTATACAAAAATAAAGTCAAAATGGATTAGAGACTTAAATGAAAGGCCTCAAATCACATAACTTCTAGAAGGAGAACATAAGTATTAGTATCTCTGACACTGACCTGAGCAATATTTTTTGGATATTTTTATCTGCCTAGGCAAGAAAAACAAAAGCAAAGCTAAACAAGTGGGACTGCATCAAATTAAAAAGTTTTTCCACAGTGAAGAACACTAACCAATCAAATGAAAAGACCAGCTATGTGATTACAGGATAATATCCAACATACACAAAGAATTCTTCCAAATTAATGTCAAAATCAAAAACAATTTAAAAATGGACAGAGGGAGTGAATAGACATTTTTCCAAAGAGGATATGAAGATGACCAACAGACACTTGTAAAGATGTTCAGCATCACTAAATATTGGAGAAATGAAAATCAAAACCAAATGATATCACTTTACATCATTCAGAATGATTAATTATCAAAAAGACAGCATATAACAAGTGCTGGCGAGGATGTGGAAAAATGGGAGCCTAGTGCACTGTCTGTGGGAATGTGTATTGGTGCAGCCACTACGGAAGACGTTATGGAGTGTTCTCAAAAAAGTATAAATGGAACTACTGTACTATCCAGAAATTCCACTTCTGGGTTTCTTCCTGAAGAAAACAAAAAGATAAATTCTGAAAGATACATGCACACTGATGTTCAGTGCAGCATTATTTACAGTAGAAAATATATGGAGGCGATCTAAAAGTCTATTGATAGAGAGTAGGTAAAGAGATATTTTATATATATATATATATATATATATGTGACAAAGGTGCAATATATGTGCGTGTATATGTGTATATATATAGTCCACTACACAGTGGAATATCACTCAGCCTTAAAAAATGATAAAATCTTGCCATTTGAGACAACATGGATGGACATAGAGTATTATGCTAAGTGAAATAAGTCAGACAGAGAAAGACAGATGCCGTATTATTTCACTTATATGTGAAATACAAAAAACAATTGAAGAAACGTAACAAATCAGAACTAATAAATACAGAAAACAAACAACTGGTTACCAGAGGGGAAGTGAGATTAGAAAATGAGTCAAATAGGTGAGGTTGATTAAGAGGTACAAATATCCAGTTACCAAAAAAAAAAAAAAATCACAGGGATGAAATGCACAGCATGGAGAATATAGTCAATAATATTGTAATATCTTTGAATGGTGACAGGTGGTAACTAGACAGATGAGCGTGGTCATTTTGTAATAGGTAGAAACAGTTAATCACTATGCTCTTATGCTACATACCTGGAACTAACATAGTGATGAGGGTAATTATATCTCAACTAAAAATAAACAGGTAGACTCATGGAAAAAACACATCAAAATGCTACTGTTGGTTGTCTCTGGGGGGAGGATTATAAGTGGTCATTAATTTTTTTTCTTTATGCTTGTATTTATAGTTATATGTAACAAATATGTATTGTTTGTAAAATTAGAAAAAAATAAATGTCATTAAAATAAAATTTTAAATACAAATATGCCTACCAAAGAAAATGTATCTAAAATAGAAACAGCTGCCATCAGTTAAAGTGGCTCACTACATACAAAAAAGGGCATGAGATCAACTTTAAAAATCGTGTCTCATTTATCATCATTTTATGGAATTGATTTTCCATCCTGAGAAATAAAGAAATTTTGTACCTGACCCACCAGAAGACAACATGGTTTGACTTTAATAAAAATAAAAAATAAAGCAGAAAATAAATCTTCTATGTTGAAAGAATAATGTATAGATTAAAATACAAATTTTAATATTTATTTTCCTTTTTTATTAGTGAACACCTATTATATGATTGCCTTAATTTTCTGAAACTCTTTACACTTATTTCCTCATAAATTTTACCTCTAGATATCAGTGACATTGCACAATGAAATATTTATAACTGAACATACAAGAGCCAGTGTTAATATTTGGAGACACACGCTGAAATGACTGACTATACACTACCAAGATGTGAAACTGAGGCAATATTTAATGAACAAACTTGAAAATACAACATGTCAAGTTTAGAAACAGTCATTACAAAGGGTGATCCTTTGAACTTTCTTTTCCACAAATGAAGTTCCAACATTTTTAACTTTACTGAAAGCTCCCAAAACCAAAAAATTTTAAAAAAGGCAGCAGCCTATACTTGGTAGATGTCCAGTTGTTTTAGATTTGCTATTATGATATTGGAGGAAAATGTTTGAATATTTCAGGGGATGGAATAATTCAGGGGATAGAATTGTGGCTCTAAAACACTTTTAGATTGTCAGACTAGTGAGAGCTTATGAACGTACAGCCTCTGTAGATACCTGGTAGCCTCCGGTCTTCAGTAGGACCTCAGACATACTAGCCATCTTGAAATTCTTAATAATTTTGGAAGAAGGAGTCCAAATTTTCCTCTTGCACCAGATACCATGCTTTATATAGTCTGTCCTTAATAGAGGTCTCTTAACTCTCCAGTTCTCTCTTTCACATATTATTGTATGTTCAAAGGACATTCATTCCATTTATTTACCCTAAGATCATCTGCAAAGAATGTGAGTAGCAGCACCTGTCTTGCCACATCCCTAAGTGACGGTAAATGGGCCACATGCTTTGGCCTCACTTCCCCTTTTGTTACCTGGGACCTATTTTGGTCAATGATATCCTCTTCTTTATCTTTAGACCTATCCTCCTCCACATCATTTACTTTCAGCCAAAACCTGCCCAAGTATCTGGCACATTTAGCAAAAAAGATGTATCTTTTATTTTTATCTCCTATTCAGAAACCTACCAGTTTATAGCCAAGAATATGAATCAGTATTTTTTTCTTCTTCATGAAAATAATACAAACACAGTAGAACAGTATAAAAATACATTAAAATATTTTTTAAAAATCTTCATCATTTTACCATCAAGAGAAAAATACTATCTAAAAATATTGTTTTTAAGAAAAAAGCTGGTTTTAGAAAAGGCAGAGGAACCAGAGATCAAATTGCCAACATCCGCTGGATCATCGAAAAAGCAAGAGAGTTCCAGAAAAACATCTATTTCTGCTTTATTGACTCTGCCAAAGCTTTTGACTGTGTGGATCACAATAAACTGTGGAAAATTCTGAAAGAGATGGGAATATCAGACCACCTGACCTGCCTCTTGAGAAATTTATATGCAGGTCAGGAAGCAACAGTTAGAACTGGACATGGAACAACAGACTGGTTCCAAATAGAAAAAGGAGGACGTCAAGACTGTATATTGTCACCCTGGTTATTTAACTTATATGCAGAGTACATCATGAGAAATGCTGGACTGGAAGAAGCAGTGGAATCAAGATTGCTGGGAGAAATATCAATAACCTCAGATATGCAGATGAAAGTGAATGTGGAGAGTGAAAAAGTTGGCCTAAAGCTCAACATTCAGAAAACAAAGATCATGGCATCTGGTCCCATCACTTCATGGGAAATAAATGGGGAAACAGTGTCAGACTTTATTTTTGGGGGGTTCCAAAATCACTGCAGATGGTGATTGCAGCCATGAAATTAAAAGACGCTTACTCCTTGGAAGAAAAGTTATGACCAACCTAGATAGCATATTCAAAAGCAGAGACATTACTTTGCCAGCTAAGGTCCGTCTAGTCAAGGCTATGGTTTTTCCTGTGGTCACGTATGGATGTGAGAGTTGGACTGTGAAGAAGGCTGAGCACCGAAGAATTGATGCTTTTGAACTGTGGTGTTGGAGAAGACTCTTGAGAGTCCCTTGGACTGCAAGGAGATACAACTAGTCCATTCTGAAGGAGATCAGACCTGGGTGTTCTTTGGAAGGAATGATGCTAAAGCTGAAACTCCAGTACTTTGGCCACCTCATGTGAAGAGTTGACTCATTGGAAAAGACTGATGCTGGGAGGGATTGGGGGCAGGAGGAGAAGGGGACCACAGAGGATGAGATGGCTGGATGGCATCACTGACTCAATGGACGTGAGTCTGAGTGAACTCCAGGAGGCCTGGCGTGCTGCGATTCATGGGGTCACAAAGAGTCGGACATGACTGAGCAACTGAACTGAACTGAAGAAAAAAGCGATCTATAGCAAAAAATTAAAAATTTTAAGTTAAATAAAAATATTATTTCTTTGCCTTTTTCTAAGCATTTATCATGAAAAGTGTGGTCCATGAGAAGACCAAAGGAGGTCTTCAAGACTCAGGGGGTCCATGAGGTCAAACATGTTTATTACCAGCAGTCACTGCCTTCTTCACAATCATACCCTCAGAGGAATGAATAACTTTTTATGCCATGCCTTGATGAAGCAGTGATTTCTATTTATCAAATCTTGACTTCTAAGCACATTTAAAAAAATATTCAGTGTGATGAAATGAGAAATATGCACAAAGCACTTCAACACAGTAAAGTAAGCTAGCTGTCTTGAGGAAAAGCATTTGGCCCATTATTTGAGCAGTGAGCAGAACCAAATACTTTTATCACCGAGTTTCATGACTGACAAAAAACTATGTTTATTCAGACTTGAGTATTTGGGAAACATTTTTTTTTTCCAGAAATGAACACAGTGAAGCCGTCACATCAAAGGAAACAGTGGATATACTTGTGGTCAATGATAAAATTTAAACTTTCAATTGAAAAATCAGAATTGTAGAAAACACATTCCCACTACAATGAGCTTTATGGCTTCAGAGTAGTTAAAGACTATTCTGATGACATTGGTGATGATATTAACAAATATGATTTTTGATACTGTATAATTAAATATGTTATTTGGGATATATACATGATTCAATGAAATAATATATTCCAAGATCATGCATGAGTAAAAGAGCCAGAGTCTAATTCAAAAAACTCACTTTCAAAAATAGTGCAAAGTTATTTTCAGACACTCAAAAGTAAAATCTTTATTATGTGTGTGTGTGCACTCAGTCACTTAGTCTTATCCAACCTTTTCCAACCCTATGGACTGTGGCCCGCCAGGCTCCTCTGTCCATGGGATTCTCCAGGCAAGAACCCTGGAGAGGGTTGCCATCTCCTCCTTCAGGGGATATTTCTGATCCAGGGATCGAACCCTGGGTCTCTTACGTCTCCTGCATTACAGGTGGATTCTTTACCACTGATCCACCGTAGAAGCTCTTATCATCTATAGATTTGTGTTAAAAATAATTAAGAGACCTGGAATGAAATGGATGGGATAAAATAGAGAAAGGAATTTGAAAAATAGGAAAAAGCAAGTTGATTAACCTAAGTCAGCTTTGAGTATTAAAAATATTTAGAAAAATAAATTGGTGAGATAAACTCAAGGCCAAAGTAAAATACTTGACTACAGTAAGAGAGATAGTAGAAAATAATCATAGCACTATGAATCTTCTTAAGTAGGTGGGAAAGCCATAGTCGATACTCACATTATTAAGAAAATTTAATGGTTAGTTTGCATTTTAAAAATATAAGATCACAGGGCTTCTCTGATGGCTCAGTGGTAAAGAATTTGCCTGCCAATGCAGGAGACAGAGCTTTGATCTCTCATCTGGGAAGATCCCCCATGTCATGGAACAACTAAGCCCGTGCATCACAATTATTGAATCTGTGCTCTACAGCCAGGGAGCCACAACTCCTGAGACCATGTGCCACAGCTACTGAAGCCTGAGCTCCCCAAAGCCCATGCTCTGCAAGGGAGACCACAGCAGTGAGACGCCAGCACACCACAGCTAGACAGCAGCCCCCACACTCCACAGCAACGAAGACCCAGCACAGCCAAAAATAACCAAAGTCACTGTTAAAATATACGTAAGAACAATAATAAAAAGAAGATAAATAGAAAGCACAAATTTTATTACAGTAAAGAAAATGCATTAACAAACATCAGATCATTGCAATGTAAGGCACGAAACAGGAAGTGAAGAAGCAGAGAAAAGCAGGGTTAAGTAACACAAAATAAACCAAAGCCTCCTAGTAATTGTTGTATTAATCTGGGTTTTTCCAGAGAAACAGAACAAGATATAGATATATATAGATATATATAGATATATAGATACATACACACATATCTTGGTGTTGCAATTTGCAACTTAGAGTTTATAAAAGGGGAGATGTAAAATCACTGAAAAGTATATAAAATAAATTGATAAAAAACAAGTATAAGAAGTAGCAGAAACTGGAGCTTCCTCCTCAGTTCAGAAGATTCATTTTAGAAAAACAGCTGCTATACAACAGAAAGTACCACAGAAACCATACAAATCTTCAAACTGCCCGCTGAATATCTGACGAAAGCATGCTGAAACTAAGCAGGCATAGATACTGGGAAACAAGGAGATTCTCCACTGTCTCAGTCAGCAAACAATTGGTATCTACAGACCTTTCCATGTTCAAGGGAAAATAATCACACAAAAATAAATACCAGCATAAGGCCTGAATAAGAGTCATCTGGTTGACTAACATTTCCAAAAGTCTGGGTCTCAGCATTTATTCTGAAGCTACTAAAAGGTAAGAGACAAAGGGCTTGTCATAAAATATATATTTGAAATTCTGATTTAAATGTTAAAATGATTTCTGTATTTCAGGATCTTCTGGTACCTAGAATATGCTGGTATTCACTGTGTATCTAGAACTGATGACTACTTTCTGAGAATCTCTTATGGAATTGGTATTTTCAGAGAGACTTTGAGAAATGCTCCTTAGAAATATCTTTGTAATGGAAATATAAGCAACATCTGTTATAAAAATATAAAAGCAAGCTTTTGAAACTTCAAAATGGGGAGGGGGTTCATTAATTAAAAAGAGATCTGTGTTGAGATGAAAATCTTATTGCCCTATAAGTGCATTTACATTCTTCTGAACACTTTAGAAATAATTTTCTTTCAAAAAAATTATTACAAGGCTTGCTAAAAGGTAGAATTTTACCTAGTTGACTCTATGAAGCTAGCACAACGCTGGTACTAAAACCTTAGAAATACAACAAAGTCACAAATCAATCTAGCTTATAAATACAGAAGCAAGTATTACTACATAAATATTAGATCTGATTACATGAAACTTTAAATTATCTAAATCAAAAATATCCTAATTGTAATAAACATCTAAAAATATTTGCAATTACTTGCAAAAGTGTCAATATCCTTAATATTTAAGGATAAAATACTGTTCAAATAATCAAAGAAAAATTGAAAAAGAGGAAGGGATATACCATTGGCATGACAACTAAAGGATCCCAAAGTTCATCAAAATTGAAGATTTTTTTTTTCCCCAGTGATAGAAAATTCTAAACAGCCTGATTCTGGAGAATTGTACAGTGGAGTAAATTGGGAGATAAATTTAGGATATTCTCGTGTGTTGTCTTGGTACCCTGAAGCTATAAAACTTCACTTAGGCGTCTTCTTCATAGACGTCAAGTAAAGCATCTGCCTGCAATGCTGGAGACCTGGGTTCGACCCCTGGGTGGGGAAGATCTCCTGGAGAAGGAAATGGCAACCCACTCCAGTATTCTTGCCTGGAAAATGCCATAGACAGAGAAGCTTGGTAGGCTACAGTCCATGGGGTCGCAGAGTCGGACACAACTGAGCGACTTCACTTCACTTTCATATCCAGGAAAGAAAAAGGGGGAAAAAAATCGGTAACCCCACCTCTGGCCAAAGCAAGTAATCAGTATGTGTATGTGGGAAATGTAATTATGCAGGACTACAGTCCTGGGGAAAGAAATGACAACAATATCAACAAACAGAAACATAAATGTCATGTTTAAAAAAGACACATCAAACAAAATCCTGGCACTATTAAGGCAACTGGCAGCTCAGTCTGAGTAAAAGAAATACTGGGTTGGCCAAAATGTTCATTAGGTTGCTTCTCTGTAAGACAAAAGATGCAAAAGGGAAATACTGTGTATGTACATAGAAGACCTGTATATTACTTTTTTCTTAAATTACAGAGAAAGGAAGCGAAAATAAAGTCCCAAAATTCCAGATACTCCAAATCCTAGAAACCTACTCTTCCACAACACCCAGACATTTAAAAGTTAGCACAAAACATCAAAACCCTCAATGGCATCCAAGCTGCTATGTCAGTATCTACACTAGAAGCAAGAGCTGGGTGGCTTAACAGGACAGAAAGACAGAGAAGAACTGTCTTCCTCATGGTTTGGGAACTGGACAGAAAATTAAGAGAGAAAACATTAATCAATGCAAAATGTCTAAAACAAAATCGAATTCTTAAATTTGTGTGTATGCTATAGGGTATGTGTGTGAGCATGTATGAAATACAAAAAGGAACAAATATATGTAAAGGTAAAAAAGATATGCAGAAAATTTCACTTTGGGGAAAGAAAAAAAATAAAACATCTAAAGAAACAATGGTGATTTTAAGATAAGAAAAATTTGGACTCAACACAGTGAACCAAATCAGTCAGCACACATATAGAAAATATGGAGTTAAACATATAATTTTTAACTAAAGTCTTCTGAGTGATGGAAATATAAACTTTTAAAATTTCATTTTCTTTTGCATAATTTTTACCTTCTGATGCTGCTGCTGCTGCTGTGTCGCTTCAGTCGTGTCCGACTCTGTGCGATCCCAGAGACGGCAGCCCACCAGGCTTCCCCATCCCTGGGATTCTCCAGGCAAGAATACTGGACTGGGTTGCCATTTCCTTCTCCAATGCATGAAAGTGAAAAGTCAAAGCGAAGTTGCTCAGTCGTGTCCAACTGAGCATGGACTGCAACCCCATGGACTACAGCCCACCAGGCTCCTCTGTCCATGGGACTTTCCAGGCAAGAGTACCTTCTGAAGTTTCTACAACTAATTTGTTAAGATTCTAACTAAACCAATATTTATTTGAGTTTTCTATATGCCAGGTACTGTAGTAGACATTATGAATACATCAGTAAGCACATTAAATATGTTCTCTGCCCTTCAGGCACTAACTCAATAGAAAGAGATTACCAAGAATTAGAAAAGCATAATACAGTATGATAAAGTGTTATGATTATATTGATAGATAATTGTAAAAATAAGAGAAAATACAGTACAACTCCTCTAGGAGTTGGCTAGCAAAACACAACTCAGCAGAGAATAGTTTATGTAAAGAAATAACTTATGATAAAGTGAGTGGGCATTTAAGTATTTAAGAAATGAAGACAGCAAATATAGATTTCCTAAATTGCTGTACTAAGAGATGATATTGAACTTTGTAAACAGGGAACTGGAACATTACCTGAAGGGGAATGTAACATTTGGAGAGAAACTCACATTACAGAGATTGTGTGAGAGTTGTATTGATGACAAGAACAAGAGGGAGGGAGGAAGGGAGTGGGAGTGGAGAGAGAGAGAGAACGAACCCTAATAGCATAAGAACCCAGACACCCCAGCTTTTCTGCATTTCCTCACTTTCTGAAGACTATCCCAGTGAAACCCAATGTCCCTTTTCCCTATTCGTGGGTCTCTTCTTGCTGCCATTTTAGCTCATCAGCAAGCCATCCTTTGCGATTTGTTAGTGATCTGGAGTACAAACTATCTCTACAGTCTTTACCTTGTTAAATTAAAATGCTAATGCCCCTCTTTATGGCACAGTGCTTACCTGTAAAAATTACACATGAACACTGGGGATTCTAAATAGAAGAGCTAATCTCTTGTTTAGTTATGTTGCACTTGTAGATGTGAAAATATTCTGAATGAAGGGTATGTTCTCAAATTAAGTAATGAAAGAAAAAAAAAGTGGGGAAAAGAATACGGGAGCATTTTCAAAGTCCTGTTTTAACAAATACAGTGAAGAAAAAAATTATTTGAAAGCTGTGTCTAGTTTTGAGAGTGAGAAGGAGTTTCTAATAACATCCCAAATCTACAATTTAAAATTCCAAAAGGAAATCTATGAAAGGGTTCACTGTCTGGTGATCTGCAGCGATAGGACTTTGAGTCAGATTCTTGACAAAAAACAATAAACACATCTTGTATCAAACACACACCTCTCTCTCCTCTTGTTAGTAGGACATAAACACCATTTGGTTAAATCCAGTCTCAGCTATTCTTTGAGAGTGCAGAATGTAAACCAGGATTATGTGCACACTTGCAAAACCGCCCCAGGAGAGTGGAGTCATGGCAATGTGTGTATCCTACTGTAGGTTCAAGTGTGGTTCCGGTAGAGGGGAACCAGAGAAACAGAGCAGAGAGGCTCTCAGATCAGATCAGATCAGATCTGTCGCTCAGTCGTGTCCAACTTTTTGCGACCCCATGAATCACAGCACGCCAGGCCTCCCTGTCCATCACAAACTCCCGGAGTTCACTCAGACTCACGTCCATCGAGTCAGTGATGCCATCCAGCCATCTCATCCTCTTTCGTCCCCTTCTCCTCTTGCTCCCAATCCCTCCCAGCATCACAGTCTTTTCCAATGAGTCAACTCTTCGCATGAGGTGGCCAAAGTACTGGAGTTTCAGCTTTACCACCATTCCTTCCAAAGAAATCCCAGGGCTGATCTCCTTCAGAATGGACTGGTTGGATCTCCTTGCAGTCCAGGGGACTCTCAAGAGTCTTCTCCAACACCACAGCTCAAAAGCATCAATTCTTCGGTGCTCCGCCTTCTTCACAGTCCAACCCTCACATCCATACATGACCACAGGAAAAACCATAGAGAGGCTCTCATTCTATATGTATTATGTTTTGATGATATTGTATTTTAAATAAAGAGAGAATTTTTTTCTTCTAGAACTATTTCACTGATTTCTACTTGAGTATATCTTAGTCATATATTGAAGTTTTTTCATTGAGTATAAATCTCCAGTAAGTATACTGTACTAAAAGGTGGTGAAGGAAGGGAGGGAGAAAGAAGGAAACCTGTCTTACCCTCATAGAAATTGTTGCATTCAAATACTGTTCATTATGATTCTTTTTATTTAAATAACATCCTTAAGAAATTGTAGTTCTGAGAATCTAGAATAATTTTCATTTTTGTGGTTAAACAAACCAGTGTGAACTCTTTAAATAATCCATGAAGGGATTCATAACCATGATGCAAACGACCAGGTTGTACTTGATCATTAAACAGTTTCAGCTGTGGCCTGTGGGCTCTTATAAACTAAGCCACACATAAAATAGCCCTTGTTGAAAGCTTATTTGTAATTTGTGGGGACAGAATACATTGAACTGGCCTTGCTATTGCATGAAAACACTCTTCTTACTTCTTCAATAGTCTCTGTCACACATTCATTTCCTGTATATGAACATAAAGCTATTTAATAAACGTAATTCTCTGGAAGCTGTTTACGCAGTCATAAAGTCAGTGAAATGTGCAAACTCTTCAGTGGAAACTGTCTCCTGGCCTAAGAGGCCGGCTCAACGAGCCACCCCACCTCCCACTGCCCACCCCAGCCTCATTTCTGTCCTCCTCCGCACTTAGCATCTCAGGTCATGCTGGCCTTCCATCATTTTCCATCCCTTTCTCTCACCCAGCACCTCCTCACCTCTTGTTCCCTCTGCCTGAGGGCAGCAGGTTTGACTTTTTCTGATTTACTAGACCTCAGCTTACATGTCAGTATCACAAAGATGCTGTCTTTGATCACTCAACAGAAATTAGGACTTCCTAAGCTGCAGATGGTGATTGCAGCCATGAAATTAAAAGACGCTTACTCCTTGGAAGAGAAGTTATGACCAATCTAGATAGCATATTGAAAAGCAGACACATTACTTTGCCAACAAAGGTCTGTCTAATCAAGGCTATGGTTTTTCCAGTGGTCATATATGGATGTGAGAGTTGGACTGTGAAGAAAGCTGAGTGCCAAAGAATTGACATTTTTGAGCTGTGGTGTTGGAGAAGACTCCTGAGAGTCCCTTGGACTGCAAGAAGATCCAACCAGTCCATCCTAAAGGAGATCAGCCCTGGGTGTTCTTTGGAAGGAATGATGCTAAAGCTGAAACTGCAGTACTTTGGCCACCTCATGTGAAGAGTTGACTCATTGGAAAAGACTCTGATGCTGGGAGAGATTGGGGGCAGGAGAAGAAGGGGATGACAGAGGATGAGATGGCTGGATGGCATCACCGACTTGATGGACATGAGTTTGAGTGAACTCTGGGAGTTGGTGATGGATAGGGAGGCCTGGTGTGCTGCGATTCATGGGGTCACAAAGAGTCAGACATGACTGAGTGAATGAACTGAACTGAACTGAAGCTTCAAAGAGGTGTTCCCAGGTGACTCAGTGGAAGGGAATCTGCCTGCAGATGCAGAAGACGTGGGTTCGATCCCTGGTCCAGGAAGATGTCCTGGAGAAGGAAATGGCAACCCACTCGAGTATTCTTCCCTGGGAAATCACATGGACAGAGGAAGTTGGTGGGCTACAGTCCATGGGGTTACAAAAGAGCAACTAAACAACAAAAAGCTTCAAAGAGCTCACAAGAAGTCACTCTTCTATTTATTTCTTTCTGCATGCTTTCTTGTTTATTGCATACCTCCCTCTCTAAAATACGAGCTTGAGTGATATCCATGTAATTATCTTAATTATCTTAACTACTTTATTTACCATTTCATCTGGCATACAGTACCATATTTGGAGGAGCAGGGTTCACAGAAAATATATTTTAGAATACTTAAGTCAATGTTCCTACATGAATCAAACTGAACAAAGGGTCTAAGGCTCTTTTAATAGGCTTAAGCAAATGTATCTCCATGGACAGAGGAGACTGGTGGGCTGCAGTCCATTGGGTCACAAAGAGTCGGACACTACTGAGTGACTAAGCACAAGTAAATGTAAATATCTTGATAGTATCATTGTATACAATTCTGTTAAGAGACAATAATGAACTGTAAAGATGGAAAACAGGTAACTCGAGTTCATATTATTAGTTTGGTAAATAAAATACTTATGGAAAAATGTTAAAAGCTATTCTGGATTTCTTCACCATTAAAGAATAAATCGGAGAAGGCAATGGCAACCCACTCCAGTACTCTTGCCTGGAAAATCCCATGGACGGCAGAGCCTGGTAGGCTGCAGTCCATGGGGTCGCTAAGACTCGGACACGACTGAGCGACTTCACTTTCACTTTTCACTTTCATGCATTTGAGAAGGAAATGACAACCCACTCCAGTGTTCTTGCCTGGAGAATCCCAGGGACGGGGCAGCCTGGTGGGCTGCCGTCTATAGAGTCGCACAGAGTCGGACACGACTGAAGCGACTTAGTAGTAGTAGTAGTAGTAAAGAATAAATGAAGGTAAAGTACCAATGTTTTCCCAGCATGTAGGTTTTCTCAGTGCAACTGGAAAAAGTTTGAAGTTACTCAAAATCTGGCTAGCTGAATTTGCTAGTCTGTATATGTAACAATTGCACAGGATCTTCATACACTTGTCTTTTTAAACATGGACTGAAGAAGACTGGAATGACTGAAACTTTCATTCCTATTCCTCTGTATATATATTTTGAATATAGAGACAGTTATCCTATAACCTCACAAAATAAATATTTCTGGAATATTGTATTCCATCAGACTTGCTACCTATTTTATGTCAATGTTAGCTGCTTTGCATACTAAGAAGAAGTAAGATTTCCTCACTTAGTGATGAATTATTTCTTCATGTAAATGTATGGCAAAACCAATACAATTAACCTCCAATTAAAATAAATAAATTTATATTAACTTTAAAAATTAAAAATCAGATAACCATTGTTGGTATCCCAATCTGTGTTTTCAAATTTTACTAAATTGTGAAATCCAAAAATCTAGGAGCAAAATGATGCTAAAATAGATAGAATACTACATAAATGATAACTGAAGCAGAAGTATTCAGGATTGTATCATGAGAAGATGTCAGATAACATCGCATTCCAGGTAACATCCATAACATATGTCAGATAACATTTTCCATATGTCCTGGTGGGCACGGGAACCAGAGATCAAATTGCCAACATCCGCTGGATCATGGAAAAAGCAAGAGAGTTCCAGAAAACCATCTACTTCTGCTTTATTGACTATGCCAAAGCCTTTGAATGTGTGGATCACAATAAACTGTAGAAAATTCTGAAAGAGATAGGAATACTAGATCACCCAACCTGCCTCTTGAGAAATCTGTATGCAGGTCAGGAAGCAACAGTTAGAACTGGACATAGAACAACATATTGGTTCCACATAGGAAATTAATATTGTTTCCACATAGTTCTTCTATTTATACTTGCCACCTCTACAAATATCTTCTGCTTCTGTTAGGTCCATACCGTTTCTTCCTTTACTGTGCCCATCTTTCCATGAAATGTTCCCTTGGTATCTCTAATTTTCTTTAAGAGATCGCTAGTCTTTCCCATTCTATTGTTTTCCTCTTTTTCTTTGCACTGATCACTTAGGAAGGCTTTCTTGTCTCTCCTTGTTATCCTTTGGAACTCTGCATTCAGATGACTATATCTTTATGTTTCTCCTTTGCCTTTTGCATCTCTTCTTTCCTCAGCCATTTGTAAGATTTCCTCCGACAACCTGTTTGCATTTTTGCATTTATTTTGGGGGGGGGGATGATTTTGATCACCACCTCCTGTACAAATCATGAACCTCCATCCACAGATCTTCAGGCACTCTATCAGATCTAATCCTTTGAATCTGTTTGTCTGATCTTGGCAGTTGCAACTGCTACTCAACTCTTCTGGCCCTTGGTTCTATATTCATCTGGACCTCCATTATTCTGCTTCCATAGCATGCCCAAAATACTTCCTTTCTATTACACATTCTGTACCCTTGCAATAGATTTCTCATATTGCAGCCAAAGTCTCCTTCCTTAACACAGCACTGCTCTGTATAAGACTTGAAAGACCCCCATGACTCCTGACTGTTGAACTATAACTAAAGGTCCTCAGATAGCTTCCAAAGTCCTCTGCCACCTCACTTCTACCTACTTCTTCACTCCTCCTTTGTCAATACCTTCCCTGTGCTCTATCCTTCAACAATGTTGAGTTTCTTCCTATTCTTCATGTCTGTGCTCTTTTTTGCCTCAAGGCCACTTCATCACTAACTGCACCCTCTTACTCATTCTTTCTCTCTTCACCCGGAGAAGGGATTCTCATGTGGCCAAGACTGAGCATAAATGTGACCTCTGCCAAAAGGCCTTCTCTGACCTCTGTTCTTGAAAATTCTTCCCTTCTCTGTGTGCCTACAGTCCCACATTATTACATTTACTTGTTGACCCGATGATCTTCCTTGTCTGTCTCCTCCAGTGTTACTTATTTTGCAGGGCCATGTCAGTCTATTCACTGCTCTATGCTTAGCACTGAGGCAAGGCATGGATAATTTAACCACTTTCAGGAAAATCAAAATTTTAATACAATCATTGTTAAATGAAATTCATTAAAGAAAGTTTCATATGATTAAACATGAAAATTAAGAAGGTGATTGGATTCTTACATATAATGATTATTAAAATTATGGAGGATTGATAGTGACCAAATCCTTCTAAAAATATCTACTAATGTCAATAAAAGTATTCGAATTTGGAACTTTGTTTATGTGAAGTAGTTCATTGTTCCCAACATAAATAAATAAGAAGTAACTAACAGAAAGCAAGAAGCAAGCAGAATTTGATGTAGCACTTTTATGAACCACCCAAAGGAAGCAACAGTTAGAACTGGACATGGAACAACAGACTGGTTCCAAATAGGATAAGGAGTATGTCAAGGCTATATATTGTCACCATGCTTATTTAACTTACATGCAGAGTACATCATGAGAAATGCTGGCCTGGAGGAAGCTCAAGCTGGAATCAAGATTGCTGGGAGAAATATCAATAACCTCAGATATGCAGATGACACCACCCATATGGCAGAAAATGAAGAAATAAAGAGCCTCTTGATAAAAGTGAAAGAGGAGAGTGAAAAAGTTGGCTTAAAGCTCAACATTCAGAAAACTAAGATCATGGCATCTGGTCCCATCACTTCATGGGAAATAGATGGGGAAACAGTGGAAACAGTGTCAGACTTTATTTTCTTGGCTCCAGAATCACTACAGATGGTGACTGCAGCCATGAAATTAAAAGACGCTTACTCCTTGGAAGAAAAGTTATGACCAACCTAGATAGCATATTCAAAAGCAGAGACATTACTTTGCCAACAAAGGTCCATCTAGTCAAGGCTATGGTTTTTCCTGTGGTCATGTATGGATGTCAGAGTTGGACTGTGAAGAAAGCTGAGTGCCGAAGAATTGATACTTTTGAACTGTGGTGTTGGAGAAGATTCTTGAGAGTCCCCTGGACTGCAAGGAGATCCAACCAGTCCATCCTAAAAGAACATCCTGTTCTTTGGAAGGAATGATGCTAAAGCTGAAACTCCAATACTTTGGCCACCTCATGTGAAGAGTTGACTCATTGGAAAAGACTCTGATGCTGGGAGGGATTGGGGGCAGGAGGAGAAGGGGACGACAGTAGATGAGATGGCTGGATGGCATCACCGACTCAATAGACATGAGTTTGAGTGAACTCCGGGAGTTGGTGATGGACAGGGAGGCCTGGCGTGCTGCAGTTCATGGGGTTGCAAAGAGTCAGACACGACTGAGTGACTGAACTGAACTGAACACCTATCCTACTCAAACTCTTCCAGAAAACTGCAGAGGAAGGTAAACTTCCAAACTCATTCTATGAGGCCACTATCACCCTAATACCAAAACCCAAACATGCCACAAAAAAGAAAACTATAGGCCAATATCACTGAAGAACATAGATGTAAAAATCCTTAACAAAATTCTAGCAAACAGAATCCAACATATTAAGAAGATCATATATCATGACCAAGTGGGCTTTATCCCAGGGATGCAAGGATTCTTCAATATCCGCAAATCAATCAATGTAAAACACCACATTAACAAATTGAAAAATAAAAACCATATGATTATCTCAATAGATGCAGAGAAAGCCTTTGACAAAATTCAACATCCATTTATGATTAAAAAAAAAACCCTCCTGAAAGCAGGAATAGAAGGAACATACCTTAACATAATAAAAGCTATATATGACAAACCCACAGCAAACATTATCCTCAATGGTGAAAAACTGAAAGCATGTTCTCTATAGTCAGGAACAAGACAAGAGTGCCCACTCTCACCACTACTATTCAACATAAATTTTCGAAGTTTTGGCCACAGCAATCAGAGCAGAAAAAGAAATAAAAGGAATCCAGATTGGAAAAGAAAAAGTAAAACTCTCACTGTTTGCAGATGACATGATCCTCTACATAGATAACCTTAAAGACTCCACTAGAAAATTACTAGAGCTAATTAATGAATATAGTAAAGTTTCAGGATATAAAATCAACACAGTTGATTTTATAAAGTTTTATAAGATTTTATAAGTTTTTATTTTTTATAAGATTTTATAAGATTTATATAAGATTTTATAAGATTTTATAAGATTTATATTTTATAAATATATATATAAAATCTTATATAAGATTTATATAAGATTTTATAAGATTTTATAAGATTTATATTTTATAAGATTTTATAAGATTATAAAGTCTTATAAAGATTTATAAGATTTTATAAAGTAAAGTTTCAGGATATAAAATCAACACACAGAAATCCCTTGCATTGAGAAATAAAGGAATAAAAAATTTAAAAAAATTTTTTTTCAATGACTTAAAACTTACAGTGATTATGACACTGAATTTTTCACTTTTTTAAAGTAAAAATTTATTACGTAAAACCATTTTTCAGCCCTAAAAAAAAAAAAAAGAAATCCCTTGCATTCCTATACACTAATAATGAGAAAACAGAAAGAGAAATTAAGGAAATAATTCTATTCACCATTGCAACGAAAAGAATAAAATACTGAGGAATATATCTACCTAAAGAAACTAAAGACCTATATATAGAAAACTATAAAACACTGGTGAAATAAATCAAAGAGGACGCAAATAGATGGAGAAATACACTGTGTTCATGGATCAGAAGAATTAATATAGTGAAAATGAATATACTACCCAAAGAAGTCTATAGATTCAATGCAATCCCTATCAAGCTACCAATGGTATTTTTCAGAGAACTAGAACAAATAATTTCACAATTTGTATGGAGATACAAAAAATCTCGAATAGCCAAAGTTACCTTGAGAAAGAAGAATGGAACTGGAGGAATCAACCTGCCTGACTTCAGGCTCTACTACAAAGCCACAGTCATCAAGACAGTATGGTATGGGCACAAAGACAGAAATATAGATCAATGGAACAAAATAGAAAGCCCAGAGATAAACCCACGCACCTATGAACACCTTATCTTTGACAAAGGAGGCAAGAACATACAATGGAGAAAAGACAATCTCTTTAACAAGTGGTGCTGGGAAAACTGGGCAACACTTGTAAAAGAATGAAACTAGATCACTTTCTACACCATAAACAAAAATAAACTCAAAATGGATTAAAGATCTAAATGTAAGATCAGAAACTATAAAACTCCTAGAGGAGAACGTAGGCAAACACTCTTTGACATAAATCACAGCAGGATCCTCTATGACTCACCTCCCAGAATATTGGAAATAAAAGCAAAAGTAAATAAATGGGACCTAATTAAAATTAAAATCTTCTGCACAACAAAGGAAACTATAAGCAAGGTGAAAAGAGGCCTTCAAAATGGGAGAAAATAATAGCAAATAAAGCAATGGACAAAGAATTAATCTCAAAAATATACAAGCAACTCCTGCAGCTCAATTCCAGAAAAATGAACGACCCAATCAAAAAATGGGCCAAAGAACTAAATAGACATTTCTCCAAAGAAGACATACAGATGGCTAACAAACACAGGAAAAGATGCTCAACATCACTCATTATCAGAGAAATGCAAATCAAAACCACCATGAGGTACCATTTCACGCCAGTCAGAATGGTTGCGATCCAAAAGTCTACAAGCAATAAATGCTGGAGAGGGTGTGGAGAAAAGGGAACCCTCTTACACTGTTGGTGGGAATGAAAACTAGTACAGCCACTATGGAGAACAGTATGGAGATTCCTTAAAAAACTGGAACTAGAACTGCCTTATGACCCAGCAATCCCACTACTGGGCATACACACCAAGGAAACAAGAATTGAAAGAGACACGTGTACCCCAATGTTCATCGCAGCACTGTTTATAATAGCCAGGACATGGAAGCAACCTAGATGTCCATCAGCAGATGAATGGTAAGAAAGCTATGGTATATATACACAATGGACCATTATTCAGCCATTAAAAAGAATACATTTGAATCAGTTCTAATGAAGTGGATGAAACTGGAGCCTATTATACAGAGTAAAGTAAGCCAGAAAGAAAAACACCAATAAAGTATACTAACGCATATATATGGAATTTAGAAAGATGGTAACGATAACCCTGTATGTGAGACAGAAACAGAGACACAGATGTATAGAACAGTCTTTTGGACTCCGTGGGAGAGGGCGAAGGCAGGATGATATGGGAGAATGGCATTGAAACATGTAAATTATCACATGTGAAACAAATCGCCAATCCAGGTTCGATGCATGATACAGAGTGCTCGGGGCTGGTGCACTGGGATGACCCAGAGGGATGGGATGGGGAGGGAGATGGGAGGGGGTTCAGGATGGGGAACACATGTACACCCATGGCGGATTCATGTCAATGTATGGCAAAACCAATACAATATTGTAAAGTAAAAAAATAAATAAATAAATAAACTGAGATTTTAAAAAATAAATAAAACCCCTGAAAAGCAGTAATTATTTTTTGTATGGTGATTTTCAAAATAGTTTGTAAAGAGCATATTTCAAAATGCTCTCAACTTATTAAACTGTTTGGTCATTGGGTAGAACTTTAATAAATGTTTCTCTGACTATAGGTTCATCTACAATAATATAAAGTGTGTTGTCTTAGATATCAGCTTTATTTATATATAGTCTTAGTTTTAAAATTATCAATTTTAAAATATACTCAGCTGTGTCTGTCTTGTAATTTCACTACATTTTTCAGCCACTTAGAATTTATATCTTATCTCAAATGTCACACTGTTTGTGTTTTCCATCCTAGCATATTCACCATCAGCCTCTTATTTACATTATTTCCCTATACCTGTGTTTTCTCCTAGTCGTTAAACTCTCAGTGTCTACAACTATGTGTTTCATCTTTGAAATTTACAAAACAATGTATGTGTGTACATGTAACACATATTTACCAAAGTGAACTGACAAAATGTGCTAGTGAAAATGCAATGGTAAAAAAAGAAACAGTGCAGTCAAACTTTGTAGTAAAATTCATTTGTAAGTTGGAGGTTTCCTGGATTTCAAGAGGTAGAAAACACAGCCCTGAGTCCAGGTTCTTATGTGTAGCATCAGAACTGAAGAATATCATCTATTTTTATGTGGAGAGAATAAACACGTTAAAAAAATATCCTCTAAACAAAATCAGACTCCAAATGTCCATGTCTCTCATATAAAAGTTAGCTTCAGATCAGTAAACATTTTATTGAGTATTTAACCATTATATGCACCAGGTGCTGACGTAGACCCTAGGGACACATCAGTGAGTGTATGCAGAAGCATATACCATAATAGATGGGCAGACCATATTATGACTGCATTCATGTGTTAGCCATTATTCCCACCAGGGCATTTGACCCTTGGAGCTGAAGAACAGAAGCCGGTCTATATTTTTGCCTGGAAAAAATTTAGTATCTGCATTTCTCTATCTCTCCACTACCATATGTCTCTTCCCTTCCTCTATTTCTCTAAAAGCTTCATGAAGATTTGATAAACTCTAGCAAGTTTATCGGAGAAGGCAATGGCAACCCACTCCAGTGTTCTTGCCTGGAGAATCCCAGGGACGGGGAGCCTGGTGGGCTGCTGTCTATGGGGTCGCACAGAGTTGGACACGACTGAAGTGACTTAGCAGTAGCAGCAAGTTTATACGTAAAATAAAATACATGAGGACATCTGAAGACTGCTATTTTTAAAGTGATTTATCACTTTTACTTACTCCCGTATAATTCATATCTAGTACTGCAGATATTTAGACATTTTCTTTTTCTGTACTTTTGTGGTTATTTAACATAAATAATTTGGTAATTTCATCTCTTCTAATGTTTCCATGTTCTTATATTTCCATCAATTTTTCTTGTACTTTTCTTACCAACAGAAACACTTGACCATATCTGAAATTGATATATGGGGCAGTACTTGAGACAGTTATGTGAAACTCAATTCCTGCTCTCGGTGAGAGGCATCTGCAGGTCTTTGTCAAAATAATTACCAAGACTGCATGGATCCCACATAATGTGTTTTAGACTCACCCTACACATAACTCAGCCCAAACCACGATATATGCTGCCAAACACTTAAAAATATATAATACAATGTAGTATCTCATAGTTGTTCACTCAGACATAACCCAAATTTGTTAAGCAAACAAAGTTTACCTGGTTAATGTGGTTGGCCTTTGGGCTACATTCTAAATGGAGCCGAAACACAAAGGTTTAAAGACGAGTTGCCTCTTGCCATCATAAATCTAAAGCATATTTGTATAATTGAATCCATCTTTTGACACAGGATTCCAGAATGCTACACTTTTGGTTTTAAATGTTCCTCTGAAAACAGAATATAATGATGCCTCGTGCTCCCTCCCTATTGCTTTCTCCAATCTTCAGGCCTGTTCTCAGCAGCAGTAAAATGTATTCCCTTTCTAACTCCCCTTTCCTTCCTTCCTCAGCAGATACTCTACAGCAAGTCCAGTTTTTTTCACCTATCCCCAGTGTCCTTACTGACTTACCAGTTTCACATGGTTCCTTTCACACCTCCTGTCCCCAGAAAATAGCACCCTTTCTTCCCTTCATTAATTTATCCAAATATAATGAGCACCTATTCTAAGTCAGGAATGAAATTAGGCACAGAGATAGATTGGCAGATAAGGCTTAAATAGTGTTATCCATGGAGTTTTTTTGTGATATGTATACTTCTGATTCTTAGCAAAAACAATCATTGGGAAAAAGTTTACCCAAAGGTGGTACCATCATGGACTGGATAAATTCAGTAAGAACTCCAACAAGAGGTAAGATGAGAGTGCAAAAGACTTCAAGGAAACCATTAAAAAAAAAAAAAAGTACAGAATGAAAGAAGATATTTGCAAATGATGCAACCAACAAGAGATTAATTTCAAAAATATACGAACAGCACATACAGCTCAACGTCAAAAAAACAAACAACCCAATCAACAAAATGGGCAGAAGACCTAAATAGACATTTCTCCAAAGAAGACATTCAGACAGCCAAAAGGCACATGAAAAGATGTTCAATGTAGCTGCTGCTGCTACTGCTGCTAAGTTGCTACAGTTGTGTCCGACTCTGTGCAACCCCACAGACGGTAGCTCACCAGGCTTCGCCGTCCCTGGGATTCTCCAGGCAAGAACACTGGAGTGGGTTGCCATTTCCTTCTCCAATGCATGAAAATGGAAAGTGAAAGTGAAGTCGCTCAGTCGTGTCTGACCCTCAACGACCCCACGGACTGCAGCCCACCAGGCTCCTCCGTCCATGGGATTTTCCATGTGACTCAACACTCCAATGAGATATCACCACACTTCAGTCAGAATGGCCATCATCAAAAAGACTACAAATAATAAATGCTGGAGAGAATGCAGAGAAAAAGAAGCCCTCCTACACTGTTGGTGGGAGTGTAAATTGGTGCAACCGCTATGGTGAACAGTATGGAGGTTCCGTAAAAAACTAAAAATAGAGTCACCATATGATCCTACAAGCCCATTCCAGGGCATTTATTCAGAGAAAAATATAATTTTGAAAAGATACACATACCCCAATGTTAAAATTTAAAAGTCAGTTGAATTTTTTTATAATGCAACAAAAATTGGAAAATAAAAAATTAATGTCCTTCACAATAGCAACAAAACCCATAAACTATTTAAAAATAATTTCCAGAAAAACTGGGTATCATCACTACAGAAAACTACAAAATATTACTGAAAAAAATCAAAGGGTAAACAATCTGAGACACAGCCCATGTTCATAGATTATAAGGTTAATACTGAGATGTTAATTCTTCCCAAATTATTTACAGGTTCAGTATAGCCCCAAACATAATTCTAGCAGATATTTTTGCAGAAATCCATAAGCCAACTCTAAAATTCACATTTAAATGAAAATAAGCAAAAATAACAATGAAACAGAAAGCAATGAAGTCACAGAACTCTTATTATCTGATTTTTAAGACTAACACTGTATGCGAGACAGCAAAAGAGACACAGATGTATAGAACAGTCTTTTGGACTCTGTGGGAAAGCGGGGGGATGATTTGGGAGAATGGCATTGAAACATGTATAATATCATATAAGAAACGAATCGCCAGTCCAGGTTCGATGCAGGATACAAGAAGCTTGGGGCTGGTGCACTGGGATGACCCAGAGGGATGGTATGGGGAGGGAGGTGGGAGGGGGTTCAGGACCTGTGGTGGATGCATGTTGATGTATGGCAAAACCAATATAATATTGTAAAGTAAAAAAAAATTTTTTTTTTAATTTTTTAATAAAAATTACAAATGGAAAAAAAAAGACTAACAATACTGTATGTATTAGCTTACAATCAACAAATAGAACAGAATAGCGAGAATAAAACTAGATCCCAGTCATCTGCTTTTACACAAAGGTAAATGGGAAACGGGATTTTTAACAACAAATGGCAAAAAAAAGTAACAAATGATAAAGTTAAATTTTAACTCTTGTTTCACACCACACACAAAAATTAGTTTGCAGTAGTTTGTGTATACAAATAAGCACAAAAACTACAACCATGAAGCTTTTGGAAAAGAAAAGGAAATAAATTGAAAATTATGAGACAAGCAACAGTGTAGAAGAAAATATTTGCCAAACATATCTCTAACACAAGGTTTGTATCCAGAATTTGTAAAGAATTCCTATATCAAATAATAAAAGATCAATCAGGTTTCCAGTTCCACACCGGTTTCCAGTTCCACACTTTGAAGCTGTCATTCCATCTTAGCAATAACAACAACAAAATGCTGAACAGACTGGAAAACTGACTATTCTTTTTGAATCCATAAGATGGAGAGAGTTCAGGGCAAACCACTGCCCTTAAGACTGAGGAATCACACAGACAAGCAGAGAGAGCTGCAGCTTCACTGATCAGAGACTCAGGAGTGGAAAGTGCCAGAGCAGGAAAACCTGAACTGTAACGGGTGAATTACCCAAGGCTAAGTTCAGACAAGTCCAAGTTTGAGCATTAAAAACTCCAGGGGGACCCAGTCATAGGGAGGGTCTACAATATTGTGAGAGTTGGCTCAAGGAACTCGATCAGATTCCCACAGAAAAATCCCCACAAACTTCTGGCAAGGGGGAGGGGGAAGGAATCATTTTGAAATATGGAAGACCTCCCTGTGGTTAACAAGGCTTGCCCTTGTTAGGGAAAACTAGTTAACTTAACCTTAACTTGCTGGGGTATGATCAGAGCCTAACTAAGCAGGGAAAGGGAAACCCCCAACTTGAGCAGGGTCTAGCCATCCTGTCCCATGTGAGGGAGAAAGAGAACTAAAACTGAAACCTAATCATGGGACTACAAAACACTGTTCCTCACCCAACACCTCACAACACTAAAGACCTGTTTAAACCACATCATAAAGTTCTATTCAAGCAGTTCCTTTTATCAGGAACATCATATTCAGCTATTTAAAACAAGCAAACTAACAATACAATGCATATCAAAAGGAAAAAGAAACAATTTGAAGGGACAGAGCAAGGATCATAGTCAGACTTGGCAGGAATGTTGAAATGATAAGATCAGACATTTTAAACAACTATGATCAGTAGGCTAAGCAATCTAATGGATAAGTAGACAGCATGCAAGAACAGAAGGCAATGTAAGTACAGTGAGGAAAATCCAAGAGAGACTCAAAAAGAGATGCTAGAGATAAAAAACACTGTCACAGAAATGAAGAATGCCTTTGACAGGCTTATAAGTAGACTGGTTGTGGCTGAGGAAAGAATCCATGAAGACCAAAAAATGAAGAGAACAAAGACTGGGGGAAGAAAAACAGAATAGGTTATCCAAGGATTGTGGCACAACTACAAAAGATATAACCTAAAGTCATGAGACTACCTAAAGGAAAAGACAGAGAGAAAGATACAGAAGAAATCTTTAAAACAGTAATAAAAATTTCCCAGAGATCAACAAATGGTGTGGAACACTGAACATCTACATAGGAAAAAAAAAAACTGATATAGACACAGACCTTACATCTTTCACAAAAGTTAATACGGATCAGAGACCTAAATGTAAAACACAAAACTATAAAGTTCCTAGAAGATAACGCAGGTGAAAATCTACATGACCTTGGATACGGCAATGCCTTTTTAGCAACACCACCAAAAGCAGACTCCTAGAAAAAGGAATCATTGATAAGCTAGACTGCATTAAAATAAAACATTTCTGTTCTGCCAAAGATAATGTCAAGAGGAAGAAAAGACACGCCATCAACTGGGAGATATCTGCAAAAGACACATCTGATAAAGGACTACTATTTGAAATATACAAAGAAATTTAAAAACTCTGCTATAGGAAAATAAACAACTTGAATTAAAAGGGAACCAAATCCCTTAACAGACACCTCATCAAAGAAGGTACACAGATAGCAAACAAGAATATGAAAAGATATTCCACAAATATCATCATGGGAAATGAATATTAAAACAATGGGATACCACTATACAACTACTGTAATGAGCAAAATTCAGAACACTAACACCACCAGATGCTGGCAAGGATGTGGAGCGTAAGGAACTCACTCGTTGCTGATGGAAGGCACCACTTTGGAAGACAGCATGGAGGTTTCTTACAAAACTAAACATACTATTACCATGTGATCCACGAATTTCTCTCCTTTGGACCTAGCCAAAGAAGTTTAAAATTCGTGCCCACACAAAAATGTGCTCATGAATGTTTCTAGCAGCTTTACATGTAATTATCAAAACTAGGAAGCAACCAAGATGTCCTTCGATTAGTGAATGGATAAATAAACTGGTACGCTGAGACAAAAGAATATTATCCAACACTAAAAAGAAACGAGCTATCAAGCCATGAAAAGACACAGAGGGAACTTAAATGTATACTACTAAGTAAAATAATCCATCTGACAAGGCTAACAACTGTTTGATTCCTACTGCATGTCATTTTGAAAAAGGCAAAAACGTGGAGACACAAAAAGAACAGTGATTGCCAGGGATGGAGGGGAGAAGAGTTGAACAGGCAGAGCACCGAGGATTTTTAGGGTAGTAAAAATACTAAGTGTGATATTATAATGGTGGACATTTATCTAAAGACACTGAATAAACAATACATAGTTTAGAGTGAACCCTAAACTATGGACTTTGAATAATCCATATGCTGTGTCAATGTAGATTTATCCTTAGTTAAAACAAAAAAAAACTGCCACTCCAGCTGGTGGTGTTGATACTGGGGGAGGCTATATACTTCTGGGGGCAAGGAGAATATGGAAAATCTCTGTACCTTCCTCTTAATTTTGTTGTAAACCTAAAATTACTCTAAAAATAAAAGTTTTTTAACTTTATAAAAGGACAATCAACCTTATATGAAATATCTTACCAGTTATTCAGAAAAGGATTACAAATAGCCAATATTTACAGGAAAAAGTGTTCAATACTGTTAGCCATAAGGGAAAAGGTGACAAAATATATAAGACAGAAAAAAAATTAATGACAGACTTTATATTTTGGGTCTCCAAAATTACTGCAGATGGTGACTGCAGCCATGAAATTAAAAGACACTTGCTCCTTGGAAGAAAAGTTATGACCAACATAGACAGCATATTAAAAAGCAGAGATGTTACTTTGCCAACAAAGGTCCGTCTAGTCAAGGCTATGGTTTTCCAGTGGTCATGTATGGATGTGAGAGTTGAACTATAAAGAAATATGAGCACCAAAGAATTGATGCTTTTGAACTGTGGTGTTGGAGAAGACTCTTGAGAGTCCCTTGGACTGCAAGGAGATCCAACCAGTCCATCCTAAAGGAGATCAGTCCTGGGTGTTCATTGGAAGGACTGATGCGGAAGCTGAAACTCCAATACTTTGACCACCTGATGCAAAGAACTGACTCGTTGGAAAAGACCCTGATGCTGGGAAAGATTAAAGGCAGGAGGAGAAGGGGACGATAGAGGATCAGATGGTTGGATAGCATCAACTCAATGGACATGAGTTTGAGTAAGCTCCAGGAATTGGTGATGGACAGGGAATCCTGGCATGCTGCAGTCCATGGGGTCGCAAAGAGTTGGACATGACTGAATGACTGAACTGAACTGAACATGTGCAAGGATTTATAACAACAAGAACTCTCATATATTGTTAGTGAGAATGTAAAATGACAGCATCACTTTGAAAAAAGTTTTATTATAAAACTAACAAACACCAAGATTCTGTAATTCCAATTCTAGTTATTTCACTAAAAGAAGCAAAAACATATACCCACAAAAACCTACGTAATATATTCATAATTGCCAAAATTTTTCAATCAGTGCTTCACAGCAAATATTGTTTTATAGACCCATATCTTTAAGTTATGGTTAACAGAAGAAAATAATAAAGTACTTATATCTAGACTAAGTACTATTTTCTTTATGTTATTAGATAATACATCACAAGTACCTAAAATATAAAAATATGAAATCCCAATAATTGATGTTATTATTCATTTGTAAAAAGAAATAAATACGTATTTTCTACTATTTTCCCTTAATTTCATTAAAACACAATGGAAGAATTTCAGATATTTTTTAAATCATAAATTATACTTTAGAATGTAAAGTGATTTTAAAGACCACCTAATCTAACCCCTTAATTTGCAAAAACAGAAAACTGATGTTCAAAAAAGTTAAGTGCCTTAGTCATATCATCATGGGGGGAAAAAAAAAGATAACAGAATAAAGCATATAACAAGGTGTAGAAATCTACAGTAGGAGAAAACCTGAGTTTGACATGTAGAAGGCAGAATATAATAGGTCTTCAAATAGAACCATTTCAGTGAGCTAGAGAGGTACACAGAACAAGCACATCAGGAGCCCGGCCTGCCAGGCCAGAAAGTTTGGAATTTGGTATTAGGGAAGTGTACGTCTCAAAGTCTAAAAGAGGTGTGATGCCAGTCAGAATGGCTGCGATCCAAAAGTCTACAAATAATAAATGCTGGAGAGGGTGTGGAGAAAAGGGAACCCTCTTACACTGTTGGTGGGAATGCAAACTAGTACAGCCACTATGGAGAACAGTGTGGAGATTCCTTAAAAAACTGGAACTAGAACTGCCTTATGATCCAGCAACCCCACTGCTGGGCATACACACTGAGGAAACCAGAAGGGAAAGAGACACGTGTACCCCAATGTTCATCGCAGCACTGTTTATAATAGCCAGGACATGGAAGCAACCTAGATGTCCATCAGCAGATGAATGGATAAGAAAGCTGTGGTACATATACACAATGGAGTATTACTCAGCCATTAGAAAGAATAAATTTCAATCAGTTCTAATGAGGTGGATGAAACTGGAGCCTATTATACAGAGTGAAGTAAGCCAGAAGGAAAAACATAAATACAGTATTCTAACGCATATATATGGAATTTAGAAAGATGGTAACAATAACCCTGTGTACGAGACAGCAAAAGAGACACTGATGTATAGAACAGTCTTATGGACTCTGTGGGACAGGGAGAGGGTGGGAAGATTTGGGAGAATGACATTGTAACATGTAAAATATCATGTAAGAAACGAGTTGCCAGTCCAGGTTCGATGCACGATACTGGATGCTTGGGGATAGTGCACTGGGACGACCCAGAGGGATGGTATGGGGAGGGAGGAGGGAGGAGGGTTCAGGATGGGGAACACATGTATACCTGTAGTGGATTCATTTTGATATTTGGCAAAACTAATACAATTATGTAAAGTTTAAAAATAAAATAAAATTTAAAAAAATAAAAATAAAAAAATAAATAAAAGAGGTGTGATGAAAACATCCATGGTCAGGGATACAATGCTTGATCCATCGATTCAGAGTAGGTACCGACCCTGCTTGAGCATGAGTGATGACTGCTGAATTGCCAACAACGGTGGATAAAATGACACTCACCCATAGCACTGGGAAGTTAAAATGAGATTATGATGTTTATTTGCACACCTGGTTTGTGCTGTAATCAGTTTCTATTTATCTTCTCTTCAACGACTTCTTTGGCAAGTTCTATGCATTATGAATAAAGCAATCAGAACATAAATTAAGTCACTTGGGCTCATCACAGCTTATGAACACATCAGTGGGCACAGTGTACTATTTTGACAGTGATCTCATAAGAAAAACTAAACTAACCAAACTTTTTTTTAAGGGCTGACTAGAAAAGACCATGCTATAACCTTCCAACTCAGTTGCAAGGGAAAGTACTGAGTGGAATTTTATGTGAAGACAGACTATTAAGAGTTTCAATATCATGAAACTAGAGGTAAGTTGCAAATTATGGATGATAATTACTAAACCCACAAGCCCCTCTATCAATTTTCTAGCTCGCTTCTTGCTTTTGATGTTCAATATCATTATGCTAATTTAACCTCTAAAAATTTTCTACTGTTTTTGTTATAAATTTCAATTATAGTCGTTTTCATTTTCTTCAACTTAACCCAATTTAATTTTTGCATATATGAAATCATTCACAATCCAAAGTCAAAAACCATTGTTTAAAGACTTACTCAGAAAAGCCTTAATTGTATTCCAAACTCATCTATTTTGTTTCTACCTACCACTGTCATTAGTTCCTTGTTTATCATACGAGGTATGTGTCTAGTGTCTGTATGTATCCTTTTTTTCCATTATATACAAATTCATTTTGATGAAGCAAAGTTCCAAAGAAAATGGCAAGTTAATAGAGTGGTAAGAGAGCCAATTTGAGAATTAATTACAGCAATGAAAAAGTATTTAGATAGTGTAGGGCTGCATAAGTTGAAAACATTCACTATGTCTTGGTAGAAATAAGGACGACTCTCCTACTATACATAACTTCCCTTAAACACATTTTAAAAAGCTGGATGTATTCTTCTTTCTTTTTATATAATATATATAGCATTCTGTACTCTCTGCTTTGATCACTTACAAATATATTTCAGCATTCAAACTGCTATTACAGAAACCTGTTTCATTCGCTGGGAGATAGAGAGAGAGAGAGAGAATGTCTACACTTGATAATATTCCATTTGGCTATGTATCCTATATTGATGGACATTAATTTTATTCCCTCATCTTTTGTTTTTTACAAATAATGCCACACAAAAGAATGTTGTGCATGTTTTTTTTTTCCTATTTGGGGAGGTGAATCTTCCAGCTATATTTATAGAAATGAGAATGCTAAGGCAGGGAGTAAACAGAGGGATGATTTTCTTAGCTAATTCCCCTGCACAAGGGTTTTATCAATTTGATTCCCACCTACAATGTATCAGAGTGCCTGATTTTCCACATCCTGCTTAAGAGTGAGTTTTCAGAGTTTGTAATATTTGCCAATCTGATATGTGAGAAATAATATTCAGTTCTAAAAGTCTTCTAACTATAGAAAATTAACAGGCATTACAAAAGGAATAATAATATGTTCTGAATTTTATAGTTTTGGAAATGCTCTATTGTTTAGAAATAGCTCTTTAGTGCCCTCAATTTGCAGACCAACTTTTAAAATACCAATAACAGGCACTGCAGCATTGCTTCATTTGCCAGCCAGGGAAAGAGCTTAAAGAGTTCTCTGTGCTCTCCAAAGAGAAAATTTATAAAGTAAACCATATATGTCATGGGGAATTGAAGATCACTAATAAGCTGTTTCTGCCCTAACTCTGCACACGATATGGTTGCATATGAAGCAAAATAGTCATGCTGTTCCAACTTAAGCATATAAATGCTTCTTTCATTTTTAGAAACAAGATAACTGATTCTCTTCTAAATTAATTATCAATCTCTTAAGATTTAACATTGAGTATACCATCCATTGCAATTAACCAAGAAGTAAAACAATAATGGCTTTTTTCTTGTCATGGAACAATGGGATTTCATCTAGATTTTCTGATTAATTTGGTGCTTTACTTTGTTATTATAGCTCAATTTATGTAGCTTTTCTGTCCATTCCTTGAAGGCACTTTTATCATCCATGAAAACCCAAAATCAAGAGAAAAATATTTCAATATTCATTTTCCCCCACAGGGATACTTGTACTGCTCCACTGCAAGTAACTATTTAGAACAGGCACTTTCGATGCTATGAAATGCCAGAAAGCAAGTGCTGTTTTTTTCTTACCACTATTTTTTACTTCTCAGGAAATAAATGAAAATTAACTCAAATTACTTATTACTGTCACTAATATTGATTATCCAATTATCTAAACAACAAAACAAAGGCAATTCTGTTCTATTATGCTAGAAAATAAATTATCATTAATAATATTCTTGAGAATAAGGGACTATTATAGTCTAGATCATTTTTAAAGACATAGTACTTCGGTGTCAAATTATTTTATTTCTTAGTTTTGCAGCTTCATTCTCATTTTTATACTTTTTTTTTCCTAAAGAGAACCAGGACTAAACAAAAACATTACCTTCACATCCAGTCTTGGAGAAATCAAACTAATAGTAATATATGCTTCATACTAACAGTAATAACTGCATTTATTTGCCATAAATCCTCGCTAACTTCTATTAATAAATAAGGTACATTCCAGTGATGTTTTAGATCCTAGATAAACACAGTCTATAGAGATCATAATGTAAACTTGTGTGTTTTAGTCTAAAAGCAAAAGATATCCTGAGCAGGGGAAGAGGGGCTGGGTGTTAAAATAGACATGTTGTTGCTTTATAGGTTAACTGCTTGTAACAGGTAACGGGTATACGTTACCTACACACATTACCTAAAGTATGCAGGTGTAGGTTAATTATTTGTAATAGGTAAAAGTGGAGGGAAAAAAACCTGTGTGGGTGAGGTAAAATTGTTACTCCTAAAGATTATGTGTTATGTGTGTAATTTCCAAAGATCTGGAGAGAGTGGTGATGATAATAAAATATCCAGGTTTAGCTTGGCACAGTCTTGTCTCTTTAAACATCTCTGTTTTCCCAGCTGAGTGTTTCTATGCTGCACTCAGTTGAGCTCTCAGACACAAAGAGAAACTGAAGAAATCCTCCTTCCACCACTTAAATGCCTGAGGAAGCCGGGTCCCTTATGCATGAGGTTTTCTTCCGAAGTATCTGGTTCCCTAAATTAATCCACACTCATGATTCCAGTCCTCCACAGGGCTTCAAATATATACTATCTTCTAAAATTCAGGTAACCTCCTCCTCCCCAAAAAACCTCTCCACCTCCTTTTCAAGATCCTTCACATTTCAGTTTTACCTTATCTTTCAGCTCAGCTCCTCTCACACATTTCCATCGCATAATACAGAAGACACAGCAGGCAACTTTCCCTTCTTGGTATATGCCAGGCATTCTTGTGCCTTCTTGTTTTGATTTTAATTCCTTCTGTTTAAAATTCCCCCTTCCACTTCTCTGTCTCTCCCCTTGTATCTGGGCATAGCTGTGAGATTAGTTCCAGTCAATATAACTAGGAATTAGGAGCGTCCCTAGTAATTAGGAGGGTCCCTTCGATATGACCAGGCATTTAAGAAGTGGTTGTACCTTCCCTATATTTTCTAACCTGCTACTAAGTAAATTCAGAGATTTGGAGGTCCTGCTGCTGCTGCTGCTAAATCGCTCCAGTCGTGTCCGACTCTGTGCGACCCCATAGAGGGCAGCCCACCAGGCTCCCCCATCCCTGGGATTCTCCAGGCAAGAACACTGGAGTGGGTTGCCATTTCCTTCTCCAATGCATGAAAGTGAAAAGTGAAAGGGAAGCCGCTCAGTCGTGTCCGACTCTTAGTGACCCCATGGACTGCAGCCTACCAGGCTCCTCCATCCATGGGATTTGCCAGGCAAGAGTACTGGAGTACGTTGCCATTGGAGGTCCTAGGAAAGAGCAAACTACAAAAAGAACAAAACCCAGGTTCCCAAATCAATGTAGGTAGGGTAACTACTCAATTGTATGCACACCCTCACTGGTCTGTCATATGTGCAATAAAAAATCATCTATTAGTAAACCAGTCACATTTTATAGTTGATTCATTATAACCATTTCAAAACCCAAATATTATATAATATATTCTAAGTAATGGAGAAGGCAATGGCACCCCACTCCAGTACTCTTGCCTGGAAAATCCCATGGATGGAGGAGCCTGGCAGGCTGCAGTCTATGGGGTCAGGAGGTGGGTCATGGAGAAGACAATGGCAACCCACTCCAGTACTCTTGCCTGGAAAATCCCATGGATGGAGAAGCCTGGTAGGCTGCAGGCCATGGGGTTGCTAAGAGTCAGACATGATCGAGCGACTTCACTTTCACACATTGGAGAAGGAAATGGCAACCCATTCCAGTGTTCTTGCCCGGAGAATCCCAGGGACGGGGGAGCCTGATGGGCTGCCGTCTATGGGGTCGCACAGAGTCGGACACGACTGCAGCGACTTAGCAGCAGCAGCAGCAGCAATTCTAAGTAAAGAGGATCATTTACAATTTAAACTGGGCAATGTACATCTAATATTCAACTTCTATTAATTCAAGAACATTAAAAGTTATTAAATAGACTCTACTATGAGTAATATACTATACAAATCACCATAGAAACTTCCCAAACGAGTGTCCTTGCATTAGACAAGTTTAAAAAGATGATGACAAACTGAGAAGTTAGATTACTTTCTTATTCCATTTTTAAGGAAAATCTTGGTTATATAAAAAAGAAACTTTTCCCTCAATATAAAATATTTTTAATCTAATAGAGAAATCAATTAGATAACAAAAGAAAAAAGATAATTGAAACTCTATAACAAGATCTTAACTATGTTTTTTAGTGAGGAAAACAAAGTTTCTTAGCAACTGAAATAATTCTGTTAAGAGGAAAAAATAGGATCTAAAAATAAAAACTTCAATTTACAACAAACAGACACTCTCAGAGCCAGTGTTCCCTGGAGTAATAAGGTATCAATATAAAACTCACAAGACTACTTGTAATTTTAGTTATTTATGCCATTTTGGGCCAACAGTTTTCCACAGTCCTGGCTGGCTCTATACCATATTAGTATCTAAATATAATACAGTCAGAATAAAACTGCTTTAATTGAGCATACCAGAGACAATCACCAGATTGGCCCAGGAGTGTGTCCTCGTGTGCTGTTATAAGACAGCAGGATCCTTCCTGATTTTAATCCTATGAAACAAATCACTTATGTAATGGCAAGAACTTCTTGTTCTCACTTAGGAACTCTGTACCTTTACATAGAAATCCAGCTCCAGTTAATTAAAGCCCTCAAATCTGCCTAAGAATAGCACATCTGCAAATCAAGGGAAGAATCACATACTGCAATACAAAACAACAATAATTTAATTACAACTTAAAATTTTTCCACTACATTTTTTCACCTTAAGTCACAAACTTAACACACATTGTTTAATTTGAACACTTAAGGAAAACAGACACTGAGGGAAAACAATTTTATAATCCGTTAAAGTGGAACAGACATTTCATCCGTAGTGGTACTTCTCAGTGAATGTTCAGTCTTCCATTTGTTCTTGAATTAAGATTTATTCTTTATCAAAATGATATTCAAGACCAACTTGGCTCAAATCTGAGTCATTAAATGAAAATCTAAAATTGTTTGGAACAGTGATGTCTCTTAGTCTGAGAAAGTATTCTTGTTTTGGTTGTAGGTAAACCCTGTCATATTCAAATATATCATTTGTAATTCCCAGCTCAATTTCTCTGTATTCTCAATGCCAGAGGCAAAGAGATAATGACCTCTCATCAACACAAAAACTTACATTACTAAGTGACACACCATACTATATCCGTATAAAGTTTATCAGTGAAAAAAAATCCCATTTTTCTTTGCTGCTGCTAAGTCACTTCAGTCATGTCCGATTCTGTGCAACCCCATAGACGGCAGCCCACCAGTTAATGGGTTACTGTTATTATATATGTATGTTCTTTTACTGGTTTTGTTTTGAAAAGTACTTTTAACTATTGGCTTTAATTCTCTCTTGTATTTATATTCAAGTTGCTATTATTGACTCCATGTAAAGTTTAAAAATATATATAAACATATATAAAATATATACACATGTGTAGGTCATCTGCATTTTCTCTTTGGATAAATGTCTACTCAGATTTTCTGCCCATCCTTTAATCAGGTTAATTTTTCTTTTATGTTGGTTGTATGAGCTGTTTTGTATATGTAGGACATTAATCCTTTACCAGTTATATTATTTGTAAATATTTTCTCCCATTCAGTAGGTTGTCTTTTCATTTTGTTGATGGTCTTCCTTGCTGTGCAAAGTTTCTGAGTTTAATTAAGTTTCATTAGTTTATTTTTGCTTCTATCTACTTTAGGAGATAGATCAAAAAATATATTGCTGCTATTTATATTAAAGAGTGTTGTGCCTATGCTTTCTTTTAGGAGATTTATAGTAGCTGGACTCAAATTTAGTCTTTAACCCATATTGAGTTTATTTTTGTATATACTGTTAGAGAATTTCTAATTTCATTCTTTTACATGTAGCTGTCCAGTTTTTCCAGCATCACTTATCAAAGTGATAAGTGATTTTTCTATCATATATTTTTCTTTAGGCACAACTTTTTAAATTTGTGTACAATGTGAATGTATTATTACTACTGAATTTACACTTAAATATGGTTGACTGTAAATTCTATGTTACATGTACTTTACAACAATTAAAAAAAAATTTAAACACCTAGATAGCAGTCCAGCTCAGTGCTAAATCAGACCAGACTTTGTTTTGAAGTCTTCCCCTGTTTGCAATAATCTTTAGTGTGAACTTCTTGGTGCCGAAGGAGGTGGGACTTTTGGCTAAAGCCTCTCCCACAACTGACACATTCATAAGGCCTTTCCCCAGTGTGAACTCTCCACTGTTTAATGAGGCTGGAGTTGTACCTAAAGACTTCCCCACATTCTCTGCACTCATAAGGCTTTTCTCCAGTGTGGACTCTCTGATGAATAATGAGGGTGGAGCTGCCCATAAAGAATTTCCCACATTTGCTACATTCATGTTTTTTCTCTGGTGTGGACATTTTGGTGCCGAATGAGGTAGGAGTTTTGACTGAACAGTCTACCACATACACTGAACTCATAAGGCCTTTCTCCAGTGTGATTTCTCCGATGCCTAATGTAATTTGAGTTGTGTCTAAAGAAAATATATTGCATGATTTTCTTTAGGCAGAATTATCGTTTGCTTTTCCTATCATACATTTTTGCCTCCTTTCTTTTAGGTTAACTAATAAGAAGTACAGGAATTTATTTCTGGGCTCTCTATCCCTGTTTCATTGATCTAAGGGTCTTTTTTATGCCAGTACTATACTGTTTCGATTACTGCAGATTGCTGTATCTTTGTAGTATAGTCTGAAGTCAGGGAGCATGATTCCTCCAGCTCTGTTCTTTATCTCAAGATTGTTTCTTCTTTCTCAAGATTCTTTTGAATATTTGGGGCCTTTTCTATTTCCATACAAAATTTTAAATTATTTGTTCTAGTTCTTATAAAACTGCCCTTGATATTTTGATAGGGATTGCACTGAACATGCGAAGGCAATGGCACCCCACTCCAGTACTCTTGCCTGGAAAATCCCATGGATGGAGGAGCCTGATAGGCTGCAGTCCAGGCAGTCTCGAAGAGTCAGACACAACTGAGCGACTTCACTGTCACTTTTCACTTTCATACATTGGAGAAGGAAATGGCAACCTACTCCAGTGTTCTTGCCTGGAGAATCCCAGAGATGGGGGAGCCTCGTGGGCTGCCATCTATGGGGTCGCACAGAGTCGGACACGACTGAAGTGACTTAGCAGCAGCAGCAGCAATACTAAGGGAAATTCATTCAATTTTTCATCATCAAAAATTATGATAGCTGTAGGGTTTTTTATGTGTTCCTCATCAAGTCAAAGACATGTTTTCTTTATTCCTAGTTTTTTGAGAGGTTTATTTTCTTTTTTAATCAAGAAAGTGCTGTATTTTGTCAAGTGCTAATTTTGCATCAATGAATGTGGTCATGTGACTTTCTTTAGCCTATTGCTAAGGTAGATTTCACTAATTAATTTATTAATGATGATGCAGACTTGCATCTCTGAAAAAATTCTCTCTTGGATTTGGTACATAATTCTCTTTATATATTTCTAAATTGTATTTGTCAGTCTGTTATGAATTACTTCTGTATCTATACTGATGAGGGATATTGGCCTTCAGTTTATGGTGTTAATTTTTTTCTATTGTTGATATCACAGTAATACTCCCCTCAGAATTGAGTTTAGAAGAGCTCTTTATTTTTCTATTTTCTAGTACAGATTGTGTAAACTTGGTGTTAATTCTGTTTTAAATGTCTATAGACTTCTCTGTGAATCATTTGACAAAGAAATTTTTTGTGTGGGGGGGGGGGTGCAGGGAGGGAGATTTCAACTCATAATTTAAATTCCTTAAAAATTATAAATCTATTTAAATTATTTCATAGTAAGTGAGTTATGGGCACTTGCACTTTTTGAGAAATCATTCTATTTGATCTCAGTATTCTTTTATTGTCCTTTAAAAATCTGCAAGAGATCTAGTGATATGCCCTTTTTCATTCTCATATTAATAGTTTCTTTTTTACTTTGTAAGTTCTGCTAGAAGTTTGACAATTTTACTGTTGTCTTCAAATAATCAACTTTTGATTTATTGATTTTCTATAAGTATGTTGTTGCTTACATTTTCTGCTTGAGTGTATTTTGCCTTTGATGTTTTTAGTTTATTGAGTATGAGTCGTAGATTACTGATTTGAGACTTTTCCCTTCTCTAATATGTTCACTTACTGCTATCAATTTTCCCCTCAGCACTGCTTTAGCTGTGTCCCCAAAATTTTAGTATGTTTTATTTTTATTTTCATTTGGTTCAATATTTTTTCTTCCCTTATGACTTTCTTTATAATTTATAAATTATTCATAAATTTGTTGTTTAGATTTCAAATGTTTGACAATCTTCCTGTTATCTTTATAGTTTGATTCACTTGTAGTCAGAGAATATATTGTGCATGATTTCAATTTAAAAAAATGTGTTGGAGTTGTTTTTTTTTTTTTTTATGACCAAGGACATGGTCTACTTTGGTTTATCACATTGTGTGCACTTGAAAGAAAGTCAATTGTGTCATTGTGAAATAATGTGTTCTGAATGTGGATTATGTCCTGTTTGATGAAGGAGTTCTTCTATATCCCTGCTGATTTTCTGCCTAGATATTCTATCAACTAAGAGGAGTGTTGGTTTCTCCAATTACAACGCTTTTGAAAACATACTCTAAAATGGTTGCTTTGATTCATTTCATGAAGGTGAATGTTATACCTTAAACCATTACTCTTTTAGAATTTCATTTTTTTAATAAACAGAGCAATGCAATGTTTTAAGCAATCTATTTTCCTCTAAATAATTCGTTTTTTATCCTTATACCTATGAATTGTAGGTTACACTCTACTTCAGAGGAGGAAGAGTATAGCAAGACTACTTGTTGGCTTTTTCTTCAAAAAAACTTTTAAAACTCACTGTAAAGACATTTTACATGGGAGACAAGGTTTCTCAAATCTCTTTGAAAACGGAATACTAGAACAAGGAAGAACTCAAGAAACAAAAGTTAATTTATAAATAACAGATTAAGAAGAATGTATGGCAAAATGAAAGTCACTTTTCTACCCCAAAGGAAATGAAGATTCTCTGTACTGAGGATAGAGGGAAAAGTCATAAATCCATAGGGTTAGACAAAGCTTTGCATCCCTCGTATAGGTTGTATTGTGAGAATCATTGAACTCAGAATCTGGTAAAATATGCCAGACTGGCTAATGAAAGAAACCAAGGATCAGATAAGAAAAAGGTATATCTTATTCTATGCCAATATGAAGAGATGACACCTGAATCAAGCAGCCTTCACTTCTCCAAACACTGACATTTCTAATAAAACTCTCCAAAATGTAAATGGAATTCCAGGAAGAAACTGGAATTGACTGTGTTTACCCAGAAGTACATGAGATTAAACTTTTAGCCACCAAAATAGAATAGCAGTTAATATTATAAATCAAATTGATATAGAAAAACAAATCTACATTTTTCCCCCTAAACTAAAGTGCGTAAGCTGTGAAAGCGGACTCACTGCAACTATATGCATCAACATAGACTAAAAGCATCCTGAATCATGCCAGAGTCCATGTACCCCTCCCATCCCTGACTGAAGGATGTGGTAAGATTCAGAGTTCTAAGATCCATAAAAGAGTAAGAATTAGAAATAGGATGACAGAGGAATTTAAAAAAAGAAAAGGAAACTTATTTGGAAATTTAAAATGTTGAAATGTTAATGGTTTGAGATGTATCAAAATTTCCAAAAGGGTTAAAATTAAAATTCTTTCTCCTATCTTAAAATATGTTTTTTTCAGGGCTTTCAGGACAAAAAGTTCATATACTCCAGCCCAGTTCTCAGGACTCTAAAAATATCAATAACTCAATAGTCTATTTCTCTGTATGGCAAGTATATCTAAGTTATAACTCAAGTTCATATGTAAAAACTCCAATAGGAATAAGCAAAAATGTTTGGTAGAATGAAAATCAACAAAAATCAGATATAAATATTTTTGTTTAACTTCCAGTTCTATCTCTCACACAGGTAAAATGGGGAGAAAAATTCCATCATTAGAGTGCCATTTTGAAAGCAGAGCACATAGAACCTGCTTCATAGATGCTAGTTTTGTTATGTTTTTTCTTAATCCAATCAATTAGCACCTCTTTGTTAATAAGATTGGATATATGCCTTAAACTTTATTTTGTTAAAAACATCAATACTTGCTCTTCCTATGATAAAATGTTATAGTGCCAAATAAATGAGGTTTATATGTGACAGCCTTCTGGATATTCAAAATTATACTATACAAATAAAATACAACCTTTCTTAGTATATCATGGTTATTACACTCTCGGTTGAAGAGAAACCTAAATTTCTCACTAAACACTAAGTTCTTAATAAGGAAAATCAATTTCAAAAATAATGAGTTTTTATACTAAAATTGGCACAGAATACATGTGTCTTAGTCGCTCAGTCATGTCCACCTCTTTGCAATCCCATGGGGTGTAGCCCACCAGGCTCCTCCATTCATGTGATTTTTCCAGGCAGGAATATTGGAGTGGGTTGCCATTTCCCTCTCCAGGGGATCTTCCTGACCCAGGAATCGAACCTGGGTCACCTGCATTGCAGGCGGACTCTTTACTGTCTGAGCTGCCAGGGAAGCCCAGATATATACATGTCATATATGTAAATTAATACTTTAGAATTATAAAGCAGACAAATCACTTTTAACATACAGTTAGGCATTCTTTGAAAATTTCAGAGAGTCCAACTTTCTATTCTGAATATACTGTCAATTTTAAATTCTCTCTCTCTCCTTCTCCACTCCCATCCTTTTCCTCAACAATGCTCGATCAGATCTGCACAAACTTTGCCAGGTTGGGGGCTGCAAGAGATCCATAAATATTTACACTATTTAAAGTTTCAGTTTAGAGGTTAAAAAAAAATGATCGCTATGTGCTTGCACCACTAGGGTGGTTGAATAGATTGTAAATTAAACAGGTGTACCTCAAAGAGCAGCCAGTTACATCATTCCAGCATTTATTATAAGCATCTTCTTGTTTCTCATATTTGGGATCATGGTAAGTTGGAAACTTTTAGTTTTTAGGTCATAGAAATAAACATTTTTCAAACATAGAAACTAAATCAATTCTAAAGCACTGCTTTTTATTACTTGTACTTTATCTGCATAATCATATGTGCATACACACATTAAAGTATTAAGCTAAGTCTTTGATCCACAATTACCAATTTTGTGTTTCTTTGGCTTGACTATAGCATATCTACCATAAGCTTATTACCTTTTGGAAGTAAGTTGTATTCAACTCAGTATCACCATCATGAATTTTATTTGAAATTATGTATGGAATTAGAAAAACATCCACATTCACATTTGTAATACTTTGTGCAGTTCAAGTTAATAACTTTTATTTCTAAAACTCATAACCCCCTAGACATAAGATACACACTCCTATACATTCAAAGATAAGAGAGCAATTAGAATACAGTCTCAACATCCACTTTCACATTGGTAATACTTTGTGCAGTTCAAGTTAATAACTTTTATTTCTGAAACTCATAACCCCCTAGACATAAGATACACACTCCTATACAAAGATAAGAGAGCAATTAGAATACAGTCTCAAAAGCAAGACTTTGACTTTATTCCTTGCTCAGCATCTGTTACTATACTAAGGGACAATTTAATAATTATTTCTATATTACCATCATTTGGTGCTAGACCTGTCATGGTGACTCAAATGATTTTACATTTGATCAGAATGATGCATGTTTGAAAACCAGCAACAATTTTTTTAAGAAGTGGTA
This sequence comes from Bos javanicus, assembly GCF_032452875.1. Classification (NCBI taxonomy): domain Eukaryota; kingdom Metazoa; phylum Chordata; class Mammalia; order Artiodactyla; family Bovidae; genus Bos; species Bos javanicus. The sequence goes on from NC_083894.1 coordinate 18,560,918, forward strand.
ATAGAACTGCTGGGGGTACAGCTAACAGTCAAATACTCTATGCTATTTCATAAAGAAAGGCCAGATCCTAAATAGTAACACTTGCATGTAATTTGGGGGGGAGGACTCTGATTTTTCTTGTCTAGAGGGAATAAGAGAAAGACAAAATACAAAGTAAATAATGTGTTTTAAAATAATTACAGATAACTCACAATTATCCATGCAAATTTGTACTCATTGCCAGAAGCAAGGTGAAGACCCTAAATTAGCTGGGCTGCTGGGGTCTGGATGGTGCAGCCTCTATGCAGACAGCTGGGCCCTGTCACCCTCTTTCAGGATGCTCACACACTTGTTTCTTCAACAAATGAAAGGAGAAGCATCAGAGGAGAAGGGCTGCCTTCGCTCCTTCTTCATTATCTCTAAGCAGAAAGGTTTTCCCCATTGTCAGTTAGCCAAAGAGGATCTAGGTTTGGTTTTATTCATTCATTCCTAAAATATTTTTCAAGTAGTTACTATACACTGGAAGATATTCTAAGTTGTACAGCTATATCAGTAAAAAAAAAAAAAAAAAAGAAAATTCTGCCCATCTTGGGCTTACATTATCAATTTACTTATAAGTATTTACCTATGTTCATCCTGCTTATTTAACGACTATGTAGAGTACATCCTGTGAAATGCTGGGCTGGATGAAGCACAGCTGAAATCAAGATTGCCAGGAGAAATATCATCAACCTGAGATAGGCAGATGATACCACCATAGTGGCAGAAAGTGAAGAGGAACTAAAGAGCCTCTTGATGAGGTGAAAGAGGAGAGTGAAAAAGATGGCTCAAAACTCACCATTCCAAAAACCAAGATCATGGCATCTGGTCCCATCCCTTCACGACTTAATGACTGAACAACAACAAAATGCTCACTACCTCATTCTTCAGGCTATGCTTTTCCCAAACATCTAGTTTTTATTTTCAAGACTTCTCCAAGGCAGAAAAAAAACCACTTTATTAAATAAGTTCTTGAAGTATAGAAAATTAAGTATGATGGGCTTTTAAAAGGGAAGTCTCAGGTTCTTCTCGTCTTAGTGAGAGGCACAACGGATGCTCTGGTGATGAGAACCAATAAACCAATATTCTCATTCATAAACCCAAGTTTGAAGCACTGATCAAATGCACAAAATTCTTACCCTTCCTATCTAGAGGGGGCTAAAGGACAATGGAAAGCACTGGAAGGGTTAGAATGGTAAAAGAGGCTCAGTTCTCATCTTAACTGTTCAAACCACAAGCACACACATACATACAGCCATCACCATGTGAGGGGATGCATATGTTAGACAGCTTGACTGTGACACTTATTTCACCATGTATATGCATATCAGAACATCCTCTACCTTGAATATACACAATTTTTATTTAAGTACACCTAATAAAGCTATTAAAAAATACAAAAACTATTTTAAAGCGAGTCCCAGTTAAGTGTTGAGCAAGCACAAGAGAAAATGGCTCAGGGAAGCAGGAGAGCAATAAGGCCAGAAGCACTTTGGCATGGCCCTCACATAAACGCGCCAACTTTTATTTCACCTTTTCAAATATAGAGTAACTAGAGCAAGGTAGTAGGGGGAAAATGAGCAGCTATTTCCTGGCCTTTTAGAAAATGACTCTACTCAAGTCATCCTTGCCCTTTGCTGAAAAGAACCCTAAGCAGGCTTTTGCCTGGGGGAAAAGTCATGTACTTTTCCATGTGGAGAAAGAGCACTCTTTGATTCTTCAACTGCTACTTTCCTGTATAAAGTGAGGAAATTAGTTACTTGGAATGTTCTTTCTATCCCAAGTCTGCTCTGTATGACCCCTTAGCTCACTAAGAGGCATTCAGATAAATATCACCAAAACTCCCCCTTCCCCACATGCTGCTAGTTATATATAAACTATTTAAAAATAAAATTGAGCCCACTTTTTAAAAATAAAAATTGAAATGATGGTGTCTTCAGTGCTTAACTTTAACTTATAAAAATTAAGTAAACTTAACAAATCTAGAAATTGTACATACTTCAGTTCAGTTGCTCAGTTGTGTCCGACTCTTTGTGACCCCATGAATCACAGCATGCCAAGCCTCCCTGTCCATCACCAACTCCCAGAGTTCACCCAAACTCATGTCCATTGAGTTGGTGATGCCATCCAATCATCTCATCCTCTGTTGTCCGCTTCTCCCGCTGCCCCCAATCCCTCCCAGCATCAGGGTCTTTTCCAATGAGTCAACTCTTCGCATGAGGTGGCCAAAGTACTGGAGCTTCAGCTTCAGCATCAGTCCTGCCAATGAACACCCAGGACTGATCTTTAGGATGGACTGGTTGGATCTCCTTGCAGTCCAAGGGACTCTCAAGAGTCTTCTCCAAAACCACAGTTCAAAAGCATCAATTCTTCAGTGCTCAGCTTTCCTTCACAGTCCAACTCTCACATCCATACATGACTACTGGAAAAACCATAGTCTTGACTAGACGGACCTTTGTTGGCAAAGTAATGTCTCTGCTTTTTAATATGCTGTCTAGGTTGGTCATAACTTTCTTTCCAAGGAGTAAGCATCTTTTAATTTCATGGCTGAAATCACCATCTGCAGTGATTTTGGGGCCCCAAAAAATTAAGTCTGACACTGTTTCCACTGTTTCCCCATCTATTTCCCATGAAGTGATGGGACCAGATGCCATGATCTTCATTTTCTGAATGTTGAGCTTTAAGCCAACTTTTTCACTCTCCTCTTTCACTTTCATCAAGAGGCTTTTGAGTTCCTCTTCACTTTCTGCCATAAGGGTGGTATCATCTGCATATCTGAGGTTATTGATACTTCTCCCAGCAATCTTGATTCCAGCTTGTGCTACCTCCAGCTCAGCATTTCTCATGATGTACTCTGCATATAAGTTAAATACACAGGGTGACAACATACAGCCTTCACATACTCCTTTCCCTATTTGGAACCAGTCTGTTGTTCCATGTCCAGTTCTGTTGCTTCCTGACCTGCATATAGGTTTCTCAAGAAGCAGGTCAGTTGGTATTCCCACCTCTTTCAGAATTTTCCACAGTTTATTGTGATCCACACAAATATTTTAAAAATAAAATTACATAGCTAAAAGAGTTGTATAAGTATATATTTGATTCATATGAGATTTTCCTTATCAATAAGGCCAAATGATATCCCAGTAAGGGAGAGGCGGCTTTCAAAACTTTTCTGAATAATATTCAAATAGTTTTGATGTAATACAATTTTTTGGAATAAATATTATACAATTCTGTGATAATAATAAGATTGATTATAAACATTTATAATACTGATATAATGGTATAATGGCAAATGACCTTCATGATCTATGTTTTATTATGGGGACTTTTATTTGTTTGCTCAATAAATATTTTTTATCCAGTTACTATGACCTTATCATGATGCCACTCAAAGAGAATGCAGAGATGACCAAGAAATACTCTTTGCTCTCAAAAAGTGTAGTCAAGGAAAAACACAACATATATGCAATTAAATATTTAATCCTAATATTAAAATGAGCTGATACTGTATCTACTGTGTTCCCACAATGAAAAATTAGAAAATTTGAACACACAGGTATCCAGTCAAATTCCAACAGTCTCTACTGCCTCTCAATTTTTTTTGTTATAGTAGTGCCAACATCTGCTGGATCATCGAAAAAGCAAGAGAGTTCCAGAAAAACATGGATTTCTGCTTTATTGACTATGCCAAAGCCTTTGACTGTGTGGATCACAATAAACTGTGATAGATGGGGAAACAGTGGCTGACTTTATTTTGGGGGGTTCCAAAATCACTGCAGATGGTGATTTCAGCCATGAAATTAAAAGATGCTTGCTCCTTGGAAGGAAAGTTATGACCAACCTAGACAGCATATTAAAAAGCAGAGGCATTACTTTGTCAACAAAGGTCCATCTAGTCAAGGCTGTGGTTTTTCCAGTGGTCATATATGAATGTGAGAGTTGGACTATAAAGAAAGCTGAGTGTCAAAGAATTGATGCTTTTGAACTGTGGTGTTGCAGAAGACTCTTGAAAGTCCCTTGGACTGCAGGGAGATCCAACCAGCCCATCCTAAAGGAAATCAGTCCTGGGTGTTCATTTGAAGGACTGATGTTGAAGCTGAAACTCCAATATTGGCCACCTGATGTGAACAGCTGACTCATTTGAAAAGACCCTGATGCTGGGAAAGATTGAGGGCAGGAGGAGAAGGGGATGACAGAGGATGAGATGGTTGGATGGCATCACCGACTCAATGGACATGAGTTTGGGTAAACTCTGGGAGTAGGTGTTAGACAGGGAGGCCTGGTGTGCTGCGGTTCATGGGGTTGCAAAGAGTGCGATGCTACTGAGCAACTGAACTGAACTGTTCCTTTTCCTTCTAGATTCTATTATAACTTGATATACGCTAGTAATAATTATGCTTATATTGGTGGAAATATGAATTTTTTTAATTAATACCATTTCTTTAATATAGCTTTAGGTCTAGCAAAAAATTACACAAAAATTATAAAGTTCTAATATACTTCATTTCTCCCACTCCTCCACCCCCAGTTTCCTCTATTCCTAACATCTTTTATTAGTGTGGTATACTTGTTATAATTGATAAATAAATAGTGATACATTAGTATTAACTAAGATCTATAATTTACATCAATTCATTCTTTGTATTGTACAGTTTTATGGGTTTTGACCAATGTAAACTGTTATGTATCCACCATTACATTATCATACAGAAGAATTTCACTGTCCTAAAAATCCCATGTTCTACCTCTTCATCCCTTGTTTTCTTTTTTCTGAACTCATAGCAACAACTGATCTATTTACTGTCTCTAGTTTTGCCTTTTCCAGAATTTCATATCGTGTGTAGCCTTACACCACTGGCTTCTTTCACTTGACATAATGCAATAAGTTTCTTCCATATCTGTTTGTGCCTTGATAGCTTGTTTCCCCTTATCATTGAATAGTATTCCACTATATGGCCATACTGCAGTTCGCTTACCCATTCACCTATTGAAAGACATTTTAGTTGCTTCCCATTTTTGCCAGTTATAAATAAATCTGCTATAAATATTCATGTGCGGGATTTTGTGTGAACATAAGTTGTTAACTCCTTTGGGTACTTACCTTTGGGTAAGTACTAAATAGCACACAATACCTAACAAAATGTCAACAAATACTGGGTAATGTGGTGATTATTACCATGGTAAACAAGGAGATAAGCAGTGCTATGTAACAGGGCACTCAGACAAAGCCTCAGATAAGGTAACACTGGAGAGACACATAGGAAGGGAGGAAGTCAATGGACATCTATGGGAAGAGCACTTCCAGGAGAGAATAGTAACTACAGGAGCCCTAAGGACAACAGTGCTTGTTATTTAAGAATGGAAGAGGTCAGAGTCAATGAGTGAGTAAAATAAAGTGAAGTTGCTCAGTCGTGTCCAACTCTTTGCGACCCCATGAACTGTAGCCCCCCAGGCTCCTCCATCCATGGGATTTTCCAGGCAAGAGTACTGGAGTGGGGTGCCATTGCCTTCTCCAGAGGATCTTTCTGGCCCAGGGATCGAACCCCGGTCTCCCACACGGTCAGCAGACGCTTTACCTTCTGAGCCACCAGGGAAGTCTAATGAGTGAGTGGTAAGAATGAAATCTGATAGGTGGTGGTGGCCAATGAAGGTCTAGGTAGGACATTGGGAGATTTGGGACTTACTCTGAGATAGTAATATTGATGAACCTTTAGAAACAGGAAAAATTTTAAAAGTACTGCAATTATTCATATAAAAAAAGAATAGTGATTTAGATCATCTTTGTAAGGGTGGAATGCATGAAAAAGGAACAAGTTTTGGTTATGTTTTGAAGGTGTAAGCAATTTGTGATCAATTGCCTAGAGTGAGACTGAAGAGCAGTCAAAGTCACCAATGATTTTATTGTTGTTGCTGTTTGTGGTGAGAAAAATCACATGAGACATTTCCCCCTTTGACTTTGCCATTGATGACACAAATTTAAACCATCAAAAAGAAAAAAAGCTAGTGCCTACCCTCCTTCCACACAGATTATCAGAGAGCATCAATTTGAATCTTTCACCACCTGATTCCCTTGCCTTCATTTCTGTATGCTCTTTGGTAAAAGCAGAAGCCATTTGAATCATGAACTAGCCTCTTTTATTCTTCTGTACTGTTGGTCATTTAAGAAGTTTACAGACATAGAGTTGACTCAGCTAGCATGGTTCTTATTTACCATGGAAGCAAACTGTGTCCTGGACAAGTTAAACCACTTCTACAGGGTAGCACCTCTAAAAGCCACACTGAGCCTCTTATTAGTCCTAAAAGTAGCACGCAGGGCCCTTCCCCAGGACCATTTGGGGATATTCTTTCCCCAGATAATCTACTTGGCTTATTATTTCCTTTATACTCAGTATCATCCTATAAATTAGCCTAAGTCTCCACCATTCAATCTACATCTCTGCCTGCTTTATTTTTCTCCATTTACCTAACATAATCTAACATATCCTGTTTTACTTTGTTTCATGTTTGTTATCCGTCTTTCCCACTAGAAAGTGAACTCCATGAGGACGGTCTTTGTTTTGGTCTTGGTATGTCCCAGCACCTAGAATAACCTGACTCACAACAGGTGCCAACTCAGCAGAATGTCTAAGAGAAAGGTAAAACATAATGCTAAATGCTGATAACAACAAAAAGATACTTTAGACAAAACTCATTTTCTTAAATACCAGAGTCCATTTACAAATGTGGAGGATCTATGACAGGCTACATTTGGGAGACATAAATCTTTCTTTTCACTCCTTTACAGACTTTAAAATACTCATGGTATTTCAAAAGGCACATTTCATAGTGGAAACCAATTGGGAAAAATACACTATAAAAATTTTCTAGAGTTTATGTCTGTAGTAAAATAAATTTTAGAGCACAATCATAACTCTTGTCTCCTGACAACTGCCGTCTATATACAAATCTGCTCTAGAAATGGGCCAAAGGATACATTGTAGTCAATGTGAAACTTGATTCAAAATGTTTCATTAAAATGTACTCTGAAATATATTTTATTCTGACTTTTACAGTATATTTTTAAATCTTATATCAGATAGGTGGAAACTACTTGTTAAATCATCTATTATTTTAATATATAATTAAATAAAAGCTTTAAAAATACAGAAATGATGCATGACATGTGTTCTTTATAATGGTGTCAAATGAAAGCTTGTATGCCTTGGTTGACATATATTCAAAGGCTAATATAAACAGTTTTCCAACCCAAGAAATAAAATATTAGCTCTTAAATCATGATTTTAGGGACCCAAACCATATGTTGCTGGAAGCAAAAGTTTTTGTACATGCACTTCCAAATTAGAAATGCCACTGACGTAGATTTTGTGACTATGAAATGGATCTATACTGAAATATATGGGTTACGAATGAGAAGAATTACTTTTTAATTGTACTTCTGTGAAATGGAAAACATTTACCCAAAAATTCATTATAATGCTTTGAAGGACTTTGAAAAATAGGCAACCTTGGAAGCGTTCAGTTCAGTCACTCAGTCGTGTCCGACTCTTTGCGACCCCAAGAATCACACCATGCCAGGCCTCCCTGTCCATCACCAACTCCCGGAGTTTGCTCAGACTCACGTCCAATGAGTCGGTGATGCCATCCAGCCATCTCATCCTCTGTCATCCCCTTCTCCTCTTGCCCCCAATCCCTCCCAGCACCAGAGTCTTTTCCAATGAGTCAGCTCTTCACATGAGGTGGCCAAAGTACTGGAGTTTCAGCTTTTGCATCATTCCCTCCAAAGAAATCCCAGGGCTGATCTCCTTCGGAAAGGACTGGTTGGATCTCCTTGCATCCAAGGGACTTTCAAGAGTCTTCTCCAACACCACAGTTCAAAAGCATCAATTCTTCGGTGCTCAGCTTTCTTTATAGTCCAACTCTCACATCCATACATGACCACTGGAAAAACCATAGCCTTGAATAGACGGACCTTTGTTGGCAAAGTAATGTCTCTGCTTTTCAATATGCTATCTAGGTTGGTCACAACTTTTCTTCCAAGGAGTAAGCGTCTCTTAATTTCATGGCTGCAGTCACCATCTGCAGTGATTTTGGAGCCCAAAAAAATGAAGTCTGACACTGTTTTCACTGTTTCCCCATCTATTTCCCATGAAGTGATGGGCCCGGATGCCATGATCTTCGTTTTCTGAATGTTGCGTTTTAAGCCAACTTTTTCACTCTCCTCTTTCACTTTCATCAAGAGGCTTTTGAGTTCCTCTTCACTTTCTGCCATAAGGGTGGTGTCATCTGCATATCTGAGGTTATTGATATTTCTCCCGGCAATCTTGATTCCAGCTTGTGCTTCTTCCAGCCCAGCATTTCTCATGATGTACTGTGCATAGCAGTTAAATAAGCAGGGTGACAATATACAGCCTTGACGTACTCCTTTTCCTATTTGGAACCAGTCTGTTGTTCCATGTCCAGTTCCAACTGTTGCTTCCTGACCTGCATACAGATTTCTCAAGAGGCAGGTCAGGTGGTCTGGTATTCCCATCTCTTGCAGAATTTTCCACAGTTTATTGTGACCCACACAGTCAAAGGCTTTGGCATAGTCAATAAAGCAGAAATAGATGTTTTTCTGGAACTCTCTTGCTTTTTCGATGATCCAGCAGATGTTGGCAATTTGGTCTCTGGTTCCTCTGCCTTTTCTAAAACCAGCTTGAACATCTGGAAGTTCACGGTTCACATATTGCTGAAGCCTGGTTTGGAGAATTTTGAGCATTACCTTACTAGCGTGTGAGATGAATGCAATTGTGTGGTAGTTTGAGCATTCTTTGGCATTGCCTTTCTTTGGGATTGGAAGGGTTACTCCCCCACAAAAGCAGCAGATGGAGGAAGGCCTGAACACACCCTCCTATTGGGTTGTGTATTGGGAGGCAGGCACCATGTAAGGAGCAGAAGTTGTTAGTGGGGAGGAAGGGAAGTGCAAACAGGCCCCAGACCAAAGGCAGAAGCAGGAAAAATTTTTTAAGTTGCCTCAAAGGCCATGTATAGTAGATCTGACTCTTTCCCAGAAAATTCTAATTCTTCAGGAAAAAAAAATAACAAAATTATTGTTATACCTGATAAAAGAGCCACTGATGGAGCAGAATCTTGCATCCATGTCGGCCTTGATGGAAACAGATGGTCTATATGGTTGCAAAACCAAATAGAAGGGGAAAACCTGGTAAGGTTAGGTCTGAAATCAAGGTTTGGATTGTGAATTGTGTAAATCGAAATATTTAAGGGGCAGAGAGTCTTTTAAGTGAAACCTGGTCTATACTTTGGGATCATCTTAAGGGATCCTTGAGCCCAGCTATAATTCTCTGTTACACCTTAGGATGAATTTTCACCTTAACACTCAGTGCACAGCGAATTTCCTCTGTACCTGCTTAACTATCTGATGCATAGTACAGAGTGGTGATAAACTGGCATGAAAAATTATAGTCTTTAAAACGTTCTATGACGAGTAATACAGATTTGATAGAGCAGGGGAGGAAGGACTGAGTTGAAAATTGATGTTTTATATAATGAATCAGTCACACAGACTATTATATGATTTTTTAGAACAATTAGATCTTTGGAAAGTCTTCAAGAAATAAGCAGCAAGAGAATATTTTGGGTGTTAGTGTTAATACAGCCTTGACTGTCTCACAAAGTCTTTAAAAACTGAGCCATTTGTTGAGAAAGAAGAGAGACCTCTTTGAGCTGATTAGGCCCCTGTGCCCTGATTCGATGTTGAGAAGCGATTCTATTGTTAGAGATCAGATTTGTCTCCTATTGGGAAAATAGCTATTGAGTCCACCTTGGAGCTACACAATAGCTGAGTCCAATTACATCTGCTGGGAGCCAGCTAGTTACATTCATGATGGCAATAATTGCAGAAAATTTTCAAATGGTTTTTAAAACAAAAATACAATTAAAAGTCCAAAGAGCTTGACAAATGTGTAACACTATGTATCCACACTGTATTATACAGTGTCGCTGCTCTAAAAATCCTCTATACTCTGCCTATTCATGTCTGCATGTGATGCTAACCTCTGGCAACCACTGAATTTGGTACTCTCTCTGTTGTTTTGCCTCTTCCAAAATGTATTATCCTTAGAATTATACAATATGTAGCTTTTCATGATTGTCTTCTTTCACTAAGTAATATCCATTTAAGTTTCTTCTGTATCTTTTCATGGCTTGATAGATCATTTCTATCTGAATAATATTCTGCTGTCATTAAACATTTGTCAAAACCAATAGAATGCACCACATCAAGAATGAACACTAATGACTGCAGGTGATAATGATGTGTTAATGTAGGTTCATCTTTTATAACAAATGTACCATGTGCTGCAGGAGGTTACATGTGTGTGGAGGCAGGAATCTGAGACCTCTCTGTATTTTCTACTCAATTTAGCTGTGAACCTAAAACCACTCTTAAAAATACATTGTTTTTAAGTATTTTAAAAAAATTTTTAATTGCAATGGGCTATATATTTTTCAAATCACTAGATAGAAAAGAGACAACATAAAAAGAGACAACACAATGTAGAAAACAATGAAAATATAACTGAAATATAGGAAATAAGAGAGACAAGAAAATGAAAGGCATGAAATATAAAAAGGGAGTCAAACATTAATTCTGACTAAACATCACAAAATGAAATTTGAGTTAAAGTATTATCACATTATTGATAGGAAACTATATTATATTAACTCTTTAATCCATTGTATGTCAACTCGCAAATATCTATTTTTAAATTGAAATAAATTTTTAACAAGAATATTTTGGAACATGACAAATGATTCTAAATTCATCTAGCAAATGAATACATAATAAGAATAGATATTATGAAATAATACCATAGAATATCTAAAATTACTAAAACTTTTAGAAATTAAACAAATATGAAATGATAGAAGAATAAACATATACATGGAAGAAACTGGAAAACACAGAAATAGACCTATGTATAAGAATTTACTGGAAAAACAAGGTAACATTTCAGATCAGTAAAACCAGAATAACTGTTCACTCATGGTGTTGAATACTGATTGAAGAATACAAAATGAAAGTAAGATCATGATTTCACACTTTATCTGAAATTAACCCAATGTTAAATATAAAAAATGAAAGAAGAGAAAAAATTAGATGTATTTTTTCTCTTCTTGGAATAGATATCTTTTAAAATTACAGTATCAAGGAAAAACCATAAAGACTGTATAAAATGTGAAATAATTACACATTATATTACCGTATAAAACGGCAAAGACAAACAACTACCGAAAAATTTATATCAAATATGTTAAAGGTTCATTTCTTACATCTAAGTTATATAAATTATGCTTTTATTATTAACTGCACTCTGTTAAAACATAGTCCTGCCTCTCGAGCACCATTGACCTGGGAGGGGGTGTAGGATCTGAGCCAAACGAGGCCCCTACTCTGGAACACTGACCAGCAGTCACAAAGGCTGTTGATGAAGTCATGACAATCAGGTCCTCTCATAAGGTATCTCAAACAGCAACTGCAACAAGGATCCAGTTCCTCTCTGGAAGAATTATGAAAGACTTGTTACAGGAACTGTAATTTGCTGTGTTTCCCAACACAGAGAGGGCTGATCTGGAAGAATGATGCTGATTGGCCAGGAGGAGCACTTACATGTGCACACACACACATGTGCACACACACACACACAATACTGGACACACCTGCAGTCCTAATTTTTAGAAATTAACCCAGTTTTCAGTGACCCTGGATGGTAAAATACTCTATTGGCATTGGACTAAGTAAAGAAAATACGTATAAATATATGTATATAACCGCAGATCCACAAGTAGCACTGCGAAGTCAAAACTCAGCTAATCAAATCCAGTCTTTCTCATTTTACTGAAAAGCATTCACCATAGTTAATGAAAGAGATTCTTAATCAGGTCAAAAAAACTTTTAAGGGATATGCCTCCTTCATGAAACTTCACTTAAGAAACTTCATTCCGGGAGGAGCCAAGATGGCGGAGGAGTAGGACGGGAGAACACTTTCTCCCCCACAAATTCATCAAAAGAGCATTTAAACGTCGAGTAAATTCCACAAAACAACTTCTGAATGCCGGCAGAGGACATCAGGCACCCAGAAAAGCAACCCAACTCTTCGAAAGGAGGTAGGAAAAAATATTAAAAACAAAAAAAAAGAGACAAAAGAGGGAGGGACGGAGTTCCGTCCCGGGAAGGGAATCTTAAAAAGAGAGAAGTTTCCAAACATCAGGAAACCTTCTCACTGCCGAATCTGTGCCGAGCTTTGGAAGCACAGAGGGCAACATAACAGGGAGAAAAAATAGATAAACAATTTAAAACTCGCAGATTGCGAGCCCTACGGTACTCCCCCAGCAGAGAAGCAGCGCAGACGCCTGCATCCGCCATTAGCGAATCGGGGCTGGGCAGGGAGGCGCGGCGTGGGCTGCATCGCTGAGAGTAAGAATCTGGCCTGAATACCCTGAGCGCTATCTGAGCGAAATAATTTGGGCTAGCAAACCAGACTGTGGGATACCTACCATGTGAAAAGCCAGCCCTAACCTAAGACCGCCAGGCCCGCGCACGGAACAAAGGACTGAACAGAGATAGCCGGCTGCAGATCTTCCCCCTCCGGTGACAGGCAGCCAGAGCCGGAAGGGGGCATCGCAGCCCCAGAGAGACATTATCTATAAAATTGTAAGCAGGCTTTTGCTAACTAAAACTTCTTGGGGGTCTGACGGTCAACATCTGCCTGAGAAGGTGCGCGGTTTACATCCAGATAACCGAGTGGCGGGAGGCGATAAGTCGCAGCATTGGCGCTCGCCTGGGAAGAGCAAATTGGCGCCGGACCTGGGAAGAGTACAAAACGCAGGCCCAACTGAGTCTGCGCCTCTGAGGACTACCCGAGTGCCTGAACCTGAGCGGCTTGGACCTGGGAGGCATGCAGCCCAGGGCCAGCCTCGGATTGTTCCCGGCGGAACAACCTAGAGTCCGAGCAGTGTGGACAGGGAGGCTACACGCGCCGTGAGCGGGGGCAGACCCAGGTGGCTGAGGCACTGCGAGCCCACGCCAGTGTTATTTGTTTGCACCCTCCCTCCCTCCCTCCCCACAGCGCGACTGAACAAGTAAGCCTAAAAAAAAAAAAAAAAAAAAGTGTCCTCCACCGTGCCCTTTGAGTCAGGGCGGAAACCAGATACTGAAGAGACTAGCAAACAGAAGAAGATATAACAGAGGGAAACGCCTTGGAAGCTACAGGCAATAGATCAAACCCTGTGGTTACTACGGACTACATAGGAAGGGGCCTATAGATCTTGAAATATAAATCTGACCAAGGAACTAGCCAAAATGAACTGAACCCACAACACCCACAAAAAAAGAAACAAAAAGTCCTAGATATATTTTTATTATTTTACGATCATTCTTTCTTTTTTTTTTTTTAATTAAAAAAAAAAAAATTTTAAGTCCCCTATTGTTCCTTTAATTTTCACTTTTATAACCTATTACTCTGCAAAAAAAAAAAAAAAAGACCCTATTTTTTTCTTCTTCAGCAAACTTCATATATATATATTCTATAATTTTTTGACCTTGTTGTTTTTTTTTGTTGTTGTTGGTTTTTGTTTTTTTCTTCTTTTCTTTAACATTGTATTTTGAAATTCCAAACTCTACTCTAGATTTTTAATTTTCGCTTTTGGTATATGTTATCAATTTTGTACCTATAGTTTTTTTTATATAATTTCTGTGATTTTTTTTTCTTCTTCTTCTCTGTTTCTTTCTCTTCTTCTTTTATATAACATTGTATATCTGAAATTCCAAACTTTACTCTAGATTTTCAATTTATGCTTTTTGGTATTTGATATCAATTTTGTACCTGTATTTTCTTTATAATTTTTGTGACATTGTTTGTATTTGTTTGTTTGTTTTCTCTCTTTATTTTTCTTCTTCTTCTTTTTTTTTTTTTTTTAACATTGTATTTTGAAATTCCAAACTCTACTCTAGATTTTTAATTTTTGCTTTCTGGTATTAGTTATCAATTTTGTACCTGTACTTTCTTTATAATTTCGCGACCTTGTTTGTTTTGTTTGTTCATTTTTTCTCTCTTTCTTTTCCTTCTTCTTTCTTTAACATCGTATTTTGAAATTCCAAACTCTACTCTAGATTTTAATTTTGCTCTCTGGTATTAGTTATCAATTTTGTACCTGTACTTTCTTTATAATTTTCGCGACCTTGTTTGTTTTGTTTGTTCGTTCTTTCTCTCTTTCTTTCCTTCTTCTTTTCTTTAACATCGTATTTTTGAAATTCCAAACTCTACTCTAGATTTTAATTTTCGCTTTCTGTATTAGTTATCAATTTTGTACCTGTACTTTCTTTATAATTTTCGCGACCTTGTTTGTTTTTGTTTGTTCGTTCTTTCTCTCTTTCTTTCCTTCTTCTTTTCTTTAACATCGTATTTTTGAAATTCCAAACTCTACTCTAGATTTTTAATTTTTGCTTTATGTATTTGTTACCAATTTTGTACCTTTAAGGACCCAATCTTCAGGACCCATTTTCACTAGGAGTGAGATTACTGGCTTGACTGCTCTCTCTCCCTTTGACCCTCCTTTTCTCCACCAGGTCGCCTGTGTCTCCTCCCAACCCTCTCTACTCTACCCAACTCTGTGAATTTCTGTGTTCCAGACGGTGGAGAACACTTAGGAACTGATTACTGGCTGGATCTGTCTCCTCCTTTTCATTCCCCCCTTTTATCCTTCTGGCCACCTCTGTTACCTTCCTCCTTCTTCTCTTCTCTGTATAACCCCGTGAACATCTCTGAGTGGTCCAGTTGTGGAGTGCACATAAGGAAGTGACTACTGGCTAGCCCACTCTCTCCACTATTGATTCACCTCATCTCATTTGGGTCACCTCTAACTCCTCCTCCCTCTTCTCTTCTCCATGTAACCCTGTGAACCTCTCTGAGTGACCTCACTGTAGAGAAACTTATCATTTTAATGTAGATGTTTTATCAATGGTGCTGTATAGAAGGAGAAGTTTTGAAACTACTGTAAAATAAGACCGATAATCGGAAGCAGGAGACTTAAGTCCAAACCCTGACTCAGGAACTCTGACTCAAGGAACATTCATTGACAGGAGCTCATCAAATGCCTCCATACCGACACTGAAACCAAGCACCACACAAGGGCCAATAAGTTCCAGGCAAGACATACCAAGCAAATTCTCCAGCAACAAAGGAACACAGTCCTGAGCTTCAAGATACAGGCTGCCCAAAGTCACCCAAACTATAGACATCTCATAACTCATTACTGGACATTTCATTGCACTCCAGAGAGAAGAAATACAGCTCCACCCACCAGAACACCGACACAAGCTTCCTAACGAGAAACCTTGACAAGCCACCTGTACAAACCCACACACAGTGAGGAAACGCCATAATAAAGAGAACTCCACAAACTGCCAGAATACAGAAAGGACACCCCAAACTCAGCAATTTAAACAAGATGAAGAGACAGAGGAATACTCAGCAGATAAAGGAACAGGATAAATGCCCACCAAACCAAACAAAGAGGAAGAGATAGGGAATCTACCTGATAAAGAATTAATAATGATAGTGAAATTGATCCAAAATCTTGAAACTAAATGGAATCACAGATAAATAGCCTGAGACAAGGATTGAGAAGATGCAAGAAAGGTTTAACAAGGACCTAGAAGAAATAAAAAGAGTCAATATATAATGAATAATGCAATAAGTGAAATTAAAAACACTCTAGAGGCAACAAATAGTAGAATAACAGAGGCAGAAGACAGGATTAGTGAATTAGAAGATAGAATGGTAGAAATAAATGAATCAGAGAGGATAAAGAAAACGAATTAAAAGAAATGAGGACAATCTCAGAGACCTCCAGACAATATTAAACGCTACAACATTCGAATCATAGGGGTTCAGAAGAAGAAGACAAAAGAAAGACCATGAGAAAATACTTGAGAGATAATAGTGGAAAACTTCCTAAAATGGGAAGAAATAATCACCAAGTCCAAGAAACCCAGAGAGTCCCAAACAGGATAAACCCAAGGAGAAACACCCCAAGACACATATTAATCAAATTAACAAGATCAAACACAAAGAACAAATATTAAAAGCAGCAAGGGAAAACAACAAATAACACACAAGGGAATCCCCATAAGGATAACAGCTGATCTTTCAATAGAAACTCTTCAAGCCAGGAGGAATGGCAAGACATACTTAAAATGATGAAAGAAAATAACCTACAGCCCAGATTATTGTACCCAGCAAGGATCTCATTCAAGTATGAAGGAGAAATCAAAGCTTTTCAGACAAGCAAAAGCTGAGAGAATTCTGCACCACCAAACCAGCTCTCAACAAATACTAAAGGATATTCTAGACAGGAAACACAAAACGGTGTATAAACTCGAACCCAAACAATAAAGTAAATGGCAACGGGAACATACTTATCAGTAATTACCTTAAATGTGAATGGGTTGAATGCCCCAACCAAAAGACAAAGACTGGCTGAATGGATACAAAACAAGACCCTACATATGTTGTCTACAAGAGACCCACCTCAAAACAGGGACACATACAGACTGAAAGTGAAGGGCTGAAAGATTTTCCATGCAAATAGGGACAAAAGAAAGCAGGAGTAGCAATACTCATATCAGATAAAATAGACTTTAAAACAAAGGTGGTGAAAAGAGACAAAGAAGGTCACTACATAATGATCAAAGGATCAATCAAGAAGAAGATATAACAATTATAAACATATATGCACCCAACACGGGAGCACCACAGTACGTAAGACAAATGCTAACAAGTATGAAAGGAGAAATTAACAATAACACAATAATAGTGGGAGACTTTAATACCCCACTTACACCTATGGATAGATCAACTAAACAGAAAATTAACAAGGAAACACAAACTTTAAACGATACAATAGACCAGTTACACCTAATTGATATCTATAGGTCATTTCATCCCAAAACAATGAATTTCACCTTTTCTCAAGCGCACATGGAACCTTCTCCAGGATAGATCACATCCTGGGCCATAAAGCTAGCCTTGGTAAATTCAAAAAATAGAAATCATTCCAACATTTTTCTGACCACAATGCAGTAAGATTAGATCTCAATTACAGGAGAAAAACTATTAAAAATTTCAACATATGGAGGCTGAACAACACGCTGCTGAATAACCAACAAATCACAGAAGAAATCAAAAAGAAATCAAAATTTGCATAGAAACGAATGAAAATGAAAACACAACAGCCCAAAACCTGTGGGACACGGTAAAAGCAGTCCTAAGGGAAAGTTCATAGCAATACAGGCACACCTCAAGAAACAAGAAAAAGTCAAATAAATAACCTAACTCTACACCTAAAGCAACTAGAAAAGGAAGAAATGAAGAACCCAGGGTTAGTAGAAGGAAAGAAATCTTAAAATTAGAGCAGAAATAAATGCAAAAGAAACAAAAGAGACCATAGCAAAATCAACAAAACCAAAAGCTGGTTCTTTGAAAGGATAAATAAAATTGACAAACCATTAGCCAGACTCATCAAGAAACAAAGGGAGAAAATCAAATCAACAAAATTAGAAACGAAAATGGAGAGATCACAACAGACAACATAGAAATACAAAGGATCATAAGAGACTACTATCAACAATTATATGCCAATAAATGGACAACGTGGAAGAAATGGACAAATTCTTGAAAAGTACAACTTTCAAACTGGATCAGGAAGAAATAGAAATCTTAACAGACCCATCACAAGCATGAAATTGAAACTGTAATCAAAAATCTTCCAGCAAACAAAGCCCAGGTCCAGACGGCTTCACAGCTGAATTCTACCAAAATTTAGAGAAGAGCTAACACCTATCCTGCTCAAACTCTTCCAGAAATTGCAGAGGAAGGTAAACTTCCAAACTCATTCTATGAGGCCACCATCACCCTAATACCAAAACCTGACAAAGATCCCACAAAAAAAGAAAACTACAGGCCAATATCACTGATGAACATAGATGCAAAAATCCTTAACAAAATTCTAGCAATCAGAATCCAACAACACATTAAAAAGATCATACACCATGATCAAGTGGGCTTTATCCCAGGATGCAAGGATTCTTCAATATCCGCAAATCAATCAATGTAATACACCACATTAACAAATTGAAAATAAAAACCATATGATTATCTCAATAGATGCAGAAAAGCCTTTGACAAAATTCAACATCCATTTATGATAAAAACTCTCCAGAAAGCAGGAATAGAAGGAACATACCTCAACATAATAAAAGCTATATATGACAAACCCACTGCAAACATTATCCTCAATGGTGAAAAATTGAAAGCATTTCCTCTAAAGTCAGGAACAAGACAAGGGTGCCCACTTTCACCATTACTATTCAACATAGTTTTGGAAGTTTTGGCCACAGCAATCAGAGCAGAAAAAGAAATAAAGGAATCCAAATTGGAAAAGAAGAAGTAAAACTCTCACTATTTGCAGATGACATGATCCTCTACATAGAAAACCCTAAAGAGTCCACCAGAAAATTACTAGAAATAATCAATGACTACAGTAAAGTTGCAGGATATAAAATCAACACACAGAAATCCTTGCATTCCTATACACTAATAATGAGAAAACAGAAAGAGAAATTAAGAAACAATTCCATTCACCATTGCAACGGAAATAATAAAATACTTAGGAATATATCTACCTAAAACTAAAGACCTATATATGAAAACTATAAAACACTGGTGAAAGAAATCAAAGAGGACAGTAATAGATGGAGAAATATACCATGTTCATGGATTGGAAGAATCAATATAGTGAAAATGGTATACTACCCAAAGCAATTTATAGATTCAACGCAATCCCTATCAAGCTACCAACAGTATTCTTCACAGAGCTAGAACAAATAATTTCACAATTTGTATGGAAATACAAAAAACCTCGAATAGCCAAAGCGATCTTGAGAAAGAAGAATGGAACTGGAGGAATCAACTTACCTGACTTCAGGCTCTACTACAAAGCCACAGTTATCAAGACAGTATGGTACTGGCACAAAGACAGAAATATTGATCAATGGAATAAAATAGAAAGCCCAGAGATAAATCCACGCACATATGGACACCTTATCTTCGACAAAGGAGGCAAGAATATACAATGGATTAAAGACAATCTCTTTAACAAGTGGTGCTGGGAAATCTGGTCAACCACTTGTAAAAGAATGAAACTGGACCACTTTCTAACACCATACACAAAAATAAACTCAAAATGGATTAAAGATCTCAACGTAAGACCAGAAACTATAAAACTCCTAGAGGAGAACATAGGCAAAACACTCTTGACATACATCACAGCAGGATCCTCTATGACCCACCTCCCAGAATATTAGAAATAAAAGCAAAAATAAACAAATGGGACCTAATTAACCTTAAAAGCTTCTGCACATCAAAGGAAACTATTAGCAAGGTGAAAAGACAGCCTTCAGAATGGGAGAAAATAATAGCAAATGAAGCAACCGACAAACAACTAAGCTCAAAATATACAAGCAACTCCTACAGCTCAACTCCAGAAAATAAACGACCCAATCAAAAAATGGGCAAAGAACTAAATAGACATTTCTCCAAAAAAGACATACAGATGGCTAACAAACACATGAAAAGATGCTCAACATCACTCATTATCAGAGAAATGCAAATCAAAACCACTATGAGGTACCATTTCACACCAGTCAGAATGGCTGCGATCAAAAGTCTACAAATAATAAATGCTGGAGAGGGTGTGGAGAAAAGGGAACCCTCTTACACTGTTGGTGGGAATGCAAACTAGTACAGCCACTATGGAGAACAGTGTGGAGATTCCTTAAAAAACTGGAAATAGAACTGCCTTATGATCCAGCAACCCCACTGCTGGGCATACACACTGAGGAAACCAGAAGGGAAAGAGACACGTGTACCCCAATGTTCATCGCAGCACTGTTTATAATAGCCAAGACGTGGAAGCAACCTAGATGTCCATCAGCAGATGAATGGATAAAGAAAGCTGTGGTACATATACACAATGGAGTATTACTCAGCCATTAAAAAGAATACATTTGAATCAGTTCTAATGAGGTGGATGAAACTGGAGCCTATTATACAGTGAAGTAAGCCAGAAGGAAAACATAAATACAGTATACTAATGCATATATATGGAATTTAGAAGATGGTAACAATAACCCGGTGTACGAGACAGCAAAGAGACACTGATGTATAGAACAGTCTTATGGACTCTGTGGGAGAGGGAGAGGGTGGGAAGATGTGGGAGAATGGCAATGAAACATGTAAAATATCATGTAGGAAACGAGTTGCCAGTCCAGTTTCGATGCATGATGCTGGATGCTTGGGGCTGGTGCACTGGGACGACCCAGAGGATGGTATGGGGAGGAGGGAGGAGGGTTCGGGATGGGGAACACATGTATACCTGTGGCGGATTCATTTTGATATTTGGCAAAACTAATACAATTATGTAAAGTTTAAAAATAAAATAAAATTGGAAGAATAAAAAAATAAATAAAAACATATAAAAAAAAAAAAAAGAAACTTCATTCCCATTGCAAAATATATCTTAAGATTTTTTTTTTTTTATCAAGGACCTTTTATTTATTTTTTTATGATGGTTAATTTATTTTATTGTTATTATTATTATTTTACTTTACAACATTGTATTGGTTTTGCCATACATCAACATGCATCTGCCATGGGTGTACATGTGTTCCCATCCTGAACCCCCTCCCACCTCCCTCCCCATACCATCCCTCTGGGTCATCCCAGTGCACCAGCCCCAAGCTTCCTGTATCCTGCATCGAACCTGGACTGGCGATTCGTTTCTTATATGATATTATACATGTTTTAACTCCATTCTCCTAAATCATCCCCCCCCCCTCTCCCACAGAGTCCAAAAGACTGTTCTATATATCTGTGTCTCTTTTGTTGTCTCACATACAGGGTTATCATTACCATCTTTCTAAATTCCATATATATGCGTTAGTATACTGTATTGGTGTTTTTCTTTCTGGCTTACTTCACTCTGTATAATAGGCTCTAGTTTCATCTACCTCATTAGAACTGATTCAAATGTATTCTTTTTAATGGCTGAGTAATATACTTCATTGTGTATATGTACCAAAGCTTTCTTATCCATTCATCTGCT
Organism: Bos javanicus; assembly: GCF_032452875.1. Classification (NCBI taxonomy): domain Eukaryota; kingdom Metazoa; phylum Chordata; class Mammalia; order Artiodactyla; family Bovidae; genus Bos; species Bos javanicus. The sequence continues at coordinate 18,582,161 of NC_083894.1, forward strand.
GATGGACATCTAGGTTGCTTCCATGTCCTGGCTATTATAAACAGTGCTGCAATGAAGATTTTTGATCTCTAACTTGTTATGTGGAGCTGTGAGTGTTACCTTTAAAGGAAACTGAGTTATTTTCCATATATTATTTCTAAAATCTTGGAGGAGGATGGGTGGTTAATCCTCATAATTTCTGATTAGGCTGTATAAATCAAATATTTCACTTTGAATTGAGATTTCCCTTCTGAAGCATGTATACTGTCACTGTTAATAAAGACTTAAGATATTTATCTCATAAGATCTACATTATTTGCTTTGTAAAGAATTGAAATTTAGTTCTTATCATAAAGAAATATAAGGTTAATCCTTCTGACATACAGACATCTGAATGATTTACCAAAGCACTCTAAATTGCACTCAACAAATATATACTTCTATATAAAGAATATTTATTTTAAATCATTGCAAATCCTGTGCTTTCAATACGTTTTGATAGTCATTAATATTTTTATCACATTTCCTCAAAGGTGAGCTAATTACTATTATTATTTTTAGTTAGGAAGTCTAAATGTATTCCCCATTTTTCATGACTTTGAAACATAACTCTTGGGATATAATCTTGGCATGAAAAGCATAAAATGAATTGTCTGTCAAACAGTACTCATTTTTCCGTAATGAAAATTCTGTCTACAATGACATCCATCCTCTGTTACCTGATGGGCACGTCCAAGTCAAGCTTTTCTAACACTGTTAGGTGTTATTTATCTTGAACTTGGAATGCCTTCAGGCATCACAAACATTTTGCGTATGTGTGTGTGCTTTGTGACCTTTGAGGCAAGAGGCTATAAAATACGTCCGGACACTAAATTTGTGTAAGAACCTGGAGAGGTGGGTAAATGTGCTAGGCTTCTCAAGAACAGTGAAAGCATGACTGCGGTTTAGTGAGATGCCAGTAAGAGATACTCTAATCTAGCCATTACTTATTATCTCATTTTGAAAATACCGACAAGAGCCCAGAAGATAGGACATCCAGTCTATGTCTATGAAGACTGTACCACTAGACATTACAGGAGAAAAAGTTATGTGGTCATCTCCTAAATATATTTAAATATCCATGCCCTTGTTTCCCTACTTGAAACCCTTACAGGGTGATTGTATATGCTGATTCGAATCTTCCCATGAACAAAAATGAATGAATGAATAAAAAATGAATAAGAGAATAAATCGATAAGTAAATACCTCTATAAGATTAATAATGAACTTCGGTTCACATGTGCTACACATTTCTCTAAGCTGTGCTCACTTTTAGATTTGAATATTGTATTTATGATTTGGTATCAGCTTTGAACTGTACGATGCCATAGATTTTTCCAGCATCTGCTAGAACAATTGATTTTGCTGTCAGCATTATGAAGCTACCTGTGACATGTAAATATTTCATTCTCATTTGTACATAAACCAGATAGGAATCACTTGAACTATGTTTTTATCCACCTTAATTTAGATTTTTGTTTCTCATTGGTCTTTTTGAGCTATTTTATCAACCAGTTTGAATTTATAAATTTGTATTTACTCTGAAAGTTACTGATTTTCTATTCTACTACACCTGTTGCTAGTCATCTTGATTCACTAGCTGCCTTATTCATCTCTGTTTGTAGCCTAATTAATGTAAGTTAGAGGGAAGAAGTGGTAGCCAACATGATTCCAGAATACAAATAGGTAACAGCATAATAAGTTTTAAAACCGATCACAGAGTATATCTGAAGTTTGTAATAGATATGCACAGTTAAACCTCATTCTTCTTTTAAACAATACATTCTATAAATTGGGAGGAAAACTTAAAAATAACACTGTCAGGAATCAAGAATATATAATTAATATGTCAAAAATGCTCTTTGTGGTTGTATCTTTGCGAAACTTAAGGACATTCGGGTAGAAGAAGGAAATGTTTATAATCACAGTGACGGATGTAATCCTGAAAAATAGAGGCAGCATTTGTAGTGCTGGAATATTCTACTGTCGTATTCATATGGGAGTATGATTAAATGTGGTCTTCCCCCTCAAATTCACTGGGCAGTATTCAGTTCACCATCTTTGAGATAGTACTCACCCATTCTGACGAGAAGAGAAACTATCAACTTCATGCAGAGTCCTTTGTGAAGGAAGCTCCTGTAAGACAGAGACAATGGGTTATTTGCTTTTTATCTCTAGTGTCTAGGACGATATCCAGAACACAGCAGATATTCAATACAGATATCACATACAATGCTTGTTTCTTTCCAGCAAGCAATAGAAGTCCTAGAGTGCAGTTATTATGAGGGCGAGCCAGTGCCCAAATCAGCATTGGCATCTCCACACTATCTTCTAAACACTCATCATCACGCTCTGACCCCCATCCTTGCTGATCGAAGCGTGCTCTACAGAAGATCTCCCGGTGGTTCATGGACACACTCAAGTTAGACACACGCCGCCTTACATCACATGCAACAGGCTCTCTATTACTCACACTCACCAAGGTAGAATGTGCTTACATACTTTGAGCATGTAAGTAAGTGGGCTCTGAAACCAGTGGGCCCAGGTTTGCACTTACCTTTCCTTCTTAAAAAGTATAGGACTTTGGGGCAACTTACTTTGCTAGGGTTTATCATATCTAAACTCGAGGTGGGAGTAATAATAGCACTGTCCACAAAATATTGCTTTAAGTTAACTATTAAATAAAATCCTACATGTGAAACCTGTGCCATACACAGTTGACCCTCTGAATCAGCAGGGTCTTCATTTTGTGGATTCAACCAACCATGGATGAAAAAAAAATTTTTTTTTAATCCAGAAAATTCCTAAGCAAAATTTAGGTTTTCTGCATGCCAGCAACTGTCTGCACATCATTTACACTGTAACTATTACATGGCACTTACATTGTATTAGGTATTATAAGTCATCTAGAGATGATTTAAAGCATATAGGAGGATTGCTTATAGATTATCTACAAGTACTATGCCATTTTATATACAGGACTTAAACATCCTTGAATTTTGGTATCTTCAGGGGATCCTGGAACCATCCCTTATAGATAGATACCCAGGTATAACTGTACTATTACACAATAAATATTAGTTATTGTAACTTTATGCTAATAAGATATCATGTATACACCATGATTTTTCTGTGATTATATAATGTTCCACAATCTCAATTTAAAATCAAGAAACTCTTGCCTCTAAGCTGTCAAATAGCATGATAAACAAGAACTATATGAGTGTAATTATATTATTGATTTAGGGGAGATAGGAGCTATAGCTGTTTTTTCCTCTTTCTTCCTATCGCATTCTTCTCTCTCATTCCCCACCCCCGCCTTTTTTGGTCACTTAATAAACTTGTGAAAAGGGGGAAGGGAAATGTTCTCTTTGCTCATACTTAACTCCATTTCTTCCTTGAAATATCCCAAAGTTAGTATCCTTGGGGTTAAGGGCCTCCCTCATGGCAATGATTGTGTGGCTTAAGGACCTTGGACCTAAGTGGGATTTGAATTAACCCCTTCACTGTGCCAGGAGAGTACAATGGGTCAATGGCATTTTTCCCTGTAACTCTCAGAATTAGGGCTTTTGTAAGCATAGTAAATAGCTTAACAGAAGGGGCACACAACCCAGAGGTCTTGGAGTAAAACTCTTCGTTCTTCCAGCCCCATTTTTCCTGCTGGGGGAACTCCTCTCTTTTCTTTTTCTGTGTTAGGCATCTACACACATATTCATGGTTTTCTGTTTTTTTATCTTATCATTCGCAATGAAGACGTTCTGGGTGGTTATAGGAAAAGAGGGAAGGGTCCTAAAGCCTCCCACTACCACTGGGGAATGTCAATCAATTTTCCTGGGACCAGGGCACCATCTCTGATTAGGGCATTTAGTCTATGACCCAGGTGGGGCATTCAAGCCCTTGGATGCTAAGCAGTCCACAGGCATGATGATAAGCCACAGTACTAAGGAAAGCCCAGGCACACCAGCTAGGGATCTTGCCTGGGAAGAGCAGATGAGCCTCAAATGCTCCTTCCCACCCCCTTATTTTCTTATCAGTGCTGGGGTCACTGGCCACCATGGCTGTGCCACTCAATACCCTCGGGTGTCAGGAGAGCACACAAAAGCAGCAAGGCATTCAGCGGCACAGGAGAAGGGCTTGGTCACTACCCTTTCCTTTAGTTTTACGAGGCAATGGGGAGCCTTTCTTAACTCTTGTCTTGGGGGCCTGCAACTGTGTTTTCCACGAGATTTTAGGAGATCAACGGGCCACCTTCCTGAATGATGGCTAGACGACTGCCCCACACGATCCATTTCCAATCACCAGCCAGACGCAATATGCTGGAATCTTTATCCTTGAGAACTCTAGTCTAACCACACGCAAGCAGGCCTCAAGCCCACCGGTTCAGACACTTAGTCTTCACTGCCCCAGCCCCTACTGACAGATCAGCCTCACATCTCACCCTGTACGGGCTTGTCCGGCCCCCTGCCTCAGACCTGGTGGTGGGAGTCCCAGAGGTCTCAACACCAACAGTACCTCGTGTCAACTAACAACAGTTCTCACCTTGGGGGCAAGATTTATTAGTTCACTGTAACAAAATACAGCATCTTCAAGGCATGTGCTTAACTTTCAGAAAATGCATTAGACCATTTGTAAATAATGTTTGACCTCCTCCACATTACCTTTTCAGAACTGAAAAATGTCTTCTTAATGGCTCTATCATTCTTTATTTTCTATGGAAGCATCAGACCTCATTTAAAGTAAGTGCTAAAAAGTTCTTAGGACAAGCTAGATCCTGAGGCTTGGCATGAGAACCTAGGCTCTGAATAAACGATAAGTTAAACTGTATATTTCATTATCACCTTACACTTGTCTTTTCATTCAACAAAAACTCCCTCACCTCTGGACATTCCATTTTGCTGACTTAAATAGAAAGAAAATTAGTTTTTTTGTTGTTATATTTCCACACACCCTTGAGATTGTTGTTACTTTACAAATTAAATATCAAGTTTTATATTTAAAACATCAGTTTACAACGCTATTAATGTCCCATTTTCTATACTACCACCATTTATTAGATTGGGAAAACTCTATTATTTAAACTGTGAGACAACATTGAGATTTGGATGATTATGAAAAGGGACTCTGTCTGTAATAATGAGTCTTTAATAAAGTTAGAGAGCTACCGACACTGAATAAATGTTTACATATTTAACTGTACATATGATGTCCTGAGCATTTGTTTGAAATTCTTCCATTAAGTAGAAAACTCATAACATTGTCACAAGCATTTTATATGTTTATGATAACAAGATGTATATATTTGGCTGGAATTCTGGATCTTGTAATCTTCTATTGACTCCTAAAAGCACCATCAATTTTCAATATAAATTCAGAATAGGGGCATCCTGGGGGAATTTATGTGGCATAGGAACCTTTATGATATCACAATGAACCATGCTGAAGAGACTGGAACAGTGAGGGGATCTTTTGTTTAGGTGCAAGTCTACACAGTCTTTTCTTGCCTCTTTAAATCAGCACTGTGCAAGAAAAATATAATGTGGATCACATGTAAATTTAAATATTCTAATAGTTATAGTAAATGAAAAGCAATGCATAAATTAATTTTAATGATATAGTGACCTTTGAACAACATGAGTTTGACCCAGCTGCATGGGTTCACTTATACAGGATTGTTTTCAGTAAATAATACAGTACTATGAGGTCTGCATTTGGTTGAATCTGTGAATATAGAACAGTGGATACAAACGATGAGCCAATACAGGGGGTGGACTGTAAGTTACATTTAGCAAAATGAGCTAAAATCAACTTAAGAAATGATACAAGCTTGGAAATAAGACAATCAGAAATAATAAGCTCAGGAAGAAAATGATTAGACAAAGGAAGATACAAAATGAGAACTGACAAATTGTAGGACATAATTAAGATAGAATCAAATTTTATAAAGACTAAATCTGAAAAAGCTCAAGACTGAATAACACCATAGAAAATTCAGTAAGAAAAATGGGAGGAAAGGATAAAAAGGAAAAAATAAAGACAAGTATATCTGGAGTGCTAAATGGAACACAAAAAATATATTAAAAACTGCCCTGAAATTAGAAGGCTTGAATCTACATATCGAGATCCCAAGTAGTTGGAAAGTTTGACCCAGAATACTAATATAACAATTGGATTTTAAAGTTAAGAATATTTTTGTCATTCAGGCCCTACCAAAATAAACAAATCCACATGATTTATGAAAGTGAAAAAATCCAATTGGCATCAGATTATTGATAACAACATTACATGTTACAAAAAGAATAGACAAACATTTTTTTCCTCAAGAAAATATGAACCCAGGATTTATTTTTTCATCTAGCCAAATTATCATTGATGTTTTGCCACTAAGAACATGTAAGAACTGAGGGACATGGCATTCATTAGCCTATTCTAAAGAAACTACTTATCAATATGCCTCATAAACCATTAAATGATTAGAGATGTTTCAAGTATAAAAATCTGTGATGAGCACCAAATATATTTAATTATAGAACTCACACTTTAAAAAGGTACATAAAAGTGAAAAATAGTGGATTCCTATAAAACAATAAAAAATAACCAAACTCAAAAATGGGCAAAGGACTTAGATACCTCTTAAAGAAGTCACACGTAGGGCCAATAAGAACAGTAAAAGATGCTCAATAGTATTCATCAGTAGGGAAATGCAAATCCAAAACACAAGATACACTTCCATAACCTCACACCTGATAAGATGACTCTAATAAAGCAAATGAACAGCAACAACAATGATAAAAAACACAGGATGACAAGTACTGGTGAGGGTGTGAAAACACTGGAGCCCTGGTAACATTTACATTTTTAGTGGGAATGTAAAATGGTATAGCCCCTGTGGAACACAGTCTGATGATCACTCAGAAAGTTAAATTTAGAGTTACCATATGACCCAGCAATTCTACTCCTAGGTATACACCCAAAAAATCAAAAACAGAGACTCCAACACATGTCTGTCATTATTCATTGAAGCATTACTCATGAGGCAAAAAAGTGAGGAAAAACTGAAGGGTCCATCAGTGGATAAATGGGTCTTTTAAGATATGACATATGCATATAGTAGAATATTATTAAACCATAAAAATCAACAAGATTCTGATGCATGCTTCAAGGGATGGACCTTAAAAACATTATGCTAAGTGAAATAAACAAGGAATAAAGGAAAATTATTGTATGATTTCACTTAATATGAAATATCTAGAATAGGCAGATTCATAAAACAGAAAGCAGATTAGAGTTTATCGGGGGTTGGGGAGTAAAAGAAATGAGGAATTATTTTTTAATGGTTACAGAGTTTCTGTTTGGAATGATAAAAAAAACTTTGGAAATAGCCATGATAGTTACACAACATGTCCGTGTACCTAATGTCATTGAATTGTATGATTAAAATGACACATTTAAAAAATATATTTTACCACAATTTTTTAAAAATAGTGGATAAGTATTATAAAATATATTATCAAAATAATAAATTAACAAAATACAGAATGGGGAGAGAAAAAGAACTAGAATAAGTTTATGATCACCTTATGGATGTTAGGTTGGCAGGACAATATTATATCTTGCATCTGAAAAATCAAGTACTAGGAGCTTCAGTACACTTAACAGTATAAAAACTTTGGTTGGCCCTTTCTTTTATTTCCCACCACTGTCTTCCTTGGCTTTTATGGCCAATTGCCTGGTAGTCAGTCTTAAGAATGTATTCACAACAAGTATACTTTATGAGATGTTCCTGAGTATCTGAAAATATCTTTATCCTGTTAAACAGAATTAATTGTTTCCTAGCTTCAAAATTCTAGGCTCTCATGGATAGGATTTGCTCAGCTGTCAACTAACATGTATTTTGCTTTGCTGCTGCTGCTAAGTCACTTAAGTCATGTCCAACTCTGTGCGACCCCATAGATGGCAGCCCACCAGGCTCCCCCGTCCCTGGGATTCTCCAGGCAAGAACACTGGAGTGGGTTGCCATTTCCTTCTCCAATGCATGAAAGTGAAAAGTGAAAGTGAAGCCACTCAGCCATGTCCGACTCTTAGCAACCCCATGGACTGCAGCCTACCAGGCTCCTCCGTCTATGGGATTTTCTAGGCAAGAGTACTGGAGTGGGTTACCATCTTTATGCCAACTGAATTCTCATTTATTTGTAAATGGATTGTCATTTTTGTTTTGCTTTTCCTCTCCTCTCTGGAAACATTTAGAATCTTCTATTTAAGACTGATACATGTGTTCAATCTTATTCACTTGTTCTTGCCCTTTCATTGTGAAGTCTCAGTTGTCTCTTTGAACACTGCGAATTTCTGTTTTCTTCTTTTTCTTTCTCTTTTTATCTTTTATTATTTCCTTCCCCCTGATTTTCTCTGTCATTTTTTTTTGCTAAAATTTCTATGAATTAAACATTGAATCTCCTGAATGGTCACCTTAATTCTTTTCTTTTCCTTCCCTTTCCCCCCTGCCTTTTATCTCTATGGGCTGGAGACATTCTTGGACTGAAATTCACAACTCTTTTGTTATATTTTTTGGAAATTATATTTTTAATCTCCAAGAGCCCTTAACTTTCTGTTGTTTACATGTTTGCACAAAAAATAACATTTTATAAGTATAAAATATTTTTAAAATTTTTCTGAGGACACTACACTGAGAGATTTTTATTTTGTTGAAGCTGTATTCTGCACATTACTTCTGTTTATGTGAATATGGCTCATCAATGAGTAAGTGCTACTTTAGGGCAATCTAGTATTATATTGCCTTCCTTCCCCCGACTCCCATCACTAAAGTGGTAAAGTGTTACCCTGGAAAGCAATAAAACTGATGAGCTTTATTTATTTAAAGTAGTTTTTCTGAACCTCACTTCCACATATTCAGATTCATGTGGTTTAAGCCTTCAGCTCAAAGTCTAATTTTTAAAATAATCTTCAAGGGATTCTTCAAATCAGCCAGATTTGATAACTCAAGGTTTAACCCCACCCTGAGATCATAGCATCTCACCCTGAAGAATACAGGGCTGGGCCACCCTTCTGGAGGATGCTTTTGCTGTGAATAAATAGATAAGGCACTGAAAACTGTTTGCTTACCCAGCATGTCCTCTGGTCAATTTCATGCGTGTCTCCTTTTAGATGATGGCTCTTAATTATTCTTTTGAGTCCATATTTAGAAACTCCCTTCTCATCCGTTAATATGATAATACTAGTTTCATACAACACTGAGAAGCTAAGCAAATTCCAAGGTTAGGTCAACAGAAAAGGAAGATAATTTAGGCTAGCTATTGGCCTAGGCACAAAGACTTCTTATAGCTCAACAGCACTCATTAGAACCCATGAGGGCTATGGATCTACAGAGGTTGGTTATCACAGTATAAGTGTTAATAAAGACCATGCATTTACTTCTTTACATAAAATAGTGCTGTCCACACCCATCCATCCTTAAACTGTTGTCATGATTTATTTTTCTTGATAACATTTAGTCATTTTACAAAGCAGATAATTATTTTTACTGTCTCCTCCCCAACTAGGATATAAACTCTATCTCCTCCCCAACTAGAATTTAAGCAGTATTCAACTTGCAGTTCTGTTTCTTTTCTACTATTTCCCTATGATAGGCATCTAATAAATACATACGGAAAGAATAAATTTACCTTCATATCTCATTTATGTTAATGTCTCCTGGAGTCCTAACTAGGAATGATAGGTAGGAATGAGAGTGGCTATTGACCATGACCACAAAAATTGACTTGGCAGAAGATATACAGATTCTGATCCTAGCCATAAGCATAATATCCAATAATATGAATACCAAGATAAAAATCAACTGTTAAGGACTCGATTCAGTAAGTTTCTTTGAGATTTTTTCACCTACTGCAATATCCATTATGAACATACAAATCAACTAGCTTATTAACTTCTTAAAGAACTAATGTATACATATACATATGATTTTAACTTTGTGATTAAATGGCAATCCACGCCAGCACTCTTGCCTGGAAAATCCAATGGATGGAGGAGCCTGATAGGCTAAAGTCCATGGGGTTGCAAAGAGTCGGACACGACTGAGCGACTTCACTTCACTTTACTTAACTTTTACATTCATACTAAAGCTAGAACCCGTTTGTCTAGAAAGAATCTCAAAAGTGGCTCTATTTTCATTTTTTATGGCTGAATTCTTAAGTTCATTTTGATAGTCACATAAAATAATGGATATTTAGTATGAAGGAACTCACTGCAGAAGTACTGTGGTAGTCTAATGAGATAAGATTGGGAGAAATTAGTGTTTGACAGTGTAAGTTCATTATTGCTGACAACACTGGCAGCTTAATTTACTATGTACTCTCTCACTGAAAATAGTATTTGAAGCCAGGTAAATAGCTGAGAAAGTAAAACTGCTGTGTAATTTAAAAAACCATATATCATAGGGCTTTTTTTTTTTTTTTTACTAAAAAATGTGGGGGGAGATTAAATTATTGGCCTGTTCCATTGTGGGTACAAAAAGTAGACTCTAATTCATAAACGTTTCATATAGAACAAGGTAAATGCGTATAGCTTGAATCTCTACAGCCACAGTCAGCCGTGTTCTAAACTAATGGACAGTTATTAGGTAGTCCTTTTTTGTGGTCCCTCCTTTAAACCCCTTCTGGCATGGTTTCTTTCCTTTAATTTCAGACACTTAAAATCCCTCTCTAGCAATCTCAGTGTTTCCTGTCCTAGATAGCTCAAGGTCTACCCTCTCTCAATGTCCCAGTCAAGAGAAAAAGAATCATTGTAGGAAAGTGACATATAACCCCTGAGTGTGAAACCTGGACTCTGAGGAGACAAAATTTGAAACAGAACTCATGAGGTACAGATTACAGAATGCACTTCATAAAGGCACAGCCTCTACAGTAGCAATTTCACATAGCCAGAAGACTAAACTGGATTCACACAACCAGAAGACTAAAACCAAAATGGATTTAAAAAAAAAAAAAAAAAAGCAAAACAGAAAACAAGTGTGTCTGTTGAGGTTATGAGCTTCTCAAGAGACACTGGTAGTTAAGAAGCCTCTAAAGTCAAGACTCTGCTACTGGGCATATAATCTGTTAAATTCTCTCTTCAAAATATAAACTACCATCCAAATATCTGTGACCATCTCCACTGTTACATCTCTTGGTCTGAGAAACTACCACTCTCATTTGGCTTTCTGAAGCCAAATAAGTAAATAAACTGTCATTTATAGTTTAACAAAGAGTTCTTTAAATTAAATTAAAAGTGGAAGAGTTTCATGCTTCCACTAAGCAAGGAATGAAATCAGCACAAAGTCAGGGCAGATACCCCTCATGAGTTCAGTTTTAGAGGAGTGAGGTTTCTGGGAGTATTCTGAATGTCTGAGGTCAGCCATCAGCACAGTAATTTCTCTGTTTTGTGAACTATATTAGAAAAGTATTAAGCTTCTCCTCCATCTAGCAGGCAATCTCCAGCATGATCTCACAACACTGCCATCCAGTTTATTCATCACGGCCCCTCAATCAGAACCTGTCCATCACAGTTCTCCATGTACCTGTACCTGCCACTCCTGCTTCTTTTAGATCAGATTCTTTTGAAAAACGTTTATCTCCTTCGGCTGACATATCATAAGCATGACTTTCATCTCAATACGTATTACTGTTACCTAATATATCATGTTCCTTTCCTTTTGTTAAAATTTAATGCTTTCTCAATGTTCTGAGACGAAATTCTTTACATCATCCTCCAGAAAATTACTAGGCACTGCCCTAACAATTGTTCTCCCTTTGTAAAGCAGGCGTAAGATTTTACAAAGTGAATTCTTCACAACAGAAAGCATCTCTAACTCTGGCCATAAGTTGATCATTTTATAAAAATCAAAATTCATGTCAGATAGCTAAAGGTTGCTATTTGTCATCTTCTAAATAGGTAATTGCTTAACCCCAATCTATGCTTTATCATTTCACTGCCAAGACTTAAACTTGTTTTTCTAAATTCTTTAGTTCTTATTTAAAAACACCCAAGTCGTGGAGAAAAACAAAGGAGGAAAGCCAACATGATGTAAATGCATTAAAATGGAAAAAAGTAAAATATTTTTAGCATTTGCTAAATAACTACAACACTATTATGAAATATTAATACAGTTGTGCAGATGTAACGTTTTACAGTCTTAAAAACCTTTTAGAGATGGGCATGCTACTTAAACTAAATCATGGTGAAACTATCAAACAGGAAGAAACTAGTTCTGGTACGTAGGAAGTGATGCCAATCGTTTAGCCACTTGCTTCAAATAATAAGGAAGCAAAGATCATCGTTTATCAAAGCAGTCTCTTAAATACATGCTTAGACTCCATTGTTAAAGAGCAAACGATGAAACGGCAGAGGGTTTAACTCTGAACTCAGAGTTCACCTCAACTCCCAAAGGTCTTTCAATTTTCAAGTTTGGTCTCTCAAACACATGGCTTATTTTGCTTTATTCAGAATTCGGCAAGCTATTACAATGTTTAAAGATTTTGTTCTGCTTTATTAAATTGAATATATCAGATTCATTAGCTTGATAATACATTTTACAGACTCATAAATTCTGGATAGGATCAAAGACATTTGTCTATGCTACCAAAATGTGTATCTTTCCTAAACACATGCTGCATCTCGACAGTTACGTATGGTGGGAATGAGGAGAAAGGACCCATGGGTGACCTTAAAAGGCTACTCAGAATCACTTACACTATTTAATTTCTGAGCAAGGTAGGCATCCCATGCTTCATGAGTCCCTCAATGTTTTACTGGTGATGGATATTCCTTTCTTTGCCTGCTATACACTGTGAACTTTGAATGTACACAGGAACTGCAATTCTTTTGCTACCAAACATATTGGAAACCTACAGACACGATTAGACTTGGTGGTTTTGTGTGTTTTATCAGCCAGTGACATCCTGACATGTGAGAATGTTCTGCCAACAAAAGTCAAAATTTCCTAACATTAGGTTTTTCTCAGACAAATCACATGTACTAAATGTCATTTAATCTATACAATGATTTGAATGCAATCCAGACCCAAGGCAGGGAAAAAACATTCCTCCACCAACACACTTATTAGAGCAGGATGTCTGGTTCTGAGCAAAACACTAAGTCAGGATTTGCAAACTATTAAAAGTTAAACAAAATAGTTTGATATCTACAAAAAGGGATACGTCCTTTTGTCTTTTCAGTACTATCTCATTTGATGAAGTATCAAACTCCCTACTGGGAAAAACAGACAAAAGCTAGAAAACAGTACCTCTCTTTTAATGTTCATTTTTATCTGTGAATCACAAAAGTAACATAGCAATAAGTAAATGAGTTGAATGATGTATGCAGAGAACAGAGCATTCCACCAAATTGCTTCTTTTAGAGATAAAAACTCTAAGATAAGTGTGTCCAAGGGGAGATTAAAGCAAGTCAGAAGAGTTCTTGTGAGACAAATAAGCATTACACTTACCAGGGAAGGGCTTTTTATCAAGCCCAGTTTTATAGGTCAAGAATAATCAAGCACATATAAACCCAAAATGCAACTCACAATTTTTCTGTTAACACCGAGTTAATCTTTAAAAAATCACATCCCCAAAACAAATTCTTTAAAAGCCATACTCTGTGGACAATTGCCTAAAAGAACAAGGACCCAGTCCTGACAAATTGGGTCTAATAAAGCAGAATGAAGGCATGATTGGATTCTTTATTTATGAGATATGGCGGAGCAGCTGCATGGCGTATACCATCTCCTAAATGGGTTCCGCCTCCAGCAGTTGTCTACAGCAGATGGAAGAGAGACAAGCTCCACTTAATATGTCACAGCATCAGCATGGTCATAAAAGAGTCCCCAGCAATTCTCTTTTGAACAGAAGCCACCTGTTTACTATAAACCTACCTCTTATTTCCCAAACCACAATTTTAATTTGCAACCTGCGCCTGAAAGGATCATACCTTGCAGTTCAAAGCCACCAGGTTGCCAATCACAAGTGTTTGAAGAGTCCACATCTCTGGTAGAATTTGAACAGTTTAAAATTTTAATGTGTTCAAATCTTGCTTCTATAGGATCTAATCTGTCTTCTCCTAGAAAGGGTTTTCATTGTAATTACAATTTCAGTTGGCATTTTATTTGGCTTTTGCTTTATTCTAGAATTAAGTTTATTAGATTCATTACCTCTTTGGTTATTAGAAACAGATCTATTATATCTTCTACTTTATCTCAGTAGCAGAGATCAAGGCTGAAAAACTAGAAGATTTGTCTCTAGCCTGTGACTATTATTTGTCTCAGAAAGAATGAGTGTTTCATCAGGCATCTGGGACCCTTTCCTGTTCATTACAGGAAATCATCAGTGTCTCCAGTTGTCTATGATGGTTTAGCACTGATCATATGTCTCATAGGAGGGAAAGAAAAAAATTGCTTAAAAAACTGGAGCTAGTGTATAAATCTAAAATCAAAGGTAACAGACATCATGAGAGCATCAGTTCATATTACAGGGCTATAAATCTATTACAGTAGACACAATCCCTCTCTGAACTAAGACATTTAGCACAGGAATGGAGCAGAAAAAAAAAAATCTTCTTTGGATGATGAATTCTACAAGAAATTTATGGTATGGCTCAGTTTTTCTATTACAATTTTGTTAGGAACCTGGGATTAAACTTGGATCCCTTCAGGATCTAATGCACAAATGATTTTTCTTGCCCTTTTTTCATTTTGCTACAAATTTACCCATCAAATTAATAACATTAAATCTGGAGCATGTAACGGATTCTTCATAGAGCAATATTTATTTTTTAAAAAAGATAGGAAGCTTCATCAGCAGTATTGGAGCATAACATAGATTAACTGGACATTTGTCTAGCTGCCTATTTTTCTTAGGGAAACAAAAGCACAAACTTAGAAGGCAACTTATGTTGTGTTCCTGTACCACGTTGTTCTGTCTGCCTATGCCAGACGGTTGGGAAGTTTCCTTAGGCACAGATACTTAGATCTGCTCTTTGGTTTTGTTTTAAATTAAATTGTATAACTATGTTATATTTATTTTTCTTTCATAGACCCAAGTTTCCTGATTTAACCTGAGGAAAAAAGCCAGAGAAATCACTGAGGTTGTTAAGAGGACAACTGATTGCTTGGTGTATAAGGCAGTACTGCTCTGGGTGCTCAGACAGTTATTACTTCGTTCTTTTATACATTATCAAGCCTCACTCCATCCTTTCACACTGATGTCACCTGTCGTTACAAATAAACTACAAATGATGTATTTTAGAAGACAAAAATGGATCAGGTTTAATAGTAAATTATTACAAAGATAATGAAGGACAGGGAGGTCTGGCATGCTGCAGTCCATGGGGTTGCAAAGAGTCGCACACAATTTAGCAACTGAACACCACCACCACAAAGACCACACATTTGATGCCCGATACCGTTTTCTTGCCTAGGCGCCCTCCCAAACTCCTACTACCAATACCCTAAGGTGCCAGTGTAGGCAGGCATGACACGCAGCAGACTGCATTTTGATCTCCAGGATCCAGCAACTTTCTGTTTGACCATCTTTTCATCTTCGCAGCTGAGCAACTCCTAACGGGGAACCACAGCCATCATTTTGCACAAATGGGCTTGTGGTAACTCGCTTGTCATCCTTTCACAGCAAGCCCTGTAGTGCTGACTTCCAGTTTACAAGAAACAGAAGGATCTCATCAGACATATATTCAGGAAAAAGTGGTGAAAAATAAAACATTCCTGACATTTTGCACTTGACCAAATAATGCTAAAGTATTTCTGAATATTATATCACACAGATTCAAAGAACAGAAGCATAAACCTATTTCCCTTGTAGGAAATAGGCAATCTCTGCCTTGGAGAAAAACATAAAAATGACATTTCTGTTTTTAAAAATTTAATACCATAACATAGGTACGGTAATCAGAAAGATCTAATACATGTATAACAAGAGCTCCTCATGTGTCGTAACATTTCTAAAGAATCTTTCTTCAAAAGGAAGACTTGCTCTTGTGACTGAACAAGCACGTGTTTGCTAATACATCTCTCTGGATAACTTCTGATAACAGGAGTGGGATAATTTGTATTTCTCAAATATAAAAATGACATTCTTCTTATTATAACATTTTATTGTCAGATATTTCCAAGATGGTTTACAAGTCATTGTCACATCCTCCTTGTATTTGTCACTATTAACATTCCAATCTTAACAGCTGAGAAAGCAGAAAATAAAAATATAACACAGGATTGGGAGAAGGCAATGGCACCCCACTCCAGTACTGTTGCCCGGAAAATCCCATGGATGGAGGAGCCTGGTAGGCTGCAGTCCATGGGGTTGCTAAGAGTCAGACACGACTGAGCGACTTCACTTTCACTTTCCACTTTCATGCATTGGAGAAGGAAATGACAACCCACTCCAGAATCCTTGCCTGGAGAATCCCATGGATGGAGAAGCCTGGTGGGCTGCAGTCCATGGGATCGCACAGAGTCGGACACGACTGAAGCGACTTAGCAGCAGCAGCAGCAACACAGGATTACTCTTGAATAAATGCACTTCTTTTAATTTAAAAGTTTTGAATAAGAAATTAGTACATGTTTCAGATTTCTGTTTTTTGTCTCTAATATAATGCTGTTACAAGTTTATGGTAGTGTAAAATTTGCCTTAAAGTTTCAAAGAAATATATTTTTAAACTTGGGTAATTTACAGAAAAGATTTATTTTATACTTTATACATTTGTATGATTCAAAATGAACATATTTTCACTTGTTTATTCAAGCCCTTTTTGTTTTGAAGAAATTAAATAAGTTTAAAGTACTTTTAGCACCCACATTCATGCAGTGCTCATCTGAGAACTTAAATTTTATATAATTCAGTATAGGTGGTTTTATATTGCATACTTTGTAGAATTAGAGAAGATGGTGAACATTGCCTCAATAGGCAGACTTCTATACTGCTAGCAACTAAATAGAAAACTAGATTATAAAGGTTCTTACTCTATTCTAAAACTGCATATTAATATATGCATTAACTTTTGACATCAAAAATTTTAAAAACAGAAAATATCATAGAGCAAAATAAAAGCTCATTTTCCCTGACTTCTTCTCATTTAAAGGTCAACAAACTCATAAAGTAGGTATTGTCATCTCATTTTACAGATGAGGAAACTGAGACCAGATTAGTTCCATAACTTGCCTGGGAGTATCACTGCTTGAGTGGCAGACTCAAACCAGAGCTCTGAGGCCCTGAAATCCACACAATTATGATCGCCAAATTTTTAACGTTCATAAAAGACACCTGCATCTGGCCAAGATGAAGCAAAACATTCCAGATTTATTCTCCCTCCTGAATCAATTAGAAAGATGGACAAAATAAATAAAACAACATTTTTCAAGACACTGGACATTACACAATTGAAGGACAGTGATCCCTGAGAGATGAAAAACAAGACAAGCCCTGCACTTGTCCTGGCTTGGAGGGTGTTTCTAGACTGAAATGTAGGTAAGGGAGTTATTAGCGAAGATCAGCAATGTCACACAGCTAGGGAGACCTAACTGGAAGACTGGAAAGGCAAAGACTGCTCGACTTTACAGGACAAATAATTGGAAAGGAGAGAAATGCACAGACAGAACTCTAGAGAACTTCGTTAAGTGTGCCTTATACACGTAGCCACTTCCTGATGCAGGAAATGCTGGGCTGGATGAATCACAAGCTGGATACAAGATTGTCAGGAGAAATATCAACAATCTCAGATATACAGATGACCACCTTAATGGCAGAAAGTGAAGAGGAACTAAAGAGCCTCTTGATGAAGATTAAAGAGGAGAATGAAAGAGCTGGCATACAACTCAACATTCAAAAAAGTAAGATCATGGAATCACTTCATGGCAAATACATGAGGGAAACAATGTAAACAGTGACAGACTTTATTTTCTTGGGCTGTAAAAACACTGCAGATGGTGACTGCAGCCATGAATTAAAAGATGCTTGCTCCTTGGAAGAAAAGCTATGACAAACCTAGACAGCATATTAAAAAGCAGAGGCATCACTTTGCCAACAAAGGTCTGCAGAGTCAAAGCTATGGTTTTTCCAGTAGTCATGTATGGTTGTAAGAGTTGGATTATAAAGAAGTCTGAGTGCCAAAGAATTGATAATTTCGAATTATGGTGCTGGATAAGACTCTTGAGAGTCCCTTCGACATCAAAGAGATCAAACCAGTCAATTCTAAAGGAAATCAACCCTGAATTTTTACTAGAAAGACACATGCTGAAGCTCCAATACTTTGGCCACCTGATGCAAAGAACTGACTCACTGTAAAAGACCCCAATGCTGAGAAAGATTGAGAGCAGGAGGAGAAGAGGGCAACAGAGGATGAGATGGTTGAATGGCATCACTGACTCAATGGACATGAGTTTGAGCAAACTCTGGGAGATAGTGAAGGACAGGGAAGCCTAGCATGCTGCAGTCCATGTGGTTGCAATGAGTCAAACATGATTGAGCAACTGAACAACAGCAAGGCTGGAAAGTTTTGTAATTCACTGCTGCTGCTGCTGCTGCTAAGTTGCTTCAGTCGTGTCCGACTCTGTGCGACCCCATGGACTGCAGCCTACCAGGCTCCCCCATCCCTGGGATTCTCCAGGCAAGAACACTGGAGTGGGTTGCCATTTCCTTCTCCAATGCATGAAAGTGGAAAGTGAAAGTGAAGTCGCTCAGTCGTGTCTGACTCTTAGCAACCCCATGGACTGCAGCCTACCAGGCTCCTCCATCCATGGGATTTTCCGGGCAACAGTACTGGAGTGGGGTGCCATTGCCTTCTCCCTGTAATTCACTGGGCATTGAGTAATATAATCAGAAGGGTCTTGTTTTGGTAATGGGAAAAAATAGCCCTAGACTAGATGCTAACAAAGCTGAAAAGCAATACAAAACAGGATCCTATTCTTTCTGTGTAAGTGAACTATCGCAGAACAAAGCTAAAATTATTCAGCACACAATAAATGTAAAATTCATAATGTCTGGTATCCAAGCAAAATTATGAGGCATTAAATAAACAAAAATATACACAGTGAAGACAAAATAAATTGTTCTAAATTGACTCATAACTGGAATAAACAAACTAGTAGAAACAGATAGGAAAGCTAATCCACACAGCTAACATCATATTTAATGGTGAAACATGAATGCTTTTCCACAAAAATCAGGAATTAAATGAAGGTGTCCACTCTAACCTTTTCTACTCTAGTTTATACACAATCCCAGAGATTCCTGCCATGATAATGAAGCAAGAAAAAGAAGGAAAAGGTGTCTAGACTGGAGAGGAAAAAAAAAATGTATCTGCCTGTGTGTGTGTGTTGGTGTGTGTGTGTTAGTTGCTCAGTCGTGTCTGACTCTTTGCGACCCCATGAACTGTAGCCTGCCAGGCTTCTCTGTCCATGGAATTCTCCAGGCAGGAACACTGGAGGGGGTTGCCATCATAGAGAAGGAAGCAAGGAGCGGGTCACAGCTGATTTGTTCATGCCAATAATGCTACATGTCTTCACTGTCAAAATCCATCCTGTAGATTATACCAAGGCATCAGGGGCACCTCAGCCTCATTTCTACCGCCTTTGTTGGGTCTAGGAAGCGGCACAGGCTGAAGAAGCAGATGCACTGCCAGCCGCCTGAGTGGCTAAATGGGATACACCATCTCTGCTGAGGGTGTGATGCTGTGCGGTCCCGCCAGCCAGAAGCTATGCTTCTCATCCCCTGTCCTAGGGACAATGAGCAGCCTGAGAAGCGTCCCACGAATGTTAGACAGATTTTTGACCGTAAAGATAAGCAAAATATTTGCCTCTCTGCTGTTGTCCCAGCCACTTCCCAGGTTTGACTCACTAATTTGCTCCTTGGGGCGTGCTGGACTTTGGAGACAGTGAGGGGTGGTTGGATGGCACCTGAGGAGAAATTGCTTCTTCCAGTAGAGCTGCTTCCTCCCGCCAGGCTGCCATAGAATTTGCAGTCAAGTCAAGAACAGTCTCATCAAACGGAGAAAGAGAGACTTTCTGCTGATAAGGGAGGCAAGGTTGGGCTTAGGAACTGTGGTTATTCTGATTCATTTGCATCAGCCCTGATGTTTCCATCCTAGTCATCAGCTCCTCGATCTTTATCAACCATCAACTGGCTCTGATTCTTTTGTTGTTGTTGTTACACACCTCCTTCTGTGCAAACAATATTAAGGAAGGGTCACTGAAACAGTGATTTTGTCACTATTCCTTACATTGAGATTTCAAAGTTTTAACGTTGCTAATTTATTCCCAGTTAGACATTGCCAACACTCTCCATATTCCTGGCATTCTTTACTAATAATACATTTTTTTTAAAGAGACTTGTATATTTATTGCCATTTTATCCATGATAATCAATAACTAGAACAGTCAAAATATATATCAATGAGAGAAAAGATAATGTAATTGTGGTATGAACATACAATGAAATACCACTCAGCAATGAAAAACAAATTACAAACGTGACCAAAATATGAATAAATATTTTAAATTATTGATTTAGAGGGTGATAATGTTGAATGCTGTCAACCTGCTCGTTTTTATTCCCTGTGCACACATTGGGATCCCAATTTGCCACTGCATGTTTCAGGCTACCAGAGTCCCATCCTATGGTCTGATAACCAAGTTCCACTTCCCAGTGTCTTCGGGGTCTATTACTATACTATGTGGGGTTCATTGATGAAAGCAACAGAACAGATTCTTGGTTTTACTTAGAAAGTAAATATAAGAATTCACATTAGTACACATGATCCCCAATACTTTGGCCACCTGATGTGAAGAACTGACTCAATGGAAAAGACCCTCATGCTGGGAAAGGTTGAAGGCAGGAGGAGAGTGAGATGACAGAGGATAAGATGGTTGGATGGCATCACCAACTCAATGGACATGAGTTTGAGCAAGCTCCAGAAGTTGGTGATGGACAGGCAAGCCTGGCGTGCTGCAGTCCATGGGGTCACAAAGAGTTGGACATGACTGACTGAACTGAACTGATCCCCAGGAGGATACAAGAACCAGTTGAAAGCTATCCAGGGAGAGACAATTCCTGAACTGTCCCACTGGCCTAGCTACAGATGGATCCCTAGTCCTTGGGTCACTGGCATGGCCCTTCTGGGACATCTGCCTCCACTGTCTCTGAAAACTTTCTCTCTCCCTTGTCCTCTGGCAAGCAGAGTGTCTCCTGGTCTTTCCCCTCTTCTGAATTCCTGTCTCATGTTAGTGTAAATACCAGCTGGAAATTAAGTCCTATTTTAGCATCTTGAATGTGAGGAAGGTTGGGGAATTTGGTTCTTTGGTTCTTTAGAGGGTGACCATGAGGTATTAAAAATGAGAATGCTGCAAATATAATAAAGCAATTCAAAGGTGGAAAGCCACACATATGACCTCTTGCTCTAACCTATTTAACTAACTAACCTGCTTCTTCTACTTGATTTATCATGTTTATAGTGTCTTTAGAAAAGGCGAGTCTGCAGGGGTAGGCAGGCTTCTGATCAGTTGCCATTATTCAGAATGTGGAGCACAGGAGTATGCTGTTCTCCAGAACAAGGGCTTTGTTTCTGTCAATCTCTTGTTAAATTCCTCAGCCCTGTTGTCTTCACTCACTGTGCTCAGCTTCTCCCACTATTTCCAAAACTTGTTATAGGAACTCTCTCTAGACAAGCATTTCTCCTGTGCCCCACAGTAGCTCTGGTTTTCAGCCCATGATCCAGCCCTGCTTCCTGCAGGTCCAATGTGAAGGGCTGGAATAGAGGAAAGGGATGGTCTCACCAATCAGGTGATCTGAATGCCCTTCTTTAACCCAGTGACCTGACTGTCCATTTTCCCCTCCAGGTCTTTACAGTTTCATCCAGATTTAACAATTTTCTGAATATGTGCTTTTACTCATATAAAACATAGTGTTCTCGTGAATTTCTTTTTTTTTTTTTCCAAAGCTTTTTCATTTTCTCTTACCAATCTTATTCCCAGTGCTTTCCATCTTCCAGAAATACTGTACAATGTATCCACTGAAGGCACCCTTTCTTGCATTAGCTCTACAAGTTACATGTTATTACCCACATTTTAAATAAAAGAAAACTGAGGTTTAGAAAATTGAGGCAGTTTGCTGGTAAGAAATGAATGTCAAGTTTTTAACTCAATTCTGTTTAACTCCAGATCCTAAGATTTTAACTACCGTGGAAGATATATTCCATTTTATAATACCATGTTGCTCTTAACAAATCATTATTTTCCCTACCGTCTCTATTCCATTCTGCTGCTGCTAAGTCACTTCAGTCGTGTCCGACTCTGTGCGACCCCGTAGACAGCAGCCCACCAGGCTTCCCCGTCCCTGGGATTCTCCCGGCAAGAACCCTGGAATGGGTTGCCATTTCCTTCTCCAATGCATGAAAGTGAAAAGTGAAAGGGAAGTTGCTCAGTCGTGTCCGACTCTTAGCGACCCCATGGACTGCAGCCCACCAGGCTCCTCTGTCCATGGGATTTTCCAGGCAAGAGTACTGGAGTGGGGTGCCATTGCCTTCTCCACTATTCCATTCTAAAGATATCTATTTATTTGAAATTGTGAGCATTGTTATGATTTGAGATCACCATAACTGGTATTCTACCAATTTAATTATAGTAGGCACTATATTCATTTCCAACTTCGGATTCATCTGTTTCTCATAAAATGATACTTCCCAAATGTCAGTTTTACCCTTCTCCTCAAATCATCAGGGCAATTTTCCATTTGAAAAGTTATTCTCTTCTATCATTTTTCTGTTAGACTTTTGAATGTAACAGTCACAAAGTAACAGTTCCCTCCCATCCCAAATTATGAGAAGAAAACACCTTCCTCTCTTACAGAAGGAAAATATTCTGTTTGAGTTCAGATTTAACAGATGGGATCACTAGAAAGAGAAGGCATCCTCAATTTTCACTAACAAGAACTCTAATTACTCCATTAAACAGTTACTGAATACTGATATAATAAAGCAGAAAGGAAAATGACACTCTTGGTTTCCTACACCTAGATTATCTATAAGAATGAATTGGCTTGGAATGAAATTTGTCTTGGGACCTTATGCATACAACTTAAAGCAGAACATCTTGTCAAGTGGGTGTTAGACTATAAAGCTCTTTAGTCAATGTTTGTATTATTAGATAGCCTAAACCACTTAACAGCTTGCCCTATAACATGTCACAGAGTCACGGAGATAAGAAGGGACTTGAAGAGTGCCCTTCTTAAAGAAGCCTTGAAAGTCAACTGTCCTGAAAAAGCAAACTATTTATTCAGCCATGTTTATTATGCAAACAAATACATCTCCTAGAAAAGTTACTTGCAAATTTCTATTAAGCCTATTACCCCATTTATTTATATAAACCAATCAATAATGCATGCCTACAACAACAAAAATGTCCATAGGACAAAATTAAGGGAATGTGATAAAATAACTTTTAGTAAAAAGAAGCAACAATTTTTGCAAGAAATTCTTTGCTATGTAAATAAAATACAATAGCATAACAGAATTCTAATATTTAAAATGTCTAATAAACAACTCAATTGCTAGAGAAATGGAAGCAACTTAAGATGAAAACACTACAGTTAATAAGCTAATGTATTATGTTTCAAGAAGGAAGTAGAAACCAAAACTTGAAAAACAGAATGGAAAGTCAAATAATTAATGCTGTAATATACAGTTCACAGGAAAATTTTTAACAGTTTAGAACCACAGATTAATATACACGAACATAATACTAGAACAGTGGAATATTTCTGAATCCTATAAACATCATCAGAACTTTAAAGATTGATATTTTCGGGTTTATGAATTCAAAGGAGAAGAGGATACTTTAAGACTGCAAGAAGTGACTTTATCCAAAATGGTAAATTACAACCCCTAAATTTAAATATCTTAAGCATGCTAAAATAGCCTTCAGTTCAGTTCAGTCGCTCAGTCATATCCGACTCTTTGCGACCCCACGAATCGCAGCACTCCAGGCCTCCCTGTCCATCACCAACTCTCGGAGTTCACCCAAACTCATGTCCATGGAGTCGGTGATGGAGGTGGCTTATTTATACTGAGAAGTACTAACTTCTTCATTTGAAAGAAAAAAAAAAAAACCAACAAAATGCTGCTGGATATAAATATATACTACAGTTTTTACCTAAATGCCTTTCCTAAATTTTCAGCTATCAAAAATGTCTCAGTTTCATGCATGCTAAATTCATAGCATAGTGCATACTGTCTTACGATGAGCACATTTAGAAATGTATGAATGATATCTCAAATGTGTACTTTTAACAGAGCTAATCTGGGTGTGGGAATCACATTTCTGGCTCCTAAATATCCAAATATGCTTTAAGATCCATCAAACTTTTAAATCATTGGTTTTAATTTTTTATCTTAAAATGATTATATATTTGCCTCACTTTACTCATCAGTCATAAACAGTTATTAATGGTAACTACTTCATATGGTAAAGATTAAATAAAATGCTTAGAATAGCACTCCAGGGTGCTATTCTATAATGATGGTGATGACAAAGAGACAAGGATAATTACTGAATTCTTCCTCCTGCTTGAAGCTGTATCTACAAGTTTAGACATGAGTGCCTAGAACAAGGCTACTAAATTTAGCAAGTAAAAATACAGGATACACAAATTTGTATTTCAGATACATTTTCAGTAAAAGTATGCAATGCGTAGGACATACTTTATCTGAATTTCAGAAAAACAGTTAAGTTTTATTAGTACGAATATGTCCCAAATATTGCTTGAGACACACTAACAGTAACTATTTAATAGGGCTATGATAAAAACTAATTAAAATGTTCAGAATACCACTCCATAGGTATGAAATATGATAATTATGATAATGAGATGATTATTACTAAAAAATTATTCATTGCTTAAGTGAAATCCAAATTAAACTGGGTGTCCTGTATTTTATTTGGCAACCTAGATCAACGAATTTCAAAACTGCTTACAATTTTGTTTGGAAAATGGATTTATGGCATTATTGAATTAGTAATTTAAGGCATATCAATGAATCTAATTTATCACTATGTAATCAATCACCTGACAGTTTAGAATATCAATCAGATCAGATCAGATCAGTCGTTCAGTTGTGTCCAACTCTTTGTGACCCCATGAATCACAGCACGCCAGGCCTCCCTGTCCATCACCAACTCCCGGAGTTCACTGAGACTCACATCCATCCAGTCAGCGATGCCATCCAGCCATCTCATCCTCTGTCGTCCCCTTCTCCTCCTGCCCCCAATCCCTCCAAGCATCAGAGTCTTTTCCAATGAGTCAACTCTTCGCATGAGGTGGCCAAAGTACTGGAGTTTCAACTTTAGCATCATTCCTTCCAAAGAAATCCCAGGGCTGATCTCCTTTAGAAAGGACTGGTTGGATCTCCTTGCAGTCCAAGGGACTTTCAAGAGTCTTCTCCAACACCACAGTTCAAAAGCATCAATTCTTCGGCACTCAGCCTTCTTCACAGTCCAACTCTCACATCCATACATGACCACTGGAAAAACCATAGCCTTGACTAGACGAACCTTTGTTGACAAAGTAATGTCTCTGCTTTTGAATATGCTATCTAGGTTGTTCATAACTTTCCTTCCAATGAGTAAGCATCTTTTAATTTCATGGCTGCAGTCACCATCTGCAGTGATTTTAGAGCCCCCAAAAATAAAGTCTGACACTGTTTCCACTGTTTCCCCATCCATTTCCCATGAAGTTATGGGACCGGATGCCATGATCTTCGTTTTCTGAATGTTGAGCTTTAAGCCAACTTTTTCACTCTCCACTTTCACTTTCATCAAGAGGCTTTTGAGTTCCTCTTCACTTTCTGCCATAAGGGTGGTGTCATCTGCATATCTGAGGTTATTGATATTTCTCCCGGCAATCTTGATTCCAGCTTGTGTTTCTTCTAGTCCAGCATTTCTCATGATGTACTCTGCATATAAGTTAAATAAACAGGGTGACAATATACAGCCTTGACGTACTCCTTTTCCTATTTGGAACCAGTCTGTTGTTCCATGTCCAGTTCTAACTGTTGCTTCCTGACCTGCATACAGATTTCTCAAGAGGCAGATCAGGTGGTCTGGTATTCCCATCTCTTTCAGAATTTCCCACAGTTTATTGTGCTCCACACAGTCAAAGGCTTTGGCATAGTCAATAAAGCAGAAATAGATGTTTTTCTGGAACTCTCTTGCTTTTTCCATGATCCAGCGGATGTTGGCAATTTGGTCTCTGGTTCCTCTGCCTTTTCTAAAACCAGCTTGAACATCAGGAAGTTCATGGTTCACATATTGCTAAAGCCTGGCTTGGAGAATTTTGAGCATTACTTTACTAGCGTGTGAGATGACTGCAATTGTGCAGTAGTTTGAGCATTCTTTGGAATTGCCTTTATCAATATGGTTATGTTATTCAGTAGGAATTACATATACCCTAGAGTGGATGCTAGATCTTTCACTTAAGATATGGGTGATGTTGGCCAACTTAAATAATAATCTACATAACCATAGACATAATCATTTTTGGAAAAATAAAAAGTAAAATCTACAATACCTCTTATCTACAAATAAGAAGAGGAAGAAAATACGTAAAATGCTCACTGTAATGGCTGCACCACAGCAGAAATTCAACGTTGTGAGTTTTTTATCTTTCCCTTCTCAAATATAAAATAGTTTCTGGAAACAGTACCTGTATTGCTTTTTAAATTTCAGTTGTAATCTGCAAAGGTGATTCTTGCCAAGGTGACATAGACTGATTAAATGAATTAGATGCTAAAAGGGGAACAAGAGAGGTCAAAAATAACTCCAAGATATGTGTAACGAAGTGGGAAAAGAATAGTCACTACCAAAAGTGAGTGATAGTGAGTTTTAAACATAATAAGTTTGAAATTATGGTAACTGCTGGGGAGAGACTCCCAGGTGGTCTCCCTAAACATAGGCCTTATTATCTTAATTCTCTCATCTCATTATCATTACTTATCAAGAAATGAACTAATTCACTCTAAATGTTTGAAATACTATTCATAATATGGTACATCTCAATTAATGTAGCAACTATTCAATTTAAGTTAGCTGTTATTTTTTTATCTTTTCAAATGACCAATTTCAAATTATGAAATCATTCTTGACTCCTTAATATTTCCTAAATGTTTTTCTTTTTTTACATCTGTTTCCTAAAATCTTTTTCTCTAATGTGTTCTGTTCAAGATTTACCTTTGTCATGTCAACAAAAAGTATTTCCCATTTTTATTCTCTCTTATTCAGACTCACAATACATGTGTCTAAAGAAATATGTTTACTATTAAAAGTATTACATATATGTATACATATTTATATTTAAATAAATGTATACTTATTATTCAAACTTTAGAAAAAAAGAAAAGTAGGAAGAATAAAACATCACTCATATTTCTGAAGCCATAATATTAATATTCCCAACTAATATCTTGGTGTATATCCCTTCAGTATTTCTCATGTATGAGTGTCATGCAGAGCCCTTCCATAGTTCTGTGGCCACAGTGCAAGTTCTAGATTTTAGGTCTTACCACATGATAAACACTTTTACTGCCAACTGATATTTGTGGTTAGCTGCTAATGTGGATCTGCAGAATGTGTGTTTATAAAACAAAAGGATGGTGAGCCTGACTGGACTAAATATTTGCAGCAGCCTCTAAAGCCCAAAGGCCCTTATTTGTCAGGTTTAACACACACACAAAAATCTCTCTCTATTGGAGCCCAGAGAGTCAACACAGACTATGGCTTACTCTTTCCAGAGAAACAGGAATCTACATACTTGCTCGATCCTAGGACTTCCTCAAGACTGTCCATTTGACTCAAACTTAATCCTAATCCTGAGTGCACTCCACCTGCCCTACTGACCACTGGAGTTTCACTGGGAATAATTCCCTTGGCAAACTTGTGACGAGCAGAAATCTAGGTTGTAGGCACCTCCCTCCATCACTCTGCTCCGTGATTTTATGCAGTTGATACAACTTTCCACATATGGGGCATATAAGCAATGGCACCCCACTCCAGTACTCTTGCCTGGAAAATTCCATGGACGGAGGAGCCTGGTAGGCTGCAGTCCATGGGGTCGCTAAGAGTCGGACACGACTGAGCGACTTCACTTTCACTTTTCACTTTCATACATTGGATAAGGAAATGGCAACCCACTCCAGTGTTCTTGCCTGGAGAATCCCAGAGACGGCGGAGCCTGGTGGGCTGCCGTCTATGGGGTCACACAGAGTCGCACACAACTGAAGTGACTTAGCAGCAGCAGCAAAACACAGCCACAAGACATTCCTATCTATTTATCTTCATTAGTCAATTTCCTTACCAATTTTAAAACCGTATTCAAAGTTTTCCATACCAAAGTTTTCAATACTTTCCTTATTTAAACTATTCCGTTCCAAGTAAAGTCAAATATTTATTCACTTTTCATCCTATTATAGTGCTCTTCAAACTGAGAAATACCCGTTTTATATATAACCTATTTCAGACTAATAATTATGCAAAACAAAAATAATTAGGAAAGTGCAATCTTAAAAATTATAAATGAGAGCCCCATTTTAAAAATATTGAACATAGTAGATATAAAAGTATCCTATGAAGTTGTTTTAAAATTTTTAATGCTCATTGTTAATTTTGATACTTATTGCATCAAGAAAGATAACAGTTTATAGACAAGCATGAGTCATGTTCAAGCTGGTTTTAGAAAAGGCAGAGGAACCAGAGATCAAATTGCCAACATCCACTGGATTATCAAAAAAGCAAGAGAATTCCAGGAAAACATCTATTCTGCTTTACTGACTATGCCAAAGCCTTTGACTGTGTGGATCACAATAAACTGTGGAAAATTCTGAAAGAGATGGGAATACCAGCTCACCTGACTTGTCTCTTGAGAAACCTGTATGCAGGTCAGGAAGCAACAGTTAGAACTGGACATGGAACAACAGACTGGTTCCAAATAGGAAAAGGAGTACATCAAGGCTGTATGTTGTTACCCTGTTTATTTACCTTATATGCAGAGTACATCATGAGAAATGCTGGGCTGGAAGAAGCACAAGCTGGAATCAAGATTGCTGGGAGAAATATCAATAACCTCAGATATGCAGATGACACCACCCTTATGGCAGAAAGTGAAAAAGAACTAAAGAGCCTCTTGATGAAAGTCAAAGAAGAGAGTGAAAAGTTGGCTTAAAGTGCAACATTCAGAAAACTAAGACCATGGCATCTGTTCCCATCACTTCATGGGAAATAGATGGGGAAACAGTGGAAACAGTGGCTGACTTTATTTTTTTGGTCCCAAAATCACAGCAGATGGTGATTGCAGCCATGAAATTAAAGATGCTTACTCCTTGGAAGGAAAGTTATGTCCAACCTAGATAGCATATTCAAAAGCAGAGACATTACTTTGCCAACAAAGGTCTGTCTAGTCAAGGCTATGGTTTTTCCAGTGGTCATGTATGGATGTGAAAGTTAGACTATAAAGAAAGCTGAGCGCTGAAGAATTGATGCTTTTGAACTGTGGTTTGGAGAAGACTCTTGAGAGTCCCTTGGACTGCAAGGAGATCCAACCAGTCCATCTTAAAGGAGATGAGTCCTGGGTGTTCATTGGAAGGACTGATGTTGAAGCTGAAACTGCAATACTTTGGCCAACTGACGCGAAGAGCTGACTTATTGGAAAAGACCCTGATGCTGGGAAAGATTGAGGGCAGGAGGAGAAGGGGATGACAGAGGAGGAAATGGTTGGATGGCATCACCAATTAAATGGACATGCGTTTTGGTGGACTCCGGGCATTGGTGATGGACAGGGAGGCCTGGCGTGCTGTGATTCAAGGAATCACAAAGAGCTGGATACGACTGAGCGACTGAACTGAACTAATGAGTCATGTATTTCACTTGAGCATCTGTATCTTGCACACACGCACCATTGTGGGGACCCCTAGTGCTACATGGAAAAACACATGCTGGGTAGTTTCCTTGTGATGCTTATTCTTCAATGTTTTGCTGTGTCTCATTTATTTCTCTCAAATGTATGAGCTAATGAAGATAGGAATCTTGTTCTTATGTATTCTGTAACCTACAACATATATTAAAATGCACTTCACAGCACATGTGCCAAATAAATGGTGACTGACAGGTGTCACCATGTCAGAATTAACTGGCAGGCATAGTATTCAGCTAAATGTGGTAAGGTATTTATGTGATATTTTTAAAACATTACTTAAGTAGCTGTCTTAGACTGTATTTGTTACAAACAGATTCTGGTACACAAAATTGCATATAGAAGATTTCTTGAGATGTGTGCTTCGGCAATATTTCTACGAGGCAGCAAGGAAGGGGGGATCAGGCAGAGGGAAAAACCGATCCAACGCTGTCACTACACCATCTTGATTGATCCCCCCTTGAACTGTGGGACTGAAATGGCTCTTAAACAGTCACTCCCAAATGTGGCAGTGATCCTGGGCCATATCAGCCGATCACTGGTCACAGGCTGTGAGACAGGAGCCCGTGCAGTGTTTTAGGCCAGTGTCTTATGTTTAAAAGGAGAACTCTGAAGTGGGGAGTATAGTTTACTGGGATAGGAGGCAAGTCCAGAAGCAGAGAGATACTTAGGACTTATAATAATGATAGCTCAGGACTAAGAAGACATGGATCAGCTGGGTCATGGTGGAGATGGTAAGTGACTGGAATCTGAATATAAGATGAAGTTACAACTGAAGGGATTTATTGATGGGTTAGATGTAGAGTGTCAGATAAAAATAGGAAGTGAATACATTTTGAACGTAAGCTACTGGAAGCAGGGATTGGTCATTCGCTAAAATGGAAAGGACCACAGAAAATATTTATAAGGTGAGGTGGAGGAAGTGTTAAAGAACGCATTACGTTCAGATACATTAAAGAAGCTTGCTTTCCCGGTGGCTCAGATGGTCAAGAATATGCCTGCAGTACAGACCTGAGTTCGATCCTTGAGTCAGAAAGATCCCCTGGAGAAGAGAATGGCAACCCACTCCAGTATTCTTGCATGGAGAATCCCATGGACAGAGGAAATTGACAGGCTACAGTCCATGGGGTCACAAGGAGTCGGACATGACTGAGCAACTAACACTTTGCAGGTAATAGGCAATTGGATACTGACATTTACAATTCAAGAGAACCACACTGCAGGTACAACTGAAGAAACAATGAGCAGAGAGATAATTTCAAAAATCATGAAATTTAATCTGGTCACTTAAGAAGCTGATATGGATAGAGAAAAGAATTAAGGAGTAAAACCTATGACATTCCAAATGACAGAAAACTGAGGATGAATTCACAAACAACTCAAAAAAAAGTAGCCAGTGAGGCAGAAGAACCAAGAGTGATTAGTGTCACGGAAGCTAAGAGAAAAAGTATTTCAGAAAGGAGAAAGTGATCATCTGGGGCAAATGCTGCTGAAATGTCAAGTAAATTAAGGACTGAAAATTAATCACTGGATTTAACAGTATGGAAATAATGCATATTCTTGAAAAAGGAGCATTTTTGAAGTAAATGGGACCAAATACCATCAGTTCAGTTACTCAGTCACGTCCAACTCTTTGCGACCCCATGGACTGCAGCATGCCAAGCTTCCCTGTCCATCACCAACTCCCGGAGCTTACTCAAACTCATGTCCATCGAGTCGGTGATGCCATCCAACCAACTCATCCTCTGTTGTCCCCTTCTCTTCCTGCCTTCAATCCTTCCCAGCATCAGGGTCTTTCCCAATGAGTCGGTTCTTCACATCAGGTGGCCAAAGTATTGGAGTTTCAGCTTCAGCATCAGTCCTTCCAATGAATATCCAGGACTGATTTCCTTTAGGATGGACTGGTTGGATCTCCTTGCAGTCCAAGGGACTCTCAAGATTGTTCTCCAACACCACAGTTCAAAAGCATCAATAATTTGGCACTCAGCTTTCTTTATAGTCCAACTCTCACATCCAAACGTGACTACTGGAAAAAACATAGCTTTGACTAAACAGACCTTTGTGGAAAGGTGATGTCTCTGCTTTTTAATAGGCTGTGTAGGTTGGTTATAGCTTGTCTTCCAAGGAACAACTGTCTTTTAATTTCATGGCTGCAGTTACCATCTGCAATGATTTTGAAGCACCCCAAAATAAAGTCTTTCACTATTTCCATTGTTTTCCCATCTATTTGCCACGAAGTGATGGGACCGGATGTCATAATCTTAGTTTTTGGAATGCTATGTTTTAAGCCAACTTTCTCACTCTCCTCTTTCACTTTCATCAAGAGGCTTTTTAGTTCCTCTTCACTTTCTGCCATAAGGGTGCTGTCATCTGCATATCTGAGGTTACTGATATTTCTCCTGGCAATCTTGATTCCAGCTTGTGCTTCTTCCAGTCCAGCGTTTCTCATGATGTACTCTGCATATAAGTTAAATAAGCAGGGTGTCAATATACAGCCTTGACATACTCCTTTCCCGATTTGAAACCAGTCTATTGTTCCATGTCTGGTACTAACTGTTGCTTCTTGACCTGCATACAGATTTCTCAGGAGGCAGGTCAGGTGGTCTGGTATTCCCATCTCTTTCAGAATTTTCCACAGTTTGTTGTGATCCACACAGTCAAAGGCTTTCTGAAACAGTAGATATGGACTTCTTTTCCAAAGAGGTTTGTTATTATAAAGAGAATGAGAGAAATAGATGCATAGCTGGGAGAATAAAGTGAAGAGGTGTTCTGTTTTTCTCTTTCTTGGTATAGGTAGAAAACATTAAAGTATTATATTTGATGTAGAGAGAGGGAAATTTGAAAATACAGGAGAAAGCAGGAGTAATTGCTAAGCGATCTTATTAGTAATCAGGAAAGTGAAAATTAGAGTTGCAATGAAATACTATTTCACATCAACCAAATTGGCAAAATTTTAAAAATTGTGCTTGCATCAAATGTTGACCCCTGTGCAAGGAATCACCAACTCTAATACATTGATGGTAGGGACTATATACGGTAGTAACCATTTAGGAAAAATGTTTGAGCCTTTAGTTCCAATGACTTCGTGATTTCACTTTCCAGTACCTCTTTCTAAGGCAATGCTTTTCAAATTTTAATATGCACAGAAATCACTGACAGCTTTGTTAAATGCAGATTCTGATTCAGTCAGTCTTGGATGAAATTTGCGAGTGTGAATTTCTGACAAGCTTCCGCGTGACTCTGATGCTGCTTGACAGTGGGCATACATTGTGTAAGAAGGTTCCTTAGAAGCTCATGCACATATACCAGGCAACAGGTATAGTGATGCTCATAGAAGCAGTGAAGCAACACGACCGCAATCTTACACTCCATCAAAATAAGAATAGATACTACATGATGGAATATTCAAAAGAGAGAATCATGTGGTAGTACTATTCCTAACAAGAGAGACTTAAAATGAAAAACACATCAAAGAATATCTACAGTATGTTACACTTTATGTAAATTTCATTTCTGAACATAAAAATGTAAGAATTATTGTGGGAGATCACACCCCAGAATACATGAAAATGGTTGCCTCTGAGGAGGAAGAGGAATGGATGAGGGACAAGGAACTCGATCTTTGTAACACAAAAGAGAATAGGCAAAATGTTGAAGTGTGTTAATACAGTATGATGAGTACTCATTATTTCTTTTTAATTTTATGGGTTTTTAAATGCTTAACTCTTAAACATATAAATATTTTAAAAGAATATCCTTAGACGGGGGGACATCCATGAACAATTATGGTACCAGCATATTAAAAAACAGCCCTGCAAACAGACCATATATAAGTCTGGGTGAACAAGGACCAAAAAGGAGAGATATATCAAACTTTCAGAAATGCAGTGAAATGGCAGGAAATTCTGTGCTTCATTATATACAGTCTTGTTTTTCTTTTCAAACAATAAACATGTAATATTTTAATAAAAGTACAGAAAATGTAAAGCAAAATAAATTCAAGATCAGTAAATTAAAAAATAAGAAAGCAAATTAGCATAAGAATAATACAACAGCTTAGGAGATGAACGTTGGGAAATTGAAAAAAAAAAAAAAGGTAACCATTATGAACCAATACCCAGTTATTAGTGAAA
This sequence comes from Bos javanicus, assembly GCF_032452875.1. Taxonomy (NCBI): domain Eukaryota; kingdom Metazoa; phylum Chordata; class Mammalia; order Artiodactyla; family Bovidae; genus Bos; species Bos javanicus. The sequence goes on from NC_083894.1 coordinate 18,616,314, forward strand.
GTCACTCAGTTGTGTCTAAGTCTGCAACCCCAAGGACTATACAGTCCATGGAATTCTCTAGTCCAGAATACTGGAGTGGGTAGCCTTTCCCTTGATTGAATCCAGGTCTCCTTGCATTGCAGGCAGATTCTTTACCAGCAGAGCCACAAGGGAAGCCCAACATCCAGTACTCAGTACAATTAAAAACAATTTTATTTCTTCTAATCCGAAATCTCTTGCTGCATCATCAGACATAAGATATTTAATTTGTCTCAGATCATGTTAAGAGGTATGTCACCTACTTGCCAGCTTCCCTTCTTCCTACACCTCCTCTTTACCTGACTGCTGGGTCCTAATCTGCATCCTGTATCAAGTCATACTTCTTTGTGCCTCTTGTCCTGATTAAGTCACCAAAGGTGAGTCTTTTCCATAATTCAACCTACTTAAATCAGCATAACACCTGATTGAAATTCTTTTGTAAAATCTCTGTCATTGAAAGGAATTGCATCATTATCAGCATAAAAGTCAGAATCAGGGCTGAATCATTTTTCAAAAAAGTCTAAATAGCACTTAATGGCTAGATCAAATTGAACATCATGAAGTCAGCAGTCTTACAGCAATCTAGGTCGAGTTCATTCACGTAGATCAAAACCAGGATCTGGTGCTGAAAATGACAGAAATGTAAAACAGACTCATTCACCTTAAAATATATTATCTGTTACCATGTCCCAGGGCTATGCTAGACTTGTCAATTAAAAAAAATAATAATAAACCTCAGGTTCATATTTTATCTTTTAATTGGGCACACACCATTTTCCAAGTGCACCCTACAGTTTCAAGGAGTTGTTCAGAAATATTGAGTATGTTTGTGTGTAAGAAAGGGAAAAAGAGAGAGATCTATCCAGGTTAGTATTTTATCTATAGATTCTAATTAAATGGAATATGTCAATCTCTCCCCTGGTGCAGAAGAAATTGATAGTTCCATACAACGTGCTCTATCATATCTTTGATTCATTAACAGTCTTCCACTCAAACGTCTATTTCACTAACCCTGTCATTGTTCAATTTCGATGCTCCAAATGGAGTTAAACATAGTGGGGATTTAAAATGGTTATATAAGGAGTTAAAGTGGGCTTTCAGTTTGGGTTTCTGCCTTGATTATCACCAAATCATCAGGTTCTCTTAAAACTGAGGTTATCTAAAAGTGGATAATAACACAAAAACCTGGAAAAGAAACAAAAAAATCCTACATCCAGGAAGCGTGTGAAAAACATAAAGATGTAGTAAAAAGGGCAGATATTTTCATGGCAATGTATGTTCATCTTTCATCTCATAAATTTATTCCTTATATTAACATATTTAATATTAACATATTAACTTCCCTGGGTGGGGAAGATCCTCTGGAGAAGAAAATGGCAATCCACTCCAGCACTCTTGCCTGGAAAATCCCATGGATGGAGGAGCCTGATAGGCTACAGTCCATGGGGTCACAAAGAGTCGGACACGACTGAGCGACTTCACTTTCACTTCACTTATTAACATATTTGCGAAAATTCTCTTATATCTTTTAATTTTGAAGACATTAAAAGTGGTGTGTTAGCAATTTGAGGCAATCTTTGCTAAACCTAACAGTTGGCAGGACTCTACTGATGACTCAGGATCACTAACATCTATTCAGCAAAAATAACCTCAAGTATGCACTGTCACAAAACATAAAGCATAAGATAGAAACCAAAAGCAAGACTAAAACGAATCCTTTCTTTCTTCGTATTTCTAACTTCTTCACAACCCCTTCCCCATGTAAATCAGAAAGGAAAGCAAAAAGCACTTTAACATAAAAGTATGTAAGCTTTCTTAGTCCTCATAACTGGAATGCCTGGAGAGTGCAGGGCCTCCGACTATGACCCTCTTCCCTGAATATTAATGTATGGTTCCTGTGACTCTGTGCTTAAAGCTCTCTCTTGTCTGTAGATCTAATCACATAGGCTCTCCTGAAAGCTGTTTGTTTAACAAGCCTTCTGTTTCTGCTCAAGTATTCAGTCTGCACCACTCAGCCACCAATGCTGACGAAGGATGTTTTCTGAAGCCCCACTCTCACATGCAATTCTACTGGACTCTCCAAAGATTTGTTAAGGGATTGCTATCCAGATCTTGTGTTTAAGTAGCTTCTAGTCTAGAAACAGAGATCAGATCAGATCAGATCAGATCAGTCACTCAGTCGTGTCTGACTCTTTGCGACCCCATGAATCACAGCACGCCAGGCCTCCCTGTCTATCACCAACTCCCGGAGTTCACTCAGACTCATGTCCATTGAGTCGGTGATGCCATCCAGCCATCTCATCCTCTGTCATCCCCTTTCCCTCCTGCCCCCAATCCCTCCCAGCATCAGAGTCTTTTCCAATGAGTCAACTCTTTGCATGAGGTAGCCAAAGTACTGGAGTTTCAGCTTTAGCATCATTCCTTCCAAAGAAATCCCAGGGCTGATCTCCTTCAGAATGGACTGTGTGATAAGCACAATAACTAAAGTTTATATGGTAAAATGGTCAAGAAGAATGTAAGTGATCGGGGAAATTTTTCTCAGCTAAGTCGCCGTCAAATCTTAGTATTGAAAGAAAAATAAGCCTCTGTCAAGGGGTCAGGAAAGAAGAGTTCTTTCAAGAAGAGGAAATAATACTGTTTTTTTGCTTTTATTTTCCATTGCATAGAAGTGTAAGTCAATGTAAATGAATGAGGACCTAAGAGTCTAAAGTGGAGACACTGGGGACTAGAGACTAGAATGTGATATGAAAAAGTAAATACAATCAAGATTGGACTTTATTCTTTTGAGCTGGGGTCAGTAAACTGTGGTTGGTGGCTAAATCTGGCCCACCACCTATTTATTTTTCTAATAAAGTTTTATTGGCACAGAGACACACTTGTTCATTTACCTATTGTCTTTAGATGCTTTCAAGTAGTTGACAGTAACCTGAAAAGCCTAAAATATTACTATCTGGCCCTTTACCGACAAGGTTTGCCAACAGCTGATTAGGTAGTGGGGATTCAGTGAAATATTTTAAGCAGTAGTAATGAGAACAGATTTGTGTTTTAGCCATTTAATCAGCAGATGGTTGAGGACACAGAGGGAGGAAGATCACTGAAGAAAAGGAGAAATCATGAGAATCTAAACTCAGGCAGTGACTACAATGAATGCAGAGAGTAGGAAATGAAAGAAATTCATGTTTGAAAGATACAGTAGTTAGGGCTCTACAAAGTGTTAGGCATGGAGAATTAAGAATCTAAGATTTTTTGACTACCTGAGACAGGGGAAGGGGAACAGAATAAAGGGGCAAATTCAGATAAGATAAAGCTCTGCTGCTCCTGCTGCTGCTAAGTCACTTCAGTCGTGTCCGACTCTATGCGACCCCATACACGGCAGCCCACCAGGCTCCCCCGTCCCTGGGATTCTCCAGGCAAGAACACTGGAGTGGGTTGCCATTTCCTTTTCCAATGCATGAAAGTGAAAAGTGAAAGGGAAGTTGTTCAGTCGTGTCCGACTCTTAGCGACCCCATGGACTGCAGCCTACCAGGCTCCTCCGTCCATGGGAGTTTCCAGGCAAGAGCTCAGATAACAAGAAAAGATCAGAGATGAGGTCTGATAGCTCCTTTGAGTCAGAGAAAACTACTTTTATCTTTTTTAAAAACAACATACAACATACTTTGTTGTTCTTGTTACAAACAGTAACATAGAACATGTTTAATAAAATTGTTAAAAAAAACAAGAGAGAGAAAATAAAACAAAACTATAAAAGGTAGCCTTGACACAGCTGTAACACTCTCAATAGTTTGTGTGTTCTGCTCCCATGATCATAGGTGCTCTACCAAAATAGAACCATATTCTTTATTTCATAAAGCCCACAAAGGATAGATAGGATATTTTCAGATTTCATTTTTACAAACATCATTCTGATTACATTGCTGGATAAATGTTCTATTGTGTATATATTGATAATTCTTTCCTTAGGATAAATTCCTTTATATACAATTGCTGGGTCAAAGAGAACACATGTTTTTTTAAGTGTTTTCTTTTTCTTATTTTACAAGTGTCTTGTAATCATTTATTTGCAGGTTATAGAAATCTGGATAAAACCATGCCAGAAGAAAAAGAATATATTAATGAAAGAACTTAGATTCTAACGACAGAAATAGAGCTGTGCCACCTGAGAAATGCACTGGAAAATTGCAAGTTGAATAAAACAACTCTTGTTCCTTCTCTTGTCCCTGGTTTTTCTCCTCCTGGGGTGGTGCTCTTTCTTTTATACCCCCCAAGCTACTACCTCTTGCTTTTAATCACTAACCAGTTCTTCCTTGACTCACCCACTTGATTACATGTAATTCGTTATAGCTATCCAATACAATAGCTTCAGTGTTTAAATAATCTTCTGTGGGTGTGCATGCTAAGTCACTCAGTCGTGTCTGACCCTGCGACCCCATGGACTGTAGCCCACCGGGTTCCTTTGTCCATGGGATTCTCCAGGCTTCAATACTGAAGTGGGTTGCCATGCCCTCCTCCAGAGAAACATCTTAGAGCTCTACTTGATTCCAATTTCAAAAGGTCTAAAATGAAATTATCAAAAGACCAGAACAAATCTATTTGACTCCACTGAGATCTGACCAGCCCTCTTCTAATCATTTCTGGCAGCGAGTGGGTCCACAACCACTTGTAAGATCCTCAAATCCCTGCTTCAAGCCCTCTTCAACCCTGGACAGACTGCCAGGTGAAGGATATAATTATAGGCATCTCTACCATAGAAAGCATTCAGTACTTATTATTAGAAGTAGAAATAATGTCATGTAATGACATGTAATTTTATCAATTAGAGATAAGCACAGTTTCCATTTTCATTATCTCCTGGATATATTTTCTACACTTAAAAAAAAAAGAATCAAGAGCATTTTTCCAGGTCAAGTATTAAAGCCCTAAACAATAATTATTTTTTTTTTTTAGAATTTGTCACCAGTGTCATCCTGATAGATGAAAAATGATAAAATTTTCATTTCTTTCTAAACAATCATTCAAATGGTTGTGGGTCATTTGAACTTTCATTTTACCCAGAATGTTACACAAACAACTTTGTAATTTATTTGTACAATGTTTTCCTTTATCAGATGACGATAGCAAGAATTCCACTACATATTAGCTTAAATATTTTTCTTCAGTATTTGCACTTTAAAATTGTTTAACATAGAATTATTTTCTTGTTTGTTTTCAGTTGGATGTAGAGTCGGAAAGTCCTTTATATATGTAGTCAAATCTGTGAATCTAATCATGTATGGTTTCAGCCTTTGTCAGGATTTGGTGATGCATTTAGAAAAACCTACCCTGGCTATACTATAAGTTTTAACATATTTTTATCATGTTAAATTGATTTGCAGTACTTAGTGACCACATTTTGTATACTGAAATCTTTATTTTTAATTTGTTTGGGTGTTGTATGTGAGGAAGGGCTAAACAGTTTTCATTTCAGATAAATATCTTAATGAATTTAATAAACTCTCTCTTCTCTAATTTAAAATTCAAAAATTAATGTATACTGTTTCAGCCCCAGTGTGTATATAGCTAGTGTGTTTTCATTTCCATCTTTGTAACTAGAAAAAGCTGATTAAACTGCAAGTCAATGACTTCCTTGGACCAATTGAAGGTGCTGAATTTGTAGGACAAACCATCACCCAAAACCTGGAGAGTCACATTTCAGAGTTTACAACAACCAAGATCTACTCGACTAAAGCAGAAACTGCTTGAGCCATAAACTGGTAGGAACACTTGAATTTAATTTTGAAAAATGGTTGGAGGCTGAGCGTGGACTAGCTTGAGAGGGAGAAACTCGTTGGACCATAGTCTTAGCTCCTCTATCCCCACATTCATAGGGTGTCTTTTGAGGATCCTTATCAGATTCTCTTGGATGCAATCTCAAAAACAACAGAATGATCTCTGTTTGTTTCCAAGGCAAACCATTCAATATCACAGTAACCCAAGTCTATGCCCCAACCAGTAACGCTCAAGAAGCTGAAGTTGAACGGTTCTATGAAGACCTACAAGACCTTTTAGAACTAACACCCAAAAAAGATGTCCTTTTCATTATAGGTGACTGGAATGCAAAAGTAGGAAGTCAAGAAACACCTGGAGTAACAGGCAAATTTGGCCTTGGAATACGGAATGAAGCAGGGCAAAGACTAACAGAGTTCTGCAAAGAAAATGCACTGGTCATAACAAACACCCTCTTCCAACAACACAAGAGAAGACTCTATACATGGACATCACCAGATGGTCAACACCGCAATCAGATTGATTATATTCTTTGCAGCCAAAGATGGAGAAGCTCTATACAGTCAGTAAAAACAAGACCAGGAGCTGACTGTGGCTCAGACTATGAACTCCTTATTGCCAAATTCAGACTTAAACTGAAGAAAGTAGGGAAAACCACGAGACCATTCAGGTATGACCTAAATCAAATCCCTTATGATTATACAGTGGAAGTGAGAAATAGATTTAAGGGCCTAGATCTGATAGATAGAGTGCCTGATGAACTATGGAATGAGGTTCGTGACATTGTACAGGAGACAGGGATCAAGACCATTCCCATAGAAAAGAAATGCAAAAAAGCAAAATGGCGGTCTGGGGAGGCCTTACAAATAGCTGTGAAAAGAAGAGAAGCGAAAAGCAAAGGAGAAAAGGAAAGATATAAACATCTGAATGCAGAGTTCCAAAGAATAGCAAGAAGAGATAAGAAAGCCTTCTTCAGCAATCAATGCAAAGAAATAGAGGAAAACAACAGAATGGTAAAGACTAGGGATCTCTTCAAGAAAATCAGAGACACCAAAGGAACATTTCATGCAAAGATGAGCTCGATAAAGGACAGAAATGGTATGGACCTAACAGAAGCAGAAGATATTAATAAGAGATGGCAAGAATACACAGAAGAACTGTACAAAAAGATCTTCACGAGCCAGATAATCATGATGGTGTGATCACTGACCTAGAGCCAGACATCCTGGAATGTGAAGTCAAGTGGGCCTTAGAAAGCATCACTACAAACAAAGCTAGTGGAGGTGATAGAATTCCAGTTGAGCTATTCCAAATCCTGAAAGATGATGCTGTGAAAGCGCTGCACTCAATATGGCAGCAAATTTGGAAAACTCAGCAGTGGCCACAGGACTGGAAAAGGTCAGTTTTCATTCCAATCCCAAAGAAAGGCAATACCAAAGAATGCTCAAACTACTGCACAATTGCACTCATCTCACATGCTAGTAAAGTAATGCTCAAAATTCTCCAAGCCAGGCTTCAGCAATACATGAACCATGAACTTCCTGATGTTCAAACTGGTTTTAGAAAAGGCAGAGGAACCAGAGATCAAATTGCCAACATCCACTGGATCATAGAAAAAGCAAGAGAGTTCCAGAAAAACATCTAGTTCCGCTTTATTGACTATGCCAAAGCCTTTGACTGTGTGGAGCACAATAAACTGTGGGAAATTCTGAAAGAGATGGGAATACCAGACCACCTGATCTGCCTCTTAAGAAATTTGTATGCAGGTCAGGAAGCAACAGTTAGAACTGGACATGGAACAACAAACTGGTTCCAAACAAGAAAAGGAGTTCGTCAAGGCTGTGTATTGTCACCCAGTTTATTTAACTTATATGCAGAGTACATCATGAGAAACGCTGGACTGGAAGAAGCACAAGCTGGAATCAAGATTGCCGGAAGAAATATCAATAACCTCAGATATGCAGATGATACCACCCTTATGGCAGAAAGTGAAGAGGAACTCAAAAGCCTCTTGATGAAAGTGAAAGTGGAGAGTGAAAAAGTTGGCTTAAAGCTCAACATTCAGAAAACGAAGATCATGGCATCCGGTCCCACCACTTCATGGGAAATAGATGGGGAAACAGTGGAAACAGCGTCAGACTTTATTTTTCTGGGCTCCAAAATCACTACAGATGGTGACTGCAGCCATGAAATTAAAAGATGCTTACTCCTTGGAAGGAAAGTTATAACCAACCTGCTGCTGCTGCTGCTGCTGCTGCTGCTACTGCTTCAGTCGTGTCTGACTCTGTGCGACCCCATAGACGGCAGCCCACCAGGCTCCCCCGTCGCTGGGATTCTCCAGGCAAGAACACTGGAGTGGGTTGCCATTTCCTTCTCCAATGCATGAAAGGGAAAAGTGAAAGTGAAGTCGCTCAGTCGTGTCCAACTCTTTGCGACTTCATGGTCTGCAGCCTACCAGGCTCCTCCATCCATGGGATTTTCCAGGCAAGAGTACTGGAGTGGGGTGCCATTGCCTTCTCCATGACCAACCTAGATAGCATATTCAAAAGCAGAGACATTACTTTGTCAACAAAGGTTCGTCTAGTCAAGGCTATGGTTTTTCCTGTGGTCATGTATGGATGTGGGAGTTGGACTGTGAAGAAGGCTGAGCACAGAAGAATTGATGCTTTTGAACTGTGGTGTTGGAGAAGACTCTTGAGAGTCCCTTGGACTGCAAGGATTTCCAATCAGTCCTTTCTGAAGGAGATCAGCCCTGGGATTTCTTTGGAAGGAATGATGCTAAAGCTGAAACTCCAGTACTTTGGCCACCTCATGCGAAGAGCTGACTCATTGGAAAAGACTGTGATGCTGGGAGGGATTGGGGGCAGGCGGAGAAGGGGACGACAGAGGATGAGATGGCTGGATGGCATCACTGACTCGATGGATGTGAGTCTGAGTGAACTCCGGGACCTGGTGATGGACAGGGAGGCCTTGGCATGCTGCGATTCATGGGGTCGCAAAGAGTCAGACACGACCGAGCAACTGATCTGATCTGATCTGATCAGATTCTCACCATGTGGATGTGCAGAAGATCTCATAGCTTGGCAGGGAAGAAGGAACAGCAACAATTGTGAAACATGCCACAGCCTCATCTATGAAAAGGCCTATTTTCCAGGTGAAAGAACTTTTTGCCCAGTCTCAATTCTGAAATCTTATCCCAACTGGGAGAAGAAAACTACTACTCACTCCAGCCATCTCTAGTCTTTCTCTCATCTATGCGGAGACAAACAAAAACAAGGTTATAACTATGGATAACAAGGCTCAAAGCTTCAAAGCATAGACTGGGAAACCTGCAGTCAGAGAAGGGAGGAGGGAAAAGGGAATAAAATGCATACCACTTGTGAAGGTCACAATCCAGGGAGTTGGCCAACTAAAAGACTAGACTTTATCTGGAAAATTATAGAACTCTCTTCTTCTTCTATACCTTTAAGAGACCTCTGGTACAGGAAAGGTATATTACAGTTGGAAGGTCCATGACTCAGAATTTCTTTGAGGAGGAGTTATGTACTGAAACCCAAAATCAAGAAGGGAGAGAAAACCAAGAATACAGAAGAATGTGATGCCTTTATACCTATAGCTACAATAATTAGAAACACAGCCAAACTCCTAGCCTGATTAATGTAAACCCTTACACTAAAAGCCCATTTATCTTAGTTCCAGACACAACATGTCTGGCTTTCAGCAACAACAGTAACCAAAATTACAAAGCATGTCAGGAAAATACACAATCTGAAGAGACTAAGCAATATAAGAATCAGACTTGGATATGATACATATTTGGGTTTATTGTAACTGAGATTAATATGGTAAGGGTTCTAAAGTAAAAAATAGACTGTATTCAAAAATACAGGGTAACATTAGCAGAGAGATGAGAACTCTAAGAATGAAATGAAAGTCTAAAATTACAAACAAAATAATAGAAATGAAGAATGCCTTAAACTTATTAGTATATTCAGTATGGCCACGAAAAGTAACAATATCCCTGTGTACGAGACAGCAAAAGAGACAGTGACGTATAGAACAGTCTTATGGACTGTGTGGGAGAGGGAGAGGGTGGGAAGATTTGGGAGAATGGCATTGAAACATGTAAAATATCATGTATGAAACGAGATGCCAGTCCAGGTTCGATGCACGATACTGGATGCTTGGGGCTAGTGCACTGGGACGACCCAGAGGGATGGTATGGGGAGGGAGGAGGGAGGAGGGTTCAGGATGGGGAACACATGTATACCTGTGGCGGATTCATTTTGATATTTGGCAAAACTAATACAATTATGTAAAGTTTAAAAATAAAATAAAATTTAAAAAAAAAGAGATATTTAAATAGAAGCTACTCACACTGAAACTCAAAGAATATAAAGGATGATAAGCCTGCAGTCCATGGGGTCACAAAGAGTCAGACATGACTTAGCGACTGAACAACGAAGCCAAAACAGAATATCCAACCAATGTGGGACAATATCACAAAATGCAACATGTATGTAGTTGCAATGTTAGAAGGAACATAAACAGACAACAAAGCAAAAGAAATACTAGCCAGAAATATTCCAAAATTTATGATAGATACAGAACCACAAATACAATCAAGTAGCATAGAGAATACCATGTAGGTTAAATTACAAAATAGTCATACCAAGGAAGATCACTTTCAAACTTTAGAAAACTAGAAACAGAGAAAATCTTGAGAGGAAAAAAAAAAAGATAGATGGGATAAAACAAAGCAATACAAAATAAAACAAAAAACTTATCTCTGGAGGAAAAAGGAAAAAGAATTACAACAGACTTCCCACCAGAAAACAAGCAAACAAGAAGAGAATGTAATGAAATATTTAAAATGTTGAAATATAAATGCCACAACATAAGAAGTCTACATCTAGTGTAATTATTCTTCAAAAGTGAATGAAAAACAAAGACTTTCTTGGACAAACAAAAACTGAGGAAATCCGTTGCCAGCAATCCTATCCAGTAAGAAATGTTAAGTCTTTCAGTCAGAAGGAAAATAAAATAGTTCAGAGTTTCAGATCTACATAAAGAAAGAAAAGCACTAAATAAGGAATGGATGAAGGTAAAATACAACTTTTTAATTTTTATATTCTTAATTTAAGAGATAATGATTTGTTTAAAACAGTAATGATAGTAGTTTACCGGATGATTATAACGTACATAGAAGTGAAATGTCCCAAGAGATAGGGGTGGATGAGAAATCAGGATACTGTAATAAGTAGTAGTGTTTCTTTAAAGTAAATTGGAATTAGATAAAAATAAATATCACAAACTCTAAGGAAACAACTAAAATACTTTTAAAGAAGTATAACTGAAAAGTTAAGAAAGAAGCTAAAATATAATCAAATTAAGTGGTCAATTTAAAACCACAAAAAGCAGAAAGAGGAAAAATTTGTATTTAAAAATGTTTTCTATATACTTAGACTTGTCCCTGAAGTTTCCATTCTGTTTTTCTGTTTGTACATGAATTTTCTACACTAAAAGATTACTGATTTTTATTATACTTGCATTCATCTTATTGAATAATTCAGAGGAAAATGATATTTTGGTCATGCTAAATTTTCTCTTGCCTCATTTAATAAAGTCATATTTCACTTCATTTTTTATTTAGTTACTTTCTTAGGATTTGTTTTTATTGTTGTAGTACAATAGTTTTAGTTAACCTTTATGTTTTTTAACTAATTACATTAACATTCTGTTTTCAAGCAATTCATGTCAGTGTTTCTTAAGTTTTTTATTTGAGTGTATGTTTTATGTACTAAACAATTATATTTAATCTTCTAATTAGAGACAATACTAATATTTTTCCTCTTTTCTAGAAAGCTAGTCATGTTCCACAAATATAATCAATTTGGCTTTATAATATTTAAATTTACTTTCAGAAAGTCACATTTCCTAAAATTTGTTATATGTAAGGTAGCTTTTAGGTCTTCTTATCTAATAACTAAATTTAAACAGACTATTTCAATGGTTTCCTGTTAAATATTGGCTTGCTATTGTTAACCAAAAAATTTTCAGTATAGGCATTACTTTAGGCTCTGCTGATACAACCAGCCAGACAAGATACTTGATTTAGTAGAATCTGCAGTCTAATGTAATGAGTTACTTAATTGTAGTCATAAAATAAACAAATAATTACATAGGTATTATAACCCTTGAATCAAAGAAATAACTATTTTCAGATTTACCATCATGTATTATGTTTTGTTTTAGTTGCTAAGTTGTGTCTGACTTTTGTGACCCCATGTACCATAGCCCACCAGGCTCCTCTGTCTGTGGAATTTCCATTATTTTGAAATTATGGGATTTTATGGAAAATAATGGAAATCATTTTTATTTATTATAGTATGCCTAAAAAGTAATACCACTTAATTTTTATATATGTTATTATAAGACATATTCTGATTTAAAAATATAAAAATATTTTAAGACTTTGGGTTTACAATCAGTAAATTAATGAAATAGAACAAATAGATTTAACAAACATGAAAAACATTATCTAGTGGAAAGAATTATTTAGATAATTAAAATAGAATGGTGATTTATGCCTGTTGCATAGTTTTCATAGAATGGTAGTCAGAAAAGTCTTTTTTGTTTAGGTGAGATTTAAGTGGAGATTCAGAAGAGACCAGAGACGTGAATACTCCAGGCAATAACAGTGTCTAGTGAAAAGACTCCAAGAGAGAAACAAGTCTGCCATTGTAAGAAACAGAAAGGTTTATTATCCCTGCTGCTGCTGCTAAGTCGCTTCAGTTGTGTCCGACTCTGTGCGACTCCATGGACTGCAGCCCACCAACCTCCTCCGTCCATGGGATTTTCCAGGCAAGAGTGCTGGAGTGGGGTGCCATTGCCCTCTCCATTATACCTCTCCCTATAGCAGATGGTAAGAGAATGGAAGAATACTGCCAGGTGAGATCAGAGTGCAAACAGGATCCAGGTCTCATGTGATTGCTTTCTCAGACAGTTTACATTTATTCCAAGAGCTAGGAAAAGCTGATGAAAGGTTTTAAAAAGTAGATAGTATGAATTATTTTATTTTTTATAAAGATAATCTAAGCAAAAATGAATTTGGTTGTGTAAGAATAGAGAATAGGAGTGTAGTTAGGATGCTATGCTGGTAGCCTACATGGCTTTTATATGGTCATATGGTTTTTCTTCCTCAGGTTAATCTTTAAAGTTACTTAGCATTATGGTTTTCTTCATTTATTTTAAAAATTGAGAAACTGGTTTAAACAATTGAACGCAAGAACCACAAAAGACTCCAAAAAACTAAAACCATCTTAAAAAGGGAGAAAAAAGCTAGAGGCATCACACACCTTGATTTCAAACTACATTAAAAAGTTATAGTAATTAAAACAGTATAGTATCTGCATATAAACAGACACACAGATCAATGGAACAGAATAGAGAACCCAGAAATAAACCCAGGCATACATTATCAATTAATGTATCAAAGAAGCCAAACATATACAATGGGGAAAGAACAGTCTCTTATATAAATGGTATTGGGTCAACTGGACAGCCATGTGCAAAAGAATGAAACTAGACCACCATCTTCCACCATACACAAAAATAAACTCAAATGGATTAAAGACTTGAATGTAAGATGTGAAGCCATAAAACTCCCAGAAGGAAATATAGGCACTAAACTCCCTGAATCTTGGAATGATTTTTTGGTTTTGACATCAAAGCAAAAGCAACAAAAGAAAAAAATTTAAAACAGAAATGGGACTACACCAAACTAAAAAGCTTCTGCACAGCAAAGGAGACTATCAACAAAATGGAAAAAGCAATCTAATAAATGGAAGAAAATATTTGCAAATCATATATCTGATAAGGGTTTAATATCCAAAATACATAAAGACTCATATAACTCAAAAGCAAAAAAATCTGATTAAAAAATAAGCAGATGATGTAAATAGTTTCCAAAGAAGATATGTAGATCACCAACAGACACATAAAAAGATATTCAACATCACAAAACATTAGGGAAATGAAAATCAAAACCGTGGTATCACCTCACATCTGATAAAATGACTATAGTCAAAAAGATAAGAAATAACAAATGCTGGTGATGATGTGGAAAACAAGGAAGCCTTGGGCATTGTTGGTGGGAACCCAACGTGGTGCAGCCACTATAAAAAAAGTGAAAACACGAACTCAAAAAGATATCCACACCTCCATGTGCATTGTAGTATTATTTATAATAGCCCAAACATGAAAGCAACCTGAGTATTCACTGATGGATGAATGGATAAAGAAGATGTGCTGTAGCTAAAATATAAAATGTGTACTTAGATTCTGTATTACTAATAAGAGGCACAAGGTCATATCTACATGATAATAAACTGAAAATATTTAGTACCAAAATAAGTCGAGGAACTGGAAGACTGGACACAAGAGTAAAAGTACTGGTTCATGGTCAAGGGGTGATCATTCTACCCAAAAGGCAGAGCCAACATCGCTGGCAAATAAGAGCCAATAGTTTGGCAAATCCTTGCAAAGCAGACTACCTATGTTTTATTCTTTTGGTCTACTTAATTAAAAACATGAGCTGGATGTTTCCATTAACTCATATCAAAATATCATCTGGATGTGAGATCAAATATGTAAGGCACTTAGAATAGTATCTGGCATATAGTAAAAGACGAATACATAGTATTTTATTATATTGTCAACAATGCTTGTCAAATGAAAGAAAATGGAAAATAATGCTATGTAAAGTCTTTTCCTCACCATGAAAGTATTTTTGTTGTTGCACTGAAGAGAAAGCAATAATCATTCCTTTCTTGGGTTTGTTTCCTGTTGGCTTCTGGAATCTGTGATTAGAGAATTACTGCAAACCCATGATGACAAGCCTGGTCATCGTAAGTATAACAGATGTCAGGAAATTCAGTTCACCCCATATTCTGTTCTTTTTGTGATGTCTTAGATATAGTTCTTATTTTTTTATATGAGTACTAGAAATTTTAGAATTCAGTTAAAACATTACTCATATACAGTGGTCAAAAGTGTAAACTGAAAAATTCTTCTATAAGGGAATTTTGCAAAACTTTAAACTTTTGCAAACTGTTTGAACTAATAATTTTCCTTCTTGGAAACATACATGTTATTTATTGTGACAAAAACAAAAATAATAGAAGAATTGAAATACCCATTGATAAAGCAATAGTTAAATTATGGCAATAACATATATACATTAGTTAAAAATAACATGGCATAAGACTATGATGCAGGAAAGACATTCTTAACCTGTTAAAAACTTTAAATGCTATTATTAAAAACTAATGTGATCCCATGTTTTGTAAAATATAAAAATGAGACACTGACAGAGAAATACTGCAATGACTATACAAAATTCTAACAGTACTTCTGTCTGGTAGTGTTAGAGGTTTTTTTTTCCCTTTTACTCTATGCGCATTTTCTAATTTTTTTATAAATGTATGCCTTGTTTTCCTTAGAAAATAGCAGATTCTTTATTCCAGCTAGAATGTAACATAGTTACAACATTAAAACTTAGTTTACTAATGTCATTGCATACTAATAAGTGTTCAAAAGTAAAAGAAGAAAAAGAAAATATGTTAAAATTAATTAAAATACACAATTTACATTTGATCAGATTCAGTCAAATATTTAAGACATATTTTTGTGGGGTCAGGAATGAAAATAACATTTATACTGGTTGCAGAGAAGACAGATTTATAGCTCTGGTACCATTATCATCATCATCATCAATTAACATTCATTGAATCAATTCTCTATGGATCTAAAGCTATTTCTCAGAAACAGGGCACATCTGGAAATAAAAGTCACTTCTTCAGGGTTCAAGAGGACTTACTTTAGGAATCTGCTGTTTCAGAATATTACACAGAATCTAGTCTCCTGAAAGAGTTAATGTGGTTTCCAGAAGAGGTCAGCATATTAAATAGTGTCAACAGAAAAAGGCTGGATTATAAAACATAATCCCTGAACAACTGCACTGGGAACAGCCTGGTTCAAATGATATATTACCTTTTAAAAAACTGCTGCAGACACTGTATGGCTGATGAGACCTCTGTCCCAAGACACCACCTGTCTCAGAACACCTGACGAGCTAGGTACCACGCAAAATTTAAGACATGTCAATTGAGATCCAAAGTAAATAATGTGCCAGAAAAAATAAACAAAAATCAAGTTTAAGTGAAACTTTTAAAAAGGCTTCAAATTATTCATTCAAAAAATAGTTTCACTCAAAATGTATATAGGTACATAGATGAGTTTTGTGGGCTTTGGAGGCATGTCTTCTCCCAAATGGTCATTTTTTTCACAACAGTTTTTAGTTTAAATTATCTGGAGATTTAATGAAATCACCCCAGTTGAATACAAAATGGGTTTCATTCCCAAAGAATAATGTCTTGACTATATTTCTCAAAAGGGAAAAAACACCTTCCAAATATTCTATTGCAAATATATAATGGAACATATTAGTTAAGAATGTTTTATAATAATTTGTATGTGTGTAATCTATAAAACTGTCAAATCACTATTTGTACACCTAAAGCTAATATATTATTGTATGTCAACTATACTTCAATTAAAAATAAAATAATAAAATACATAAATTTTAAAACACCCTCAAACAAACAAAAAAGAATACAAAATCTAAAATCAAACTTCTTGGGGTCAAATCCCAATTATACCAATTATTTAACAAATCTATACCTCAGGTTCTTTATCTGTAAAATGGGTATAATCATTAATTATAACACCTACACAAAGGTATACTATGAGGATTGAGTTAGCACATTTAATAGCATTTAGAAAAGTGTTGGGCACTTAACAATTCAATAAACATTTATTATTATTTGTTTGCTATAGTATGTAGTCTTGAAAGCAAAGTAAGTCCTGTTTTCATTGCCATCCTAAATAACTTTCTCTAGAGAGGGTTCAATGTCTCATATCAGCTACCACGGGGTCTTTGGTGAAGTACCACAGTGCTTTTTCCTAGATGTCTCCTATTAGCAATTTTCTCTTGATTCCAACAAAGTCCAAGTCATACTTTTGAAATTGACACATCACTAAGCATAGAAAGAAAGGAATATGTTGCATAATAACCCCAAGATTCAAAATAATCATATCAATTATGTCAGAAAACTGAACTATAAATACTCTGACAGAATGTTGCATGAATAAAAATGATGTCTTACGATTGGGATCACAAAAGTCAAATGTGTAAGTACAAGATAAGGAATATCTAGGTCTAAAATTATAGACCTAACAGTCTTTTCTTTCATTCTATTAATGTGATGTAGCACCCTGATTGAGCAAATCATTTCTATCTTATTTCCCATGTAATGATGGAAAAATAAATTTTTCAAAAAGAAAAACTCAAGAAATAAGAAAAAATATAAAAAGGTCTGAAGAATTCCTAAAGAAAGGAAATGCACTGAGCCAACTATGAAGAAAAACAGTAGCCAGAAAGAAATCATAAACAATAACAATCTGGAAAAAAAACATTATTGACGTAAGAGATATT
Organism: Bos javanicus; assembly: GCF_032452875.1. Classification (NCBI taxonomy): domain Eukaryota; kingdom Metazoa; phylum Chordata; class Mammalia; order Artiodactyla; family Bovidae; genus Bos; species Bos javanicus. The sequence goes on from NC_083894.1 coordinate 18,633,653, forward strand.
TGCAAGGAGTTCAGCACTAAGACTGCACAGATTAGAAACTGCTCTGGGATAGTTATCAGGAATGATTAATATCATAACCAACAGAAGCTCCTACACCCCACCTGTCCCTCCACTGTCTTCGCCTTTCGCTGAGCAGAAGAACAACATATGCCCCTGAGAAAGCAGATGAGGGGTTCCCTGAGCAAGACAACAAAATGTCCCAATTAGCTACATCAGGGAACTCCTTCACCCCCATCAGCCCTCAGACACTGTGATGCCTCACTGGCAGTCACTCAACTCCTATTCCTGTAAACTGAGCGGCCTGATGCACAAGGCTTTTTCAAAGCAAGAGATGAACTGAGCATCAAAATTGAAACAGTGCTTTAGTGAGCAGTGTGTCAAAACCAAAGTCAACCCAACTCAAAACACACCAAACCCAAGGAACTAACACCCATGACATGGCAACCTAATTAAAAAGTATAACAAGGAAAGGGTCTTAAAGAATATTGTATATACATGAAAAAAACCACCTGTATATCTCAGAAATTTAAAAAATCTTTCTATATAATGAATAGATGAGCTAAAAGAATAAAATTACTCAATTGAAAAACTCATTAGTAAGTTGATATATTAAAGAAAGACTTTTCTAGTAAACTATCCAAAAAGACTGAGTATGGAATTTATTAGAGCATCAGAAACATGAAGAAAATTTAAAAAATAGAAATGGCTGGAGGAGTATATTTAGGAAGTGTAAGTAATTAGAAGGATGATATAAAATAATTTCTAAAAACAGAAGACAACCCAGAATGATGAATTTAGGATAAGACTCTTATTCAACCATATTTTACACCAAAGATAGAAGTGGAGAAGGACAAAATACTTAAAAACATACGTATTCATATGTGCATATGCATGATAGATGTATAGTAAAGACCCATACATATATATACATACAATGTATATCAGGAGAATATTTGAAAATATCAAAAAGCATCTATTGATGATACTGCCAGTAAAATAAGCAGAATTGAAAAGAATAGAATGAAAAGGGTCTTCAAATTACTTTACATGATTGCTTGAATCTTTTATAGTTAAAATGTCTACATATATTACTTGGCTTAACTGGATATACAATTTAAGAAGATGAATTAATACTACTTTTAATTGACTAATAATATTTTAAATGTCAACATGAAAGTTTAAATTAATAATACTTACAGTTAGTATTATTTTACTTTATACTAAAATAATATAATTTAGTAATTTAAGATGGAGAAGGCAATGGCACCCCACTCCAGTACTCTCGCCTGGAAAATCCCATGGATGGAGGAGCCTGGAAGGCTGCAGTCCATGGAGTCGCTAAGAGTCAGAAAGAACTGAGTGACTTCACTTTCACTTTTCACTTTCATGCATTGAAGAAGGAAATGGCAACCCACTCCAGTGTTCTTGCCTGGAGAATCCCAGGGAAGTTGGACCCTGGTGGGCTGCCAGCTATGGGGTCACACAGAGTCGGACACGACTGAAGTGACTTGGCAGCAGCACCAGCAGTAATTTAACAAGGATAAGAAAACAACATGAAATAGTCAATTAAATGTTTACTTTCAAACACTTAAAGTCCTATAACTAAAAGGACTTTAAAATTAGAGGTCAGAGACATTTGGACTTGCTACATGCTTATAATACCATACAAAAAATTGGGTTTTCAAAAATTCACATTTACAGTTTAGGAATAGGAAATGCAACAACCATAATCTTTCGGAGATGTTAGAGATGGCACCTGCTCATGGTAAAAGGAATGATATAACTGAAAAGAAAGGACCCTACAAGATAAAAGTAAATAAGTAACATATCAATTTCTCCAACAAAAATAGCTTAATAACAGGTAGACCTGGTTTACTTAGGAGGAAGTAACAAAAGGTTTGTATATTATTTTAGGGATAAAAGACATGAAGGACCATCCAAGCTCTTTGCATATTATTTGAAGTGAAATATTCACCAGCTAGCACTAGATCAACTTTCAGTAAGAGACAGGAACATATTTCCCCTAATAAAACTCAGGAATTAAAAGTAGAAAGGAAAAACCTGTTAGCCTCTGTTAGTTATATAATACCTAGATGTAGGTACTCAAAAATATTTTTTGGAATGAATGGATGAACTAGTTCTAATAAACTTCTAATATACTAAGACAGGGTTGTTATATGCTGATTCATAGGACATAAGGAAAAATGTTTAATTAAAGTATACAGTATTTTGCTTTCAAGATCATCCGCACCACAGACCAGCTATGAGATCCTGAGTACATAATTAATTTCCTTACTTTCTTGCACTGATGATTGTCTTGCTTCCCTTACCCAGTTCAAATTAGATGTTCAGAAGAACTATGTGTTAGCAATTTAGGTAAAAGGGATACTTCCCAATAATATGCAATTCTCTCCTTTTAAATAGTTCAACAAGACAGAAGTTTGTAGATGACTTTCCTCCACCTGTGGTGAGTAATCAAGTTAACAAGTCCTGACTCTCCAAATATCACATCGGTGCCATGTAAAGCCACATGCATTGTGAGATCTTGCCTCCTAACCTAAACGTTTGAGTGAGCTGCCATAGTGCACCTGCACACCAGCATGCGTGTACAACCACTGTAGATCAATTCCAAATCATTCAGGTTAACCTACAGGAGTAAAAAGGAAGAATGAATGAAGAGGGAGAGGAGAATTTACCCAAGAGCAACGGATTCAGTGCGCCCGGGCCACAGAGAAGCTGAGGGAGGCTCAGGGAAGAGTGAGACTACCAATGGAATCCAACAACTGGTTCAAATCTAGGTTTCCGACTATTAATCCTTCATTTACTCTCTAAATGCTAAGGAAGGAAATTCATCACTTATTTTAGCAAAGGATTAGAAAATCACATCTACTGAAAAGAAAACGAATGCAGTTAGATCACTAGATAATTTCTTTAATCCCAATGTAAACATACCAACTATTCCGTCACATACACAAGTCTTTGCATTTCTCATAGGAAATATACCTTTGGTTATAAAACAATCAAATTTGAAAAATAAAGTAAATGAACTTTGTACTCGAGTGGAATTAGAAGAGCACACAAAAGGCTTGTTTTGTATAGAATGAAACTTACTTTGTATGAAAGTATGTCAAAGTTCTAGTTTGTAATTCTAAGGAAGGTGGCAACATATATTCACTGAATTTTGGTAAGTTTTACAGTATAGAAAGACGCTGACTTACAGACGTGAGTAATAAGGTCACGGATAACTCTGCCAGAAATGTGTAAAAAGTCACACGATATTATCCCAAGGACTAAACACTTCACTAAGCACTTTACATATATTTATCTTCACAAGAATTATAGGAAGTAATTGCTATGATTATCTTCATTTCAAAAATGACTCTGAGGGAGAGGGATAGGCTGGGGAGATTTGGGAGAATGACATTGAAACATGTATAATATCATGTATGAAACAAGTCGCCAGTCCAGGTCCGATGCACGATACTGGATGCTTGGGGCTGGTGCACTGGGACGACCCAGAGGGATGGTATGGGGAGGGAGGAGGGAGGAGGGTTCAGGATGGGGAACACAGGTATACCTGTGGCGGATTCATTTCAATGTTTGGCAAAACTAATACAATATTGTAAAGTTTAAAAATAAAATAAAATTTAAAAAAAAGAAAAGAAAAAAACAAAGCACACAGAAATTTTACCCTAAAAGAATCCAAAAAGCAGCTGTAAAAGAAAATGTAAAGTCTGAATTCCAGCTATAAACTGAGATATTAACTTCTGCATCATATTTTGCCTCATGCATTATATAAACCTGTATCCCCAGTCACATTCACACTGTAAGTAACCAAGGAGAATGTTTACTGAGGCATGAAGTGTTAAGACTCTAAGAAGAACAGATGATCCAACAGTGAGTCTCTCGGAACTAAGTAGACCAAGTACAGCACATATAAATAAGGCTATTAGTGAGACCACTGTGGGTGCAACAGGATTAGGCTGCGATTAGGATCCAAGCACTGACATGTTGAACAGAAGACCTGGGTGGACATTTTTCAAAAATTATCTGAAATTCACGTAGCTGTAAAAAATTACATTTTCAGCATATTTAAATATTGAAAATTTTAAATCAATGGTTAACTTATGCATTTAAATACAAAAGAAATTAAAATACTATGTATAAAATTGATACTTATAAATAAGTTTTAAGACCCAGAAATTTTTTCTTGCTCTTTTCTCTTTAATTTTCATCCTCACAGAATAGTATTTTTATATAATGTTCTTATGCTTAAGAGCCTTTTATTGATCACTCAATTACATTTTTCAATGTTCTAAATATACATTGAAATTTGCTATCCTTACGTTATATGACCATAAGCTTCCAAGTGTTTAAATTTCTTCAAGACTGAATTTTCTTCACAATAATTATTAGAAGCCAGTTGAAAAATATATATTTGGATTTTAAGTAATTAATAGTAAAATCAATTTTCATTGCAAATGTATCTCTTAATGAGATGGGTAGAGCTGGTTTGTTTAGTTTTTCAGTTGGGTCATATTATCTGTGGCTATTACTGCTAGAATGAGAATTCAGCATCAATTTTATTCCTTTCATTGTTATAAGTGTAATCTCTGAAAACCTTGTTCACATAAATAAGTAGACAGGAACTCAGAGTTTGGTTATAGCAACTCCACTCAATTTTTAAAAATCCTTCTGAATCATATATATAAAATTTCATAGTCATTCATCACTTAAGAAAAAGCCATTGCTAATAATCCAGCAGGTTCTCCTGCAGAGCAAAGAAGAGGAAAACTACCTGATTGTAAAAAGTATTTTTACCAAGTCATCAGAGCCATGCACTCTCTCACCACTAACAACATTTCAAATCCTCCCTTTATATCCATTAATATCCTTGGGTCACATGTATGGAAAGATTCCTTTCGAGGAGAGATGCTCTCCTATTGTGAAAGAGAAAATGGGGGTGGGAGGGAGAGAAGACTAGCTCTTTCATCTCAGGGATATTCTCAAGGAAGATCAATTTTAGGAGAGACTAAAAAATAAAGTTAGAATCTGGAAATTGTTTCCCTTCATACCACCCAAGTCTAGTACCTCTTGGGAAGTCATTGCTTACCCTCAGGATACACATGGTCTAATAGAGAGCCCACTGGTCTAATAAGCAAAGAAATGTTTAGATAGAAATACATTAATGTCTACATTTATAAGTATGTTATGACTGTGGATTTTGCAGTGTGTGGAGTGAGTTATTTCACCAACCAGCCTCAGTTTCATCTTCTGTAAAAATGGAAATAGCTTTTCTGAGTTCTAATGAGAATTAGACATAATGTGTGCCAAGAGCCTGGCACCCTGCTTGATAAAAACCAGACATTCACTGAACATTAATTTTATCCATTTTCCTACAGCATTTTGTGCCATGGCTCTCACTATCTGGAGTCCTTTTCCCTTGAATCATCTCAGGCTTGACTCCTTATTATCACTCTGTTATAAGCTTAAACATCTTTCTCTGACTTTCCTGAAAATCCAGTCAAAAGTAACCCTCTAACCCCTTGCTAGGAGAAGGCAATGGCACCCCATTCCAGTACTCTTGCCTGGAAAATCCCGTGGGCGGAGGAGCCTGGTAGGCTACAGTCCATGGGGTCGCAGAGAGTCTGACACGACTGAGCAACTTCACTTTCACTTTTCACTTTCATGCATTGGAGAAGGAAATGGCAACCCACTCCAGTGTTCTTGCCTGGAGAATCCCAGGGACGGGGGAGCCTGGTGGGCTGCCGTCTATGGGGTCGTACAGAGTCGGACACGACTGAAGCAACTTAGCAGCAGCAACCCCTTGCTATCACATTTCTATTTTCTTCCTATCATAGCTTTTATTGCTACCTGATATTTTCTTGGATTTTTGTTTATTGTGTCTTGTTTGTTTACTTTTATTGTTTGTTTTCACCGACTGGAACTTAAGCTCTGTGAGAACAGGAAGTTATTGCATCTCTAGATGCTGTCCCTTACACAGTGTCTAGCACAAACTTTGTTTCCTATAAATGATTGTTTACTAAATAAATGAGTTGATCTATTAGTTTGCTAGGACTGCTATAACTAAGCTGTTGTTGCTGTTCAGTTGCTCAGTCGTGTCCAACGCTGTGACCTCATGGGCTGCGGATGCCAGGCTTCCCTGTCCTTCACCATCTCCCGGAGTCTGCTCAAACTCATGTCCATTGAGTCAGTGATACTATTCAACCATCTCCACATCTGTCATCCCCTTCTCCTGCCTTTAGTCTGTCCCAGAATCAGGGTCTTTCCCAATGAGTCAGCACTTTGCATCAGGCGGTCAAAGTATTGGAGCTTCAGCATCAGTCCTCCCCATGAATATTCAGGGTTGATTTCCTTTAGGATTTTCTGGTTTGATCTCCTTGCTGTCCAAGAGACATTTAAGAGTCTTCTCCAGCACCACAGGTCAAAGTCATCAATTCTTTGGTGCTCATAACAAAGTAGCACAGACCATGCAGCTTAGAGAACAGAAATCTATTTTCTCACTGCTTTGGAGACTAGAAGTTCAAGATCAATGTGTTGGCAGGTTTGGTTACTTCTGAAGCCTCCTTGCACCGAAGACGTCACCTTCTCTCTGTGTCCTGATGTGGTTGTCCTGTGGCATGTGTTGCTCCATCCTAATCTTCTCTTCTCATATAGACACGTCATATTGGAGTAGGGCCTACTAATCTGATCTCCTTTACCTCAGTTATCTCTTTAAAGATCCTGTCTCCAAACAGTGTCATATTCAGAGATACTGGACTTCAACATATGGATTTGGGAGGGTACAATTTAGCCTATAATGGTGAGTGACTACTCTGAGTTTTAGATTCTAACCTAAAGCAGCCAGACCATTAATCCTAATGACTAATTTCAAGAATCTTTACTAAGTAATAATAATTCGATGATGTCTAGAAAAAACCTACTAGGCAAAGTACAGCCTCCAAAGTACAGGCTAAACACAGAGTATATTATGTCTACATAAAGTCCTGTAAGACTTTCCTGGTGGTTCAGTGGTAAAGAATCTGACTTGCCAAGCAGGAGACCTGGGTTCGATCCCTGGATCAGGAAGATCCCCTGGAGAAGAAAATGGTAACCCACTCCAGTGTTCTTGCCTGGGAAATCCCATGGACAGAGAAGCCCGCCAGGCTACACAGTCCATGGGGACAGAAAGAGTCAAACACGACTCAGTGACTCAACAACAACAAAGTCCTGTAAATATGTTAACACCAGCATTATTCATAATAGCCAGAAACAGGACACAACTGAAATGTCCACCTACCAGGGACTGGATTAACAAACTGCTGTATCCATACATAATGGAATGATATTCAGCAATAAAAAGGAATGATTGATATGCAAAATAACATGGAGGAAACTAGAAAGCAAGATGTTACCTGACAGAAGCCAGACAGACCATACACTAAACAGAAACATACATACAACATTCTAGAAAAAGTGAAACTTCAGCGACATGAAGCAGATTAGTAGGTTGCCAGGGACTTGGGGTAGGGGAGAAAACTAACTTCAAAAGAATTCAAGTGAACTTTATAGACTGATGAGAAAGTTCCAAATCTTGACTGTGCTTGTGGTTGTATGATTATATATATTCGTCACAGCCCATCAACTATAATTCTTAAAAGGAGTAAATTTTGTTTTATGTAAACCATATCTCAATACAACTGATTTCTCAAACACTGCAGCATATCAAGAGTACTTGGAAATCCATGTTTTCATCAGAAAGATCACTACAGAATTTTTGCAAATATCTTTTTCACATATATTTTGGGAAGAAAACAAACATGCACGCACATACACGTTTACAGTAACTAGGCAAACAGAAATGCAGATTTCATTTTTGAAGTCCTAGAGACAGCGAGGGGGCAGAGAGCACTGTCAGTGAGGGTGAGCCTGGCATTTTCCCTAACAGCCTATGGGATAATGCCCCATCCATTTCCTCGTTTTAATCCCCAAATCCCAAAACCTTCCCTGAGCAGTCAGTGAACCAATTCGAAGGACCCCTCCAAACCATTATTACTCATTTTTACTGACTGGGAACAGACTTACAGATTTTTATACACTTTTCTATCCCATATCATTTAAAACTTTCCCACTGAAGTTTGGTTCAGTGCTTCCCCCAAACAATAAAAAATACTGATGCAGTAGATAAAGTGGCACTCAATGGAAATTAAAGCAATTTGAAGGGTTTAGAATACTTAAGCTCCAGTTGTTAAAAAAAAAGAAAAGAAAAGAAGAATTCAGGATGGGAGGGGAAGTATTGCCTAGAAGAATTTATTCCATAGAGGACAGATGGAGAGGATATTTGTGGTTAATTTAAATGTTCTGCAAAAGTTAACACTTACAGCGGCAAAGAAACACCCCCAGGTTCCTGGCAAATGACAGGAACACTTTATCCTGAATCCTCAGCAGGATCTCAGAGCTAGGGGTTTTGAACCCATCAGGAGCTAGAGCTCTCTCTTTGAAATAAGGCAAGCCAGGAAAGGACCTTGAGGAGACTTCTACGCCTCCACCCCAAACATTCATGCAACCCTAATCCCCCAAAGTTTCATGTTCTGATTAATTAGAGATACCAGGTTTTCATAATCACTGACTGCTCTTTCTTTTGGGGGGCTGGTTTGCTTTAACAATGCCTGACATTTCATCCAGTACACTCTGAGCTTTTTTCCAGCTATAAAAAAATAACAGCCTCTCTCCCTGACAGCAAAGAAGGTTTATTCGCTCTTGTCAAATAGATGAACAGTTATAGCTCTCCTCCGTACTCACTCACAGCACAATAGGTGAACATCAAGAATAATTATATCAAATGGCCATGGAAACGGATTCACAGGATGTGCAGGTGAACGCCCGCTTCAAACTTGACACGCTCTTGTGTCTTGTGTTGCTTCCAGCGGCAAAAAGGGCTTCTCGAAACTTCCTTCAGCTCCTTGTTTGAGTGTGGAAAGCTGCCAGGAAGGGTCCTTTTGAAAAGCTGTGATCTAAAGGACCCTCCCCCACCCCGGGCTTAGAGTACTTGTCCAGGAAGTGGCCTCTTCACTGCTTCAGTGGAGGCGACTTATCCGGACAGGAGCACGGCCATGACGGGAAGGGGCACCCGGAGTCTGGGGCCAGCACGGCGTTGTTGAGATCAGCAGGCAGAAATGCGGATAATGGCACAAGCAGCTACCCAGGGGAGTCTGAGTGAGAAAAAGGATTAATGACCTCTGAGACTTGTTCTTTTTCCACTCTTTTCCTGAAATGCCAAACCGTGGAGCCAGTTATCAATCAAGGGAGTGAAATATATCAGAGGATGGATTCGGTTTGCTACAATGACAGCCAGCTCCACTTTTGAATACGCTTTGAAAACAATTTTTACTGCGCAATGCTGGAGAAAGCCAACAAATAATAAACCTGTCACGGCAATCACCAAGTGCTCGTAAATACAAAAGTCTCTGCCGAGCAGCTGTAAAGGGGAGCCATTCCCAAGCTTAAAAAGTTGTCAGTGCTTAATAATTGCATCTGATATCATTCTCGTTTAGGGCTGAGTCTGGGGCAAGGAGCTTCCAGTCCCCGCTGGTTAGGAGTTCAGAATGGACACCCGGCCATCAGACGCAGGCCCCTCAGTTCTCTGAGCTCTGTTTATTTTCCCAGCTGTGCTACAGTCATTCACCAATAGGTTCATCTCTTTATTGAATTCAGAAGACTATACTCAAGTGTGCATATCATGCATTTTTGGTGACAAAGTCTCAAAGGCAATAGAAATCCATTTAATGAACGTCACAGGCCCCCTGGGCTCTCTGCTCAGTGCTCCTCAGTCCTGTGGGCCTCCGGGTGGCCCATCTGTACTTTCTCATCTCTTCTCCCAAAGGAGCTCTTGTTCCTGAACACTTTGTCCCTGGCTGTCCTGTCCTCTGCTCCTCTTTAAAGGGATCAAACCAGAACTTGATCCAAAAAAGAAAATTCTCATACAAACCCTGACTTGAGAGAAAGGAAGTCTCTATTAGAGAGCAGAGTGCTGAGCAGACATTTTCAACAATACCTTGTCGCTTTAGAGGGATTTGGCCGAGAGACAAACTCTGTGGCCAGATTCTTCAAAGGGGGACCGGAAGCTGCCTGCCGAGCGCCCCAAGGGTTCACTGTGAACAGGAACAAGTTGCTTCCACTGAGCAAAGCGCCGGCCGTCTCTAATCAACGGAGAGTTTCTAGGTGTTGGGAAGGCTCCCATTTCTTGAGAAAAGGCAGGTCACACATCTTTTGATGTTGAAACTAATAAGTTACCACATTTGGAAGTGACAGCTGCAAGCACAGCTCCCTCAGGAAGGCATAGGAGAGGCAGTTTGTTAAATGAGCTTTCTTCTTCTGTGTAAAACTTCCCATAGCTGGGCCGTATAATGCTGCAGAGATGCACACAGCCGCTTGCTGGTTTCTCTTTCCTGTGATGCTAATGCAGATCATCTCCCGTTTTCCTGGGGAGCATCCATCTCCCTTATTGAGCCTTTGTTTGTGGTTATTTTTTAGAAGACCCACCTCTCCTGCCTCCCTCTTAACAGAGCAGACAATTTATGTGGAAAAGTGGAGTGGAGACTGGTTAGTGTAGTCAAGCAGCCATGTCCAAAATGGCTTTCTGGGGTACATTCCAGTTCAGTTCAGTCACTCAGTCGTGTCTGACTCTTTGCGACCCCATGAATCGCAGCACGCCAGGCCTCCCTGTCCATCACCAACTCCCGGAGTTCACGCAGACTCATGTCCATCAAGTCAGTGATGCCATCCAGCCATCTCATCCTCTGTCATCCCCTTCTCCTCTTGCCCCCAATCCTTCCCAGCATCAGGGTCTTTTCCAATGAGTCAACTCTTTGCATGAGGTGGCCAAAGTACTGGAGTTTCAGCTTTAGCGTCATTCCTTCCAAAGAAATCCCAGAGCTGATCTCTTTCAGAATGGACTGGTTGGATCTCCTTGCAGTCCAAGGGACTCTCAAGAGTCTTCTCCAACACCACACTTCAAAACCATCAATTCTTCAGCGCTCAGCTTTCTTCACAGTCCAACTCTCACATCCATACAGGAAAAACCATAGCCTTGACTAGAATGGACCTTTGTTGGCAAAGTAATGTCTCTGCTTTTCAATATGCTATCTAGGTTGGTCATAACTTTTCTTCCAAGGAGTAAGCGTCTTTTAATTTCATGGCTGCAGTCACCATCTGCAGTGATTTTGGAGCCCCAAAAATAAAGTCTGACACTGTTTCTACTGTTTCCCCATCTATTTCCCATGAAGTGATGGGACCAGATGCCATGATCTTCGTTTTCTGAATGTTGAGTTTTAAGCCAATTTTTTTCACTCTCCTCTTTCACCTTCATCAAGAGGCTTTTTAGTTCCTCTTCACTTTCTGCCATAGGGTGGTGTCATCTGCATATCTGAGGTTATTGATATTTCTCCCAGCAATCTTGATTCCAGCTTGTGCTTCTTCCAGCCTTTCAAGGCAGCAGGTGCAGGTTCAATCCCTGGTTGGGGAGCAAAGATCCCACATGCCTCATGGCCAAAAAGTCAAAACATCACACAGAAGCAATATTGTAACAAATTCAATCAAGACTTTTTAAATGGACTCTATCAAAAAAAATCCTAAAAAAAGAAAATGTGTAAAATAGATGTATATGGTGTACCAAAACCAATTTTCCCCATCACTACATCAAAATAATCAACAAATATTTCTAAGTTGATTTTGTCAATTGCTGAAGCCAAAAATTATTTGGAGTCATACTTGAACTTTCTTTAATCAGTCTAAACCTCAGCCAACTCCACATACAGAATATATCTTGCATTTGACCAGTTTTCACAATTCTACCAGTTCTACTCGGCCATCTTTTGACTATAGCATTTTTAGTAGTCTTCCTGCTTCTGTCTTCCCTTCTTTAGTTCGTTCTCCACAAAGTAGAGATGTTGGTAAAACACAGCCACATTGTGGATATTGTCTGCTCAAGCACTACAAAGCATTACCCTGTTTATTCCAGAGATTGATAATTTTTTTTTTCCTGAAAAGGGCTAGGTAATAAATAACTTAGATTTTTGGGGGGACCATATGATTGATCTCATGACTACTCAATTTGCTAATATAGCATGAAAGCATCCAGAGATAATGCATAAATGAATGGGTGTGGCTGTGTTATAATAAAACTTTGGCCTTGGTTATTGATCCTGGGTATAGAAGAAGACCATAGATGATCTGGCTTCAGGATCTCTGTGCTAATAATCTTCTTAATAACTCTACTTTGTTCACAATGTTCTCCTGTTTCAGAAATGTGCCAAATACAACTCCATCTCAAGTCCTTTGCACTTGCTATATTTTCTTAAAATGTAACTTGGATACATATTGCTGCATAATAAATGATACTAAGACTTAGTAGCTTAAAACAACAGAGACATGTATATCTTTCATGATTCTGTGTGTAGGCTGTGCTCAAGCTGGGCATTTCTTCTATACATGACATCTGCTAGAGGTATCATCACATAGACGCTCAACTGAGTGGCTCCACCTAAGAAGGTTTATTCTCCTGCAAGCAGCTGATACGTGGGCTTTGCACTCGAGCTAATTCTCCTCCACAAAGCCTCTTCATGGGACCAGAGTTTCTTACAATATGGTGGCTTGGTTACAAAAGGGGAATGTTCCAGGAATATGAAAGTAGAAGCTCCAGATCTCCTAAATTCCATCTATGGACCTTACACAGCGTCACTTTTTATTTTTTATAGCTCAGTGGTCAAAGCAGGTCATAGGACAAATCCAAACTCAAGAGGGAAAAAAACAGACTTCATCTTTCAGTTGGTGCTGCCAAGTCGCTTCAGTTGTGTCCGACCCTGTACGACCCCATAGACGGCAGCCCACCAGGTTGCCCTGTCCCTGGGATTCTCCAGGCAAGAACACTGGAGTGGGTTGCCATTTCCTTCTCCAATGCATGAAAGTGAAAAGTGAAAGTGAAGTCGCTCAGTCGTGTCTGACTCTAGCGACCCCATGGACTGCAGCCTACCAGGCTTCTCCATCCATGGGATTTTCCAGGCAAGAGTACTGGAGTGGGGTGCCATTGCCTTCTCCGTCAGTTGGTGCAGTACCACAGAATTATCAGCCTTCCTCATTCTATTAACAATGTCCTCCTTTGCTTGTACTTTTTTTCAGGTCTTTATCCAAATGTCACCTCTTCAGAGAGGCCAGTTCTGGCCCTATACCCAAAACACATTCTATTTTTTTAACATTATTTTAATTTTTCTTATTCAAACTGTTCATTGTATATCTTATATGTTGATTTGCTTGTTTTCTCTTTTCCTTAGAGAGATGTGTGTTGTTTGTTCACTGTTCTCTGTTTCCTAAAATGATTCCTGACACAGATGAAGGCATTCAGCATTTTGTGAAATGAATGAGCGCCAACTCTGTACTATGCACTGTGCCAGCCACTGAGGATAAAACAATTTGACATAATTCATACAGATAATGTTTCTGCTCTTAAAAAACTCATAGCCTGAAACTGAGCGCCTGTTAATCTGGAATTGATGAGATCTCTCTTCAACTCCAATAATGTGACAAAGAATCACAAAATTGTGTAATTTATTAGCAAAGTTTTCAGTGCTCCAAAATGAAAAGAGAATACTAAATATTTAACCAAGTGAGAATATGTTGGTCTCCTCTCCTCCAACAGAGGTCGGGACTTCCAGGAACCTGTGAGGAGAGGACTTCTGAAACCATTTCCAAGTTCAACAGGGAAAAGTGTCAAGATTGATTACTGTTTTCTGCCAAGGGTGCTGAAGGGGATATATACCAGTTGGTTTTTATTTATGTTTAAATACTGTAATTAAGTATTAAGAAAGATACTGATGATAAACGGCTTCCAAATATCTTTAAAATACAAGGTATGATCTATTTTTTATTTCTTTGCATGTTTCTCAATTTGCTCTGATATCTATACTCTGAAGGATGTCAGGGAGAAAGTAGCAACACTGAGGAAACATATTAGACCATACTAGTTTTGATTATTAGCATTAATATTTGAGATAACTCTATTTACTAAGTAGGGAAGCTCATACAGAGTGATATGAAACAATAGCAATCATTAGCAAAATTCACTAAAACCTAAATATCCTATCATTCACTTCTCAATTCAGGAATTTCTTGACATTCAGAGTAACAGACACTTGTTCATTTTGTATATGCATTTTGGAAAGTTAGAATAAGATGCAATATAGGTGTATAATAAAGAAGGGATGTTTGCCTTCAGGATTCAATTGTGTTTCAGTGTCTCCCTTAGGCCTTAAGTCACTGTTGCTGAGAGAGAAATTACCCAAACAATTATTATAACTCTGGCAATGTTGCTGCGATCTTTTAAATGGGTCAGAAGTTATGTTGGAGGGCCTAGCCTATATCTTTCAAGAAAAGAAAAAGATTATGGGATTGCAAGTATGGTAATCTACATGAGAAAACTAGGCCAGAACTGCTAAGGGACTTTCCCAAGGTCAGAGCACTGCTGTGCAGTAAAACCAGAATTTGTCCCTTTCTCCTAAATTTCAGACAAATCTTCTCTACCTCTTCTTTGAAAATCCCCGCCAACTTCCTCAGGAGTCTTAAATTTCATGAACCAGGAGATAAACTATCTCTTGTTCTCACCTGTTTCTATATGGCCCAGAGCTAAGAAATTGGCTTTACATTTTCAAAAGATTAGAAAAAATTTATTATTCATGATGTGTGAAAATTATATAAAATTCAAATGTCAGCATCCATAAATAAAGTTTGACTGGAAAATATCCATATTCATTTATTTTTGTATTGTCTGTGTTGCTTCAGGTCTATAATGTCACAGTTAATAGTTGGGGCAGAGACCATATAACCTGTAACCCTAAAACATTTACCATCTGGCACTTAACAGAAAAAGTCTGTCATCTCCTAGCATAGATTATGCTTTTTCTTTCTTTTATATTCAACTGATCCTTGTAGCAAGCTATTTACCTACTGTTATTGAACATATACAGGTTATTTCCATGTTTTAAAAAAGCAAATAAAATGAGACCTATTCTACCATTTATTCCAACCAACAGCCTTACTCTCTCTTCATGGCCAAATTTGTCTGGAGGGTTTTCAATATTAGTCTCTCACTCATACATCAACTCACACCGAATTGTTTCTAGGGACTATCACATTAACAAATACACTTTCAATAATGTCATCACAGATTACAAATACAGCAGTTCTCATCTGACTTGTCTTTTTGGAAAGATTCTGTACTACCGACCATTCTTTCATTCAGAAGCAAGTTCCTTTCTTTGCTTCTTTGTGCAAAAATGTCTGCTTTTCCTCCAAATTATCTAGATACTCTTTTATCTGTCTGTTGTTTGAACCCATTCTCCTCTGACCAGAAGGTATCCAATACCAGTGTAATTACTCAGGATCTTGAGTCTTCTTTTTTTCCCCCATCTCTGCACTCCCTACATGATTCTTATGCACTCATAACTCACAACTTTATATCTTCAGTTCAGACATAATTTTTTTGCCCCAGACTCATAAATCCTACCTGATATCACCTCTTAGGTGTCTGAAATGAGCCTTGACACAGTCACAGTTAAATCATAATCCTTCTGCATGCACTCATTCCTCTTTCATGTTGTACTAGTTGCTTAAGTTGTGTCTGACTCTGTGCGATCCCATGGACTGTAGCCTACTAGGCTCCTCTGTCCATGGGATTTTCCCAGGCAAGAATACTGGAGTGGGTTGCCACTTCCTTCTCCAGGGGAGCTTCACGACCCCAGGACCAAACCCAGGTCTCCTGCTTTGCAGGCAGATTCTTTCCCATTTGAGCCGCCCTCTAATTTCAGACCTTGGCACCATCACTCACACAGCTCCTTAGCCCTAGAAACCTTAGTATCAATACTTGACACCACCTCTCCCTGACTTCTCATGTCCGGTCTGTCCAATCCTAAACCCTTCTGGAATCCATCTACTTCTCCCCATTTCTCTGCTACCGCTAAGTCACTTCAGTCGTCTCCGACTCTGTGCGACGCCATAGACAGCAGCCCACCAGGCTTCCCTGTCCCTGGGATTCTCCAGGCAAGAACACTGGAGTGGGTTGCCATTTCCTTCTCCAATGCATGAAAGTGAAAAGTGAAAGTGAAGTCACTCAGTCGTGTCCGACCGTCAGCTACCGCATGGACTGCAGCCTTCCAGGCTCCTCCGTCCATGGGATTTTCCAGGAAAGAGTACTGGAGTGGGGTGCCATGGCCTTCTCCACCCCATTTCTCACTAGTCCCTAAATACAAACCAGCAGAACCTGTCCCCTAACCTGCCTCAGGGCCCCCTCACTGCTCTCAGGCCCCACTCAGGCACCTTCAGCCTACTGTCTACATTGCAGCCAAAGTGACCTTTGATTTGGCACCAGGACAAAAGTTTCCAGGATGGAAAGAAAAAGATGGGATATTGACAAGATAAAAAGTTGGCCTCTGCAATGAACTATGAGGAAAATAAATTTTCAATCTAGCAAACTATAAATAATCAAAATATTACTACTGTTTGATGAGAGGGAAAAAAAACACATTTTAGATATTCTAAACTTGTATATTTTAGTCTTCCAAACATTTTGATAGAAAAAAATTTATTAAATGGTTTATTTTAAGAACATAGAAAAAAAAAATTCCAAGCGAGAAGGATACACAGACACCCCAAACAACAGAACTGACTTAGATGCACAGCACCATCCAGGATGTCCACGCATGAACAAACTCAGGATGCCTGTTAAGGGACCTTCAAAGAGACAGTGGGGTTTTTTAAAAATCAATTCTGTGCTCAATAAACAGGAAGAAGTTAGTGACAGTGTGAAGGTACATTATTGTTTTGCAAAACAAGAAGCAAAAAATGTGATGGGAAAACTCCAGGAAAAGTCACAGTAAAACACTACTAAAAAGAGATGGTCCTCAAGAAAGAAAATAAAATGCCATAGATCTTTAGAAATTAGCTAAGTGTAAAAAATGGCAAATGTTAAGAGGTAGCGGATAGTGGAAAGACATTGAGGGCTGCTAAATTCTAAATTTACAAACTGGGTATACTGCTTAAAGCTGCTGGATGAATAGAAACTTAAATATATTTAGTTTAATTTTAAATATATTAATATTATAAAGATATCAAATGGAGAGAATTGACTAATCTTCTATCAAATAATAGCAGGAGAAGGAAGAGATGAGAAAGTGAGCGGGGGTTCGAGTAAGTGAGCTAAGCTTGTCATCAGTCGTAATAGAGATCTATTACAGATAGCTTTTAGTTGATATAACAACAAATTAAGGTAGAAAATCATTTGAGATATAAATGTGACCACCAGGAGAAAACAACATAGATGAGCTCTGTGGAGTGGAATAGGAGCTAGGTGGAGAATACTCTGCCTTTTGTATTCTGAACTCCTTGAATTATTTATTTACCAAGTGAGTATATTGCTTGTGTAATAAAAGGAAGATAATTTTGAAAAGTAAACTGAAGTTTGAAACCACTCAAATATTAAAATTGAGAAGGGCAAAACTAAAAGTATTGAGAAATACCAACAGAACCCTCACAAAAATAGAGCAACTAAAAACAAGTTAGAGAGAAATTTATATTCTTAGATGTAAAACACCTTGACCTTACTGCCAAACAAATATGAACATTACTGTATCTCTCATAAAATAAATAACAAGAGAAACCTATTAAACTCAAAATATCACACATATACTGGAGTTGGAAATATATAGAATTACCAAGGTATCTGCTGTTTCATCTCAAGCAATGACAAGAACAATAGAACAGTCAAATTGTCTGCAGCAGACTTCTAACTGTAATAGTATGAGGTGAGAAAACTTAAGGATGTATATTATTTACTTATGTCATCTCCATATATTACAGAGTTCAATGTAAAAGTGCTCCCTCTGTCAGTAAAACACTGCCTCACAGCACAATGTGCAATGCGTATCTGTAATATTTATCAGCAAGGTATTCCGCAGATTCCAGCAGAAAGAATCATTCTTCCTACAAGTGTTAAATCACCATTTTTTTCAATCTTATGTTCTCATGATTATCTTATACCTTTTACAGCTGAGAAGACCTAAATGCACAATAATTGCATTTTATTATTAGAATAGGTTTTTAAAATCCCAAGTGTCTATTATGGAATTTGAGGGATATTTAATGCAAAACTGAACATACCCTCCATTATCATTTTCTTTTTGCAATTAGCTTATTTCAATATGCCCAGTAGTGACGAATCCATTTTCATATAAACACAACCACAGAATCCAAGATTCAAAAGGCCACCCAAGGAACAGTCTAAATCACACCAGGTACACAAATTGCTTCACTCTTATCCCTGACAGACTGCATGCACAGTTCCAATGATTGGGAAATCACTTCAAAACACAGCCAGATTTGCTACTATCAAAAAAAAGCCGAAAGTAACAAGTATTAGTGAGCATGTGGAGAGACTGAAGCATTTGTGCACTCTTCATGGAAATGTAAAACGGTACAGCCCCTGTGATAGTTCCTCAGAAAATTAAAAATAGAATTAACATATTACCTGGGTATATACCCCAAAAGAATTGAAAGTAAAGTCTTAAAGGGACATTTGTACAATCACCTTCACAGCAACATTATTTACAACAGCTAAAATGTGAAAACAATCCAAAAGTACATCGACAGATGAATGAATAAGCAAAATGTGGTATATACATAAAATGGAATATTATTCAGCCTTTAAAAAGAAGGAAATTCTGACATATGCTACAACATGGATGAATCTTGAGAACATTATGCTAAATGAAATAAACCAATCCCAAAAAGACAAATAGTATGATTATATTTATATAAGAAATTTATGGGAGTCAAAATTACAGAGGCAGAAAGAATGTTGGTTGCCAGAGGCTGGGGGAGGAAGGAATGAATGGGGAGATATTTAATGGATTTAATGGGTATAGTTTCAATTTCACAAGATGAAAAGAGCTAAGTCTTCATAGCTCTTTCACAGATGATGGTGATGGCTGCATATTATGAATGTATTTAATACCACTGAACTGTGCATCTAAAAATGGTTGAAATGGTAAATTTTATGCTGTATTTTATCGCAATAAAATTATAAAACCAGCCTGATTTATTCTTGACAAGCACAAGTTATTAAAACATTCTATCTTATATTGAGTTGAAAACTTGCTCCACTTTTATCCCATTAGTGGTGATGAGATCTGAACTTTAAAGAAACTTGGAGTATTTTTTCTTGCACATCACAGTTCAAACATTCAAATTTAGCCACACCATATTGAAGGCTCTGTTCAAAGTAGTTAAAAAGCCAATTTTATAATTTTGGTTCAGGACATAATTTTGATATCAGATGGACTAGAGTTCAAATTCTATTACTACTACTACTAAGTCGCTTCAGTCGTGTCCAACTCTGTGTGACCCCATAGACAGCAGCCCACCAGGCTCCCCCGTCCCTGGGATTCTCCAGGCAAGAACACTGGAGTGGGTTGCCATTTCCTTCTCCAGTGCATGAAAGTGAAAAGTGAAAGCAAAGTTGCTCAGTCATGTCTGACTCTAGCGACCCCATGGACTGCAGCCTACCAGGCTCCTCCGTCCATGGGATTTTCTAGGCAAAAGTACTGGAGTGGGGTGCCATTGCCAAGTTCTATTAATATATCTACCAATTACTAAGCATAAGTATGAGGTTAGGGCAAGTGTTTAACCCTCTTAAGCACATAATGTATACAAATAATAGAAGTAAATGGCCTGTAAGTTAGTTGTAAGATAATGCACATATAAGGCACTGATAAATAACTGATTTGAGTCATTTATTATTTTTGTAAGATTAATATTTCACAGGGTGGTATGAGGATCAACTGATACAACCCACAGAAAAACACTCTGCCCATTCTAAAGCACTATACAATAGTAGCTGCTACTTCTAACGTTTGGTCCTTCAGTTATAATGGTCAATGTAAGATAAGATTAACTTTATTTCACTCTTGGAATCAGCATAGCAAGCTACTAGATACGCTGCTTTTTAAAGATGTGTTTTAGTGACTTGTAAGCAGGCATCAGTTCTAAAAGAAACTTTGAAAAACATTTTATCCTTAACATCTATTAATTCTATACATAAACCGTGATGAAGCTGAACCAGACAGAATTGAACATTCAAGATAAATTTTTCATGGAGCAACAAACAATTCTTGACTATTCAATAACACAACTGTAGAACAAAGAGTGCCATTATTTTGAGGAATGAATGTTATTATTTTGAATGCCGACTCATGAACTTTATGATTTTCAACATCAAGCTTGCCATTTCGTGTCTTGTCTTGAAGCTGAATAGGCGAGCCGCAGTCCATCGACACTGGAATAATCCAGAGGCCAGTAAACTGCATCATTATGCAACTTTCACCATAACTAAGAGTCAACTTAAGAAAGAGCAGGCAAGCAGAAATTCACCACGACACATTTTATCAAAACATAGCTCAGTTTTTTTAAAAATTAGTATTAAAGAACTAATGTGCTAAAAGAAATATAGGATTCCATGAATCACCTGGGAAATTCACAGGAACTACAAGTGCTTATTAGGAAGAAGGAAAGAAATGAATAAATGAAAGGGAAATACAGTCCTTTATGGAATAAATCTACATACAATATGAAATCCTTTGTACTTTCTAATCATAAAAATGTAAACCAGTCTTAAATAAGAATTATATTTTGTAGTTTTACATTTAAGAATTTATTAATACTCTGTGAGAGTATTCACTTTTTGAGGCTTAAATATTTGTTTCCAAATCTGCAATAAAGCATACAAAAAAGGAAAACTATCAAACATAAACACATACAATCAACTCTCTTCTTATGGAGTTTATACTACAAAAGTTTCTGACTAATGAAATGATATCAGAAGTGTTCAGTGACTAACAATATCAACTGGTATCATTTAATATGTATTGATATAGACAATGTATTGATATAGGCCAATGTTTGGATGTGTATTGACATAGGTCAATGTTTGGGTCACTGGCAATCAATAATGTCATTTTTTGAAAGTTCAGAAAATCTCTGCATGCATGCTCAGTCATGTCTGACTCTGCAACCCCATGGGGTGTAGCCCGCCAAGCTCCTCTGCCCACAGAATTTTCCAGGCAAGAATACTGGAGTGGATTGCCATTTCCTACTCCAGGAGATCGTCCTGACCCAGGGATGGAACCCTCATCTCTTGCGTCTCCTGCATTGGCAGGCAGATTCTTTACCACTGCATCACTTGGGAAGCCTAACAGCATACAAACTTCAGAACAATTGGGAGAATATTAGAAAACAAAATCATAATTTAGACATTATTATTTATGTTAGTCATAATTTTACAATATCTTTTTTTAAATTGAGTTGTCTAGTGGACTTTCCTGGTGGCTCAGCTGGTTAAAGAGTCCGCCTGCAATGCAGGAGACCCAGGTTCAATCCCTGGGTCGGGAAGATCCCTTGGAAGAGGAAATGGCAACCCACTTCAGTATGCTTGCCTGGGAAATCCCGTGGACAGAGGAGCCTGGCGGGCTACAATCCGTGGAGTCACAAAGAGTCAGATGTGACTGAGCAAGTTTCACTTATAGAGTAAGTGATTAAAGACAATGGGCCTATGGAATAGATCCCCCTACAGGTGGCTTCATTATATGAGATATTTTACTTTGGAAGACTTTTGCTACAGTATATTCGAATAAAGTAAGCCATATATAGTAAACTAGAACTTCATCCTAAATTAAAGATGTGTTATGTGCCTAATTTATGAGCTATGTTTATTATTATATATATTTGTTTCTTTTAGGCAGGCAGAAAAGAAAATAACTGGAAAATGATACTTGAAAGCATGCACGCTTTAAGAGAAAAATTTTAATAATAAAAATTAGATACCATTTATTGAGCACTTACTGTGTTACATATTATACTGACTCAATGGACATGAGTTTGAGCAAATCCGGGAGCTGGTGATGGACAGGAAGCCCTGGCGTGCTGTAGTCCATGGGGTTGCCAAGAGTTGGAGATGACTGAGTGACTGAACTCAACTGATTTATCTCATTTAATATTCCCCCAAAACTATCTAAAAGAGTTACTTTTATTGACTCCTTGTTACAGATGACAGAAAAGGATATTGAAAAAGTAAAGTGATTTTTTTCAAATTCAAAGAGTGGTAAATAGCTGACTTAGGATTCAAATCCAGACCTATCCTGAAGCAAAATGCAGATCCACAACTGTTATTATGCATACCAGTGATTTTCAAAAGCGAGTTGCCAAAAGCAAAGGCAGCAAAAGCAAAAATAAATAAACGGAACTACAAAAACCTAAAAACTGCACAGAAATGGAAACCATCAATGGGCTGGAAAGGTCATGTATGGAACAAGAGGGAAGACTGCAAATCACCCATCTGATAGGGGTTAATATCCAAAATACACAGGGAGCTCATACAACCCAGTATCAAAACCCCACAAAATCAAACTGATACAGCACTCAAGCTGACATTTTTCCAAAAAAGATGTACAGATGGCCAACAGGTACATGAAAAATTCCTCAACATCACTAATCATCAGGAAACACAATTGAAAACAACACAGAGATATCACCTCGTACCTGTTTAGGATCTATTGCCAGAAACGAGAGAGACAGTCAACACTGGTGTTGATGTAGAGAAAAGGGAGCCCTTGCACACTGTCCGGAAAACCGTAAACGGGTGTATACACTATGGAAAAATTATGGAGATCCCTCGAGACATGAATCACAGAACTACCAAATTATCCAACAATTCCACATCTGCGTATCTATCCAAAGGTAAGGAAATCACTGTCCTGAAGAGACAGCTCTTCTTCCAAGTTTAAAGGAACATTATCAACAATAATGGAGGAAACAAGTTAACCTCCATCAATAGATGAATGATTAAAGAAAAATTCTATATAATGGAATATTATTTACCTTTGAATAAGAAGAAAAACCTGTTATTTCTGACAACACAGAGGAACCTGGAAGGCACTATGCTAAGTGAAATAAGACAGACAAAAATACTACACGGTATTGCTTATATGTGGAATTTTAAAACAAAACAGAACATCAAACTCAGAATGGAGAAAAGTCATTGATAGGTGCTATAGGGCAGGGGAAATAGAGGTTCATTAACAGGTACAAACTTTCAGTTTGAAGATGATGAATCAGGTCTAAGTTCTAGTGAATAACACGATGACTATAGTTGGTAACACTGTGTTGTATAACTGAAATTTCCTATGAGGATAAATCTTAAAGAATCCCACCAAAAAGGAAATAAACATGTGAGGTGATGGGTTCATTAATTAACTCTTTGAGGGGACTCCTCTCACAGTATATCTGTATATCAACATATCATATTGTTTGTACTCTTTAAATATCTTACAACTTGGTCAATTATACCTTGATAAAGTTGGGGGGGGGGAATGAGCTGTAAATCAACTTATTTACTAATGACCAATATTTATTTAAAAACATGAAATAGAGTAGAATCAAAGAGAAAACTATCAGAATGCATTGCAGAAGATAAATAGTTTTGAAAAACTTATTTCAGAAGATAGTTGATAACATTTGATAGAGATAAGAGGTAGGTTGGTAGGTAGGTAGGTAAGTAGATAGAGATAAGAAGTAGGTAGGTAGGTAGGTGGCCTTCCAAGGTGGCCACGGAGAGTCTGACATGACTCAGCAACTGAGCACACACATGCAGGTAAGCAGGTAGATAGGTAGGTAGATGGATTCACACTGCAGACTGGAGGTCGTGTAAAGGCATCTCCTACTTTAGAAACACTGTCAAAAATTAGGTGATAGAACAATAAAAGGTGATTGTGTACCAGCAACAGGCATTAATCCACTGTAGTCTTTCAAACATTAAATGAAATAATGGATAGTAACTGCAAAATAATGAGTGTTCAATAGGCTCACGATTAGTCTTGTCAGTAAAAACATAAGCATTTTTAGTATCTTTGCCTTCATCATCCATAAAAGAGCAAGGGCTGCCTGCATCTTAGAATTTTACAAGCCTTAAGGCTCTTTCAGTGTTATCTAATTTAATAGTTTCTAAGACTTAAACTCCACTGCACATAACAGATAAATGCAGACTGGATGAAGTGAGGCAAGGTTCTGGCCTCTGAGCTCAGCTTGCCATTTTTGATCATCCAGGAATCAGTCTCAGATTCACTTAGCAAGTTCTTCCCTGACTACCCAGGCTACACCCATACTTATCACTGTTTATGTCACTGCTTGATAATTTCTCTTTTTAACAAAAATTTTAACTGTTTCCACACTACCACTGGTAACAAATGTTGGGTCTTTCTTTGAAAGCAGAACCTAATTTCTTGTTCACCAGGTAGAACTGTGCCTGAAACCTAATAAATTAACCATAAATATGTGTTGAATACATACAGCCTGTCAATGCAGGAGATGTGGTTTCAGTCCCGAAGTTGGGAAGATCCCCGGAGTAGGAAATGGCAATCTGCTCCAGTATTCTTGCCTGGAGCATTCCATGGACAGAGGAGTCTGGTGGGCTATGGTCCACAGAGTAGCAGTCAAGAGTCAGAAATGACTTAGTGACTGAGCACACGCAAGAAGTCAGTGAAAGTGACTTCAGTGCCCACCCAATCTTTTTTCAGATCCTTGAGTCCTTGTTCTGAGTCATTCTAATCCCCACTAAGAGATCATCGATGTTATTTAAATAATCAATATTATTTATTTAAAGGTGTCTGCTCTTATGTGTATTAGAGTTTTAGGAGGAGGTTACCTCTGAAAGGTCCTGTAGCCAGAATTCAGGAAGGGCTGGCTGGGGACAGTCAGGCAGAATCACAATTACCTACAGAGTATCACTCATTGCTGCTGCTGCTAAGTCGCTTCAGTCGTGTCTGACTCTGTGCGACCCCATAGATGGCATCACTCATTAACAAGTACTAAATTTCTGACTTTCCCTCTCCTTCTTTCCCAGTATTCTCTCAGTTGTAATGACAGTGAATCTGTGTTGTGTGTCAGAACTAGAAGTGGGAACACAGAAAGGGGATTTTAAGAAAAAGCTCTCATGAAAATATAACTCTTTGTATTACATGAAGACGTATAAAGTTGTATATAAACAAATATTGCTTGATCTGTACATAAATCCCTTAAGCAAAGGCATGTTTTCTTATATTTACAAGAAATGTCTATTAACCAAGCAGTTGAAGAATCCCAATGCAGGTTGCAGAATTTATTCAGATTCAGAAATTATGCTTCTTCACATTTCCCAGCAAAAACAACTTTAGGTTTTTTAAAAAGGACCCTTTTATAATTTTCTAAGAAAATGGTGAGCCAGAATTTAGTCCTTTACTCTTGGGAAGGATATTTGGGTTAAGGGAACATTCAATTTCTTAATTTAGAGAAATTCTTTCGGTCCCCTCTTACTGTGATAATCCAGTTTTAAAAGATGGCCTAACCCTTGAACGGAATATGCAAAGGTAGAGTTCATGGGGAAGATGAGAGTCTTACAGGGGGCAGAATAAAGAGGACAAAAGGTCATTCAGAAAAGTGACCCTTTAACACCTAGGAGTCAGGCTTTGGGTGATCAGAGTGACACCTGTGAAACAGCTTCTGCTCCTCAGGGCAGAGCCATAAAATCCTGCTCTAAAGAGAAGTGTCTTGACTCTAGCTTATGAATCAGCCACCCCAGCATTTCACATGCTGTACTCTGCATATAGGTTAAATACGCAGGGTGACAATATACAGCACTGTCATATTCCTTTCCCAATGTTGAACCCATCAGTTGTTCCATGCCCAGTTCTAACTGGAATCAAGATTGCCAGGAAATATCAACAACCTCAGATATGCAGATTATACCACTTTAATGTCAGAAAGTGAAGAGGAACTGAAGAGCCTCTTGATAAGGGTAAAAGAGGAGAGTGAAAAAGCTGGCTTGAAACTCAACATTCAAAAAACTAAGATCACAGCATCTGGTCCCATCACTTCATGGAAAATAGAAGGGAGGAAAGGGAAGCAGTGGCAGATTTTCTTTTCTTTGGCTCCAAGATCACTGGGGATGGTGACTGCAGCCACAAAATAAAAAGATGCTTGCTCCTTGGAAGGGCTTCCTGATAGCTCAGATGGTAAAGAATCCGCCTGCAATGCAGGAGACCCCAGTTCAATCCCTGGGTCAGGAAGATCCCCTGGAGAAAGGATAGGCTACCCACTCCAGTATTCTGGCCTTGAGAATTCCATGGACTGTATATAGTCCATGGGGTCACAAAGAGTCGGACACAACTGAACAACTTTTTCGCTTTGCTCCTTGGAAGGAAAGCTATGACAAACCTAGACAGCATATTAAAAAGGAGAGAGATCACTTTGACTGACAAAATCAAAGCTATGGTTTTCCCAGTAGTCATGTATGGATGTGAGAGTTGGACTATAAAGAAAGCTGAGCACTGAAGAATTGATGCTTTCAAACTGTGGTGCTGAAGAAGACTCTTCAAAGTCCTGAGGACTGCAAGGATATCAAACCAGTCAATCCCAAAGGAAATCAACCCTGAATATTCACTTGAAGGACTGATGCTGAAGCTCTAATACTTTGGCCACCTGATGTAAAGAGCCAACTAACTGGAAAAGACCCTGATGCTGGGAAAGATCAAAGGCAAAAGTCGAAGGGGGCAGCAGAGGATGATGTGCATAGATAGCATCACCAACTCGATGGGCATGAATTTGAGTAAACTCTGAGAGACAGTAGCGAAGAAGGCAATGGCACCCCACTCCAGTACTCTTGCCTAGAAAATCCCATGGACGGAGGAGCCTGGTGGGCTGCAGTCCATGGAGTCGCAAAGAGTCAGACACGACTGAGCGACTTCACTTTTACTTTTCACTCTCATGCATTGGAGAAGGAAATGGCAACCCACTCCAGTGTTCTTGCCTGGAGAATCCCAGGGACGGAGGAGCTTGATGGGCTGCCGTCTATGGGGTCGCACAGAGTCGGACACGACTGAAGTGACTTAGCAGTGAGAGATAGTAGAGGACAGAGGACCCTGGATTCAGCAGTTCATGGATCAGAGTCGGAACAACTTCACAACTGAACAACAGTAAAGAGAAGTGTCACAAACATTTTACACAGACAAGTAGACCGTATTTTTTTTTTTTTTTGGTTTCTTTCTTTCCTACCTCTTTTTTCTCTTATCATCTTAATTTTTGTACTAGACTTATCCTCCTTTACTTTCATTCTGAATTTAAATAGTCACTTAAACATCTGTAATGAAGGGTCCCCCAACCCTGGAGCCCTGTGCCATTTCATTCCTAGCTGAAATATATGCTGTTATTTAGACATGACCCTACTATTCAATTTTTACAGAGGCTTTTTTTTTTATCAAGATTATAATAATGGGTTCCATCCTAGGATAAGCAAATAATTTTTCAGAGAGCATACTTTATTCCCCCAAGGAGCATAACCTCTTCCAAGCAAATGGGATCTCATTAAGTAACGTAACTGAGAACACATATGCTTAATGGTACTAGGCATTTCAAATGGCAAGGTGCCAATTCTGGATTCCAAAAGAATCTAAGAAATAGCACATCAGCGTCTCCACCAAATTTAAACCACATACACTATAAAATAAAGGAAGAACACAGAATGCAATAGCTATGACGTTTTAGCTAGTATGATGGTTAATTTTCTGTCAACTTAACTAGGCCATGGAGTGCCCAGATATTTGGTCAAATGTTATCCTTGGTGTTTCGGTGAGGATTTTTTTGATGAGATTAACACTTTAAAAGGTAGACTGAGTACAGCAGATTGCTTTACATAATGGAGGTGAGCCTCATCCAATCAGTTGAAGGCCTGAATAGATAAAAATATTGACCCTCACCTGAGTAAGAAAGAATTCTCCTGCTTGCTGGCCTTCAAACTAGGACACCACCTTTTCCTGATTCCTAGCTCGAAGGTATCAGGTCTTCCTCAGTCATCAGATCACTGACTCACCCTGCAGACTGTGGGACTTGTCATACTTCATTATCATGTGAGGCAACTTCTTACAATAAGTCTCTTGATTTTTTATTATTATTGATGTGTGTGTAATATAATATATATGTATACACACATGCATGTGTGTTTCGGTCACTTCAGCCATGTCTGACTTTGTGCAACCCCCTGGACTGTAGCCCGCTAAGCTCTTCTGTCCGTGGGATTCTCCAGGCAAGAATACTGGAGCGGGTTGCCATGCTCTCCTCCAATATATATATATATACACACACACACACACACATATATATACACATACACACACACACAAAATACATATATATGTACATGTATATATAAATTGGCTCTGTTTCTCTGGCAAACCCTAATCAACACAGAGAGACAGAGGAAGATATATTACAAAACACAATATTTAAATTCTTTTAAGATTTTCAAAAGATGGGGTCAATTTTAGCTTGTTAATCCGTTTTGGTAAAGTTTCTGGATCCTCCTCTTTTTATAATACCCCCTTCAGCTTTTAACAGGCAATAGTTTAATATTCAGATATTACAGTTGTCAAAGGAAAAGTGAATATTCTCCCAGTCAATAGAATATCAACAATGTCATTTTCTCACTCATAGAATTTTAGTTGGAGTGAACTTGAAAGAGAAGCTGATCCACAGCTTTAGGCTTTAGGAGAGAAAAGGGAAGGGGGCACCAAAAAGGTGAATATGTCGTCCAGGCAGTCCAGCTCATCAGAGGTGATGCTCAGACTCAAATGCAATATTTTAACTCAAATCAAGATTGTGTTACCACTTTGCAGTTTGATGTTTGATATAGCCAAATAAAGTTTACAGACCCATCTGAACTCTACACCATTTCAGAGTTTCATGGCCATAAATGGAAGGAGAAAAGTAAAATTTGAAGAGAAATTCTCCCTTGGAACTTTTCAAATCCTCTCTCACATCTTTGTCTCTGAAGTTTGTTGGAATTTATTCATGCTATTTTATTACCTAGTGCCTCAAGGCTTTTTTCACATTCTAGCTCACAAATGTGGAGACACTGGATGCTTGTGAGTAATGATTCATTTACTTCACCTCCTCCTTTGCCCTTTTTCATTTGGGGGGATTGATTTCCTTTCTCCATATAATCTCACTTGTCACTATTCATGACTTAAGAATTGACCCTCTCTTCTCTTTGTACTTTCCTTTATGGGCCAAACTCTTCTTTTAAACAACTGAAATGCCCATTAATAAAAATTTTTGAAGATGGCATTTATGAAAATACTTGCTTTGGATTATTTTTTACTAACATAAAGTACTGTACTTCACACACCTAGGAAGAAATATCAAATTAACACCAGTGTTTAAATACGTAGTGAAACAAATTCATCCGGTGTCCAATGCTAGTCCTATCTTATCACATACACAGTCCAGCAGCAAACTTAATCTTTAGCTCTCTCTTTTTTCCTACAGAAGAAATGGGAACTTTGCCACCCAGTTTCTAAGACTAAGTTAATAAATTAAAAAAAATAAAGCCTGAATGCCCCCAAAAGATTTACAGGAAAATGAGACTTCTAAAATGCCAGAAAACTTGGAGGGACACTGCTTTCTACCCTAACATGCAGACTGAGTCTTCCTGAACCTGAGTTTGATTAAAATAAACTCACTCAGGTACAAGTAAATTTTGGTGCTTATAAAATTTCCTTATGTTCAAATATTATCAGTGAGTATTGTTGCAAACTAAAGATATAAGGTCTGGGAATATAAAGGTAGAGCGAAGCATGAACCAATCTTTCTGGGTTGGGCAAGCCCCTGCTGCTGCTGCTGCTGCTGCTAAGTCACTTCAGTCATGTCCAACTCTGTGCAACCCCATAGACAGCAGCCCACCAGGCTCCCCCGTCCCTGGGATTCTCCAGGCAAGAACACTGGAGTGGGTTGCCATTTCCTTCTCCAATGCATGAAAGGGAAAAGTGAAAGTGAAGTCGCTCAGTCGTGTCCGACTCTTAGCGACCCCATGGATTACAGCCCACCAGGCCCCGCCGTCCCTGGGATTCTCCAGGCAAGAGCACTGGAGTGGCTGGGCAAGCCCCTATCATGTGCAAACAGTGACACTGGCTGTGTGCTCCTGTCACAGACTTCAGGGAACAAGGAAAACTACACTGAGATTCGCTGCTTTAGCTGTGGTCACTGTCTTCTCTTTCTAATTTATCAGGTTACTGTTTCTGGTATGGGAGTTCTGGGTTTTTTCTGAAGGAGACATTCTAGTTCCTAGCATCTGTCTTCAATTATTAAATAATTGAACACATTTCTCTTTTTTTTCCCCTTGGCATGAACATGAGGTACAACAGAACAATAAAAACCTAGGAAAAGCCACAGAGATCTTTTTTTTTTTTAATTGCCTCATGCAGAGAACTGTCAAAAGCATAATATTCTTCCAAGTAAGAGTTCATCTGCACAAAATAATGAAGGATTTTTCAAAATCTTATTTTCCAAGCCTTAAGTGACTTGAAGGCCATTACCTAAAGGAGATTAGAACTATCAGGAACTATAAGAATTGTGGAAGCTTGGAAAGGACAAAATATTGCAGACTGGTCATTCTTGTCAGACTGGACATTCAGTTGCAGTTCAAGGCCTATGGCTCTCTTTTGGCAAAATTCCTTCCTGTATTTCAGTTGCAGTTCAAGGCCTATGGCTCTCTTTCGGCAAAATTCCTTCCTGTATTTCTGAGGTCAGCCCTTGTTCTGTTAAGACCTTTGTAAAAGTCACTCAGTTGATTCTTTGCGACCCCATGGACTACACAGTCCATAGATTCTCCAGGCCAGAATACTGCAATGGGGAGCCTTTCCCTTCACCAGGGATCGAACTTCCCAACCCAGGGATCGAACTCAGGTCTCTCTCATTCCAGACAGATTCTTTACTAGCTGAGCCACAAGGGAAGCCCAAGAATACCATTATCTGGCTGAATAAGGTCTACCCACATGATGAAGGGCAATCTTCTTTACTCTAAATTCACTGATTTAAACACTAATCCCATCCAAAAAAAAACACATTCACAGAAACAATCAAAATAACATGTAACCAAATATGTGAGCTCCATGGTCTAGCCAAGTTGACACATAAAACTACCTATCATACTGACTTATTCTGTAATACACAAAAAAGTTCCCTGCAAGGCTTAACTGGCCCAAAATGTCAATAGCAGTGACCTTAAGAAAACCTGGGATGGAAAAGTGAATATTAGAATGAGCATTACATAAACAACAAAGTCCATAACAGAAAAAAAATAGAATTTAGACACCTTGAAGGAAAACTGTTGGTACACTCTCTTGTCAAGTCACACCCACAAACATCTCAATAGAAGTGTTCAGAGAATAGAGAGTAATCAAGAAATGTCATTGTTTGACAACAAATGGACTCCATGACTGGGAAAATGAAAGATGAAATAATGCCAGTATAAGTTTATTTGGTTTTATAATTTTCCATGGGAGAAAATTTTTCTTGGCCCTGAGTTTAACATACTCATTTTAGAAGTGACTACTAAAATAACAGACTTAGCTTATTTTCACCCTTTCAGCCTATGCCACTTTATAATGTGATTTTTTAAAAAATCATTGTTTACCAGTTTGAGAATCTACTATTGCCTTAAAGTTAAATTAGGGGCTTTATATTTGGGAAAAGAATATTTTGGCCAAATATGTGTGTTCAGTCTCTCAATCATATCTGATTTTTTTGCAATTCCATGTCTGGACTCTTAGCCCACCAGGCTCCTCTGTCCATGGAATTTTCCAAGTAGAGTACTGGAGTGCATTGCCATTTCCTCCTCCAGGGGATCTTCCAAACTCAGGGATCAACCCTCGACTCCTGCGTCTCCTCCACTGGCAAGCAGATTCTTTTCCACTAGTACCACCCGGGAAAGCCCATATCTTTGTGAAAACCAGACATTTTACAAACTTAAGAATTTGTATTCTTACAAATGAGAAAGATTCATCTTTAAAAGGACTTGGTTTTAGCTTTCAGAACCTAAAAAAAAATTAGTACAAGCATGAGTTGGTACTATTTGGTTTTCTCCCATGATAGCATTGCTTTATAATGACTTTAAAAGGAGTGTATCTATTATTCTAAAAATTTATAGTCTTGAATATCTTCATTTCTTCTATACAAAAATTCAGTAGCCCTTCCTGGCCATTTTCAGTAGATACAAATTGATTATTTTATGTAACCAAAGTCCTTCCACTAGGAAAAAAAAATATGTTGTGCTGCCTTCTCCATATAGTCTCTCATAATTCATCCTGATCAAAGCAGTAAGCAGAGCTGGGATGAGGCCAGTGATGAGGCCACAAAGGCTTCACAAAATAATCGATGAAGTACCAATGATACATCAAAAACAGTTGCAAGGCTATCTGTGGCGATTTATAGTCACAACACTTCACTTTACTTCATGCCATCAAAAATAGATTCTCTCCTTTCTTTTTTCCTGAATATTAAGCATTTGTTTCTAGGTATTTAACTGACCCCTGAGTTCTGCAGTTGTGTAATTTTCAGTCACAGAGAAACAGAATGTTCACTTGCTGCCCATATCTTCAGCTGTTATTTCCTACTAAATACATACAGTTCAACACAATAACCCTCACATTCTGCCCTGAGTCACTCATATACTTAAAGGCAAGTCTTAATTTTAGGTAACATTCCTCAGACTGGTTAGTCATGCCTAAGGGGTTCTTCTTTGGACTGAGCAGAATGAGATGACCATGGTTGTTATTTCCATATTTTCTAATTAAAATTTAAAAATTGCAAAAACTGCATAACTTTGCTTATAAATTTTGAGTCACGAACTTTTAGTTAAAATTAAAATGACATACAAAAAGCTACTTTATTTGGATCAATGGGTTTTTTGAAAAACAACCTTGACTGGTTACCATTGGTGTAAACTTAAGAGGCAGGGAGGCAAAATAGTGTAGATTTATACTTGACTGAAGGTCAAAGGATACTTTGTGTCAGTGTCACTGACAACACTGGTTAAGACCAATCACCTCAGTCAACTACAGACCAGAAGGAAATTTCTGGAGCTATAGATGGGGAAACAGTGGAAACAGTGTCAGACCTTATTTTTCTGGGCTCCAAAATCACTACCGATGGTGACTGCAGCCATGAAATTAAAAGACGCTTACTCCTTGGAAGGAAAGTTATGACCAACCTAGATAGCACATTCCAAAGCAGAGACATTACTTTGCCAGCAAAGGTCCGTCTAGTCAAGGCTATGGTTTTTCCTGTGGTTATGTATGGATGTGAGAGTTGGACTGTGAAGAAGGCTGAGAGCCGAAGAATTGATGCTTTTGAACTGTGGTGTTGGAGAAGACTCTTGAGAGTCCCCTGGACTGCAAGGAGATCCAACCAGTCCATTCTGAAGGAGATGAGCCCTGGGATTTCTTTGGAAGGAATGATGCTAAAGCTGAAACTCCAGTACTCTGGCCACCTCATGCAAAGAGAGTTGACTCACTGGAAAAGACTCTGATGCTGGGAGGGATTGGGGGCAGGAGGAGAAGGGGACGACAGAGGATGAGATGGCTGGATGGCATCACTGACTCGATGGACGTGAGTCTGAGTGAACTCCGGGAGTTGGTGATGGACAGGGAGGCCTGGCATGCTGCGATTCATGGGGTCGCAAAGAGTCAGACACGACTGAGCGACTGAACTGAACTGAAGGTCAAAGGATACTTTGTGTCAGTGTCACTGACAGCTCTGGTTAAGACCAATCACCTCAATCAATACAGACCAGAAGGAAATTTCTGGAGCTCTGAAACACAACAAAATCCAAGTATGTGAATTTGTTGTTCCAGAGCTGGCATTTTGTCATATCAACATTCTCCATCTGAAAATTTTCTCTTCTAGAAATTCTTGCTTTTATTTGTAAGATTGTTGTTTAGTTGCTAAGTCATGTCCAACTCTTTTGTGACCCCACGGACTGCAGCCACGCCAGGTTCCTCTGTCCATGGAATTCTTCAGGAAAGAATTCTGGAGTGGGTTGCCATTTCCTTATCCAAAGGATCTTCCCAACCCAAGGATCAAACCCATGTCTCCTGCATGGCAGGCAGGTTTTTTACCACTGAGCCACTGGGGAAGCTCCCTATTTGTAAGAAATCTAATGGTATAGTAGTTGTATTACTCAAAGTCAGACTCTTAACAAAGTAGAAGTAAAATCTATACCTTTTTTGAGTTGAATTGTGCTCTTTTAACAAACTTATTTGGGAATAGTTTTAGATTTACAGAAAGGTTGCAAAGATGGTACAGAGAGTTCTTGTATACTCTGTACTTAGCGCCCCTAAATTTAACATATTGTGTTGCTGTGGTTCTTCATTCAAAACAAGAAACTGAGGTTGGTACATTCATTAGTTCCCTAAGGTTGTTGTAACAAATTGCTACAACCACAGTAGCTTAAAACAACAGACATTTATTTTCTCAGTTCTTGAGGCCAGAAATCCAAAATAAAGCGGTCCCCAGGGTCATACTTCCCCTGAAAACTTTACAGGGAATTTTGCTCTTGGCTTCTCCTCATTTCTAGTAGTTGGGATTCCTTGGATTTCTGGCTCCAACCTCCAATCCCTGCCTCCATGATCACACTGCCTTCTCCCCTCTGTGTCTGTGTTTCATTTGTCATTGGAATTAGAACTTACCAGATAATGTGGAGTGATCTTAAGATCCTTAATTATGTTTACAGAGATGCTTTTTCCAAAGACGGTAACACTCACAGGCTCTGGGCATTAGGCCGGGGACATCTCTTTGGAAGGAGCCACCATTCATCCCACTACATTATATATTATTAACTAAACTTCAAAAAATTGTTTCATCAATGTCATTTTCCTACTCCAGGATCCTGTGCAGAGCACCACACGATGTGTTTAGTTGGCATATCTCCACCATCTCTTTGTGTCTGTGACAGTTCCCTGGACTTGCCTTGTTTTTCATGACCTGAAGAGTCTTGAGGTGTATTGGCCAGCTATCCCATAAACCATCCCCTTCACTCCAATCTGGGTTTGTCTGAAGTCTTTCTCATGATTCAGTTCAGTCGCTCAGTCGTGTTCGACTCTTTGCGACCCCATGAATCACAGCACGCCAGGCTTCCGTCCATCACCAACTCCCGGAGTTCACTCAGACTCACGTCCATCAAGTCAGTGATGCCATCCAGCCATCTCATCCTCTGTCATCCCCTTCTCCTCCTGCCCCCAATCCCTCCCAGCATCAGAGTCTTTTCCAATGAGTCAACTCTTCGCATGAGGTGACCAAAGTACTGGAGTTTCAGCTTTAGCATCATTCCTTCCAAAGAAATCCCAGGGCTCATCTCCTTTAGAATGGTTAGACTGGGTTTATAGATGTGGGGAGAAAAACACTTCAGAGATGAAACGCTTTTCCCATCACACCATATCAGGAGTACATGACATCCACATGACATGGGAATGTGAACTTTTATCACTTGTTTAAGGTAGTTTTTGCTAGGTTTTCCCACTCTGGCATTACTTTTTTCCTTCCCCTATTCTATTTTATGAATTGGGTCACTAGACCTAGCCCATGGTGGGTAGAGGGATAGGGGCAGAGAGCAGGGATTAAGCTTCACCTTTTAAAAAGCAAAATAACTACCTATATTATTTGGTATTTTTCTGCAACTTCTCCCCCATTTATTTTTAATCATTTATTCATATCAGTATAGGTGCATATATATTAACTTCATACTTTGGGTTATAATCCAATATTAATGTTATCTATTTTGTCCCTTAAATCAAGGGTCCCCAACCTCTGGGATTGAATGCCTGATGATCTGAGGTAGAGCTGATGTAATAATAATAGAAATAAACGTACAGTAAATGTAATGTACTTGAATCATCCCAAAACCATCCCCTCCTCCCTCCTCCCAGTCAGTGGAAAAAATATCTTATACAAAACCAGTCCCTGCTGCCAAAAAGGTTGGGGCCCGCTGCCTTAATTTGTCCCTCTATGGCCATTGGGAATTCTCTCAGATTGGGCACCTGTGTTCTTTTGACAGGTCCCCATTCTTGTGGGTTTTTCTGAACACGACTTTACTCTCTGATACTACAAGCTATCCCAGGCTTAATCTTGTATTTTAAAGCCAAATAAAATATTGAATATTCAAGAGTTTGGTTGTCTATCTGGAATGAGGAAGGGCACTTGCCTTTTAATTCCCCTTGGACTCTAGTAAGTAAAACCAGCAGCACAGTTTCATAAAGTGATGATTAGACAAACAGCCAAGTTAAAGAGTTATGTGAGATAAGTAACTGCTTTTCTTACAATTAAAATGCTCATGCCTCAAGCAGAAGACAGGGGTGTAACACTGAATTCTAATAGCAGAGTGAGGAATCTTTGACTCCAGCACAACGTCAGCTGAGAGCGTCAGTCCCCTCACGTGCAAACCTCGCTTGGCTGTAGGCTTACTGCTCCCTCCTCACTGGGTTTTAACTTTCCTCAGTGTTTGTAAATGCAGTGATGCTGTTCTCTCGTAAAATCACCAACTGAATAATACATTGTTTTCATATAAGAGTTTTGGCCCTGGAGACTCTAGAAAATTTTAGAGTAGCTACAGGTCATGTACCCCAGAAATGTGAAACAGAGCTGCCTGCAGAAGTCTAAGAGAACCCACTTGGAATAAATAGCACTACGCAGGATTCCAACTTGTGTATTTGTTTCTATTCTCCCTAGAAGAGGAAAGTGAAGAGATAGTTCCCTGATCATTGCTGGCTTTTCTTGGAGGCAGGCTATACTTACAAAATACTGCTTGGTTAACAGCGCAATCAAAGAGGCCACAATTAAGGTACCATAAAGCAATAAGGGTAACTCCAGTAACATATGACACTTGACCATTTTCAAAACACAAACACACATGCATACACACACGTGTGTGTGTGTGTGTGTGTGTGTATATATGTGTTTATATATATCACCAAATAGGTTGGCCAGATGGGCAAGGAAACTATCCAGTATATTATCTCCACCCCAGGGAAGAGGAAATCTGCAGGAAGACAGGCTGAATCTGGGTGCAATCATAGTTATTTACTTACAGAGCACAAGGATTCAGGAATGTCATCAGAATCATTTTACATTAACAACATATGAATAGAAATTCACAAAATGTGCTATGTATCTTTAATGCTATTATGGGACATATGAGGTTAATTCCAATGAGAAATATAAAAACAGCTACTAGTAGTCAGCCTTTTCTCTAAACACATGTCGCATTTATATGACCCAATGTACTTACAGCCTAACTAACCCAATCGTTTTCCAAAATTTAGTCCGGCATACATCCTTAAAACATCATCGCAAGGAAGTTATGTGTGATTAATGTCAAGGTGGGAAAATATGGTGTTTCTTCCTTTAAAATAAGACATTATTTCACCAATATACATTTTAGAAGATATAAATTGTAAGATTTTTCAATGGCGAGATATGACATGTGCTCTTTTGTTTTTTGGCATGGAACATTTTTTTAAATAATGTGTTTTGCCTTGTTATCTCCACAAAAGCACTTAGCAACCTTTCACATTTTCAACATCATTTCTTGACAAGACAAAGAGAATTGTAATATGTGGGTGGCACTCTGAAATAATAATCAGAGGATTGTCATAAAAAAGAACATCATGTCAGCTGTTAGAATGTTCGCCAACTTTCTCTCTGAGAATCAGAAGAAACACCTTCATGATTATTTATGATATGGAGTGATTTGACTCTTGATACCCAAATGAAGTCATTAACTCTAAAGGGTAAGTCCTCACCACTAATGGAGTCACTTTTAAAAGAGTAAAGGAAGGAGGAAATTAAGCAGTCAACTTATTTAGGATATTTTTTCCTCTGCTTGTCACATTAGTCTTCTTTTATCTTCTCTTCAGGACAACCGTGATCTAAAACATCCCTGAAAATAAATTGCAGGTAATTCTGAAGAATCAATCTATTTTGATGCTTGGTTTTTAAGGGCAGTTAGGAAATTCCTCTCACCAAAACTGTTAATTAATGCTAAAACTGACAATTATTCCATTTCCTTTCCTCATCAAAGTGTGGGTGAGTGCTTTATTCTCTTAGGATTTTCAGAAGATAAAAGCAACAGCATATAAATCTGTAATTCACTTCTTTCGCTACTGTCATGGACAAAGTATATGGGTTGCCATGATACATCTTTCTGATTCCTTTTACTTCTCATCTATCTAAGTCTTTATATTTAAAATAGGATTCAAGTAGACAAGAGTTGGGTCTTATTTTTTTAATCCATTCTGGTATTCTGTACTTTAAAAAATAAGACCCAACTCTTGTCTACTTGAATCCTATTTTAAATACAAAGACTTAGATAGATGAGAAGTAAAAGGAATCAGGAAGATGTATCATGGCAACCCATATACTTTGTCTATGGCAGTAGCGAAAGAAGTGAAATTACAGATTTATATGCTGTTGCTTTTATCATCTGAAAACTATTGGTATATTTAGACCAGTTAAATTTAAAGTTAGTACTGATATAATTGGGTAAGTATCTACTATGTTTGAAACTGTTCTACTGCTTTTATTTGCTCTTTTTCTCTCTCTTTTTCTTTGTTGCATGTATGCTCAGTCATATCCAACTCTTGGTGACCTGCCAGGCTGTAGCCCGCCAGGCTCCTCTGTCCGCAGGATTTCCCAGGCAAGAATACCGGAGTGGGTTGCCATTTCCTTCTTCAGAGGATCTTCCTGACCCAGGGATTGAACCCACATCTCCTACATCAGCAGGTGAGTTCTTTAACACTGAGATAAACACTGGGAAGCCCCCTTTTCTGTCTCTTCTCATTTTAAGTGGGCATTGTATATGATTTCATCTTACCTCCTCTCCTGGCATATCAATTATACTTTTTAAAGATTTCAGTGGTTTCCTTGGAATAATACATTTTTAATTAAGCTATTAATCTTAAATGCCACTTAGGTACCTTATAACAGAATATTCCCCATCATTCCCTTTTATCCCTTATGACATTGCTTGCAATGGACTGAGTTGTATCTCCTTGAAATTCATATGTTGAAGCCTCAACCTCCAATGCGATAGTATTTGGAGATAGTGCCGCTAGGTGACAGATAGATTTAGAAGTCACGGCATCTTCTGGATCTCAAGATGGGGAGAAAAGGAAGGGGAGAAAAGACCGGAAGCGCCCTTTTTTTCTCAACCATGTGAGGACACTGCAAGAAGGGAGCTGTCTGCAAGCCAGGACGAGGGTCCTCCACCAGAAACGAAACTGCACCGCACCACTGTCTTAGACTTACCAGCCTTAGAAGGTGAGAAATAAACATCCATTGTTTAAGGCACCCGGTCTAAGCAGACTAATACACTATCATTTATTTCACTTAGCTATATAATCACAGTGTTGCTATTATTATTACTTTAAAAATGTTATCTTTTAGATGGATTAAGAATAAGAAAAGTAAAAGACTTTTGCCTTTCTTTACTTCTCCAATGCTCTTTCTTTGCTTATGGAGATTCAAGTTTCTGACCTATATCAGTTTTCTTCTTCCTGTAAACTACTTGGAACATTTCTTTCAAAACATATCATCTTTGGCAAGAGAATGTTCCCTGGTTTTGGTTTCAGAGTATTCTGCGGTCTTTTCTATTAAACATCTGATTGGACAGTATTTCTGAGGGTCCCACAGACTGTTCAACTGAAAGTAACAGTGGTCATTTCACTGAATTTTCCCTCAACAATTCCCCTGGAAACTATACATCTCTTTCATCTGGACCGGAATTCTCAGATGGGGTTCCTGCAATTGGAGAGCTGAAATAAATCAGGGCTTGAGAGGTGAAAAAAGCAACCAACCAAACAAAAGCAAACAAAAAAATATCATCTGGTGATAAACATGCCCAGTTTTTGTTTGAGAACATCTTTATTTTTCCTCCATTTTTGAAGGATAATTTCTCCTGATGGGGAATTTTTGATTGGTAGATTTTTCTTTCTTTGTTGTTGCTCTCTTCACTCCACTCTCTTCTTGCTTGTATGATTTCTGTTGTAAATTCTTATCCTTGCTCCTTCCTAAGTGAAATATTCTTCCATCTCTGGCTGCTTGCAAGATTTTCTTTTCATTTTCTGAAGTTTGAATGTGATATCCCTCCATGTAGATTTTTTAAATTTATCCTTCTGGGTATCTCTGAGGTAACCAGATTTGTGATTTGTTGTCTATCATTAATTTTGAAAAGTTCTCAGCCATCATGACTTCAGTATTTCTTCTGCTCTGTTCTTTTTTCCCCTTCTGGCAATCCTATAGATGTGTATTATACCTTCTGTAATTGTCCCACAGTCTTTGGATATTCTCACTTTTTAAATTGTTTTCCTCTCTGTTTTTAGAACATTTCTACTGACATACATTCAGGGTCACTAATTCTTTCCTCACCTGAACCTTAACTACTCATCAGTCCATCAAACACATTCTTTATTTCTGTTGCCGTATTTTTTATTTCTAGAATTTCTTTTTGATTATTTCTTAGTTTGCACTTCTCTGCTGACATTATCCACCTGTTTTTACACAGTCTATTTTTTTTAATTAGATCCCTTAATGTGCTAATCATAATTATTTTACATTCCCTGTCTACTGATTCCAACATGTGTCATTCTAAATCTGATTCTTATGTTTACTTTGTCTCTTCAGATTGTTTTTATTTGGCATGCCTTGTAATTTTTTTAATTAGAAGAGATGATTTTTTAATTAACAGGGATTGGGCTCTAGTGTGAGGATTTACTGTAGTATGGCTAGGAGTTGAGCCATGTTTTTAGTGTTTACGATAGCCAGGGATGCCAGAGGCTTCAAATCACTCTAATGCCTTTTGCATGTGCTGTAGCTGCCTTTGTGTTTCCTTAAGGACTCCTCAGATAGACTCTGTCTTTCAGCCCCTTAATCTGTAATCCACTGTTACTTTAGTGGAGTCCTGTGTGCAGGTGTGGAGGGTGTGATGCATTCTAGAATCTCATGGTTAAATCTCAGTGATTTCGCTGGCGTCTATTCCTGGCCATCACATGTGTTTCTTAGCTTTCCCTCCCTTTCTCAGTGGCAGGACATGAAGTCCAGAGGGGGCTGGAGCAGAGGTATCTTTTCTTCCCATGGATTCTGGACCTTTGCTACAGAGACAGAGAAGGCAATGGCACCCCACTCCAGTACTTTTGCCTAGAAAATCCCATGGACGGAGGAGCCTGGTAGGCTGCAATCCATGGGGTTGC
Source organism: Bos javanicus (assembly GCF_032452875.1). Classification (NCBI taxonomy): domain Eukaryota; kingdom Metazoa; phylum Chordata; class Mammalia; order Artiodactyla; family Bovidae; genus Bos; species Bos javanicus. Next base: position 18,674,851 of record NC_083894.1, read on the forward strand.
TAGAGTTGGACACGACTGAGTGACTTCACTTTCACTTTTCACTTTCAGGCATTGGAGAAGGAAATGGCAACCCACTCCAGTGTTCTTGCCTGGAGAATCCCAGGGACGGGGAAGCCTGGTGGGCTGCCGTCTATGGGGTCGCACAGAGTCGGACACGACTGAAGCGACTTAGCAGCAGCAGCTACAGAGAAGGCTCCGAACATCTTCTGAAAGGATTACTCTCTGCCTCTCCACAGAGCCATGTGAGGCTCGCTCTCAGCCTTGAGTCATGAGATCCTAGCGGGGTTCTATGCTGCACCTGGAGTGTCGGGGCTCCCAAAGATTAGGGTCCCCAGGAGTGTCTCACTCTCACATCATTCCACACTCCTCCTTCGTGCTGTGCTTAGTCTCTAAGTTGTGTCTGACTCTTTGCAACCCCATGGACTGTAGCCCTCCAGGCTCCTCTGTCCATAGGGTTTTCCAGGCTAGAATACTGGAGTCAGTTGCCCATTCCAGGGGATCTTCCTAACCCAGGGATCAAACCCAGGTCTCCCGCATTGCAATACCTGAATTCTATACAGATTCTTTACCATTTGAGCCTAGCACCTTAGAAACATTACCAATTAAGTGTTCCTGCAAGTTTTTGCCTCCTACTGCTTCTGGTCCAAGAAAGTTGGTCTTGGCTGTGATTCTGTGTACCTGCCTGTGAGTCTTTGTATTCACTGTCTCTCCAGATTTCAAGATAGTGGTTTGCCATGTGACCTCAGGTCTCTGCTCGATCCAAGAAAAGTTGCTAACGATCAGTTTATTAGGCTTCCTGCTTTATGGACAGAGTGATAACTACCAAACTCTTTATGTAACAGAAGTTTCCAGATTTAGCACTAGAACATTTCTACTCAGTAACTTCCTTACTCAGGACAGTCCCTGAAATGTATCATTCTCTTATTGAAGACCAAAGGGATACAGGACTAATATAGTGAGAGAGCCAAGTCGTCTACATTTAGGCAGCCCTAGCTTTAAATTCTTGAAGACAGATATTTAGCCATTCTCTTATATCAAGGGGAATTATTTCAACTAATGAATTCATCTGAACAACTTATTTCAGAAATTACTAATAGCCATTAATAGATATCTGGACTACTAGCAAATCAAATGTCAACTGAATTATTCTTCACAGTATACTATAGAATGGATTTTAGGAAACTTGATGGCCTAGATGTTACCTATGCTATATTTGTATACAAAATGTGTATGTGTGCATGTTCTCCCCTTCAGGAATTTCAGATCCATTTTCTAGTCTTCTCTACTCTCCTGTATGCCCTGGGAACCTGATCCATGTAGACAAAATCAAAATGTTGCCTTGTTTTCTGGCTTCTGGCTGTATTCATCAGAGGCTAAGAACTCAGATGGAGGGAAAGGAATGGCATTGAGACATGAGTCCTCCCAATTCGTCTCCTAAGTGTCACCTCCAGTTGAACACAGCTCTCAGAGTTCACAGTTCCTCCCATCACTGACCTTTCCTTATGACTCTCCCTTTCAGCATTTCAACTATCTCCCCTTGCTGCGCCTTCATGTCTGGGGTTATAAAACCCAACTACTTCTTGTCTGACTTCCAGGTAAATTTTCAGTATTTGAGGCAGAAAAATACACAACCCAGGATATATTTGTGCAGTAACACCATCCACACAGTTCCTTTAATTTCTCCCCACTTGTTTTCAGTAGCATATTAGTTTGTGTAAAGGAAAGAAGGCTTTGTGTCTTGGCAGCTCCAAAAGTAACATTTACATAGAAAAGATAATTGCCTAGTTAAACATCTCACATTTCCCAAGCCAGAACTAGCAACTCTGCTCTTGTTTCCAGGAGGCAATCAATGCTATCAGCCTTTTATTTGCTGAAAATTCCTTCCAAATTCTAGCAGTGTAATCAGACCTACTTTAGATGTTACTGTGAATTTGGCATTCATTTTTATATTAATAGATATTCTACTGGAAAGTTAGGAGAGGATGTTAGGCAGTTTTTTTAAACCATATTTTAAAAACCATTTAAGCAGCAACAACAAAAAAGCATTTAAAAGATGAATGCTAAATTAGTATGGGCTTCCCAGGAGACACTATTGGTAAAGCATCTGCCTGCCAATGTAGGAGATGTAAGAGACACAGGTTCAATTACTGAGTCAGGAAGATCCTCTGGAAGAGGAAATGGCAACCCATTCCAGTATTGTTGCCTGGAGAAGTCCATGTACAGAGGCGCCCCGAGGGCTATAATCCATGTGGTTGCAAAGAGCCGCACGTGACTGAGTGTGTACACAAACATGCTCACACATTAAACACTATCTATTATTAAATATTTATTACTAAATAAACCAAAATCATCTTACCCTCCCACATGAGGCTCAACAGAGAATGACACTAACCACTTATCTGCACTCTACTTTGAGCTAAACTACATAGGAACCCAAGAACACCTCTAATCTCTGACCATGTTTTGTTACCTTCCATTAGGATTCCCTAAGCTTCAGCTCCACCTACTGAAATTCTATACTTTATTCAAGGATTATCATGAATAGCAACTTCTATATGAGTCATATTCTACCTTTGAGAAGACAATCTTTCTCCCTCTTTTGAACAATTATCATATATTATTTATTTCTCTCCTTGTCTTTCCATAGTACATACATATGCACAGTCAACTCTCACTATTTGCTATAGTGACGTTAAGTTCTATAAAGATGCTATAAACACTGAAATTAACAAATACTGAGTTTTCTGGGGAAATACAGGGTTAATTACAATGGCAGCAAGTCACTGGTCACAACATTTTTGTCATAATTTTGATTGACACATAACTTTTTCTACTATGTTTCGGTTTAAACACCTTATTTAACATATATTTTGATTCATTAACATTGAAGTTATACTCAACAGCACTCGAGCTTCATACCTGAATAAAGACCATCTGCACACAGTCGTTTCTCCATAAGGCATATCACAGCCTCCTTGCACTTAGAAACACTTGACAACCCTGCAGCACAACACTTGGGGACCATTTTAAACAATTAGGCCACTATCACAAAGCACAAAAATGCAAAAAATACAGTACTAAATGGATTGTTAAAAGGACACTTGTTTAGAGTAAAAGCTGACACAAGAAGGCAGAGTGTCTCCGTGTTCAACCTTAGCTGGGAACGTACGTATCCAGCTACTCAGACATCACTATATACATCTGCAAATGACTACAACACACCACGATTACTGACTTGGGTACTACAGATATATTTTAGTGATCAGGCAAATTTGCAAATATGAAATCTGCAAATAATGAGGGTAGACATGTGTGTTTATTAGGCACTGCTGCTGCTGCTAAGTCGCTTCAGTCGTGTCCAACTCTGTGCAACCCTACAGATGGCAGCCCACCAGGCTCCCCCGTCCCTGGGATTCTCCAGGCAAGAACACTGGAGTGGGTTGCCATTTCCTTCTCCAATGCATGAAAGTGAAAAGTGAAAATGAAGTCGCTCAGTCATGTCCGACTCTTAGCGACCCCATGGACTGCAGCCCACCAGGCTCCTCCGTCCATGGGACTTTTCAGGCAAGAGTACTGGAGTCAAAGAACTAAACAGACATTTCTCCAAAGAAGACATACAGATGGCTAACAAACACATGAAAAGATGCTCAACATCACTCATTATCAGAGAAACGCAAATCAAAACCACTATGAGGTACCATTTCACGCCAGTCAGAATGGCTGTGATCCAAAAGTCTACAAGCAATAAATACTGGAGAGGGTGTGGAGAGAAGGGAACCCTCTTACACTGTTGGTGGGAATGCAAACTAGTACAGCCACTATGGAGAACAGTGTGGAGATTCCTTAAAAAACTGGAAATAGAACTGCCTTATGATCCAGCAATCCCACTGCTGGGCATACACACTGAGGAAACCAGAAGGGAAAGAGACACGTGTACCCCAATGTTTATCGCAGCACTGTTTATAATAGCCAGGACATGGAAGCAACCTAGATGTCCATCAGCAGGTGAATGGATAAGAAAGCTGTGGTACATATACACAATGGAGTATTACTCAGCCATTAAAAAGAATACATTTGAATCAGTTCTAAGGAGATGGATGAAACTGGAACCTATTATACAGAGTGAAGTAAGCCAGAAAGAAAAACACCAATACAGTATACTAACGCATATATATGGAATTTAGAAAGATGGTAACAATAACCCGGTGTACGAGACAGCAAAAGAGACACTGATGTATAGATCAGTCTTATGGACTGTGTGGGAGAGGGAGAGTGTGGGGAGATTTGAGAGAATGGCATTGAAACATGGATAATATCATGTAAGAAACAAGATGCCAGTCCAGGTTCGATGCATGATACTGGATGCTTGGGGCTGGTGCCCTGGGACGACCCAGAGGGAGTGTATGGGGAGGGAGGAGGGAGGAGGGTTCAGGATGGGGAACACAGGTATACCTGTGGCAGATTCATTTCGATATTTGGCAAAACTAATACAATATTGTAAAGTTTAAAAATAAAAAAAAAAAAAGAGTACTGGAGTGGGGTGCCATCACCTTCTCTGGTTTATTAGGTACATATGTGTATAAAGGAGAAGACTCTCAATATGGAAGGAAAGATAAAAAGTAAACTGATGCTTACTACGTGGTATAAAATATGCAGGAGGAAAGTTCATATCACTATGAGGTCTCATAGTGAGGGTATCTGGGGAAGCGTCAAGTCTCAGGAAAGGTTCCTGGAAAAAAATAGCCCATAAGCCGCATTCAGAAGGAAGTTACAACAGAAATCTTAACTGTCATGTTCTATATCATCTAGTACAGTGCCTGGGTACATTCGTTGTAAGTAAACAATCAGGATAAATCTCTGATTATCAAGTTCCACTTAGGTTTTCAGAAACATAAGAGAAAAAATATTTTCTTAGCTTTAGATATACAATTGCTCCTAAAATGTCAGAACCCCATTTCAGCCGCTGTAATCACCGGAGCATAGTGCTTTCCTATGGCACAGATATCACACACGATGTCATCATGCATGGCTAAATGCGGACCAGCGGAGCTCCAACAAGACTGACAGCAGCCAAAATCCAAGGAGCCTTGTCTGTCATGCAAAAGGAAAGCAGACTGAGGAGGAGTGGTGAGAGAACAGGAGGATAATCAGTTGTGGCATCCTAAAATTGAGGTTGAAGCTTCACAATGAAGGGAGTGGTAAGTATTTGAAAGAGTCCGGGAAGTAAGAAGAATGGAAAGCATCCATTGGATTTCACAGCTAGAAGGTCGCTGTTAACCTTTGCAGGACCAATTCCAGGAGAGAACTGGAGGTACGAGCCAGATTGCAATGCACTGAAGAGCCAGATCAACGTTGTTTGTGTGATTTGTTCTCTAACTCCAGTTACACTGGCCATCTTCAGCTTTTCAAACATGTCAGGCTGCCTCTGGATAAAGGTCTTAATGTTCTCTGCCTTTACCTAGATTGAATCGTCTCAGATGTTACTTCCTCTGCGATGTCTTCCCTGAACATGACAAGCCATGCACTATATTGGATCTTCCTGCACACATTCTCATTACACCCTACCACTGATTCTCATTCCAAGTCGACATGATTATTTGAATAATGCCTGCCTCCACTTCCCACCACTAGATAAAGATTGGAACCACGGCTTGCTTTCCTGACAAGGGAATCCCCAGCACCTAATGACATTACTAGTATGTGATTTTTACTCAACTAATAACTATTGACATATCCCATATAAGACTAAAATTTCATTGAATGTACTCATTTTGTTTCTCTGCCAAGCCTTGCACATACAAGTGCTCATTAAATATGTTCCAGCAATAAAGCAATAGTTAAACTGAAATGAAAACAACAATAGAATATACTTAGTAAGTCACACGGCATCTAGAATCTTCCCAAAATACTGCATGTCTGTTTTGCTCATCACTATATCCCCATTGCCTGGAATGAGGCCTAGCACAATACTTTTTTGTTATTAAATTAATAAACAAATGATTGAATGAATGTAAAGTTACAATGAATCATGATCCAATCTATCCCTTAAGTTTACAAACAAGGCAAATTTCAAAAAATTACAAAAAACAGCAGCTTCTATGATGATTCTAAAAGGCAAGATCATTCAAAGGAAAATCAAGTTCCACTCTTATTGTAACCTACAGAATGAGGAAGAAAATGACTAGGTACTTATAGAAATTTGGGTGGCAGGAATTTCCTGGCAGTGCTGTGGTTAGAACACTGCACTTTCACTGCTGAGGGCCTGGGTTCAGTACATGGTTGAGTAATTGGTCAAGGAAAAAAAAACTTTCTAATAAGTTCAAACAGCTATGAACAATAAATACAAGGGTTGCACATTATTAAGAACACATATGGAAAAAGTATGACTATCATTAAGATATGTTAAAGCCAGAGAAAAGGAAAAATAAAAAGAACAAAATGTGGAAAAGAGTAAAGGATTTTAGATTATACATATATGGAGCTGTAAGAACATAAAATAGTTTAAAGTCATGCATTAGCATACAGAGCTTAAGATCATCAACACCAGTAGCCACTAAGTAAATGCAAATTAAAAGCACAATAAGATATTACTCCATGCCCACTACAATGGCTAAAAGAATAAGACTGACGTCAGCAAGCACTGGTTAAACTATGGAGCAACTGAAACTCCTATATACGGTGGAAATGTAAGACAGTACAACCACTTTAGAAACCATTTGTCAGTTTCTTAAAAAATTAAACATTAACTTACATTATGGCCCACCTTACAGCTGAGCATTTGTATAAGAGAAATCCAAAGTTTTATCTACAAAATGATTTTTACTTGAAAGTTCACACACCTTTATTTATGGTGGCCTCAAACTGAAAACAGCTCAAACAACCATCAATAGATCAGCAGATAAACAAATTATGGCATGCAATGAAATGAGCCTCAAAAAATAAGACAGAAATGAATTGTATATACATTCCACAGGATGGACATGCCTCAAAAATATTTAAGTGAAAGAAGCTAGAATAAAAGACTACATGCTGATGGTTCCATTTATATGAAGTTCTACAACAGGTAAAACTAAATTATTGTAATAGAAATTAGATCAGGGGTTGCCTGGGGTGATTTTATGGTCAAAGCTATGTATACAAGTTTATAAACTTATCATTAAGCAAGGGCAAAACAAAAAAGTTTTCAAGTGATAGAAATGTTCTATAGCTAACGTGATGGTGGCTACAGGGAATATACATTAATTTCACTTTATATTTTAAATGAGTGCATTAAAAAATGAAATCACTACACTGCACACTTGAAACTAAGACAATGTGGTAAATCAACTATACTACAATTTTTAAAATAGTATTAAAAAGTAATTTAACAACTAAGTAAGTGATAAAACAGCCCAGGATTCTGGAAGAGATAGCTAAAAAACAAAGAGTGCATTAACTTTACCATATGAAAACTGTATCCCAATGAATTTTATTTTTTAAATTATGTCATTTAATACATTTTAAAATGTACTCAATTTTAAAAATATATTTACATATTACTGTTGATGGGATTTTCATATAACAGTTTTTCCATTTTTTAATTTTAGTATTTTAATTTTTTTTAATTTTATGTAATTTTAAAGGTTACTTTGCATTTACAGTTATTACAAAATATTGGCTGTATTTCCCCATGTTGTGCAATACATCCTTGAGCCTATCTTACACCCAAGGGTTTGTACTTCTCTCTCTCCCACACCTATATTACTCTTTCCTGTTCTCACTGTGAGTCTACTTTTTTGTTATATTCATTATTTTGCTGTGTTTTTTAAATTGTATGTGTTAGTGATATTATACAGTATTTGTCTTTGTCTGATTTATACAATGCCCTCCAAATCCTCCGACAGTGCTGCAGATGGCAAGACTTCATTTTTTATGACTGAATAGTATGACTCAGTATGACTGAGTATGGATGTATACTACTATGTACACTACTATACTATGGATGTATACATACATACACACATAATGTATGTATATGTGTGTGTGTGTGTGTATACATACATACACCACATCTTCCTTATCCATTCATCTGTTGACGGACACGTAGGTTGTTTCCACATTGCTGCTGCTAAGTCGCTTCAGTCGTGTCCGGCTCTGTGCGACCCCATAGACGGCAGCCCACCAGGCTCCCTCGTCCCTGGGATTCTCCAGGTAAGAACACTGGAGTGGGTTGCCATTTCCTTCTCCAATGCGTGAAAGTGAAAAGTGAAAGTGAAGTCGCTCAGTTGTCTCCAACTCTTAGCGACCCCATGGACTGCAGCCTACCAGGCTCCTCTGTCCATGGGATTCTCCAGGCAAGAGTACTGGAGTGGGGTGCCATTGCCTTCTCCATGTTTACACATTAGGCAATTGTAAATAATGTCCTTGGGTGCATGTATTTTAAATCACATATTAACTGAAAATAGAGAGAAAAGAGAAACCCTCACACTCTATTTTGTTTCTACTCTTACTATTAAAGGATATTTAATATATTTAACATCAATGGGAAAGAATATAAGTTCTACAAGAGGATTGCACAAAAGCATCTAGTTCTTCTAAGTGAATTCAAGTTTAAAAACACAGAAATTATACCCCATGTATTTTGGGGTCAAAAATTTTCCAAAAGCAGAATCCATTCGAATAATTTAAGCCATTCTATGGACTGAATGCTGTGCCCCCCAAATTCCTACGCTGAAGCCCTAACCTCTAATGTGACTATTTCAACATGAAGCCTTTATATTTAGAAGTAGTTAAGGTCATAAGCTGGATGGCATCACCAACTTGATGGACATGAGTCTGAGTGAATTCCGGGACTTGGTGATGGACAGGGAGGCCTGGCATGCTGCAATTCATGGGGTTGCAAAGAGTGGGACACGACTGAACTGAACTGAAGGTCATAAGAGTATGGCCCTGATCCAACGAAATTAGTGTCCTTATAAGAAGAGACACCAGAGAGCTTGCTCCCTTTCTTTGCCGCATGAGGATGCAGCAAGGTGGCCATCTGCAGGCCAGTATGAGACCTCTTCCCAGATAGAAACCCTCCTGGACCTTCAGCTGGAACCTCCCAGGCGCCAAAACTACGAGAAAATAGATTTCTGCTGTACAAGCCACCTAGTTTATAACATTTTGTTAAGGAAGTCTGAGCAGAGTAATATGAACTGAAACTGCTTAATTATAGGGTACTAGATGGAGAAGGAAATGGCAACCCACTCCAGTGTTCTTGCCTGGAGAATCCCAGGGACGGCGGAGCCTGGTGGGCTGCCGTCTATGGTGTCACACAGAGCCTGGCACAACTGAAGCGACTTGGCGGCAGCAGCAGATGGCTAACAGAATCTCTGGCAGGGCAAGAACATCAATTTTGGTTGCCCCTCATGGGCTTCTCAGGTGGTGCTTGTGGTAAAGAACCCTCCTACCAAGCAGGAGACCCAAGAGACGCGAGTTCAATCCCCGGGTCAGGAAGATCCACTGGAGGAAGGCATGGAAACTCACTCCAGCATTCTTGCCTGGAGAACCCCACGGACAGAGGAGCCTGGCAGGCAAACATCCATCAGATTGCAAAGAGTTGGACTGAAGTGACTTAACACACATGATTCTGCCACTTAAACCTCTACCAGAGCATCCCAGAGAAACAAAATCTCTCCAGCATGCTGCCGCCGTGTGGCCACTGCCTCAGTTACATCCTTTAATTCTTCCAAGTCTCCCATGGGGGTATCTGCCTAGCAGAGCCTAGGAGGGCCAGCCCACAGAATCCACCCCACCAATGTGCCCAGAGCCCTGTTGGTAAGACTTCTGAGCAGCTTTCAGAGCACTTCAAGCAGTTCTTCAAGGAAAAACGGAAGAAAAACTGAAAATATTCTATAGCTGAAAAGGGGACCAAAGAATCATAGACCAGACCAGTGAGCCAGATGTTCTTTTGCCAGATTTCAAAGAAACCTGTTAAAAAGATAATTTTTTAGCCTTTAATGTAAAAGTATAATACTCACTGAAGACATTTTTATTACCAACTAGATTTCTGAAAATGGTATGACTGACTGATCTCAGAATGACATTGAAGATTCTCCCATATTATAAATTGCACAGAATTAGGACTTGAGACAAGTCTAGAAAGGAAAGTTTTTCATTGATGTATAGCATCCTAAAAGGAAACTTCTAGATACTTGCCGGGAGAAATATTTTTTTAATATGAACACACACACATATACACATCAGCTTGTCCAGTTTGCAAATGACAGAGTACAGAGGCATAGGTTAGAGATCGCCTCTGACACTAAGTCTTTTTCCTGCTACTTTAACTGGTAGACTTCACTTTCGCTCCACTACTCCCACACCCGCCACCTTGAAACATGTTAAGAGGGCTGGGAGGAAAAGATCACTTCCACAATGTATCTGTTTGATCTTAGCCAATTCATTTCACCTCTGTGGACCTCTGGCTTTTCATCTGAACACAAGGATCATTTCCAAGGACATTTCAGCTCTCAATCCCCATGATTCTTATGAAACGTCTTGGGTTTGGCAACATTTTTGTTTTTCCTGAGAAAACAGTTTTAATCTCTGCTTACCTATGAGTTTTATGAGGCCATCCTACTGATAAGTTACCAAACATTTGGACATTGCTTATTACAAAGGACAATTAATAAAGTATCTTGACTGAAACATCTTTGCTCAAGACCCCAGCTCATAGCACTGTGCTTCTTAGTATACCCAGGGAATGATTTAAAAACAAAAATCAAACAAAAAACCTGGAGAAAGGACAAAGAATGAGGGAGATTAAAAACTGTGTTTGGATTCTTCTGCCGCTGCTGCTGCTAAGTCACTTCAGTCGTGTCCAACTCTGTGCAACCCCATAGATGGCAGCCCACCAGGCTCCCCTGTCCCTGGGATTTTCCAGGCAAGAGTACTGGAGTGGGGTGCCATTGCCTTCTCCAATTGCTATTCACTAGAAGGCAATGGCACCCCACTCCAGTACTCTTGCCTGGAAAATCCCATGGACGGAGGAGCCTGGTAGGCTGCAGTCCATGGGGTTGCTAAAAGTCGGACACGACTGAGCGACTTCACTTTCACTTTTCACTTTCATGCATTGGAGAAGGAAATGGCAACCCACTCCAGTGTTCTTACCTGGAGAATCCCAGGGACAGGGGAGCCTGGTGGGCTGCCATCTATGGGGTTGCACAGAGTCGGACACGACTGAAGTGACTTAGCAGTAGCAGCAGTAGCAGTGAATAGCCTACACCTGGAACATTTTAACAACAAGAATCACCTTTAAACTATGTTGTATGTTCACATCCCTGTGATTGAAACACCAGAGAAGGTTTAAACTGAAATGAATCTAATGAGAATAGAAGAAATTCTGGTAATGTCTCAGGCTGTGTCCATGGCTGGCATGAGAAAGTGTCACCATCCAATTTTCCCTTCTTTCTCACTACAATCCTCATCACAATAAATGCTGTCTTGATATTTAACAAAAGTGCACACTCCACTGACATACTGAGCTCTCTGCAATTAGATGCACTGGCTATTTTTATTACTTCATTTTACAGCTTTCCAATAAACCAACTCACCTATGACAGGTGGGGTTTTGAAACCAGTACAGTGGTAGATCATATGGGAAGAGGCATTAACCATGAGTAATTTACATCTTGATATCAGGTAAACAACAATAATTAGAAAATTTTATTAGGGGTGATAAAGTGAAAACAGAGTTGTTTTAGTTTCAGTTCTGTTTCACAGATTCCAAATCTTGAGGGTCTCGTAAACACAATCCCCTTTAATCATCTCTGCATGAGCACAGTCATGCTAGTTTCAAAGCTAACAAACACCAATCGTCTACTTTGTTTGTTTAAATGATCTATTTCACTCTCAGACTCATTGTGAGATGTTGATAAACCTCATATTCATAACCCAACAGAGTCTAGATACTAAGAGGAAATTAATCAGAACAAGTAGAAATGCTGAATTCTCAATTTCAATTCCAAAATTAAAACCACTTATCCACAGTTTATATTCTGTATATCTGTATACTTTGTGGCAAAATACTTTATACAGTAGTACTCCCTCCTAGCCTTGGAGGACACATTTCAAGACTCCAGCAGATGCTTAAAACTATGGAACACACCAAACCATATATGTTCTATGTTTCTTGTTATGCATACATACCTATGATAGAGCTTAATTTATAAATCAGGTACAATAAGAGATTAACAATAACCAATAATAATATAGATTATAATATGCTGTAATAAAAGTTATTTGAATGTGTGTATCTGAGCAGGACCCTGTGAGGCCTTCCCAGGAAGAGCCCCCACCCATGTCCTCTGCCTGCCTTTTGCTACGGAGAAACTTTGAAAGTGAAAGTGAAGTTGCTCAGTCGTGTCCGACTCTTTTCGACCCCATGAGCAGTAGCCTGCACCAGACTCCTCCATCCATGGGATTTTCTAGGCAAGAGTACTGGAGTGGGTTGCCATTTCCTTCTCCAGGGAATCTTCCTGACCCAGGGATCGAACCCAGGTCTCCCACATTGTAGACAGACGCTTTACCATCTGAGCCACCAGGGAAGTCAGAGAAACTTTACTCAAAGAATAAAATTAAACAGAGGAATGAGAAAATGCAGAAAGAAAGGAAAACATTCAAGCAAGTCAAAATACTACTACTTTGGCCATTAAAATCAAGGACCTTTAGTTCTTCCTCAAGGACTAGCGAATACTCTCAGCCATATCCTTTGAACTATTTTGCAGATACTGAAACACCAGGTGGGAAAAGTTAACTGTGTCTGCCCACGTGGTTGGAACCAGGTTGATGGTGTTGACTCCTGATTACCTGACCACCAACCAATCAGAAGAACGTGCACCAGCTGATGTCGCATTGCTTGTTGAACACTTTAAGATAGGGCACTATCCCCTCCAGGACAGGACCCACAGTCTTGACCACAGCAGCCCGCTGTGCCCCTCTTTGCCTGGCAAAGCAGTCAAGCTATTTCTTTCTACTTCACCCAAAACCCTTGTCTCTGTGTTATTGTTCAGCACCAGTGAACAGAGGCTGAGTTTCAGCAATTCACAGTCTCTCTCGAAATATTTTATTTTACAAGTGTAAGGCTTTTTTCATCTTAAGCAGTTAAGCAGTTATATACCTTGCAGTCTGAGGTGCGACAGCAAAACTAGCACAAATTTCTTGTTCTTTGCAATTTCAAGAATAAAAGATCTGTTCTTACCGTAGGTCTTAGCAACCTCCTCGTAGGATTTCTTTCCTTCTTAAGTCACCTTTTCCCTTAGAGGAAGCACTTCACGACTTCTCTTTGGCATACCCCAATTGCCAAATCATTACTCTAGAGTTTTGGCGCCGTTATTAAGTAAGGGTCATTTGAACATAAACCCTGCTGATATGAAGGCTGCGGGTCTGACTACCAAGTTGACTGGTAAGTTACTAATGGCTGGGGTTTGCTGAAGAGAGGGAGGAGTCACGGCTGAGCCAGACCACGCGAAATGTCTTCACGCGAGATTTCCTCATTCTACTCAGAAGGTGCACACGTGTGAATTGTTCTTTTCTGATGGAATAGACCAGGGTTGACTGTGGGTAACTGAAACTGTGGATGAAGTGGTGCTAATGGAAAACAAGTGAAGATCCCTGTACAAAGACTGACAAAACTCTCTTAAGGCCACTTGGTTTCTCAGATTCTCAAAGGGAAGAAATAATGGATATTATTTAATAACAGAATTTCTAGGCTTAGGGCTGTGCGTTTGTGAGGAGCCCCAATTCATATTTCCATGGACCAAAAGGGCCCCTTTCCCACCAACGTGTGAAGCAATGGGAGGTGAGACCTCACCTTAAACACCAAGTATGTTCTCTGATCCAGCATAAAAAAGGCCCTTGAAATCCTTTTCCCCAGACCGCCACACATGTTGGTGGAAGTTCTCTTCTTTACTCAATGCTCAAACTGTCAAGTCCCTTGCTGCATGACCTGCTCCTCCTCTTCTGCTGAGGCCAAAATGTGTCAAATGGACAGATGGCTCTGCCAGAGATAGTCAGATTTTGTCAAACCAAGAAAATTAAAGCCAGGCCCTGTCATAAAAACACAGCTTATGGGTCTGCCGGATGCACCAGCGAAACCGGTCTCGTTCACAGCTGCACTCCCTCCTGGCATTTCAACGTTGGCCAAATGTTGATTCGAAGCATAACTGACTCAGAAATCTCGCAGGCAACCTCTGCTTCAGCCGACACAGCCGACTGCTTTTGGGTAAGTGGTGTTTGTCAACCCCCAGTCTGAATTGCTGATCATAAAACATGAGATAATGAACCACAATTAGCTCCAGAAGAGAAGTTCCAGTCGTCTGATTCTGTCTTTTCCTGTTTTTCTTTTTTTGTGTGTCCCTTGGGAAAAATAGGAATTCTTTACTTCATCTTTCATCATGTTTTAGTATTTTCGTAGGGGAGAGGGTCTATAGTTTCTAAACTGGTTTGGTTTTCAGGTAGAATTAGAATTATAGTATTATCATTAATAGTGTGATTCTGCAAGTTAATTTATGACGGTTAAGAATTCCCTACTGAAGAAAATAAAGATCAGATACACAAGAACAGAGCCAGGTATTCAGGGGAGCTGTACCGTCTGGACCACTTCCTTCTTAGGTGTTTCTGGTTTGCCTTTGTCTTGGGGTATCTAATGTCTGTCTGACGTCCTCTGAAGGCTTATGGGTGAGCTCTGGATGGATTCTAAGGTTTCTGCATAAATCTCGGAATTCTGCATTTCCTCTGCATAGATATTCCAAAGAGCAGATGGCTTGGAAATTACTGTATCACAAAGTAAGATAAAATAGAAATGACCTTTCTTGCTCAATTACTAGTCATCATTTCATGCCAGCTGATTTGAAAGTAGCAAAATGGTTGCATCTACCTCGGTTCGTAACTCAGTTTTCAGACAAATCATATATTGCCTGAGAACTAAAACCTACATTGATACTCCTGTATATGAGATAAGGTTTTCTAGAAAGAAAAGAAATGACCAGTTTTTTAAGTATCATTTTAACTATTTCTACCTGTGTTTACCTTTTGCCTCAGACCAAAAGGTTAATTGTGATTCAATCTTCCAGATCATTGAAAACTTGTGTTCATAATTCTTGTTTTATTCTTCTTTTTTATGCATAAATCCTAACCCCTAGTTTCAATGAGGCTTGGTTATTTATTAAGTAATCAACTTCTAGTATGGAAAAATATTGGCCCTTACAGTCTGAAACTATGAATGTACTATAATTTGCTAGAATTTAGTATGAACACAAGTATATGCCTGTCAAATTAAACAGCAATTAAATGACTATAGGGTTGGAACAGGAAATAAAAAACATACTTCAAGTATCTCTCAGAGTTCATTCTTCCAAGAATAATTCCCTTTAATTAATTGGTTAGGTATTTACATAAGTCATTTCCTTAAATCTCAGGGCAGAAGCAACCATCTATGTTTTATCTGTTTTCCCAAATGCAAGTTGATTTGAACTGAAATTTTAAAGGTGAAATAAAGCTGTCAAACCTATTTTATGATAATTTGCAATTAACATAAATTAAATGAGTACTACAGAACTTTGAGGTTCAGCTATTACTGAGAATTGTATTACTTATATGTTTGCTGATTTTCCTTTTGTTTCTAATCTTGAAGTAACTTACTCTGTATCCTTTTTTGTCTTTTTTTCAGCCTGTTGAAATAAAACTAAATAACTGTTTTGAAAACTTACTTGCTGTGAATTTAAAGCTACCCAGCTATTAAACAGTGTCTCTTTTCTCTACACTTTTCCTTTTAATTCTCTCAAGGGATCTAGGTAATTATTCATTTGACCTTGAAGTTTTGACGACTTTTATTTGTTATGAGCCCATGAATTCAAGATCCAGAAAAATGGTCATTACCCTTACACTGCATTCAAGCACATTATAGAAACAGAAGCGGTGGTAAATATAACACACCAAAAGTTACGGGCTTGCTACTGAAGGGGCCCAGACAGCATCAGGTAAGCACAGGAAAGGAGAAGAACCTTGAAGTGGGCATAGATGCAAAGAGAATATGTGAATGTAGGTTCTGATCTATGGAAGGGGAAGGAGCTAGCAAGGACATAGCCTGATTTTACAGCCTGAGCATTTAAGGTATGGAAGACAAAGCAGAACTGTGATGTGTAGTACCACAAAGCATGCCTTTGCTGCTAATATCTGGCATCGTAACTGCCTTACTTGGAAAACATTTTCTGTACTTCAGATTTATTGTATTTCCATGTTATTGACAACTGAGTCGATTGTCTATTAAGCTAGTAGGAAACTGCTCTATTTTTAAGTGAGCTATTGAAGAAGCAACAAAGTGTTTTTAGTTCTCTGGTTTATTTAACAGAGTAAACAGTGAAAATATTCATGCCAGAAGTTGCTGTATAACACAGGGCGTTCTGTGGCAGCCTAGAAGAGTGGGATGGTTGGAGGGAGGTTCAAGAGGGAGGGAGCATAGATATGCTTATGGTTGATTTGTGTTGTTGTAGGACAGAAACCAACACAACATTGTAAAACAATTATCCTCCAATTAAAAATAAATTTTAAAAAATCACCTTATAAAGTATGGAAACCAATAGAATTCCAATCACCCTCGGAAATTTGGGTGGCGTTCTCTGTAGTTTTTGTGCGTGTGTGTGTCCATCTCTTTGTGACCCCATGGACTGTAACCCACCAGGTTTACCTGTCCATGGGATTTCCCAGGCAAGAATACTGGAGGGCCCTGCCATTTCTTTCTCCAAGGGATCTTCCTGACCCAGGGATTGAACCCGTGTCTCATTGGCAGGCGGATTCTTTACCACTGAGCCACCTGGAAAGCCCTCTGTGTAGTTTTCAAACAAGTTATTTTAGCAGCTTGGAGACTTTTTTCAACTGAAATCACACATGGGACTCTAGTGTATAGACGTGATAAAAAATAAGGTCAAGGCCTACCCCATTCTTCTCCAGGGCTTGTAATGAACCCTCTACACACACACACACACACACACACAGTGTGTTCCCTGATGAGATCCAAGGGGCCCAATTTGAAAATAACCCTACTAAATGATCTCTCAAGATATCTTCCAGCCACTAATACTTTTCCCTAAGGTGCTACTAAAAATAGCACCATACTATTAATAATAATAATACTGTCCATTTTTAAGATTAAAGGACAGTACTTGGTGCTGGAGAAGACTCTTGAGAGTCCCTTGGACAGCAAGGAGATCCAACCAGTCAGTCCTAGAGGAAATCAACCCTGGATATTCATTGGAAGGACTGATGCTAAAGCTCCAATACTTTGGCTCCAATACTCTTTGATGCAAAGAGCTGATTTATTGGAAAAGACCCTGATGCTGGGAAAGATTGAGGGTAGGAGGAGAAGGGGGCAACAGAGGATGAGATAGTTGGATGGTATCACTGACTCAATGGACATGAGTTTGAGCAAACTCCAGGAAGTAGGGAAGGACAGGGAAGCCTGACAAACAATCCAAGAGGTCACAAAAAGTTGGACACAACTTAGCAACTGAACAACAAAAGCTTTTCAAGTGTCATTTTATTTTGTCATTGTCAATGTTAGTTTCCTCTCTGAAGGCACAATCCAATGGTCCACACTCTGGAGTCAGGCTGCTGCTGCTGCTGTGTCACTTCAGTCGTGTCCGACTCTGTGCGACCCCATAGACAGCAGACCACCAGGTTCCCCCGTCCCTGGGATTCTCCAGGTAAGAACACTGGAGTGGGTTGCCATTTCCTTCTCCAATGCATGAAAGTGAAGAGTGAAAGTGAAGTCTCTCAGTCGTGTTTGACCCTCAGCGACCCCATGGACTGCAGCCCACCAGGCTCCTCCGTCTATGGGATTTTCCAGGCAGGAGTACTGGAGTGGGGTGCCATTGCCTTCTCCGGGAGTCAGACTGCCGGATTCCAAAACTTAACTGGATGTTTACTAACTGGATGCCTTGAAGAAATTACTTAACATGTCTGAGCCTGTTTGTTCTCATGGATAAAGTGGTTTAATAAATGTAATACCTTCTTAAAGTTTTTGTTTTAAATATGTTAATACATACAGAAACTTTAGAACAGAGCCTGGCATAGAGTAAACACTCAATAAGTGTAGCTAATATTATTCAGTTCAATAAACCAAGTACCTAAAATGAACAAGGCACTAAGAGTTTTAGGCAGTAAAGAGAATCAATAATACAAAATCCTAACTCACACAAAATTTTCAACATTCCTAGAAAACCCATGTGAGGGCTTAACTTATAAGCACTTACAGAGCTGAAGAGTTTCTAAGTCTTATGAGGCTCAAGATACTCAAAATATCCATTAATTTATTTTGACCAAACTGAAAGAGAAGAAGACAGATACAAGATGCTAAATGTAATTCCAGGGTCCATTTCATTAATAATGACAGGCAAGAGCTTAACTGCTATTAGACTGTGGGCTCTGATACACTAGAATATAGAGTGGGAGCCTTCTGCATTCTCTCCACAAGCCTGTCTGTCAACAGGACCTGTATAAGCCCACAGAGACGCTGTCAGCCTGCTGCACCAAAGCATAGAGCAAGAAAAAGAAAAATAAGTCCTACCTGCAAAGTGTGGCTTAGCTGGTAAGAATGCAAAGTAGTGCAGTCACTTTGGAAGAGTTTGGTGCTTTCTTAAAAAAAAAAAAAAAGCTGAGTGTACCCTTACCATACATTTCATCAATCACACTCAGTAATAAAGTCATAATTTTTAAAAAATGAGAAAAGATGAATGATTAAATAACAAGTGTTTTTATATATACAATGGAATATTATTCAGTCTTTTAAAAAAAGGAAATCCTGCCACTTACAACAACATGAATGAACCTGGAAAACATTATGCTAAGGGAAATGGTAAAATAAACCAGACAGAGAAAGATAAACACTGTACGATCTCACTTATATGTCTAATCTAAAAACATCAAGCTCACAGAACCAGAGAGTAAGTATAACAGTGGTTGCCAGGGATGGGGGTAGGGGAGGTGTGGTAGTAGAGAGAAGTTGGTTAAAAACTATAATTTATCAGTTATAAGATTAATAAATTCTGGGGATCTAATATACCATGCAGTTCAGTTCAGTCACTCAGTCGTGTCCGACTCTTTGCGACCCCATGAATCGCAGCACGCCAGGCCTCCCTGTCCATGCCATGCAGTAACTGTAGTTAACGATATTGTTAATTCAATATATGTTAATGATAAAGTTAATTCAAGTATACTTGTATACTTCAAATCTGCTAAGAGCAAATCTGAAGTGCTCTTACCACGCATAGAAATGTAAGTGTGTGAAGTGATGGATATGTTTATTAACATAACTGGTAATTATTTCATATTGTATATGCATATTAAATTATCACATTGCACATTCTAAATATATTTAGTTTTTATTTGTCAGCTGTACATCATTAAGATGGGTTGGGGAGAAAAGGGAATTTCACCATCTTAGCCCTGCCCATTAGAGAACCATGGCTAATGAATGTTGAACTGTCATCAACCTCTCTAGGCTCATCAGTCCATCTCCCAAGAAGGGGAGCAAGTAAGGAGACTCTGGTTCTCAATGAGCTCTCATTGAGACAGAACCACTGGGGAAAGAAAGGGTTTAAATAAAGAGAGTGCTTTGGGTTCATACAATCATAGGGAAGCCACACTGTTCTGAGAGTCACAGTCTTAAACAGTGAAGAATTGTCAAGCTCAAGGGGCCTCCAATAGAAACAGGAGAAAGGCGACAGGAACAACTTCTCAGCACTTCCACTATGGACTAAAGGTAGTGGCAGCAAGTCCTTTCTCTGTGACCTCAGGTGGAAGGTAGGGAGAGGAAGAGAAGCATCCTCCATGCCATCTCTAACGCACACACACACTAAAAGCGGCTTGCAGCTGGCATCCCAAAGCTTGCCCAAGGAAAATGTCAGCTATTTAGAGGCATCAGTTGTTTTTATAAATGTTAATGTGGAAGAGACAGACGATATAGCATGGAAGAGGAATAGAAACAGAAAACAGTTTAGAAAGGGTAGATGAGGAATAATGGTAAGTAGGTGCCAGAACTGGAGAAGCACAGGGTTCCTGGGTCAGAATCCACAGTGGGTGGGGGTGTGGGGTTAACCATTCTGTGCAGTTGAAACCCAGGCTGTAGGGAATGGAGAGCCACTGATCTCTTTGGCTTGGAGAAAGTACATGCTCAGAGAGACAACAGATAAAATGGATTCAACAGGTAACAGCACAGTTTGGAAGGTTACACTAGCTGTCTCAGCAGAAGGTATCACAGCCCTTCTTCCTTGTCTGCCAATCCATGTCTCCTGCATTCTGCAAGACTCAGAGCAATACAATTCTTCATAGTCTTTAGCATATAAGTACATAATCTGCCTTATGATTACTGTGACCATATTACTCTGAAATTACTCTCAACCTGAATCATAGAGCTGAATCAAACCTTGGCAGCTATTTGGGCCAACACTCTCATTTCTCATTGGAGGGATTTGAAGAGAGAAAGTTTAAGGCATTTTTAACAAGGTCATACAAACAGCTAATAACTTCATATGTAATTACTTCTCTAAATTAGTTAAATTCCTTGAAGATACATCTATGCCTCGGGGTTCTAATATGTGGTCATTCAATCTTTTTAAATACCACTTAATCCTGTACTTGGAAAATGATCGATCTTCATGGGAATATGTGCTGCCCATACTGAATGTTGGTGAATGGCATCTAGTTTTTTAAAACAGGACTCCAGTTCATTCTCAAAACCAATCCCTACAGAAAATTCTAAATTCTGTGAAAATGTTTATAGACACTTCCTAAAAAGGCTAACTTGGAGAAGGAAATGGCAACCCACTCCAGTATTCTTGCCTGGAGAATCCCAGGGACAGAGGAGCCTGGTAGGAGGCCGTCTATGGGGCCACACAGAGTCAGACATGACTGAAGCGACTTAGCAGCAGCAAAAAGGCTAACTAGATTTTCATAGTTATATAACAAAAAATGTCAATCTGACTTTTTCCAATCACAAGAATTTGGGACATCAAGATAATATTTCCTACAAATATAGAAAATATTGAATAGAAAAAGTAAATCTGTGAACAGCAACCATGGAGCTAGGATATTAAATCTAACATATTTGGTTCTATTTGCAATACTTATATTAGTGATGAACTACCATTTCTACCATGGGTGTAAGATTTCAGCCTTTCTTTCTTTCTGGGAACTTTGTATTACTAGTACTTAACTTCAAGAGGTCAGTTCTTAGAATAAAAATATAGCAATGAAGCCTTGAGCCAATTTTGCAGAGCTTCTGGAAGATTTGCATACCTACAAGTAACCAATATTGCAGCTTCTTCTAATTGCTAGATTATACCTTCTGCTGAATAACCACACCTCTTCAAGAACAATCACTGTAAGCGATAACAATCACTTTAGATGGTGACTTTTAGATAAAGCTTAAATAGAAAGTTTCATTAATTGAGTACACAGTGTATTTTAAATATGTGTCTTGGTTTTATTCTACTTCCAAAGTGACCTCTAATCAAGCCTTAGTAAATGCCTCTAAAATGTTAATTGTTTGATGCCTGAATGCATTTAACTGGCTGTCAGCATGGGTTGGCAGACAGAGACAAAATATTTAGATGCTTTTCCCTAACCTATAGAAGAAAACCTCTCTTGCTCCTTCAATGTTTATAAATTCTACATTTTGGTTTGAAGATATCTTAGAATAACAATATCATAATTTGTTTCTGTTTATCCTGATTTGGGCTTCCCAGGTGGCGCAGTGGTGAAGAATCCACCCGCCAATGCAGGAGGTGCAACAGACGCAGGTTTGACCACTGGGTGGGGAAGATACCCTAGAGAAGGAAATGGCAACACACTCCAGTGTTCTCACAGGGAAAATTCCATGGACAGAGCCTGGCAGGCTACAGTCCATGGAGTTGCAGAGTCGGACACGACTGAGCTCGAATGCTTTTAACTATTAGAGGCAATATTTTGTATATTCCATAACTTTTCCTCAATTCTAACGATAGAGACGATAATTCCTCACTTCGAGAGGTCTTACAAGAATGGTGAAAGCTTCTACCCAACTCCCAACTGAGAAAAAATGGAGGAGGAACATTGCCCCTCTTTCTCAAACTTACTACCTTCCCCAAGGAAACAGGAATGACTAATTACTAGGACCCTAGAAAAGAAACTCTGGGTTTGCTTTTTTCCTCAAATTACCTTGCTCAAAGGAGGAACTCTCACTGATTGAAGAAAAAGATGCTTGCTAAAACATGTTAACTGTTACACTATCTGCCGTTTCTCAGAAGCAAGATTGAAAGAGCTGAGTGACTGTAGAAAGCCGAACACAACTCAACACAAGGCTGACACAGGCTCATACAGAAAACTGCACACGGCATTGCCTCTGCTCAGACAGAAAGACACCGAAAATCCACAGGTACAAAGGTGAACTCGTAGTCACACCATGTTTCAGAGAAGTCCCTTCCTTCGTGTTCCCCAGCTCAGGAAATAGCACCACAAGCTACCAAGCAATGGTAGACTTCTCTGCCCCTGCTGCCATATACGGAAAGCAGACATGGACTCCAGACCACATACATCTTAAATGTAGTCGCCAGTCCAGATTAGTCAGCATATACAGATATTTTGATCTCCATCTATATAATTTCTCCTTCCTTATTATTTTCCTTCTCCTTCGCATTTTAAAATTTAGAAATAGAAATCGAATTTAGAAATAGAAGAATTATAATACAGTGAATTAAATAACAACTTTACAAGGAAAAATAATGTACCAAATTAAAGATCTACTTTAATTGTAAGACATTTCCATCTAAAAATGTTCAAATGTAAGGGCAAAAGGAGCCTGGAAATTACAATAGATGGAAACTATCTACCAGTTATATGTTTCCTTATCTATGAGTGAAAGAAATATGTAATTAGTAATAAATGTTCATTGTCTTAGGAAAGGTTGTATTTGAATTTTGTTACAAGATATTGGCTTCCCGGGTGGCTCAGTGGTAAAGAATCTGCCTGTCAATGCAGAAGCCGCAGGAGATATGGGTTCAATCCTTGTATCAGGAATATCCCGTAGAGGAGGAAATAGCAAATACTCTCTAGTATTCTTGCCTGGAAAATTCCATAGATAGAGGAGTTTTGTTGGCTACAGACATGGGGTCACAGAGTCAGACACAACTAATGACCAAGCTGCTGCTGCTGCTAAGTCGCTTCAGTCGTGTCCGACTCTGTGCGACCCCATAGATGGCAGCCCACCAGGCTCCCTCGTCCCTGGGATTCTCCAGGCAAGAACACTGGAGTGGGTTGCCATTTCCTTCTCCAATGCATGAAAGTGAAAATTGAAAGTGAAGTCGCTCAGTCATGTCCGACTCCTAGCGACCCCATGGACTGCAGCCCACCAGGCTCCTCCATCCATGGGATTTTCCAGGCAAGAGTACTGGAGTGGGGTGCCATTGACTAAGCACAGCACCATAAAAAAGTAAAGAAATGGACCATAAAGAAAGCTGAGTGCCGAAGACTTGATGCTTTTGAACTGTGGTCTTGGAGAAGACTCTTGAGAGTCCCTTGGACTGTAAGAAGATCAAAGCAGTCAATCCTAAAGGAAATCAGTCCTGAATATTTATTGGAAGGACTGATGCTAAAGCTGAAGCTGATGAGAAGAACTGACTCATTGGAAAAGACCCTGATGCTGGGAAAGATTGAAGGCAGGAGGAGAAGGGGATGACAGAGGATGAGATGGTTGGGTGGCATCACCGACTCAATGGACATGAGTTTGGGTAGGCTCCAGGAGGTGGAGGACAGGGAGGCCTGGAGTGCTACAGTCCATGGGGTCACAAAGAGTCAGACACGACTGAGCGACTGAACTGAAGCACAGCACAATATCTTACTGTAATAACAGAACTTTCTACTACTAAAGTCACATGGTTTCCAGAATTATCTTTCTCCTAGCACCATCAGGCATGACTAAAACTTTGACCACCATCGCATCCTTCCTTCTTTGCTGACACAACTGGGCCCACCAAGCTTAGATAAAGGCTTTCTATCTGTCATAGTCTTCACTGTCATCCCAGTCTACTGGGAACAAAGTATCTTATGGCGGAGAAGGAGTTCATCAGTAAAAAGCAAATGATGAAGCACAAGCTGTCCTTGGATTATAGAGAAAAGGTAATACTGGGTCAGGACCAAACCCTGAAATTGTAAAAGACTAGGAGATGTGACTACTGTGGGGAAAAAAGCCTCAATCCTTCACAGTCAAGATTTTTTTCAATTTTAAGCCACATACCAAGAGTGACTGCAAAGTCTTTGTATTAATACAACTGCTGCTGCTGCTAAGTAACTTCAGTCATGTCCGACTCTGTGTTACTCCATAGACGGCAGCGCACCAGGCTCCCCCATCCCTGGGATTCTCCAGGCAAGAACACTGGAGTGGGTTGCCATTTCCTTCTCCAATGCATGAAAGTGAAAAGTGAAAGTGAAGTCACTCAGTCGTGTCCGACTCTTAGCAACCCCATGGACTGCAGCCTACCAGGCTCCTCCATCCTTGGGATTTTCCAGGCAAGAGTACTGTTTGCTAGATGGGAATAAAAGGCTGTCCAGGAGTCAAGCTTACAAATTTATCTTGCAAGAAGAGTTGTAACAGTCTAGGAGGCTCTAGTGTTATATAAGGACACATATTGTGAACGTGAACGTGAAGTCTTCAGTCGTGTCTGACTCTCTGCGACCCCATGGACTGTAGTCTACCAGGCTTCTCTGTCCATGGGATTTTCCAGGCAATAGTACTGGAGTAGATTGCCATTTCCTTCTCCAAACATATTGTGAAAGAACCTATTTATTCAAAACGTAAATTTGTATCCATCAGAAAAGGATTTAAGACATCTAATGATTATAATTAGCTTCAGGAACAAACAGCATGAAATATAAAATTGTTACTGACCCCATAATAAATAGATTATGGCCAATCCCAGGAAAACCTATAACCTGCCTAGAGTAGAACTCAAAAATATATTTTCCGTACAGACAATGAGTCAAGCTTGTTTCTTTTCCTTGAGTAGATTATGGGTGCAGTAAAAAATAAAGAGTAATGCTATCCTGAATTAGCCTGTAGTTTGTGTCTCTATCTTTATGTTACATGACCTCTTTACTCTAAACTTAAAGGAAGATTCATTTGTCTTTTGCAAATGATTCAAAAAATAGACTGAGCTTGAGCTGTGGTGCTGGTTGGCCCACGTCTTAGAGGTGTAAGTACCAGAGTACAGTTTTCCCTTGTTAATGAGCAATCACAGGCCACTATATCCATTTATCCTTTACTCATTTATTCAAAAATTGAATGCCTACTATGTGCTATGCACTGCTACTGGGGCCAAGGATACAGTAGTAAATAAAAGGGAAGCTTGGTTTTCTGATGCATTTTTGGCTTCAAGATCTCGATTTGGATTTCAAGAACCTGACAGTTAAGGTTCTGAAAAATTCTGTCAAAATTAGGGCATACAAAATATAAAGAAGAGAAAAAATAGCTTGAACATGAGAAGCAGGCAGGATTTCTTCTCTCATGCTTTCTTTAAAAAAAAAAAAAAACTAAGAAAAGAGAAAGTTCAGAAAAAAAAAAAATAGCAGCCTTTTCAGGGGGAAAAAAAGGCTATTCTGTAGATACATTTTATACAAAATCAATAGTCTCAGTCAAAACACTACCCATGAAGAGAATAGTTCAGGATCAGGATGAACACTGAGAAATTTAGTATTTGAAACATATTCAGGAATAAGAATACTGGCTTTAATGAGTTGAGAACTATTTTCTTCAATCAAAGTTTCTAGAACAATAAGCAATAGTCTATCAACAGCCAGGAGGTGAGTTGTTGTTTATACATTAAAATGTTAAGTTAGCTGAAATCCAGGGATTGTTTTAATTGCCATTCCTGCAGAGAAAAATGTCAAAGAGAAAATCTTCAAGTTATTCAGAGGTTGTGGGGATTGTAATACATGATTAGAACACAAGCTTGTCCATCAAATTCACCCTGTGCCCAGAGTATGTTGCGCTCATGGATAGCTATGCCAAGTTTGCTGCTCACAGCTCTGCTTTCAACATCAGCTCAAGTACATTTAAGAACTGCAAACTAAGAAAATAGATGTGGACAATAAGTCCTCCTTTTTAAATCAAATAACAGTCATCATGCCATTTTGTGAGGGCACAGATGGTAGTAGTTAACAGATTTCTCCATAATCATTAAAATAAAGGCAAGGAGCCAGATTGCACTAATTGAAGAAAAACATACTTGCAAAACATAGTAACTTTTAATTGTTGCACTATCTACCCTTTCTCTGAAGCAAGATTGAAAGAGCTGAGTGACTTTGGAAAGCCAAGCCCAAGGCAAAGCTGACACAGACTCAGACAAGAAACTGCATACGACGTTGCCTCTACTCAGATGGCAGTGCCACCTTAAATTCACACATTCAGAAGTGAACTCCTGTTCACACCCCCTTTCACACAAGTCCTTCCTCAGTGTCGCCCAGCTCAGGCAATAGCACCGTAAGCTACCAAGCCTCCCGAACCGCCATTCTGGCAGTCAGCTTCAGTTCCTCACACTCCTGCACCTGGACACCTAACCCATCACTCACCCAGTATCAAATCCTCCCGGTTCTATGATGAGAAAACATTCTGAATCAGTGCTTTTCTTGTCCCTACCATAGCTTATTTCACCAGCAGAAGAAAGAGTAATCACTTTTGGATGGAGATATCATCGTATGGCGATGCTACAATTATTTTATGCACAATAAGTGGCATTCAATTTAAAAAATACTAGGAAAGACAAGAAACAGGATTTTACAGCTAAAATCCAATTAAAAAAAAAAAAGAAATAGACCTACATTTAAATGAGATGTTGGGCTTAAACTATGAAAAATCTAAAATAACTAATTATTATGTGTAGAAAATAGAGGACAAGATGATGGATATAAAAGAGGAATTTCTTCAAATTGTAGGAGTCACTAATAAAGAACACAATATAAATTCTAGAATTGAAAAATATTAATACCATAACTAATATGAAATCCTTAATAAATCAGTTCATACATTTGATATAGAAGAAAACAGAACTAGAAAACTAAAACACTGGCCATCATAAACAGAGAAAAAAAGGAATAAAAAATATAGAACCAAGTGTTAGAGATGGATAAGAAACTATAAGGGGAGAAGGAATAAAAATATAGAACCAAGTATAAGAGACAGAGAGGAAACTGTGAACAAAATTCCAGAGGAGGAGGAAAAGAATCAGGAAAATGGCAATATTTAAAGACACATTGGCCAAGAATTTTCTAAACCTGAAAAAAAAAAAAAAAAACCTCAGGTCACTGATACAAGAAACACATGCAGGATAATTTCAAAGGGAAATACACCTAGACAGATCACACTAAAGTGGCTAAAATGAGGGGAAAGGTAGTGAATTGTAAACAACAAAAGGAAAAATACTTAACTCTCAGTGGAGAAGAACAAGACTGGAGCTGCCTTCTCCATAGATGTTAATAGAAGGCAGAAAAGAACAGAAAGCTTTCTTTGAAATGCTTTGTACCAAATAACTGCCTAGTTAGTATTCAGTGTCCAGTAAAATATATATATATATTTTTTCTTAAGTTTAAAAGTGAAATGGAGGTGCTTTCAGGCACACACACACACACACAAATTGTATACACCTAAAAGTAATTAATCTGTGTTTAACCTGCATGGAAATAATAATAATAAAGTGAATCAGTATGTTAAGGCTAGAGAAAAATGATCCTGAGGGGAAACACAGAAATTCATTTCAAAGAAAGCATTCTGAGTAATCAGTTTTATTCTTTTACTATTGCATTTCCAAATACATTAGGCTGTGAATTATAAATCCTTATTCTTTTAGTGGTTACTCGAGAGGTTAAAACAGACATCCTTGGCTTGTTACAGTCAATTATTAATTAGTGCTTCAATGACTTTTCAGACAAGCTTAGGTTCTTAAAGTTCTTTATTGCAGTCCACTACATTCTCCCACTTTGTGTGATTCTGTCATTCAAATTGATGCTACAAGTACCTTACCATATCAGAATATATTAAATATTCCCACAATGCTTAATTAGCATTGTTTAATACAGTCAATATGCTTTCATTTATATTTATACACATTTTTACAATTTTTCTTGCTCCCTTTCCTCATTCATTTTTGTTTTTTACTGTTGGGGAAATTTCCACTTTTTTGAAGAACATCCTTTTAATGCCAGTCTACTAAACCATCCCCTAGAGATGGATATGGCAACTCACTCCAGTATTCTTTCCTGGGAAATTCCATGGACAAAGGATCCTGGTGGGCTACAATCCATGGGGTCACAGAATCAGACACAACTTAACGACTAAACGACTAGTAACAAAATCCCTTTGTTTTTGCTTCTCTGGAACTGTATTCATTTTGCTCACATTTTGGGGGAATATTTTGCCAGGAATAGAATTCTAGGTTGACAGATGTTCTCTTTTATCTCTTTAAAATGATATCCATTTTCATTTCTTTTGAAAAATCAGTCAGTCTTATTGTTCTTTTGATGATACTACTTTTATTCTCTGATGGCTTATTAAATTTTTCTTGCCTTTGCTTTTCAGTAGAGCTAAGGAATAATTTTATTAGTATTTATTTTGTTTGAGGTTTATAGAATTTCTGGAATCTGTGGCTAAGTTTTCCTTTCATCAATTCTGAAAATTCCCAGGCATTCTCTCTTTAAACACTGTTCCAGTTACATTCTCTCCTCCCCTTTCTGCAATTCCAACAATATATATATATATTTCATATTCTCTTACCATTTCATATGTCTCCTTACAAGCATCTCTACTTCCCATCCTTTCTTCTCTCCATGCTTCAATCTGGATTTTTTTTTTTTTACAAACTTGTCTTCCAGTTCACTATTTCTCTCTTTATCTGTGTCAATAGGCTGTTAAATACATCTCTGGTGTTCTTAATTTCAATTATTGTGTTTTTCAGTTATAGAATTTGTTTTAAAAAAAATAGTCTTTATTGAATTTGTTACATTATCACTTCTGTTTTATTTTCTTGTTTTTATTTTCTTTCCTTTGGCCCTAAGGCATGTGGAATCTTAGTTCCCCAACCAGGGATCAAATCCGCAGCCCCTACATTGGAAGGTAAAGTCTTAACGTCTGGACTCATGAGGGAAGTCCCAATTACAGAATTTCTATTTGATCCATTTTATTGATTTGTGTTCTCATGTGAAATTCTCCATCTTATTTCCTATTTTCTTAAACATGTTGACCACAGTTACTTTAAAATTCATGTCTGATAATGTTAGTATCTTAATCACCTTTGGATATATTACTGTTTATTTTTTTATCTTGCCCTGTTCATTGAGGTGTGCTAATTTTTATTGAATGTGGACATTTTACATGATAAAATTATAGTGGCTTTGAATATTTTCCACCCAAGAGGATTTTCTCTGTCATCTAGCCAACAGCTGATGTAAAACACATACAACAATCACATTAACTTCATCATAGAGCATGCTGTCTTAAGATACGGTTTCAGTCTTTAATGTGTGTGTGTGTGTGTGTGTGTGTGTGTGTGTGTTAGTTGCTCAGTCCTGTCTGACTCTTTTGTGACCCCATGGACTGTTGCCCACCAGGCTACTTGGTCCATGGGATTCTCCAGAGAAGAATACTGGAGTGGGTTGCCATTTCCTTCTCCTGTCTTTAATGGAACCCCACTAAAAGTCCCAACCAAGAAGTTCCCAAATTTCAATTTAACTTTCCTTAACACCATAAGGCTGCAAAAACTCTATTCATATTCAATTGCTTTATGATTGACTCTTCATATTTCTGCCTATACATACTAAGAATTCAGCAAAAGCCTCAGTGGAAAAAAAACAAGTATCAAACTTACTTCTCTGTGCTCCTTTCTCTCAGAGTTCTTGGCCTCTCTATTTCTGGCTACTTTGACAGCCTCAAACTTCAGCTTTTATATCTTCCTTTCAATTAATTTCCATGAGATTGCTTAAAACCGCTAAATTCTCTATTTCTCAGCTTCCCTCGTGGATCAGCTGGTAAAGAATGCGTCTGCAAAACAGGAGACCTGGGTTCGATACCTGGGTTAGGAAGATACCCTGGTGAAGGGAAAGACTACCCACTCCCTATTCTGGCCTGGAGAATTCCATGGACTGTCTAGTCCATGGAGTCACAATAAGTCAGACACGATTGAGCGACTTTCTCACTACTTCTCAGCGGCCACCTTCTTCAGGACTCTCAGCCCTTCCACATTTCCTGCCCTCCTCCCTTCACTCCCTCTCAGATCCCTTCTCTGTTCCTATCAGCAAATGACGTAAAGGGTAAATGAAACACACGGAATGTTAAATTCACACTCAAAGAGCTCTAGTTTGTCTGGATCCTACTCCTCAAAGCCTGGCTGTCTCAGAGGCACTCTGGTGCCTTTCAAAGAGATGGATTTTTAAAATTTATTCAGATTTTCCAGTTGTTCCCAGAAGGGCCTTTGATATGCTCCGTGATACTCTATCATAGCTAAAAATGCAGGCCTCTATCATATTCAAATTTTGCATTATTTGTGAAAACAGACTTTCCTTGAGTGGGTAGTACTACCAAGAGCAAATGAACAAGTTTGTTCTTCTTCCCTACCATCCTCTTTTAAAAGATACAGTAAAAACACAATATTATCACTATATAAGTTAAAAAAAAAAATTCTTACATGCTACCTTATTTGAGAAAACTTATATATAATTTTGTTCTTTTGAAACATGGACCTCAGTGGAATCAGAGACAAGAGCAAACCTCCTGCCTCTGTCTCCCTCCTGGAAAAGCATCACACATGTACCCCCATCCCCCGTGATATGTATCCACTAAATTTCACTAAAGCAAATTCCAATTTACCTTGTCATTATTTTGTGATTATAAGACCTTTTCTGATTAGAATTAAATATTACTATCCAGGATAATACATTTTGTTATCAGAGTGACTTTACCTATTCCTTGATCTTCTTTGGAGGCTCAGTCAGTAAAGAATCTGCCTGCAGTGCTGGAGACCCAGGTTTGATCCCTGGGTTGGGAAGAGCCCCTGGAGTAGGAAATGGCAACCACTCCAGTATTCTTACCTGGGAAATCCCATGGACAGAGGAGGGCTTCAGTCCTTGGGGTCACAAAAGAGTCAGACACGACTTAGTGACTAAACCACCACCACCACCTCGTCCTTACTTCCAGCAAAACTAAGTATATTTGCTAGTTAATGGTCCTCCTACCAATAAAAATTTGCACGAATCATCCATGTTTCATTTAGAAGTGGGCAATCTGCCTAGTTCATTCTCAGACCAAACAGAGGGCTTGAAGTACAAATAAATTTCTTCCAGAACTAGGGTGAAAGAAGGCTTAGACACAAGAATTTCTAACCTTAAACACAGAAATAAAAAGAACACATCTGTATTTATACTATGTTCTCATGAGAAAGGTAGATTATTGTTTCTGGGCAACCGGTCTATTCTTGTCTATATTTACATACATATATTGTTTTTCCCCAACAGATCTGTTACTGAATAGTTTCATGAAAATCAAAACACATTTCCAGTTATCCAAATGAGAATTCTATTTAAATGAACCAGGGGTTAAATCATTTTCTAATTGAAAGAAGATTTCAAATTACTTTTCAGACATACAGATGGCCAATTACATATCAGATATTAGTCTTATTAGTGAGTTCTGGGCTTTCCTTGACTCTTCCTTTCCCTATCTATTAGGATTTAATCCAAGGGTTTGAAAGTATTAATTCCTTGTTAATACATTGATCCAAGGCTGACTGATAACTCTCCATGGGAACTTTTTTTGCAAGTCTTTCTCACTAAATTACACCTTGCCACAAGCAGATAAGTTATCATTGAAACTTCCAAAATGAATAGCCAGACTTGACTTCTCTGTATTTCTCGTAACCAGTCTGCCATCATTCCAGGCAGTGCACAGAGTGCCAAATCTAAGAGCATTAGGATTTCCCCCATGCTTCAGTAAGCAAAATACTAGACTTTAACACTGTACATGAATTATCCCACTGGGCTGCCTTTCTCTAGACAACCCACCTGACTTGGTCAGTATTAATTTAAGAGCACATAGTATAATAATGGGACCAGTGCAGGACAGAAAGCCTGACAGGCCAGGTCTAAGTCTTGGCTCTGTCATTATAAACTGTGAGGTCATGGGATGCTTCTTAATCACCTGACCTCTGTTTCCTTACTACCAAACTAAGGACTACCCATGTTTTATAGTTTTTTGAGAATCTATGTTTTTATCTATATAAAAATTTATAATTTTTTAAATCTATTTTTTAAAAATCTATGTGGAACTACTTATAAGCTCTAAGTAATGTAAAAGATGGGGCTTCCCTGATGGCTCACTGGTAAACTATCTGCCTGCCAGTGCCTCCCAATGTAGGAACTTCATCTTTGACCCCTGAATTGGGAAGATCCCCTAGAGAAGGAAATGGCAACCCATTCCAGTATTCTTGCCCATATAATCCCAAGGACAGAGGAGCCTGGTGGGCTACAGTCCATGGGAGTCACAAAGAGTCAGACAGGACCTAGTGACTAAAACAACAGCAATGTAAAAGGTGAAGAATGGTATTTATTATCATTATAATTATTATGTTATAGGCTTAATATAAAAGTACAGCTAGTAATCTCAAAGAATTATATAGTAGAACTATATGCTACCGCCAGTTACCCATTTCTTTCAAGAAATATGCCATGTGAACTAGTTCACTGCAATAAAATAATTCAATTGCTACAAGCTTTAGAGAAGGTAAATTTCTATTTATAAGCCTAATTTAAATCCTGCTGTATTTAAATTGTGCTTAACTGTATCCCAGGAAATAGCCACTCTGAAAAGAGGTAGGTGTTCATTAGGGAAGCAAAGCTGCATTAATCTCACCATTACTCTTACACTGATTTCTTATCTGTCTTTAAAGCTGTGTTCCAAGGAGGTCAACACAGTGAAAATGTGTTAGAAAGTGAGAATTGAATAAACTAGGTTCTATGACCGAAACCATGCCTCTAAAAGTGATTAAGGTACCTCGTATTCACAAAATAAACTCTGAGGTCAAAAACTAATACTAAACCACCTGCATTTTTATAGGCTAGCAGCTGAAGACTGAATGCTTTCTTCTCTCAAAGCAAAAAATGATTCTTTCTTTTCTTTCTTCCTTCCTCTCCTTTTCTTTCTTCCTTCCTCTCTTTTTCTCTTTTCAACACTTCTATTTCTTAAAGCCATTTTACACAACCATTCATTATCTGACTCAGCTCCCAGAAGGCCAAGTGCTGTCCCTAACAGGAGTCTGAGTTTGCACAAGGGATTCCCTCTGTGTCAGTGACAGTCAACAGATTCCTGGATACCTCCCACTGTTGGTTAAAACATGTGTGGAGATGTAGGTTCATTCACACCACACATAAAACCCCTCCAGTGTGTGAGAAAACGTGAAAGTAGAAGTGTGTCTAAGAATAATGAAAGTATTGCTACAAGTTGGAATTGCCAAAAAAAAAAAAAAGAAATTGTATCAAAGCCTGGTCTACTTGACTTTGCCCAGGGCTGCTGATGTCATCAACATCAGATCATAGATTGTTAATCAGAGGTAAGCAACATGTTACATAAGAGAAGCTGCTTAGTATCTTTCAGCCTTGGTTGCCCTCTCAGTAAAAGTTTCTGAAATCTGTTCCATGTGTATAACACTCCATATGCCTTATCTTATCTGGTATCCCTCTATCTATTGAGGTTTCATTAGAGTCAAACATATATGTTGGTATATATTCTTAACTGTCAATTGTTACCAAATAAAAGTAGTAAGTATCAAGAGTACGGATGGGGAAAGCTTACCAGCTATTAAAATACGAATTAAATGATCAGTTTTTTATCTACTTTGGTTTAACTAATATATAAAGAATAGTGTCTACAATTGAATAGATACTGGATAAATATTTGCCAAATCAATCAGTGTATTTATCAATGAGAAAATAATGTCTGGTCAAAACATTGCAGGAGTAATTAAGAATGGCACCCCATTAGTGATTTTTATTATGCAACAGGTTAGTTCATATAGTGGCTCTTCAACAGTGTGTCCACAGACATTATTACTCATATTTATAGCCACAGGAAAAGTCTCTAATACCTTTAAAATACTCCTTGTTTTCTGTGGTAGAAATATTCACATGCTCACTTTATAAAAGTTGCAATATATAGCCACCATGGTGGTATAATATCAGGGATTAAAGAACTCGGAGTCTTTTTCTTTCTCTGTCCTTTGTAGCTTTGGAAACTGCTGGTTAAATATTTCATTTACGTTTAATAAAGGCAAAGGCTTTGATTACACAGGCAAAAAAATAAAATGTAAGATATTACTAATATAAATATTGTAGAATTAATTCTATAGTCATTAGTCACTAAAATAAGTGTATTTATTTAAATTATAATATTGGAAATATGTTCTGCTCCAGATTAAAACATTAGCAAATAAGTTTCTTTAATAAAAATTTTCAAAGGTATAAAGCATAGGGACTTCCCTGGCAGTCCAGGGGTCAAGACTTTGCCTTTCAATGTAGCAGAGGGCTGATTCAACCCCTGGTCATAAAGCCTTGGGGACAAAAAAGCCAAAACATAAAAAGAGAAGCAATATTGTAACAAAGTCAATAAAGACTTTTTTTTAAAGGCATAAATCATATATAAAAAGAATTTGTTTTTCATTGCTAAAGTTGCAAACAGCAAAATTGGACTGTAGCCTGCCAGTCTCCTCTGTCCATGAAATTCTCCAGGCAAGAATACTGGAGTGGGTAGCTGTTCCCTTCTCCAGGGGATCTTCCTAAGCCAGGGATTGAATCTGGGTCCACATTGCAGGCAGATTCTTTACCAACTGAGCTACCAGAGAGGCCCTCCAAATATTTTACTAGTAGAGGAAAGCAAGAAATAAGCACTTAAGGGTCTCTTAAGTGAGAGAGAGTGGCCCAATGGTTAAGATTCCACCTTGCAATTCGGAGGACATGAGTTCCATCCCTGATCCGGGAAGATCCCACATGCTGAGGAGCAACTAAGCCCTTGTGCCACAACTACTGTGCCCA
Source organism: Bos javanicus (assembly GCF_032452875.1). Taxonomy (NCBI): domain Eukaryota; kingdom Metazoa; phylum Chordata; class Mammalia; order Artiodactyla; family Bovidae; genus Bos; species Bos javanicus. The sequence goes on from NC_083894.1 coordinate 18,709,966, forward strand.
TGGTCTAGAGCCTGTGAATTGCAACTATCAAGCCCACGTGCACCCTCCAGTCCATGCTCCATAATGAGAGAAGCCACTGCAGTGAGAAGCCTGTGCACCATAAGGAAGAGGAACCCCCACTGGCCACAACTAGAGAAAGCCTGCCAAGACCCTGAGCAGCCAAAAAGAACTAACTAAAAAAGTAAATAAAATTTTTAAAAATGAAATGAGCACCGAACTTTTTAGTAAATGATAGGAAGGGGGCTCCCAAAGGTGATAGTGACTAGAAGGAGACGAGTTGTAGCATCATGAATCTCCAAACAAAATGTGAAGGAATTACTGCCTACAATGAAATGAACACAATTTTAAAAACAAGAATTACCATTTGGGGCTCTTTCTATGAACTCTCATTAATAGTCACAACAAGGCCCAAAATATCAAGCACCTCTTGAGAGAGTTAATTCTTAGATAAGGAGTTTGGGGCCCTTGAGGAGGAAGAGAAAGGGATATGGGGCTCTCGAGGAGGAGAAAGTGACATTTTTTTTCCTAAATTGTTTTGTCTTAGTCACATAAGACATTTTTTCTTAAACTCTGAGTTGTTATGACAACGATCTTTAATTTTCCTTAGGCCAGAGCTAATGATTACACAACAAAACCACTCATCTTGCTCAAGGGTATGTGTTTCCTTATGTTTCCAGTCGCTCAGTCGTGTCTGACTCTGCGACCCCATGGACTGCAGCACGCCAGGCTACCTTGTTCATCACCAACTCCCAGAGCTTGCTCAAACTCATGTTCATTGCATCAGTGAAAGCATCCAACCATCTTATCCTCTGTCATCCTCTTCTCCTCCTGCCTTCAATCTTTCCCAGCATCAGGGTCTCTTCCAATGAGTCAGCTCTTCACATCAGGTGGGCAAAGTATTGAAGTTTCAGCTTCAACATCAGTCCTTCCAGTGAATATTCAGGACTTATTTCCTTTAGGATTGACTGGTTGGATCTCCTTGCCTTCCAAGGGATCAAGTATATAAGACCTTGATAAGACTAGCAAGTGGGGCACTCTCCATCCCCCTTCTGATGTCTTTGTCAGAAGATTTCTCTGTCCTTCATCACTCTAATAAAACTTCTGCCACACAAAAGCTCTGAGTGATCAAGCCCAGTCCTTGGTCCTGAAGCTAAATCTTCTTCGTAGATCATGAATCCAACATCGTTCACCATAAGCTATCACTCTCCTACAAGGCCATTCAACAAAAGATCAGAACTAGGTTTTTGTAATGACAAAGCCCAGTGTGATTCAGTCAAACCATCCTCTCTCTCTCATCCTTGAATGAGCACCTTTGGCTTTGTTTTGAATTGTATTCTTAGTTTGGAGGGCTTCCCTGATGACTCAGCAGGTAAAGAGTCCGCCTGCAGTGCAGGAGACACAGGTTCAATCCCTGGTTTGGGAAGATCCCCTGGAGAAAGAAATGGCAACCCACTCCAGTACTCTTGCCTGAAAAGTCCCATGGACAGAGGAGCCTGGTGGGCTACAGTCCATGGGGTTGCAAAGAGTCAGGCACGACTCAGTGATGGAGCATGCATACATACATGTTTTAGTGTGGGGATTAATAGAATACACTAAGCCTCTTCTCTTGCTATTTTTGGCATTTCTAATAATATTTTTCTGATTATTAAAAACCTATACTAGAAAAAATAAGCAAAATTGTGCAACGGAAAGAAAAATGGAAATGCCGCTATGCAGGTATAAACAAAGTGTACATTTCAGTATGTTCTCCTCTTTTTAGGTATATGAATGTATGTACCAGTTAATGTGTTTTTATACATATATATGTATATATCTCTATATGCTTAAGATGTGACCTTTTTACTTGAATTTTCCTTTGCCATTACACTTTGTAATAACAGGACTTCTAACACTGCCTTCTATTTTGGTTATACTACCATTTCTTGCACCATTTTCCTTTTGTTGAACCTTTACTTTGTTTCCAGCTTTGTTTACATTAATTTATTCTGTTATTTCCTCACCTAGAAGTTAGCAACTGAACTATCTAATCTATGAAAATATTTTTGAAAAAAACTCTCTTCCAAGAAAACTTAAAGGTGGAAAATGTGAGTTATTTTCTCACAACTCATTGGTTGTGAGTTTGATGAAAAGGTGCTTATATAATTTCAAGCTCAGATATAATCAGACAAGTTTTTCCAACTCAAATATGTCATTTTCATTTTGTCAGTAATGCCTCTTATTGTTTCTCTTTGGATGCTACTGTTTCCTTTTATACACTTTCAAGTGAGTCAGCTAAACAGAATAATCACATATTGAGATGATAGGTGGTAAAAGCAACTCAAAAAACAATCATTTATAATCATAAAAAACATCCTATGATTTTGAAACATAAAGCAAAAAGAGGAGATAAATGCAAATAATTTCACCAGCCTTGCATGTCTTAAGCTAAATTAGTCTCTTTCTTAAGAAGAAAAAAAATCAATTTAAGATAATTAGGAGGATTTCATTTTTATCATAGGACAAGGAATCAATAGGACCCAAATCAGTGAGACCATTTGAATATATATATATATGCTGCTGCTGCTGCTAAGTCGCTTCAGTCGTGTCCGACTCTGTGCAACCCCAATAACGGCAGCCCACCAGGCTCTGCCGTCCCTGGGATTCTCCAGGCAAGAACACTGGAGTGGGTTGCCATTTCCTTCTCCAGTGTGTGAAAGTGAAAAGTGAAAGTGAAGTCACTCAGTCGTGTCAGACTCTTAGCGACCCCATGGACTGCAGCCCACCAGGCTCCTCCATCCATGGGACTCTCCAGGCAAGAGTACTGAAGTGGCTTGCCATTGCCTTCTCCGAGATGTATATATATGTGTATATATATATATACATACATACATATACGTATATATATATATACACATACACATACACACACACACACACACACACACACACATATTTGACATGTAACAGTACTGAGCTACCAAAAAAATTCAAATATAATGAATAGTATTTTTATTAAAGGATTAGCCAGAAATTACCATTCATTTTAGGTCCTAATGGTTAAAACATTTTTCAAGTTTCCATTTTTGACCCTGGTACACGTCGAAGACACAGAGAAAAGACACTAGAATTATTAGAAGAAGATGTAATTGAGAGAGTTTGAACAGGATACAAAATAAGAGGCACAACTAATTAAATATTGATGTATCAATGTCATTTGATGAACACTGGACATTCAAAGAAAAAAATACAGTTCATGAGACCTTCAAAGCCACTCAGATATTCCATCTCATTTGCAAATTTTAAAAACACAGATCTTTTAAAAAGAAACTACCTTTTGAAAATTAGAGGGCCTTCCCTGGTGGTCCAGTGGCTGATTCCCAAGGCAGGGAGTCTGAGTTCAATCCCTGGTCAGAAACCTATATCCCACATGCTGCAACTAAAGACCCCATGTGCCACAACTGAGACTTGCCACAGCCAAATAAATAGACATTAAAATAAAAACAAGAATAAAAATTAGAGGTCCAATACCTAAATGAACACTAAGGAACTATACAAACTGAATGACCAATGTGACACCCTATTTCATATTTTGCTTTGAGTGATCAGAGTGCCAAGAAGACCCACACTTGCAAAGGAAAGGTTGGCGAGGCTAAGTTTGGAGAATTGGATATTCTCCAATCAGTTCAGTTCACTTCAGTCACTCAGCTCTGTCTGATTCTGAAACCCTATGGACTGGAGCAGGCCAGGCTTCCCTGTCCATCACCAACTCCCAGAGCTTACTTAAACTCAAGTCCATGGAATCGGTGATGCCATCCAACCATCTTATCCTCTGTCATCCCTTTCTCCTCCCGCCTTCAATCTTTCCCAGCATCAGGGTCTTTTCCAATGAATCAGCTCTTCGTATCGGGTGGCCAAAGTATTGTAGCTTCAGCTTCAGCATCAGTCCTTCCAATGAATATTCAGGACTGATTTCTTTAGGATGGACTGGTTAGATCTCTTTGCAGTCCAAGGGACTCTCAACAGTCTTCTCCAACACCACAGTTCAAAAGCATCAATTCTTCAGCTTTTGGAGAATTTGATATTTAAAGAACTCATATAATATGTATCCATTTGCAGGGTGGCAGGGGCAGGGGGGGGGTTCTATGATTTCTTTTACTCCTGGGACATTTTTATATCAAATTGTTTGTTGTTCTTTTATCTTTTGCAAATAAGACATGATTTTCCTCCTTCTTTCTTCCCATTTCTCTTATCTTTTTTCTCTTCTCTCCTATGGTCTTCCTCTTCCTCTCCTCATTTTCTCTTTCTCCTCCTTCTCTACTTCCTCTGTCTTCTCTTCCTCTCTATCTCTCTTTCCCTGAAAACAAAATTGTACCAGAAGTGTCTATATTAATATAGAAAGGTTATGTTAAAGGAAGATATTGGCTGAATCCTTTAGGGTGGGCTTGAAATTGGGTTGGGAATTATAGTGCTCCAATGTAAGAAAGTAGAAATAAAAGGTTTTCTTTCTGGGCAAGGCTATTGGTGAGAACGGTACATCAGCAATACCAGATCGTGCCATTCAGAGTCTTCTGGAAAAGAGCAGGGGTGATGAACAGGAGGATTTACACACACTCTATTGGAAGTTTGCCTATTTTTTTCTTTGCTAATGATGCAATTTTCAATGTAAAATCACCATGAACATTAGGATGTATTTTATGCAAATGGTATTCAAGATGAGACATTGTTTTTATTACCTAACTTCTGAATTCATTTTTCAGAGGAAAGGAAATGCAAATTGATTGCAAATGAATCTGCCAATTAAACTGAGAAAATATTTTTTAAATATTCCCTTGGTGACCAGGCATATGCTTTTTTTTTTCTGTTTACCCAGATTCTACACACAATAGAGGCCACCTCATAGAGAAGCACTAGGAAATAGTACAGAGGAAAGAAACAGAAGGTAAAGTTAAGGGTCTTAAAATCAATCTACTTCTTTCAGGGATTAGTGAGTTCTTTAATGCGCAAGTTGAAAAGAAATGTTTAACTAATTTAGAGTGAGTTAACACGGTTACCGGTATTTTGTATAGAACAATATTACATATTTTAAATTCAGAATATAAGGCAAACCTATGATATTCACAATGAAAATCAAATCACTGTTCAAAATTTAGCTGGATTTCTGTTTTGGGCATTTACTAAAATATCTCTTCATCTGGATGCAGGTGTCACTCATTTTCAAGTGTGTTTCTGGGATGAACGCTTTTGGCTTCTTAATCCTAGGTCAATAGTGGAAATGTTAGCACAAGGAAAGTTAATACCGATTTTCTCACCTTAGACTAACAAGATTTCTGGATTGCATTGGCAAACAATTCAACAGAAATTTAGAAAGGATATTTTTAAGAGCAGGAAATCCCTTGTCAGGGAGGAAAAAAACTATAAGCAGACAATTCTCGTGTCCAATGACTTCTACATTAAAAACAAATGTTTCATACTATTGAAATCATTTCATTACCCAGCTCATTCCTCTTATCTGGAGGTAATTTTTAACAGATTCCAGTCTACTTTGCAGACACAAATTTCCAGCCACTCTCCTTCATGCCCCAAGAGGCTATTTCATAAGCAAGCTAACATCAATTCAAACAAGATTCATTTTTTCCATCACTTTACACCCTAGAAAACTGATACAGACTTCCCCAGATGAAGTTTAATACAGAACATAGGTTTATGAAGTGTGGAACCTCATTTCAAATGTATACATAATACATTGATATAGATTTTGGAAACATTTTCAAGGAATACAAATGTGCCGGGTCCAAGGCTTAAATGGTCCTTTTCACTGAAATAAAGCACATAAAAGATTTCGGAAGGCCAGAAAACTTTAAAATTTAGTGCTTTTTTCTTGAGATGTCCCAGAATGTTCTAGTTTAGAAAATAAATGGTATATCCAGCATGCAAATGGGTAGTATAAGCAATTCATTATATTAAACTAATTTGACAATTGAGGACCTGATTATGAATTTTAAAGCCTGAATGCCTAGAATAAAGGTGCATGAGTCAAAACCATGATGACAATAAATAACATATAATACTCTATGAACAATAAAATGTCCCCCAAAGTTAAGAATGTGATTAGTGTCAGTGAATAAAAATGCCTTCAGGGACATGGTCACTCAAATTCTTTATCCTGTCTGAGAAACATCATTAAGGCTTGTGATGTAATAAGTAGAACTGTCTCATACTTTATATCTTTCTTAAAAACTTGGAGCTACACCCTCAATCACACCCAGCCTCTGTCTGGATATGGTATCTGTTATCGCACCCTTCCTACATAAATTTACATTTTATCCTGAGTAATGAGCTCCATAATTGAACTAGACTGTGCAAAAGTAGTACATCTTTTTACGTAGCCCTACACTGCCTTTCTGTTTGATGGTTTCTCACACTTCAAGGCATGCATCCCACCTCATTCATTCAACAAGTGTTTATTGGGTGGTTATTTCACACTAGGGGTTGAGACACAGAATTGAAAAGAAAATCACTTTGCCCTTCAGAAGCTAATAAGCAAGAAATCCAGAATTAGGTTTAAAAAGAGAAGGGGATTATATGCAGCCCTCCTCCATGCCTTCCATAATGTTTATTTTATTTATGTCAACCATAATCATTTCATGCTGATTTATATACATAATTCCTTTTCACAGAGACATGTCTAAGAAGAAAACTGCCAGGCTCCTCTGTCCATGAGGATTCTCCAGGCCAGAATACTGGAGTGGGTTGCCATGCCCTCTTCCAGGGGATCTTCCCAACCTAGGGGTTGAACCCAGTCTCCTACATTGCTGGTGGATTGTTTACCCTCTGAGCCACCAGGGAAGCCCAAGAAGAAAACACAGTCTATGATTTTACCACTCAGAGAATCTCTAGGAATGTTTTGTGTAGTCTCTCCAATGCTCTCTCCCCAGCACCACCATGATGTTTGTAAGCTTATCTAACACAGGGTGGAAAAGACATGAACATGCTGAAAATAAGACCTTTGTTTTGCTAGCTTCCATGGAGAGGGGCCAAGGCGGAAAAAGTCAAAAGTAAGCTGACCACCTCTCCACTGAGCTCCAGGTCTTTACTAGTACAAGTAAAACGGGACACTCAGAGCTGTGCAGACTCCAGAGATCTCAGCCCCACTGTGTACCTTGCTCCATCATGACTAATTCTCCTTGTGTCTTATATCCCTATTTATTTCAGACACACAGGAAGCCCAGCCTTTCCTATTTTTTTCTAGTACGCTAGCCACTAATCTGTTTCTAAATATCCTCTCTCTCTCCTTGGTGGTGGTGGTTTAGTCACTAAGTCGTGTCCAACTCTTGTGACCCCGTGGATTGTAACCCACCAAGCTCCAATGTCCACGGGATTTCCCAGGCAAGAATACTGGAGTGGATTGCCATTTCCTCCTCTCCTTGGGAAGAGAATCTCCCCAACCCAGGGATTGAACCTGGGTCTCCTGCAACATAGTCTCTTCCACTGCAGGTGGATTCTTTACTGACTGAGCTACCAGGGAAGCCTCTCTCCCCTTAACTTTTTCTTAATTTATACTTTTCCATCTCTTTAATTTCTAACTCCAGAAGCTCATTCAATCTAAATCTCACTTAATCCCCTATATCCTCAATCTGTTTTAAAAGTAACTTCCTTTACTTTTTTCTCTGAAGACACTGTTTCTTATGTATCTTTCTTTGGAAATGAAATAGGCATCTTCCTCAGCCTCATTTCTGCTTCTGAATTTTTCTCCTCCCTGTCTCCCTATAAACACTAGGATTTGAATCTCATGTGGTTGGACTAAACAAGCCAGTACCCCTCTAATGCTTGAGTCACTGCCCCATTCTGAAAACGGCTGACTGCTCCCTTGACCTCCAGTTCGCCACACGATCCTGGTGTTCCCTCTAGTTCAATGGCCACTTCTCATCGTCCTTTGTTAATCTGCACCATTTGTGATCTCCAAACACTGGAGGTCCTCGGGTCTTAGTCTTCAGATCCGGGTCTAATCATAATGGCCTTCCAAAGATCCTCCTCAAATGGTTCTGTCTAAATAAAAAGTGATTCCATCCTTTCTGTTGCCCGAGCAAAGTTAAAATTATCTTGTAGCACTGCCTTTGACTTCTCCGTTTCATGCTCATCCCACTCATCAACAAATCTACTTCCTAAATACTGAGTTCCATCTCTAAGATATACTATTTTTCACACTGTAAGATTCTCTGAGATTGGCATATGACTTAAAATCAATGGCAGGTCATATTTTAATTGGTGGTTCTAATGTAGAATGTAAACTGTATCATTTCTTTCTTGGTTCAAATTTACATTAAAGCATGCTTCTACCCTGCCTAGGGCTTCCCTGGTGGCTCAGATGATAAAGAATCTGCCCACAATTCAGGAGACCTGAGTTCTATCCCTGGGTCGGGAAGATCCCCAGGAGAAGAGAATGGCAACCCACTCCAGTATTCTTGCTTGGAGAATTCCATGGACAGAGGAGCTTGATGGACCTATAGTCCAGATGGTCACAAAGAGTTGAACGTGACTGAGTGACTAATACTTCACTTCTACCCTGACTAAAGCCTTTCAATGGGTTCTGTTTCATACTAGATAAAATCCAAAGTTGTTATAATAACTAGAAAGGGCCTATAATTGTAGATCTCCTTACAGTTGTAATCTCCTCTAAATTAATTTTCCCCTCTCTGTCTGTTCAGTCCTCTTGGCCTCTGGGCCTTCCCATCTCAGGTACTTAGCATTTAGTGTTCCCCCAGCTTGGAATGCTTTTCTTTCAGGTATTACACACGTGTCTGTCTCTCATATCCTTCAGACCTTTCACCAAATATCACCTTCTCAAGTCAAGCCTGCCCTTCCTGCTGTGTTTAAATTGTGACATCCTTCCCTGCAACATTCCCTGTTGGCCTTCCTTCTAGTATTTTTCACCATAGCATTTATTACTTTATGATGTAGTACAAAGAGCAAAACTTTCTTTTTACTTTTTACTCTTTCATTCATTTTTATATCTTTAGCACTAGATCTGTACCAGGCCCAAATGTGGTGCTCAATACTTAGTTATTAAATGAACGGAATATATAACAAGAATGTACTTTCTCATTCATAAAATTAGACACAAGTAGAGTATATGTCTACTCCTCTTTTGCAGTAGTAATTTGAACAACATACATATTCTTGCCTCTGATATGAATTAAACTTAAATATTTTCATTTAATGTCTATTAACTGAAGCATAACTGTTATTAGAAATGGTATTTATTGAGCACTGTTTATATACTGTTTTATACTATTATTATGCTAAATGTTTTTATGTATTATTTGATATAATTTTCATTACAAGCCTATGAGTTAGGTAATATTAGCTTTATTTTACAAATTAGGAAATCAATTCTCAGAGAAATTATCATTGTCTTAAGGTCCCTAATAGTACAGTGCTACAGAGCTAGGATCCAAATTAAAATAGTCTGATTCCAAAGTTCATTACCCTGCCTCTGAAGGCCAAATGTGGAAAATATGAAGGAAATCACACTGGTTGTATTTGCTATCCTTATTTAGATTTACCCAGTTTCACTGCTCATCATAGGCCTTTTATCCAGAGGCATCACTGGGCATGGATTCTTTGAATTCTCTCATCATTGGCCCTGTGATTCCTTTTAAGGAACAATACATATACATGTGTCATTTACGTATGTAGAAGAAAAGATGGGATCCAACATCATTTATGATCTTTTGTAAACAGTTTTTTGAGATATATGTTTGGAATTGAGGGTGAGGTGACTTTCCAGAGAAAAGACATGTGGTAGGAAAGTAGAATTACTTAACAAAAACTCAAGCTATTTTAGGGAGGAGAAAGGAGTAATGTACATGCAGGCAGAAGCTCTGTGCTTGCCTGGTCTTGGCTTATTTCAGAGGAAATTGAGGGTTCATTAGAGATCAGTATGGACCCCTATTTATTTCATTCAGGTGCAGCTTTCAGAAGAAGGGGAAGTTTACTCTGCATTTTCATTATTGTTTGAATATTTGGTGGCCTTCAGGGAGTAGTGAGGAAACCAGAACAGGAAAAATCATAGCAAGAATTTTAGCATCTGTACTGAAATCTCTCATCTGGGTTTGGTGCTGCACTGAGAAGTTAGCTCCAGTAGGGACTTCAAATATATGAATAAACTGGGTATCTGAAAGTTAGGGTTTGTTTTTTTTTTAGGTCAGTTTATGTAGCAGTATTGAAACATGGACCTAAATTTCCAGACACACCTCCTGTCAGGAAGTGGGTCTATGTCCTCTTCCCTGAATCTGAGGTATCTGACTGCTTGGTTAATAGAATAGTGTATAATCAGTGATGGCTCAGACAACTTCACTTCCATTTTTTTTTAATTGGGGTATAGTTACTCTATAATGTTGTGTTGGCTTTTGCTGTACAATAACGTGAATCAGCTATATGTATACATATATCACCTGCCTCTTGGACCTTCCTCCCACCCTCCTCCATGCCATCCATCTAGGTCATCACAGAGCATGGAGCTGAGCTTCCTATGCTATACAGCAGCTTTCTATTAGCTGTTTTACACATGGTAGTGTATCTACATCAATCCTAATCTCCCAGTTTGTTCCACCCTCACCTTCCCCGATTCTGTCCACATATCTGTTTTCTTCATCTGCATCTCTATTCCTGCCTCGAAAATAGTTTCATCTGTACCATTTTTCTAGATTCTACATATGTGTTAATATACGATACTTGTTTTTCTCTTTCTGACTTACTTCACTCTGTATGACAAACTCTAGTTCCATCCACGTCTCTACAAACGACTCACTCTCAGAACCAAGCCACCATGCAGTGAGAGAAAGTCCAAGTGGTCTGTGGGAAAACATGTGAAGAGAAACAGAGACCCTATCCCATAGCCCAAACTGAGCTTCCAGCAACCAGCCATCCCAAACTTGCCAGTTATGTGGGTGCCATATTGGAAATGAATCCTCCAGGGCACAGTCAATATGTTCCAACAGATGATACTTAGAACAAAGACAAGTGGCCTTACCAGCTCTGTCCATATTACAAATTTATGAATAGTATAAACGATTGTTGTAGTTTGGAGTGGATTGCAACCATTGTTTTACTCCTACCAAATTAAGTTTTTGACATACAATCATAAAATACTGCAAATTATTGCAAAAGTGAAATTTTCAACTTTTGCTGTGCCTCTCCACCTCAGTGCTTTCCAAGGTAGGATCTATAAAGTGAAAGAGCCAAAATAAGGGCACCAAGTCTGATACAAGGCCTCAATAATCCACAAGCTGGATAATCGATATTGTGTCATGGAGATATAAGGTATAATTATCCTGAAAACTGGTGTGTGAAGAATTAACAGCAGACATTATAGCACTGCATATGCTTCAGAGAGCATACATTTTCTGGGAAGGCTTAGAATCAAAGTTGTATTCTTCAAGTTGCCAAACTACCTCCTAGAATCAGTACAGTAGATGCCAGTCATTGTCATTCAAGCTATCAACAGGCTAAAGTCTTAACTATTACCAGATCACAGAGCTAAAGCTTTGATTCATGTAAAATATACTAAACCATGGTGCCTGCCAGACATCAAGCTGCATGCTGCCCCACTTATCTTTGGTATGTAATTTTCTTAGAGTGTTCTATCAGCTCACAAAATCTTTGCTTGCAGGGAGAAATGTTCTCCTTTTTGCCTTGACATTTTTCTTGCATAAACCTGAAATATAGGTACAGCATAAACATTTTCCAAATCAAGATTATTCTATTTTTCAATTTGGAAATAAAGTTTTGTTTTGACAGAAACCTGACTCTGAAAACCATTCTGTCATCCAGGAACATTTGCTCATTATTTTTCAAATAGTAATGATCACAAATGACTAAATGACTTCAAAACAGAAATTCCATCCTAAGAAACATTCAAATTTCAAAATAAAGTACTGAGGATGGTCTATTATTTCCTTCAAGACACTAGGTGGTGAAAACAAACTTACAGTTACCAAAGGGGAAAGGAGGGGAAGGGATTAATTAGGAGTGTGAGATTAGCAATCATGTACTACTATATATAAAATAGATCACCAACAAGGATCTACTATATAGCACAGGGCACTATACTTAATGTTTTGTAATAATCTATAAGAGGAAAGGATCTGAAAAAAATAGCTATATATGTACATATAACTGAATCACTTTGTTGTACACCTAATCCTAACACAATATTTAAATCATCTATATTTCAATTTAAAAAAAGAAAAAGATAGGGAAAAAAGGCATTTAAAGAAAAGATACTAGGTAGGGAAGGGTTAGTAGTGACAGCAATAAAAGTAGTAGTAATAATAAAAAAGTTAATGATTTATTCACAGATATAACAAGTAAATATTTAAAAGGTATATATATATTAATTTTAAAATAACTCCATACAAGCTCATTGAGTATTTTCAAATAAAGGCAATAATTAATATATAAAAGGCCATACTGAAAGTGATTATATTTATGAATTCCCATGAGCCAACTGGGCCTCCCAGGAGGCTCAGTAGTAAAGCATTCACCTGTCAATGAAGAAGACACAAGAGACAAGGGTTCAATCCCTGAGTCTGGAAGATGCCCTGGAGTAGAAAATGGCAACCCACTCCATTATTTTTGCCTGGAAAATTCTATGGATAGTGGAGCCTAGTGGGCTACAGTTCATGGGGTCACAAAGAGTTGGACACGACTGAATAAGCACACACATAAGCCAATTACACTTTATTCCTAAGAATATACACAAAACCCTCAAAGTCTGAGGGTTTAACCACTTCTGACCCTCTTAGTCTAAAGACCAGCAAGTACAAATAAAAAAACATGACTTAATACAGAAAATCTCTGGGAATTAATAAAATAGTGAAAGTTACTATGGTCCCATTTACATTACTTTTTGAATCCTTATCTAGGGACTATGCATATTTTAAAAAATGATGCCCAACTTATATCTCATTTTCCTCAAGTTTTCATGAAATATGCATCTTTAATTCATTCTATATTACAAATTGCTTTAGCTATTTTTTAAAGATCTCCATGTTCAAAACAATAATATTTGAGAATATATGATTCAGCACCTTTCATGACGGGGCAGCTGGAAAAATAAAAGATGATTGATGAAGTGTTGAAGTCCATTTAAGTCATGGGTAAATATGTTACCTCTTGGGATAAGTGGCATTACCACCTTTCTCATATGTATGCAAAGTCACAAGTACACATGTTAGCAACTAACAACATATGTAAAAAAAAAAAAATGAATGAATGACCTTTGGGTGTTATTAAGAAAAGAAAGTCCATTAAATCACAAAGCATAAAATAATTAAATCTATAATTTTCAAACCTGTAAGATATAACTTGTGGAAACAGTGGAAACAGTGTCAGACTTTATTTTGGGGGTGGGGTGGAATCCAAAATCACTGCAGATGGTGACTGCAGCCATGAAATTAAAAGACGCTTACTCCTTGGAGGCTTCCCTGGTGGCTCAGACAATAAAGCCTCTGTCTACAATGTGGGAGACACAGGTTCGATCCCTGGGTTGGGAAGATCCCCTGGAGAAGGAAATGGCAACCCACTCCAGGACTATTGCCTGGAGAATCCCATGGACAGAGGAGCCTGGAAGGCTACAGTCCATGGGGTCGCAAAGAGTTGGACACGACTGAGTGACTTCACTTTCTTTCTTTCACTTTACTCCTTGGAAGGAAAGTTATGAGCAACCTAAATAGCATATTAAAAAGCAGAGAGATTACTTTGCCAAAAAAGGTCCATCTAGTCAAGGCTATGGTTTTTCCAGTGGTCATGTATGGATGCAAGAGTTGGACTATGAAGAAAGCTGAGTGACAAAGAATTGATGCTTTTGAACTGTGGTGTTGGAGAAGACTCTTGAGAGTTCCTTGGACTGCAAAGAGATCCAACCAGTCCATCCTAAAGGAGATCAGCCCTGGGTGTTCATTGGAAGGACTGATGCTGAAGCTGAAACTCCAATACTTTGGCCACCTGATGTGAAGAGCTGACTCATTTGAAAAGACCCTGATGCTGGGAAAGATTGAGGGCAGGAGGAGAAGGGGACGACAGAGGACGAGATGGCTGGATGGCATCACCGATTCGATGGACTTGAGTTTGAGTGAACTCTGGGGAGTTGGTGATAGACAGGGAGGCCTGGCGTGCTGTGATTCATGGGGTCGCAGAGTCGGACACGACTAAGTGACTGAACTGAACTGAATATTATTTATAGTGAAAATTAATTGGAGAAGTCATTTATCAAAGACAGATTTTGAATGTGTATCAAAAATGTATGTAAATACATAAAAGGTATCAGATACAAAGGCATATACACATGCTTACTTTAAAAATAGTTTTAATGAAAATAAAATCAGTGGTGCCACTTATAATTGTTAATTGTTTAGTTTCTTGTTTATTTTTTCATAGCTTGGTTATCTAGTTGATTTTTATTTTCCTTGATATCATTCACTAGAGTCAAATTTTACTACTCTATAATTTCCCTTCTTAAAAACAATGCTAGCTCAGTTTTGTTTCTTTGTAGACCTGCAGTTTCTGAGCGTTTCATATTCCCAATACATTATTCTTTGTACAAAGCCCTCAGCAACTATTACTGTAATAGAGCATGTTATCAGCAGAAACTTGACAGACAATGTGAAGTGTGGGCAAAATAACATAGGCCTTGGAATCAGAAAGAACAGAATTGAAGGCTGTCTTTTCACCTTGCTAATAGTTTCCTTTGATGTGCAGAAGCTTTTAAGGTTAATTAGGTCCCATTTGTTTAGTTTTGCTTTTATTTCCAATATTCTGGGAGGTGGGTCATAGAGGATCCTGCTGTGATGTATGTCAGAGAGTGTTTTGCCTATGTTCTCCTCTAGGAGTTTTATAGTTTCTGGTCTTACGTTGAGATCTTTAATCCACTTTGAGTTTATTTTTGTGTATGGTGTTAGAAAGTGGTGTAGTTTCATTCTTTTACAAGTGGTTGACCAGATTTCCCAGCACCACTTGTTAAAGAGATTGTCTTTAATCCATTGTATATTCTTGCCTCCTTTGTCAAAGATAAGGTGTCCATAGGTGCGTGGATTTATCTCTGGGCTTTCTATTTTATTCCATTGATCAATATTTCTGTCTTTGTGCCAGTACCATACTGTCTTGATAACTGTGGCTTTGTAGTAGAGCCTGAAGTCAGGTAGGTTGATTCCTCCAGTTCCATTTTTCTTTCTCAAGATTGCTTTGGCTATTCGAGGTTTTTTGTATTTCCATACAAATTGTGAAATTATTTGTTCTAGCTCTGTGAAGAATACTGTTGGTAGCTTGATAGGGATTGCATTGAATCTATAAATTGCTTTGGGTAGTATACTCATTTTCACTATATTGATTCTTCCAATCCATGAACATGGTATATTTCTCCATCTATTAGTGTCCTCTTTGATTTCTTTCACCAGTGTTTTATAGTTTTCTATATATAGGTCTTTAGTTTCTTTAGGTAGATATATTCCTAAGTATTTTATTCTTTCCGTTGCAATGGTGAATGGAATTGTTTCCTTAATTTCTCTTTCTGTTTTCTCATTATTAGTGTATAGGAATGCAAGGGATTTCTGTGTGTTGATTTTATATCCTGCAACTTTACTATAGTCATTGATTATTTCTAGTAATTTTCTGGTGGAATCTTTAGGGTTTTCTATGTAGAGGATCATGTCATCTGCAAATAGTGAGAGTTTTACTTCTTCTTTTCCAATTTGGATTCCTTTTATTTCTTTTTCTGCTCTGATTGCTGTGGCCAAAACTTCCAAAACTATGTTGAATAGTAATGGTGAAAGTGGGCACCCTTGTCTTGTTCCTGACTTTAGAGGAAATGCTTTCAATTTTTCACCATTGAGGATAATGTTTGCTGTGGGTTTGTCATATATAGCTTTTATTATGTTGAGGTATGTTCCTTCTATTCCTGCTTTCTGGAGAGTTTTTATCATAAATGGATGTTGAATTTTGTCAAAGGCTTTCTCTGCATCTATTGAGATAATCATATGGTTTTTATTTTTCAATTTGTTAATGTGGTGTATTACATTGATTGATTTGCGGATATTGAAGAATCCTTGCATCCCTGGGATAAAGCCCACTTGATCATGGTGTATGATCTTTTTAATGTGTTGTTGGATTCTGATTGCTAGAATTTTGTTAAGGATTTTTGCATCTATGTTCATCAGTGATATTGGCGTGTAGTTTTCTTTTTTTGTGGGATCTTTGTCAGGTTTTGGTATTAGGATGATGGTGGCCTCATAGAATGAGTTTGGAAGTTTACCTTCCTCTGCAATTTTTTGGAAGAGTTTGAGCAGGATAGGTGTTAGCTCTTCTCTAAATTTTTGGTAGAATTCAGCTGTGAAGCCGTCTGGACCGGGGCTTTTGTTTGCTGGAAGATTTTTTAATTACAGTTTCAATTTCAGTGCTTGTGATGGGTCTGTTAAGATTTTCTATTTCTTCCTGGTCCAGTTTTGGAAAGTTGTACTTTTCTAAGAATTTGTCCATTTCTTCCACGTTGTCCATTTTATTGGCATATAATTGTTGATAGTAGTCTCTTATGATCCTTTGTATTTCTGTGTTGTCTGTTGTGATCTCTCCATTTTCGTTTCTAATTTTGTTGATTTGATTTTTCTCCCTTTGTTTCTTGATGAGTCTGGCTAATGGTTTGTCAATTTTATTTATCCTTTCAAAGAATCAGCTTTTGGTTTTGTTGATTTTTGCTATGGTCTCTTTTGTTTCTTTTGCATTTATTTCTGCTCTAATTTTTAAGATTTCTTTCCTTCTACTAACCCTGGGGTTCTTCATTTCTTCCTTTTCTAGTTGCTTTAGGTGTAGAGTTAGGTTATTTATTTGACTTTTTTCTTGTTTCTTGAGGTGTGCCTGTATTGCTATGAACTTTCCCCTTAGGACTGCTTTTACCGTGTCCCACAGGTTTTGGGTTGTTGTGTTTTCATTTTCATTCGTTTCTATGCAAATTTTGATTTCTTCTGTGATTTGTTGGTTATTCAGCAGCGTGTTGTTCAGCCTCCATATGTTGGAATTTTTAATAGTTTTTCTCCTGTAATTGAGATCTAATCTTACTGCATTGTGGTCAGAAAAAATGCTTGGAATGATTTCTATTTTTTTGAATTTACCAAGGCTAGCTTTATGGCCCAGGATGTGATCTATCCTGAAGAAGGTTCCATGTGCACTTGAGAAAAAGGTGAAATTCATTGTTTTGGGATGAAATGTCCTATAGATATCAATTAGGTCTAACTGGTCTATTGTATCATTTAAAGTTTGTGTTTCCTTGTTAATTTTGTTTAGTTGATCTATCCATAGGTGTGAGTGGGGTATTAAAGTCTCCCACTATTATTGTGTTATTGTTAATTTCTCCTTTCATACTTGTTAGCATTTGTCTTACATACTGTGGTGCTCCCGTGTTGGGTGCATATATATTTATAATTGTTATATCTTCTTCTTGGATTGATCCTTTGATCATTATGTAGTGACCTTCTTTGTCTCTTTTCACAGCCTTTGTTTTAAAGTCTATTTTATCTGATATGAGTATTGCTACTCCTGCTTTCTTTTGGTCCCTATTTGCATGGAAAATCTTTTTCCAGCCCTTCACTTTCAGTCTGTATGTGTCCCCTGTTTTGAGGTGGGTCTCTTGTAGACAACATATGTAGGGGTCTTGTTTTTGTATCCATTCAGCCAGTCTTTGTCTTTTGGTTGGGGCATTCAACCCATTTACGTTTAAGGTAATTATTGATAAGTATGATCCCGTTGCCATTTACTTTATTGTTTTGGGTTCGAGTTTATACACTGTTTTTGTGTTTCGTGTCTAGAGAATATCCTTTAGTATTTGTTGGAGAGCTGGTTTGGTGGTGCAGAATTCTCTCAGCTTTTGCTTGTCTGAAAAGCTTTTGATTTCTCCTTCATACTTGAATGAGATCCTTGCTGGGTACAATAATTTGGGCTGTAGGTTATTTTCTTTCATCATTTTAAGTATGTCTTGCCATTCCCTCCTGGCTTGAAGAGTTTCTATTGAAAGATCAGCTGTTATCCTTATGGGAATTCCCTTGTGTGTTATTTGTTGTTTTTCCCTTGCTGCTTTTAATATTTGTTCTTTGTGTTTGATCTTTGTTAATTTGATTAATATGTGTCTTGGGGTGTTTCTCCTTGGGTTTATCCTGTTTGGGACTCTCTGGGTTTCTTGGACTTGGGTGATTATTTCCTTCCCCATTTTAGGGAAGTTTTCAACTATTATCTCCTCAAGTATTTTCTCATGGTCTTTCTTTTTGTCTTCTTCTTCTGGAACCCCTATGATTCGAATGTTGTAGCGTTTAATATTGTCCTGGAGGTCTCTGAGATTGTCCTCATTTCTTTTAATTCGTTTTTCTTTTATCCTCTCTGATTCATTTATTTCTACCATTCTATCTTCTAATTCACTAATCCTGTCTTCTGCCTCTGTTATTCTACTATTTGTTGCCTCCAGAGTGTTTTTAATTTCATTTATTGCATTATTCATTATATATTGACTCTTTTATATTTCTTCTAGGTCCTTGTTAAACCTTTCTTGCATCTTCTCAATCCTTGTCTCCAGGCTATTTATCTGTGATTCCATTTTAGTTTCAAGATTTTGGATCAATTTCACTATCATTATTCGGAATTCTTTATCAGGTAGATTCCCTATCTCTTCCTCTTTTGTTTGGTTTGGTGGGCATTTATCCTGTTCCTTTATCTGCTGAGTATTCCTCTGTCTCTTCATCTTGTTTAAATTGCTGAGTTTGGGGTGTCCTTTCTGTATTCTGGCAGTTTGTGGAGTTCTCTTTATTGTGGCGTTTCCTCACTGTGTGTGGGTTTGTACAGGTGGCTTGTCAAGGTTCCCTGGTTAGGGAAGCTTGTGTCGGTGTTCTGGTGGGTGGAGCTGTATTTCTTCTCTCTGGAGTGGAAACTATTAGCAAGGTGAAAAGACAGCCTTCAGAATGGGAGAAAATAATAGCAAATGAAGCAACTGAAAAACAACTAATCTCAAAAATATACAAGCAACTCCTACAACTCAACCCCAGAAAAATAAACGACCCAATCAAAAAATGGGCCAAAGAACTAAATAGACATTTCTCCAAAGAAGACATACAGATGGCTAACAAACACATGAAAAGATGCTCAACATCACTTATTATCAGAGAAATGCAAATCAAAACCACTATGAGGTACCATTTCACACCAGTCAGAATGGCTGCGATCCAAAAGTCTACAAATAATAAATGCTGGAGAGGGTGTGGAGAAAAGGGAACCCTCTTACACTGTTGGTGGGAATGCAAACTAGTACAGCCACTATGGAGAACAGTGTGGAGATTCCTTAAAAAACTGGAAATAGAACTGCCTTATGATCCAGCAATCCCACTGCTGGGCATACACACTGAGGAAACCAGAAGGGAAAGAGACACGTGTACCCCAATGTTCATCGCAGCACTGTTTATAATAGCCAGGACATGGAAGCAACCTAGATGTCCATCAGCAGATGAATGGATAAGAAAGCTGTGGTACATATACACAATGGAGTATTACTCAGCCATTAAAAAGAATACATTTGAATCAGTTCTAATGAGGTGGATGAAACTGGAGCCTATTATACAGAGTGAAGTAAGCCAGAAGGAAAAACATAAATACAGTATACTAATGCATATATATGGAATTTAGAAAGATGGTAACAATAACCCGGTGTACGAGACAGCAAAAGAGACACTGATGTATAGAACAGTCTTATGGACTCTGTGGGACAGGGAGAGGGTGGGAAGATTTGGGAGAATGACATTGAAACGTGTAAAATATCATGTAAGAAACGAGTTGCCAGTCCAGGTTCGATGCACGATACTGGATGCTTGGGGCTAGTGCACTGGGACGACCCAGAGGGATGATATGGGGAGGGAGGAGGGAGGAGGGTTCAGGATGGGGAACACATGTATACCTGTGGCGGATTCATTTTGATATTTGGCAAAACTAATACAATTATGTAAAGTTTAAAAATAAAATAAAATTTAAAAAAAAAGAACAGAATTGAATTCTAGTTTTCCCTCTATTAGCTATGAGATCTTGAGAATATTTAATCTCTAATCTCTTCTTCTTCATCTCTAAAATGAGCCTCAAACACCTACTTTGGAAGTTCTAAAAATAATTAAATGGAATAAGTTTGCTTAAATATGAACTTGGAGCCCAGCACATAATACTTGATGAATACACTTAATGGGTACCATTTTGATAAATACAGTATTAATACTATTTTAGTACTATTATTAACAATAGGCAGTATCATGTCAATTAAGACCATAGATTCTAAAGCCAGACTGCCTCTGTTCAAATCCTGGATCATCTACTTGCTAACTGTGCAACCTTGGGAAAGTTACTATTTTTATTTATAAAATGAGAACAACAATGATAAAACCTATTTTATAGATTTGATTTGAGGACTAAACAAATTAACAAAAGAAAATTTTGAAAGTTATTGCTGTTCAGTTGTGAAGTCATGCCCAACTCTTTCTGACCCCATGGACTGCAGCAGGCCAAACTTACTCCATTCCTCTGTCCTCCACTATCTCCTGGAGTTTGCTCAAATTTATGCCCATTGAGTTGGTGATGTTTTCCAACCATCTCATCTTCTGCCACCCCCTTCTCCTTTTGCCTTCTCCTTCTCCTTTTGCCTTCAATCTTTCTGGCATCAGGGTCTTTTCCAATGAGCTGGCTCTTCCCATCAGGTGGCCAAACTATTGGAGCTTCAGCTTCAGCATCAGCCCTTCCAACGAATATTAAGGGTTGATTTCCTTTAGGGTTGACTGGTTCGATCTCCTTGTAATCCAAGGGACTCTCAAGAGTCTGCTCTAGCACCATAATTGAAAAGCTGAAGAAAACAATTCTTTGGCTCAACCTTCTTTATGGTCCAGCTCCCACATCTGTATATGACTACTGGAAAAACCATAGCTTTGACTATACAGACGATGTCTCTGCTTTTTAATACGTTGTCTAGGTTTGTCATAGCTATCCTTATAAGGAGTAAGCATTTTTTAATTTCATGGCTGCAGTCACCATCAGCAGTGATTTTGATGCCCAAGGAAATGTTTATTATATCTTAATCCTTAATAAGTGTTTTCTATGATCTGATCTGATTATTATTAACTATGGATATTTTAATTATCATATTGATCCTAAAGGAAATCAATCCTGAATGTTCATTGGAAGGACTGATGCTGAAGCTGAAACTCCAATACTTTGGCCACCTGATGGGAAGAACTGACTCATTTGAAAAGACCCTGATGCTGGAAAAGATTGAAGGCAGGAGGAAGAGGGGACGACAGAGGATGAGATGGTTGGATGGCATCAGTGACTCACTGGACATGAGTTTGAGTAGGCTCTGGGAGTTGGTGATGGACAGGGAAGTCTGGCATGCCACAGTCCATGGGGTTGCAAACAGTTGGACATGACTGAGCAACTGAACTGAACTGAACTGAAGGGTATTTTAATTTTCATATTATAGACTGCTAACAGACTGACTAGGCTTAAATCCCAACTTTTCTTTCCTCTTACTTAGTGGGTAACTTTGGATAATATATTTCTGTGGCTCAATTTTATTATGTGCAAAATGAATACAGTGATAAACCTCAGAGGGCTTGAGATATACATATACATATGACAAACCTAGACAGTGTATTAAAAAGCAGAGACATTACTTTCCCAACAAAGGTCCGTATAGTCAAAACTATGATTTTTTTCAGTAAGCATGTATTGATGTGAGAGTTAGACCATAAAGAAGGCTGAGCGCTGAAGGATTGATACTTTTAAACTGTGGTGTTGGAAAAGAATCTTGAAAGTCCTTTGGACTGCAAGGAGATCCAACCAGTCAATCCTAAAGGAAATCAATCCTGAATATTCATTGGAAGGACTGATGCTTAAGCTGAAACTCCAACACTTTGGCCACCTGAGTCTAGCGGACTCACTAGAAAAGACCCTCATGCTGGGAAAGATTGAAGGCAGGAGGAAAAGGGGATGATAGAGGATGAGATGGTTGGATGGCATCACCAATTCAATGGACATGAGTTTGGGCAAGTTTCATGACATGGTGAAGGACAGGGAAGCCTGGCGTGTTGCAGTCCATGGGGTCACAAAGAGTTGGACACAACAGAGCAACTGAACAAAAAAATACATATATAATCATACCTAAAGGTATACACATATATACATATATATTGAAATATGTATGCATATTTCTATATGTCATATACCTGTATATCTTGGACAACTCCTGCAATAAGAGGTATTACATAAATGTTAGCTAATATTCTGAAAATAAAGACATACATTTATCAATAAAAATATTATTAAAACCATAATTATATATCAAACCCCTACCACAAACTTAAAAAATTAATTAGTTAATTAATGATAATTATAGCAATAAAGTAGATAATTTGGCTTGTCATTCCCTGAAGCAGGATCTTAGCTTCCATATTTTTATCCACAGGTAAATGCATTAGAAATTAACATACAGATTTATGTCCAAATAATTCCTTATGTTCAGTAGCAAATCTTTCCCCAGACTCTTGACAGGTATTAATTAAGAGCACAGGACAAAAATGATTTCTTTAGACTTAGCCCATATTTAAATTCTGGTTGATCAGAGTGCTGACAATTTAATCTCCCTCTGCAGGTTGTATGGAAATCCAGTGCAAACCTTAGGATTAGAAAGCCAGATTATTAACTGATTGTCTGTGCTAACCACAAACCCCTGTCCTCAGGGAAAATTTGTCTCCTGATTGTGAGAAATACCATATGCCTAAATAGCCATTAGCATAAGAAATATCCCATCAGATTTTATTAACCCTGTGAGATTCTGGAAGGCCTTTCTTAATATCAATGAAAACCATGGTGCCAGTCTTTATGACACAACTCTGAACCAGAAAGTAAATAATAAGTAGATAACAACCTTAACCCTGGAAGTCAAGTCAAAATGTTCATTCCAGTGGGATGGAATGCTGGAAGCCAACCACCAGGCCTGGTCTCCCCTGCTGAATTCAGTCTGAGAATTCCACGCACTCAAACCTGGAAATGGGTAAGTTTCTCCCATTGCTTTCTGTGAGTAAAATGTTTAATCTTTCTTTCTTTGGCTTTTTAACTTTTCACCTGGAGGAAATCTAAGCTGTTTCAGAAACAGTTATTTCTGGTAACAAGAACCTAAAATAGACCTACTCTGAATTTCTGGAGCATTGTTACTATCTGAAGTATAGATTATACTTGTGGGCACTTTTAAATATGTGTTCCTCCTTTTACATGTGAGCTGGAATCTATCATGTAATTGCTTTACTTTAGCAATTGCTAAATGCATAATACTTGCTGCTCAGATCTAAGGCTTTTATGTTTTATTCTATAATATTATTATAAGAAGATACATTTCTTAAGCCTAAGACATAATCACCAAGAAGAATGTATTGCAGCTACTAAATACCTCAATGTATTTCTTTCAAAACTAATTGAATTACCTTATTTTTAACCACTTGATAAATTTCCTGATTTAATTATGATCTAAAAAGTTCTCTTCAAGTATACTGAACTAAGTATGTGCTTGAAAGCTTCTATTTTGAAGTACAGTTTTCTAGGAATTTTTAAAATGCTGAATAATGATGGAAGATACACAATAAAAACATCTCAGCCTAAGATACTAAAAAACCAAAATGATTTCATGTTTCCCTAAAATACAATCAGATATCATCACGTCCAAAAGCATCAGCAAGAATTCTGAGTTATAAGATTTTAAAAGCATAACTGTCCCAAATTCAGATATGATAATAGTGATAGTTCAGACAGGTGAGAGCCAGATGAAAGGAATAGAGGATAGATAGATAGATAAAGTGATGGTTAACTAGATTTACTGACAAGATGCTGCACCACAGAACAGACTCTGAGGAACTGTTTTCAGGCCAGACCTTCTTCAACCTATTGGAGCTTTCCAGGTCACCCTTATATGTGCAAAAATGGTCACACAAAAGGCTTCCTCATAAGATCCCTGGGTTTCTAGGAGGGTTACAAATATTGAGGTGATACAAATTGGCTCTGGGTTTTCCAATTCATGTTAGTTCACATTTCTATATGGGAAATAGTAAATGATAAGAGACAGAGTAGTCCCTTTTTAATACCTAGTTTTCCCATTGAAATTATTTGAATGAAGCTGAAGAACTAGCTTGTATTGAGCATCCAGGTTACCATTAAATTGGAAAAACACTGGTAAGATTTGGAGTCTGAATCCAGGTACCCGAAGCAGAAGAGCACAGGCCAATAAGTGGTCTGAGTATAGAAGCTGGCCATGAGAAACCAGGCAAAGAAGAAAATTATGCATATGGGGAGCCTGAAAGTATCATATCTGGGCATTTTCGCAAATCTCAAAATACAAGATATTTGCCCAGGGGCCCTGTAAGGCCAAGGAAAACTATGTGCTCAGTCTTGTCCATCTCTTTTTTGACTCCATGGACTGTAGCCCACCAGGGTTCCCTGTCCATGGATTTCCCAGGCACAAATACTGGAGTGGGTTGCCATTTCCTCTTCCAGGGGATCTTCCTGACCCAGGGATTGAACCTGAGTCTCCTGTATTGGCAGGCAGATTCTTTACCACTGAGTCACCTGGGAAAACTATGCTGCTCAATAAAGTGAAGCCAGTTCTTAGGGCGAGAGGGCAGGAGAAGCAGAAAATAGTCATTGTTACTTCACAGTCATGGAAACCTGGCAGTTGCCATTGTAATAGGAGTTTTCTTTCAAGAAAACTGAGAGTAGAAATTACTCGTTTGTATGCGGGGCTAGGACTTGCCCCTCTGTGATTCTATATGCATCTGGCATCAGATTTAGAGTTTTTTTTTTTCTAATTTTATTTTATTTTTAAACTTTACATAATTGTATTAGTTTTGCCAAATATCAAAATGAATCCGCCACAGGTATACGTGTGTTCCCCATCCTGAACCCTCCTCCCTCCTCCCTCCCCATACCATCCCTCTGGGTCGTCCCAGTGCACCAGCCCCAAGCATCCAGTATCGTGCATCGAATCTGGACTGGCAACTCGTTTCTTACATGATATTTTACATGTTTCAATGCCATTCTCCCAAATCTTCCCACCCTCTCCCTCTCCCACAGAGTCCATAAGACTGTTCTATACATCAGTGTCTCTTTTGCTGTCTCGTACACCGGGTTATTGTTACCATCTTTCTAAATTCCATATATATGCGTTAGTATACTGTATTTATGTTTTTCCTTCTGGCTTACTTCACTCTGTATAATAGGCTCCAGTTTCATCTACCTCATTAGAACTGATTCAAATGTATTCTTTTTAATGGCTAAGTAATACTCCATTGTGTATATGTAAGCTTTCTTATCCATTCATCTGCTGATGGACATCTAGGTTGCTTCCATGTCCTGGCTATTATAAACAGTGCTGCGATGAACATTGGGGTACACGTGTCTCTTTCCCTTCTGGTTTCCTCAGTGTGTATGCCCAGCAGTGGGACAAATGGGACCTAATTAACCTTAAAAGCTTCTGCACATCAAAGGAAACTATTAGCAAGGTGAAAAGACAGCCTTCAGAATGGGAGAAAATAATAGCAAATGAAGCAACCGACAAACAACTAATCTCAAAAATATACAAGCAACTCCTACAGCTCAACTCCAGAAAAACAAACGACCCAATCAAAAAATGGGCCAAAGAACTAAATAGACATTTCTCCAAAGAAGACATACAGATGGCTAACAAACACATGAAAAGATGCTCAACATCACTCATTATCAGAGAAATGCAAATCAAAACCACTATGAGGTACCATTTCACACCAGTCAGAATGGCTGCGATCCAAAAGTCTACAAATAATAAATGCTGGAGAGGGTGTGGAGAAAAGGGAACCCTCTTACACTGTTGGTGGGAATGCAAACTAGTACAGCCACTATGGAGAACAGTGTGGAGATTCCTTAAAAAACTGGAAATAGAACTGCCTTATGATCCAGCAATCCCACTGCTGGGCATACACACTGCGGATTTAGAGTTTTAAGCAGGAGGAATGTTCTATTTTTGAGAAAAGATCCCTCACTTTTATATAGCACTTTAGAGTTTATAAAGATCATTTACATTCATGATTATATGTTGTGGTAGACAGCAATTTTAACAATAGCCCTAAGATGATTGGATTGCAAGTGGAAGAAAATCCAGCTCAAGTAAATAGAAAGTTATGCAATTATGCCAGAAACAGGGAGTTTCTAATTTCAGGCAGAGGTGGCTTCTAATGCTAAATAATGGCACCAGGATACAGTCCCTCTATCTCTCTGTCTCTGTCTCTTGTCTCTCCACTGTATTTACTCTCAGTTACCTTCTCCCTGTGTGATAGCAATCAGGGTCACCAATAGTGCAGGCTACCAGCCTTCCTACTTAATAAACCTACCTCGCAAGTGTAAGAAAACACCTTTTTCCTGAGAGCTACAGTAAGAGTCTAAGGTGTGGTCAGGCTGGGGTTGTGAATCCATCCCCAACCCAGCTCTGTGGCCAGGGCTACATGGATTTCCTATTGGTCAGGAGTGACAGTCAGCTCCACCCAACCCACAGGGACTGAAAATGAGAAAGATTTGACCCCTGAAAAGCAAAGAAGGGATGCTGGGCAGGCAGTAGAACAGATGTACACTATAAAATTATAATGATCTTTTTTACACACGAGGTTAAGAGGCTTGATCAATATTACACAGAAAACCTAGTTTTTTGACTGGCTAGGACGATGCCTAATTCCAAACCCATTCACTAGCCTACTGCTAGTAAAGAAGTTAAACACCTGCTTCTCTGTCCTCTCTTGGAACTAGGCATAGCTTCTCGCACTCTGGTCAATACAGATGAGCTGAAGATTGCTGGACTCTTCCAGGGAAACATTTGTATTCTTGATACCAGGGGCAGGCAAACTCAGTTATGAAGAAAGGAGTCAAGCCAACACACTTGAAACAGAATATAAATCTGGAAGAAAGCTGGGTTTTAGTAGCATCATCAAGGCACTCCTAACCCTGAATTGCCAGTCTAAACTTGTGATAGATCATTAAATTACTTTATTGGCATTTTAGGCCACTTCTAGGTGAAACTCTGGTTTTTGTTTGTTTTTAGTAAAAGCATTCCCGATATATATTAATACTGATAGCTGATCTATAATTAGGAAACTGATACCTAGGGTCTCATAGAAATCGTGTCTTTTTATATGTTAGAGACTTAAACTCTTTCAGAGTTCCAAGTTCTTAGATGAATTCTCACAGTAACTCCCATGGACTAACGGTATTCAGTTCAGTTCAGTTCAGTTCAGTCGCTCAGTCATGTCCTACTCTTTGCGACCCCATGAATCGCAGCACGCCAGGCCTCCCTGTCCATCATCAACTCCAGGAGTTCACTCAGACTCACGTCCATCGAGTCGGTGATGCCATCCAGCCATCTCATCCTCTGTCGTCCCCTTCTCCTCCTGCCCCCAATCCCTCCCAGCATCAGAGTCTTTTCCAGTGAGTCAACTCTTCGCATAAGGTGGCCAAATACTGGAGTTTCAGCTTTAACATCATTCCTTCCAAAGAACACCCAGGACTGATCTCCTTTAGAATGGACTGGTTGGATCTTCTTGCAGTCCAAGGGACTCTCAAGAGTCTTCTCCAACACCACAGTTCAAAAGTATCAATTCTTCGGCGCTCAGCTTTCTTCACAGTCCTGTATTTCCTGCCTTAAATGCTTATTGTGAAGATGAAATTGCATTTTTTTAGAATGTCTTAGAAACCATAGAGATCTTTACAAAAGAAAAAGGTCTTATTACATAAGATGGTTCTGTCACAGAACCATCTGTAACATCTTTCAATTTAAGAGGATATTAGAGAATATAAAAAATCATTTGTGGCTACCCAAATTAAACAATGTTTGATAACATCCAGAAATTCCTTGTTGTGATTTAATTCTAAGAATTTTAGATAGAATTTATATGCACCAGGAAATCATTAGTCACTTCAATTTTACCTTGCATATTTTTAAATGCTTTAATGTGAATAAATATTCAAATAAAAACAAGAAAAAGGCACAGCAGGGTGACCAACCCTATATTTCCCAGGACTGTACCAGTGTTAGCACCAAAAGTCTCATATCCTGGAAATCTTCGATTCCCTGTTGGTTGCTCCCACTATGACCCTACTAATTTTGTTATCTTTCAGTCTTTTCAGTTATGTTGACTTTCACTGCTTCTAATGTTAAAGGTCTAATAATTTCATTTACAGGCATATCTCCCTTTATTGCTTTTCATTTTATTCCTCTTTGCAGGCATTTCATTTTTAACAAATTGAAGGTCCATGGCAACTCTGCATTGAGGAAGTCTGTTGGTGCCATTTTTCCAACTTGAGCATTTGCTCACTTTGTCTCTCTGTTCCCATTTTAGTAATTCTTGGAATATTTCAAGTCCTCCACTATCAAAAAGGTTACAACTCACAGAAGGTACAACCCACAGGTAATACATTTTTTAGCAATAAAACTATTTGTAATTAAGGTAGGTACACTGTTTTTTAAGACATAATACTACTGTATACTTAATAGAGTATAATGTAGTGTAAACATAACTTTTAAATGTTCTGGGAAACTCACATTACTGAAAGATATTTGCATTAGTGTGGTGTCTGGAACTGAACCCTAACAATCTCTGTGGTATGTCTCCATTCATTCACTCAACAAGCATTTGTGAGGCAGCTCACCAATGTGGCAGGATCCATGGAGCTCACATCCAAAGAGTTCACAACCCTGGTGGTGAGAGTTGACCCCAACTCTAATTGAATCACTATAATTCCACTTCAGACTGACCCTAACAAATGTGTTCACTAACATCTACGGGCTTATAGATCTGTTTTCTCCAGCAATAGGTGGCAGGTAGGAACTTTTTTTTTTTTTAACAAAGTAAAAAATTAAAGACAAGTTGCAAACCAATCCTGCTGCAAATTCAAACATTTAAAAGCAAAGGGGCTTCAAAATAGTCATGCACTTAAAATAAAGAAAAGATTCAGTGAGGTCCTGCTCTCTGCCCTAGCCACTCTGAGAAGCACTTGAAATGGAAGGTTTACTCTAAGAGAATCACAGTTACATTCTAATGACAAGATTGGCTAACCTTTAAGTTAGATTAGGCAGAACAGTCCTGACAGGAGTGGGGTGAAAAGACCAAACAGGCATTGAAAACTTTGACTCAACACTAAAGGTATGACCCTGCTGAATTTGCCAGGTTCCAGTACTTCATTCGCAAAGGGATAGCAAAGTCCATAAATCTTTTTCTAGCTAGCTATTTATCTTGGGAATTATACATTTAAACAAAGAAAAAAAAAACTATTTTGAGTATTCTCTATGCTAATGAACAAACCCTCTGCTGTGGCATTAGAGTGATACTTGAACTACTTGCCATAGATACCACTAGAGTGTGAAATTCTTACTAAAGTCTTTCAAATACAAACTAAAGTCTTTAGTTTGTCTTAATCAAATACAAACTAAATACTAAAGTCTTTCAAATGCAAATAGTGTAATACGAATACACTAGAATATGAAATGAATTTAATTTAGACACACACAAGAGGGAGAGATGTAAAATCCTATGACATTTTGAAATATATTATGTTGTAACAAATATGAGAGATACCTAGAGGTTATTCTTTTAAAATATAGAGGTAATATATGTATTACCAAACAAAATACTTGGGTGTCTCAAGGACGTGACAAGGTGACCCATGAGTGAGGTTTTAAAAGATGAACAATGAGTTTGCAAAATTAAGGGAGGAAAAGAGATTTTAGGCAGAAGAGATAGCACTGTGCAAAAGTGTCTATGTGAAAGAGCTTGATACTGTGGGAAACAAGGATGTTTTAAACAAGTTAAGAACCTCAAGAGTGGTATATTCTCTTTCAGAAACGTACTGAAAAGAAGATTGAAGTAATCAAGATGGTGGCAGGATTTGCAAGGTCACACTAAGCATTTTGGAGCATCCACTCTAACTTCTGGGATGATAATGGAGTTTTTTAGATAGTAGAGTGACTTGTTGCTTAATTAGCAATGAGAAGAATGGATAGAAGAGGGAAGGAGGGGTCAGAAAAATCAATGAAAAGCAAGGAATGATGTAGATTCGAACCTAGATCTCTCTCAAAATTTATTCATCTGTTTAACACCCAGTTCAGTTCAGTTCAATCTCTTAGTCATGTCCGACTTTTTGCAACCCCATGGACTGCAACACACCAGGCTTCCCACTCCATCACCAACTCCCGGATCTTACTCAAACTCATGTCTGTTGAGTCGATGATGCCATCCAACCATCTCATCCTCTGTGGTCCCCTTCTCCTCCTGCCTTCAATCTTTCCCAGCATCAGGGTCTTTTCAAATGAGCCAGTTCTTCACATCAGGAGACCAAAGTATTGGAGTTTCAGTTTCAGCATCAGTCCTTCCAATGAATATTCAGGACTGATTTCCTTTAGGACTGACTGGTCGGATCTCCTTGCAGTCCAAGAGACTCTCAAGAGTCTTCTCCAACACCACAGTTCAAAGCATCAATTTGTCCGCGCTCCACTTTCTTTATAGTTCAACTCTCACATCCATACATGACTACTGGAAAAACCATAGCTTTGACTAGATGGACCTTTGTTGGCAAAGTAATGTGTCTGCTTTTTAATATGCTGTCTAGGTTGGTCATAGCTTTTCTTCCAAGGAGCAACCGTCTCTTAATTTCATGGCTGCAGTTACCATCTGCGGTAATTTTGGAGACCAAAAAAATAAAGTCTCTCACTGTTTCCATTGTTTCCCCATCTATTTGCCATGAAGTGGCAAATTCAACACCCAACACAGTATTAGTTGAACCTATACTAGGCACCATGAGCCTGTACTAGGAACCATGATCTAGCTAGACACTGAGCCTATACTAGGCACCATGAGCCTGTACTAGGAACCATGATCTAGCTAGACACTGAGCCTATACTAGGCACCATGAGCTAACTAAACACTGAAAACAGTACTGGTAGAGTCAAAACCTCAGCTTTCACAAACATAATGACCACATCCCTGTATGCATAAAACAGCTGTTTAGTATACCTGTAAATAAAAAGCAATGCACTGTCAAAGTATCCCAGATTATATAATACATCATGTACTCATCTAACTCACAGAGATTCAGTTCTGGAAACCAGGAGAAAGTCATTACACAAATTATAAAAAGCACATCTAAATTAGTATAGTATGTTTAATGAGGATATGTGCTCTAGAAATAAAGTAGGGCAAGAGCCTAGAATGTGTGTGTGTGTGTGAGAGAGAAAGAGAGAGTTTTAACAAGGTGAATGTGGATGGTGGCATTCAAAGGAGGGAGCTAGACAGCAATCGGAGGGCAGAGTCCTGGGCACAGGGAACAGTTAGCAGAGCCTCTGAACAGAAGCAGGCCTGGTGTGTTTGAGGAACAGGGAGGCCTGCATGGCCAGATCACCATGAGGAAAGGGGAGGATAATAGGATAAGAACAGAGAACTAGTGAGACATAAGACTGTTTCGGCCCTTGAGCCAGACAAGAAATAGACTCTGCAACTTTTGAATTAGAAAGCCCGTCAGAAGCGCTCAACTAATAGCCACCGAGGAGATGATGAGAAATCTAAGAACCTCTGAATGAAGCTAGTTTATACTTTCAGGGCTGGGTTTTTTTAATTGCATTGTTGTATGTCTTACTTTAAAAGTATTATATCTTATGTTTCCCATTACCATTAAAATGGAATCTTTTTAATTAAAATTTTGAGGTAATTAATTACCATGATTTCCCTGAAAACTCATATTTATGAAATATCATTGGCCTTATCCGTTATGAAAAAGGCTGAATTTGGCTAGGTGTATGCTCCACACGTAAGCCACAAGAAGTGGGTGAATCTGCTCTCTAAGTTGAGAAAGAAAGGGTTCAACAAGCAGTGCAGCTTGGAAGGAGAAAGCAGCCACCAGGCTCAAAATGTTTTGGGAACTGGTAGTAAAAAACAGATCATGTGACAGCCTTGAGCTCCGTATTGCTGATAACGTCTTGTCATATTACCGATCAACACTCTGTGTCTCAAAAGACAATTACCTTTCAGTCAACTTTCCATTTCACAAAAGCACCCCTTTCAAAAACTCTACATTGCAAATATTTTCTTAGTAATCTCATATGTTGTACAGGTATCTCCTGTCTCCTCACTGGGCCTGAAATGCAATTTGTGGCTGAATGAGGCAGCCAGAGCCCCTCTGAATTGCATTTTCACTGATAATCTTTCTCTGCTCTTCTCCCTTTCCTCTTCATTCTGCAGAGCCTGCCTGTGTGGGGCTATGCCCTTTTGATCCGAGTTTTCAACTGTGACCCTCACTGGTGCAGAAGAAGACATGGCTATCAAAGCTAATGAGAGGTTTGAAAAGACTGAAATCCACTTCCAGTTGCAGGGCCAATTAATGCCAAGTTCAGATATTCATTCTAAGTAATTTGACAATCTGGACTTTCCTCTTGTCTTTTCTCTCCTCTGTTTTCATCCCAGCCAGAGAGAGCAGCAGGATTTGCATCTTGCCTGGATCTGCTTGTTCCTTTGCTCAGGATGGCTTTCTGTCCATTCTCTGAGGAGCTTCTCATTCACTGTTTAACAGGCCAGCTCTTCCACACATACACCCGAGCCCTGCAACCGTTGGTATTGTCTTTCTCTATCCTCACAATCCACATTATACATCTATGATAGAATTTGCCATATGCTATATATTTTTATTTTTAATTATGGTAAAATGCACAACATAAAGTTTACCAGCTTGATCATTTTTACGGGTACAGTTTAATCGTGTTTCCTATTAACACAATACATTCACATATATTCATGCCCAAGAATTAATGCTTTCAAATTGTAGTGCTGGAGAAGACTCCTCAAGACTCTCAAAGTCCCTTGGACAACGAGGAGATCAAACCAATGAATTCTAAGGGAAATCACCCTTTAATATTCATTGGAAGGACTGATGTTGAAGCTGAAGCTCCAATACTTTGGCCACCTGATGCAAAGAACTGACTCGTTTGAAAAGACCCTGATGCTGGGAAAGACTGAAGGCCAAAGGAGAAGAGGGCAGCAGAGTAGAGATGGTTAGATAGCATCCAACTCAGTGGACATGAATTTGGGCAAACTCTGGGAGACAGTGGAGGACAGAGGAGCCTGCCATGCCACAGTGCGTGGGGTCACAAGGATTCGGACATGACTCAGCCAATGAACAACAGCACATTCACATGGCCGTGCAACAAATCTTCAGGACTTTTTCATCTTGCAAAATTAAAATTATACACCCATTAAATAATTCTCCCGATTTCCCCTCACCTGCCCAGCAACAACCATTCTACTCTTTGTTTCTTCAAATTTGACTAGTTCAGATACTTCATATAAGTCGAATAATGTAGTATTTGTGTTTTTCTAACTGGCTTATTCACTTAGCATAATATCCTCAAGGTTCATCCACATGGCAGCATGTGTCAGAATTTCATTCTTCTTTAATATTTAATTGTATGTATGTAATATTTTCTTTATTATTCATCCATCAATGAACACTTAGGTGGCTTCTGCTGCTGCTGCTAAGTCACTTCAGTCGTGTCCGATTCTGTGAGACCCTGTAGATGGCAGCCCACCAGGCTCCCCCGTCCCTGGGATTCTCCAGGCAAGAACACTGGAGTGGGTTGCCATTTCCTTCTCCAATGCATGAAAGTGAAAAGTGAAAGTGAAGTCGCTCAGTCGTATCCAACTCTTAGCGACCCCATGGACTGCAGCCCACCAGGCTCCTCCACCCATGGGATTTTCCAGGCAAGAGTACTGGAGTGGGGTGCCATTGCCTTCTCCGTAGGTGGCGTCTACCTTTTGGCTATTGTATGATGCTGGTATGAAACATGAGAATACAAATATCTCTTTGAGACCTTGGAAAACATCCAAAATTGGAGTTTCTGTATCACATGGATCAAATTTTTAAGGAACCATCATATTGTTTTCCATAGTGGCTACACCTTTTACATTGCCATCAATAGCACACAAGGATTCCAGTTTTCTGACATCTTTACCAACACTTTCATGTTCTGGCTTTTCTGATAGTAGCCATCCTCATGGGTGTGCAGTGACTGTCACATACTATTTTAATTATCTGTTGTCTAGCACTGACTTCCTTCCAGAGAGAGAACTAAGCCTTTCCATCTGTATGTTGCTAATGTCTAATCATGAATCTAAAACGTAATATGTCCTTTAAAAAAGAGCCCATTCAAAGAATGAATGTGATAAAACCTCAGATAAGCCTTAGGCTTCTTTAGCAACAGAAGGGCAGGTGACTCACTGCACCCTTTCCTCCAGTGGGTCAAGGAGTAGAGAGTTCATTGCTGGAAGCTGCAGTAGCAGTGGTAAAAAAAAAACAAGAGGTGGCAAATTAGTTCCATGTCCCTTTAATTGGAAAAAATGGCAGATTGGGATGACAGCAAGGAACTGACACAAGACTCAGAGACAGCCCTGAGCATTTTTAATTCAAAGAAAATCCGATCTGCCCATGACCTTCAGTCCCTAAACTGGCAATGTTCACCATCTCTACTCTCCTGAGGAACACTTGAGGAACACATGTGAGTGTAAGTGTGTGTGTGTGTATGTGTGTGTGTGTGTATGCTCAGTCATGTCCAACTCTTTGCAACCCCATGGACTGCAGCCTGCCAGGATCCTCAGTCCATGGGATTCTTCAGGCAAGAATACTGGATGAGTTGCCATTTCCTATCCCAACGTGTCTTCCTGTCCCAGGGGTCGAATCTGTATCTCCTGCATTGGTCAGCGGATTCTTTACTCCTTGGCCACCGGGGAAGTTCCTGGCCATGGGGGTCACTGGTTACCTAGGAAGGGGGTTTTCTGTGTTCCAGACCCCCTCTGTCAATACATAGAGAGATTCTATACAGGTACGTCTAATTACGTTTTAGGATCCAAACAATCCTGGAACACAGTCCACTGGCAAACTGGAGAATGCCATAGAGTTTATCATAATTTTACACATGACAAAACCAAGAATCTTTATGAATATAAACAATGGCACAAGATCAAAGATTATATCCCAAAGGTCCTGGTTCTGCTGTTTGTGGAGCTTGGCCTTGTGAACTTTATCAGCAATTTAAAGATGCATTTTGCATATTTCATTGTCAAGCTGTTAATATATTCCTTTCCCGGCAGCTCAGTTTTTCTAAGAGAGCCCAGTCCCTTGCTTTATGTTCCTTCTGTTGCTGCTGCTGCTGCTAAGTCACTTCAGTTGTGTCCAACTCTGTGAGACCCCATAGACGGCAGCCCACCAGGCTCCCCCGTCCCAGGGATTCTCCAGGCAAGAACACTGGAATGGGTTGCCATTTCCTTCTCTGATGCATGAAAGTGAAAAGTGAAAGTGAAGTCACTCGGTCGTGTCCAACTCTTAGTGACCCCATGGACTGCAGCCTACCAGGCTCCTCCATCCATGGGATTTTCCAGGCAAGAGTACTGGAGTGGGGTGCCATTGTCTTCTCCGGTTCCTTCTGTTACTTCTTATTAAAGAATCAGTAGTTTTCTGTTGCCCAGTGTTCCACACTTTCAAAGCACAGGCCTTTCTAGGTAGTATATTCCTTAAATAATTACAGGTCTCTTTTAAAATAAACTCTTCTCAACTTGTTACCAGTCTATATTTTTACCAGCTTTTGGTTTTGCCTTTAGAGTTGTTTCAGCAATGCTAATTATAAAGAAAAAGATAAGGTCAAATTGTTTTTCTTTCCCATTCATAGCAGCTCAGAAAATGAATTGTAGCATTCTTCTTATTTGTACAGGTATTGATGTGTTCATTGTGGCAACGTCTTCACAGATAATAAAAACGACATCCTTTTTGTAGATGTGCTAATTATCTCTTCTTGATCAAGAAAAAAACATTGAATCAGCTTCCAACTACAGAGTTTCATTTACATCCATATTTCATGCCGCCAAGGAGCCTGGACTATTTTGTGCTACTTCGTATTTTGATTAGGAAATAAAAATATTCTGGAATAGTATTATTAAGAAATGCTTAAAATAACCAATGTACATGATTGGTTGTATGAGATCACCACCAGTTAAGCCAAAAGACTGATGTAAATGCAAAGAAATGGTGAGGAAACTAAACAGCAAACAGAATGAATGGTTCGCAACATCCAGCTTGAGCCAGTTGAACTAATCCAATGAGAGGATTAATTCAATCAACTTTGAACATGCAGAAATAACTCTGCTATTAAATGTTTGCACCAGGAAGAAGCAACCTGCATATTTTTAAGACATAAAAGCTATATCAGCCCCTGGCAACAGAAAGAGGCCAACATATTCATGATGGTCCATTCATTTATTTCTTTTTACTTGTTCAGCCTTAAGACCAAAATTGTTTGTGATTGCAGATTAGGCTTCCCAAATTCTGTTACCTTTGATTATAGTTCTTTGTTATTTTCTGAAAGCCTATTTAGTTGTGAAATTGGATGTAAAATCATATTCTTGGCAGGAAAAAAACAAATCCTGATCCTTAACCTTAATTTACATATTTGAACCTCAAAGAAATTAGTACGACTTATGTTTATAAAATAATACCTTTAGTACCATGAAATGTTACAATGTAAAAACCAAAATTATTTACTATCAAAAGAGAGAAAATGAGAGAGAAATAGAACTTTTCTCTTATGTTTTGTTTTAGTGGGAACCAGATTTTTAATTCCAACCAAAAGACATTTTCTAATAAACAGATAAAACTGGCTTGCCCTGAATTCTAATGCACAGAAGTCACAAGCTAAGTAATGCACATAGTTCTCATACTCTTTCTACCCCAATCTTAACAGTGCAGACAATGACTTCCATAAAACATTGGTGAGCTATTTAATAGGAGCCCAGTGCAAGACCAGAGGTTGTTTAGCCCATTTCTCCAGGTTGGTCTGGATATCGGTGCTCCCAGGTTAAACAATGATGAAATGGTTTCCCAGGGGCTCAATGGTAAAGGATCCACCTGCCAATGCAGGAGACACAGGTTCCACCCCTGGGTGGGGAAGATCCCCTGGAGAAGGAAACGGCAACCCACTCTCCAGCATTCTTGCCTGGAGAATCCCATGGACAGAGGAGCCTGGTGAGCTACAGTCCACGGGGTTGCAAAGACTCAGACACAACTGAGCGACTAAACAACAACAAATGTAAAAGTAAGATATGGAGCTAGAATGAAAATTTACATTTTTTCCTTCCTAGTCCAGAGTTCTTTTTACCAGAATACCATAGCTCTGTGACTTTTGGACAAGGCTTTTACCTTTTCTGAGTCTCTGTCGTTATTAAATTTAATGGTTTAACACTACCCAAGCCTATTCATTGAGCTGTTTTGACACAACACATTCATATAACAGTACAATATAAAATATACATATAAGATATTCTGTCCTTGAAAAATAATAAAAATTGAAATATCAAAACATTATGAATGTGTCACTCATACGGACTACTCATCACCTGATAATAGTAATAACTTGTGAAAACCTCCAGAGAAGAAAATGACAGATTCACCGATGTGCCTTTCCGGACACATGCACGTGGCTTGTGTTCTGGCCATGGAATCTCTGACAAGAACCTGTGACAGTGCCTCGACTCTAGAGCCAGGCACTGCCACCAGTACAAACCAGAGACACGGCCTGTGCTGGGCTGCACCCCTGCCCTCATGTCAACCGTGACTATACCTGATGGCAGCCACCTGATACCTATGCCAGCCACCTCTTCCCTCCCTCGTCAGGGTTTCCAGCTGATATGAAGATGCAAGATGCCACAGAACTTTCTCAACATCCATATATCTGGAACCCAAAAGTGAGGGAGAGGATGCCCCAGAGGGTGAAATTTGACCAATGGAAGACAGCTACAAGCAGGTAAGTCCTGGTGCTTTCTGCTTTTGCATGGACTCTTTGGAGAGGCAGCCCCTCTTGCAGCTTTGCTGATGACATTCTACGTGACATGGCTGTGACCAACTCGGTAACAACCCCCTTATATTTTTATTCCCTCTTTCTCAGTCTGACTCACCTTTCCCCTAATGTTTATTTCCTTGCACTCATACTGAACCATAGCCCCTAATATTTGTCTCAAGCACTATTTTCTAAGAAACCTAGGCAGAGACACTATCTAATTAGGAATTAGAAAAAAAATTAATTACAAATGAAGGGCCCCGTTGAATATAGAAATCATGAATGTACGTTCAGTCAGTAAGTAGAATTATATGATGCTTTTTCCCAGCACGCCAGGAATAAAAGTAGAGAAAATAAGGAGTTAGGTTCATTTGTGTATTTAACCAATTGAGTTTCCCCTAAGTGTGATTACCATTAGGGATTCCAAAAAAAAAAAATCCATTGGGTTCTAGTTGTTTCTTCTTTAGAAATTAACTTTATATGGTGAAATTAAAGTTGAGATAATCCAAGACACAGGTGAAATAGCATTTGTGAAGAGTCAAGAGTAAATAATACATTAGAAGACAAGGACGGGTGAGGAAACTGAAGGTAGAGATGAGACCAGAAAACAAGCCAGTCAGGAGAGAGAATACAGGCATCAAAAGGCAGTGGGAAAAAATGTCAGGGCACATTTCAGATATTAAGCCACTCTGTGTGACAGCAAGTCCAGAGGATAAGCCTAAGAGAGAGCGGTGGTTACAGAGCATGAATGAAGACTGTAAAATGAGAGGAATCTAAAGAGCTGAGGCAGAAGTGCTGGGTGCTTCATCAGGGTGAACTCAAAGCATGTAAGATAAACCAGAAGATGATACATCCCACCCTAGTCTTTATTCTTCCCTAAATTTGGCATCATCAACTTGATGGACATGAATTTGAGCAAACTTTGGAAGCAGTGAAGGACAGGGGAGCCTGGCATGCTGCTGTTTGTGGGGCTGCAAAGAGTCAGACACAACTGAGAAACTGAACAGCAACAACAAATTTGGCTAAGATAGGAAGAAGCTGCAATTAAGAGGGGAAGATGCTGAGCTCATCAACTGCTCGATTAAAATAACCATCAGTCCAAAAAGGGATGAAAAAGATTTCACAGGTCTTTTCTGGATGTAACATCGCCATGCTGCTAAGCCAATTCCCGTGGTAAGAAGTGCTACAAATAGGAAAAACAGCAGGCAGGAGTGAGAGAAAGGAAGGAAGAAACGATTAGGAAACAGGATAGGAAGCTCACCCAAACAATACACAAAAGAACTGTGGTGGGGAGGTGACTCAGCGTGGGAGGATGCAGGCAGGGGTTGTAGTAATGCGTGTCCACAGGTGATGAGAAATGTAGATGATGAAACCTCCCAATACAGAAATGGGTGGGCTTCCCCATTCTCCGACTAAATCACACCAGGAATTCAGTACCATGCAGGGTTAGTGATACTGCTTTCTTTTATGCCATTTCCTTCTGTAAGCAATGCCAGATCCCTCTGAGAGATACTCGACTGTATTAAAAGATTCCAGAGTGCTCATAATAATACCCCTGCTGTGGCTTACCTCTGGGCCACACAGTCCTGTGCTACTCCTAAGAGCCTCCCAGCATCACCGCATCCCCACCTAGCAGAGCTGCTGAAGAAAAGCCTTTGCAAGGATCCAGAATGGAGAAGAGAGGCAGAGGCCATCTGAACCTGTCTCTGGACACAGCAGGCAAATATGCAGGCATACAGAAAACAGGAGGTTTTCGTGGTGGCCTCCAGGTGAGCTCGTGAAAATCACTTTCCTAAATGTTGGAGAAAAAATACGATGATCAGCATTCCTTTCTTGAATCTGTGACCCCTTGGTTCTCTAAAAGCTTAGAGTGAGCCAAGAGTTCATATACATTGCCCTGGCCTTCACTTTCCCAGCATCTCATGAAGTTTGAAAGCATTGCTGCTGCTGCTGCTGCTGCTAAGTCGCTTCAGTCATTTAAGTTCCCTGAATTAAATACCATCCTGTTTGAAAAGCCTGGAGCAATTTCTGGTTTTTGAACAGAACCCTAGCCCCCTAACTGATAGCTTTTTTTCCCCCTCTCTGTAATACCCATCTTAACATAGAAATTGGTTATTTTTTAGTGCAACAATAAGTTTTTAAGACTCTATTTTTTCATAAGCTATAGGTTAACTTTTACTACTTTCAATGAAAGTGTCAGAGTAAACATAAAAATATCTCTGAAATATTATAAAGTTCATATTATTAGAGCTTATCAATATGGTACTCTCGCTATTACAAAATGAAATGAATTAATAATATATTTGTTTCCTTGGAGTAAATCCAACTTTATAAGTTTTGAACCTGATTTTTTTCCATTTGTAACTTAATAGAAGCCATAAAATTCCAGAACAGTTTGCTCTGTAATAGGTGAAAGGAAAGAATTTAATAACTGCTCTGGCATAAAAGAAATACTTTCCACCTCTTTGTAAGGAACACTGTTGGATTCAGGAAATAACTACTTAGTCATCTGATTATGGCTATAGTAGAAACTGTTAATTAATATTATAATAATTTTTGTAATTTAAGGCATAATTTAATTCACTTTCATTACTTAAGTGGAAAATTGCCAAATTATCCTTTAAATAGTTTTTTACCTTTCTACTGCAAAAATGTTTTTATCATTATTATAATTTCTGATGTTTGTTAAGGAAGAGCAGTAGTTTATGAGAGTTTATAAGTTCATAAGCATTTTTAAAGCTACAGAGCAG
Organism: Bos javanicus; assembly: GCF_032452875.1. NCBI lineage: Eukaryota > Metazoa > Chordata > Mammalia > Artiodactyla > Bovidae > Bos > Bos javanicus. The sequence continues at coordinate 18,750,685 of NC_083894.1, forward strand.
ACAAATCAGTTTACCCAATTAAATGAGTGCAGAGGAAGACGTGACTCATACCCACATAAAGGTCCCATGGACGGCAGCCCACCAGGCTAACAGTAATAATCATTCCACTTTTCTATGAACACAGTAAGAAAAACTTAAAGAACAAAGTTGGCACAATGGGAGTTGGGGGAACTGAGATAACCCACATTTCCATGAGAATCTAGAGATTTGGGGCAGATGAGAAAACGCACACTAACCTGCCATGGATGCAACAGCCTGGAAACTGTTCCAGCCAGTTCTACGAAAAATTTCAAGAGTCTACACTGAGAAAAAGAGCGATTTTTGTGACTAGTTTTGTAGGCAAGGCTGTATTTGTGAAAGTCTAAAAATTATCTCAAGCTGAAATCAGAAAGAAAGGAGAAGAACTAAATCACATAAGCAAAGACACTGGCAGAGAAGTTGCGTCATTCATTCCTCTGTGTGGCCACCTTTTCCATTTCAAAGAACAGTCGCTGTGAAAGTACTGTTGTATTCCCGCTACTAGAATCAATGAACCATCTTCAGAATGTAGAATGGGCTACCAGATCAAGTGACCAAAATTAGATTACTGAGTTGGGGGTCACTAAAGATTCTAGTGATCAAAAATTTATGGCAAGCCTGAGGCAGAACGCTTTCTATTCTATTAATTCCATCATGAATCAAATTATATATTTTCCACGCAGGTAATTTTAAACATCCAAGAATACACCATAGTGGCTAAAGAATCTGTAAAAGAATAAAAATATCCTGTCGAGGGAGAATAGTGGGATGGCATCATCAACTCAATGGACTTGAGTTTGAGCAAATTCCAGGAGATAGCGAAGGATGAGGACACCTGGCATGCTGCAGTCCATGGGGTCGCAAATAGTCAGACATGACTTAGCAACCGAACAACAAGAAGTAAAGAGAAAAAGCAATTAGAGAAAGGTACACAGATTCTTAGTGAGCTCAACCACATGAAAGATATTCACTCTCCTAATGAGTAAAGGCATTAACTTAATAGCTACTATCATCAAGACAGGAGAAATTTTAAGAAACCCTATATCAAAGGATATGGGGACTTTTCCTCCCTTACCTCTATTTAAATATGAACATAAGCCACAAAATATATACAATCAGAGTTTCATTTATTTATATTTAATTTAATGATCTATTTTTTGCACATTTCTTTTCCATGGGGATGGTCTTGATCCCTGTCTCCTGTACAATGTCACGAACCTCAGTCCATAGTTCATCAGGCACTCTATCTATCAGATCTAGGCCCTTAAATCTATTTCTCACTTCCACTGTATAATCATAAGGGATTTGATTTAGGTCATACCTGAATGGTCTAGTGGTTTTCCCTACTTTCTTCAATTTAAGTCTGAATTTGGCAATAAGGAGTTCATGGTCTGAGCCACAGTCAGCTCCTGGTCTTGTTTTTGCTGACTGTATACAGCTTCTCCATCTTTGGCTGCAAAGAATATAATCAATCTGATTGCGGTGTTGACCATCTGGTGATGTCCATGTATAGAGTCTTCTCTTGTGTTGTTGGAAGAGGGTGTTTGTTATGACCAGTGCATTTTCTTGGCAAAACTCTATTAGTCTTTGCCCTGCTTCATTCCGTATTCCAAGGCCAAATTTGCCTGTTACTCCAGGTGTTTCTTGTCTTCCTACTTTTGCATTCCAGTCACCTATAATGAAAAGGACATCTTTTGGGGGTGTTAGTTCTAAAAGGTCTTGTAGGTCTTCATAGAACCGTTCAACTTCAGCTTCTTGAGCGTTACTGGTTGGGGCATACACTTGGATTACTGTGATATTGAATGGTTTGCCTTGGAAACGAACAGATCATTCTGTCATTTTTTGACTCATTGGAAAAGACTCTGATGCTGGGAGGGATTGGGGACAAGAGGAGAAGGGGACAACAGAGGATGAGATGGCTGGATGGCATCACTGACTCGATGGACATGAATCTGAGTGAACTCCAGGAGTTGGTGATGGACAGGGAGACCTGGCGTGCTGCGATTCATGGGGTTGCAAAGAGTCAGACACGACTGAGTGACTGATCTGATCTGATCTGATCTGATTTTTTGCACATGGGTTTTACTTTTAAGATTCCTATAAAGGTAGGAATTTTATTTTTTTTTAATTGAATTATGGGTGGCTCAGTTGGTAAAGAATCCACCTGCAATGTGGGAGTCCTGGGTTCAATCCCTGGGTTGGGAAGATCCACTGGAGAATGGATAGGCTACCCACTCCAGTATTCTAGCCTGGAGAATTCCAAAGACAGAAAAGCCTAGCAGACAAAAAAAAAGAGTCAGACATGACTGAGCGACTTTCACTTCCACTATAGCCAGCCCAGCACTCCATAAAGATGGGTATTGAGAAAACATATCTGATGTGTGCATGTACACTCAGTTGTATCCAACTCTTTGTGACCCCATGGACTATAGATCAGGAGGCTCCTCTGTCCATGGGATTTCCCAGGCAAGAATATTGGAGTGGGTTGCCATTTCCTACTCAGGGGGAATCTTCCTGACCCAGGGATCAAACCCAAGTCTTTTGTGCCTCCTGCACTGGCAGGAAGATTCTTTATCCCTTGCACCATCTGGGAAATCCCATTATTTGATAGTAACCAATAATGGGGCTTCCCTGGTGGCTCAGATGGTAAAGAATCTGCCTGCCACTTAGGAGACCCAGGTTTGATCCCTGGGTCAGGAAGATACCCTGGAGAAGGGAATGGCAACCCACTCCACTGCTGGAGGCCTAGAGAATGCCTGGCGAATCCCATGGGTAGAGGAGCCTGGCAGGCTACAGCCCATGGGGTCACAAAGTCAGACAAGACTGAGAGGCTAACACTCTCACTTTCACTTTCAATAATACTAACTTATGAGATTTACAGTGAGATTTAACACTTTAGTCTCCCTTATCTTCAGCCCCCAGTTTTATAACCAACTTGACTTCTCTTCCTCAACACCTATTTCAATAAATGTTAAATAAATAGATGAAAGAATGAATAATGGAGTTTATATCTTCAAATCTCATCCTATCCAGGCACTTCTCCTTGAAGACCACTATTTATTTCTACATTTAATCTGATGTTCCAAAATAATTTTTACTCCAGTACCCAAGGATATCACACAGAAGTCCACTATCTATCAAAAGATACATTATACTTCTCTGCAGTATCTTATACGAACTATACCTAAGCTTAGACCGTCTCAAGACATCACAGCACACTTCATTGCATATTTTTTCATCTGATTAGTTTATAGTAAATCACAAAGCCATGGTGGGATTTTTTCCCGCACAACTTCTAGATCTGAAGTATAAAAAATTATGATTCTACTACATGGAATTATACTAATACTTTCTATTGTTAGTTCAACTAGCCGTTCCTCAGAAAGATTGACAATAAGTGAGTGCACCTCTTTTCTGTTGTATGTTTAACTGCCAAAACTGCTCAGCTTTCTGTATCTAAAGCTCTTAGTAGATGTTATTCCATTTTGATTAGATTCTTCCATTCCAGTGGACTGTATTAAGACTATGAGATAGTTACTACTATCTGAAAGATACAGATAAGAGCAAATACATGATTAACCTTTTTAAATTAGCATAACAGGGCCATATTTCTAGACTGATAGAGCAAGTAAAGGACTTCAAAGACAGATATGGAAAGGCAAAGTCAGATAATGAATACTTACAAATGGTATTTACAAATCATTCAAAAATATCCCTCTCACTAAATAAGTCACAGGATATAGTTTTGTTATAAAACCAATCTAAGACAAGGTCATAAAGTCCATATAAAAGAGTTGCACCAAACCACCATGATTCACCACACATCTTTGGAAGGCTGAGAATGAAAATGATAAAGAGAATTAATTCCTGATTTACATATTCTGCTAATAAAGTGGCAAGGTCTTATGGAACAAACACAACAGCTGCAAATTATGTAATTATGTATCTGTATGCAAATTTGCAGACATCACATAAATGCTGGAACACTATTTGCAATGCTAATTAGGTGGCTTTTATTGCTGCTGCATAATTCCTACATGTGATTTGGTTCCAGATGTCATTGTAGCTTGTGAAACCTTTATTGTCAGGTTAGCTGAGGTAGCACAAATTAACACTACTAATAAAAACTCTATTTATAATTAAATCACTTGCAGTGACTCAGTGATTTTTCATCTTCCTGTCCATCTCTCTTACTCATACAGTATGTAGATTGAGTTTTGGGCCAAAAGGAATTTTTCAGTAGCTACATTCTCATACAAGTGGTTAATCTGTTTAATCTCATCCATATAAACTAAGTTTAAGTGTCTAATAAGCATGGAAAAGTTCACATAACAGACTGAAACCAATATGGGTCTTAAGGCAGATGCCATAAGGTTTTATTTTAGGTTTTACAACTGTAAGAAGACTAATTTCATTTGCTATATTCTACTATCAGTATTTTGATAGCCTGAAGAATTATTATTTCTTTTTTAACAGTACAAAATGTTTTGAAAATCATACGATAGGAAATTGCCACACTTCTAATTCATATGGAAGAGAAAAAGACATTAAGATAAAATGTATCCTGAGCACCTAATATGCACATAGATTTGCAGGTGCTCCAAGGAAGGAACATACTAATACCTGAGCCCTCAAATAGCTCAAAAATAGTTGGGAAGGTAAGACATAAAAATATTTAAAATATACACCATATATAAAAATATATAGCCAGTGGGAATTTGCGGCATGATGCAGGGAGTTCACACCACTGCTCGGTGACAATCCAGTGTGGTGGGAATGAGTGGGAGGTGGGAGGGAGCTTCAAGAGGAAGGGGACATATGCATACCTATGGCTGATTCCTGCCGATGTATCCAACACAATATTGAAAAGCAACACAATATTGTAAAGCAATTATTCTCCAATTAAAAATTGGACATGGGGACATGGGTAAACCTATGGCTGATTCATGTTGACTTTTGGTAGAAATCAATGTAATACTGTAAAGCTATTATTCTTCACTTAAAAATAAATTAAAAAATTTTTAATACATACTTCAAAAAAAAAAAACACAAAACACAAAAATCTAATATGAGAATATGAGACCTGATCGTCGACCTGGAACTAAAACAGAGAAATGAAACCGGAAATAACCCTCTTAACGATTTGTTGTTGTTGTTGTTGTCTTGACGGAAGTATAATTGACCTACAGCACTAAATCAGTTCCAGTGATTAGCTATTGCTATACGTTACAAAATGATCACCGTAATGTCTAGTCATTATGTCACCATACACGGATATTAGAATATAATTGACGATCATTCCTCATGCTGTGCATTTCACTCCTATGATTCACTTATTTTGTAACTTGAAGTTTGTGCCTCTTGATTGTCCTTACCTGTTTCACTCATTTCTCCATCCCCTCCTCCCTGGAACCCACCTGTTTGTTCTCTGTATCTATGCGTCTATTCTCCTTTCTGTCTGGTACTTTGTTTTGTTTTTTGGATTCCACATGTAAGCAAGATAATAAGGTGTTTGTTTTTCTCATTCTGACATCTCACTAAGCATAATACCCCCTAGGTCCAACCATGCTGCAAATGGCAAGATCTCTTTATATTTTTATGACTGAGTAGTATTTCACTGTGTATATACACCACATCTTTTTTATTCACTCATCCATTGATAGACACAGGTTGTTTCCATATCTTGGCTATTGTAAATAATGCTGCAATGAACATAGGGGTGCATGTATCTTTTTGAATTAGTGTTTTCATGTTCTTTGGATAAATACCCAACAGTGGAATGACTGGATCATATGATAGTTCCATTCTTAATTTCTTGAGCAACTCCATTATGTTTTCCACAGAAAAGTAAAAGTGTTAGTTGCTTAGTCACATCCAACGCTTTGTGACCCCATGGAGTGTAGCCTGCCAGGCTCCTTTGGCCATGGAATTCTCCAGGCAAGAATACTGAAGAATACTGAAGGGTAGCCATTCCCTTCTCCAGGGAATCTTCCCAACCCAGGGATTGAACCTAGATCTCCTGAATTGCAGGCAGAGTCTTTATCATTTGAGCCAAATTTGGAGGGCTGCACCAATTTACATTCCCACCAACAGTGGACAAGACTTCCCTTTTTCTCCACATTCTCCACAACATGTTATTTCTTGTCTTTTCAGTGATAGCCACTCTGACTCATTGTGGCTCTGATTTGCAATCCCCTGAAGATGAGTGATATGGAGCATCTTCTCATGTGCCTGTTGGGCATATATGTGTCTTCTTTGGGAAAATATCCATTCAGCTCCTCTGCCCAGTTTTTACTCCTGTTATTTGTCTTCTTCTTGTTGACTTGTTTGTATGAGTTCTTTATACATTTCAGATATTAACATCTAAATAGATATATGATTTGCCAATATCTTCTTCCATCCAACAAGCGGCCTTTTGGTTTTGAAATTGTTTCCTTCATTATGCAGAAGCTTTGTAGTTAAATGCAGTGTCATTTATTTTTGTTTCCCTTGGCTTGGGAGTTGGAATTACAAAATCATTGCTAAGACTGAAATTACAGATTGTTTCTTCTGGAATTTTATGTTTTCAGGTCTTAACAGGGATGACTATATGTATTCTCTTTGGGAGAGCAGCATTCTAATTCTTAGTAAGAGAGGAGGGGTTTAATACTGATGGAGTGTGCAAGAATGAAAATTTGGGATATCATTCTTTGGCTTTATATTTACATTGCTGGAGAAGTTGCAGGTCCAGATGTTGCCACCCAAAGGTAGAGCTGGATGAGAGAGTCTACATAAGAGCTTGACATCTTCACTGTGAAATTGGGGGCATATGTGAACATTAAGATGAGCGTTCATCTCTCAGCCAGAGAACAAACCAAAGGATTTGAATGGAATATGTTAGAACATACATGAAAGAAAAAGATGGAGTCATTTTCCATCACAGTTCCCCATGGCACTGTGAATGCTTAGGAAAGATAATTAGCAGTTCCACGGCTCCACATGAATGCAAAAGGATACTAAAGAAGAACTTACTCTAGTGCTGCCTGTTAATGAGGCCCCAAATTCAAAGACAGCCTCTTTGGAAAACTCAGCAGTGGCCACAGGAATGGAAAAGGTAAGTTTTCACTCCAATCCCAAAGAAGGGCAATGCCAAAGAGTGTTCAGACTATTGCACAATTGCCCTCATTTAGCACACTAGCACAGTCATGCTCAAAATCCTCCAAGACAGGCTTTGACAGTACATGACCTGAGAACTTCCAGATGTTCAAGCTGGATTTAGAAAAGGCAGAGGAACCAGAGATCAAATTGCCAACATCTGTTGGATCATAGAAAAAGCAAGAGAATTCCAGAAATATTCTGCTTCATTGACTATGGTAAAGTCTTTGGCTGTGTAAATCACAATAAACTGTGGAAATTCTTAAAGAGAAGAGAATAACAGACTACCTTCCCTGTCTCCTGCAAAAAAAAAAAAAAAAAAAAGGTCAAGAAGCAACAGTTAGAACTGGACATATAAAAACAGACTGGTTTCAAATTAGGAAAGGAGTATGTCAAGCTGTATATTTCCAGGTTGCTTATTTAACTTATACGCAGAGTACATCATGTGAAATGCTGGGCTGGATGAATCACAAGCTGGAATGAAGGTTGCTGGGAGAAAGTTCAATAACCTCAAATATGCTGATGACACCACCTTTACGGCAGAAAGCGAAGAGGAACTAAACAGCCTCTTGATGAAGGTCAAAGAGAGTGAAAAAGCTGGCTTAACATTCAACATTCAAAAAACAAAGATCATGGCATCTGGTCCCATAACTTTATGGCAAATAGATGAGGGAAAAATGGAAACAGTGACAGACTTTTATCTTCTTGGGCTCCAAAATCACTGCAGATGGTGACTGCAGCCATGAAACTGAGAGATGCTTGCTCCTTGGAAGAAAAGCTATGACAAACCTAGACAGCATATTAAAAATCCGAGACATCACTTTGCCAACAAAGGTCTGTAGAGTCAATGCTATGATTTTTCCAATACCCATGTATGGATGTGAGAGTTGGACCATAAAGAGAGCTGAGCACCGAAAAATTGATGCTTTTGAACTGTGGTGTTGGAGAAAACTCTTGAGAGTCCCTTGGACTACAAGGAGATCAAACCAGTCAATCTTAAAGGAAATCAACCCTAAATACCCATTGGAAACATTGATGCTGAAGCAGAAGCTCCAATACTTTAGCCACCTGATGCAAACAGCTGCCTGTTGCATCAGGAAAAGACCCTGATGCTGCAAAAAACTGAAGGCAGGAGGAGAAGGGAAAGAGAGAGGATGAGATGGTTGGATGGCATCATTGACTCAATGGACATGAGTTTGAGCAAACTCTGGGAGATGGTGAAGAACAGGGAAAGCTGGTGTGCTGTAGTCCATGGGGTTACAGAGTCAAACATGAATGAGTGACTAAACAACTACAAAACCAAGGACAGGGACTTGGGGACCTGAATCACCTTTGGTGCCAAATGAAAACTAAACACTCTTTCCTTAGTGAGAATGGGGACCAAATTAAAGTTGAATGATGACCAGAGATAAACATTACTACTACCTATGCAGACATCTTGACATCAACAAAACCATCAGCATCAGAAAAAAAAAAGAGAGAGAGAGAGACTCTAAACCAGATTTTAAAGGTTAGCTCCTGTCCATTGCCCTGCAATCATTATGTAAGTATATCTTTTTTTTTTTAATTTTATTTTATTTCTAAACTTTACAATATTGTATTGGTTTTGCCAAATATCGAAATGAATCCGCCACAGGTATACATGTGTTCCCCATCCTGAACCTTCCTCCCTCCTCCCTCCCCATACCATCCCTCTGGGTCATCCCAGTGCACCAGCCCCAAGCATCCAGTATCGTGCATCGAACCTGGACTGGTGACTCGTTTCATATATGATATTATACATATTTCAATGCCATTCTCCCAAGTATATCTTTTGATTACATCATGTATCCTCCTTCCTGTCCCTGCTCCAACATCAAAGGAGCTATCCCTGGAAAGAAAGGTTGGAGGTATCTCAAAGCCAGATCATAACAGTCTCCAGCTACACACACACACACACACACACACACACACACACACACACACGTACTCATAGGGAGACAAGATCAAAACTCCAGTTGCAAGAGGGGTGAATTTTAATTTGTATAGGAGTATGAAGGGAAGAATGTATTTAATATGCAGCATTGTAAAATATTAAAAAAATCAATTTTGTTTTCTGCTCCAATAATATGAGAGTCAAGAATACTGAGATATCCTAATTTTATATCTTCTACTGTTTTAAAAAATACTTTTGTTTATTTATCTGACTGCACCAGATCTTAAGTTCTGGCATGTGGGAGCTGTAGCTATGGTATGTGAACTCTTTGCTGTGGCCTGTGGGATCCAGTTCCCTGACCAGGGATTGAACCCAGGCCTCCTGCATTGGAGTGTGGAGTCTTAGGCACTGGGTCACTGTGGAAATCCTGATTTGCGGTCTTTTCTAAACCAACTTCATCACTGCCTTTCTTTTTTTTTTTTTTTTTTAATTCTTCAAGTTTTTATTCAGTTCAGTATTACATTTTGAAAGTCAGAAACTTGTCTTTTTTATAAATCTTGAAGATGAGACATTTTGCAAAGGCATTAGAGTAAAACCATAACTGTCTATATTAACAAAAGGCTTAAAAAAAGGCAAATTTTAATCTGATTACTGCTGTGACATGTAATATTTTCAGATAACTAAAATTATGACTAATAATATTTTACCAAGACATATCAGATTTTTAGGAACTCCCTATAATCTTGAGAATACCTGTACCATTTACCATATTATATAACAAAGTTTATGATTCATTTGACAACACTTCCCTTAAACCAAACATACCAAATACACATGATTAGTTTAATATCTCCCTTTGCAGTTCCTCAGGGGAACTTTGAAGCACCCCAAAGTTAGCTAGAGGTCAAAGGAACTTTATTATAGTTTGATTTGGGAAGACTTATCAAAGGAACATCAAGTAACATTTTATTTATTTATTTCTTCCTGACTTGTAGCTTATTTTTTTATTTTATTTTTTAACTTTACAATATTGTACTGGTTTTGCCATATATCAACATGAATCCACCACAGGTGTACACGTGTTCCCCATCCTGAAACCCCTTCCCTCCTCCCTCCCCATACCCTCCCTCTGGGTCGTCCCAGTGCACCAGCCCCAAGCATCCAGTATCGTGCATCGAACCTGGACTGGCGACTCGTTTCATACATGATATTATACATGTTTCAATGCCATTCTCCCAAATCATCCCACCCTCTCCCTCTCCCACAGAGTCCAAAAGACTGTTCGATACATCAGTGTCTCTTTTGCTGTCTCATATACAGGGTTATTGTTACCATCATTCTAAATTCGATATATATGCGTTAGTATACTGTATTGGTGTTTCTCTTTCTGGCTTACTTCACTCTGTATAATAGGCTCCAGTTTCATCCACCTCATTAGAACTGATTCAAATGTATTCTTTTTAATGGCTGAGTAATACTCCATTGTGTATATGTACCACTGCTTTCTTATCCATTCATCTGCTGATGGACATCTAGGTTGCTTCCATGTCCTGGCTATTATAAACAGTGCTGAGATGACCAATGGGGTACACATGTCTCTTTCAGTTCTGGTTTCCTCAGTGTATATGCCCAGCAGTGAGATTGCTGGATCGTAAGGCAGTTCTATTTCCAGTTTTTTAAGGAATCTCCACACTGTTCTCCATAGTGGCTGTACTAGTTTGCATTCCCACCAACAGTGTATGAGGGTTCCCTTTTCTCCACATCCTCTCCAGCATTTATTGCTTGTAGACTTTTGGATCACAGCCATTCTGACTGGTGTGAAATGGTACCTCATAGTGGTTTTGATTTGCATTTCTCTGATAATGAGTGATGTTGAGCATCTTTTCATGTGTTTGTTAGCCATCTGTATGTCTTCTTTGGAGAAATGTCTATTTAGTTCTTTGGCCCATTTTTTGATGGGGTCATTTATTTTTCTGGAATGGAGCTGCAGGACTTGCCTGTATAGTTTTGAGATTAGTTGTTTGTCAGTTGCTTCATTTGCTATTATTTTCTCCTATTCTGAAAGCTGTCTTTTCACCTTGTTTGCCTTTCAAATGGCCTACATTCAAGCAAGGCAGCAATGTCTCAAGCTTAGAAACTAAGAAAAATCTCTGAAAACTAAAGATCAGTATACTTTTTAAAACAAAAGTATTGAGATACACTTAACACACCATATGTTTCACCCATTTAAAGCTCTCTCTGGTTTTGTCTGATGCTGATGCTGATGGCTTTTGTTCATACTTAGATGTCTACACAGGTGGGATTCGTTTTCTTCTCTGGCCAGTGTTCAACTTCAACTTGGCCATATCTCACTGAGGAAAGGGTAGCCCAGGTTTGCTTTGTACCAACAGTGGTTTGTGAGCCCCAGGTCCCTGGGTTTGGTACCTCATTACTTTGCAGCTCTAGAGAAACAAACAACTCAATGTCTTTTAATATTCTCAAAAAGTTGTACAATCATCACTGCAATCATTTTAGAACGTTTTTATCACCCCATAAAGAAACCTATGCACATTATCAGTCATCTCTACTTGCCCGGATTCACCATCTTCAACCTAGGGCTCTGAACAACCACTAATCTACTTTCTTTCTCTATAAATTTATCCATTCTGAACATTTCATACAAATGAAATCATACGAGTTTTTTATTTCTTGTTTCTTTTCCTTACTATATTGTGTTTAAGGTTCATACATATTGTAGCATATATCAGTATTTTTTTTCTTTTTATGTTGACAAATAATATTTCACTGCATGGATAAATCACATTTTACTTATCCATTTATCAGTTAATAGACATTTGAGTTATTTTTACTTTCTGACTATTATGAATAATGATGATATCAATATTCATATACCAGTCTTTATGTGGATATACATTTTTATCTCTTGTGTAGATATCTAGGAATAGGATTGGTAGTTCATATGATAACTCTGCTCTTAACATTTTAAAAAACTGCAAAGCTGCTTTTCAAAGTAGTTGTACAATTTCTGCATTCCCATCTGCAATGTATGTAGATTTCAATTTCTCCAGTCCTCATCAATAATTTTTACTTCTTAACTATAGCCATCCTACTAGGTATGAACTGATATCTCATTATAATTTTAATTTGTATTGCCCTAGTGACTAAAGATCAAGCATCTTTTCATGTGCTTGTTTGTGATTTGCATTCATTTTTGAAAAAATACCTACTAGATCTTTTGCTCATTTTAAATGGAATTGTTTGTCCAGTTTACCTGTTTAGCAAGTTTTAAAGTGCTAAATTAATTTCCTGTTGGGTAATCTTTCTTTTCTTATCTGTGCTTTTGGTGTTATATCTAGGGAAATGCTGTAACTCAAAGTCAGAAAAAATTACTCCTCTGCTTTTTCTAAGAGTTTCATGGATTTATGTCTCTGATTTTTTTTTCTTTTTTGTATGATGTAAGTTAGTGATCCAGTTTTATTCACTTGCATATTGACATCTAGTTGCACCAGCACCATTTGTTGAAAAGATCGAAAATGAAAGTGTTAATGGCTCAGTCGTGTCTGACTCTTCGTGACCCCCATGGACCAAAACCCGCCAGGCTCCTCTGTCCACGGGATTCTCCAGGCAAGAATACTGGAGTGCGTTGCCATGCCCTTCTCTAGGGGATCTTCCCAACCCAGGGATCAAACCTGAGTCTCATGTCTCCTGCATTGGCAGGCAGGTTCTTTATCACTAGCGCCACCTGGGAAGCCTTTGAAAAAATTACTCTTTCCCAATTGAAGCATCTTAGAACCCTTGTCACGGAGAAGGCAATGACACCCCACTCCAGTACTCTTGCCTGGAAAATCCATGGACAGAGGAGCCTGGTAGGCTGCAGTCCATGGGGTTGCTAAGAGTCGGGAACGACTGAGCAACTTCAGTTTCACTTTTCACTTTCAGGCATTGGAGAAGGAAATGGCAACCCACTCCAGTGTTCTTGCCTGGAGAATCCCAGGGACGGGGGAGCCTGGTGGGCTGCCGTCTGTGGGGTCGCACAGAGTCGGACATGACTGAAGCGACTTAGCAGCAGCAGCAGAACCCTTGTCAAAAATCAGTGCACCACAAATGTAAATTATTTCTGTACTCCCAATTCTATTCTATTTAATTATTCATTTATTCCAGCAATATACTATTTTAGATAATATAGCTGGGAGTAAGCTTCAAAATCAGGAAATGTAAGTAATCAAATCTTTTCTTCTTTTTAAATATCTTTTGGCCATCTGAGTCCCTTGCATTTCCATATAAATTTGAAGATTATTTCTCAATTTCTGCAAAAAATTCAGATGGGATTTTGACAGAGTATGCATTAAACCTGTAGATTAATTTGGGGTGTGTTCATCTAAGATAATATTAAGTTGCTCATGCCATAAACTTGGAATGTCCTGTTTATTTAGGTTTGCTTTACTTTTTTTCAACAATATTCTGTAGTTTTCAGTGTTGAAGACTTCCAACTTTTTGTAAATTTATTCCTAAGTATTTATCCTTTTTGATGCTAAGCAGAATTGTTTTCATTGTTTCATTTTCAGAGTGTTTGTTACAAGTATATAGAAATACAATTTATTTATTATTTCAGCTGTGTATCTTGCAACAATGCTACACTCACATATTAGTTCTAGTAGTTTTTTAGAGGATTCTTTATGGTTTTCTATATATAAAATTATGTCATCTATAAATAGGAATAGTTTTACTTCTTCCTTTCTAATTTGGTGCCCTTTTTCTCTCTCTCTCTCCCCCCCCTACTCCACCACCCAATTGCCCAGGGTAAAGCTTTCAATACAATGTTGCATAAAAGTGTAGATGTCCATGTCTTCTGATCTTGTGGGTGGAAAGCATCCAATCTTTCAACTATTCGGTATGAGGGGTGCTTGTATGTTTTTCATAGATGCTCTTTATCAAATCTTTTGTATTCAAAAGAGCCAGAGTTTTCTTTCCTCATAATTTTGGTCTAGTTTCAGTGCATAGAGTAAATCTGGTCTCACAGAATTAGTTGGAAGTGTTCAGTTCTCTTTTATTAAAGAGAGGGTGGTTTCGATATTAATTCTTTTCAAAATGCTTTATAGACTTCATTGATGCCACTAAGTCATTGTACTTGTTATGTATCTATTTAGATTTTTCGTCTTGAGTTCGTTTTACTAGTCATGGAAATTTGTCCACTTTCTCCAGGTTATGTAGTATTTTGGCACTAAGTTGTTTACTGTATTCTCTTATAGTCATTTTTATTTCTGTAAGGTTGGCAGTGATTCATTCCTGAGCTTATTAAGTTGAATTTTCTCTTTATTGATCAGTATTTCTTTGTGTGAAATCCTGTTCCTATCTAGTATCCTTTCATTTCAACCTGAAGTACTACTACTACCTTTTTAATTTTTCTCCAGGCAAGTTTGTTATCAATGAGTTCTCTCAGTTTCCATTTATCTAGAAATATCTTGAATTCGCCTTCATTTTTAAAATATGATTTTGCTGGATACAGACATCTCAGCTGATTTTTTTTTCCTTTCAGCATTTTGAATATGCCATCCTATTTTGTATATCCCCCATGGTTTCTGATGAGAAGTCAGCATTTAATCTTACTGAAAATCCCTTATATATCATGAATCACTTTTTTTCTTGACATTTTTTCTCTCTCCTCTTCTTCTGGAACATCTGGTATTTTGATATGCTTGATGGAGTCCATGGGTGTCTGAAGGTGTTTGTTTTTCTCATTCTTCTTTCTGTTCCTCAAATTAGGCAATTTCAACTGAACTATCTTCAGGTTTTCTGATGCTTTCGTTTGACATTTCACATAAGCTGCTGAGCTGCTCTAGTGAATTTTCTATTTCAATGATTGCAATTTTCAAATCCAATTTTTTTTTTACAGTTTCTCTTTATTGATATTCTTTCCTAGTTGAGACACTGTTCCCATACTTAGTTTTAACCCTTTAGAAATGATTTTTGATCCATTAAACATATTATGAAACCTATACAAAGTTCGATCCTTAATTATTGAATATTGATTCAGTGCTTGAAAAGTGAAAGTGAAAGTCAGTCGTGTCTAACTCTTTGTGACCCCATGTACTGCAGCCTGCCAGGCTCTTCTGTCCATGGAAATTTCCAGGTCAGAATACTGAAGTGGGTAACGGTTCCCTTCTCCAGGGGATCTTCCCAACCCAGAGATTGAACCCAGGTCTCTTGCATTGCAGGAGGATTCTTTATCATCTGAGCCACCAGGGAAGCCCAAGAATACTGGAGTGGGTAGCTTTAACCAAGACTAGTATCACTATTATAAAAAACAGTTAACTCACTCATGATTGTACAACTGGAAAGCCATATGCTGTCCAAGTCGCTCAGTCATGTCTGACTCTTTGCGACCCAGTGGACTGTAGCCCACCATGTTCCTCTGTCCATGGGATTTTCCAGGCAAGAGCACTGGAGTGGGTTGCCATTTCCTTCTCCAGAGGATATTCCTGACCCAGGGATCAAACCCAGGTCTCCCTCATTGTAAGCAAGGCGCTTTACCGTCTGAGCCACCAGGGAAGTCCTATTAGAGACTCTGATGTATTTGCCCCTCATCTGTTTTGCCTACATACATAATGAGTTCCTGAAGTGTCAACTAAGATTTTTAAGATGTTTATATAAACCACATGGAAGTGAGTGATTCCTTCTTTGTTCTCCAATATATTCTATGATTCTGCCTTTCAAAAGGTTTACTACTGCTTAGCTCTAAGTTAGTAAAGATAAAATTGTCATTGTTGTTTAGTCGCTAATTGCTATTTAGTTGTTTAGAATGCCCCACTCTTTTGTGATCCCATGGACTGTACCCCACTATGTTCCTATATCCATAGGATTTCCCAGGCAAGAATACTGGAGTAGACTGCTGTTTCCTTCTCTAGGGAATCTTCCAAACCCAGGGATCAAACCCACGTCTCCTGCATTGGCAGGCGGATTCTTTCCCACTGAGCCACCAGGGAAGCCCAAAGATAAAATATGAGCTATCAATACTTAAAGAAGAAGGAAAATAAACAATAGAGATATTGGTGGATTATAAAAATTGAATCATTTGGCAATTTAAAATAAAGGATTATCTGAGAAAATTGCATCATATTATATATAGATAGATAGATAGATAGATCACCCTTGTCTTCTCTAGCTTTTGACATCTTATCTTACACAAGTTGCAGACAACTTCTTAATAGAAGAAATAAATACTGAGTGAGGACAAAGTAATATTGTTCTGTGTATACTGTCTCTGTCAACATCATAGTATTATTTGTGAGAGGGTGTCATTATGGTTTTCTATGATGCTGCACTCACAAGATTAAGTTGTCTCCTGAGTACATTAAATGAACCTTCAAAAACTCCATATAGACAACCATGATTTTATTTACATTTTTAAAAATTCTACAGCTGTTTCAACCTCTTTATGAAGTAAGTGAAAGTCGCTCAGTTGTGTCCGACTCTCTGAGACCCCATGGACTTACACAGCCCATGAAATTCTCCAAGCCAGAATATTTGGGTGGGTAGCCTTTCCCTTCTCCAGAGGATCTTCCCAACCCAGAAATTGAACCCAAGTCTCCTGCATTGCAGGTGAATTCTTTACAACCTGAGCCACAAGGGAAGCCCAAGAATATTGGATTGGGTAGCCTATCCCTTCTCCAGCAGATCTTCCTGACACAGCAATCAAACCAGGGTCTCCTGCATTGCAAGCAGATACCAACTGACCTGTCAGGGAAGCCCAAAATTCCATTTAATTTTAACCTAAAAGAATTCACAGTTCTTTTAAACATTAAATACCAATATGTCTCAAATATGGCTTCATATAATAACTATGAATAAGGGAGAGGATTACTTATTTCAATCCTGAGCTAAATCCTCAAGGTACAACCTTATCTTTAACCATAAAAACCATTAAAAAAAGACCACTGAAGCTATATACTAGTAGGCTTAGGGAATTGCCAGGTTATTCAACTTTCCCGTTCCAATCTCATTTCTACTCAGTTTCCATATTACTATCTTTGTAACTATATATACCTCTTACCATTCCTTTTAGAATGATGCCTCCTGTGGGTGATGTACCAGCTATTCTGCTTGCGTATTGATTTAGAACTGCCTTTTAGATTACCTACTAGGCTCCACTTTCAGTAGTTATGGTCTAGGAATAATACTACATACTACTCTAACGTTTTTTGTATCTATGGGGTCGCACAGAGTCGGACACTACTGAAGCGACTTAGCAGCAGCAGCAGCAGCCATATTAGCTTTCTTACGGTGGTTTTAAATCTATCACATATCTTCTCAGAATGCTTCAATAACTCACCATTTCTTACTGCACCAAACCAGACCCTCTGTGCCTTTCAAAGGGTTCAGATTTATGGCTGGACTCCAGTAATCCAACCTGTGGCTCACTCTAATAACTCACATTACCCAAAGCAGATAAACGGTCTTCCATTATCCTCTCCTGACTAACTGTAATACTATTCTTCATTTATGGTCCAGCTTAAAATAACCCTCTCTTTGTTACTCTATAAATAATGTTGTTAATATCATTGTTGTTGGTGTGGATACTTGGGTAGAGTTTTATCTACCAATGATGAATAAATATGGTGAATATAAAATTTATTGTCCAAACCAGGACACTTTTGAAAGTGAAGAGATTACAATTAATGATACACCTAGACGAGAGGCACAAACCAGAATGCTTTAGGCAATCTAGTACTGTTACAAGCCGTCATTGTATAAGACAATTTTCATATACAATTTTAAGAATAATACTGAACTTCTGTAAATCAGAAAATTATTTACAAAATTATAACTCTACTTTGGGCTAAGATTTAATTACCAAAGAAAAGAAAAAGCTGTTATAATCTTAAAAACTTAAAGAAATGCAAACCTGGTTTTAAAAATAGCTATTTCTCAGCCCATATGTTTCCTGTATGGCTCATCACAATAAGTCTTTTAAGTGAAAGTGAAAGTCACTCAGTTGTGTACAACTCTTTATGAGTCCATGGACTATACAGCCCATGGAATTCTCCAGGCCAGAATACTGGAGTAGGTAGCCGTTGCCTGTTCCAGGGGATCTTCCCAACCCAGGGATCAAACCCAGGTCTCCCACATTGCAGGCGGATTCTTTACCAGCTGAGCCACAGGGGAAGCCCAAGAATGCTGGAGTGGGTAGCCTATCCATTTTCCAGTGGATCTTCCCAACCCAGGAATAGAACCAGGGTCTCCCGCACTGCAGGTGGATTCTTTACCAACTGAGCTATCAGGGAAGCCCTGGTCTTTTAAGTAGGTAAGATAAATTAAATATATCAGCAATGTCTATATTAATTTGGACATGGGATGGGTTTTTTAAATTTTTTATAAACTATTGGGAAATTTGTGCTACACTTACTCTCATCTCATAAAATTTAGCTGCCCAAAGAAGTTCTTCAAAGTTTATCTCATGACCAAAAGTTGAATTAGCCAAATGTTAATATAAATTTATAAACTCTTAAAGGTTAATTCAATTAATCAAAATTAATCCAGTCTATTTGGTCTGTTTAAATTTTAAAAAACTGATAGAAATCTCTCCTTAATTGGTATTGAGATGTTAGGCACTGTTACTTGAAATAATTATTTAAGTTGTTTCAATCACGTGGATAATGCCTGTATGGCTTCCTTTTCCAAAGCCACTCATCTTAGAGAATTCAGGAAAAAGAAGGAAAGGCTTCACATGAGGCACCTACCAGAGTGTCTCTGTGAAAAAGACACAGTAAGTCAAAGAAAAAGACAAAAGTAAAGACTATGTTTCTGTGAAAAAAACATAGTGCTATGCAGCCAGTGACAGCCCAAGAAGGAAGAAGACTTCACCTCTTTAAGGAGAATAATCAGGAGAAAGACCAAGAAAGAAGTAACGGCCTTTGTTATGTGCCAATGGCCCCTCTAATAAAAACCACATCAGTAATAATAATAGTGTTAAAACCAATCAATCCTAAAGGTAAACAACCCTGAATATTCATTGGAAACAGTGATGCTGAAGCTGAAGCTCCAATATTTTGGCCACCTGATGCAAAGAGTTGACTTATTAGAAAAGACCCTGATGCTGGGAAAGATTGAGGGCAGGAGGAGAAGCAGGTGACAGAGGATGAGATGGTTGGATGGCATCACTGACTAAATGGACATGAGTTTGAGTAAACTCTGGGAGTTGGTGATGGACAGGGAAGCCTGGCGTGCTGCAGTCCATGGGGTCGCAAAGAGTTGGACACGACTGAGCGACTGAACAACAACTATATCAGGTAATACTAAACCTTCAGAGCTTCTTTACACCATACCTAATTATCATCTGAAATTCTGCTTTATCAGTTCAGTACCTGGAGACTACCTTGATCAACAACTATTTTAATAAGCTGATGGAAAAGAGTTAGTGAGAACACCGCGGAACACCTGTTTACACAGCTCTTTATAAACAGTATACATGATTACATGCCCTTAAGCTTATTCAATCCCTACCCAGAAGGGATATATTTTGCAGAAGTTATATGACTCTGATGTAAAACTAGTTTAAGATGTTTTATAAATAGCCTGAGAGTTCCTTTTACTGTTACTCAGGCACTGTGCAGTGTCTGTACTTCTGTAATGTGCTCTGTTCTCACTGCCTTTCATGTTCTAACAGAAAACAAATTTTCCCTGTTGTGGACGAAATGATCAGGTGAGAAACACTGTCAATTTTGCATGAAAGGATGGAAAATGTTTTAAAAGGTTTAGCTTTTAAAAGCCAGTGCTTTATATTCCTCTGGCATGTTGCACGAATTTTCAGGCATCCCCAGAGGAGAGGCGTTTACCTGGAGCCTCTTCACACAGATTCATTTTCATTGAATGCAGCCGAGCAGAGACACCATCAGTTCTTTTTGCCAACACCTTGGCTTCATTACAAAGGAGCCGAATCACAAACCTCAAATGCCTCAAACAGCAGATGCCTCTCTCTTCTCAAGGCGACCACTTTCTTTCTTTGCTCCCAGCAAAGTTAACTGCAATGATACAACGTTCTGTGAAATTCAACCAGCACCTATCTTCTGGACTCAAGTGTGTTATCTTGGAGTTTGGAAATCTCGACTTTGGTCCTACCTCTTAGTTAGAGACGGAAGAAATTAGCAACCAGAAAAGGGAGCCGAGATGACGATCACTGTAGGAGCCTACTCCCCACTATGTCCCCCATCCTTTTCTAAATTCAGGCTGATCTAAGAAAGAGCCAGAGTAATCACCATCAGAATTTACTTTGCGTAACGGCCTTGGGAACAGTGAGAGTCTTAGGAAGGGATCTGCATGTCTGTTCTTGAGCTCTGGAAGAACTGAGCAGTACCGCCACATTCTTTAGACCCCTGAAGTTGCCAACTATGAGCTGAGAGTCATGGGTCCAACCGTGTCACAACCTAGGGATGTGGCGGCCGGAGGAGCAGAAGGAGAACCCCTGTTGAGGGGAGTGTGGTTCCATCAGGGCAGGATGCAAGGATCTATGGAGAGCAAAGGGCCAGCCTGGTACTCAGCACGTTACCCCCCCCACCAACCGACTGCATACAGGATTCTTAGACAGCCCACTCGCTGGAAGTTGGGGCTCTCGACAGCTCTGCAGAGGGTGTTGATGGTGACCCAGTCACTAACCATGGCTCAGTGATATGCCAGGGACTAGGACCAAAATATTCACACTTCAACACACTGCCCTGTCTGAGAGCACTGGCACTTTTTGGCACTGCCTTCCAGTATGAAGAAAATAATGTGCAAGAGCCACTGGCCAATAGGCAACATAGGATGAAAGAACCCACATTAGCAAAGCGTGTTCTCATAAACACTCAGACGTTCAGAACAGAATCCAGCAGCAAGCTCTTCTGAGGGTTTCAGGACCCTGATCTACTGTGGTTTGCCTGACTCCAGTCCCCCCTCCCTTGTGCTGCTGGACGCTGCTCCACGGGAGGTCTCTGTCCCTGAAGAAGCTTAGAAATGAAAGCCACAGGCTGCTTTTGAGACTAAGGAGATTTCACTGTGTAGCCTCTTCCACCATCATTTAACATCCCAGCCTTTGCAGCCTTCGGTGGTCCATTCATTACTGAGCACCTATTCCATGCCAGGCACTGAAAGTAAAAAAGTGAAAGCGAAAGTTGCTCAGTCATGTCCGACCCTTTGTGACCCCATGGACTATACAGTCCATGGAATTCTCCATGCCAGAATACTGGAGTGGGTAGCCTTTCCCTTCTCCAGTGGATCTTCCCAACCCAGGGCTTGAACCCGGGTCTCCTGCACTGCAGGCGGATTCTTTACCAGCTGAGCTATCAGGGAAACCCTTCTTCTAGAGGCAGAAGCACACAACAAATACACCAACAAATAAAACAGCTATATGTGGTGACAAGAGCTATGAAGGAACGAATACAGCTCTATCAGTCGTGTCTGACTCTTTGCGACCCCATCAACTGTAGCCCACTGTCAGGAAGCAATTAACAAGAGGCTTCCTGTGTGCTGTTTTGGATCTGTCAGGAATTCTCTGTTCCTTAGTAATTCCTGAATATTCAGGAATTAAGAGGAGAGGCAAGCCTCTCCCAGGGGCTGAGGAATCCAGGTATTTCCTTCGTTAGTTTTTCTATACGGTGATAAGTACCCTCTTCCTTCTTGTGAACCATATGGTAAAAGTGATTATTTACAACTCTCTGTCTCTTTAATATGGATCGCCTATGTTTTGTAAGTCTGGAATTTTATCTTTATCTTTGCTGAGAATAACTACAGTATATATGCCCACACCATGTTGATTAAAACACCTTTGCTCCATCAGAGCTTTGGTCCCCGTGTCTTGCTTTCTCTCTCTCTCACTCTCTCTCTCTCCCCCTCTCTCCCTCTCTCCCTCTCTCTCTTTTTCAGGCTGATCCCCTGGAGCACAGAGGCTCTCTGAGTCCACTTTCCTGCCTGGGCTTCTAAGACCCTCTCGAGAAGGTGCTCTGCACCTTCACCCCATTGAGAGGGCGTCTGAGGCCTCCATGAACAGAGCAAGCCCCGTGTCAGGGACTTTATTGGCTTTCTGCGTAAACCAAGGAATATCAGCCTCTTTCTCTCTCCTTTACTTTCTTATCAGTCGACTCCAGATCACCAGGTTCCGGTCCATTAAAGGACCTCAACAGCCCACCAGGCTCCTGTGTTCATGGGATTCTCCAGGCAAAAATACTGCAGTGAGTAGCCATTTCCTTCTCCAGGGGATCTTCCTGACCCAGGATTGAACCCAGAACTCCTGCTCTGGAGGTAGATTCTCACCGTCTGAGCCACCCGGAAAGCCCTTATACAGCTCTGAGATAGAGAAAAACACTGGGGCTTGGATAGAGTGGTCAGAGGAGGTCTCTCTGAATAGTTGAGATTTAAGCTGAGCCTAGAAACATGAGAAGCAACCAGCCCTTGGAAAAGTGTGTGTGTGTGTGTGAGTGCATGAGAGAGAAAGAAGGGTGTGGTGGGGTGTGACAGAGGTGTGATGCTATGCAGTATTTCCTACAGGGAAAAGAGTTCAGTTCAGAAAGGAAAACTGTACCTGAACAGCAGAACTAGAGAGATGGTGTAAGATGAGGATGAGAAGGTTGACAGGGCTCATGTCATTGTGCCCATGACAGTCTGAGAGAGAAATTTGTTTTACACTCTAGGTATAAAGAAGACCACTGAAGGGTTTTAATCAGGGGAGGAACAGGATTAGGATAAATATTTGCTGAATAAAGGAGGACAGGAAGGAATGCGTGGATTCATCTCCTCCCAACCCCACAGCTTTCCACAGTCTGTGCCGCCTGAGTCCTATCTCTTGCCACTCCCTCTTCTCAGTATGACTGTCTTATCATCACCACTTTATGCAGTGTGAAAGCCAACCCATTTTTCTCCCTTATAACTCACTTCTTTTCACATTTAGACCTCACTGGGGGAGAAGAGGCATGTGCCAACATAGAGCTACCCGTTGCAATATATAGAGACACACTGAATTGCTTGCTGACTTTTGCATTTGATCAAAAAGATGTTTCGCAATTTGCTCACTCTCAGCAGCTGGTCTCCTCCCAAGTTGTAGGAACACTTATCTACCAGAGTGGAAATTCCGTGGGAGCAGGGCCTGCATCCTCTCTACTTCAGTTCTGTGTGCAAATACATTACCTCGCTCTGCAAACTCAGCAGAAGTGTCCAATGTACGCTCTGTGCCTGCCGCCAGGCAAGCTCACAGCCTCCAGCAATTTCCCAACACCTCTCTTAGGAAAGAGAAACAAATCTTCTTCTTAAAGCTGTTTTTAATTGGTAAATAAAACTGAAGACCACCAATGACCTTTGTGGGCTTCTCAAATAGCACAGAAGTAAAGAATCCACCTGCCACTGCAGGAGACTCATGAGAGACATGGGTTCTATTCCTGGGTGGGGAGGAAATGGCAACCCATTCCAGTATTCTTGCCTAGAGAATTCCATGGACAGAGAAGCCTGGCGGGCTACATAGTCCATGGGGTCACAAAGAGTCAGACACGACTGAGCACGCATGACTGAAGAGGCACGCACACACACACACACAATGGCCTTTGTAAGTACCAAATTTCCCTAGAAAGGCATTGGGGAGGACCAGTGTGGCCTGAGAAAAAAACCTTCCCTCTCCCGCAGGGGAAGGGTTCAAATCTATCCAGAGCATTTCTAGCTTCAAGATTGTTTTTGTTTTTTTGGGTTTTTTTGACCCAAGTTTGTTTCACAAGATTGGCAAGGAATTCTCAACTGACTATAACCTTTCTGCATTTTTAAAGCATTAAAGGTCTGACCTTGTCTTTCCACAGCCCGAGAGAAAGCCTTATGGCTTCCATCTAAAACAGTTCTTCAGTCGGTGCATATTTTGCATAAGTTAAATGGTTAATGGGCTGCTCAAGGGTTGTATAATGTTCTGCTTTTGTTTGTCTTCTCTTTATCCTTTTTTCTATCTCCTCTAGGTGATTCATCAGGCATACTTCTTGAACCAGCTGTGAAAGATTAAGAAATGTTATTTGCATTCAAGGGAAGAATTCTCAGGCAAGGAACAATCTGCCTGTTGAATACATTCATGTAAATAGAACAAATGTTTTAAAGCTGAGCAAAATGAAAGCAAGGGGCACATGTGAGAGAAAAGAAGAAAAAAGAAAAACTACCTCTCAGCACAAACCATGCAGAACTTTGATCATTACTTCAAATGAGACTAGATCTCACCATGTGTGACAAGGCTCTGGATCCAGGATTTCTGCAGCTCTGAGAAAGGTTCAAGCAAGCACCAAGCCTTCCCCTTTCTGCTTTCAACCAGGACCATGATAAATATAATCATCATTAATAATCTTAAAACATAAGGCATGATTCTAACAGTTAAAGACCACCTTAATTGGGTGTCAAGCACTAACTATACCTGTCAAACACTGAGTATACTAGTTTCTTTATAAACATGATCTTAACTTTCCAATAGCCCTACGTATCTTTATAATGGCTTCCCAGGTGGCTCAGTAGTAAAGAATCCACCTGCCAATGCAGGAGACTCAGGTTCGATCCCTGGGTAAAGAAGATCTCCTGGAGAAGGAAATGGAAACCCACTCCAGTATTCTTGCCTGGAGAATCCCATGAACAGAGGAGCCTGGCAGGCTATAATCTTATGAGGTCATAAAAGGGTCAGACACAGCGTAGTTAATAATTACTCACATGTTTTCAACAAACGAACAATCTGAGATTCAGAAAGGATAAGTGATTTGCCCAACATTCATCTTGGAAACTAGGGTATTTTGATCAACCAATTAAACTTCTCCAGACCTTAATTATTTGTTGCTGTGTGGTTTTTTGTGTTTTTCATCTGCAGAACGCAGAGTCAGAATAGGTGACCTCTAAGGTATGCAACAGCACCCCACTTGCAGGCAGTTGGAGAATCTGGCAATATGATACACTGAGAATCCCAGGGACGGGGGAGCCTGGTGGGCTGCCGTCTATGGGGTCGCACAGAGTCGGACGCGACTGAAGTGACTTAGCAGCAGTAGCAAGGTATTTTTTAACTCTGTCTTTGTTTTGTTTGGCAGGTTCTCTCAGCCCTGCAAGGTGAGTTGTCTCTCTGCCATCTGAGCTCTAGCAAATCAGTTCTGCTGCCCCATCCACTGGGAAAATAAGAAAGAAAGGAAAATAAAGCACATGATGTAAGGGAGGTTTCTCCAAACTATGACTTCTGGTAGCATAACATCTGGGCTTCCCTGGTGGCTCAGATAGTAAGGAATCTGTCTGCAATGCAGGAGACCCTAGTTTGATCCCTGGATCAGGAAGATCCCCTGGAGAAAGGAATGGCACCTCACTCCAGTATTCTTGCCTGGAGAATCCCATGGACAGAGGAGCCTGATGCGCTACTATCCGTGGGGTCACAGAGTCACACACAACGAGCGACTGACAGACACACACATACAACACAGCACCTAGGACAGAGTCAGTATTGAGCGCTGGCTACAGTATCAGCTGGTGTTTGACTTCGGTCAACTTGCTTAGTCTTAATTTTCCACTTAGTTCAACACTGACTCTGTCCCAAATAATCAAAATCAGACACAGACCAGAAAAAAAAAATTCATTTACTCTGCCTTTCTAGTTCCCTCCTCCTTGCTTTGCTTTCCAAGGGAATCTATAAACCACATGTGGACATCTTTGTTCTCAAAGCCGAACTTTAAAGAAAATTACAGAAAGGAATATACAATTTGGCAAATTTTACTGATCAAGTAGAATTTTTGAAGTATCTTTGAAATTCACTTGAAAGGTTATATAAATGTGAGATTACAAATGCAAGGATGAGGGGGAACGAGTTCAGCTCTAGACTTTAAGAGGACTGTAGAGCATTCTGATCTGCTTTCCACTCATAAGCAGCTTTAGGAGAAAATGGCAATTCACCAAAGAACAAAGAACAATGATGAAGTGTTGGCTTTTTTTATATGTATAAAAGTAGGAGTAAACTATTTGAAATAATGGAGAAAAGGAAGGCTACCCACTCCAGTATTCTGCCCTGAAGAATTCCATGGACTGTATAGCCCATGGGGTCACAAACAGTTGGACACGACTGAGCGACTTTCACTTAAATACTAGGTTTTTAAATCTGTTTTGTTGTGTGTTTTGTTATGTTTATGGAAGAACTTAGATGCCACACGGAAATAAATTATCATGCAAATCCCACAAACTCCCATGGAAGAGAAAAATTTTATTTTCTTGAAACTGAGAATAATTCACAGTCTCAAAGATTGCAGATTAATCTTTGATTTGCTGAAAGCTTCTTCCGTAATAACGGAAGAACTTTATGTCCTACAGCTTTGGGTTCAGACTTGCAGTTGAGTTTTGTTTGCCAGAGTTCAAGATTGGGTCAGGGTAGAATCAAAGCCCAGTTCCTGCTCAGTAACCTTAGCTTTCTCCCATGAACTCCGTGCCATCTGCCTGTCCCTTCCACCACAGTTTTTCTTTCCCATGAAAGCAATCTGCCTAAATAGCTACCAACTAATTACTTTATACTGTAGAAATACTGCTGAATGGTACAAATAATTCAAGAAGTATATTAAGTCTCTTAAATGGAAACTCATTTTAAGATATCCTAAAAGTTTTAAGATTTGTTCTCAGGTATTTTAATAAACCTTAGAATTCCAGTTCAGAAGCTTAGAATTCCAGCTTCAGAAGCTTTTTTTAGTTGGAAATCTCTTCAAACTTAAAGAAATGCTATGAGATATTAGAAAGGACCCTGATGCTGGGAAACACTGATGGCAGGAGGAGAAGGGGATGACAGAGGACAGGATGGTTGGATGGCATCACTGACATGAGTTTGAGCAAGTTCCAGAAGACGGTGAAGGACAGGGAGGCCTCGTGTGCTACAGTCTACGGGGTCACAAAGAGTTGGACGTGACTGAGAGACTGAACAACGGCAAGATCTTACTGTCACCCTGCCTCTGGCAAAACTAACTCTAAGTGAAGTCAACTCAGAGGAAAGCACAAATGGAGGAAAATTACTAGTGGTATTTTAAAGTCATATTTAAAGTTTATCCCTGGATTTATCAGTTACCTGAGCCAATATATTCTTTTTAATTAAAAAAGGAAATAAGAATAAAAATAGTACAAAGAACACCCTTTAGTAAGCAAGTACTTTTAGTAAGATTTGTATATTATTAACATTTTATACCATAACTTCTTTCTCTGTCCCTGTCTACTTTCTCTGTCCCTGTCTCTCTAAAGAAGATATACAGATGGCGAACAGTACATTGAAAAGGTGCTCAATGCAAAGGCAATGTAAAACACATCCATTAGGAAAGTTGTTAGCAAACACCATGGGATTGATGCTGTAGAGCATATGGAACAAATATGCTGTAGAGCATATGTACATTCCCATTCTTGTTGGTGGGAATGTAAATTGGTGCAGCCAGTATGGAAAACAGTATGGAGATTCCTCAAACAATTAAAAATAGAACTACCATACGACCAAGCATTTTCACTTCTGAACATATATGTGGATAAAATGAAATCAATATCTTGAACAGATATTTATACCCCGATGTTCACTGCAGCATGATTTACAGTAACCAAGATACACAAACTAAGTGACCAGCAGCAGATGAATAATTAATGAAGACACGGTGTGTGTAGAACATTATTCAGCTACAGAAAGAAGGCAATCTCACCATTTGTAACAACACAGATGAAACTTGAGGCCACTGTACTAAGTGAAATAAGTCAGACAGAGAAAGACAAATACTGAATGATCTCACTTACATGTGGAATCTAAAAACATCAAACTCATAGATACAGAGAGTAGATATGTGGTTGCCAGGGAGAGGGTAGGGAAAAGTTGGTCAATGGTACAAACTTTCAGCTATAAAATGAATAAGTTCTGAAGAATCTAACATACAGCATTATAATTATAGTTAACCATGCAATAGCAACAACTTTATTGGGTACTTAAAAGTTGCTAAGAGAGTAGATCTTAAAAGTTCTCACCACCTCCCAAAAATGGCAACTAAGTGAGATGATATATATGTTAACTAATTTTATTGTGATAATCATTTATCAAATATTCATGTATATCAAATCATCACCTTGTACACTTTAAACTTACACGTTACATGAAAAAATTTTTAATTTTACTTCATGAGATTAAGTGAAGATAATTTCATAGATAACATATCTGGATTAACAAATTGTTATTTCTTCATGGGATGAGGAGTTTACACTTCATTTTGGAAATAAAATCAAAGTTCCATAAGACAGTTTTGTATTTGGACTCCTGATTATTAATTTCAATATTTCTTCAAATGAATTCCCTCTGTTCAGTCATTAAGAGTAATGATTCCTCTCCACACATAATTTCTAAATCATTTAAATTAATTCTTTGGAGAAAAAAATCTCCCATAAATGTGATAAGGGTGCCCCATACATGAAACTATAAAGGACTTTCTAATTAAAGGGTGAAGCACGCACACACGTTTGAAGGCACTTTATATTAGTGTTCTAATTATCTTGGCTACTAATGATGCTGACCCAAATAATCTATAAATATAGTGTAGACAGATAAGCATTATATTTAATTTAAAACATAGTTTAAAGTAATCTATTGAGGAAAAAAAGGAAGTCTAGAGTCTGGATAGGTTAGCATTATCTTCAAGTCATCAAATTATGAAACAACAGAAAGTTAAAGAAAACTTTATTGAGGGCAATTTGTACCTTTCTCTCCAATTCCAGGAAAAAGATCCTTCATCAACTTTGGTTTAGTATCTGAAAAATGGCTTTGGACTTATCTTGTAAATTTCAATGATATGGGCCATCTGCTCCATGTGATAGTATAAAGGTGGTGATTTATTCCAGGGCCTTTATCATATGAATAAAACACAACTCAGATTTGCATCAAAAAGCAAAACCAAAATTAATTATACAGTGAGATGAATAAAAACACAAATTTTCCAACATCTTAATGAAGTAGAGGTAGGCCTCCACTGATTACATTTCAAATCAGATTCAAGTCAGGTTAACTAGGGTTTTTATAACTTACATGAAATTAAAACAAAAAAGTACAAAAAATCTAATGAGATTCTCCAACAGAATAAAGTATCTGTCAATATATGCCACAATCACTAAGTTAAAACTGGATGCAAACAGTCAAATAAAAATCAAGTCATTTTAAAAGTACCAAATAATCTGGGAATAAGCTGAAAACTCTGATAAAAACATTGGGTGCCGCTCTGAAAAGGAAATAGGGAGAGAGAGAAAAGAAAGAAAGAAAAAGAACTTTAATTGAAAGGAGAGATTGCTTTACACTTTTCTGAACATCCAAGGAAACTATGGTTTTGTTTCTTAAACTTGCTGCTGCTGCTGCTGCTAAGTCGCTTCAGTCGTGTCCGACTCTGTGCGACCCCATAAACGGCAGCCCACCAGGCTCCCCCGTCCCTGGGATTCTCAGTGTTTCATATTGCCAGATTCTCCAACTACCTGCAAGTTGAATACAATCAAGTCACAAGAAATACATGTTTGGCAATTTCGCCTAAATTTTGGAAGTCAACAAGCTAAATGAAGTAAATTTAGCACTTTCATCCTGTCTTTTCTCCCTGTTTATCTCTAGCACTACCTCTCTTTCTGTCTCCAGATCAAAGAAACAAGTAACTCCAGGAACACAGAGGTGAACTATTGATTCAGTGCTAACCTCATAAAGGGAGTCTCCAGGTAGTTTATAGATCATCTAATTAAAAAATCACTTTTGGTTGAAGTTCAATTACCTCAGACTTTCAAGATTTAATACTCTTTCTTTAGTATAAGAAGATGACAACTGATATATTAAGAGGTCATCCGTTTTTGAGTTGCAGATGGATACACACCCAAGTTGTATTCATGAAATATTACTTACTTTGGGGAAATGGCAATCTCAGTAGCAAATTAACCAGGGCTCGTGAACAACAATTTTCTCAGCATCTTAGTTTTCTTCAGTTAAAATAATGCCTAATTTCTAAACTTTGTTTGCATTAAATCAGATATATTCACATACAGATTTAGAAGACGGAATGGTGCTGAACTCACGCTGCTGCTGCTGCTGCCAAGTCGCTTCAGTCGTGTCTGACTCTGTGCGACCCCATAGACAGCAGCCCACCAGGCTCCGCCGTCCCTGAGATTCTCCAGGCAAGAACACTGGAGTGGGTTGCCATTTCCTTCTCCAGTGCATGTAAGTGAAAAGTGAAAGTGAAGTCGCTCAGTAGTGCGCGACTCTTAGCGACCCCATGGACTGCAGCCTACCAGGCTCCTCCATCCGTGGGATTTTCCAGGCAAGAGTACTGGAGTGGGGTGCCATTGCCTTCTCCACTATAAACAACTATATAGTCATAAGCGAAGGGAAAGGGAAGTCGCCCAGTCATGTCCGACTCTTTGCGACCCCATGGACTGTAGCCTACCAGGCTCCTCCATCCATAGGATTTTCCAGGCAAAGCTACTGGAGTGGGTTGCCATTTCCTTCTCCAGCTGAACTCATAGGAAACATTTATACATATTTCTTGACTATCAATACCTTGGTCTCATTTGTTACTTTATTAATCTTGTACAAAGCTGGAAAAAGAATACATTCTTTTTAAAAATAGATAAGCACGTTTTAGAGACAAGTTTAAGACTAGTCTTTAGTTCTTTTAGATTTGAGAACAAAAACTAGCCTAAATAAGAGGCCATGGAATTATTATTTGTTGTCGTTGCTGTTTTTCTTAAGGCGGGGCAGGGGCCGGATTATGGCTGAGACCCAAAACTAAAAACCAAAGTCACTAGTGGCCACACAGAGTTCAAATTCTGCCAACAGTTTGCCTAATTTACTGAGAAATGCCTGCTCAGAATGGCCCCAACAACCACCACCATTGTACAGTCAATAAAGGTGATGGCATGAACTTGTCACTGGAACTTGTCGTTAAAATAAAGTGCTTGTGGAGAAATTCTTCACCTTCTTCCACCACAAAGGCAGAGACTGAGCATCACCCATGAAAACAGTGATGCAGGCAAGAAGAGGAAACTGGCATCTTATTCTCTGGACACACGTTGCTCAGCCAGTGTATTTGCCAGTCATCTCCATGTTATCCTGTTTGGGAAAAGAGAATCTAAGAGTAGAGGGAGATGACAGGACAGTGTGAGAACTCTGTGAGAAAGATAGAGCCATACTAAGTAGCTGGGTTTAAGGATTCTTGCCAACATTCCACTCAAGACATTCCTTTAGATAAAGGATTCCGGCACCAAGATGATAGTGGTGTGTAGGGAGATGTAAAAATAAGAGCAGCAGAATACGCCGAGGTGGAGGGGAGCATAGAGAAGGTCAGACAGGAGGTCCTCCTCCCTAGGTGGCCTCTGGGGAGTCCATACACACGTCCCAGTGCAAGAACCAGCTTTTAGGTACCTTCTACCCATGTGCCCCAAAGCCCAACCAACACTCACTGAGACATGATGAAGAGCCATAACCAGCCCACAAGAAGACTGCATCCTTCTTGGTTAATTCAGATGTTTTCCATTTTCCTCCTCCCTACACTGCCGTCAAACACACTGAAGGAGCAGAGCTATCACCACAAAGGGGAGAAAGGGAATGTATGAAAGCAAAAATGAAATCCCCTTCTTTCCCCCAGACATATAGCCTGACAACAGTCACAGACAGGTCTCACTGCCCTGGAAAGAAGAGGTGTTTCTACAGTGGAATATCACACATGAATCTTGAAATGTATGTGCAGATGCAAAGGATCAAAAACAGGACAAAAAGTCAGGACAGTCTTAAAGAGCAAGAATAAAAAAGAACTGTGGTACCCACCTCACACTGTGCACAAAGATTAATTTGAGAGGGATTATAAACATAAATCAGAGAAGGCAATGGCACCCCACTCCAGTACTCTTGCCTAGAAAATCCCGTGGACGGAGGAGCCTGGTGGGCTGCAGTCCATGCTAAGGGTTGGACACGACTAATCGACTTCACTTTCACTTTTCACCTTCCTGCATTGGAGAAGGAAATGGCAACCCACTCCAGTGTTCTTGCCTGGAGAATCCCAGGGACAGGGGAGCCTGGTGGGCTGCTGTCTATGGGGTCGCACGGAGTCAGACATGACTGAAGTGACTTAGCATAAACATAAATGTGAAATGTTAAACAATAAAACTTCTAGAATTAGATTGTCTGTCAAGGTGCCTTGGGGGGGGTGCAGCAAACTCAAATGCCATCAGATATTTCACATTGGTGAGAGAAACAGTAATACAGACTTCTGTCAGGCCCTTCACAAACTACTCAAGGTACTCATGTTCTCAGTGTTACATTGTGCTACATTTTATTCCACCCATACCTTTGCAAAACCGGGTGCTCGGTGGTAGCTACTGGGACTTCCCTGGTGGGCCAGTGGCTAAGACTCTGTGCTCCCAGTGCAGGGGACCTAGGTTCAACCCCTGGTCAGGGAACTGGATCCCACATGCTACAACTAAAAATTTGCATGCCACAACTAAGACTCAGCATAGCCAAATAAATATTTTTTAAAAGAAAGAACAACAAAAAACATACGTATTGTGTGAAAATTAACATGGATAGAATATGAAACTTATGGTGTCCAATAAGTTTCCAAGATTTGAGGAGTTCTGAATGGTAATAGGCATATACCCCACTAGTAAGTAATTACGGTAATGAAGAATAAAATAGAAATACTATTTTTCTTTTAGTTAATTTATATTATTGCTTCAAACATATACTATGATTTAGGACATGGGCTTCCCAGGTGGTGTGGTGGTAAAGAATCCACCTGCCAATGCAAGAGACGCAGGAGATGTAGTGTAGGTTCAATCTCTGGGTCAGGGAAGATCCCCTGGAGGAGGAAATGGGAACCCATTCCAGTATTCTTGCCTGAGGAATCCCATGGACAGAAGAGCCTGGCAGGCTGCAGTCCACAGGATTGTAGAGTCAGATACCACTGAGCAACTGAGTGTACCACACACACACACACACACACATACACACGATTTGGAACATAAATCCTTATTGTTTGGTTCATGCATGCTAAGTCAGTAAGTCATGTCTGACTCTTTGTGACTCTATGGACAACAGCCTGCCAGGCTCCTCTGTCCATGAGATTTCCCATGTAAGAGTGGGTTATCATTTCCTCCTACGGGGATCTTCCCAACCCAGGGATCAAACCTGAGTCTCCTATGTCTCCTGCATCGGCAGGAGGATTCTTTACCAATGAACCTGCGAAGCTCTAAGTTGTTTGAACCTACCTACTTAATAAATGGAATTGTTAGGTGTTTCTTTTGGCCTAAGAGCTCTCTGAAAAAAAATTACTAACATATTAAAGGTTCCATAAACCAAGAAAGTTTGGGAAATCTGTTATAGAAGAAAACATAGGGGAAAATATTCATGACCTTGTGTTAGTCACTCAGTTGTGTCCAACTCTTAGCAATCCCATGAACTGTAGCCTGTCAGGCTTCTCTGTCCATGGAATTCTCCAGGCAAGATTATTCAACATGGCACAGATCATAGAAGTTATTTATAGACAAATATTCCATACTTAGATCCCTCATTATTTGATATTCTTCGAAACACAGGTCAATAAGTACAGTATAGCATGGTACCCAAAGTATGGGTTCTTGGGTTCTAACTTCCTACTTATTATCTGTGTAACCCTGATGAGCTACCTAGCTTCCCTTTAAAATCAATATGTCATCTGTCATACCGGATTGTTGAAAAAAATTAAAGGGGATAATGTGTGTCTGTCTGACAGTCAGCATTAAATAAACAATATATTTTATCATTATTTTTGTTTCTCTTCCACAAATCCCTGATAAACTTTGTATCCATTTATGAAGTGTAGCAGTATCACAATTCTGTTTATTCTGAATGAGATAGTTTTAAAATAAGAAACCAGATGGAAGTTGGGAAGAAAAAACGGAAGTAGCATTGAATGGATGAGGATGAACAAGAAAGAGTAAAGATATCTGGAATACAGCTTTGAAAAAGGCAAAATTATGTGGAAGCATTATAATACTATTCCTTAAAACAGCACAGCAGTATCTATGTGCAGGAGGGTCAGAAGGGCATTACAATGGAACTAAAGCAATACAACCTTATCTATTTGAAAAGATGGTAGAGAAATAGCTACTCAAATGGACCAACATTATTCATCTCAAAAGTCCAAGTTATTTTATGTCTCTGAAGCCAAGATGATGCCAGACAAGTAAAGAGGGCAGAAGTCATCATCTCAGAATTATGGAATCACTATGGCGATGAATAGCCAACTAGAGAGGAAAAATTTAACTCGGTGTACATCATGTCTGTATCAAAGTAAAATTAATTCCAGTCACGTTTCTGAAACTACATAAGGAGAGTCTGAAAATTCTCTAGTGATTGTTGGATAATAAATGGAAGTCAATCATACCGTACCCATTAATTTAATATGTGTGAAATGTTTTCACAATCACTCTGCTACTTTATTGGTTTTCATAAACTGAAAAATTACTCACAGTTTCAATCAAGACCTTAGGCTCTCAACCATATTTTGTGCTCATACTGTTTTAAGTTTCTCTATTGGGAATTCTTTCACCATATGATAATTTCAGAATGTTGATTCTCAAGAAAAGAGACATAATACTTTAGCAAAATATTATCTTGGGCCAATACCTGCAACCCTAAGATTTCTAAGTCTATCCAAAGGTCTGCAGAGTTTTTAATTCCCTGTTATTTGTGTTGAAATAATGAACTTGATTATCCTTTTTTTTTTAACTTGTTCATCAGCAAGACTTAATTTTTTTTCCAAAGATGAGCTAGTTTTCAAGGCCAAAATCCCAAGCAAGTGTCCCTGCCAGCCTTAGGTGACATAAACATTTTAGAGAGAGGCTTTCTTCATTGTTTGAAGTAGAATTTTATGAGAAGTAATGATGAATACAATTGACTCTTACTGATGGGCAGCGAAAATATTGCCCTTTCAAATTTCCCCTCTTGGTCCCTCTAAACCTGGCCCCTGGTCATATTCAGCTGTTAGGATCATAGCCAGTTGGAATTGACCTCTAAGGCAAAAAATGGACAAATTAAAGGGTAAAAGATACAGGAGACATTTGACACATCCCTCATGGACTCTGAAATTAAAAAAAAAAAAAAAACAAAGAAACCTAAGAGAACCAGCCCCCTGGGAAAGAATGTGAGGGGTGTTTGACATTGCCCAGGATGGCACAGCTGAGATGAATACACTCGCTGTTCTGGAACAGTCGACGTGGGACTGCAACCCCAGCTGTGATAATAGGGGCCCACTGACCCGTGACTCCATCTTGGCTAAATTGCAGGCCTTGAATCTAATCATTATGTTAACAAGAGGTGTCGAGCCCCTGAAAGGAAGGCAAGTCTGGAAAAAGAGACACAGCAATATGCTAAAGTCAAGCTCTAACCTAAAATCCACAAATACGTGTCATCCCACCTGCTATTTGTTTCTGCCAAAGCCGTCATCCAGTGACCTAGAGAAGAGAGAGAGAGGCAGCAGCTTTTACAAGAACTAATAACGTGTGGTGTGAAATTGTGTGTGTTGCTGAAAGGCCATATTCCCGTGTAGCATTACTTCCATCTCTTTAGGTGGTGCTCCATGAACTTCAACACATACCTGAGAAATACACCGGTTCAGCAAGCTCACAGCAGGCGGCTTTCTACTCTTTCCTACTTGAAACAGGAAAAATGATTCTGATGCATTCCTTAAATCTTGAGCAATATCACACACTGAGAACTATGACCTACTAAATACAAAAGTGTATTCTCCTAGAAGTAGGCCCTAGGTCTATTAAATGTGCTTAGGAAAATCTCTTGCTTTGTCAGTGTCCCCAGAGGGTCTCCAGAACTTACCAGGAAGAGCAGCTGCCTCCGGGATGTGAAATTGGGAGACTGAAAAACTGGGAAACAGCAGACAGAGAAAACTGCTGCTGTGCACTTTTTTGCACCATATGGATATTTTTCCACATGTAGAGATTACCTTGTATTAGGCCAGAGTCTAGTGATTATAATACCTTGCTGCTGCTAAGTCACTTCAGTTGTATATTAAATATTCTGTAGGGTTAGAAATCTTTTCACATATATCAGTTCTCCCATTTGAGACTTTGTGAGTTGCATGAGTTTGTACTCTAGGTTTCAGTGCAACAATAGGGAAATTTTTTAAATTATTTTTTTAATTGGAAGATAATTGCTTTACAAGGTTGTGTTGGCTTCTGCCAGTGTGAATCAGTCATTATATATATATATATATATATGTATATATATATATAAAATACATATCCCTTCCCTCTCGAGTCTCCCTCCCACCCCACTCCCCATCCCATCCCCTAGGTCATAACAGAGCATCACAGACTGGGCTCTCAATGGGGAGATTTAAATCAAAGATTTTTATATATTTTCAATAAGCAAATATATAGATCAGACTAAAATGCAAGGTTCCAGACACTATTCCAATCTTTATTCTATTACACCATGTGACCTTCAAGGAAGGGTGGGGTGGGAAATGAGGAGAGAAGGTCAAATGATTTTCCTCAGAGAAAGGTAGTCAGCATCATCAAATATCAATAAACCAACCAAGGTGATACCCCTAAAGCTACTTCAGAATCTATTTCAAAGTCCATAAATTACTAGGTAATAAAAGACTTCTTCCCCTTATATTTAGTTCAGCATAATAAGCATAAATAACAATATACTTTTTAATTGTCTGAGAATAAGAAGAAATTTCCCTCCTATCATTCAGAGGACCAAATAATTTTCCTAAAGTGCAAACTAATCTGAAAACTTTCTGGCAAATTTTCCTTATAGTTAAATAATTTTAAAAATATATTTTGAAAATGATAAGCTCTAAGCATCAGTTATTAACAGATCCTGATATCCTCTTCAGTTATTGTCATGGTTAAGGAAGCAATACTAACACAAAATCTACAAATAAAAACAATAATAACTAAGACATACAGGTGCTGGTCTACAGAGTAAAGAGGAACAGCCATGAGTGAGGATCACATGAGCATAAGCATCCCAGCAACACTGACCACATGAAGCCAAAATGCCCTGATTACCAGGCCTCATGATACGGTAATCTGATTTCCTTCCGTTTCTTTCTCCAGTCCTTCAGTGTAATTTATACGGCTTATTAACACTGATGGTTTTAGCCCCAGGGGTAAGATTCAGGTTCTAGTTTTAGTTCTAGTTCTTATATTGAAGCCCTTATTACAGACTTAAGATCAAGCTGAGTGCAAAACAGCCTTACAACTTCATGCCTTGTTTAAAGCCAGCTGTGGGGAAAGACTCTAGGGGGAGCAGGTCAAACCTACCTGTGCAACTGCAGAAACCACTCAAGACGAAAGCCAGGGCAGAAATGTGTTTAGGTGTACCATGCACACCTGAACTTGATTTTAAACAACTATCTTCTACCCCTTAATAAGCTTCTCTACAGTCCCACTAGCAGAATTTAGTGCCAGGAAACCCACCACACTTGGGCATTCTGAGAGGAGGACTTTCTGTCTTGTTTACTGTTGCATTCTTAGCAACCAACCTAGGACTTTATACATTGGAGACATACAGTGTTTCTTGAGTAAATGTTCTTGGCTGAAATTAACATTTGAGATAAGAATTAAAGACTTTGCGTGCCATGAAGGAGACTCACATTAAATCTCAGTTGGAAAGATCCCCTGGAGAAGGAAATGGCAACCCACTCCAACATTCTTGCCTGGAAAATTCCAGGGACAGAGGAACCTGGCAGGCTACAGTCCATGAGGTCACAAAGAGTCAGACATGACTGAGTGACTAATATTTTTCACTTATTTGGTGGTGGCTTAGTTGCTGTTGGCTCTTTCGACACATGGACTATAGCCCGCCAGGCTACTCTGTCCATGGGATTCCTAGGCAAGAATACTGGAGTGTGTTGCCATTTCCTTCTCCAGGGGATCTTCCCAACCCAGGGATTGAAACCAGGTCTCCTGCATTGCAAGCAGATTCTTTACCAACTGAGCTATGAGGGAAGCCCTGGTTTACTTATTTAGAGGGAACCAAATAAATACACTTGATATATTTTAAACTTTTGAGATACAGAATGGGGAAAATAATGATATTTTACAATTGAGTGAGTGTCATAAATGTTTTGTATATAATAACTGATTTTGTCCTTATCACAGACAAATCATATATGATTTGTCTCTCAAAACCGGTCTCCCTCAAAATGTCATCCCATGAAAACAAACTATTTAACTTCATATTTGGCTTTTCCCCTCGAGCTGCCTGGCCTTTCCACTGAAAATAGTTCAGAGTTGAATACTGTAGACATTTAATTGCTCTGAAATTCACTGAATATTATTTTGAAATGCAGTGGTTTTTAAAAATGGTATCTAGACTTTCTTTATCATGTCAGTAATGATTAACATCCTGAAGAAGTTTAGTGGGAAAAGGGCTAATAAAAGGGTTATTGTTTGTAACATACTAATAGGTTTTTAAAACCACCATAGACTGTGAAGATGATAAAATACTAAATATTTGGAAGCATGCTTATCTTTATACCAAATATTGGAGGGGCACATTTGAATGTAAGAGCTATCACTGACATTCTAGCACCTACAAGGGGAGACTCTTGTAACTCACCTGTCTGAACCATATAAGCTGCTACATGAAAACTGTCATTCCCTTCACCCCCTTTAGATCATCCAAGAGAATACGCCAAACTCAACCATCGGTATTTATTTCACACTGGACATTGGGTGAATGAACATACCAGGAACTAATAGGCCTTGCTTCCTAGGAGTCTCTTATCAGGGCATGTAACATAAGATAAATCATAGCGAAGGATTTCTCCAAGGTTTCCTGCTGAGAGAAACATGACCTTTTCAAGTGTAAACTGATGGATTGAACAGGGGAAGCAATATGTAGATTTTTTAAAAAACAAGGCTGACAAAAAACCAATGACCGATCTCCCAAAGTTAGCCAGAATATCTCGCACATGTCCTTCATCAGGAAGCAAAAGGGAAAGGTTACACCTGTCTGAAACACAAGAACTTCTTAACCAAGAAATGAAGTTAAAACCAAGCTTACTCTCAGGAAATGTTATGTGGGCCAGTTCCTAATTGTCGAATCAGAAGTCCTCAGGGTTCCTGGGAAAGTCGGTGGCCAGGTGTTGGCCGCACACAGCTTGTCTGCTCCAGCCGGGGCCTCTGGACTGGCTGCAGACTAGTAAGGCACCTTTCAAGTCCATGTGAAGGGCAAGTGCAAATCCCTTTAGACAGCTCTCCATGGTGTGAATTTATGGAGCCTCGTGCAGACGATGACTTTTATAATAGTCACTTAGCTTCATGCATACATCCCAAATTTCATTTGATGCTGGCCCTTAAAGAGCCTGGTACTTGGAAAGAAATGGTCCAAATTCTTTAGTCATCACCTGACTGCAAATTTACTCTTTTATTGTCCAGAGGACAGTCTGAAAACACAAACAGAGTTTATTACTCCATAGAAAATAAACAGTCACCAAGGCCCATCTGCCCTAATTTTTTTATTCTTACACAGTTAATGCAATTGTTGGTAGCTTATTTTTTTAACGTCTCCAAGGGAGCCAGTCCTAGCTTTCGGCTGCATTCCAATCACACTGGCAATGAGAGCCAGACATTCCAAATAGACCCCAGACGGGAACTGGGGACAGGGGGGAGCGGGGGTGCCAGGCATGGCACTGCTAAGGCATCGTCTCTGCTTGATGTCTGAGCCGAGCTATTTCTGCTCAAAAATGCCTGCCTCAGTGCTCAGGTGGAATGAGGCCACCCCGTGACGAAGTTCTTGCTCTTCTGGGAATCTCAGACTACTGCAATAGAAAGAGCCCCTGTGGGTGGTCTTCAGTTCTGACACTGAGAACAGTGCCCAGCCTCCACTACTTTGGATGGACTTGGATCTTCAGATCCCTGGGGCTTTGCTTTCCCTGTGCACTCACTCTAGACGATGTGCTTGTCCTGATTCTCTCTCAGTGTGTGTCCTCAGTCGCTCAGGAGTGTCTGACTTTTTGCGACCCCAATGGATTATAACCCGCCAGGCTCCTCTGTCCATGGGATTCCCCAGGCAAGAATACTGGAATGGGTTGCCATTTCCTCCCCCAGAGGATCTTCCTGACCCAGGTATGGAACCCACTTCTCCTGCATCTCCTGCATCGGCAGGGGGATTGTCTACCACTGAGGCACCTGGGAAGCCCCATTTTCTCTCAGGCCAAGAAGATCCGCCAGGTCCTGGCCTGTTGGCCCTCAGATTCAGTTTGTGCCTCTCTCTCTCTGTCTTCGCAGGCTTTGCTCTGTATCCCAGCCCGTGACTCCTGCCATCTGTGTTTCCGGGGCTCAGCTGGTTCAGAAGCTGCTTACCTCTGACTGGATTCAGCAAATGGCAAACCCAGACAAGAGACTGAGGTGTAGAAGGAAAGACTAGGGTATTTCTCCTCATGCAGTACCGCCAGCAGCCGCTGGGTGTCCTCCACAGTGGACAGAACGGGAGGGAAAAAAAAAAAAACCTTGCATTCTGAATCTCCTCTTGGATTGCCAAGAAATCTTCTTTGACGTGTGAATGCTCAATATATTTGCATTTTTCCCAGTCATCTTTTAAAGATTCACCCACAAAGATTTAACATCTGAAGAAAAAAAGGAAAAACATGAAATTCCAAGTCACTGAGAACACTGTCACTGGGCAAGGAAAGAGTCACGAAAGCACCTCCAGCAACCTCCCTCCTTTCTAAGGGCACTCAGACTCTCAGACGGCACTCTTTAGAAGGTCCAGGAGCCACGGGCATGATCATCCAGCACATTTCCAGAAAGAACAGACCTCGGAGAGCCAGATCTAGGAACATGCTTTTAACAAGGCCCAGATGATGCTTCTGAACACTAAAGCCCGAGAGTGATTTCACATCTCACTAACGTCAAGAGCAGCAGACAAATAAACAAGGATCAGGTCTTTCTTTTTCCTTTCCACTTTCTGCACCACCCTAACTCCTACAGAACAATATACTGTCTTGGAAAAAGGCGAGGGGAAAAGTACATGTATCTTGGTACAAGCATGAAATATTGTACAGGTCTTCTTTTCACCCATCTTAAAGGGAAAAGAACAAAAAGTAAAAGAAATAAAATGTGATGCTGGCCCAAAAGAGGGGCATCCATGGGGTTAGACATAATTTAGCGACTGAACAACAACAACAAAATACTAGGAATATTCTTATATGTTCTAAAATCACATGCATATTTAGAGTCATTACTTAGAAATCATTGGGAAAAAAAAGAACTCATTCTTTTCTAGGACTTCTTTTTAGAAAGGTTAGAGAGATCTTTCTGTTATTTTTGCTTTCAACTTACACAATTCTAAATCAGATGAAATAGTGTCCTACTTACGGAAGACTTTTATTTTCATGGTGTTCTCCTTTCAATTGTTATAATAAATATAGCTACCTACAATCAGCATGCTTCAAAACTGGATGGAACCATGGCCTGTATTATATTTTTTTAAAAAAATTGGCTTCTGGAAGAAATGTAGTTATTATGAACACAATCCACTCGAATCTAAGGTAGCAGTGACAGGCAGAAGACGGCATATATAGCACCTCTAGAGTAGCCCAGCTAAAGTGGTGTACATTTCAAAATAGAAATCAAATATTCCTTGGAGCTGGAGTCTTAATATTTTCTGAGTTATCAAAAAGACTTTCATCTGACATAGGACCACAGATAAATCAACCTGGGGTTGAAAACTGTTTCTGCCATGAAATAGCCATGCAAGCCATCTATTCTTCCTAAACTAATTCTTATTTTCTTATCTTTAAGATGAAGTCTTAAAATTTAAGGATAATTCCAACTTGGAAGTATATCATGCCATGCAACAGAGAGGCAACACATCAACCAGAATCCTGCCCCAAATCATATTTTATCATGTATATACTGTAAAGTTGCAAATATTAACTTAAATGACCTTCCTGTCATTGACAACAAAATAATTTCAGGTTAATCTTTGTCCTATGTGGTAAATTATAGAATATCCAGACCATGCCATGACGTTTGGCTGGTATTAAAGAGGAAGAAGGTGTTCCCTGGTGGCTCAGCTGGTAAAAAATCCTCCTGCAATGCAGAAGACCTGGGTTCAATCCCTGGGTCAGGAAGATCCTACAAAACAGAAACGGAGCTTATGGCCACCTGGGAGAAAAATGAGGGGAAGGGATAATTAGGGTGTCGGGGAGGATGGGTACACACTGCTATATTGAAAATGGATAACCCACAAGGACCTCCTGTAGAGCACAGGGAACTCTGCTCAATGTCATGTGGCAGCCTGGATGGGAAGGTGTTTGGGAGAAAATGGACACGTGTATGTACGGTTGAGTTGCTCTGTTGTATACCAGAAGCTATCACAACATTGTTAATCAGCTATATTCCAATACAAAATAAAAGTTTAATTTGAAAAAAAATCTATTGTTTAACTGTTGTTTTATTTGCACTCAGGCTTAATAAAATTTTGGAATAAATTAGTCAAAAAAAGAGGACTATTTATGCTTAAGCTTACTATTAAGATAAATACATGTAAGAGTAACTGCACTTCAATAATCACAAAGACATGAATAAGGATGAGATCGTGTCCTTGGCTTATAGTTTATTAAGGGAATTTAAAAGTTGAGAAGATTCTGTTCTGCCCTGTAAACTAAAAGCCACCTAGCAGTTGAGAAATTGGAAACCACAAAGCTTAGGAAGAAAAATGAATGCTTTGAAGCATAAATTTTTCCATTAAATTATGCCAATAAACTTAGGGCCTTGAAAGTTACTAAACTCAAATATTTTTTTAAAAAAGGAAGAAAATGCTCTTTGTCTACCTTCAAAATAAAACTGGAAATTGGAAGAACAGAATAACAAGGTTTTTTAATGCTACAAAGATAAACCGATCAAT
This sequence comes from Bos javanicus, assembly GCF_032452875.1. Lineage (NCBI taxonomy): Eukaryota > Metazoa > Chordata > Mammalia > Artiodactyla > Bovidae > Bos > Bos javanicus. The sequence goes on from NC_083894.1 coordinate 18,793,647, forward strand.
TTTATGTTCACTGAACATCAATCAGTATGAACTGAATATAAATTTATCAATATAGGAGATAATGTTTCCAATTTTTCAACTAAAAAAAAGAAGTATAGGCATGTCTCCAATTAGATCTTCCCTAAGGTTTCCAGATGAATACTTGTGCTTCCACTGGTTGAGTAAGAACACCAAAGATGAATTAAGGTTATTACATTAAGTCAAAGTAAGAACAACTCCCAAGATTTAAAAGCCACAGAAAGGTGCTGAGCTCAACTGTTCCTATTTCATACTAGTTATAATTAGTGGTAGTAGAAGAGCATGTATAATTTAAGGTTGGGTTAAAGTACAGAATGCTATGTTATTGCAGTCAAATCAGTGTATTATTAGTCCCTACTAATTCAGGGCATGTACAGAATGGAATAAAGTGAATTTATTGCAGTGACTCTACTGTTCTCTTCATTTCTTTCCTCCCTCCCTAATGCTCTTTATTTTTCTTTTCCTCCCTTTGAATAAAATCAAGCCTTTGATAGGATTCAATAGACAATGTATGGATTAATCATCACGATTCTTGGGCTCTTAAACAATTTTGCCAGTAACTGACAAAATAACTATCTGATCATTTAATTTCACTCTAAATGATAGCAGTTGAAAAGATGATTTCAATATCTGTTAATTCTATATTTATAACATACTATTGTTCAGTTTTATTTCAAGGAGGGATAAAACAGTGGAGAGCAAATATAAATCAAAGTGAAATTAGAATTGTCAGCACTTCCAACTTGTTGTTTGACAGTGTTATTTATGTTATTTATATTAGCTAACAGGAAACAACTACTGTGTTTCAACATAATAAATATAATAGAAAAAAAAAAAAGAAGCTTAAAAACTGAGACATAATCCCAGTATTATCTTCAAAAGATTCTTAAGTCTAGGTTTGGTTGTATACAAATTCATCTGTGTAGGTTCCCCTTATGAGGTTTTCTTATCTCATAATGGAAATATTGATTTCACTGTGACCTCTATCTCTCTTGGCTTTTAGAACTCTGGAGATCAATAATCAGGAAAAGCCATAGAATCACATCATATGAACAGGACTACTCAAGATCCATGGATCCAGTGACCTCCCAGTGATGTGGCAGAGGGCGTGCCCTCCACTATAGCTAAGGGATAAGCCAATTTCTAAATGCTATTTTCCACCCAAATATCCCATTCTGCCCACCTCCTGTTGTCACCCTTCCCAGGCCTGTGCAATTTATGCAAATTTCAGCACCCTAAACCAAACCTCTCTTTCGAAGCTTCCATGCTTCTCTCTTCAGCCCATGCATGCTGTCTCACTCACCTTGTGCTCAAAGCCCTTTTCCTCCTCCTCACACTCCCTAACTCAACAAGCACCAGTTCTTTCCCGAGCTCCAGTCGTCTGCCCTCTTCATGCCTTTTGTCCTCAATAAATACTTACACAGAAGTTATACTGAGAGCTGCGTGTACTAGAGAAAAATACCTACATTAGCTCACATTTTAGTAAGGATACACTGGGAATGTGCAGTCAATGAAGAATAGTCTAAAGAGAGGAAGCCTTGGAAACTAGTCAGCAGAAATATTCCAGTTTTGGAAAACATGTCAGAAAAGACAACATACATGAGATGGGATTTCTAAAACTGCCAACTCAGATTTAGTCTTCTTAGCCATGCTTGGATGAAATACTCCTTTCATAACATCAGGATCTGTAGTATCTGAGATATCCATGATCTCGCTTTGTGACCCTTCATTATCCGTTATGTCCAGGGAACTTCAAAGAGGCTCTGCTCTGACTTGCATCACCTGTCCTGGTGGTGGTTTAGTCACTAAGTTGTGTCGGACTCTTGCGACACCATGGACTGTAGTCCACCAGGTTCCTGTCCAATGGATTTCCCAGGCAAGAGTACTGGAGTGGGTTGCCATTTCCTTCTCCAGAGGATCTTCCCAACCCAGGGATTGATCCAGACTTCCTGCATCTCAGGTGGATTCTTTAACGACAGAGCTCCCAGGGAAGTCCTATCTTCCCAGAAGGTGTGGCAAAAAGCCAACTTCTGAAGTTGTGGGACAGACAGAATTTCCTTCGGTTTGGCATTGCCTGTTGGGTTTGTCATTGGTTGCGTTTTTTAATACTTTATCACATTTGTAATCGGAAAACATACCCATGCTGGTAGATTCAAAAGGACACCAACTGACTTAGCAGCACATCTGGTGGGCCCGCTTTCAAATCACAGTGAGAGTAAAATAGAAAAGACAATATGCCTTACTATTGCCTGGAGTGATGTAAGCCATGATTCGTAGCAGTAAATCCTTTTTAAGACAGAAATGAAAAATGTAAAATACCTAAAGCAGTCTTAACAACAACAAGAAAGCTAACAAGATAGTTTTTGTTTCAATACTTATGAACTCTCTCTAATCACAGGAGGAGCATTACGATCACACAGCAAAATCATCTGGGCAGAAAGCGTACAGTCCAGGTCCTTGGTAAATACTGCAATTAGAGGAAGGTGATGGGAACACTTTTTTGCCTCAAATGTACTAAATCAGTTAATTTTTAATTAGTCACAATCATAATACACACACAAACACACATTTATCTTCTGTAATGAGGCTTCTTAAATGAGTTGTTTTTTCTTTTAATTACAGTTTGGTTAATTGAATGAAGAAACAGTTTCTCCTATAGGATAGGTGCTCAGAAGCGGAATTTATGTTTTCTGCTAGATGTGTTATTTCCTCAAATGGAACATTCTTGATTAAGGAGCCCAGACACCACAGTTCATGCTGAAGGCAGGAAATTGGGCTTCAGAACATAATGAGAACGGGTTCCCTCTGCAGCTCTTCCCATGCTCATTACAATCTTCCTTGTGAGAATAGATTCCTATTGTGGAATTTTCAATGCCTGTTATCATCTTTGTCACAAGCGTGAGGTATTCGAATTTTAATGCCTAATAAGATCCGACACAGCAGCCTGTACTGTCACTATTTTATACTCTGGACAAGAAACATACTAGGGTCTGTCAGAATATCCCAGAGGTTACAGAGCTATAAACAGAGGAGGCCTGGAATACTAGCCAATCAGATCAGCAGGTAGGACTTTTAAAAATCCACATGTCATTTTGCATCTTGGAGCATGTTGTTCATTGCTAAGTCATGTCTGACTCTTTGCGACCCCATGGACTGCAGCATGCCAGGCTTCACTGTCCTTCACTATCTCCTGGAGTTTGCTCAAGTTCATGTCCATCGAGTCTTGGAACATAATGGCTAATAATATGCTGATAATGTACTTATAACAAATGAGAGCAATGAACATTGCACCTCAGGACACACTTATAACCACAATCCATTTTTTAAATTCTGGAAGAATATCACTCATAACCCCTAGAGTGAGAAGCAGTGACACTGTCTCGATCCTCAGAGCTGAACAGAGCCAACAGTACACTAACAGCATGACCTAAGGAAACAAACAAAACCAAAAAAAACACACTTTTTAGTCTTATGGACTCTGTGGGAGAGGGAGAGGGTGGGAAGCTTTGGGAGAATGGCATTGAAACATGTAAAATATCATGTATGAAATGAGTTGCCAGTCCAGGTTCGATGCACGATACTAGATGCTTGGGGCTAGTGCACTGGGATGACCCAGAGGGATGGTATGGGGAGGGAGGAGGGAGGAAGGTTCAGGATGGGGAACACAGGTATACCTGTGGCGGATTCATTTTGATATTTGGCAAAACTAATACAATTATGTAAAGTTTAAAAATAAAATAAAATTTAAAAAAATAAAATAAAAATAAAAAAAGAAACCAGATGTACCATGTACAACTATTTTCTTCCCAGAGATATGAGTTATTTTTTAATCTCAAAGTTCAAAAATTGAAGTCCCCACCAGGGACTTCCCTGGTGGCCCAGTGGTTGGGGATCTGCCTTTCAATGTAGGGAACATGGGTTAGATCCCTGATTGGGGAATTAGGATCCCACATCCTACAGGGCAACTAAGCATGTGCAGTGCAATGAGGATCAAAACAGCAAAAAAAAAAAAAAAAAAATCCACTGGAAGAACAGCAAAAACGGACAAAAAAAATTTTTTTTTTTAAATTGAGGGCCCAATGCTGACCCCACTAATTAGCTTTTGAGTCTCTATTTCCTCTTCTGTGACATGGATAATAGTATCTGCTTTGTATACCTAAGAGGATTTGGGCAAGAATTAAATGAAACAATGTGTCTGCAGACACTTTGATGAGTACAGGGTTTTTACAAACATGACATGATCGATACAATATTAATTATCTCTAAATTAGGCACACACTAAGTGAAGCCCCACTTTTGAAGACTGTTATAAAATTCATAACCGAGGCCTCCAATTTCAAGGCAAAGTGGTGGCATTGCTGGGAGTGTACAAAATCTCATGGCAGTGAGGGGCAGGTGCCCACAATAAAAGGCTTTACTCATCCCTGCAGGCACGTTCAGCTCTGTTCCCCATCCTGCAGAGCACGGGCTGAGAGCCCTTCTTATATTCTCCATGAGTTTCCCTTCAAATCACCTCTTCTTTGACACGGTTGAAAAATGTGCAGGCTAAGGAAGATAATGCAAATAGGGCAGCGTTGTCACTTACCATCCTAGCCAGCACTGGCGTTGGAAAAATGAAAAAGCTTCTGACATATTGAAACTTAGCAGCAGCATTTTCACTGGGGTGAGAACAATATTTTTAATCCTCCCTGGAAAGATCAAATTAAATCAGTGGTGAGCGCTGCCTGATCCAGCACTATGTCACTGACTCTTTGGATGAGAAGCCTACAGAAGTCTGCAGCGCCTGACTTTGTAACCCATGTCTTTCTATAGAAATTCAGGCAGCAGGAATAAAGCATTCCTATATACAGATTAACCTCAAGACAGTGAGGTGGTGTCAGAGGATGGGTGGGGACCGAAGACACACATTTTGCTGGCTTTTAGGTTTAGCCAGTCATCAAATATCACAGCTGAGCTTAAGACATGACGCAGTCAAGAGGTCTGACTTTCCTTCTCTCCAGCAAGGCAACACATCTGTATATTTCAGTGCATAAGGCTATGTATTTTGGTGATTGTATACTTACAGCAGATTCTATCAATCAATAATATGAAATGATGGCTGTATCCATTAAAAGTTCTTTTTAATGACAATTAAAATTTGAGGGCAGTGGTCTTCAAACTTTAGTGTGCATAAGAAACATCTGGAAAGCGTAAAAAATGCAGATTCTTGGAGTCTGCCTGCAGAGTCTCACTGAACAGATTTGAAATGAAACCCCAGAAATTGCATTTTTTAACAAGCACCCCAGGTGAAACTTATTCTACAGTCTTTCAATCTTAATGTGATTTTTATAATCCCAATTGCATTTAAATCCTTTGAAAGAAAAGAAGGAAAAAAAAAAAATGGAAGGAGAAGGACAGCCCAAAATGCATCTTGACAGTTTTGTAGATGGTATTACTCTGGCTTTTAGAGATTGTAAATCAAAATTTTATGGCATATTAATTCATATATGAATGCTTTTTTAAAATCAATCAAATGAAAGATGTGTTCCCAGAAAATTATTCAGCTCCCCCAAAGCAAATATATTTCTTATGAGATATTTTAAGCAGCTTAGTTTTACATGTTCAAGTTAATAGTTTTAACCACAGTATTTCATTTAAGCTTAAGGCTTTAAGTTTTTGCATAACTTTGGAAGTATTCAAAACTGAAGTATAAAAGTAATGCTACTAATTCAAGGTGCTCAAACAGCCACAGCATGTTCAATCGGCAGTGAAATATTGGGTCAATGTTTCTCCAAATACAAAGCTCAGTGCTTGTCCTTACAATATCTACAGTTTTCCTTTTAAAGTCTAAGACTTCAACTACTAACTTTTCATAATGATAGGATTAAGTATAGCAAATTTAATTAGACCAGTGGTATATAGCATATAGCAATCACTCTTTTCAAACTAACCTTAATAGGTTTCTTCTTTGGAAAAAATACTGAGTTCTCCAGCCCTAGACATCTGAACACCTTGAGTGGCACTGTTCCGTTTGTCTTTGTTCTTTGCACTTGAAACTGGGTTCTATTTCCTACAGTCCTTAACAGGGCTGGTTTCAAAGGTGTGTGACATGTACAGTCACATAGAGCCCAGCACTCGGCTTAATGCTTTACTGTCACTGTCTTGAAATTCTTCATATTTGTTTTTTAACAAGCTGACTTACTTTTCCATTTGTCCTCATAGTTGTTGTTCAGTTACTAAGCCATGTCCAACTCTTTGCTAAGTCACTTCAGTCGTGTCCGACTCTGTGCGACTCCATAGACGGCAGCCCACCAGGCTCCCCCGTCCCTGGGATTCTCCAGGCAAGAACACTGGAGTGGGTTGCCATTTCCTTCTCCAATGCATGAAAGTGAAAAGTGAAAGTGAAGTCACTTAGTCGTGTCCGACCCTCAGCAACCCCATGGACTGTAGCCTTCCAGGCTCCTCCGTCCAGGGATTTTCCAGGCAAGAGTACTGGAGTGGGGTGCCATCGCCTTCTCCAACTCTTTAGGACCCCACAAACTGCAGCACTCCAGGCTTCCTTATCTTCCACTCAAACTCATGTCCATCGAGTCAGTGATGCCATTCAACCATCTCATCCTCTGTCACCCCCTTCACCTCCTGCCCTCAATCTTTCCCAGCATCGGGGTCTTTTTCAATGAGTCAGCTCTTCACATCAGATGGGCAGAGTATTGGAGCTTCAGCTTCAGCATCAGTCCTCCCAGTGAAGGACTTCCAATGCTTTGAATGAAGCATCAGTTCTTAATTTGTCTTTGGGCCCAGCAATTACATATTTAGTCCTACTCCTTAATAATATGTAGGTGTAATGTTTGGTATTTCTTTCAAGAAACATTACCAGCATTGATATCCTGCTTGGGTGTGCCCACAATCCACAGATGTATCTGTTCACGGTACTGTGTGTTGAGTTAGTCACTCAGTCATGTCCAACTCTTTGCAACCCCATGGACTGCAGCCCACCAGGCTCCTCTGTGCAAGGGATTCTCCAGGCAAGAATACTACAGTGGGTAGCCATTCTCTTCTCCAGGTGATCTTCCCAACCCAGGGATCAAACCTGCATCTCCCCCATTGCAGGCAGATTCTTTATCATCTGAGCCACCAGGGAAGCTCTTCACTGTAATAAAGTTATTACCAATAACTAGACTACCGAAAGGAATAAAGATGCAGTCTCTGTCCACACAGCATTCCAAATCCACTAGTGGGACTAATCATCTATGTTAGATAGCATGCAATAAATATTCCCCATGCTTTGTCTTCATGAATAGATAGTAACAACTTCACATGAATTTATTTATAAACTAACAGAAACACTGCACCTATTATTCTAGATACAAGGAGATTGGGAGTATGTCTAAAAGGCAATTAATATCAAATACTTCACATCATGAAAAACAACAGAATTGTTCACTATTTAACTGATGGTGGGTGAGTCAGGTAGACAGCTACACTGGCCTACAATGTCCAAAGTACTCCTCAGTAACACTGGCAGATAATTCTAGATGACATAAATAGTTTCCTCTTCTTCCCCCAACCATGGATACTGGTTTCTCTGTCAACTGGATTCAAGAAAAAACCAGTTCCACATACACATGTGCTGATAATCTCTGCATAAACTTTGGAAGAAAAAGCACAGATGAAATCTCTCTGGAACCTGTGAAGGCCACAGAATGCAGGTCAGCAATAGTTATTCTTTTTTTTTTCCTTCTTTTTTTTTTAATTTTATTTTATTTTTAAACTTTACAATATTGTATTAGTTTTGCCAGATATCGAAATGAATCCGCCACAGGTATACCTGTGTTCCCCATCCTGAACCCTCCTCCCTCCCCATACCATCCCTCTGGGTCGTCCCAGTGCACCAGCCCCAAGCATCCAGTATCGTGCATCGAACCTGGACTGGCGACTCATTTCATACATGATATTATACATGTTTCACTGCTATTCTCCCAAACCTCCCCCCCACCTCTCCCACAGAGTCCATAAGACTGATCTATACATCAGTGTCTCTTTTGCTGTCTCGTACACAGGGTTATTGTTACCATCTTTCTAAATTCCATATATATGCGTTAGTATACTGTATTGGTGTTTTTCTTTCTGGCTTACTTCACTCTGTACAATAGGTTCCAGTTTCATCCATCTCATTAGAACTGATTCAAATGTATTCTTTGGTGCTTCATTTTAAAAAGTAAAAAGTACTGAGCTACAAGGAGGTTATTGTATGTGCTTCGAGACATAAATGGCTATTAATGGCCTTCACAGGAGTTTGTTAGCCTGGGAGTTAAGGGTTGAAGGACTCTATACACATACTCGGGCTTCCCAGGTGACACGTGTGCTGAAGAACCCACCTGCCGATGCAGGAAACATAAGATATGCAGGTTCAATCCCTGGGTCAGGAAGATCCCTTGGTGGAGGGCATGGCACCCACTCCAGTATTCTTACCTGGAGAATCCAATGGACAGAGAAGCCTGGCAGTATACAGTCCATAGGGTTGCAAAGAGTCAGAGACAAATGAGGTGACCTGGCATGCATGCACACCCCTATTCAGCAGAATACTGATTAGTGCATTCATGTAAGGAAATTACATGACTTAAGAGAAAAGAACTACCCCCAAAGAATTTGGGTGGTGGAGAAACAGACATAGAGAACAGACATGGACACGGTGGAAGGGGAGGAGGGAGAGAGTGAGATGTATGGAAAGAGTAACGTGGAAACTTACATTATCATATGTAAATTATATAGCCAATGGGAATTTGCTGTATGAGTCAGGGAACTCAAACAGGGGCTCTGTGACAATCTAGAGAGGTGGGATGGGGAGGGAGAGGGAAGGAGGGAGGGGCATAGGTGTACCTACGGCTGATTCTTGCTGATATATGACAGAAAACCACAAAATTCTGTAAAGCAATTATCCTCCAATTAAAAAAAAATGATTCGAGGGAAAATCATTGGGAACATTGTCTTTTCCTACCAACTAGAATAGAAAACTCATGACTTATAGATCATTTGATAGAAAACTGAGAGGGTCGTGTCTCAGTAACGGTTGTCGATGTGAGAGTTGGACTGTGAAGAAGGCTGAGCGCCGAAGAATTGATGCTTTTGAACTGTGGTGTTGGAGAAGACTCTTGAGAGTCCCTTGGACTGCAAGGAGATCCAACCAGTCCATTCTAAAGGAGATCAGCCCTGGGATTTCTTTGGAAGGAATGGTGCTAAAGCTGAAACTCCAGTACTTTGGCCACCTCATGCGAAGACTTGACTCATTGGAAAAGACTGTGATGCTGGGAGGGATTGGGGGCAGGAGGAGAAGGGGACAACAGAGGATGAGATGGCTGGACGGCATCACCGACTCGATGGACATGAGTTTGGGTAAACTCAGGGAGTTGGTGATGGACAGGGAGGCCTGGCGTGCTGCGATTCATGGGGTTGCAAAGAGTCGGACACGACTGAGCAACTGATCTGATCTGAAGCATTGCTCTGTTTTCACATAACAAGTCTTGAAAGCATGATCTGAAAAGAATAAACCTTTTTTAAACAAAGTAACTGTGTCCCAGGACAAAGTTCAAAAGTAGTGATAAAATTATACAGTACCCTAAAAGATAAAATTTACAACATCTAACATTCAATCAAAAATCACCAGGTAGGCAACGAAACACAAAAATACATCTTATAATGAAGACAAAAATCAAATTAGTTGAAACCAACCCAGAAGTTATGTAGATGTTATAATTACTAGGAAAGAACATTGAAATAGTTATTATCTTTTCATTCCATATGTTAAAAAGTTGAGTAGAGCCATGAGAGCTACTTAAAAGGCCAAAATTGAACTTCTAGGGATAAAAATACACCAGAAGGGAGTAATAGCAGATTAGATACTGCAGAAGAAAATGGTAGCAAACCTGAAAGCAGGTCAATAAGAATTATCCACAATGTACAGAGGAACAAAGATAAGGGTGACAGCAGATTTCTAACTGAAAAGTGCAAGTGAGAAGCCTGTGGAGTAAAATCTTGAAAATAGACGGAAAAAAATCAACCTAAACTCCTCTGTTCAGTAAAAATATCCTTTAGAAATGAAGGTAAATTATAGTTTTCCAGACACATAAAAGCAGAAATAAGTCATTAGCAGCATACCACACTATAAGAAAAGCTACAGATGATTAATCAATGCAAATTGTTATATCAAAGTATTCCTCGAGACCAACTGAACTAACGATTTTACTGTCCTCCTAAATGAAATAATCCCAGTAGGCTGATTTTGGTTTTGTTCTGTTATGTTTTAGTTCATGTGCTTAATTTTACAATTTTGTCTTTTTCATGCTTTCAACTATCAATTCTCATAATTATTGTTTTTTTTTAAACAGTCTTAATTTGCTGCTTCTTATCAGTGGACTCAGAACCTAGATAGGAAAATGTATTAGAATTGTGAATAAATGAAGCTAAAATAGCCTGATAAGCTTTGTTTTTGTTGTTGAAATTCTCAAGGGAGTCTCAAGAGTCTTCTCTAGAACCACAGTTTGAAAGCATGAGTTCTTCAACACTCAGCTTTCTTTATGGTCCAGCTCTTACATCCGCATATGACTAATGGAAAAACCATAGCTTTGCCTAAATGGACCTATGTCAGCAAAGTGATGTCTCCTCTTTATAATATGCTCTCAAGGTTTGTCATAGCTTTTCTGAGGAACAAGCATCTAGTAATTTTGTGGCTATAGTCACTATCCATAGTGATTTTGGAGCCCAAGAAAATAAAATCAGCTGCTTTAAATCATCAATTTTGTATGATATCACTATTCACTCAGAAGCTTTTTCCTCCAACTTTATTCTTTAAAAAATATATAATAGAACAATAATAAGGAAAACTATTACATATTGAATGTCCCCTGTGTGTTAGTCATTATTTTATATCCTTTGCAAATATTATTTTTAATTTTTCCATAGCCTTCAAAATCTTCAGAATTGGCTTCTAAAATAGATAAATTTATAAGCGAAGAGGTGTAATGATAAAGTACTTTAGAATATTAGTTTCAAATCCAGATATTCCAAGATATGCTGGAGACTCAGGTTTGATACCTGAGTCAGGAAAACCCCATGGAGAAGGAAATGGCAACCCACTCAAGTACTGTCTGGAAAATTCCAGGGACAGAGGAGCCTGGTGGGCTACAGTCCATGGGTCACAAAGAGTTGGACAAAACTGAGCAACTGAGCACACACACACAAATTCCAAGAAAAAATTGCAGCTCTTCACCTCTGGCACTATATTTGTAGAGAAATCACTTAGCCTCACATTCTTCATCTAGCCAATTCCAAAGATCATGCTCTTGCTACTACATTACCTATCCCTGTAGTTACTGGAAGCACAGTATACTTAGGGCATTCGAATATACATGAGAACATATATATGAGAAGAATATATAGTTAGAATATAAGTAAATAGATTTCTAGAATATGTTTAAGTATATATGCTTATAATGTAGTTATCTAATGTTCATAAAATAAATAACAACACCAAAATTCATCACCACACATCTATTCTTGCTACTTCGATCTTACTCTTCCAAATGAAGGAAATAAAAAATTTCAAGCACGTAAATGGCGTACTCTCAGATATCTCAGGGATAACTAGATTGACTACCTACCTCTAATAATCTCCCAAGAATAGCAAGTGCTATAGTTTTCTTAAGGGAACCCAAAGTCTGCCAAGAAAATCAGAAAGGAAAATTGGGCCCTGTAGCATGATAGATGGGTTAGATTCAGCCTGTCACTGCACAGTATGCTGCCAGAATAATTTGCAAGGACAGTGACTTAGCAATCAACCATAACTCAAGAAACACAACCACCAGTCGCACAGCTGAAATAACCCCTATTTAGGCCTGATCCTCAGGACAGTGAAGGTTGCACTTCTCACTGTTGAAGGCACATTAATTCTCTCGATGTTCATTCAGCATTTTACTGGCAGCAATTTGTAGAAATGTCATTTCATTTATGCTTTTCAGATATGTACTGAATTTAGAGATGGCTTCTTTTCCAAATGATCAATGAACTCCAACTGTAAGGGTCTCTGAGTCAGAATAGGAAGCCTCATGTACCTAGGTAGATCTAACCTTTCCTTTGATTTCACTTGGACCTCAAATTAATGTTTCATCACTGACACTGCTGCTCATGACTAATTTATACTCTGTGGGATTATTATGACATCCCACTCAGGGTAGCATCTCTGAAATTTAAAGAATGAAGAGCGGTGAATTATCTGTGAATATGGGCCAGAATTAATCATTTCAAAGCAGAGTGGGAATATATGTAATAGACTGCAGGCCAGGGGCCAAGTCAACACCAGAGGCCATTTCCTCACACTTGAGATACTGACCAATCAATCATCTGGCACCTTATTCTCAGCATCCTGCCTGCACCCCTCTTCTCTCTTCCTCTGACTTTTTCTCTCTCTATTCAACCGTCCTCACTTATTCCTCTTCCTTTTTCTTATCTTTTCTCTTTTTCTCCATTTCCTTTGCCCCATTTCTATTTTCTTTTCCTTCATCCTTTACACCACCCATTATATAATATAAAATTCAAGTCTAGTTGTTATATTCATTGAATTATGTTTTACAGCCCTACTCTATTAAAAACTGGACAGTTTTTCATTGATTTTTGCCCCAAGCTGAGCCAAAAACAAGCCTTGTATTAGGGACTCACAAATCTGAAATTCACTTTTGAATCATCTATGTTTTGGTAATAGCCTGAAAGAATGTTTTCCTTTTCTTCTGAGAAGCTGATAAATAGGAAAGAAGAAAATCAAATGTGAAGCCAAGTAGTTAAATACAACTTGATTATATCAAGTAGCCTTTGATCGTGTAAAAATTCCAACAAAGACTTTGAAAATGAAGTTCCATTATTTAGCCCTAAAAGGGTATTTTGTGGAAGTGTAGAAATACCCAAGGCTATGAATGTTTCTATATATTTCTTACATGGAAGTTGCCAGAGGACAGAGAAGCAAAATTCATGATGTTTGATGAGGATTTCAAGAATTCTGAAGAGTGTCTTACTAGAAACAGGGCGCAAATTACTTAGAAACTCAAGAAAAATGTCAGCAAGTGAAAAAAAGAACATGGATGAAGCATAACAGCTAGCTACTGCTACAATAATCTTAAATCAATCAACAAATATATACTTAGGGTCTACTCCACACCAAACCCTCTGCCAGGTGTTAAAGCATACAGAGCGCACATGTTGCAATGGGGAGGAAAAGAAATTTAAAAAGTGAAATGTGATTTAGAGATAGGAAGAGGGTGCCATGGAAACACGGCCCTCTAATTCAGAGATGTAGTGATGGCTTCCTGAAGAAGGTGGAATCTCTCCAAGTTTCAGAGGGGATTAGGAGGTGGAGAAGGAGGATGAAACCATGTTTTAAGCATAAAGAGAATCTGGTTCAAATACAAGGAGACAGGAAAGAACAGATTGCTGAAGACACTCAAATGTAGCATCTGACATCAGAAATTTAGATCCCACAATTTTTAAATGCATGAAATTAAGTGAGTTATTTCACTCTTCTCCATTTCCATTTTCCAATCTGTTTAAGAGACTTATGGTGAAGATACAATGGGAGTTCTCAAATTTGCCTACCATAGAGTCTAGCACAAAGTATGCCACATAAGTGTTCCATGTAATTTCAATTTATCTAATCTAGTATATGCAGAGTACATCATGAGAAATGCTGGGCTGGAAGAAGCACAAGCTGGAATCAAGACTGCTGGGAGAAATATCAATAACCTCAGATATGCAGATGACACCACCCTTATGGCAGAAAGTGAAGAGGGACTCAAAAGCCTCTTGATGAAAGTGAAAGAGGAGAGTGAAAAGGTTGGTTTAAAGCTCAGTATTCAGAAAACAAAGATCATGGCATCTGGTCCCATCACTTCATGGGAAATAGATGGGGAAACAGTGGAAACAGTGTCAGACTTTATTTTTCTGGGCTCCAAAATCACTGCAGATGGTGACTGCAGCCATGAAATTAAAAGATGCTTACTCCTTGGAAGGAAAGTTATGACCAACCTAGATAGCATATTCAAAAGCAGAGACATTACTTTGCCAGCAAAGGTCCATCTTGTCAAGGCTATGGTTTTTCCAGTGGTCATATATGGATGTGAGAGTTGGACTGTGAAGAAAGCTGAGTGCCAAAGAATTGATGCTTTTGAACTGTGGTGTTGGAGAAGACTCTTCAGAGTCCCTTGGACTGCAAGGAGATTCAACCAGTCCATTCTAAAGAAGATCAGTCCTGGGTGTTCTTTAGAAGGAATGATGCTAAAGCTGAAACTCCAGTACTTTGGCCACCTCATGCAAAGACTTGACTCATTGGAAAAGACTCTGATGCTGGGAAGGATTGGGGGCAGGAGGAGAAGGGGATGACAGAGGATGAGATGGCTGGATGGCATCACCGACTCGATGGACGTGAGTTTGAGGGAACTCAGGGAGTTGGTGATGGACAGGGAGGCCTGGCGTGTTGCAATTCATAGGGTCGCAAAGAGTCGGACATGACTGAGCGATTAAACTGAACTGAACTGAGTACAGGAAAGACAGTAAAATACATTATTATTTTATGCAACTCAAAGAAATATTAACTGCAATTAATACTAAGCTATAATCAATTCTAAGATTCATCCTAATTTCAAAAAAACCCTAAAATGTGAGGGAAAAAATTGTGCAGCTTAGAATGCATGAAATATAGTTAGTTTATTCCCCGACTCCATTCTGTATATTGAAACTGAAAAAATTCAAGATATGACCATTATCAACTGTCAAAATGGATGTGAAGATTTAAATAAAGTATACCAGGAAGACACAACTGATTTTGTAGTTAACTCTTCATATATCAGTGCATGTGTTTATTTGTTAATAGCCAATTTCATTCTGGGTATTTATCCAAAGAACACAAAAACACTAATTCAAAAAAAGATGTGTACACCCATATGTTCATTGCAGTATTATTTACAACAGCCAAGATGTAGAAACAACCAAAGTGTCCATGGATAGATACGTGGATAAAGAAGATGTGGTATATATACACGAAGGACTACTACTTAGCCTTTAAAAAGAATGAAATCCTGCAATTTGTGACAACATGGAAGGATCCTGAAAGTATTGTGCTAAGTGAAGTAAGTCAGACAGAGAAATACAACGACCATATGATTTCACTCATAGGTGGAATTTAATAAACCAAATCAAACAAACAAAATAAAGCAAATACAGACTCACAGGTACAGAGAACAGACTGATGGTTACTGGGAGGAAGGGGGTTTAGGGATGGGTAAAATGAGTGAAGGGGGTCAGTTGTATGGTGATGGCTGCAAACTAGATTTATGATGGAGATCATCTTGTAGTATATACAAATGTCAAATTATAATGCTGTACACCTCAAACTTAAAAAAAAAAAGATTAAAGTCAGCTAGACATACCGCACTATTTCTTTATATTTTCAGGTTGAATCACACAATCCTCTAGTTCTTATGTCAAGTGAAATATACCTATTTTCATATGAAATATATAATTGTGTGCTTCAGATTTAATAAAATAAAATTCTGATCTCTTATCTTCCCAAGTATCCCAAACACCGTTAGTGTTTGCAATTCTGGTCAGTAGATTTACAAAATGAGTGGCTTTTAAATTTTTTAAATTTTAAAAAAGTTTAAATTTTTAAAAAATCAATATCATATCAATCAATAATTATTGAATCTTTGTTGCCGTAATACATCAAATATGTTAGCAGCTGTATTTCTTCCTGCAGCCATTCCTATTGTTACCTGGCTATCTTTCATAATATGCTTCCCTGGTGGCTCAGACCGTAAAGAATCTGCCTATAATGCAGGAGACCAGGGTTCAATCCCTGGGTCAGGAAGATCCCCTGGAAGAGCTCATGACTACCCACTCCAGTATTCTTGCCTGGAGAATTCTACGGACAGAGGAGCCTGACAGGCTACCGTCCATGGGATCTCAAAGAGTCAGACACAATTGAGTGACTAACAATTCACTTCTATTTTTCATTAAAGCAATGGATAGTTGGTCAGTATGTTAAATTCCATGGACCAAACAGAAGGAAGTGTGACCTAAGAAATACAATAATAATTGTCCACTTACAATTCATTTATATTTGCATGATTAGATTCATTCTAGCCCCTATAGAACTACTGAACTACTGCTTACTGATTTTTAAAGAGTATTTAAATATTAGCCCACATTCCTCTCAAGTTAGCATTTCCAGGCAATCTCAACCTTGTCCAGCTATAAGCTCAAAGGCCTTTTGAAAAACGACACTGCCAAAGTTACTCTGACAGAAATGGTATTTTTCAAAATAAATGAGAAGCATGAAAGGGAAATAGGATTTCTTAAATATTTTCTTAATGCTAATGAGAACGACTATTGGTGATATGCTCTTAATTATTAACAAAGAATGTCAAGGGGAAACACTAAGTTACTTCTCAAACTTAAGTTATTTACTAGAGAGAAAACATAAGAAAGATGTGAGGCAAACTTGATGACTGAACCAGATTCTAGAATTCTTTACCCAGTATAGCAACCACTAAGCTACTGAGGCTCTGATGTACTTGAATGTGGCCTCTTCAGATTAACATGTGTTTTCAGTGTGAAACACACAGTGGGGTTTCAAAGATTTGGTACAAAAAAAGAATATTTTCATACTTATTTCAGCATAAATTTTTTATTGTGCTTGCATGTTCAAATAAGAAATATTTTCAATGCATTGGGTTAAATAAAATATATTACTAAAATTGGTTGCACATGTTCTTTTTACTTGTTTTAGTGTAGCTACTGGAGAAATCTTAAGTTTCATACAGGCTCACATTTGTAGCTCACATATTTCTATGCAGAGGGCTCTTGCAGAGGTGGCCCTGTGTAAAAGGCACAGACAAGCTGCCTGGGAGTTCTCCAACGCAATGGTGAGAGGTACACAGCTGTTTATTCAGCTCGCATGACCTCACTCCCCAACGAGTCTATGTAAAGCAAAGTATTGAATGGATGTGCAATGCGTTTTTGTGAGGAAAAAACTACCCAGTTTACTGGGTAGTTCTGTGCTTGGTGGCTCAGTTGTATCTCACTCTTTGTGACCTCGTAGACTGTAGCCCACCAGGCTCCTCTGTCCATGGATTTTCCAGGCAAGAATATTAAAGTGGGATGCCACTTCCTACTCCAGGGGATCTTTCTGACCCAGATTCAAATGCATGTCTCTTGCATCTCCTGCACTGGCAGGCGGATTCCGAACCACAAATGCCACTGGGAAGCCCCAACATGCATATAAAAATGCATTTAAAGAACTCTCAGGAGACCTCTGCGTGCACTGTCAACAGAAACCATCTACAACAAGAACTTTTGTTCTTTCAAATACACACTCATCCTACAAACCTGCAGTTTTTTTGTTTCTCTCCTAGTTTTTCACTAGCCTTCTGAAGCATAATCCAGTGTGTCAGAACAGTCTTGAGCTTGGATTCCTTTCAAAGATGTAAGAAACATTCCTTTTAAAACACATTAAGTAGTTTCTGCCAACTCGAGATTTCGTTAAGTCGGGAAAGAGTGTCATCCATGTCTTGGTGACAAGTTTAGAGGTGTCCGTGGCATTTGGCCAGGTACCATTCAATTCATTTAGTGTTTCCTGCCTCAGGAACCTACCATCCCCCAAGGCTCTTCATCACCAGATTCCACAGGTGGTCACCCACGTGGTAGGTGACTTCCTAATATTCACACTGACAAGTGTGAGATGGAAAGAAAGAAGACACCCAAGTGGCAGGACTGAGAGTTCAAAGTCACAACCAGTGTTTGTTCCTCGTGCCCTTCCCAGGGCCCAGGTTTCCCTGTGGACAGGAATGAGCTAGAGTGCACAGTAGCCCTGAGCCCTGACCGCACATCAGAACCATCTGAGGACCTCTCAAAACACACCAGTCCCCAAGGCTCTGCTCTTGGGGATCCCAATTTAAACTTTTTCTGCCTGTGAGGCCCCAACATAGATAATCTTTAAATCTTAACAACAACAACAATGCAGATGCCTAGGCCCTACTTTAGCAATTCCAATAGGGAGCATCTGTCTACAATATTGTAAGGGCTCAGTCATGTCTGACTCTTCGGGATTCCCTGGAGTGTAGACCGCCAGGCTCCTCTGTCCATGGGATTCTCTGGGCAAGAACACCCTTTTAGGAGAAGGTAGCCATACCCTTCTCCACATATCAAACCTGGGTCTCCTGCATTGCAGGCAGATTCTTTACCGACTGAGCCACCAGGGAAGACTGTGAAGCCTGCATCAGAGTTGCCCGGAGGGCTGGTTAAAACACAGATTGCTAAACCAACCCTGCAGGAGGTCTGGAATGTGGTCCACAGTGGGCATTGTCACTATGCCCAGGAACTGCTGGTGCCTGTGGGCCGTGGTCCACGTTTTGAGGACGGCTCAGGAATACATAGCCTTCTCTGCCTCTTTCCTCTAGTCCTTCTTCTGTGACAAGGAGTGGGTGATCTCACTATAGAGTTTGGGAGAAGAAACAATACACAGCAGAGAAACTTCCTCTCCCTTTTTCCCGGTGTGGAGCCAGGAGAGAGATGATATATCAGGGGAGGCTGTCTGCGCACACACGAGGATGCCCTCTGGCTTTTATTTTGTTCTGTTTTGCTTGGGGAAGGAGAGTTCAGTTTAGGGGGAAGTATTAGCAGAGCTAAAGTCATTCCCCAACATGACTAGAATTTTTAAAATATATAACATGTTTTAAAATGTTGGTCTCAAAAAAAAATAAATAAAAAATAAAATGTTGGTCTCCATTTTTCCGTCTTCTGCATATATGTCTCATTATATTCTGAACTCCACAGGGAAAAATGAGTGTCATGTATTAGCCTCCTAAAATGCCAACATAATTCCCCTTTTGCAAGGGTTCCTCTTCTTAGCGCTTTGAAAGCCTTATAAACAATTTCATTGACTGGTGAACAGAGCTGTAAAATCTGAGGCTAAAACATGGCCCTGTTCAATGGGATCAATTCTTTGAAGGAGGGAGAAGATAGACACGGCACGCCCACAATAAACAGTTACTAAGATGTATGGGTGAGCTCAACATCGCTCCACTCCACAAGTTTCACCTTATTCAGCTCTAATTTTCTACCACTACCATAAAAAAATATATGAGAGACACCCAGATACCAGCAAGTAAGAATCATCAAATCAAACAAATAGTGAGAAATAATAATAATAATGTGCCTCTGCTAGATGCTGTCCTAACTGCCTGCTACGCAGTGTCTCCCACTATACGACTCTCTGCACAGGTAAATATTAGTAGGTAAGGAAATGTAAGGCATGGCATGGCTGTGTTAATACTGGGCCAAAATAAGACTGAGGTTATTATATTCATGCACTGGTCTGTCTGGGTGGAAGCTGATATGATGTCCACTGTATGCATGTAGTTGCAGACAACACCTTTTCAGGGGCTGTGAAAGAGGCAAAGAAATAAAATATGTCATATCCATTCCCTAAGCTCAAAAAGCATGTGGCCTAGTTACAGAGTTAAAAGCACATGGAATGGATATGTATCAAGGCTAGTCTCTCAAATCATCCCGCTCTCTCTTTCTCCCACTGAGTCCAAACCTCTGTTCTTCGCATCTGTGTCTCCTTCGCTACCATGTGTAAAATAGATGACCAGTGCAAGTTTGATGCATGATGCAGGGTGCCCAAAGCCAGTGCCCTGCGACAGTCTGGAAGGATGGGGTGGGGACAGAGGCGGGAGGGGGGTTCAGGATGGAGGGGACACATACACACCAATGACTGATTCATACTGATGTATAGCAAAACCCAGCACAATACTGTAAAGTAATTATCCTCCAATTAAAACAAATAAATTTAAAATAAAATTTTAAAACCAGTATGTGTACATGAGGACCTAGGGGGATGGTATGGGGGTGGGGTGGGAGGGAGGCTCAAGAGGGGCGATATATGTACACATATGGCTGATTCACATTGTTGTACAGCAGAAACTAACACCACACTTAAAGCAATTATAATCCAATTAAAAATAATTTTTAAAGTATATGTAAAAAAAATTAAACAACATAAAATCTAAAGATTAATAAAATATGAATGGGATGCCAATCTAGAAGTGAAGTGAAGTGGCTCAGTCGTGTCCGACTCTTTGTGACCCCATGGACTGTAGCCTATCAGGCTTCTCAGTTCATGGAATTTTCCAGGCAAGAGTACTGGAGTGGGTTACCATTTCCTTCTGCCAATCTAGAAAGTGTTTCAAAAACAGCAGAGTGACAGGAAGAAAACCAAATGCCCTAATATCCAGACAGAATGAAAGCACCTCAGAGAGAGAGAATTGTATGGAATGCTAGAATCAAACGCAACACAGAGAAAACACATCTGTGGGAGAATCATAAAGCAAAATCAGCAATAAAGGCCATCTTGCAATTCAGTGAAAAAAAGGAGCAGTGAGCTTGGAAAAAAGAGAAATGGGTTAAGGGGATCAACATTGAATTCCGTTTGGTCAACTATGAACTATGTGATCCTGGTAATTCATTTTACATGTCTGGCCCATTGTTTCCTGATAAAATTAGGAAATCAAACTAGATTGGGGCTTCTGAAAATTCACTTAAGGGGACCATAAGCACAAACGGGAAAATGTATCTTTATTTTCTTTAACTGAAATTTATAGCACTTCCTCTGATTATGAATATAAGAGGGATACCACAATAGTATTAGCAATATTTGTGATCCAAAATATAAATTATGGATATTTTCATATTACAGTACAGTTTTACAGATACCGCAAAATATTTATGATCATCAGCTCTTCAAATTTATAGTAATCATCAAACTCACAGCAATTTCTTATTATTTAATGCATTAATAAGGAGGCACATATATTCTTGTATCACAACATCCTTCAAAATGTTTTGATAAGCAGATTGAACATAATTCATTATTTTATAATCATATGCATGCTAGCTGATGCTTTATAAAAGGTTTTCCTGAGACAGGACTTTACCAGACTGTCAAAGGGCCGCTGGAGTTTGACAGCATCTAAAGGTTATCCCCAATAACTTGCTAGAATTCTAAATCTGTCGGCCCAGAACCAGAGATGCCTCACTGGCTGGGACACGCATCAAAGGCAAGCCATAGCAGGTCATGGGGTATGACTAGGAAATGGCGAGAGAGAACAGAACAAGATGGAGCTACTCAGATCATCAGTCAGAAATACTTAGCCAGCAAATGTACCAGGCAGTCAGATTTGACACACACCAGGGAACAGCCCACACGCTCAGGAAGGGACACGTGTACAGTCATCCCAACACCAGTGATCATCCTGACACCAGTGAGCCAGCAGGCCATCCCAGCCACTCTCCAAGTCCTTTACCACTGCTCCTATTCAGACACAGAGAGAAGCCCTTCAACCACAGGTGAAAGAACTCCAGAAGGGGGCGCTCAGAACAAATACGCTGACAGAGCAGCATGTTACATGGCTCTTCGGGAATAAGACCTGCCCTTGAAACATACAGGAAGGAGAAATTAATGGCCCTTCATGTGAATTAGATCTTAGAAAAGTGGTCATCAGATACTGTTATTGAGGGGAAACGATGACAGAAAGTAGCATTCATTGACCACCGGAGTGCCAAGCTTCTAGGTGAGTATTTTATGGGTAACGCTGAATCTGGTAGCAGTAGCCAACAATTTGGCAAATAGGAGAGTAGAGACTCACAGAGTCACATTTTCAGAGCTAGAAATGTCCTCAGACATCATCCCTCCAAGTTCCTCACTTTGCACATGAGAAAACTGAGCAGACCAGAGACTCTATATTCTTTTCTGCCTCCTCATCTAACCTCTTCCCAATGCCCCACGAAGCCTCTCACATAAGCAATCATATGTGTATGTATTCTCTAAGGAATTAAGCTCTTTACTGAAAGTCAGAATATACAGTGAACCTGTATGCCTCGGTCTACAAACTAATGTGTGCAGAAAATGAGTTAAGAAGAGTTGCTTTTATTTTAAAATTCTTTTTTGAGATTCTAATGCTATTGGAATTGAGAAAAATTAGTTATCAGTCAATTTGCTTCTCCTTCTTTTCTAAAATGATATCCTAGTTCCAGGGAACCAGTACAAGGGAAGCAGCTGGTCTGAGACATCATTTATGCAGTCCAGCATCGGATGAGATGTTTGTCATCATGTGGGGGAATTCCATCCCATATATGCTTGTACCACTGGTCACACATTTCTGTCCATGCTTCTCCTGGTTCATGCATCTCTTAGCTACTTCTGTGCCATAGACAGAGACACAGGATCCGATCTTACATTTCAGTGCCACCAATATCATGGAAAGCTTCGTGACTCTGTCTATGTCACTGCCCAGACTCAGTCTGCAGCCATCGCCTCTCCACCTCTTCGTGGCTCTCTCCGTGTGGATGATCTCCCTGCTCTCATGTTCACAAAGCTTTCTGAGGATTTACAGACCACCCAGACCTCTTCCTGGGATCTAGAAAGTGAGGTTTCTCTCTCTGGAGCTACCATTCTAACAGCACCCCACTTGTCTGCATCCAGAGGAATTTCTAGTCTTAGGGATAAAAGAGAAACAATCCCTTTCTTCTCTTGGTTTACCTGAAGTTCTGTCTAGTTGCCTAATGTCACAGATATTTAGAAATTATATCAAAGGAGACCAACGTCCTTACATTTTCACCTTGTGATATCCTGTCACTGGGGCAAAAAGCACAGACCACAGGCTCACAATCAACAAGGATGAGGTGGAAAACGTATGGAAATAAATGACGAAGTGTGTTCATTTCTGCTGTGGTTTACCACCAGAGATTAAAGTCAATGGAAAATAAGGAGGGAGTAAAAGAGACCCATTAGGAGGGGCGTGTGTAATTCATCAAGCGATGAAAAATAGCACTTTCTCTTTTTTGTAGCTATACTGAATAACACGATGCAGTAATATTTTAAACAAACATAAACAGTTTATCGAGCTGGTCTCAGGAGTAAAGGATCCGCCTGCCAATGGAGGAGACGGAGATGCAGGAGAGGCAGGCGTGATCCCTGGGTCTGGAAGATCCCCTGGAGGAAGGCATGGCAACCCACTCCAGTATTCTTGCCTGGAGGATCCCATGGACAGAGGAGCTTGGCGGGCTATGGTCCATGGGGTCATAAAGAGTCAGATACAACTGAAGTGACTGAGCATGCAGTACACAAACAGTTCATCCTTAATATCATACCAGAGCTTTATTTCTCCTACTTATTTGCTGAACTTTTACAACCTCTTTCTCATATTGAGGGTGCCTCACGTGCAGGCCCAGCTACTTTTACTGACTCAACCTTTAGGAGGCCAAAGGTGAAGCACTTGGTATTGATCTGTCCATTCAATAACGTACTTAAGCATCAGAAATTCTCTTATAACAACAAAGAATATCACTTAATTTAACTCCTGCTCACCTCAATCACAAGAGAGTCACATTTTCAACAATCAGAAATTATTATGAACAAACTTCTGAATCTTTGAGTTTGTTCAAAAAGTACTATAATAAATTGAACTGAATTTAAATTCTCCTTCTGTTGTCATAAAAACATTAATGCGCTGCTAGTCTTGGGGGTGTTTAATATATCTTTGTTGATTAGCTTATTTATGAAGGGGAGAACTGGAGTTTTCTGACTACACTTTCTAGAATTTTGCAAATAATTTAAAATATGATCATCATGTGTGCCTGGATGCCAATGTAGGTTTTGCCGAGGCAAAATGAATTCATGGTTAAAAGATTTATCTTGTTCCTACACATAACCTCTCACAATGTCAGTTGGAAGACAGTGGTGGTGGTTGTGGTTTAAGTCACTAAGTCATGTCCGACTCTTGCGAACCGTGGACTATAGTCGGCCAGGCTCCTCTGCCCAGGGGATTCTCCAGGTAAGAGTACAGGAATGGATTGCCATTTCCTTCTCCAGGGAATCTTCCCAACCCAGGAATCGAGCCCGGGGCTCCTGCATTGCAGGCAGATTCTTTACTGACTGAGCTATGAGGGAAATCCCTGGAAGATGATAATTTGAAAGGAACAACAAATTTTCAACTAACTCCACATTTATCTTGACAAACCCTTTGGGCATATTTTTAAAGGTGAAACTTGCATGCTCCATGGCTTTTTGTTTCCAGGCAAGGATTTTTGTGGTACTAATTATGAACTAAAGAGCCTAATTATACGGTCCTCAGAGAGCCTGGAATCCTGCCCAAAGTTAGAGGGGCAGAGTTTGAAGCAAAGTTTGGTTCACGCAGTTCCTACTCCTTCTGACTATTGGATTCTTATTTATTGCAGCAGATTTATCATGTGCTAGATAATTTCACATTCATGGCTTTTCTAGTGCTCAATTTATCAAGGAGAGCCAAAGCCACATCCTCCTGTATTTTATCGCAGTACCATCAGGGTAAGAACGACAGGTTCTCTTTCCCCCGCGGTGACTCTGCCGCTAAATCATAATTCATAACGATGCATCTTTCCTGGGTTCAATTTTTAACGTTGTTTCCCCTTTCGGAATGCTTACATAACAGGAGAAAAGAGGGCATTGTATATGAGTTGCATCCGTATCACTCTCGTGTTCTCTATGAGAGGATGAAACCAGATAGCTGAATAATACTCGGTGATTTCAGCCACTCACTTTGGACATTTTTTTTTTTTTTATTTTGGAAGTCGCGCACTTTTTCATCATCAAAGACAAGAAAAATGAGGATAAAGGTGATGAGGGCTGAAGTCATGACTTTCACTTTCCTTCTAAGTTTAAACCGTGAGGTGGCTAGTGATATTGCACATCGATTACACGGTCCACCAACAGGTAGAATGGGGAGCATATGGATTAGTGAAGGGTCATTATCCATCAGCAAGCGAAGCTCCGTTTTTATGCTTTTCCTCATGCTGTGAATGGGCTTTCCCAGGTGGTGCAGTTGGTAAAGAATCCACCTGCCAATGTAGGAGACACAAGAAACATAGGTTCGATCCTTGGGTAGGGAAGATCCCCTGGAAAGGGAAATGGCAACCCAGTCTAGGGTTCTTGCCTGGGAAATTCCATGGACAGAGGAGGCTGGCGGGCCCCAGTCCATGGGGTGGCAAAGAGCTGCACACGGCTGAGCACACATGCACCCATGCTGTGAATACATTTTAATAAAATCCATTTTACTTTAGACAAGAACAACAGATCCTCTCCTTTTTTTCTGGAAAATAACACTGGTTCTTTCTTAATACTTTTCTCTCTCAAACCTTCACTGACTTGTAGAAGGCTTACCTGTGCAAGGTGAGCCCAGGATGTAGCTGACTTCGGTATGGAGCATTAACTTTGATGACTCCCAGTTTCATTTCCATGAAAGTTACTGTAGATTTTCCAAACAAAGGCATTTTCAATAAGGGTGAATATTAGAGAGCAGTGATCTTTCCAAAAAAGGTCAAAATATCTCCCTCAGATGCTCTTCTAGCGAATACCAGATGGCCATGTGCAAGAGTCAGAGGTCAGAGGGACAACACCCACTGAGTGACTTTCAACAAGGCACTTCACCTCTCTGGGCCTCTGGTCCCTCATCTGGAGATGGAGGACAATTCTTGCTTCCAATTGTATGATTCCTTGACTAACAGTTTTCTAGTCCTCTCTACTTTGTTGCAAAAGCAAAAATATTGTGTTATCTGCTTGGATTTAGCGACTCATTTTGATTAATATAAACTGTGACTGTCAGGACCTCCATTCCAAAATCTTTGTCAAATTCATCTGGTCTCCTTTTGTCTATACTTTGTAAGTATAGATCTATAATATTTGGACAATAGGACTACATTTTTTCAAAACTTCAGAGGTTTAAATGAGAGTTTTGTATCCTTAAGTGTTGTGAATGGGTCAGCCCTCAGAATAATTGCATAAACACAGTGACTTGTTATTAGTTTGGCAAAGCTTTTAGTATAGTATTAGAAAGTTAATAGCTGTTTGGAAGCATTTTAGAAATCAGTTATTATCTACTCACTCTGAGTTAAATTCTTGTTTCACTCTAATGGTGTCTAAATTGCTCATTGAAACCAAATTGAATCCTGAGGTTAAAATAAACTTGATGTTACTATCTTATATAAGAAAAAATTATAATAAAGACTAGATGACTTTAGGATCATCCAATAGGTCATGGGTTAATTTTTCAAGAAAAAAATAAAGTCCAACAGATTAAGCTATCAGATTCACTTTCATTGGAAAAAGAAAAACCTGATCTAGAACAACTCAATGTTTTCAAGCACCTTAATGAATAAATTAAATCAATAAAACATTGAAATCACTTGCTGCAAAATACCCCTAAAACATGATTTGGGTAGGAAAATGCTTGATATACACTCAGTAAATGTTAGCTCTCAGCAATACGATTATTAGGGAGTCTGAGGCACTGCTTTCACGCAGGAGAAAGTTTTACCACTGACAATTAGTCAATAACCACAGTTCTTATTTCTTGTCTGTTCTGCCTTGAGAAGGATTTACTGGTGAGAAATATATTCCCCTTCCTCACAAACACTAATGAGGTGTAGTGTTCTGGATGTTGTGGTTGTTGTTCTAGTTCAGTTTTTTATTTTTTATTATTTTTTGACAAATATGCTAGCTATTCAATTCCCAAACAAGTGTTCTTTTAAAGCTAATGGTGTCTGCCTTCCCATTTAAAACCAAAACCAATTTTAAGTGTTACACTATGTATCATAGTATTCTCACGTGGAATTATGTTCCTGTTGCCTCATCTAAGTTTGCACCCAAAACAGGAGATAAAGGGAGTGCAGGGCTCAATAAAATTATGCATTTATGGTAATTAATCTATGTAAAACATTGTAAGCATGCATGTGTGCATATAGCCATGTGTGTATACATATCCATACACATAAATATGAATTCAACTTTTAAAAATTATATGCTTAAGAGATGGGAAGGTAGATTATTCTTATCATTTGCTTTGAGGAATATATATGACTTCTACAAGCAGTATAAATAACAAACTTAAGTATCTCTGGTGATGGTTAAACAATTTGAATGTACTAAATACCACATCACTGAATTGTACACTTAAAAATGGTTAAAATAGTAAGTATTATTTGTGTCTTACTATAATAAAAATGTTCATAATAAAGTATGTCTAATCTATGAAGAGGGCTTCCCTGGCAGCTCAGCTGGTAAAGAATCTGCCTGCAATGCAGAAGACCCCAGTTTGATTCCTGGGTCAGGAAGATCTGCTGGAGAAGGGATAGACTACCCATTCCGGGACACTTGGGCCTCCCTGGTGGCTCAGCTGGTAAAGAATCTGCCTGCAATGCAAGAGACATGTGTTCAATCCCTGGGTTGGGACGATCCCCTGGAAAAGGGAACGGCTACCCACTCCAGTATTTTGGCCTGGAGAATTCCATAGACTGTAGTTCATGGGTCACAAAGAGTCAGACATGCCTAAGTGACTTTCACTTTCAGTCTAGGAAGCAATAACAAGTAATAATCACCATTCAAGGGAAAGTACAATTCCCACAAGACCATCTACCCCTTGTACACCTATTATCCCTGGATCCCAAATTGGGGTCTAGAGAGAACATGCCCAGAAGCTCAGTTTGCTCTATGGTACTCCCAGGGAATGGATGAAAATAAGATATTCCCAGCTCAAATCTGGCTACAAGACCATTTTGGAAGAGTGTGTGTTGCTGAGAGAGTACAGTCTCTAGCTGCAAATTCAAAATATTTTTATGTGATAAATTTGGTGGGAATGTGGAGGTGGGTCACCTAAAGACATATATGTTACCCAGAATTACTTGCAGTTCATATATGACTATTCTCTCTACAAATTTGTGGTTGCACTATGCATATTGTTAAGGTCTCCTCACTGTGCACACTTTCAATGACATTAAATATTCTTTTAAGTAGTAATTTTGCAGCCACCTCCAGATGTATCGTATTGCTTAACAAATCCCTTATGCTTAATCCTTTAGATTATTTCCAGTTT
This sequence comes from Bos javanicus, assembly GCF_032452875.1. Taxonomy (NCBI): domain Eukaryota; kingdom Metazoa; phylum Chordata; class Mammalia; order Artiodactyla; family Bovidae; genus Bos; species Bos javanicus. The sequence goes on from NC_083894.1 coordinate 18,821,648, forward strand.
TTCTCCATTATAAATAGGATTGCCATGAGCATTGCTATTCAAGTACCTTTTTTCACCCACTCTGTGGGCAATGTCATTCTCCTACTTTTTTTTCTTTTCTTTTTTTATTAATAAGCTTTATTTTTTTAGAGCATGTTTGAATTCATAGTAAAATTCAACGGAAAGCACAGTTCCCATTTAGCCCATCCGTACACATGCACAGCGCCCCCTACTGTCAGCATTCCATACGGCAGTGGTGTATTAACAATTCATGAACCTACACTGACTGACTGACTCATCATTATTAAAGTCCATAGTTTTATATTAATGTTTAGTCTTAGAACATCTTTTTTATATCATAATATATCATCCCTTGGATAAATACATTTATCCTTAAGATAAATCCCTTGAAGTGTAATTGTTGAGAATCAAAGTATATGAACACGAGACAAAATTTTACACATATATTTTGAGTGTCAGTTTCTCACCAAGTTTAAACCTGAGACATCTTCCAGTGTGGCACAGTAATTTGAAGTCCAACATATATGGATTCAAACCCCAGCTCTGGACTGCCTCGCATGCTGTCTTTTTGTGCAACTTGATCTCTACACTTCAGTTCCTTCACGTGAAAAATGGGGATAACTAGACCCACTTCAGAAGATCATTGTGAGAACTAAATGAAATGATGTGTTTAACCTGCTTAGCACAGCTCCTAGTATCAATTAGCCATTTTTGCCAAGAATTTGCTTGACGTCAAGGCTGTACACTGAGTCAAAGTTCTTAAAGTCGGAGTTCTTTCCTGACATTTTAATAAGATACACCACACACAGAGCACCTCTCTCTTCTCTAGAACACCCACTTTGATCTCAGAGATCATCGGTGAAGATCCAGGGCATCCAATTACATGACTGCATGACTAGCCTACCTGCATAATCCACAGTATGTTGACTGGGATGAGTTGATTCCAGTCCATCCATACCTCCTTATCCTGGCCAGGATTTGCTGTGGGGGGGATTTCCTCTCTCCCCTGACTTTGAGCCTAGCCATGTGACCTGCCTCTGCCACTGGATGTGAGCAGATGTAAAGAATACCACGCCTGCTCAGAAGTTCCCGATGAGCTCATGATGTTTGACTCAGCTTCCTGGGTTCCTTCCTGCGCCGTGAGGAAAAGCCTGCCCCTGTGCGGATGCTCTTCGACCTGCACTCTGGACATGAAAGGCATGAGGGTCGGACCTGAGCTCCACTGCAGCCCACCCACACACCAACCTGGGACAAATTAATCTGTGCTGATGTCAGCCACAAGATTTGGGGGTCCAGGCTGGCTAATACCCATGGTTGTTCATTTCTACCAGTGGAGGCATGTTTGATGGCAGAACAGAGACTTCGAGGGGGAGGAAGGTGCCTCTTGAGGGGGCATATTTGTTCTGAGACATTTACTAAAAGCAGAGTCACCACAGTGACCCAGCCTTCCTTTCCTCATAATAAAGGCAAGGTACCGCAGAGTGTTAGCAAAGAGAATATGGTTGAGAAACCGGAGCCAAAGCCCCAAGGTGGCCAGGCTGGTAATGGAAGTTGGCCTTGTCTCACTTTGGTTATTTCTCTCCAGCAGTGATTTACAAGGTGATAAAGAACTTCAAGCCGCAAAAGGTACTTAGGCTGTTAAAAACCAGCTTTTTATGATCCCTTGTTCTTTATAGTACATGTTGTTTCATTAATCAAATGCTTATTCTATTACAAGTCCCAAACCTTTAAGATGGTGGGACATTTCATTTTTATTGCTCTGGTGTGGCATTAAAATCCACATGTTCCCTAGCAAGGCACTGGTGAACGCTTAGTGTGCAGGCTCTTTGCATCTTCTGTTCTCTTTGACCCTATCTATTTTGTATTAATATTTTGGACTTCAAAAAAATTTTTTTTTTTGCTATTTGCTTCATGTCAGTACTGGAATAAATGCTGAGAAAATTAGCTAAAACCCTTTTTGTTCCATAGCCATGTGTTTGAAGTCTAGAACTAGTCACTGATGTCATAATCAAGCACACAGGCTTCCATGGTGTATCTCATCTCTCTGGCCTGAGCTTCAGCTAGCTCTGTCTTATCCGCAACTGGTAAAATCAGATGTGTCTATCCAGTCGGCCAGGAGCAAAGCCTGTTTGAGTCTTTCTCTCTCTTGTCAAAAGTGGGTTTTATCCTGGAATTTCTTGTTGTGCATTTTCATGACTAAAGTGATCTGTCATTTTCCAGTTTTCATTTTTAGATTGTTCTGAGTAATAAATATTTACACCTATCCATTTATAATTTGTAATCATTTTATAACAGCCACCTCAAATCATTCCTTAGATGAAATACGTATTAGATAAGTAGAAAGATAAACTGATAGAGACATAGATCAACTAATATGAACAACATTTTTTCAGGGAATTATAATGAATAAATATTTCAGAGCCTTTAGAAGGTGTTTCCAGACAAATGCAACTCCTGTCTTAAAACTGCCTAGACTATAAAAGAAAAGATCCAAAAAAAATTATTTAAAGAAATGGCAGGCTCCAAGCTGCTGTTTATCAACAGTATTTGATGAACAAATCCTATTGAGAGAAAGGAAGAAAGGAAGGAAATGCAGAGGGACAGAGGGTGGAAGAAAAGACTAGTAATCTCCATCAGAAACTGGGAACAGAGGAACAACACTAAGAAGCAAAGAATCCCTCCCAGTTCCATTCCAGTGGGAATGGGAATCCACTTCTGATCAAGGTGTTGGCAGGGCCATGCTCCCTCTGAAGACTCTTAGTAATTTTCAGTGTGTCTTTACTGGTTTCTTCCTCTGACTTCAAACAGGCATAGATGTCCCACACTGGGGGGAAAAATGTGTAATGAGCCATCTCTCCCCCTCGTATTTGCTGTTTCCTTTTACAACAAAACTTTTAATGTTTACAAACCTCAGTTCGCTCCACACTCTGCTGAAGGTGGTTTCTCGAAGCTGCCAAGGCATCATGAAACCCATATCTACTGCTTCCTTATGTTCCCTTCTGATCTCCCTCCCTGATCTCTTTATAAAATTTGACTCTAATGACTCCTTTAAGAAAACAAAGGTTTTCTTAAAAACCTTTGCCCTGATAACAATTTCTCCTCCTATCCATCACACCATTCCTGTTCAGTCTCCTTCTCTGGCTCTCTCTCCCTCCACCATCTATCATGGTATCGAGTCCCAAAGAGCATTCTCTCTCCTCCTCTCTCCCTTTGAGAGCTCACTGGTTTTCATGTTAAATATAGGGATGATCCTAAAGCATCTGTCTCTAACACAAATCTCATGGGGATGTTTCATCCCTATAGTAAACTTCCTCTGGGATGGGCAAGTGCATCTGTTTCACCTCCAACTGCTATTCCCCAAACATTTACTGTGCCCTTCTTATCAGACCGATCAAAGCACCTTCCTTTCTAGTCCAAGTTCCTGAGTCTTAATCCAGCCCCGCATCACCACCCACGTGGATTATTACAGTTGATTCCCCTTAGGTGGTCTGAGACCAATCTGCCTTCTCTGCTCTGCCATGAAGACCAGGGGGCTTTGACCCAACCATGGGCTTAGAATCAACTGTGGCAGGTATGATGATTTAGTTTTAAAGCCCTATGCCTGGTCCCTACACATACAGTAGGTCTTAGGTAGGGCCCCAAATTTTATATTAAAAAAAAACAGGTTATATTAATTTCCTAGGTCTATGGTAATGAAGTATCATAAACTCGGTGGCTTAGAACAACTGAAGTGTATTCTTATTTCACAGTTCTGGAGGTTGGAGGTCTATTGGCAGGGCTGTGTTCCCTCTAAAGGCACGAGGAAGAGATCTCTTCCAGCCCTCTCTCCCAGCTTCGAGTAGCCTCAGGCATTCCTTGCTTGAGATGCCCATCTTCCCCCTATGTCTTCACATCTCCCTCTGTGTGTGTCTGTCTCTGAGTCCAGATTTCCCCTTTTTATGCGGACATCCGTTATACTGAACTAAGGTCCATTCTAATGGCCTCCTTTTAACTTGATTACTTCTGTAAAGAACCTATTTCCAAATAACATCACATTCTGATACACAGTACCTTGAACTAAATTCACAAATAATAAGGAATTTATAGGCTGAGCTTGCTATTACTTCAAAATAGTAAAGCAACTAATCACGTAACCTATGGAATAAACACTATGTGGAAACCATGGGGTGGTCTATCTAAAGCAGCCTGGAATGTAATCTCTCCTAAATACGTGCTTGTGACGTGCAGATGAAGCCACTCGTGGAGTAATAGAGCCGCATCTATTCTAGCAAAGACGGGTACTGCCTACACAGAACACTCACAGTGGGAACAGTCACTGGGCCGGGAATCAGGAGAACTGAGTTCCAGCCCCGATTCTGCCAGTCGGTAACCGGATTACCGTGGGCAGGCCCCTGCACTTCCCTGGGTCTGGGGTGAAAGTTCTGAAGTCTGGTATCATCCACTCTGTGCCTTTAATGCTGAACATTAGCGATTCTACAGATGTTCGGACAGATGAATCCTGATAGCAAATGATCTATAAATTCTACTTGACAATGCACCCCTTACACACTGCAGAACAAAAGCAATCGTTACCAAACTTTGCAAAGCTGCCAGCATGTTATTAGGTATACAAAAGATGGATTCTTTCTTTTTCTGAGAAAGTGTTTCTTCTGATTATTTTGGCTGGTGAGTAATTTCTAAGAGCGGGTGACGGTGATTAAATGCCAAATGGTTCTAATCTATTATCTAACACCACTCTGCTACTAATGGAAAGAGGGAAATGAGTAAATTCCTTGCTGATCTATACCTAGCATAAATAATAATTAATTTTCTTTATAAACCTAAGTTTTCTGAATATGTTGAGAGAATAAGCAAGAAAATAAAACATGACCTTAACAACAAGCAGATGGCATTCTCCTTTCTGTGATTATGTACACTTTTGAAGTTTTACAGAAAACATACAACACTCATGCTTTCAATTATTTTTCCAGCTAACAGAGGCAGACACCAAATGCACTTTTTTCTTTATAACTGATTGCTCTTCCAGTCCAGTTCATGTGCCTGAGTTGGAAATGCACCTCCATGAAGGAAAGAGAAATAAACTTTAGCAACCTCTTGAATTGGCATCCCCCAAAATATTTGACTAAATTTAAATCATCATTTGGCTAGGTCCCCACTCCCACTTTCTTTATTTTAGGGGAAAATAGGGAAAGAGAACTCAAAGAGACTGGATCCAATTAAAGCAACGTTGTCTTTTCTCTGTATATTGGAAAAATTTACTGCACTGGTAAACGTTAAGTACACATGGACTTTTCTTTTGTCTCTTCCTCTTTATCTTCTTGGCTGTATCTTTTCAGTCCAAACCAAGAGAACATTTACAGATAGAGATGGGGCATGCTTATTATCCTTGCCCAAAGCATTCTAAATTTTGCACATTATCTGCTGAGGTCTCTCTGAAAGTGGAGAATAAGAAATTAATAATACTATAATTTGAAATATGTATAAAATTCAAAGAGGTTAGTAAGAAAAATGTCAGTTAGGTTCATTTACTTGTTCATTCAAAAAGATATTTATGAACTACCTCCTATGTCCTGGCACTCTTCTAAGGACAGAGCTAACATCTCAAGAGCTTGGTCTCATAGATCAGGTTGTTACGCTCTGCACCGATGCTATGTTTTCAGGTGTATGACTTGACTAATTGTGCTTTCATGAAGTATGCATAATTAGATTCTTCTGGGGGGTTTTGAGATGTACACTTTTGTTCTATTAAAGTGTAGTCAATTTACAATATTATATTAGTTTCAGGTGTACAACATAGTAATTCAATGTTTTTCCAGGCTATTCTCCATTGATAGCTATTATAAAATATTGGCTATATTCTCTGTGCTATACAATATGTCCTTGTACATTATTTATTTTATATATAATAGTTTGTACGTCTTAATGATTCTTTTGGAGGTGACTAAAAATTCCATTTGGAAATCTCAATTAAGCAACACATGACAAATGCATGTCAAGACTTCTGTTTAATTTGACATTTAACTATTGAGGCCTGTGACATACGGGTGTCTCTGAGTACCTGGCCTGGGAGTCTCTGCAAGCCAGTCCCTTATCCTTCATTTAGGTACATTCCATCACCCTGCACAGCCCCTGGCCCAAAAGGTTTTTTACACATGAAGCTATCAACACTTGATATTTTGTATTATGACTCCACAGCTGTCAGCTAAAGTAGCTTTAAATAGTGAAGTTCCAAACAATTAAAGAATAAAAGTTTCTCTCTTTCTTTAAGCCATGCCATATGAAGAAAGCATACTTGTATGGCCGTGGTAGGGGCCTCTTAGAGAGGACCTCACCTTGTGGATGTGTGTAGGGGCGATTGGGGGGGTGAAACTCATCTTGATGTAGGAGATAGACGGGCTCCAGGTTAGACATTTACAACTGGCCTCCTGTTTACATTTCATGGGGCACAAAGAAGGGTGCTTCAGGCTGGATACTTATAATGGCTAGCGTTTTCTAAGACAAGAGATAGGTGGGCTCCAGTTAAGGCATGGACAACCAACCTCCTTTTTGCTCTCCAAAACAGAAGTAACAACAGAAACAGGATAAATAGCCAGTCCTTGTCTCTTGTAACCCCTTTAGGTAATAGTCATGGCAGAAGTCAAGGTAATAGTCATGGGAAGGACAAAGAGGCAGAAAACTCTGTTTGAGTAAAGGATTAAAGGATCTCCCGCCTCACTCTTTTGGGACAAGGGAGGCACTACACATGCACAGAAAGGCTTCTTGTGGGTCAAAATTCAGGGGATAACACCAGACCATGATGAGTATTGCTCTTCCCAAAAGCCTTCACTTCGAGATCCATCGTGGCTGAGGGATGTGTGCACACCCAGGAGAATGTCCCAGGGTAGGTCAGGAAAAAGAAACCAAATAATTGGCCCAAAGGAAAGACAAAGACCTGGAAGAACTGCCCTATATAAATGACTTTACCACCTCTTTACTAGCTCCTCCTCACTAGGGGGGACACCCACACTCTCTCTCTGAGTATGCATTTCTGCCTTGCTTCTGTCTTTAACTAAACAAACTGTTTCTCTATATGCCCTCCCATTTCTTGTTGGGCTGTGTCTCTAATAAACTTTGTACCTGCATTTACAGTTTCTGCCTCTGTGATCAATGCATTTTTCACTGGGGGCAAAGACCTCGGAAAAAATAGCTTCTAGCCTCTAGCCCTTGCTGCTCTGGTGGCTAAGATTCCTGGTTCTCATCCAGGCTACCCAGGTTCAGTTCCTGAGCAGAAAATTTAAGATCTCGCTTCACGCCACCACTCACTGCTGCCTCGCTGAGATCAGTCTGTGACACAGAAGTCACCCAGAGGGGGCTTCTCAAAGTGCACACACCCAGATCTAGTCTCAGTCTTCCTGACCAGATCTCAGGTGAGAGAGGGGATGGATTTTCAGAAGGGTCGAGTCCGTCTGTGTAATCTTCTATGGTGTGGAACCCTTACAACATGTGGATTTTAAAATGTGTGGGAAAAGCTAGGACACAATCCAGAATTAAGAGGCTTGCACTGGAGGGAGAAGGCTTCATTCAGTCTTTGTATTTCAGACACCCTTTTCTTTAGGCAAAAAGTCGCCCAGGGAACAATGGGAAGCTGGACTCTGATCTCTTGTCTAATTTTCAAATTGATGATTTAATTGAGTGCTTCCTGCACAGATGTAGAAAAGTCTCCTGATTCATTAGCATTAATGGAATGAGAAGCCATTAATTAGAGAGAGATTAGTTTAAACAAAAAGGGATTAAATTTAGATTCACTTATTACCCTTTCCATTGTTAGTACTATGGAACCCTATTGTGGGGGGATAAGGACTAGAGAATTGGTGATCGGGCAGAATAAGAATCAATTAACAGATATATTACATGCTTGCTCTGTGCAAGAATCACTGTATATAGGATGATATAAAGATAAAACATGATAGAACTGAACACACACACACACAGATGGAGAGAAAGATGAGAAAGACAGAGACTAAGAAAGAGAAAGAGACACAGAGTCATTTTTGCATTTACACTTTTCTTCCTTTGTTATAGAATTTTGTTTTTTTCTTTAAACCTCTCCCTTCAAACATAGAGCTTATGTAGAAACAATTTTTTTTCCTGCCCTAAAATCATTAAATTCTCTGGAGACAGCTTGAAAAGTATCAGTATTAGATTTTTCCCAATTGAAATTATTTACATACAGCACAGCAGAATGGTTCCCAATCCTATTAGACTAGGGCCCTCTTTAAAAAAATGTTAACACCCCATTTATTACCCTGAAATGAAATCCTTTGATAATATAGTCTACCTGGAACCTAATTTATTTTAAAAAATCTTTAAATTTGTTGTCTTTTTAAAAACATCAAACATTAGTAGTATGATAGTAAACAGAGGTGATTTCCAAACTTAAAAAATTAATATAATGCCGTTATAGTAATATATAAAAGAAATAAAAGCAAGTAAAGAAAAATGCATTTTAGGCATAAATAGTATGTATTTCATTTTCTTGATTCTTTTCCTTTTACATATAATAAGGTAATTTCCAGATATCGCATCCTAAAATGGTGAAGAGTTTTAAAAGAAGTACTTTCATGTATTCGTAACTAGGAAATCAGATGATCGCAGTTTCTTCACCAGTGATTGCTAACCTTTGCTGAGACAGACCCCTATGATCACCTGAAAGGTCTTTTCCCAGGAAAAATGTACAAATGCACAAACGCACTTGTACAGAAACATTTCCTACGTTTGATGACCCCAGAAATCATCTGTGATCCTGCTTATGACCCTCTGATAGTGAAATGGTGAAACGTTTCAGCATCATTTTCAAATGCAAATATTCTAGACACACTATCTACCTCTGAATGCCAGTTGTCTGATGAGTAAACTCTATACTTCTCAGGCATGTAACTATCAAGGTTTAGTTTATGATTTAATAATGTCTTGACATAAGCAGAACCTTAAAGAATCATCTACTGACCACATCTTAAAAAACTGTTACAAAACATGACAATTACATGAGCATAGCAAGATACAGTAAATCCTTCTCATCCTGGTTCACTTCGTGCAAAATTTGAGTAGAAACAGACTTATTTTGTATCTTTTTCTCAAGTGTGAAAATTTCAGATAAACACATGTGAGTCCCTCCAAATTGCCACCGTACCCTATGAACAGCTTTCCAGGAGGAAGAGGGCTCTCATCACCTATCCTGGCCTTCCCTCTCCCTATCACCACTCACCTATTTTGTTATACACCACCTTTAATTTTCGATTTACTGCATTGCGTTTTATCATATGTTCATCTTTAACTAGCACATACACAGGGCTTAACATGTGTCAGGAATTGTTTCAAGCACTTTACTGATACTGGAAGTGAAAGTGTTAGTCGTTCAGTCATCTCCAACTCTGCAACCCCATGGACTGTAGCCCACCAAGCTCCTCTGTCCGTGGGATTCTCCAGGCAAGAATGCTAAAGTGGGTTGCCGTTCCCTCCTCCAGGAAATCTTTTCAACCCAGAAATCAAAACTGCATCTCTTATGTCTCCTGCGTTGGCTGGCAGGTTCTTTACTATTAGCATCACTCAGGAAGCCCTAAATGGCAGCTTAATGATTGCCAATCTCCTACACAACCATCCTCTTTCCACCTTAAATTAAGAAAACCATAAAATCCATAAGGAGAAAAAAATACAACCATATATAATCCATGCCTTTGGCATAACGAAGAAGCCAATTGCTTTGATCTTTAAACTACCTATGGGTCAATCTGAATCTCAGTCAATGCCATAGTCATTCATGAAAATGAATCAAGCAAAGTGATGAACTTAGACAAAGCACAGACAATGTGACAATGTCACCCTCAAAAGGAGAAAGGCCAACATCAAACGCCAAAATACATGACAGCACTAGAGACAAAAAGGATCCCTGTGCTTCCATCCCTGGTGTCTTAGATGGTAAAGAATGTGTCTGGAATTGCAGGAGACCTGGGTTCAATCCCTGGGTCAGGAAGATCCCCTAGAGAAGGAAATGGCAACCCACTCCAATATTTTTGCCTGGAGAATTCCTTGGACAGAGGAGCCTGGTGGGCTACAGTTCATGGTGTCGCAAAGAGTCGGGTAAAACTTAACAGCTAACACTTCAAAAACTTGTAGGCCCAAATGTGGTGTCTAGAATTGCATCTACAGGGATAATCAGGTACAAGAAGAGGTAGTGAGAGAAAGAAGAAAATAAAGGATAACTGAGTACTCTGAGAAAACAGAGAGAAGAAGCACCTAACCTTCCCCTATTCCTCCAAAACTGTCTATTAAAACTGCACAGACGAGGACAAAACTGACAGAAAAGAGTGTATCGAACTATAAAACCTGCAGGTAAAACATAAAGGATTTGAAAAAACCAACCACCTCCATTTAAATTGCTGTAAAAAAATGCAAAAGGTGTAATACACCTAACATAGTATTCATCATTAAGTGTACAATTTAGTGGCATTAATTATGTTCATAATGTTATGCAACTATTACCACAATCTATTTCCAGAACTTTTTCATCACCCCAAACAAACTCTGTACCCATTACCTCTGACTAGGGAAAGATTTATAACTCTTATTTAAATCCAGATGCAATGAAATACTTCTGATTGCTTAACAATAAAATTTGCATGACAAAATCAAAAGATAAATAAATGAGGATAAAATATTAGTAACATAATCACAGATAAAGTATTAATCCTCCTAATGTACAAAGAACTTTTCAAACTAGGATAAAATGACCAGAAATTCTATCAAAAATGGGCAATAGACAAGAAAAGGTAATTTTCAAAGGTAGGAAAAGATAGTCTGAAAGCATATGGAGATGGAAAGATTTTTCAACCTCCGTCATAAGACAAATTAAAACAAACACAGAAAGACAGCCTCCAAGACCACAAAAGGAATTCACAAAAGGACAGGAAAGAGATCTTCTTAGAAGAGTACTGATGGAGAAGGGGCAGGCCACTTGGCAGTGCCATTTATCCAGGGTCTGAGGATGTAAGTGGCTGGGGCTTCCCTGGTGGGTCAGATTGTAGAGAAGCTGCCTGCAATGCAGGAGACCTGGGTTCAACCCTTGGGTCAGGAAGATCCCCTGGAGAAGAAAATGACAACCCACTCCAATATTCTTGCCTGGAGAATTCCATAGAAAGAGGAGCTTTGACGGGCTATAGTCCATGGGATTGCAAAGAGTTGGACACGACTGAGCAACTGACATTTTTTCGCTTGAGGATATAAAGGCTGACTAACATCCAGTATCAGAGAGTCAAAAGAAAAGCAATCAATTTATCATTGTAATTCTCAAAAATAACATGTTCTGGATTTCCTATTATTTAACCCCTGTTAACAAAAATAATTGTGATATGCTTTGTAGGTGGTAGGGTAGAGGGATGTTAATTAATTAAATGTTGTACTTTTTGAACAGGTTTAGGCCCACAGCAAAATTGAAAGGTCAGGCATTTCCCATATACCTCTGTTCCCACACACGTATCCTCTCTCTTATTATCAGCATGCTCCCACAGTGATACATTTGTTACAATTGATTAACCTACCATGACACATCCTTTTAACTCAAATTCCATAACTTGCATTAGACTTGACTCAGTGTTGTGCAGTCTACGGGTTTGGACAATTGTGCAATGATATGTTTCTATCATTATAATACCAGAATATTCTCACTGCCTTAAAAATCCTCTGTGCTCTGTCTTTTCATCCTCCCTCCCCACAACCCCAGACAAACACTGATCTTTTTACTCTCTTCATAGTTTTGCCTTTTTCAGAATCAGTTGGAATCAGTGTGTAGCCACCATAGACTGACTTCTTTAACTTACACATTTACGCTTCCTCTGCGTCTTTTCATGGCTTGATAGCTTGTTTCACTTTAGTGTTGAATAGTGTTCCATTGTCTGACTCTATTACGGTTTATTTAACAATTCACCTACTGAAGGATGTGGTGGTTGTTTCTAAATATGGGCAATTATGAAAAAAGCTTCTGTAAACATCTGTGTGCAGACTTTTGTGTGAACATAAGTTTTCAATGACTTTGGATAAACACCAAGGAGCATGATTCCTGGATTGCATGGTATGAGTATGTCTAGTTTTATAAGAAATTTCCAAGGTCTCATCCAAAGTGGCTGTTAGCATTTTACATTCCCATCAGTAATGTGTATTAGTTTCTGTTACTCCACATCCCCCACAGCACTTGGTGGTGATGCCGGTGTTGTGGATTTGGGGCATTCTAACTAGACAGGGTATTAAAAACCAGAGACATCACTTTGCCAACAAAGATCCGTAGAGTCAAAACTATGTTTTTTCAGCAGTCATATATGCATGTGAGAGTTGGACTATAAAGAAAGCTGAGCACCAAAGAATTGATGCTTTTGAACTGTGGTGTTGGAGAAGACTCCTGAGAGTCCCTTGGACTGCAAGGAGATCCAACCAGTCCATCCTAAAGGAAATCAATCATGAGTATTCATTGGAAGGACTGATGCTGAAATCAAACTCCAATACTTTGGCCACTTGATGAGAAAAGCTGACTCACTGGAAAAGACGCTGATGTTGGGAAAGATTGAGGGCGAGAGGAGAAGGGGGCAATAGAGGATGGGTTGGCTAGATAGCATTATTGACTCAATGGATATGAATTTGAGCAAACTCCTGGAGACAGTGAAGGACAGGGAAGCCTGGCGTGCTGTAGTCCATGGGGTTGCAAAGAGTCGGACAGGACTTAGTGACTGAACACAACAACAACGTGAGCTCACGTTGTGTTGGGATGGAGTTGAAGGGTTGGTTTGGTCTGGGCTCAGCCCAGACAGTTCAGCCTCTCTCTCCATGTAGTTTTTCATAAATGGGCTTTTTCACATGGCAGCAGCAATATTCTAAGAAAGAGAGCACAAAAATTGCAAGGTCTCAGGGGCTTTATATTACTGTTCCACATTCTGTTGGTCAAAGCAAGTCACAGGGTCAGCACAGAGTCAGGTGGTGGGGAAATGATTACAGGCTCAATAAAGCTGCAAAGTCATGTGGCTGTATTTTTCAGTCTACCACAACTGATGAGAGTCTGAATGTACTAGCACAAAATGAAACTTAAATAAATACTGATATTTTGTTAGTATTATAATTAATACTAAAACCATTAAGTTTACATTTCTTAATTTTATTTCCCATGATCAGTAAAGCCTTTAAATAAATGAATATCTGCCCACCATAACATCTCCAACATCTTTCCTCCAAATCATGAAAACAGTAAATTCAGCAAAGCATTCACTCTGTTTATAACCTGATTCTTCTCTTTTTTTGGCCAAGTCATGCAGCATGCAGGACCCTTGTTCCCTGACCAGGGGCTGAATCCTAGGCCCCTGCAATGGAAGTGTGGAATCTTGACCACTGGACCTCCAGGGAAATCCCCACCTTGCTTATATCTTGATCAACATTTAAAGCCCCCAACCAAGATCTATAAATTTTTTTTGACCTCTCTCTAGTTCAGTGTTTTAGTTCTCATAGAAAACAATGTAAGAGTTTCCTCTTTTTAGAGATTAAATCAGCCAGTTTCTTTACACACCTAAAGATGAAAGAACTGATCAATATATGGTTTCCACTAGAGATAATCCAGTTATGGAAAATCAATACTTTAAAATGTTTCAACTACCATTTAAAACCCTGCCTTGTATAGTAAACAGACTGCAGGGACTCCACCTGTCACACATCAGCCAGAGAAGAAGCATAAATCCATATTCAGAAATATGTGAAAGCATTGGCTTTGCATAGACCGTATTTGACAGACATTCATCAAGCTCACAGTAAACATCAGGCCTTTTCTCTGGCCTCAAAATGTGAGCAAGACCATCAAAACAACTGCACAGCTTTTATACTGAGCCAACTCTCCCTTCCTCCAGGCCAATTCTCAGCTGGAGGCAGTTTTGCCCGTAGGGGACATTTAGTAATGTCTAAAGATATTTTACATGTCACAACAGGGGAAATACTGCTGGCATCTCATGGGTAGAGGCCAGGGATCTGCCAAACATCCTATGATGCACAGAATAGCCCCCACAATGGAGAATTTATCAGCTCAAGATGTCAACAACGCTGAGACTGAGAACCCCTGTCCTAGCCATGTCCTCAAGAAAAACCAGATCTGCTCACTGCATCAGGGTGCAGAGTGGTGTAGAAGAGCTGGATTCCATCATACCAGCTCAGGAGAGCCAATCATGTGTTCCTTGTCCTGTCTCCATTTTTAGGGCCATGATACTTGAAATGGATCATGATGCGAGCGTGCTCGTGAGGAAAACTGGCAAATGCCACAAATGAGCGCTTCTGTCCAGAAAGCTGTTAAACGTTTATCAGTACAACACTGGGCGCAGCCCTACCCCGTTGGAGTAACAGCCTGTGCTCAGTCCCTAAATAGTGTCAGACTTCTGCGACCCCCATGGACTGGATGGGGCCCACCAGGCTTCTCTGTCCATGGGATTCTCCAGGCAAGAATACTGGAGTGGGTTGCCCTTTTCTTCTCCAAGGGATCTTCTTGGCCCAGGGATCGAACCTGTGTCTCTTACGTCTCCTGCATTGATAGGCAGATTCTTTAACCACTGTACCACCTGGGAAGCCATAGTCTAGCGGACTCTAATTTCTGCAGAGGAGCAGCAATAGAGGAGCCTGCACCCCTCACAGTTTTGTGGAGCAGAGCGGCTGCATCAATGCAGATTTAAACAAGAGAGAAACAAGTTACCTATTCAACCCATTGCTATTTTAAAATTTTCTCAAAAGAAGTCAACCTTTAAGATGACATGGAAGGACCTTGAAGGCATTACGCCAAGTCAAGTCAGACAGGAAAATATAAAGAAATACTGTATGATCTCTCTCAGACGGTACACAATCTGCCTGTAATGCAGAACACCCAGGTTCTATTCCTGGGTCGGGAAGATCCCTTAAAGAAGGGAATGGCAACTCACTCCAGTATTCTTGCCTGGAGAATCCCATGGACAGAGAAGCCTGGAGGGTTACAGTCCATGGTGCGGCAAAGAGTCAGACACGACTGAGCGACTTAACACTTCACTTTCATATACTTAAAAAAAAAAAAAAACAACTCATAGAAAAAGAGATCAGATTTGTGGTTAGCAGAGGCAAGGGGAGAGGAGGGGGAATTGGAGGAGGGGGTTGAGAGGTACAAACTCCAGTTGTACGATAAATAAGTACCAGGGATGTAATGTACAACATGATGACTATAGTGATGCTGTATGATATATATGAAAGTGGCTGAATGAGTGAATCCTAAAAGTTCTCATCACAAGGGGAAGAAAAACCACTTTCTAAAATCTATAGGAGATGATGGATATTAACTAAATTTAAATTTATAAAGAGCTGTATGTCAATTACATCTCAATGAAACTGAAAGGAAAAAAGCCAAACTTTCATATTCACTAATAGAATAAGCACCTATTGGGGGTGGAGGGGGAAAGCTTCAACAGTATTTTTTAATAGCACATTAGCCTTCCCTGAAAGAAATGTTATTGATATAAAAATTATCAATATTTGTCAGTATATCAGTATTTATTTGAATTTTCAAGCCTAGAGTTTGAAAGAATTGTTTTCTTGATGTTAATTATAAAGATGGAAAGCCACATAGACAAAACCTATTGGGTTGGCCAAAAAGTTTGTTCTGTAAGATATAATGGAAACACCCGAAGGGATTCTTTTGGCCTAACCAATATTTTAATGTAAATAAAATATGGGAAAACTCACTTTTTAATATTCATATATATTTGATGCCAGACTTCCCTGGAGGCTCAGCTAGTAAAGAATCTGTCTGAAGTGTGGGAGACCTGGGTTCCATCCCTGGGTTGGGAAGACCCCCTTGGAGAAGGGAATGGCTATCCACTCCAGTATTCTGGTCTGGAGAATTCCATGGACTGTACAGTCAATGGGATCACAAAGAGTTAGACAGAACTGAGTGACTCTCACTTCGTTTCACTTATATCTGATACAAAACTAAAGAACGGAAATCTGTACAAACCCTTGAATTTCTTATAACCCCCACCCAGTTCCGTTATGGACCTGTCTCCAAAGTCAAGTTGCACAACTATAATACCAGGATATGTTAGAGCCTTAGAGAACAATTCTGTTTAATTAAGGTGTGTGTGTATATGTGTGTGTGTGTGCGCATGTGCGTGCGTGCGCATGCACATGCTCTGTCATGTCTGACTCTTTTCAACCCCATGGACCGTAACCCACCAGGCTCCTCTGTCTATGGACTTTTTCCAGGCAAGAACACTGGAGTGGATTGCCATTTCCTTCTCCAGGGTATCTTCCTGACCCAGGGATTGAACCCACATCTCTTGTGTCTCCCGCTTTGGCCAGCGGATTCTTTATCACTAGCACCACCAGACTTTAGAAAATATCTCAGGAAGAGTCCCACAGACAAATGGAGAGTATAAACTGCCTCTCCTGGGAGAAGACACAAGACTAGGGTCAGCCAGCTTCAGCTCAGTCGGTTATCATGCATTACTGTCACCCCTACTTCAAAAAGCCACTCTAAAGAGGGGCAGCTTCATAGACCTCTTCCACCTCAGAATTCTGAGGGGAGCACTCGATGTTCATCCACACAGCCAGGCTGCAAAGCTCCTGAACCTGTTCTGTGTCTCAGACCAGAGGTCCCCAGCATCTAGGATCTAATGCCTGATGATCTAGGTGGAGCTGATGTAATAACAAAGTGCATAATAAAGGTAATACACTTGAATCATCCTGAAACCATCCCCCCAACCCCAGTCCATGGAAAAATTGTCTTCTGTGAAACCAGTCCCTGGTGCCAAAAAGGTTGGGGATCGCTGGGGAATTGAGACTTTTGACAACAGAAAGGGAGCCCAGAGCTAGCAAAGAGATTATGTTCTTTCCCTGTCTTTCTAGCTCGCTTTTCTTCTTTCTATAACTAGAAGAGGGAGAAAAGGCAAAAAGACCTTTTGAAAAAGGTACAGAATTTGTCTAAGTCCACACCTTACGTATCTTGGAAGCAAAACTGTTAGACCATAAAGGAAAGGTGGGTTTCCCTGGTGGCTCAGATGGTAAAGAATCTGCCTGCAATGCAAGAGACCTGGGTTCAATCCCTAAGTCAGGAAGATCCCCAGAAAAGGGAATGGCTACCCACTCCAGTATTCTCGCCTAGAGAATTCATGGACAGAGGAGCCTGGCAGGCTACAGCCCATAGGAGTCACCAAGAGTTAGACATGACTTAGCAACTAACACTAACACTCACCACCTAGAGGAAAGCTAAGAAACCTCATTTAGAATTTTAAATTCTAAACCCCAGGTAGCCAATGTCCCAACGGTGGATATCTGGAGATTCAAAACAGGAAATAAATCAAGGTGATTTAGGACCAGTCAATACATTCCATCCAGAAAAGAAAAAAAAATACTCTATTTTATTAAATATATATCCACAAGCATAATGAAGTTGTTATGCCAGTTATAGTTAAACTTCCACTCTTCAGCCTCGATCTCAAGAGGAAATGTGACCTTTGGAACAGGTCCCATTCTTCCTTTCTGCCATAACAGATTTGGAAGAGAGGGACTAATGAGAGCCTTGCCTTTCTCTGATGCTGAGTCCAGCATGACATCCCCCAGATGGTATGCTCATACCCTAATCCCCAAAGCCCATAAATGTTACCTAATTTGGAAAAAGAGTCTTTGCAGATATAATTAAGTAAGAATTTTGAGATGACAGCATCCTGACTTATCCGGGTGGCCCTAAATCAAAAGACAGCATGCTTGTAAGAGACTCACAGAAAAAAGAAAGCAATGAGATTACAGGTAAAGGTTAGAGTGATGCAGTCACAAACCTAGGAATGTCTGAAACCACCAGAAAATGGAAATGGCAGCAATAATTATCCTCTAGAGCCTTTAGAGGGAGTGCAGTCCTGCCAACACCTAGATTTTAGACCTCTAGGACTGTGAGAGAATCAACTGCTCTTGTTTTAAGCCACTATGTTAGTGGTGACTTGTGCCACCACAAGAAACTAACATAGCAGTGCAAGCTGTACAAATAATCTGAGAATGAAGGCCACAGTGCCAAGGCGATGTGCTAAGATCCAGCAGTATTTGTCTTTCTCACCTGTGAACAGGGATAATGAAGACAAAGTTAACCAAACAGGAGGAGAAGGCGACAACAGAGGATGAGATAGCTGGATGGCATCACTGACTCGATGGACGTGAGTCTCAGTGAACTCCGGGAGATGGTGATGGACAGGGAGGCCTGGCGTGCTGCGATTCATGGGGTCGCGAAGAGTCGGACACGTCTGAGCGACTGAACTGTATTGACTGAAGACAACACCGACACCAGATTCTCCATAAGTAATATCCACTGTAAGGTCAATGACTTCTGCTCTGGATTCAGGAGCAGGAGAATAATTTGTTCTCTTCTTTTTTCCTTTTTGTCTGTCCATGCAACCCTCTCCTCCAAAATAACCTGTTCTTTTAAGTAGCTATTGAAATAGTATTTCATTGATTGAATAAAGTAGGAAGACTTAAAATAGGTTGTCATGAGATTTTGAAGTCCTCTCAAAGTCATTTGTCAGAGATATGAATTCAGTCTCATGCTAGGAATTTATCATAACATCCGAAGAAGTACACAAAACTTTATGGGGAAAGTGACTGTCTCAGCGATATTTATAGCATTAATAGAAAAGATACATAAAATAAACTAAATAACCAACACTGAGGATTGATTAAATACATTTTAGCAGAACCACACAAAAAGATTCTGTGCAGTCACTAAAAAAATATGTTCCTAGTGATATTTTGTTGACAAGCAATATATTGTTGAGTCTAAAATCATTACAAAATATTATGAACAGTTTTTTTCCTCACCTTCTTTGAAACACACTGATAGAAATGTCTACATGATTACCTAAAATATCAATAGTGGGTCTCTGGGTTTAAATTATAAGTGGTTTTTATTTTTTATTTATGCTTGTAACATTTCAATAATAAAAATAGATTACTTATATAATTTTACAAGTATTTTAAAGATAAACTTCATAGAAAAATATAGTCACATGAATTTTATCAAAAGCTTTTCTATTCAAAGATGCCAATAAGTTATTTGATTTTTCTATAACTTTTCCTCTGGGCAACTCCAAATATCTTTCTGGCTTTATTATCCTCTCATTAAAATAGAGGGAACTTTACATGTTTGCAGTTCATTAAGAGCTCTGGTTGAGAAGTCTGATACCAATTCTCTAAATACATTGGAATAAAATAATCAAAAACAGTTAATGGGCAAAAGCATCCTCAGGATTTTTTAAGGGGAACCAAAAATTTCGCCTAAAAAGACATTTTTTAGGGGAAAATTTTTTTATGAAAAAGACATAAAAAAAATTTCCCCTAAAAAAAAGTCATATTGTATGACTCAAATTAAGCATAAGATTTGCAATAAGACTCACCAGATTATACCATTAAATAAACCTGTCATGATTTCCCATTGTCAGATGCATCAGAGGATTATATAGGTATTGCCATTGTTCTATATGTCTAAAGGGTTAATATAATTGAAGTTCAATCTCCAAGTTTATGAAAACTTAGCAAATATAAATATCTTAAGCACTCATACTACCTCAACTAACACAAGGGTAAACAAAATGCAACTGAGTGATTTCACTTTGCTTTCTTTGCATTATTACAAATAACTCCTTAGGAGAAAATTTTGAAAGCTGACAAATAGCTGACAATTTGGGAAACTTTTTGTTGCATAGCTTCATACAAAATAAATTATTGAGGAAAGATTCATAATAAATTAATGTATTGAGGTAGGTCTAGACTCAATAAGATTACATTAAAATCTCATTTCATTCTATTAAAAATTCAATAAAATGATGCTAATTAAATGAGGCAATCGGTAAGAACAGGAGATTTACTTGATGTTTCATCCATTCTCCTTCACTGTTAGGTTTCATTTTTAACAGCCTGTTGACAGCGATTCCCTCCTGACAGCACCAGAGCTAGAATCATGAGTCAGCTTTGAAATCAACATGGAAAAAAAAGTGGTCCTCAAATTGCCATTTACCACATCTGTCTCTCCAGATAATTGAATTCTCGTTGAAAATACATTATTGGAGATGTACTAGAAATAGCAGGAAAGAGAAGGAAGTCAGTAAGTGGAAGCACTAAAAATATAGACTAAAGAACAGCATGATACATAAGAAAATAATTTAGAAAGTTGTCCTTGCTGTAATTTCTAACGCATTTCCACTTGGAGATGAGCCCCCAAAAGACTAATCCATTCCTACTTTTATTTATGCACTGCAGGCTTCAGCTTAAAGAGGTGTGGTGTGCTTGCTGGGCCTGCTGATTTTAAGTGTCGTAGCCCAGGGCTTAGTCTATGGAAACACCCTGATAATGGATCCAACCACACTGCTGAACAGTCCACCCACCAAGTCTCAGCTGGCTTAGCCTATTATAAAAACTCATAATCATTCTGCATATGGGATCAGAGTGTAGCAGCCTCTGAGGTGCTGGCAAAGAGCAATTTTATTTAGCTAATCTCTAAGTAACCCAGAGGAAGTGTTGTGGCAGATAGTATTGAAGTCTTCTTTCCAGTCTTTTGTTATGTTAGATTCATAGACTCAATGAGGGATTAAGCCTCATTGACCTTGCCCCGGATTTTGAGTATGCTTTCCCCAACTTTTCATAACTCCAGGCCCTTTGTAAGACCAGCCCTAACCAACTAGTGTACTTGCTTTAATGGCTATTCTAAACAATCAAATTCCAGGGTAACTAAGGAACGAGAACTAGCTTAGACTTTCATTACCTAGGAATTTGCCCAATAAAACTGAAGAGAACAGTGAAATACTTGTAGAGTATCTTAATTATTTTCTGATGAGAATTCTGAATCAGGAAGACCTGAGCATGTGGAAAAATACTCTTAGTTATAATGGGATTTTACCAAACTGAAATGTTAAGAGAATGGACTGTGAAAATGCCACATCTTCTTTAATACCCACACTCACAACTCTAGAGTTGCTTACAACTCTAACATGGAAACACTGGGTTGAATATGAAATTCAAACCTCAGTTCTTTTACATGCCCAAAGTTTGCAAAAAGAACTTGCCCAGATTAATAACTGCAACCATTTCCTTTCAAAAATCATAGGCCTTGTGAATTATAGATGTAACTCTGTACAACCCTTCTATGTACACACAGAAGAAAAGAGAAGAATGTCTTTTCCCTTTCATTATTCCACTTCTCTTTTTTTAACTTAAAAAAAGATAAATATGGTTTTCAAAGTCATAGATCTCAGCATTACCCATACTTTGTGCAGGAAATCAGAGGAAAATTGAAGATAATTATTTCTCCAGTGTGTTCTCTCTCTCCACACACACACACACACACATACACACATATATATGCACATTATATACATAAATATATGTATATGTATACATGCATATATATGCATACATATCCCACGTACATACATATATATGCACATACATGCATACATATATGTATACATATTCCATATGTGTGCACATACATGCATACATCTATGTATACATACATATTCCACATACATATATGTGCACATACATGCATACATATACATGCATGTTCCACACATATACACATACATGCACACATATACATGCATATTCCACATACATATACATATATATATATATACACATACACACACACACACGAAAACTACTCAGCCATAAGAAAGAATGCAATTTTGCCATTTGCAACAGCATGGATGGACCTTGAGGGTATCATGTTTAGCAAAATAAGTTAGACAGAGAAAGACAATAATTGTACAATATCACTTATATGTGAAATCTAAAAATAAAAGGAATGGACATAACAAAAACAGATTCACAGATATAGAGAACAAACTAGTGGTTATCAGCAGTGGATTAATAGGCACAAATTACTATGCATAAAGTAAGCAATCTATAAGGATATATGGTATAGCACAGGAAAAGATGGCCATTATTTCATAAATAATTTTAAATGTGACATATAAAATATTGAATTATTAAGTTGTGTACCTGGAACTAATGTAATATTGTAAATAAACTGTACCTGAATTTTAAAAAAAGACTCTGCAGAGGAATGGTATGGGGAGGGAGGAGGGAGGAGGGTTCAGGATGGGGAACACATGTATACCTGTGGCGGATTCATTTTGATATTTGGCAAAACTAATACAATTTGTAAAGTTTAAAAATAAAATAAAAGTTTAAAAAAAATAAAAATAAAAAAAGACTCTGAGAGGGACTTCTCTAGTGGTCCATTGATTAGGACTTCACCTTGCAATTCAGGAGGGTGTGGGTTCAATCCCTGGTGGGGCAGCTAAGATTCCACATGCCTCATGGCCAAAAAAAACCAAAACATAAAACAGAAGCAACGTTGTAACAATTCAATAAAGTCTTTTTAAATGGTCCACATGAAAAGAAGAAAAAAAAACTTAAAACGCTAAAATTAATTTAGAAAAGACTGAAGAATGAAAGCTGATTGCAAGATAAAAGGACACCAGAGTTACTGAAGTAAGAGACAGCAGTCTTACCATGAGGAGAGGGAGATACAGCTTTTGGGGGGCAATGAGCATCTTTTGGTAGTCTGGGGAAGCCAATATACCCTTTCTTAGAACAATGTTTATAAACATGTAGAACAAAGGAGTAAGATAAGACCCAATTACCTGAAAATACAGTTTTCACTATGAACCACTGATTAGTGGTCCCTGAAGTCTAGGTAAATACTCCTACCTGGAGTTCAAGGCCAAATTATGAGATAACTTCCAAGCTAAGGAATGAAACGGTGGTGATAAAGAATGAAGCAGTTTAGGACTGGGACATCACCGTGGTTACCCACTGCAACCTATTTAAAAAGGAAGCCATTCAGTGGAAAGACAGCAGCTGATGGTTTAAGCCAGAGCTAAGACTGAACAAAATGAAGACTCTGAATTAAAGCTAAGGACCCCAGAAGTGGGCTTTATTAGATTGGGACATTCCACCTCCTCCCTCTCTGAAAGATGCTATCTTTCCTCATCAGAGGGTTGTTCTACTTTAGAATTTAGAACTGGCGTCTTCTGTGATTAGAGTTAACCATGTGTGTGACTTTATTCATTCAGCCCTCTCCCTCACTCCAGAAGTTCAGTCTTTCAGTGAGATGTTTAATGAGCAGCTCAGAAAACTGCTTTTTGACATCGATTACCTGCTTCTGAGGAACACAGCCTCATTTAGACTCTGGATTTGAAAGATTCAAATGCTACAAGTCCGTGCACATACACCGAAGACAACCATGGGGATCTCACTGTTTGGATCTGCAACAGAGCACGTAATGAACTCCTAGACTACCTCTGCAGTGCCTAACTCAGCATCACTGCAGAGTGCTCCAGGACTCAGACAGACAGTGTTAGTTTCTGGGGGTATCTGGGAGGCAAGTTTGTTTCCTCTGGGGAGCCAAAACTGATTCTGTGTTTGAGGAAACTTGAGTTACCAAGACTTTAAACTGGCTCCTAGCGGACAGGGTTAGGGCTTCTGGACAACAATATTGAGAAGGAAAAGCCAGCACTAAATAGGGACTTGAAAGGGGTGAGAATCTGTCCCCTCAAGTCACTGCAGCTCATGAAGAAGTATGCAGCCACAGCCGATTAGAACAAGCCATAATCAAGAAAGAGACCTGCTCAAAATACCAAAGACTGAGTACTCAAGGAGCTTCCTTGGTGGCTCAGACGGTGAAGAATCTGCCTGCAATGCAGTACTGCCTTGTTCAAAGCATATCAACTATCACCCCTAGCTCACTGCAGTGTATAAACTGTGACCACTATTATCAATTGTTCCTTGCTGCTGCTGCTAAGTCGCTTCAGTCATGTCCGACTCTGTGCGACCCCATAGACGGCAGCCCACCAGGCTCCCCCGTCCCTGGGATTCTCCAGGCAAGAACACTGGAGTGGGTCACCATTTCCTTCTCCAATGCATGAAAGTGAAAAGTGAAAGTGAAGTCGCTCAGTCGTGTCTGACTCCTGGCGATCCCATGGACTGCAGCCTACCAGGCTCCTCTGTCCATGGGATTTTCCAGGCAAGAGTACTGGAGTGGGGTGCCATTGCAATTGTTCCTTATGTAGGTACAAATTGCTAACTGAAATTAACTGCAGTTTCATATGGATATCACAGATCTTTCTCTTTTTTAATTTTATTATTGTTATTATCATCACTATTTGGTGATAAAGTGAAAGTTGCTCAGTCGTGTCTCTTTGCAACACCATGGACTGTGTAGCCCACTAGGCTCCTCTGTCCATGGAATTCTCCAGGCAAGAATACTGGCATGGGTAACCATTCCCTTTCTCCAGGGGATCTTCCCAACCCAGGGATTGAACCCAGGTCCCCTGCATTATAGGCAGATTCTTTATTGTCTGAGCCACTGGGGAAGCCCATTGTTATCACTGTCATCATTATCTGGTGGGAGGGACATGTTAAAGGCATGCACAAGATGCAAACAATATTTCAAAAACACTAGCATCTTTCCTAATATATTTCTAAGGAGAGTAAATGCCAATAAGCTACCTACTCCCTGCTGAGATGATGCTCTTAACTGTCATTGTTCAATTCCTGGAGATAATATTAGAAAGCACATAGAGTACATTCAATTTGGCAACCCACAACTAGAACAGGAAATTTATTGAGAAATCAATCAGCCAAATTCCAAATGGATAGTCAGCAAGCTAAAGGAAGGGTATAAAGCTTAGACTACAGTGACAGCAAAATAGGTCCTAACCTTTTCAACTGTATCTGCGAAAAGAGGTGCTGAAGTGTCTGGAAAATCGAATGTATGTTTACTGTCTATTTGAAAAAAATGGTGTATGGAACAAAAAATCTCCTAACAGCCCAGGAGTGCACAAATCAGATGCTTGCTCTCACCCTGGTGTTACAATGTAGCGATTACATTCCTTCATTCAAGTTATGCTGCTGTAGTCCAAGGACTACTATATACTGAGTCACCCAAGGCATAGATCTTCCTTAGCCTTTGAATGATTTCAGAAACCTCATAGGAAAAAAACAACATTAATGAAGATGTGCTTCATCTAGAAAGATGAAAAGAGACAGGTTTCTGTACAAACTGTGACCTATTAATTTTGGCCACTTCATGTGAAGAGTTGACTCATTGGAAAAGACTCTGATGCTGAGAGGGATTGGAGGCATGAGGAAAAGGGGACGACAGAGGATGAGATGGCTGGATGGCATCACCAACTCGATGGACATGAGTTTGGGTGAACTCCGGGAGTTGGTGATGGACAGGGAGGCCTGGCATGCTGCAATTCATGGGGTCGCAAAGAGTCGGACACGACTGAGCGACTAAACTGAACTGAACTGAATGGCTAATTCAGAATTTATCTCTGCAGAGTCATTTCCTGACTTGCCCCCTCCAACAACAACAAAAAAAAAAGGTAAGAAAGAAATTAGACAGTGATTCAGCTTGTGCTTTAATATTCAAGAGCCTAACAAATATACTTGGTGAAAATCCAGCCTAATTTCACCCTCCTGACTTTGATAAAGTGTTCCTGGTTCAAACAGATGACTCTGACATTAGGCTGGAGGCACTGCTGTCTCTGATAATGAAAGAAGAGAAACAGCCCGTAATGTGTACATTCAAGAAACTTTTAAAAGGCAAAACTCTGTAACTTTCTATCTCAAGGAAAGCCTTGGTCTTCTAAAAAGCTGATCTATTCAGTAGGCTTGTTGAAATTTTATTATTAAATAAAATTCAAAAGGAAGAAAGGCAACACTTGTGTTTAAGCAATATTTTGTAGGAGAGTTTAAACAGAATTATAATAATGTTGGTGAGATACAAGTGTTTAACACAGTATAATGAATATAATCGATTTACAAAGTAAGCAAATGATCAAATATTATGCAAGGAAATATATATGACTTTAAAAGAGTCCCTAAACTCTAAGGACTTTTTTCACATAATGTAATATACATAGACACTTGGTTGGTTTTCAAACTGGAGAAGACATTTATTGACATACAAACACACCTAAATTTTAAGTTCTGCTCTTTTGCTTTCTATTTTGTCATTTTGGCTCTCTTCATTTACCTCTAAAAT
This sequence comes from Bos javanicus, assembly GCF_032452875.1. Classification (NCBI taxonomy): domain Eukaryota; kingdom Metazoa; phylum Chordata; class Mammalia; order Artiodactyla; family Bovidae; genus Bos; species Bos javanicus. The sequence continues at coordinate 18,847,758 of NC_083894.1, forward strand.
GTGCTTTTCTGTGTCTCCAGAACATTTTTATAATACATTGCTTTTATTAGCTTTCAGTGTTTGCAATAATTGTCTTGTATTTTTAAGTTTTAAACATTCCCTTTATAATCTGTTTTGATCATTCGTCAGCTCTCCTCTCACAGCCCATTTCCCTTGAACAAGTCAGCTGAAAAGTTTACACATACTAATTCTTTTGTTCAACCAGCCACACTCTAATTCCAGCAGTGACAGTGGGAGAAATATATGGAGACCACGGATCCCCAAACACTATCCATTAAAGCCATTCTCAGTAATTGACTTAATGAAGGTGTTTTGCGATTTTTGTGATAAATATCAATTTTATATACTCTGCCACTTTACAAATCAAAAGAAATGAATCCATTATACATGATTTTGAAGGTAAGGAAATTTCTGATGGAATTTGAAATTATTAAGGAATCTCAAGGGCATTAAGCCTAAAAATAAAACCATTAGATCTTCTAAATGAATGGAGTCAATATTGGGAGATCATGTACATGTAGAGTTTGTCCTTCCCCCACAGTCTCTGAAATTGGAAACACACCAACAAGAGGAAGTAATAACACTGCAGTCGAATACTCAAAGTCCAATTTTTACTCACATTGATTATTTTTAACATTTTGAAGTATCATTTTTGTACCTCCATCTGAAAGTAGTTATAAGACTAGAATTCCGGGGTTATGTTCACTCTGGTATTTTATGAAAACAATATTTTTCCTAGTTATATTGGGAGGGGAGCAAAATGAAAAAATATTATGACAGGGATAACTTTCTAATTAACACTCTGTATTTCTGCCCTAACTCTCACTAGCTGGAAAACATAAGCTTTCACTGTAGGATTATCGGCTGATAAATACAACACAGAAGGAAACAGAAATTCTCCTTCAGACTTAAATTGAGTTTTTACCTTGCTTCTCTTTTCTCATCTGTGAACTCAGAAAATGAGATATCATCAGTTTAAAAGGGAAAGCCTAAAGTTATTTCTGAGCCCTTAAATCTCTGACTTAATTCATTTCTGAAACAGATCAATGCTCATCAAAATTGTCGGCCCCATCTCACCCAGTCATTCTTGATGATAAAGTAAAAGAGGTGATACACATGGTCAGTCACCCCTTAAAAGAGACAAACATGTTATCTTAATAGCATTCATTCCAAATCTACAGTGTATGTCATGGCTGTTTGGCCAGAAATGTTCTATATCTGTGCTTCTAATATCACTCAGAAAGGTGTCAATAAAATATGGTGTTTGAACTCTATCACAAGAGGCTTTCAGTACTCCTGGATGTTAGTTTGCCATCTTTTTCCAACTTTATTAAGGAAAGTGTTTGTGAGGACTAGGGGCTTGCGTAAAATGAAAAATTCACTATTCTATCTGTCAACCCAAAGTTTGGTCCTGTGGTTTCTGAACTTCCTTCAATTCAAATATATGTTAGTTAGCGCTCTTAACAGGACTGCATAGCCAATGAATTATTTTTCTCATTCATTCCACAAACAACTTCAATCTATCTACATGGTGGATTCCTGGTGAGGAACACAACATTCTAGAAGTTAAATGCAGTAAGATGTCTACAAAAAAAAAATCAAAGGAGTTTATGTTAAGTAGGGCACTAAATGAAGAATGGTGAGTCCATTTCAGTGAAATCCACTCTCTTCTAAAATGTTAAGGTTCACGAAAAGTCAACCATTCGATAATAACATTTTTAGGAATTATATTTAATATTAGTTCTATGTATACTAAAAACACTAGGGAAATCATGAGTAAGGTTATACCAATAAAGTGGATGCTGATACAAAATCAAGTATTCTTTGTGTATTAACATTGACAATCTACTAAAGATCTAGTTTTCAAATCAAATTTTGGGAAAATATTGATAATGCACTGAAGAGCCTTAAAGAAGCATTGCAGACTTCTTATCTTTTACCTCTGGACAAATGATTCGTTCTTCTTAAGCTATTTGGGCTAACATCTATTATTACTTTCTAGGTACTGTTGATATTAGAACTATTTGAGTCTCTCCATGGCTCCAACAAACACTCCTTAAGCAAATGATGGCATTCATTGGAATTGAAAAGCATTTGTACATCAAAGTCAAATGTCAATCTTGGGAATAGCTCCTCCTTTCACAAAAGAATCTATCTAGTTATAACGTTTGAGGTATACCATAACTATTGGGAATGAATGGAAGCCGATTCTTGACATAAAACTCAAAAAAAAAAAATTACTAGTGGATTTCAAAATACATTGTCCAATTCCTTCATCAACAGCTCATCTAGGCAGTATTAGTAAAGCAGAAAAGATGAGTTCTCAGATAAGGCTAGATTTTAGAAGAGAGTCTACATTAAACTTGTTTTATTACTGAAATAAGTCATTTTAAAATTATCTTGTCATATAAATTCGGTTTAGTTTTTCTTAATTTACAACATAAATTATCATATTTTAATCTTCAAATATTGAACATAGAGTCAATGCCAAGGCAAAACTACGCTTATTAAAACACTACATTTTTTCTTAATCTTTAGCTATTAAACTTGTCTCAAATAAATAACTCTTCTAGCATGTTAATGCATAACTAAGAAAGTATGTGTAGTTCCTGAAGTAATCCACAAGTTAAAGGAATTGCTGTCAGCTAAAGAAGTTACCGTTTATGCTCATGTGAGAATGTTAATTTCAGTAACAACAACAAAACCACTTACAGACATGTTACACAAGCTGTCAAATGCAAAATAAAGGAGTCTTTGAAGGCCATTTAGTGTTGGGATGAAAACCAAAGCATTGAACAACATAGTTCAGGCTAAAATCCCTAGATGCCATTATGTTTTAAAATAATATGAACAGCATTCTTAAAGAAATTTCCATGGGATGACTCCCCCAACTTGCTTAATGAAGCATGTGTGTTGCTACATGTTCCTTGTAATAAAGTGGTTCAACGAATCTCAAAAGTATTGAAATAATGACTCACGTAGTATCCTGCATACCAATAATCTACATTTGTGTGCCTGTGTGCTCAGTCATGTCTGACTCTCTTCGACCCCATGGACTGTAGCCCACCAGACTCCTCTGTCCATGCGATTCTCCAGGCAAGAACACTGGAGTGGGTTGCCATGCCCTCCTCCAGGGGATCTTCCTGACCCAGGGATCAAACCGAAGTCTCCTGCATTGCAGACTCATTACTGTCTGAGCCACCAGGGAGCACTATCCCACTAAAATAATGCTTTGATTTAATGACTTAATGTGATTCAAATGGATTCTAGTTGCTCATTATTTTCTATTTTAGGTCTTTACATAATACTGTTTCATAAAATTTTCTATTTTATAATATCTTCAATATTAACAATCTATTTGATTTCCTTTGATCTTCAAAAGCACCAAAACCTGTGTACCAAGAATCCAGGATTCATATGTTTTCATTAATCAAAATATCTAATTAATAAATATTTATCAGATATGAATTCTTGGTTTCAAAAAACCAAAATTTAATTAGCCTACTCAATTGAGCATATATCATTGGCCTTGATGATTCAGAATCTGATTACTTTGTCTTAAATAATTGCCTTAATATTGTTTTGTCAAGCCATAGTTAAAAGCAACACTACAATAGAATAGTTAGGCCATCTGCAAACAGTTCTAGTTGATTTTGCTGAAATAAATTTCTAGGCCCAAGATAGAACTACGTCTGCCTAGGATAACACAACAGCAAAGCAAAACTTACGTTAACTCTGATGTCTCTGTAAATGCTCTGCTTGACCAGAAATGAAGTACACCCAGTCAGCCAACTGCCAAATGCCAAGCCAACTCTGGGTCTTCTCACTCTAAACAAGGTTGACTCTGGCCGCAGTCAATCAGATATTTTCTATTTTTCTCTTCCTTGTTCTTTATTCTTTATCCTATAAAAGCTTCTTATCTCCCATTTCATTTTGCAGTTCTCTGCTTCATGTGGTATTAAATAAAGTGTGTATTAACCACCTAAATTGTCTTCTTTAATCATTTTGAACAATAAAAATTAATGAGAGTTTTCAATAAAACTACTTCTTCCATATTTTAACCCAATATAATTGTTTTCATGCTATAATCTCTCACACAAAAACTTTTCAGATAAGGCAAACACTTAACTTTAGCTTTGAAAGCATACAATTCACCAAGGTATGGAACTGACCAACACATAGATTTGGTTTCAGATAACCAAGTTATTTGACTTCCCAGGTTTATTTCTACATTCCCACAACGAGTGCCATGGAAGTAAATAGATAATAAATTATTTTCAATTTTATTACCACAAAATCATTCTTCTATAAATCAGCTCTCTCTGAGGCAGAGCTGTGCTATATTTGGATCTGATACTCTTTTTTAGGCAACAGAATAAAAATTTAATTCCAAAAGTAGGAAAATAGCCCTAAAATTAATTGAGCACAATGTAATGACTTTTTAAAATTAAAAACGTGATGCTATTATTTGGGAACTGATATTTGAAATATCTCACAATATTTGATTAAAAGGTTCACCCATCAGTGGTATTTAAGATTACATGAAGTTCCCTAGGGTGTGCCTTCCTGAAGCTCCCTGATGTTGGGGATTTCTTTCTATGTAACCGTCTTCTCATTTGAAAACAACACAGTACTACTGAAGTTTGGCTTCCCAAGTGGCACAGTGGTAATAAACCTGCCTGCCAATTTAGGAAACATGGGTTCTATCCCTGGGTCAGGTAGATTCTCCTAGAGTTGGAAATGGCAACTCACTCCAGTACTCTTGCCTGGAAAATCCCATGGGCAGAAGAGCCTGTCGGGCTACAGTCCATGGGGTCACAAAGAGTTGACACAGATGAGTGACTAAGCACGCACTGAAGTCTGTTTTGCTGCACGCCTGAATAAAATTATATCCCACTGGCCATTCCATTTTAAAACTTACTCACCTAAACATTAACTAGTTGGGTAACTAATTAAAACAATTGCAGTAAATAACTTGTTAAAGCCACAGCATTTTTTCAGAATTATCTAAGTCAATCACAGACTGTTAAGAATCTTGATGGTACTTGACAAATGTCACTATATATATTACAAATATTCATACTATTTTACTGTATTCTGTTTTTAACATCTAGGGAAACTGAGTCACAGGGATTCAAGGGCTTATAAAAGATCAGAGATGAGACATTAATTCCAACACTAAAATTAAAGGCTTTCCAGATTCTACTCGTGAGTCTAACCTACCAGACCGTAAATTTCTCTTTTAAAAATCATTAAATTACCCTTTAGCTCAAGTGACAGAATAGTTCATTTCAGATACAAGGGTCTTTGGTTCAAGTGCCAAAATGGAAGGATTTGTCATAAAACCGCAAAAAGAAGTTTGATTAAAGAACCTTTAATGAAGATCTGACATTTAATCTGCTCTTTTATTGGATAAGATCTTTAAATATTCTCTCCTTATGAATTCGTTTCATATTCACTTGAATGGTACTTGATCATAGGCATATGACTGTCTGCTGGTACTAAAAGAAGATAATTAAGCAATATGTTCTGCCAAGGACCTCACCACCCTATAACATCCATCATCCCACTTGGAGAATTAATAACTTGAGTAATGTTGCCATGACATCATAATGAGAATGTTTCATATCCTGCAGATTCTTTGTCAATTGGACCTGCTCTAAGGTCAAATGCTGGCAGCTTTATAATAAAATTTTTATATGTTTGCTGTGCCCCTTCTGAGGGATTTCCCCTTGACACAAGTAAAGAAAAATGCCAACAAGACTTAGACGGTCATTAGGTTTTTAAAGACACTTTCTCAGATGCCAATTACCTCTGAACACTCTACCACCATGCATTGACAAAAATATTGTATTACTTGTACAAAGTATCAAAGATAGTTGCATTATCTAGTAACATAGATACAGATATGCTGAAATAATATACTAAGCAATACAGCCATACTTGAAATGTCAGTTTTAAAATAAATAGACCCATGAAACTTACAGTTGAAGATCTAGCAGCATTTTTTTTTCTTTTTTCTTTTCCCTTGTGAAGTTTCCAGTTGACTAGAAAGTTGTAAAAAGTCAAAGAGATATCCAAAATTGAAATTCTACTCTAGACTGTGTTAAACTCTCACCCAAAGCTTCATCTCAACAACAAAAAGACATTAAAAGTAAAGAGAAGTCAAAAGAGTAACAGTAAAAATTTGATCTTCTGAATCTAAGTTAATAGCAGAAATGTGTACATGCATGTGTGTGTGTGTCTGTGTGTGGCTTTTATTCACATAAAGGTAACAGTAAGAGTCTGTAACAGAAAAACACTTACTCCCACGCTCAAAAAGAAAATGTATTTCCACATCAACAGTACTTTTCCATGACTAACCAAAACTAAAGTAAAACAAGTGAATCTACACTTGTGGCCTTAAATTGGTTTATATAGAGGAATCTGAGCCTTTTGTGAACCCTTTGGAAGACAGAAAAGACTAAACTGTACCTTGAGGTTTCGGGAACCCATGGACAGATTTTTGCCCTCAAAGAAGTTCATAGAAAATGTTTTTCCATTGACTCTTAAGGGAATATGATTTACTTTATCAAGACTTTCAATGTTATATTCAATTCTTAAAGTCTCAGGGGACTGAAATCAAACTATTAGATCAGATAAAGATATCTGGGGAAAAGGCTTAAACTATATTGCATTTTTTTGGTGAGAAAATAAATCAGTAGAAACATAAACTGATAAAGGATTTTTCTCCAGAGACCTTAACAGAAGAATGGCACATGAGCATGTAAAAGACGCTCCACGTTAATGTCGTTAGGGAAATGCAAATTCAAGCAACAAGATACTATTATACAACTACGGTGTGTGCCAAGCCACTTCAGTTGTGTCCGACTCTGCAACCCCATGGACTGTAACCAGCCAGGCTCCTGTCCATGGGATGCTCTAGGCAAGAATACTGGAGTGGGTTGCCATTTCCTTCCTCAGGGATCAAACCCACATCTCTTACGTCATTGGCAGGTGGGTTCTTCACCACTAGCGCCACCTGGGAGACCCTGCTGTGGGTGGGGGGGCATCAGTTGCTCTGTTGTATCCAACCCTTTGCAAACCTATGGACTGTAGCCTGCCAGGCTCCCCTGTCCATAGGATTCTCCAGGCAAGAATAATGGAATGGGTTGCCATTCCCTTCTCCAGGGGATCTTCCCAACCCAGGGATAGAACCCAGGTCTTCTGCATTGCAGACAGATTCTTTACTACCTGAGCCACCAGGGAAGCTCTACTAGAAAGGGCAAAATCTAAAACACCGACAACAACAAATGCTAGTAAGAAAGTGGAATGACGGGACTGTCGTACATTACGGGGGGTAGTGCATGATGACACACCGCTTAGGAGGACAGTTTGGAGAACACTTACAAAACTAAATGTACTCTCACCATGTGATCCAGTGATCATGCTCCTTATTTACCCTAAGGAACTAAAAACTTATGTCTACACAAAAACCTGCACATGGACGCTTATAGCAGCTTTATTCATAATTGTCAAAACTTGGAAGCAACGAAGATGTCCTTCCATAGGTGAACAGATAAACTGTGGTATATCCAGACAGTGGAATAGTACTCAACACTAAAAAGAAATAAACTATTAAGCCATAAAAAAAAATCATGGAAGAATCTTAAATGTGTATCACTAAGTGAAAGAAGCCAATTGGAAGGTTATATACCATATGATTTCAACTACATGACATTCTCAAAAAGGCAAAACTATGAAGAGAGTATAAAGATTAGTGAGATGGGAGGGTGGAAAGATGAACAGAATATATAGGGCTTTAAGGCAGTGAACATACTCCATATGATGTTATCATGATGAATATATATCCTTACACTTTTATCCAAAACCCATAGATTGAACATCAAACATGAACCATAAATCTACAGACTTTGCATGATTTTGATGTGTCAATGTAGATTCATCTTTGGCAAAAAAAAGAAGTACCATTCTAGTAAGTGATGATAATGGGAGAGGCTATGCATGTTTAGGGCCAGTGACTAAGTGGGAAATCTCTGAATTTCTTTTTCAGATTTATTGTAACCCTAAGATATTTTAAAAACATTAAGTCTTTTTAAAAGTCAAAGTAGTCATCCACAGTATTTTCTTCCTGAGCTTAGTTTTATTCATGTCATGGATCATTTTTTTTCTCCAGTTTAAGAGGGAGATTTAAGGAGTTTCTCTTTGTTCTAAAGATTTCACATGTCTAGAAAGGAATGGAACCGAGTTGGGTCTCTGGGTCTCTGCTTAGATGCCTCACAGCACACGCATAGTGGGGGGCGACTGTTCTCACTTCTCATCCTCCCAGTTCTCATCTACCCAGTGGACTCCATGGTCCATAAAGACCTTGGCTTCTCATGACAAACCCCAACTTCCAAACACAGCACTTGATCAATAGCACAATGACCAATAAAATGTGTTGAATGAATGTCAGTGAACAGAAATGAAAAATGTCCCAAGTCAGTCTCTGAAATTATAAATATATGAAAATGGGTGGAATTGTTTGAAAGCAAAACTATTAAAAGAAACTAGAATTACTGCTGATAGAAAAAAGCCAATCTTTCTAAATGCTAGGTAGAACTTTTCACTTTATTTCAGCAATCAACACTTTACATGATTTTGAATTTTTACAAATTCCCAGAAGCTTTAGAAAGACACCTCTTTCAATAGAGGCAAGTATTTTCCTATGAAACATATCATATTTTGACATTTGTCCTTTTTATGAAACATGTATTAGTGTTTCTGTTTATTGATTTGATCTCAACACCTCTAAATTGTAAATGAAATACTTTTCCCATATTTGAATTAATATTTTGATCCTTTGTGGATGGGCTTGTATTGGATACTCAATTTCTTAGCTTTTATATAATTTTTTTGTTTTATGTTCCAGAAATTTAGCCCACTTTCAATTTCTTTTCTTTTCAAATATTTTTTAAGATGATGCTGGCTTCAATGTACAGAGAAAAAATGCAAACTTGGGTTCATAAATTGTTTTTGAGTACCTGAGTTTCTTCTTCCTTTATTTTAACTAAGAAATAAATAAAAATCCTCCACTTAAATGCTTTGACATGATTGATTCTGTTGGTTGACTCTATCATGAAATAAAGTCACCTTTAGAAAATGACAGAAAATAAAATAAATGGTGGGGATGTTTATTCTCTGATATTTTTATCAGACCCCAAAGGAATAAGGAGGAAAATAATCTGTGCTTACCTTCCCCTAAAGCAACAGCTGTTTCTCAACAAAAAGAAAGGCCGCTGCTCTTGAGTACCTAAACCACCTTAAAATTCTTTCCTGTTCCCATTTTGCTTTTGCTCCGTACTCTAACATTTATAAACTTTCCATATGGCAAAGCAGATGAGGATCCCTTTGGGTATATCTTGTAAATACCAAATGAAATATCATAAGTGATAAAACGTTACAGTTGTCTAATTTGTAATGCCTCAAATGTTTCCCATGGTCTCTCAACTGTAGCCTCATATGTGTAGTTGAAAAACCATCCTTCTTCCTGTTGAACTGGAATAATTTACAGTTTCTTTCCGGAATTTCAGCCCTCAATTTAAGCAGTGCAATCAAAGCATCGTGTCAGTGGGAAAAAAGGAATATTTAACTTGGAAAACACTGAATGTTTTCTTTATCAGGTGCTGCTGCTGCTACTGCTGCTGCTAAGTCGCTTCAGTCGTGTCCGACTCTGTGCGACCCCATAGACAGCAGCCCACCAGGCTCCCCTGTCCCTGGGATTCTCCAGGCAAGAACACTGGAGTGGGTCACCATTTCCTTCTCCAATGCATGAAAGTGAAAAGTGACAGTGAAGTCGTTCAGTTGTGTCCGACTCTTCGTGGCCCCATGGATTGCAACCTACCAGGCTCCTCCGTCCATGGGGTTTTCCAGGCAAGAGTACTGGAATGGGGTGCCATCGCCTTCTCCGGTTTATCAGGTGACTGGATACAAAATAAGCCAACACTAAGGAGAAATTTGGGGGCTTTGCAGGTGGCTCAGTGGTAGAGAATTCACCTGTCAATGCAGGAGACACTGGTTCAATCCCTGGGTTGGAAAGATCCCCTAGAGAAGAGAATGACTACCCACTCCAGTATTCTTGCCTGGAGAATTTCATGGACAGAAGAGCCTGGTGGGCTACAGTCCACGGGGTAGCAAAGAGTCAGACATGACTGAGCGATTGAACAACTATATGGACAAGGGTAGGAGCATGGCCCTGTGATAAACACACATAGTTCATTAGAGGAACTCTATAACTCACACTGAATCAAATAAAATGGAATTGTTATATTATCACAGAGTAAAATCTGTTGGTCAGTAACTCTAATGAATACCATTTTCTGGGTACTACACACAAATATAAGTATTAAAATAGTTACCTTAAAGGAAGTTTTGAGACTATCCACAGATCTGAGAGATTTGCCATCAAATTACAAACTATTGTGTAAAGTAGAACAAAATGGCCCATGACCCTCTCTAGTTTTATTTTTTAAATATTGTCCCTGTGAGCATTAGGGGCTTCTCCAGTGGCTGGGATAAAGAATCCTGCAATGCAGAAGACCCTGTTTCGATCCCTGGGTCAGGAAGATCCCCTGGAGAAGGGAATGGCTACTCACTCCAGTATTCCTGCCTGGAGAATGCTATGGATAGAGGAGTCTGGTGGGCTACAGTCCATGGGGTTGCAAAGAGTCAGACATGACTGAGTGACTAACATACTAATGAGCATTGTCTCTCTTTTCAGTAAGTTTTCTCATCCAAGCAAAGTGGAAAATTGAAATGGTTCAGATGGAAACAGATATTTTGCTTAAATTATCTGGAAAAACATCTTATAATTGCCATGCTATGATCATGTAGACTTTGTCTCTATGTTACAAAGGTTTTTGGATCATTTCAATTATTTTAATCCCTCGTAATACAAATTATCAGTTCTCTTTTAGAAATTACAAATCTGGTACACTTGTTCTTTCATTTAGCACATATTTTTTAAGGTATAGACTTTACTAAACATGGAGAATTAAATTCAGTTCCCACCCAAAAGACAAACATAACAGATTTTAGCATAAAACATATAAACAGTAGCACGTTCTGTGGCTATACTAATGCTATAGATATATAGTTGGATAATTATTCTATTACTAACAAAGATCTGTGGGCACATGGAAGCCTAGAGAGGCGGGTCTGTGCCACAGTCAGATGAGAGGATAGTGTTAGTCATTCACAAATTTTACCAGTGCTATGTAAGTTAGAGAAATGGTGGTCACTGTAGAAATTCATTCCTTTTCAGTGGACACAGGCCATCCCCTGGTGAAACGGGCTCTAGTCAAATGATGGCTCCCTACTGACCACGGTCAAAACCTTCTCAACGGGTCAAAATATACAACACTTCAAAATGCAACCCACTATCTCCACAACTGTGCCACTATTCACCTAAACTAATCCTCTGGACCAGAACAGCCTGGTATTTTCTCTAGAACGTGCTGTGCCCATTCCTCCACATGCCCCTTCAGGAGGAGATTTTTGCATAGAAAAAAGAAAATACTACTCAGACACAACTTGGCTGAACTTCTAGCTCTCTCAGACTTTTCATTACTGGCGATGCCTCATTCCTCAGTGTCGGGTTTAAGTCCTACATACTTGGTCAAGCCTGTCCAGCCTCCACAGTCCTCACTGTTCTGTCTCCTCCACTATGTGGCACTTGTCTGCTTCATTCATTTGGAATGCAGTATGTGTCATGGCCTTCCATCTGTGTATGTGTGTGTGTGATGTGTACCACAACATATGCAGGAAGTTATTAAACACACATTTATATTATATATATATATACGTTTATATGTATATATTTATATATGTATGAGTGCATGCTAAGTCACCTCATGACATGCTAAGACACCTTTTGTCTGACTCTTTGTGACCCCATGGACTGTAGCCTACCAGGCTCCTCTGTCCGTGGGATTCTCCAGGCAAGAATACTGGAGTGGGTTGCCATGTCATCTTCCAGGGGATCTTTCAGACCCAGCAATTGAACCCGCGTCTCTTATGTCTCCTGCATTGGCAGGCTGATACTTTACCACTAGGACCATCTGGGAAGCCCTATATATGCATACTTACAATTATTATTGTGCATTAATACACTGTTGAATGTATTAGTATTTTATATAATTTCATTATACATTGTTTATAATTAATATAATTAATATACTATGTATGAGACATATATTGTCACCCTGCTTATTTAACATACGCAGAGTATATCATGAGAAACGCTGGGCTGGAGGAAGCACAAGCTGGAATCAAGATTGCCAGGAGAAATATCAATAACCTCAGATATGCAGATGACACCACCCTTATGGCAGAAAGTGAAGAACTCTTGATGAAAGGGAAAGAGGAGAGTGAAAAGGTTAGCTTTCAGCTCAACATTCAGAAAACTAAGATCATGGCATCTGGTCCCACCAATTTATGGGAAGTAGATGGGGAAACAGTGGAAGCAGTGTCAGACTTTATTTTGGGGGCTCCAAAATCACTGTAGATGGTGACTGCAGCCATGAAATTAAAAGACACTTACTCCTTGGAAGGAAAGTTATGACCAACCTAGATAGCATATTGAAAAGCAGAGACATTACTTTGCCAACAAAGGTCCATCTAGTCAAGGCTATGATTTTTCCAGTGGTCATGTGTGGATGTGAGAGTTGGACTGTGAAGAAAGCTGAGCACCGAAGAATTGATGCTTTTGAACTGTGGTGTTGGAGAAGACTCTTGAGAGTCCCTTGGACTGTAAGGAGATCCATCCAGTCCATTCTAAAGGAGATCAGTCCTGGTGTTCTTTGGAAGGACTGATGCTAAAGCTGAAACTTATTTATATTTAAAATATAAATATATTAAGCAATCTCAATGTGTTAATTTTATTATAACTATCTTGTATTTTTTATGATATAACATACATCATCAGTTCAGTTCAGTCGCACAGTCATGTCTGACTCTTTGCGACCCCATGAATCGCAGCATGCCAGGCCTCCCTGTCCATCACCAACTCCTGGAATTCACTGAGACTCACGTCCATCGAGTCAGTGATGCCATCCAGCCATCTCATCCTCTGTCATCCCCTTCTCCTCCTGCCCCCTATCCCTCCCAGCATCAGAGTCTTTTCCAGTGAGTCAACTCTTTGCATGAGGTGACCAAAGTACTGGAGTTTCAGCTTTAGCATCATTCCTTCCAAAGAAATCCCAGGGCTGATCTCCTTCAGAATGGACTGGTTGGATCTCCTTGCAGTCCAAGGGACTCTCAAGAGTCTTCTCCAACATCACAGTTCAAAAGCATCGATTCTATAGATATACACAAATATATATATAAGAATATATATTTGAAATGTACTTATTAAAGATATTACACATTTCAAGATATTATGTACAAGATTATATTCTATGTATGCTGCTTCTACTGCTAAGTCGCTTCAGTCATGTCTGACTCTGTGCAACCCCATAGACGTAAGCCCACGAGACTCCCCTGTCCCTGGGATTCTCCAGGCAAGAACACTGGAGTGGGTTGCCATTTCCTTCTCCAATATAAGAATATAAATAGTGTAGCACAGGGAGCTCAGGCAATGTTCTGTGACAACCTAGAGAGATGGGATGCAGGAGGGTGGGAGGGAGGCTCTAGAGGGAGAGAATATATGTATACTTACAGCTGATTCACACTGTTGTACAGCAGAAACCAATACAACATTGTAAAGCAGTTATCCTCCAATTAAAAATTTAAAATAAATAAATAGTATATGTCCAAGAATATATAGTCACATACAACAGGTATATAATCTTTTCTCTCCTGCCAGGTCATAAACTTCATGTCCTAATACTCTTTCTGTACATCAAGTACATTTTTCATGAAAGATGGTTAGCAGCAGCATAAGGAATAAAAGGAGGGCACAAGGAAACCACACTTGGGACCGCTGGCAGCTGCATGATAGTATTTAAACAATTTCCCACCTCCTGCCTGCTTGGCCCATGGTTTTTCTGATCCGGGATTCCCAGGAGAAGGCTGTCAGATTATCTTGAGGAGGTTCCCATCCACCCCCCACCCCTTTCTAAAGAGTAAGATGTTAGAAAAGAAAGCAGATGTGGAAGTAGCATGCAAATGACCTCCCCACTACTAATCAGGGTATGGAAAATAGGAAAGGAGCATTTTGAAAGAGTGCAAATTGAAGTAGAATGGGATTGTCACAGTGTGAATATTGTTCATACATAAGATGTTTTAAAAAACAGTGAGACCGAAGAAAAGTTAACCAAGGGGTTGAACTAAAAATTCTCAGATAAACAATCTTATAAGATTGTTTATCCATTAAAGAAACTCAGATTAAAGCACATTCTGAAATGCCTATCAAATTACTGAGTGCTTTACTTTTTAATGATAGTGGTCAATATTGACCCTGGTGTAGCAGTCATTCTCTGGTAGCAGTGTATCTTGGTAAAACCATTTCATGAAAAACCTTGGTAGCAAATTTCAAGACTGACAATCTCAGACTGATGATCTCAGATTCAGTATTCTTCCTTCTAGAAATCTAGTCTAAACAAACTCAGACCAAAACTTATATAAAGGAGGTCTCTACATTTTTTGTAACAGCAAAATTTTAAAACAACCTAAAAGTTTAAAAACAGAAAAATTACCAAGTATGGCCCATTGGGTGGTGAATAACCATGTGGCGATGTAAAATGTTAGTCTGGGGACTTCCCAGGCCACCTAGTGGTTATGACTGCATGCTTCCAGAGTGGGAGTGTGGGTTTGACTGTGGTCAGGGAACTAAGACCCCCTCACACAACGCAGCACACCCCCAAAAAAAATTTTTTTTTAAGTTAAAACAAACAAAACAAAAATGTTAGTTTTGAGAAATACTTATAACATGGAAATTTTCACAATATCATGTTAAGGTAGAAAAGATACAAATATATCTATGTTGTATTCCCATTCTTTTGAAAATACGCAGAATAAAACATCCTAGAGGAAACAGACCAAAATGTTAAAGATAGTAGTACAGTTTTTCCTTCGTGTTTTATATTTTTCAACTTCTTTACAATGGAGCATGTATTAATAATCCAAATAAAGGTCAAGATCCTCTTCAAAATAACAGTTCCAAAGGAATACTAGATCTCTGAAAAAAAAAATTATTTGTAACAGAAGTTTCAAAATAGCTGGTTATTAAAGAGGTCATTTTACAGAAAATGCTTATAAGTAATGTCAAGGGCAGTTCCTGTTGAGAATGGAACCACTTTCTCTCTAATTTAGGAAATTCAGTGAAAGGAAGCCCCCTTCTGACTTCAGAAAACCCACATTAATTTGACCCCTTCATTGTTCCTACCTGCCCTTTATAAAGCAGAAGTGAGAGTGTTGCTAGTAAAAGCCAAAGACTGTCAAAGCAATCCAACAAGGGCTTTCACTAACAGCAGAAATATGAAAGATCTGTAGTGCAAGTTTAAATAATCTGGTTTAATTATAAGGAAATAGCCTAATGAAGTGTGCACATAAAATTCATGTTAGAGTGAGATCAAATATGTTAAGAATTTACTTAGAAAAAGAACCAGTATGAACTTGCGGGTGTTTATTTGTTTAAATCTGGTCT
This sequence comes from Bos javanicus, assembly GCF_032452875.1. Taxonomy (NCBI): domain Eukaryota; kingdom Metazoa; phylum Chordata; class Mammalia; order Artiodactyla; family Bovidae; genus Bos; species Bos javanicus. The sequence continues at coordinate 18,863,383 of NC_083894.1, forward strand.
TTATATATTTTTAATGTATGATGCAATTGCTACCACTGACTAGCTGTGTGACCTTGGCAAGTCCTTTCATTTCCTTGTGTTTTGATTTCCTCCAAGGCAGTGAAGACCAGTGCTAGTTAAGAATGTGACCTCCAGGGCCAGACAATCTGCACTGTGGTTCTGCTGCCTTCCAGCTCTTTTACCGCAAAAGAGAAATAACCCTCCCCGGGCCTAAGTTTCTAACTGTAAAATGAGGATAATAAGAACTACTTTACCAAGTCAAAAGAAATATATGAGTTAATACAGGTAAAACTCTGACAGCAGGCTATCTAAGTGCTTTGTGTGTTGTGTTCTGATGCAGTCATGTTGACTCTTTTGTGACCCCATGGACTATAGCCCACTAGTTCCTCTGTCCATGGGATTCTCCAGACAAGAATACTGGAGTGGGTTGCCATGCCCTCCTCCAAGGGATCTTCCCGACCCAGGGATCAAACCCACGTCTCTTAAGTCTCCTGCATTGGCAGGCAGGTTCTTTACCACTAGCGCCACCCACCACCTGGGAAGCTTTTCACCTTTAAAATTAAAGGCTTAGGCAAGATCTGTAAGTTCTCTTTCAGTTGTAAAATTTCCAAATTTAAAGAATTCAAATTACTGATTGAGGTTATCATGTTTGTATCATTTAATAAGTAATTACATATCTATTTTTAATTTAAAACTGAGGGTATTTGTGTTTCTATTGGTAAAAAGATTAAGCTTAGACTGTAAAAGGATATGCCTTAATACATAAACCAAAAAAGAACCAAGGAACCATTATTTTCTGATGGTAACGTAGCCAAACTACAGACAAAGGAAGTTAAAGGAAATAGCCTCACTGATTGACTTTATAAATCTAGCATTTTGAAAATATCATTACCCTAAAACTGGCTTACTGAACAGACCAAAAGATTAGGTCCAGCATATTCAAAAGCAGAGACATTACTTTGCCAACAAAGGTTCGTCTAGTCAAGGCTATGGTTTTTCCTGTGGTCATGTATGGATGTGAGAGTTGGACTGTGAAGAAGGCTGAGAGCCAAAGAATTGATGCTTTTGAACTGTGGTGTTGGAGAAGACTCTTGAGAGTCCCTTGGACTGCAAGGAGATCCAACCAGTCCATTCTGAAGGAGATCAGCCCTGGGATTTCTTTGGAAGGAATGATGCTAAAGCTGAAACTCCAGTACTTTGGCCACCTCATGCGAAGAGTTGACTCATTGGAAAAGACTCTGATGCTGGGAGGGATTGGGAGCAGGAGAGGGGGACAACAGAGGATGAGATGGCTGGATGGCATCACTGACTCGATGGACGTGAGTCTGAGTGAACTCCAGGAGTTTGTGATGGACAGGGAGGCCTGGCATGCTGCGATTCATGGGGTCGCAAAGAGTTGGACACGACTGAGCAACTAAATATTGTTGATAAATTAGAAGCTAAACTAAATATTGACTAAATATTGTTGATAAATTAGAAGCACACTCCAATTAACTTCTTTCATGCCTTGTTTGAGCTACCCCCAAGCAATAACTACAAGACATGGTGATTGTATTCATGTTCTTTTGCTGAACAAAGCTGCCAAAACTTTACTAGATGCTTAACAAGAGTACCAGGAGGGTTCAGAATGGGGAACACATGTATACCCGTGGGAGATTCATTTTGATATATGGCAAAACCAATACAATATTGTAAAGTTAAATAAAATAAAATTTAAAAAAATAATAAAAAATAAAACAGAGTATTTTAAAAGAATTGGAAACAATCAAATATTTACTTTGGCAAAAAAAAAAAAAAAAAAGCTTTTTACCCAAAACATTCATGGAGTTTTAAATTCAAAGCAAGTTATGTCTTTGGTGTCTTAGGTCCCTTCTTCTCCCATCCTCCCCCAGCCCTACTCACCCTCCAGGCCCCAAGACAAACACACTTTTAATAACATGACAATAAGAGGAGGCAGAAAACAAAAATGAAGCTTGAAATATGTCATCTCAATACTAACAATACGTGTTAGTCCAGAGAAAGTCAGATAGTAGAGACGTACACGGCACTGCTACCTTTCAAATGTGAGACTCCATCATCACGGATGATGAACCTGAAAGATGACGCTTCCCACAGCCAAAGAGAACACCAGGAAACAATCAGAGTCTCCAGGGAGCACAGTGAGCTTCTTGCTGCATTAATCTGTCTCAAAGCCCTGCATTCTCCAAGCACAGAAACACTTAGTAAAGGACAAGAATGAAAGGGAAGGGTACCAGGATTTGATGGTCCATTCTGTCATCTGGCTCTTCTTTTTGCAATCAGTTCAAAAATGGGATGAGAAACTCTACTTGCTTCTTTTGCAAATATCAGTATGAAAAAGCAGGAAAACAGAAACATTTCTCTCTAGGCTCTCAGAAGGGCTGGCAATAACTATTGTGATCAATTACTCGATGAAAAAGGTACACTTTGTGGCTCAGCATTTCTGAGAACAAAGTCGCAGAAATATTTTCTAAAAGAAATCACAGAGGGGGAGTGTGAGTCAATTATAGAGCTCAAAAAGATATCACAGCCTCAAAAATGTTTTTGAGCATCAAAACAAGAAACACAATGGTGTTATTGAAAGCTTCAGAGTGTAGTCCTGATTCTGAAAGATGTATGTAATATATAAGCTGTAGTGTGAGACTGGCATGCCTATATCAGTGATTAAATTAACTATTCCCCAATGGACCACAGCGTTCTAAGAATTAAACTGCAAAAGCTCCCGTAAAAGCAAATTGTCTACATTTCTGATACAACATTGTCTTTGCCTCTGAAAAAAGAATGGCTAATCCATAAATTCCTATTAACAGAAATTTCTAAGACTACAAGCTTAGAGAGCCACAAACATAGCTTATATCAGTTCAGATCTGTTAAAAAAAAAAAAAAAAGGGTTCTAACCAAAGTGAAATTGGAGAAAGCATGAAAAAACAGAGTACTCTTCTCGGACTTTTGGACAAGAGAAATTCCTCTCTAATCTGTAATGATAATGAGAAAATGGGAAGACCAAAAAGCGCCTCTGATTCCCATGTTTGAAGTTGACTGTGGATCCTGTAGGCAAACTGTGCTCTGAAAGAAATTAGAGCAACCTAGCAGTTCATCCCAGAGAAGGCAGTGGCACCCCACTCCAGTACTCTTGCCGGGAAAATCCCATGGACGGAGGAGCCTGGTGAGCTGCAGTCCATGGGGTCACTAGGAGTCGGACACGACTGAGCAACTTCACTTTCAATTTTCACTTTCATGCATCGGAGAAGGAAATGGCAACCCACTCCAGTGTTCTTACCTGGAGAATCCCAGGGACGAGGGAGCCTGGTGGGCTGCCGTCTATGGGGTCGCACGGAGTCAGACATGACTGAAGTGACTTAGCAGCAGCAGCAGCAGCAGTTCAACCAAAAATGAATAAAAAAAATGTACTACCTAAGATGATGATATTAAGACCTCAGAAAATATGGTATATTAGCACATATATATGGAATCTAGAAAAAAGGTACTGATGAAGCTATTTTTAGAGAAGGAATAGAGATGCAGAGATAGAGAACAGACTTGTGGACACAGTGAGGGAAGGAAAGAGCGGGACGAATGGAGAAAGTAGCATTGATGCATATAGAGAACCTTGTGTAAAACAGATCGCTGGTGAGAAGTTGCTACATAACACAGGGGGCTCAGCCTGGCAATGACCTAGAGGGGTGGGATGGGGGTAAAGGAAGGAGGCTCAAAAGGGAGGTGATGTGTGTATGGCTGATTTGAGTTGTTGTATGGCAAAAACCAACACAACATTGTAACTTTCCTCCAATTGAAAAATAAATAAATAAGAGCTCAGAAGAAATTCTTTATCCAAAATATGCATAATCAAAAGTATAAAAGTAAAAACAACTACATGGGCTCAAGAGAGAAATCCTGAGGACCAATTTCAGGAAGACTTTTCTATCAACTAGGCTTATGAATATAAACATAGAGAAAGAGAATAAAAGAGGTAGAACAAAAATGTACTTAAATAATACAGATATGAAAAAATTAGCGAAGCGAAATGTAAAAGAGAGAAATAAGGTGAGTAACACAGTGCTCTGAAAATAATAACACTGAGATTCGAGGAGGTTGAAGTGATGTGAAGTAGCTCAGTCGTGTCCGACTCTTTGCAACCCTGTGGACTGTAGCCCACCAGGCTCCTCCGTCCATGGGATTCTCCAGGCAAGAATACTGGAGTGGGTTGCCATTTCCTTCTCCAGGGGATCTTCCCAACCCAGGGTTGGAACCCGGGTCTCCTGCATTTCAGGCAGACGCTTTAACCTCTGAGCCACGAGGGAAGCCCTCGTGGTTTTCCAATGAGAGGTTGAAATGGATGTCCAAATACAATGGATACTAGTAGAGATGGGAACATTAGAGAATTAAATAGAGGAGACAATTTAGAAGTTAACTTCACCCTTTGATTTCATAGTTATGTTGGTTGCCTTTAAAAGTCCGATAAAAATGCCCAAGCAACTGCCCATGAAAATAAATTAATCCAGAAGTTATTTAAGAGAATATGTGACAGTGGACACAGCCAAAAATCTATATCTAAAGTACAGAAGGATATGTGATCATGGTGAACCTGAAGCATCAAGAAAAGTTTGGATTATTCTCTGCTTACCAAGGCAGAAAAATGTATCATATAGTTTTAAAATGTCAATTAACAATAGTTGAAAAAAAGCATCAATACTTAGAGTATTGCAAATAGAAACAGAAATAGGTCATTTGCAAATAGAAAAATAGGTCATTCATGCATGTTGTTCCTTTTCAGTCGCCCAGTTGTGTCTGACTCTGCAACCCATGGACCACAGCACTCCAGGCCTCGATGTCCCTCACCAACTCCCAGAGCTTGCCCAAGTTCATGTTCATTGCATCAGTGATGCCATCCAGCCAGCTCATCCTCTGACGCCCTCTTCTCCTTCTGCCCTCTATCTTTCCCAGCATCAAGGACTTTTCCAATGAGTCGTCTGTGAGCATCAGATGACCAAAATACTGGTGTTTCAGCTTCAGCATCAATTCTTCCAGTGACTATACTGGGTTGATCTCCCTTAAGATTCACTGGTTTGATCTCTCTACTGTCCAAGAGACTTTCAGGAATTTTCTCCAGCACCACAGTTCAAAGGCATCAATTGTTTGGCGTTCGGCCTTCTTTATGGTCCAGCTCTCAAAACCACACGTGACCACTATGAAGACCTTGACTATATGCACCTCTGTTTGCAGAGTCTCTGCTTTTTAACACACTGTCTAGGTTTGTCATCACCCTTCCGCCAAGAAGCAATCATCTTCTGATTTCATGGCTGCAGTGATTTTGGAGCGCAAGAAGAGAAAATCTGTCACTACTTCCACCTTCTCCCCTTCTATTCACCATGCATTAAGGTCAGGAAGCAACAGTTAGAACTGGACATGGAACAATAGACTGGTTCCAAATAGGAAAAGGAGTATGTCAACACTGTATATTGTCACCCTGCTTATTTAACTTATATGCAGAGTACGTCATTAGAAATGCTGGGTTAGATAAAGCACAAGCTGGAATCAAGATTGCCGGGAGAAATCTCAATAACCTCAGATATGCAGATGATACCACCCTTATGGCAGAAAGTGAAGAGGAACTAAAAAGACTCTTGATGAAAGTGAAAGTGGAGAGTGAAAAAGTTGGCTTAAAGCTCAACATTCAGAAAACGAAGATCATGGCATCTGGTCCCATCACTTCATGGGAAATAGATGGGGAAACAGTGGACACAGTGTCAGACTTTATTTTTCTGGGCTCCAAAATCACTGCAGATGGTGACTGCAGCCATGAAGTTAAAAGACGCTTACTCCTTGGAAGGAAAGTTATGACCAACCTAGGCAGCATATTCAAAAACAGAGACATTACTTTGCCAACAAAGGTCCGTCTAGTCAAGGCTATGGTTTTTCCAGTGGTCATGTATGGATGTGAGAGTTGGACTGTGAAGAAGGCTGAGCGCCGAAGAATTGATGCTTTTGAACTGTGGTGTTGGAGAAGACTCTTGAGAATCCCTTGGACTGCAAAGAGATCCAACCAGTCCATTCTGAAGGAGATCAGCCCTGGGATTTCTTTGGAGGGAATGATGCTAAAGCTGAAACTCCAGTACTTTGACCACCTGATGCGAAGAGTTGACTCATTGGAAAAGACTCTGATGCTGGGAGGGATTGGGGGCAGGAGGAGAAGGGGACGACAGAGAATGAGATGGCTGGATGGCATCACTGACTCGATGGACATCAGTCTGAGTGAACTCCAGGAGTTTGTGATGGACAGGGAGGCCTGGCGCGCTGTGATTCATGGGGTCGCAAAGAGTCGGACACGACTGAGCGACTGATCTGCACTGAGTGGCATGGCAAATGGTATAGGCACTCAAACTCTGTAAGTGAGAACTTTTGTATTCTAATAAAGTGTTTTCATTGATAGAAGTCAAGGTGTTTCTTCTATTTAGTACTACATGTGTGTGAGTATAATTACCTTACACACACTTAATGTTATATATCTATAATATAGGAGAAAGACATGAACACAATGACTTTAAATTACCAAGGGCTCCCAACTAGCAACTGGGGGGGAGGGGTTGGAGAGGATGGATATTAGGAAGGGAAGTGGCAGTATTTTGACACAAGAAATATGTTGAAATGATAAGTAATATTAAGGGGAAGTTATTAATAAGCTATATTTATTATCTTGCAATGCAGAAGACCTGGGTTACCCACTCCAGTAATCTGGCCTGGAGAATTCCATGGACTGTATAGTCCATGGGGTCGCAAAGAGTCAGACACGACTGAATGACTGTCACTTTCACTTTTCATTATCTTGAACAGCAAAAGGATGCAAATATTCATAAAGGAGGAGCCACTCTCCTAACAAAGTGCTATGTCCCAGGCAGTACTGTGACACTTTTAAACCCACCCTCAGCAGGGATTGCGTTTTTTCATTTCTCATGTACTATTCTCTTAAAGACATTACCACTCTCCTATTCGGCCTGGCCCCAGAGGACCAGCAGGGCAAAAGGACAAAACAAATAGAAACAGGTAGCCTCCATCTTTCTCTCTCTCTCTCTTCTCTTTCCCTTTTCAGCGAAGCATTCAAGACTCTTGACCATACACCACCACTCACAGGTTTGATATAGCCTCAAAGACTAATCACAGCCAAGCCCACTAAATGCTGCATTATGCTCTGTACAATGAAAAAATGTAAAAATATGCTTGCTAAGTCACTTCAGTCGTGTCCAACTCTGTGCGACCCCATAGATGGCAGCCCACCAGGCTCCCCCGTCCCTGGGATTCTCCAGGCAAGAACACTGGAGTGGGTTGCCATTTCCTTCTCCAATGCGTGAAAGTGAAAAGGGAAAGTGAAGTCGCTCAGTCATGTCCAACTCTTAGCGACCCCATGGATTGCAGCCTACCAGGCTCCTCCGTCCATGGGATTTTCCAGGCAGGAGTACTGGAGTGGGTTGCCATAAAATATGCTTCAGATCAGATCACTCGTTCAGTCGTGTCCGACTCTTTGCGACCCCATGAATCGCAGCACGCCAGGCCTCCCTGTCCATCACCAACTCCCGGAGTTCACGCAGACTCACATCCATCGAGTCAGTGATGCCATCCAGCCATCTCATTCTCTGTCGTCCCCTTCTCCTCCTGCCCCCTATCCCTCCCAGCATCAGAGTCTTTTCCAATGAGTCAACTCTTCGCATGAGGTGGCCAAAGTACTGGAGTTTCAGCTTTAGCATCATTCCTTCCAAAGAAATCCCAGGGCTGATCTCCTTTAGAATGGACTGGTTGGATCTCCTTGCAGTCCAAGGGACTCTCAAGAGTCTTCTCCAACACCACAGTTCAAAAGCATCAATTCTTCGGCGCTCAGCCTTCTTCACAGTCCAACTCTCACATCCATACATGACCACAGGAAAAACCAAATCTTATATCAGGGTAGATAAGATATTATCAGGAATAGCATTCCAAATCAGTGATAACACATAGTAAGTTATATCTGCATTTTATTTATTTACATTTTACTTGTTTACATTGTTTCCAGTGTTTCAGTATTTCAAGGAATATTTGCATTAGTATCAGAATTGGTGTTTAGTATTCCCACTAGAATTCTCTTACAGTGACCAAAGCCAGAGTTTCAGAGTCAATCAGACATTTCTGTGTCTCTATCCAGATCTGCTGCTTTGGATGTAGTCCATAATGTGGACTTAAAGCAGGTTATTTGGTCCCTTAAGTTCTTCATCAGTTTTCACATCTGATTTTTGCTCATGCAGTTGTAGTAAGAATTAAATAAGATAATCAAAGGACAACATTATGGCTGTTACCTAATATAGATGAATCTCATAATGGTTAGGGTTTTTTTTTTTTCCATTTCCCTTTTTTTTTTTGATGCAGTATTCTAAATTGCACAGTAGAAGAACCACTCTGATATTCTTGTGGGATTTTAAGCAGTGGCTCCCTAGTGAAAGATAAACTGTTTTCAGTAGTTAGGATGCTTGGGAAGGTAAGATGGAAGCTTAACTTGAAAGAAAGTTGTGCAAAAAAACCCCTAGTGGAAAAACAAGATCAGAGAAGGAATTGCTAATTAGTGAGCAGGCAGTGCAATGATGTATTGTGAGTGTCAAAAGCAAAGCAGCCAAGTCAGGACTATTTTTGCTGTGGAGATAGCCAGGCTTCAGGAAGGCCATGTTTCTCAGTAATTTAACCTGAAAGATATAAATCATGACTGAAAAGCGTCCTGCATCAGTAATGGAGAGAAACACCTACATTCTATCAAGGTTTCCATGATAAAAGACAGGTTTCCATACATATGAGATCAGGAAAAACAATTATCAATCAAAGATAACCCACTGGATACCTGTTTGAAGTGAAATTGGAGGTCAGCAAAGGCAAAAAACAGAGCGAGAGAGAGCTGTGTTGTCTCTGGTTTTAAGGAGTTCATCACTAGAAATTCTGTTTTACAAACTTTCAGCTGTATGTGATTTTGAAACATTAATGATTTAATGCCTGCCAGACAAAGAAAGAGAAAAGCTGTCAGAAATCAAAGACAGATATAACTGTATCATCAGCATAAAAATGGAGGCTGACATCATAATGATAAAAAAAAATCAGTCCAGGGCAAAAACATGAAAACTAAAATAATGGGCAAATGCAGAACCACACGGTGCTTTGGAAGAATACACCTGGCAGTTGATGAGAACAGGATGATATATATCATCTGATAGCCAGAGAATTAGGAGTTCAGAGAGCACAAAGTCAGAAGCCCCCAAAGGATCCTTTGCTATGCAAATAATACTCAATACACATCCAAATTCACTTTCTAAATCAGAATGATCTGTCATTTCTCCACGTTGCTGCGTGCAGTTTAACCACAGTACCCAACCAACGACCATCTGGGGCTATTCGAGCATAAAATAATCTTGGCCCTGACTCATCATTCCTACATCGTTCAAGACCAGTTAAGTCTTGAGAACCCTTGAAGTCCCAATATGCATTCATGGCTGGTCACTGAGCATCTGTTATGCCTAAACAATGGAGTTAAGAGTTACAGAGAAATAAAAAGCTTAAACTGGGAAAAAAAAAAAAAGCTTAAATTGTACACAACTACTAGACTATCAGTTACTTACTAAATAGTTACTTTCCTGAGAGCCAAGATCAGATTTTATTTGTTTTTGTTGTTCAGTCGCTCAGTCACGTCTTACTCTTTACAACCCCATGGATTGCAGCATGCCAGGCATCCCCATCCTTCACTACTCCAAGAGTTTTCTCAAACTCATGTCCACTGAGTCAGCAATACCATCCAACCATCTCATTCTCTACTGCCCCCTTGTCCTCCTACTCTCCATCTTTCCCAGTATCAAGGTCTTTTCCGAGGAGCTGGCTCTTCACATCAGGTGGCCAAAGTATTGGAGCTTCAGTTTCAGCATCAGTCCTTCCAATGAATATTCAGGGTTGATTTCCTTTAGGACTGACTGGTTTGATCTCCTTGCTGTCCGAGGGACTCTCAAGAGTCTTCTCTAGCACCACTGTTTGAAAGCATCAATTCTTCAGTGCTCAGACTTCTTTATTTATTTTATTAAATCTCTGGAGTCATCAGAATCAATTCCCTGGTAAAATCTCAACTAAGATTAAATGGGGAATGAAGAAAAGTAGGGAGGGGATGAAAGATAAAGAGGAAAGGAAGGAAAAGTGGAGAAAAGGGAAGAAGTAAGTGGCGGCTCCATCCTCAACTCTAAAATCTGAATGGGAATATTAATCTACTTACATATATCAATCAAAACAGACCTGATGAGCTAGCCAGGACAATGCTCACTCGCTGCTATAACAAACAGCCCCCAAATTTCAGTGACTTAACATAATAAAAGTTTATGTCTCGATTATGCAAATTCATGGCTCTCTTCTAAGGGAAAACTCAGAGATCTGATCTGCTTTCATGTTACACATGATTACAACACATGACAAGGAAAAGAAATTGGTATATATCAATTCTGCCTACATAGCATTGGCCAGATCACAGTCATATGCTACTAACATAACCATCAGAGAGGCTGAGAAAAGTAGTCTTTGTATGTTTCCAAGAAGAAACAGATCAGAGAGCAGCTAGACAGTCCCTGCCATACATGTTACAAAGCAGCATACGGCCCAAATGAGCAAATGGGAAAGGCTGCATGAAAAATACGGGATTGAACATAAGGAAAAGAGGCACTTCAGGCAGAAGGAATCAAATGATCAAGAGCTCACAGAAGAGGGCAGAGGGTGCTTAAGAACAAAGGATTTGACAGGTTTTGCTGGAGCAGTTTTTAGTAACTGAAAAGAGGAAGAGAAGATCAAATAAGTAAATTAAAAAGATTGGGGAGGATACTTAATGCCAACTAAGGAGTTTTGACCTTTCCTTTCAGGTTATAAAAATCTTTGTATATAGCTCTGAGCTAAGAACAGTGCAGAGTGTGAAGGGTATGCACACTGTGAAGAATTGAAGAGAAGAAACTACTGCAACAGGACAACCAGCAGGCCATGTTCACAAGAACCGGTATCAAAAATAAGACACAAACTGAAAGCGGTGTTGCTATGCTGAGCTCCACATCACCAAACTGAGACTTAATCATAGCTTCGGCTCTCACAGAAACAGAATCTTAAACCAGACACTCAGGATCAGTACTAGTTAGGTCATCTGCCTGGATAGACGCCCCCTGCCACACCCTAAAGAAAATAACTTGCCAAAAAACCAGCTCACTTTTTGTTTAGTCTAGCTTTCTTGTTCCCACTCCCTTCTGCCTGTAAAAGCTTTTCATTTTGAACAGCTCCTCAGAACTCCTTTGTATCTGCTAGATGGGATAATGCCTGATTTGCATAGATTTTTGCTCAAATAAACTCTTCAACTTTTCATATGTCTCAGTTTATCTTTTAACACCAGGTACAAGATGGGTTCTAATACTGAACCGTCTGTATGAATTTGGACAGGTTCTTTAAATTCTTTGCTTCTCAGTTTATTCATCTGTAAAGTGAGGAGAATATTGCTTATTGTATTAGAAAGTCATGTGAGTCAACTTTGAAAATATGTGAGAGAAGAGTAAAGCAACATCAAGACCTGTGGCCTATGCGGTCATGATGGGGCAGCAAAACGAGGCATCAAGAGTGGTGCTATGGAAACGGAAACCAAAGGCAGGGCACAAAGGCTACATTAACAAGACTTGGAAACACAAAGACAAGGCAGATGTAGGGCAGAAAGGGAGCAAAATCTAGCTTTGAATGCAGGAAGCTGAGACAATAATAGCATCCACAAAAGGAGTAAGGTAGTTGAGTGAGGACCTGTTTAATGGGAGGACCAGGAGTTAAAATTGGGGCAAATCAATCTGAACTGAAGGCAAGAAACCAAGTGTCTTTAGAAAACAAGAGACAGTTCAAGAAGTGACTATGGGGAGGGAGGAGGGAGGAGGGTTCAGGATGGGGAACACATGTATACCTGTGGCGGATTCATTTTGATATTTGGCAAAACTAATACAATTATGTAAAGTTTAAAAATAAAATAAAATTTTAAAAAAATCAATTTGGAATCCATTCACATAGACAGAGTTAAAACAAGTGAAGCAATCCCTTTCAGAATTTTGAATTATTTTAATCTAGATTTAAATTGGGCTTCCCTCATGGTTCAGCTGGTAAAGAATCTGCCCGCAACGCAGGAGACCTGGGTTCAATCCCTGGGTTGGGAAGATCCCCTGGAGAATGGAATGGCTACCCACTCCAGTATTCTGGCCTGGAGAATTCCATGGACTGTATAATCCATAGGGTTGCAAAGAATCAGACACAACTGAGCGACTTTTACTTTTCTAACTATACAAGAATTAAAAATCTAAGTGAGTATCAGCCTTCAAAGAAAAAATGAATTACAATGGAAAGGAACAGCCATTGTCCAAATATACTTGAGAAGCAGAAAACCAAACTAGTCCTCAAGTCTTTCCTCCAGCAAAACGTGTTTACATAATTAGCTCCAATGTGCATGGCTTAGTCCATGCTCTAGTTTCTGTAGAGCTTTGTAGAACCCCAGGAGACTCTTTCAGATTTCTCCTTTTCCATCACCTCCCAATGCCACCCACCTTCCTTGGAGGCTTTCCAATTTGGGTGGAAAATGCTGCCCAGGCCTGCAGTTTCTCCACTGTGTCTGGCTGTCTGCTTTATTCCCTCTATTACTAATGTGCTCCAGGCCCGGGGGAATCATGGACACAAAGGGAGCCTCATAATGTACAGAGGGGTCTCTAGGACAGAGCAGTATCTCCAGGGCAAGAGAGGCAAACCTCTACTTGGAATCACTGGTTTCTGGAAATTCCAGTTAATGACAGAGCTGGGTGGTGTAATCTGTACAGGGTTGAAAATAAAACCAAATGAAACAGAAACAAAAAAGAAAGCAACGAAAGTGAAATGCGGAAAATGGAGGTGGGGGGCGGTGGTGGATTCACACAATTCTGTAAACTCTTGTTAAACCTCTAAATTCTGAAACACTCAACAAAACAAAACTTTTTCACAGCTATCTGTGCCTCAGGCTTATTTTGTAATTCAAGGCTGTAATGGAATCAAGTTAGTGAAAACCTACAATGGAAAAGTGAAGCACAATGCAAATAGATATCTTATTCTGAAGCTAATTTATCTCCTAAGACATTTGCAAAAATTCTCTTTTCACTGACTCCAAATATCATCTCCATGGATGCTTGGTATCAAACTGTGAAATGGGCATTGTAGGAATGAAAATCAATTATTGATTTCAGAGGAGGGAAAGCAGCTGAGCTACTCTGTATAAACCACTTTACACTTGCCTGGCACTTTCCTTCTCTCCACTGGAAGGAAGATATGGAAGATGAACAGCTTGCCCTAACAAACATGCATTCAAATGAGAGGCTCTCTCAGCCTTCCTCTCAGCTTCCTCTGGGTAAAGTATCTGGTGGACATAAATGCCCTGGCATCTACCCAAAAAGGAGCCACTGCAGGCTGAATTTTGCAGGATGCTGAGCAGACCAGCCAAGAGCCAGGGCAGGGAGGCTCATTCAGGGTGGTCTGGACCAGAGGAAAAGAGAGTGGCTGCATCCACGCCGTGTCAGGTTACAACAGGTGGCATCCAAACCAAAGAAATAAACCAAAGCCCAGCACCACCTCCAAAGGCAGGCAAGGTGCTGGCGAATGGCAGGTGAGTTCAAGACCGGACGCCAATAGAAACAGGAGTATAACCAGGGCAGGCTGGAAGCAGAGTGCAGAGGATCCTGAGCAGTGGCTGAGAACACAGCTGTTACCTCCTCCACTTGCCTTCATTTTTCAGGGGCACAAAGATATGCGGTCAGGGCAGATGCGATGGGAACATGCGTCTACAGCCCTACGGCCAGCCTGTCCTCACGCCCCTGTCACTTTACCTACTAGAATCCCTCAATACTCGTGTAATCTAGGACACTGCTCTTTCAGTAAAATGTTCACAAGGGACTCATCAAATGGACAGTCTCTACAATGTGCTACATTCCCAAGGGAACTTAGAAACGCAGACTGTCATGACGCAAGTTCACTGAAGGACTTCTGGATCAAGCATCAACAAATTTTTCTATCAAAGGCCAGACTGTAAATATTTTAAGATTCATGGGTCAAAAGGAAAAATAAAACATATTACATAGATACTAATATGAGAAGAATTAAAACAGATTTCCACAATGCTTTTATTGACAAAATTCAAAGCAGGATTATTAGTTAGTATATTATAGTTAATCAGTATATTATAGTTAGTATAGTTAGTACATTATAGTTATAATTAGTAGACCTATAATACAGGTCTACAAATAAGATAAATGGACTTCTTTGGGAGGGAAATAAAATCTTGCTTAATTGAGGTTCAAAGTTAGTCCCCTGTATTAAAAATGATTATAGAAAACAATTTAGTTGGCACAAGCAAACTTTAACACTTCATGAAGTGGATATTCTCCATTCAAAAAACTACAAAATGGGTGGAAGGTAGGAAAATTTCATAGGATGAAGCATAAAGAACAAGGAAGAGGAAGAGAAAGTAGCTGATTGGCTGGGCCCATTTAGTCAATATTATTTGGGTAAGAAAAACAAGGAAATAGGTGTAAAGCCCAGAGCTGGTTTGGCATTTAGGGGTTGGCTAACCGCATATACTGTTTCTGGTCAGGTGGAACATTTACGGGAACATGAAAGTTATCTGAGTTTGCTGACATGCTACCCTGGGTAAGAGTGGCTTCATCTTGGACCTAGAAAATTATTTCAACACTGATAATCAAATCAATCTCAAATGTTCATCTGTAAAAACCACTCTAAGGTTGTACCACCAGACAAATAGGCAGTGGCTGGATTTGGCTCACAGGCTGTAGTTTGCCAATTTCTGATTCACACTAATCTGCCCATTTGTTAATGTAAAGAACCTGAATCCCAGAGATTTGGGGATTGCTTCAAATCATAGAACTGCAAAAACAGGACAAGCACCTAATCTCACCCAACCAGTTATGTGTCCTGACTCTAGGACAATTCTGTCAACATTAAAGTTTCAGATCAACAGTGATGGTTAATTTTATGTGTCAACTTGGCTGGTCCATGGTGCTCAGATATGTGATCCAACATAACTCTGAATGTTTCTCAAGGGTGTTTTTGGACTAGATTAACATTTAAATCAACAGACTGAGTAAAGCAGATTGCCCTCCTTGATATGGATGGGCCTCACCCGGTCAGCTGAAGGCCTGGACAGATCAAAGACTGACTCCCCCAAGCGAGAAGGAGTTTGGCCAGCTGGCCATGAACTGCAGCAACCGTTCTTTCTTGTATCTCTAACTTCCTACCCAACCTATAGATTTTCAGCTTGTCAGCGTCCATAATTCCAATGGCCAATTCTTCAATTCCTTAAAAGATCTCTCTCTCTATCCTTAAAAATACACACACACACACACACACACACACACACACCCTACTGGTTCTGCTTCTCTCAGCAATACACTGACCAAATTTTTAATCTCATGAATAATACTATGAAAAGATAACCTAAATACACACACACACACACAAACCCAAGCTGATTCTGTGACAAAAACTACATGAAGAAAGGACAAAATATAATTCATAATATTTAATTTTTTATTCATAGTTATTAATTATCTACCAGTTAGACTACTGGAAATAAGATAGTGAATAAGCTAGACCCAGCCCTTGCTTATTTCCTAACAAGAGAAACAAAGCAAAAAAAAAAAAAAAGTAAGCATCATATAGACCAATAGTAAATAAAAGTTAACAAAAAAAATGCTATGTAGAAAAAAAGAGGACTGACAGAGAATGGTAGCGGAACCAGGAAAGGCCCCTCAAAAGCTCAGGACTAAAACGTTCATTGAGATTCCAGGAGGGGGCAAAGTTGAAGCTAAGGAAACATGGACAAAACAGACAGGAAATAGAAGAGAGTTTAGACTCTTCACAGACCTGAAAGATCAGTGAACAATACAAGATGAAATGCTAAGCAAAGAAAGGAATCTGGTTCCAAAGATGATGGTGGGGTAGGTAAAAATGGTATTTCATCTCCCAGCACTTACTTGTTTCTCTACACTCACCAATATCAGATTTCTCCTGAAAATAAACTGGAAAATAAATGTCATATTTAAACTGACTTAAAGTGAACAGGTTCACAGAGAAAACATCCCTCACATTTTATACCAATTGCTAACAGGGTCTTCACAATGTCTATATTCAAGCCTCCCTACATAACTATTGACAAAGTGAATAAATAGAGATAAATATTTATCAAAATGTCAGTTAGACTTCAACAGCAGGGATCACAATCAGAGTAAATCATAATAAGTTTTTAGGGAATGGTGACAACGGCAACTTTTCTTAGTCGGCACCTAACTCAGTGCCTGGCATATAGCAAATATTCAACAAATTCTGTAGGAGGTTATTAAGAGTTATTATATATAACAATATTATTAAGGGTGTGATACCATGATTTATAGTCAGAAATATATATTTGGTCTTTATCCCTGTTTCTGGAACAGAGCTCCTAAAGCTTTTGAAATTTCTTAAGTAATGGGAGTTACAAAGGTGTCTCTTCTTACATGAATAATGTGACTGTTGGATCTCACGTAAGGATGGGAGCTGGTTGCCAGAGGAACCAACCAGAAGACTGGAGAGTTGGAACATTCAATCCTACCTCTTCCCCAACCTCAGGAAGGGAAAAGAGATAGAGGTTGAATCAATCAGTAAAGATCAGAGATTTAATCAGCCATACCTATGTAATGAAGCTGACACAAAAATGCAGAGGAAGATTTCAAGAGCTTCTAGGTTGGTGAACTCATGGAGAGGCAAGGAGAGGGGCACATCCAGAGAGCATGGAAGCTCCATGTCCTTTCCCCAGTCCCTGTCTTATATGTCTTTTCCATCTGGTTATTCCTAATCCTGGAATCCGGCTATCCTTTGCAATGAACCTGACAAATTTAGTGGCAAACTGGTTTCCTAAATTCTGTGAGCTGCTCTAAGCAGATTAACAAAACCCAAGGAGGGGGTCATGGAAACCTTTCATTTATAGCCATTTGATCCGAAGCAGAGATAATCACCTTGATTCTCAGTTGCCTTCTAAAGTAGGGGCAGCCTTGTGAGTGTGTGTGTGTGCTCAGTTGTATTTAACTCTTTGTGACCCCATGGACTGTAGCCCACCAGGCTCCTTTGTTCACAGTATTCTCCAGACAAGAATACTAGAGTGGATTGCCATGCCCTCTTCCAGGGGATCTTCCTGATCCAGGGGTCAAACCCACATTTCTTATGTCTTCTGCACTGGCTGGGTGGGTTCTTTATCACCAGTGCCACTTGGAAAGTCCCAAAGTGAAAGTGTTAAGTCTTTAACAGGGACTCATTCATGTCCAACTTTTTGTGACCCCATGGTCTGTCCATGGAATTCTCCAGGCAATAAGACTGAAGTGGGCTGCCATGCCCTCCTCTAGGGGATCTTCAAGACACAGGGATTGAAACCCACATCTTCTGTGTCTCCCGCATTGTGGGCAGATTCTTTTCCACAGAGCCCACCGGGGAAACCCAGTCTTGTAGGACAGAGTCTTACACTTGAAGGATCTGATGCTCTCTCTGGATAGATATTGTCAGAACTGAAGTGAATTGTAGGACACTCAGCTGGTATCTGATCACTGCTTGGATTTGTGGGGAGGAAACCCACACATCAAAATTGGTGGCCACAGTTGTAAAGGGCTCATTTATTGAATAAACAACAAGTAAATGGATAGAAGCAGTCAGCTTTTTGTGTGCCAGTCCTAGATTATACCCTAGTCACTAACTGGTCTGAAAGTGAAAAGTGAAGTCGCTCAGTCATGTCCGACTCTTTGCTACCCCATGGACTGTAGCCCACCAGGTTCCTCCATCCATGGAATTTTCCAGGCAAGAGTCCTGGAGTGGGTTGCCATTTCCTTCTCCAGGAGATCTTCTTGACCCAGGGATCGAACCTGGGTCTCCTGCTTTGCAGGTAGATGCTTTACCCTCTGAGCCACCAGGGAAAATGGTCTAGGCTGTCCCAAAAAACTACCTAAGGCCCCACATTTACAAGTGACATTACAGATGCTGTTACCTACCCAGAAATGTTTCAGTGGCAAAAAGCAGCTTTCTCCCCAGGCTCTGGAGTCTCATTCCTGTGTACCTTTCTTTGGTCTGTAAGTGTCAATAACATCTACTGGGACAATCAATGCCAATCATGCAGAGCTTGATAATATTTTTGTAAGCTACAGATGGTGACTGCAGCCATGAAATTAAAGACATTTGTTCCTTGGAAGAAAAGTTATGACCAACCTAGACAGCATATTAAAAAGCAGAGACATTACTTTGTCAACAAAGGTCCATCTAGTCAAAGCTATGTTTTTTTCAGTAGTCATGTATGGATATAAGAGTTGGACCATTAAGAAGGTTGAATGCTAAAGAACTGATGCTTTTGAACTGTGGTGTTGGAGAAGACTCTTGAGAGCCCCGTGGACTGCAAGATCAAACCAGTCCATCCTAAAGGAATTCAGTCCTGAATATTCATTGGAAGGCCTGATGCTGAAACTGAAACTCCAATACTTTGGCTACCTGATGCGAAATACTGACTCATTGAAAAAGACCCTGATGCTGGGAAAGATTGAAGGCGGGATGAGAAGGGGACAACAGAGGATGAGATGGTTGGATGGCATCACTGATTCAATGGACATGAGTTTGAGTAAACTCAGGGAACCCTGTTGTGCTGCAGTCCATGGGGTCGCGAAGAGTTGGACACAACTGAGTGACTGAATTGAACTGAACTGAAGCTGTTGGATTTGTTTCATGTGGTTTGGCTCTTCATCTTCATTGATTAGCTACTTTCCTCTCTAGAAGGTTCACACTAGTATTAGTGATACACAACACACTAAGAATAGATGTCCAACCAGCCACAGATGGTCAAATGGCTCACTTTGAAAACTACATGATTCATACAAAAAAACATTTGCTTTCATGGATTTCTTAGTGGTCCAGTGGCTTAGACTCTGTGCTCCCAATGCCAGCAGGGTGAGGGAAGGGAGGAAGGGGGCTGTTTTCAATCCCTGATCAGGGAACTAGATCCCACCTGCTACAAGTAAAGATCCCACATGCCACAGTTAAGACCCAGCACAGTCAAATAAATAAATATTTTTTTAAAGATTTTGGCTTCAGTTATTTTGAAAATTCCTTAATTTGTGTATTGGGGATGGCAGGGGGTAGGGATGGAGAAGGTGGCAATACTGAATTATTTTCATAATTCTTTCTGAAATCTAGAATGAATAAGAAAATGAATGAATTTTCTAAAATAAATGGTCTAAAAGTGAGTTTTCTAAAATAAATGGTTCTTAGATGATATGTTAAAAGCTCTCAAAATTCCTTTTATGAGCTGTTTATGGAGAAAAAGAGCTCCTTTTTATCAAGTCTCATCTCAGGGATATGGAGCATATAGACTGGGGAGGGCAGGGTTGGGGGGAACATTTGAGACCAATGTCATCTAACATTCACCTAGAAGTTGTACTTCTGCAATATAATCACTCCTTATATTGCCTTCATATCTCCATGCATCTTGCCCTTGGATAGGTGTGGTTTTATATGGAAATCAAAGAAGAGGTGGAATTTTATAACTGATTGGATGCCATGTGGAACAGGTTCATCACGCACAAGTGATACAAACCATAAACTAAGCAGCTATAGGAAGACACATGCTTGTTAGGCCACTCTTTCTCGATCATGCTGCTGCCAAGTCACTTCAGTCGTGTCTGACTCTGTGTGACCCCATAGATGGCAGCCCACCAGGATCCCCCATCCCTGGGATTCTCCAGGCAAGAACACTGGAGTGGGTTGCCATTTCCTTCTCCAGTGCATGAAAGTGCAAAGTGAAAGTGAAGCCACTCAGTTGTGTCTGACCCTCAGTGATCCCATGGACTGCAGCCTTCCAGGCTCCTCCATCCATGGGGTTTTCCAGGCAGGAGTACTGGAGTGGGGTGCCATTGCCTTCTCCGTATCTCGATCATAGGAACAGGGAAATCCCAGTTGATATCTGGATTATATATTGATTATTCATTTGGCAACCACCACCACACCACTGATGCCAGCTGCCAGACCAGAGGATATGTGATAACAATACTTCCTTCCTAGGAAGCATTAGAAGCTTCCAGGAGGAGATAAGCTTAGAGGCACTATAATTTAAGTCCCTACTTAGTGTTCATGTTCAGAACCAATAGCTTTTGTTGACTCATCTGAAATCTCATTATAAAATAACCTGAAGCGTCAACAAAAGAGTCTAAAATGCAGTACTTGGGTGCAATCTCAAAAATGACAGAATGATCTCTGTTTATTTCAAAGACAAATTCAATATCACAGTAATCCAAGTCTAGGCCCTAACCACAAATGCTGAAGAAGTTGCAGTTGAACGGTTCTATGAAGACCTACAAGATCTTCTAGAACTAACACCAAAAAAAAGATACCTTTTTCTTTATAGGGGACTGGAATACAAAAGTACGAAATCAAGAGCTACCAGGAGTACAGGCAAGTTTGGCCTTGAACTACAAAATGAAGCAGGACAAAGGCTAACAGAGTTTTGCCAAGAAAATGCACTGGTCACAGCAAACACCCTCTTCCAACAACACAAGAGATGACTCTACACATGGACATCACCAGATGGTCAATACCGAAATCAGACTGATTATATTCTTTGCAGCCAAAGATGGAGATGCTCTATATAGTCAGCAAAGGGGAAAAAAAGAAAAAAAAAAAAGACAAGGAGCTGACTGTGGTTCAGATCATGAACTCCTTACTGCCAAATTGAGATTTAAATTGAAGAAAGTAGCGAAAACCACTAGACCATTCATGTATGACTTAAATCCCTTATGATTATTCAGTGGAAGTGACAAATAGATTCAAGGGATTACATCTGATAGACAGAGTGCCTGAAGAACTAGGGACGGAGGTTCATAACATTGTAAAGGAGGCAGTGATCAAGACCATCCCCAAGAAGAAGAAATGCAAAAAGGCAAAATGGTTGTCTGAGAAGGCCTTATGAATAGCTGAGAAAAGAATAGAAGTGAAAGGCAAAGGAGAAAAGGAAAGATAAATCCATCTGAATGCAGATTTCCAAAGAATAGCAAGGAGAGGTAAGAAAGCCTTCCTAAGTGACCAGTGCAAAGAAATAGAGGAAAACAATAGAATGGGAAAGACTAGAGATCTCTCCAACATTTAGAGATACAAAGGGAACATTTCATGCAAAGATGGGCATAACAAAGGACAGAAATGATATGGACCTAACAAAAGCTGAAGATATTAAGAACAGGAGGCAAGAATACACAGAAGAACTGTACAAAAATTTTCTTCATGACCCAGATAATGACGATGGTGTGACACCTAGAGTCAGACATCTTGGAGTGTGAAGTCAGGTGGGTCTTAGGAAGCATCATTATGAACAAACCTAGTGAAGGTTATGGAATTCCAGCTTGACTATTTCAAATTTTAAAAAATGATGCTGTTAAAATGCTGCATTCAATATACCAGCAAATTTGGAAAACTCAGTGGCCACAGGACTGGAAAATGTCACTTTTCATTTCAATCCCGAAGAAAAGCAATGCCAAAGAATGTTCAAACTACCACACAATTGCTCTCATCTCACACACTAGCAACATAATGCTCAAAATTCACCAAGCCAGGCTTCAACAGTACATGAGCCATGAACTTCCAGATGTTCAAGCTGGATTTAGAAAAGGCAGAGGAACCAGAGATCAAATTCCCAACATCTGCTGGATCATAGAAAAAGGAAGATTATTTCAGAAAAACATCTACTTCTGCTTCATTGACATGTCAAAGCCTTTGACTGTGTGGATCACAATAAACTGTAGAAAATTCTTCAAGATATGGAAATACCAGACCACCTTACCTGCCTCCTGAGAAATATGTATGCAGGTCAAGAAGCAACAGTTAGAACGGGATATGGAACAACTGACTGGTTCCAAATTGGGAAATGAGTACGCCAAGGCTCTATATCGTCACCTTCCTTATTTAACTTCTATGCAAAGTACATCATGCAAAATGTTGGCCTGGATGATGCACAAGCTGGAATCAAGACTGCTGGGAGAAATATCAATAACCTCAGATATGCAGATGACACCACCCTTATGGCAGAAAGTAAAGAACTAAAGAGCCTCTTGATGAAAGTGAAAGATGAGAGTGAAAAAGCTGGCTTAAAATTCAACATTCAAAAAACTAAGATCATGGCATCTGGTCCCATCAATCACTTCATGGCAGATGGGAAAACAATGGAAACAGTGATGGACTTTATTTTGGGGGGCTCTAAAATCACTGCAGATGGTGACTGCAGCCATGAACTTAAAAGACGCTTGCTCCTTGGAAGAAAAGCTATGATCAACCTTCAGTTCAGTTCATTTCAGTCACTCAGTCGTGTCTGACTCTTTGTGACCCCAGGAACCGCAGCATGCCAGGTCTCCCTGTCTATCACCAACTCCCGGAGTTTACCCAAACTCATGCCCATTGAGTCGGTGATGCCATCCAACCATCTCATCCTCTGTTGTCCCCTTCTCCTCCTGCCTTCAATCTTTCCCAGCATCAGGGTCTTTTCAAATGAGTCAGCTCTTAGCATCAGGTGGCTGAAGTATTAGAGTTTCAGCTTCAACATCAGTCCTTTAAGTAAATATTTAGGACTGATTTCCTTCAGGATGGACTGGTTGGATCTCCTTGCAGTCCAAGGGACTCTCAAGAGGCTTCTCCAACACTACAGTTCAAAAGCATCAATTCTTCAGCACTCAGCCTTCTTTATAAGTCCAACTCTCACACCCATACATGACTACTGGAAAAACCATAGCTTTGACTAGATGGAACTTGGTTGGTAATGTCTCTGCTTTTTAATATGCTGTCTAGGTTGGTCATATCTTTCCTTCCAAGGAGTACATGTCTTTTAATTTCATAGCTGCAGTCACCATCTGCAGTGATTTTTGGAGACCAGAAAAATAAAGTCTGACACTGTTTCCACTGTTTTCCCATCTATTTTCCATGAAGTGATGGGACCAGATGCCATGATCTTAGTTTTCTGAATGTTGAGCTTTAAGCCAACTTTTTCACTCTCCTCTTTTACTTTCATCAAGAGGCTCTTTAGTTCTTTACTTTCTGCCATAAGGGTGGTGTCATCTGCATATCTGGGGTTATTGATATTTTTCCCAGCAATCTTGATTCCAGCTTGTGCTTTATCTAACCCAGCATTTCTAATGACGTACTCTGCATATAAGTTAAATAAGCAGGGTGACAATATACAGCTTTGACATACTCCTTTTCCTATTTGGAACCAGTCTGTTGTTCCATGTCCAGTTCTAACCTAGAGAGCATATTAAAAAGCAGCGACATTACTTTGCAACAAAGGTCCATCTAGTCAAGGCTATGGTTTTTCCAGTAGTCATGAATGGATGTGAGAGTTGAACTATAAAGAAAGCTCAGCACTGAAGAATTGATGCTTTTGAACTGTGGTGTTGGAGAAGCTTCTTGAGAGTCCCTTGGACTGCAAGGAGATCCAACCAGTCCATCCTAAAGGAAATCAATCCTGAATATTCATTGGAAGGACTGATACTGAAGCTGAAGCTCTGATATTTTGGCCACCTGTTGCAAAGAACTGGCTCATTCATTACAAAAGACCATGATGCTGGGAAAGATTGAAGGCAGGAGGAGAAGGGGATGACAGAAGATGAGATGGTTGAATGGTAACACCAACTCGATGGACATGAGTTTTAGCAAGCTCTGGGAGTTGGTGGTGGGCAGAGAAGCCTGGTGTGCTGCAGTCCATGGGGTCACAAAGAGTCAGACACAACTGAGAGACTAACCTGACTGAACCCAACACATTAAGTCATTTTCCCAAAGACATACAGTCTTGAGTTTTCTAAGCTGAGACTAGAAACCAGTTGTCCTCACTCCCACACCAATGCATGTTCCACCATCAAATGCTTCCTGGCTGTAAACAAAAGAGTCAAAAGAACAGGGAGGGTGTGATTCGAAGATGAGGAGTATGAAAGGAAACAAGGTCACCTGTCAAGTCAGGGGAAGAGCTTCACAAGAAACCAGAACAGGGGTCTTGATTCCTCATGCCCCGAGAGGTTGCCATAAACCCCTGATAAAGCAAGAAAGATCCAACAGCAGATGCCTCTTAAGAACCCACTGAAGAGAAGCCACCCTGGAGGAGAGCAAGCTAATGGGAAAGGAAGCTGGAAATGAAGAAAGATGAGGGAGGACAAAGAGAAACGGTAGGATCCCAGCTACTCAGGGACAGAAGTAAACCACAAGGCTTGGCAAGGAGCCATTTGAACTTGACTCATGAAGGCTAAGATTGCTCCTGAGGGGCACAGTTTCCATACAGACTCAGAAGAAAATCTGGCTAATAGCGCAGCTGAGGACTGAGTCCTACCCTACCTCTTGATCCAACCACCTTTATTAAGGGTTCCCCTCAGCCTTTTTGGAGAAGGAAATGGCAACCCATTGCCATTTTCTTGCCTGGAAAATCCCATGGACAGAGGAGCCAGTGGGCTACAGTCCATGGGTTCACAAAGAGTCGTACACGACTTAGCACCTGAACACTTGGTCTTTCCATGGTGTAATGTAAACCCTCAGGTCTTACCATTAGTGTTCAATGAGGTCTATCTAGAAACCAACTTAGTCACACCTGAGAATACTTAGAACAGAAGCAGATCAAGGGATTATCTAATTATCTTGATATTTTTGAGGCATCAGAAAAAAGCATTGATCTAAAGAAGCTTTCCTTTCACTTTGTTCCTCTCTATCACGTATTAAAATCATGAAATCAAGAGTGACTTATAAAGCTATTTTTAATCTGTGCTAGAAAGAACAAAGATGTAATAAGGGCAGTGAGAACAGATGACCTCTTCTGGAATGTTTAGGGCTTCGAGAGAGATGTCTTGGGTTTTCAGATGCCACTACATTTTTTCTGCTATGTCCTTCCTCTGAATATTTTGACTTTACTAGAACTTAGAAGCCATACTTTTGGTTTCTCTAATAATTCGGAAACCCTGCTCTAAAGAAGATCAGAAATTTTATATCAAATATTTCTGAGAATACTAATAAAGTCAAACTTTTTTCAATTTGTTACCTAGTTTTGCCAACATAAGACAGCAGCAGACTTCTGGATATTATCAATTTGTTAATAATGTTAATGTTAATTTTTAAACTAGAAAAAACACTGAATTTAGATGTTTGGATTTTTTTCTCATCTTTTAAAAGACTAAATCATGGAATTTGATTCTCTTTTATCCTTCTAAGGAAAGCAATCCGCCATTGCTTTTCTGAAAGACGCTAAGCATATGAAGAAATATTGAAAACAATTAGAGGAAAATGGTGCTTTGAACTTAGTAGAATGTGTGTATCAACTCTCGCAGGAAATCTCAGAAATGGTATTAAAGATTCCAGTCATTGCATTTTTCAGAGAACAGAACAGCATGTAGTTATTTATTGAGCACACTTTTGTAGGGGGTATACAGAGCATACAAAAGGCCCCTTTTGTTTATGATATGGATTCTCCCAGTGTTCAGAAGCTTTCCTTCCAACAGCATCATTTCAGTTTGTCCAAACTTCTCACAGGAATCAACAGGATCTCTACTTAAAGCCTCTCATGAACAGAACCACGGGGCCACGGTCATGCTGCTTTTCCCCTGAGAATCAGAGCCCTGTGGATCCTGTTCTATCTATTCTTCCCCCAGCCTCCCGTTCTTTCAGCAGGCAGATACCTCCCAGAAGGAAACCGGATGCCAGGCCTGTGGGGGACTTGAGCTGCATAAGCCAAGCTGCAGGGGCTGGAAAGCAGAAGAGCTGCACAGCTCACCCAGCCCTAGTGCTGTCTTGAATGTCAAGAAGCGTGGGCACCGTGCAGCAGGGAAACCCATCCGGGCTGAGAGAGGGAGCCAGCTGCACAGACAGGGAATGTTGCCAAACATCCGAGTGTTCTCGTCTGCGGACAGAGGGTGGTTTGCTCATTGCCCTGCCTCTTCTGTTACTGGCAACATGCTGTCTGTGGAATGTTGTGGCCTGAAGGGTTTTGAGGTCTCTACTGAGATGAGGGTCCTAGATTGAGCCTGTGAAGTTCACTGTCCCAATTCCTCTGACTCAAAATCAATTGTGCAGATTTTCTCACTCTGGACTAAAAGCTTAAAAGCAATGCCATGCTCTGGCACCATGAGTTTGTTTCAAAAATTTTTCAGTATTTACCAGTGCCATCTCGACCAATTTACACTGAGATGGTGCCTCCATCAGCTTTCCTGAGTGACCTTGTGGACCAGGTCACTCAGATATGCACATGAGCCATAAGCAGCTTTCGGGTTAATCAAGATATTATGGTTGTTTAACCCACAGCAAGACCTGGCCTATCCTGAGTAGAATGACTTGAACCAGGGGTTGGGTGTTCAAATGCTTTCAAAGTAAAACTTCAGGCCTCTCCTCCCCCTTCCACACCCTCTGCCCTTCCACGGGACACTTCTCACTTTGCTGTGGCACAATGAAATACTTGAGATCAATTCCGCTCACAGACACAGAGATGGGTATGAGCCGGATATGCGTTTGACACCCTTCCTTTCTATGATCCCTACTGGTTGTGACAAGGCAAGGTAGGTTTATGTAAGTCAGTGTGATGGGAGACACTGACAATGCAGGGCTAGTTTTATAAAGCACTCAGGTAGGTAGGGCTAGTCCAGAGTCTGTGAGGATAACAATCATGTTTCTAACCTGGGGAGATAGATCGACAGATAGATCGACCGATAAATCAATCAAAAGAGTGATAGATCGATTTTATTGATTCTGTTCCTCTGGAGAATGTTGACACTAAGATACATGACTAAGCTTAAAATCAAACTGGGAGGGTTCTACAATATTGAACAGCAAAGGCTGTAAATATAAACATTAAGGTCATTTTTGCAGCTACTATGGGTGGCAAAGATACAACCCCCTTTTGCTACATCTGTTTCCAACTACTTAAAAAGGAGTAAATGCTTCAGCTGCTGTGCAAAGGGCAGGAGGTGTTGTCAGCCCAGGAGAAGGGGAAACAGTCGGATCACCTTTCCCATCCCCAGGGATAGCTGGTGGCCTTCTGTACGGACACAGGCGTAGGTCTCACCCACCTCATGGGGTCTCTGAATCTGAGACAGGAAGCACATAACAACCCATTACTAGGAATTTTAAAACATTTTAGTTCTCTGGATATGTAACCCTTATGACTGTTTTTCAACTTTCAAATACATTTTTAGGAATCCACAGTTTATGAGAGCAAGGAACTGCCTAAAACCAACCCCTTTTTACCAGATAATGTCTGGATCACACAAATATTACCTAGACCTTTAATATCTTTTATCCTTTGGTATAAAAGGATAACACGGTAAGGTAAATAAAGCAGATACTGACAATCCATTTTACATATGAAGAGATATAAAGACATTAAATGACCTGCCAAAGTCTGAAAGCTCATTAACAGCAGAACAAAGAAAGGATTGCAAGTACCTGACTCTGGACAGGACGCTTCTCAAAGCATCACATGCCACTTATTGAGTCATTTAAAACATCAGAGTGTGCCTGAGGCCAGCCTCCTGTGTGGTAAGGGCCAGAACCGTTCTTCTAAAACATTTGCTCAGGCACTGGGTCAACAAATGTATACTGAGCACTTTTCCCCTTCTCTGTGCCAGGCAGTGCGCTATGTTCTGGAGATACACTGGTTAACCAAACGAGACCCAGTGCCTATCCTGAGACATGCATGCTCTAGTGGGAGGAGAGGTGGGGAGAAGATCAAATATTCACATGAACAGAGAGATACACACAGCAAGAAAGCGGCGACTTGGAGGCCCTGGGCCAGGCAGAGGATAGGGAGGGTTTTCTTGAGAAGCAGTGATGCAGATATGATCTAAAGAACAAGCTGGAGTTATTAAGACAAAGAGAGAAGAGAATGGTGTTGCAGGCAGAGGGTCTAGAATACACAAAGCCCCTATCATGGGAAGAAGCAAAGCGAATACAAGGGATGAAGGAAGTAAGTGGAACAGAGGAGCTTGTGAAAGGCTAGACTGGATTAAACAGGCAGTGGCAGATCTTGGGGGCTCTGAAGGCCATTTTAAGGAATTGTACTTTATCCAAAGAGAAACAGTAAGACATTGAAGGTTTGTAAGTCAGGGGCTACCCTCCATATCATTAAGCCTGGATCAGCTGCCACCCAGAAAAGAAGTTGTTGCTTTCTGGGCAATTCATTATAACCCTGGAAAAGCAGACATGCTTTTTTAATTTGATCACAAAACTTACACCCTTTCTTAAAGAGTCCCCATGCCATGCTCACAAACTTGAACTCTTTTCCACGCCATTCTTATCCTTCCGAGATGATACAAGATAGCAAGAAACACAGCAGAGAGCCAGGCAGAGATATAGTCTGGATCTCAGCTGTGCCACAGATGATGGCCGTGACACTGCCAAGCTCCATGTTTTACCTCCTCTTATGTGCAAGGCAGCTCCCCTCTGGGGCTGGAAATAGTTCTCTGCTCAAAGTGGGGGTGAAAGGAGAAGTCTGGGGCAGCTTGACAATCCATGCAACCACATTTTTAATTATTACAGACTTTCCCTGGTAATTGAATCTAGTTCTCCATGTGAACTGAGTTTCTGTTCAGAATTTTAACTTACAGAGGTGGGGGTGTGGAAGTCCTTGGAAATCCCACGATTCATTGGGGAAATAAGAAGCTGCCAATGAAATACAATGAACACAGAAAGACAGTGGAAGACATTAAAAATCTGTTGTCTATCCTGTACTCCAAAGTGATTTTTAAATGGTAATCACACCTTTGAAGAGTGTCTAATTGGTATGAAAAAGAACTTTGGATGAATGTGGAGCTCTTCATCTGACTTCAGTTGATATACAGTGATAATATTCCAGACAAATTTCTGAAGCTTTTATCGCTTGACTGAGTGTTGGTCTGTTTCTGAAGTTTAAAAGGATTTTCTAATCTTTTGCTTCCCAGGAGTTAAGCAGAGAAACTGTTTAACAGAGTTAAACATTACAAATGATGAACATAAAAGAGAGGAGGTAAAAGCATTAAATGCCCTGTGGAAAGTGCCCTCAAGTCCAGACTAGGTCAAGTGTACAGTCTGTGGTGACACAGGGATTTAAGTCTCAAACCTCCAAAAAGACACTTTCTAGTCTCTTTATTTCCGGGTCACTCAGTAGCCCCGGGTGGCTCCTCTGAGTGGCCGACACCACGTAAGAACCCCCATCTTCATCTGTACCATCAGGAACAAAATAAGCTTGCTGTGTGCTTGGCGTTATGTTAAATGCTGCTATACTTAAACGATTAGCACTGTAAAATAGTTTTAGAAAAAGACATTTATGATCACTCGCAAGTAAATGCTCAAATGGTTTAACTAGCTTATTAAGCAGGATCATTCATTACAAATCTATTAGATTTGCATAAAATATACTCTACTGCTACCACTCTCACAGATACAGTGGCAACACCCTTTGAACTAAGGCCCATAAGTCGCCTTAATGGGTTACATGAAAATTTTAATGGCCCAGAACTTGGCCACTTACATTTACTACGTAGACAGATGTTGAGTGCCGCTAATGAGAAGACTGTCGGATACTCAGCTTGTAATGCCCTCTGCTTAAATTCTGTAATTAACACACATGTCATTGGTTAGCATTTTTGATCCTTCTCTTTAAAAAGGATTTTATATTAACCAAGGCAGTTAATTTTCTTCTGCAAGGACTTCATATGTATCTTAGACCTCATCTCCTGCTACTTTTCTCCCTCTTTACTTCAAGAAAACCACACTGACCTCCTTGATGATCTTTAAAAATGCCAGCCTCCTCAGGACCTTTATACTTCTGTAACCTCTGCCTGGAACACAGTAAGTCTGGGTCTTAGAGAAGCAGACACCAAAGTAGTATTAGACATGCAAGAGATGTACTGGGAGAAATGCCCCTGAGGGAAACTGGGAAGGGGCTGGAGGAGGCTGGGCAGGAAAGCTGCCAAACCACAATGCAGATCTGATCCCTGTGATGAACAGAAAAAGGGAAGATGGAAGGAGAGAAGGAAGGAGGAAGGAAAGAAGGAAAGAAGGGAGGAGGAGGAAGGAAGAAAGGAAATATTTTTTGCGCTTTCTTAGCTAGTCTCATTTTTTTTTCTTTCTTTACTTCTAATTTTATTAAGAAGTAACTGACATACAGCACTGTATAATTTTCATCATTGATGTTTTAAAATGCCTATCTCATGTTGTCAACAACACTGATTTTTTAAAATATCTATCAATTTGATAAGCTAAAATATTTGTATCTTATGAATTTATATACTTCATTATTTATGCTTTTGAGCCTAGTGTTCATTTTCATTAACCTTTTTGTATTCTTTTTAGTGAAATATCTGGTTTTCCAATAGGTTGGAGAAGGAAATGGCAACCCACTCCAGTATTCTTGCCTGGAGAATCCCAAGGACAGAGGAGCCTGGTGGGCGGCCATCTATGAGGTTGCACAGAGTCAGACACAACTGAAGTGACTTAGCAGGAGCAGCAGCCAATAGGTTGGCCCAAAAGTTCATTTGGGTTTTTCTATAGCAGCTTATGGAAAAACCTGAACAAACTTTTTTGGCCAACCAAATACTTGGACAATTTTTCTATAGAAAGTTTTTCTTTTAATTAACACTCTTATAGCACTAATATGTATATTACATATATACATAATTAATATCAGTAATATACACTACATATGTGAAAATGAAAGTGTTAGTTGCTCAGATGTGTTGGACTCTCTGTGACCCCATGGACTGTAGCCTATTAGGCTTCTTTGTCCATGGAATTCTCCAGGCAAGAATACAGGAATGGGTAGCCATTCCCTTCTCCAGGGGATCTTCCCGACCTAGGGATCTATCCTGGGTCTCCTGCATTGGCAGGCAGATTCTTTACCCTCTGAGCCACCAGGGAAGCTCCATATATTATATACATACACACATATGTGTGAGTATGTTTGACTGGGCAGAAGATCTAAATAACATTAGTTTAAAGAAGACATACAGATGGCCAGTAGACACATGAAAAGACGCTCAACATCACTAATTATTACAGAAATGCAAACCAAAACTACAATCAGATATGACCTCATACCCAGCAAATTTGGAAAACTCAGCAGTGGCCACAGAACTGAAAGGTCACTTTTCATTCCAATCCCAAAGAAAGGCAATGCCAAAGAATGTTCAAACTACCGCACAATTGCACTCATCTCACATGCTAGTAAAGTAATGCTCAAAATTCTGCAAGCCAGGCTTCAGCAATATGTGAACTGTGAACTTCCAGATGTTCAAGCTGGTTTTAGAAAAGGCAGAGGAACCAGAGATCAAATTGTCAACATCCGCTGGATCATGGAAAAAGCAAGAGAGTTCCAGAAAAACATCTATTTCTGCTTTATTGACTATGCCAAAGCCTTTGACTGTGTGGATCACAATAAACTGTGGAAAATTCTGAAAGAGATAGGAATACCAGACCACCTTATCTGCCTCTTGAGAAATTTGTATGCAGGTCAGGAAGCAACAGTTAGAACTGGACTGGAACAACAGACTGGTTCCAAATAGGAAAAGGAGTACATCAAGGCTGTATATTGTCACCCTGCTTATTTAACCTATATGCAGAGTACATCATGAGAAACGCTGGACTGGAAGAAACACAAGCTGGAATCAAGATTGCCGAGAGAAATATCAATAACCTCAGATATGCAGATGACACCACCCTTATGGCAGAAAGTGAAGAGGAACTAAAAAGCCTCTTGATGAAAGGGAAAGTGGAGAGTGAAAAAGTTGGCTTAAAGCTCAACATTCAGAAAACGAAGATCATGGCATCCGGTCCCATCACTTCATGGGAAATAGATGGGGAAACAGTGTCAGACTTTATTTTTCTGGGCTCCAAAATCACTACAGATGGTGACTGCAGCCATGAAATTAAAAGACGCTTACTCCTTGGAAGGAAAGTTATGACCGACCTAGATACATATTCAAAAGCAGAGACATTACTTTGCCAACAAATGTTCATCTAGTCAAGGCTATGGTTTTTCCTGTGGTCACGTATGGATGTGAGAGTTGAACTGTGAAGAAGGCTGAGCACCAAAGAATTGATACTTTTGAACTGTGGTGTTGGAGAAGACTCTTGAGAGTCCCTTGGACTGCAAGGAAATCCAACCAGTTCATTTTGAAGGAGATCAGCCCCGGGATTTCTTTGGAAGGAATGATGCTGAAGCTGAAACTCTGGTACTTTGGCCACCTCATGTGAAAAGTTGACTCATTGGAAAAGACTCTGATGCTGGGAGGGATTGGGGGCAAGAGGAGAAGGGGACGACAGAGGATGAGATGGCTGGATGGCATCACTGACTCGATGGACGTGAGTCTGAGTGAACTCCAGGAGTTGGTGATGGACAGGGAGGCCTGGCGTGCTGCAATTCATGGGGTCACAGAGAGTTGGACACGACTGAGCAACTGATCTGATCTGATCTGATGACCTCATACCAGCCAGAATAGCTATCATCAAAAAATCCACAAATGATAAATGCTGGAGAGGGTGTGGAGAGAAGAGAATCCTCTTGCACTCCTGGTGGGAATGTAAATTGACACATCCACTATGGAGAACACTATGGATATTCCTTATAAAGCTAAAAATAGAGCTACCATATGACCCTGCAGTTCCATTCCTGGACATATATCTGGAGAAAATCATGATCCAAAGGGAAACATGTAGCCCAGTGTTCACTGCAGCACTGTTTAAAATAGCCAAGGCATGGAAGCAACTTAAATGTCCATCAGTATACCTGTGGCAGATTCATTTTGATATATGGCAAAACCAATACAATATTGTAAAGTTAAAAAATAAAATTAAATTTTTAAAAAAAGAAAGAAAAAATAAATAAATAAATAAAAAGCATCAAAAAAAAAAAAGAAAATGTGGTACATATATACAACAGAATGTTACTCAGTCATTAAAAGGAATGAAATAATGCCATTTGCAGCAACATGGATGGAGGTAGAGAGTCTCATAAAGAATGAAGTAAGACAGAGAAGGAGAAATATCATATGACATCACTGCTATGTGGAATCTAAAAAGAAATATTACAAATGAACTTACAAAACAAAAAGATATGCACAAACTTAGAAAACAAACTCATGGTTGACAGGGGGAAGAAACAGTTAGGGAGTTTGGGATGGACATGTACATACTGCTATATTTAAAATGGATAACCAACTAAGACCTATTGTATAACATATGGAACTCTGCTCAGTGTTATGTGACAGCCTGGATGGGAGGAGGTTTGGGGAAAATGGATACATGTATATTCATGGCTGAGTCCCTTCGCTGTTCACCTGAAATTATCACAACATTATTAGCAGCTATAATATTCACAGGTATATTCACAGCTATACCCCAAAACAAAATCAAGGATTCGATTTAAAAAAATAATAAAAATTTTAGCTCCCCAAACTATGAGAGAACACATTTCTTTTGTTTTAAGCCATCAGGTTTTTGGCTATTTGTAACTGCCACCAGAGGAAATCACGTATGTGTGTTCATGTACATACACATGCACACACGTATATACATGTTTATTTGTGTGTGTATCTGTCAGACTAGCACTTATTAGTGTAATTCAATGGAATTCAACTTTATTGCTTCACCTTCTTATTCTCCAACTAAAGTTAAAAAATAGCCTCCTGGAAAATAGTCTTCTAGCTCTTGGTTTTATAAAACTTACTCTACTTAATTTTTTTAAATACAATCTAAAAATTAAACTTCACTATGTGTCTTTCCCATGTGTCAGTTGGTTATTTTTGACCTAATAAAGTGATATGTCTGTCCTGTGCTGTTATTCCATTAATGTTCCACAATCAGTGATGTTTACAAGCTCAAAGAAAAAAAATCACCAATTTAATAAAATTAAAATGTGTTTCAGTCCTGAAGATTTTATTATTATTTTATTATTCCATAAAGAATTTTCATAGATAAATACAAGTACATAGGCTTTCATATACTGTACCATCTCTGGGTCCTACACAATGTTGATTCCCTCCTCTAGGTCCTATATTTTTATATATTTCTATAGCACTAGATTATGAGACCCTTGAGAGAGTTTTACACTTCCTTGAGTCCAATGGTAGCACTGGTCCCAGGACTTAATTGGTGCTCAACAATGCTTATTAATTTAACCCTGAAAACTGTGAAATAAATCAAGTGCCTGTCCATTAAAACATCCCATAAGGGCTAAATCTAGACTGCACATCACAGTTAGGAAGATCACAAATGTAAATATATAGGGTTGAAGGTGATTTGCAAAAGATTTGTAGGTAAATTGCACATTCAAAGACCATGTAGATTTCTCTTTGGCAATTGTGAGTGAAATTCTATTCATCACAGCCCACAACATGGCTATAAGGCATAAGTAACAACCTTTTTCATTCTTGCTAATGAAAAGCCTTATCTACTCCAGACTTGGTTTATGCTTTCTTACAGCTAAAGTTTGGACCAGCAACACAAACTGAATCCTTCACCCACACAACTTACACACTGAACACTGAAGCTGACTACATCAGTAGTATGATGGTTGTTTGATTATGAGATGAGAAGCACTGTGAGAGAAATAGAAATAAAATTCTGCATCTAACTTTAGGAGAAGGCCGTTACAATCAATTCAAAGTATCAACAGCTGGCAGGTACTATGATCTCCATAGTGTTACTGCCTTCCACTAATCTCCCAGAGAGGTAACTCTGGGATGCTGTGCTCAAACTACTTAAAGCCATTCATCTCCAAGAAGTTGTGACAGTTACCTTGCTATTTTGTTCCCAGTCCTCAAGGGGAAATTTAATCAAAATTGTCAGAGCTTGAAAGAAAAGGGGGAAAATACACACAATCAAGCTACCCTTCAATAACCAGATAAAACCACCAAGAATTAATCAAAACTTAACTTGAAACCCTTCCAGAACTGCAAAACTCTCACAGTATCCCAGAGATAGATGATCCCATGAATTCTGATGTATGCAGCACACTAGTTTGATAAAATGGCAATGTTTTCCTGCCGTAAGTGGTATAATTCACTATGCATCATATGCATTCATTTAATAAGATCCCTGTTTCACACTCAGCCAGACATTTCTCACAAACTGCCATCTTCACAGGCCATCCGCTCTGCTGATTCAGCTTTCTACTGTAGTGGGTCAGGCTGCCACCAGCTGCCATTTTTTCATGACACAAGCTAATGATCTGGTGCTTTCTTGCATGTTGAGGTTAATAGATAACTAATATATTTTAGCACATTCATTATGGCCAGTTTTCCACTAAGAAAAAAACTGCATATTGGGTTGTTCTGCTTTGACAAATGTGGTGCTACATCGTGAAGGCTGATTTAAATCAATACTTCTGTGGAAAATTACATACAAGATGTATTAGTATCCAGGATACTCTGATAAGAACGCTTCTTATTCTCAGTTCTGCTCTCACCCCGCAACCTCAAAAAAATCACACTAAAACTGGATGTGATTATTCATGAGGAAGTCAGTGTTTTTTCAACTGACAAATTAAAATTACTCATCAGTTAGGCCATAGCTTGTCATTTAAGACAAGGTAAATTTTAGTTTAGTTTGGAGAGTAATGCTAGCTAATGAGGAACTGCAAGAAATTGAAAACATTCGGAAGTCATATTTTATGTCCAATCAAAATTTCAGAAAGCCTCCAGAAATTCAATGGCATAAACTTTCTCAATTGAAACAAGAGAGCAAAGAACAAGCAGAGAGAAATAATTCAGTAGAGGAGGAAAGCAAAATTTGAGATGGCCATGAGACGTAAATCCTGTGCAAATGTGCAGACAGTTGGGGAAGAAACTTGGGCTTTGCACTGGTACGGAACAGACATACACAAATCTTAGCTAGATCTTAAGGGAAATGACCCACACTAGCAGCAGCATTATTTTTAGGTACGTCTCATAGTTCCCTGCCCAGTAAGTAACAGTTAAGTATTATTGTTTCCATTTCACAGAACAGGAACATAATCAGAGAGGCTCAGGACCAAAACTGGAATTCAAGCTCAGGTTTGCTTGATCCAAGGCTTGGCTCTTTCCATCCTGCCTATGCCCACATTCGCTAATACCCACTGGCAGAATTAGTCGCTATATACTCTATGTCAGGAGTCCCCTCCCCAACCTCCAGGATCTAATGCTGATGATCTGAGGCAGAGCTGATGCAATAATAATAGAAATAAAGTGCACAATAAATGTAATGGCTTAAATCATCCTAAAACCATCCTCTCTCCTATGGTCCACAGAAAAATGTTCTTCCACGAACCCATTCCTGGAACCAAAAAAGTTGGGGACAACTGCTCTATATCCTCAAAGTTTCTCTTTGATTGTTTGATGGTGGTATTTATTGATTTCTTCATTTTTGGCTTTTATATCTTTGTAGCAGTTCTTATCACTCCGTTTGCCAGTTTATCTCCTAACATGACTCTCTCTCATGGGAGCTGAAGCTCCTGGAAGACAAGACATACTTTACTGGTGTATTCTCATCACTTAGCAGTACCTGGAACATAGTAGGTACTCAATAAAGGCTTGTGAGCTTGTTCCATCATTCATACATTAGCCTTTATTAAGCTCCCTGTACATGTCAGACACTGGGGATGGAGCAGTAAACAAAAGCAGACAGAAGACCCTGCTCTCAATCAGTGAGCAGAAAACATCAGCCAAATCATCACATAAACTAAAACACATTGCATAGTCCACTGAGGTGTGTGCTATGTCACAGAGGAGCAGAGAACCTCAAGAGTACAGGACAGTTTGGAGAATCCAGTAAGGATTCTAAAGAAAAGGATTTGTGAGTGAGCAGTCAAGAATGAGGAGATGGATAGAAATCCCCGGCAATCCCTCAGCAGGAGGTGACACAGCAAGACTAGATCCATAGGAGGATCAGTGTGGCTGGAGGGCAAAGATAGAGAGGGGAACAGGTAAGCATGAAGAGACAGCACTGCATCAGAGAAAAACACACACTTCTCATTAACCAGAAGCCGTCTACCTATAGAGACTTCCACAAAGAGAAAATGCATGATCTCTCATTCCAGTCCCAAAATGTTTGGAGCAGCTGTCCATTTTCTTTCCAAACTCCCTTTAAAAAAAAAAATTGCTCAACTTATTATATAAGTGACATTCCATTAGCACTGGACTGTCCAGACCGGGACTGTCGGCAGCAACTTCTCT
Source organism: Bos javanicus (assembly GCF_032452875.1). NCBI lineage: Eukaryota > Metazoa > Chordata > Mammalia > Artiodactyla > Bovidae > Bos > Bos javanicus. The sequence continues at coordinate 18,900,672 of NC_083894.1, forward strand.
GACCACTGGAGAGTCAGGGGCACCTCTGAAGCAGTAGTATGTGAAAGGAGGAGTCTGAGAAGGCAAGTTTCCTATAAATGAGGCTGAGAGGAAGCTCCTTGTCCACAGTGCTGGTGGTAAAACTATGCATTCAATTGATTATCCAAAAAATAATATCAGTGATTAGCAAAGTGAAGTGAAAGTTGCCCAATTGTGTCTACTCTTTGTAACCCCATGGACTATAGCCTGCTAGGCTCCTTTGTCCATGGAATTTTCCAGGCAAGAATACTGGAGTGGGTTGCCATTTCCTTCTCCAGGAGATCTTCCTGGACCAGGGATCAAACCCATGTCTCCTGCATTGGCAGGCAGATTCTTTACCACTAAGCCACCAGCCCTAGAGTGACCCAATATCGCCTGAAAATGGCAGATCCCTCACCTTTCAAGATGCTGGCACCAGGTAACTGGGTCAGCAATCTCATCCCACAAGGGAGAAGTCAGCTCTACTCTCCGAAGGTGCTTGCTGCAGCCCGTGTGGGGAGAAACAATACAAAGACCTGCATGTTGAGTAGTTAAAGTTTATTGGGTTTTTTTACCCCCAATTAAGTGTGTTTGTAGTGATTCCATCAGCAGAAACTACCAGTACACTGAATTGCCATGCATTACCTGACATGGTATTTCCATTTTGCTCTATTAACAAAGACTAGGGATGTCTAATTTCCAGGGACATCTCAGCACAGATGCTCAAAAGGAATGATTAATTTTTTTTCTCTGTTCATTCTTTGGAAACTCATTTTTTAGATTGGTCTAAAGATATATTGCACCAAATATCAAAGGACACTGGACGTTAAGAAAGAGATCCACCTCAGTATCTACAATCTAGGGCAGTTACTTGTCTTCTTGTGTGCACTGTGGTTACTTTCTAGAAATGAAGAAATAGAAACTCATGTCCATAAGGATAAGTCATAAGCAAAGAAAAAATTATTTAAGAAAAACATGAGGAGTTAAGGTAGCATTAAGGCATCTCTACATTTACATGAAGTTGAAAGACAAAATAGGGTGAGGATAGATTAATAAAGAGTAACCTGCATGGTTAGCAATAAAAAATGCTTTTTCATAGACATTAGTGGGGTTTATTTTGATTGGCTTTTTATTAGTGGTTGTAAATCTATTTCCTGGATCAATGAGTCCAAATTGGATATTAGCAACCACAGGGGTAGAGTAACTCAGGTAACTCTTGAGGATAAGCAATTAAAATAGATTAGGAAATGGCTTCTTTTCATAGCTATGGGCTAAGTATCCAGAACCAGGTTGCTCTCAGGCCCTGCTAGGAAACCAAAAAGGCTGCTCCTCAGCTGGGGAGAGGGGTCTTTCCATACCCTATTTTTGGCCCTTATTCTCTCTCCTTCACTTCCTTTTGGTCTCCTGGAAATGAATTCAATTTGTTCACCCTAAGGAACTGAGAGCTTTTAACAGCTTAATATGTTATCTCTCCCAGTGGTATTTGCACTTTGATAGAGAATAATGCCTTAACTCAGAAGAGTGAACTGTTTGGGCAATGAACTGAATGGAAGGGATCAGGGTTCAGGATAGGCAGGTACATAGCTCCATGTTGCTCACTGGGCCAGCTTATAGGATCAGGTCAGAGAGGACCCAGACCAGGGATTCTCAAAGTGCCGCCCAGTGAGGCCCTGAGAGACAGTGGTTACATGAGGTCAAAACTACTTTCATAATAATACTAAGATGTCATTTGCCCTTTCACTCTTGTTTTCTCGTAAACATGGTGGGGTTTTCTAGAATCTTCATGATGGGGAATATCACAACCTATTGAACACAGAAACAGGAGAATTCAGATGCCTATTAAGTAACATGTTAAGAAGATTTGCAAAGATGTAAAACAATTCTTTGAATTATTTTTAGTTTTAGCATCTTAAAATGCTTAGTAAAATAATTTTAATCAAAAATTCAATGAAATTTTTAAAACAAATAAATGTCAATACATTTAAATTTAAAATCTTAAATAAAATTTTAAGATTATAAACACAATTTTTTTAATTTTTTGATGTATTTCGTGCCAGCAATTTTCCTTATGTGTAGTATTATATAGTTTTGATTATACATGGAAAATAACTACAGTTTCCTGTTATTTTCCATATTTTGTAATAAGTGCTTGACATATTAAAAACAATTTTAACTGTTGTTAAATGCTGTATGACATTCCATTGTATGAATATGCCATCTTTTACTATTTCTTTTGTTAAATATTTATCATTCCGTCTTAGAAATAATGGTGATGAACATCTTATGTGCCAACTTGCTGCTGCTGCTAAGTCGCTTCAGTCGTGTCCGACTCTGTGCGACCCCATAGACGGCAGCCCACCAGGCTCCCCCATCCCTGGGATTCTCAAGGCAAGAACACTGGAGTGGGTTGCCATTTCCTTCTCCAATGCATGAAAGTGAAGAGTGAAAGTGAAGTTGCTCAGTTGTGTCCAACTCTTAGCGACCCCAGGGACTGCAGCCTACCAGGCTCCTGCGTCCATGGGATTTTCCAGGCAAGTGTACTGGAGTGGGGTGCCATTGCCTTCTCCGAGTTAGGAACTAAAAAATATTTAACCAAAATTTAAATCCCTAATATGCATTTTAAGTGGGATGCCTTAAATATATTGAGGTTGTCTATGTTATACTACACAGAAACATCAAAAATACAGATTTTTTAGCCCAAATGTTTGGGTAACACCATCATATATGGGATGGTGCTCTCATTTTTAAATTCTCATGGTAGTCTCAGAATTTTTTGTATATCTATCAGGGTATTTTGGATTACTATGTCAACCTTACTAATAGGCAGTTATTTTTTTAATTGTAATTAATGTCTACATGAGCAACTTTGTAAAAGTTCTGGATATAATTCTTAGTTTAAAATTGAGCGTCAGACATTGAAGGAAAGTTCAAGTCAGCTGATAATAAAATGAGTGTGGGAAAGCTTTAACCAGCTTAGCAGAAGGGCAGAAAAATCAGTTAGAATAACATCAGTGAGTGGGTGTGACTTAGTCAGGAGACAAACACAACCTAACTGAAAAGTAAGGCACCAATTAAAACAAATCTATTCCAGGAAAGCAAAGAAAACCATGTATGGCATCACCCAGCAACACGAACATGTGACAAATGCAATGTATATGATAGTATTTGCACTACTCTCTCTCCCAATTAGACATGGATTATCCAGAAAACAAAGATCCCATAATACAGACTTAACAGAAAGCCTCAGCATCAGGAAACCCACTTCAAAGTCGTCCAGACGAACAATCTAACCTCATGGCCCACCCATGCTGACCACAAGGCAGCACAGCAAAAAGGTGACCCCAAAGAAATGGGCAGAGGAAACAGCACCATTTTGTCATCATTTTCCTTGGAGAAACAAGGATGCATGACATTTTATTAATAGGCACAATCTCCTTATGTAAGTAACCTGGTAAAAGGTAATAGGGTGATTTCATGCTCCGCTGAAAGGAAGTGGGATGGCTTTCTACCCTAAAGCCCTTGGTGCTTTTTCAAGCACAGCATGGAGCATATTTGCTATTTCTTTATCACAGATAGAACCTCAGTGATGTAAAAGAGCTGATCCAGCTTCCTGCAGAAAGGCTGTTTATTATGTACACCGTTGATTTCATATACTCCAGGGCCTATTGGCTCATGCAGTCATAACCAATATGGATACTGACTAGTGGAGTTGCAAAGACAGCTGTCTTGGTTCTTTCATACCTTTCGGTTATATCACAACATGCTAATTAATGCAAGACCACAAGGTCAGTGCCTTGTCAGTTTGACCTGATACCTCTTACAGTGTGAAATCTCCTTACAGAGATCTTGAGACAAATCGCCAACAATCTCAAAGTTCTGATGGTTTGAAGAAGGAAATGGCAACTCAATCCAGTATTTTTGCCTGAAAAATCCCATGGACAGTGGAACCTGGGGGGCTAGAGTCCGTGGGGCTGCTAAGAGTTGCACATGACTGAGTAACTAAGCATTCATCATTAAGTCCTGGAGGTATACACTCCATCCTGTTTTCATTCACAACTTCCATTTACTCACTCAATTCATGAATATATACTGAATGACTAGTATGTACCAAGTACTTCTAGGCTCTAAGCAAAACAAAAATGCCTGATACCATGGGAAAAAAGAAAAAAAAAATAGTGCAGAGACAGGGAGTGCCAGTCTGATATCTTAAACATGGTGGTCAGGGAAGGCCTCACTTAGAAGAAGTCATTTAAGCAAGACATAGTGAGGGGCGATCCACAAGGATATCTGGAGAAGGAATGTTCCAAGCAGAGACCCAGAGGAAGGAGCATCACCTAACAAGTTCAAAGCGTAGCAAGAAGTACAGGGCAAGGTGAACAAAGGACAAATGTGGGAAGGGAAACAGGAAGAAGGGCGGTGGGGGCAGCAGATAGCGAGGGTCTTAAGAGCTGTTAGAGGACCGCTGGTTTTTCTAAGTGAGGTGGAAAACCATTGGAGGTTTTGTACTGATACAAAGGACTGATATTACCAGATCTGCCATTTAACAGGACCCCCAGATAGAGAACAGGCTGCCAAGAAATACAAACAGAAGAGGGAGACCGGTTAGAAGATTACTGGAATAATCCAAGTGCAAGATTATGGTGACTAGGACTGGAGTACAGCAGGGTAGGTGATGAGAAGTAGTCAGAACATGGGTCACTCTGGAAGATGGCACCACACAGAATTTGCTGACAGACTGAGAAAGAAAGGGCAAGGATGGTCTCTAGCATCATTAAATACCCAGGAACCCCCTTTCCGTAAGTTTGCTTTATGCCACTTTGCTTTTATGAAAGACCTGCGTTAGTGCCTGCTTTTACTAACAGAAAGACATCCAAAGAGGATATTTGCTTTTCAAAAAAAAAAAAAAAGGTGAAGAGTGAAAATAGCACTGAGCATTTCAGAGGCAGTGTGCACCCCCAGCAGTAAGAGTGGCCCCACCAAGCTTGTCTCCCAGAACTACACTCACTGCCTCAGCATCAAGCCCCACAGCTTCGAACTGTGTCTGTGTGAGCATCTGTGCTTTACCTAGATTTATTTTGTGCATTCCTTAGCAACATGTGCCCTCAGGTAACTGCTTCTTCGCTTTACACCATGTCGGCTTACAAAGTTTCCATAAGAACACTCTAGGATAGTGAGAGAGGACTATATAGGTTTGGAGTTCAGGGACAGAGTCTGGCCTAAAACTTGGGTCTGGGAGTCATCAGCATATAAATGATGGTTTAAAATATAAGACTGTGTGAGAGCCCTAAGCAGTAAGTGAAGGTAACAAAGATGACAGAGAAGCGAGCTTTATGGCTTTGCAGTGTATAGAGGTCAGGACAAGAGAAGAAACCAGCCAAGCAGAGAGCAGGGGTGGCCAGTGAGGAAGGGGCGTGGCTGGCATTATAAACCAAGTAAAGGGGAGGAAACCACCAGGGGTGCAAATGCTGATGTCCTTAATGGACTAAGAACTAACCACTGGACTTAACAATGTGGAAGTTAGTAGTATTCTTGAAACAAGCCATTTCTTTGAAGTGACTGAGGCAAAAATCTGATTGAAGTGGGTCTAAAAGCAAAAGTGAAAAGATAATTTGGAGATGGTAAATATGAGTTGCATGCTTGCTTAGTCGTGTCCGACTCTTGCGACCCCATGGATAGTAGCCAAACAGGCTCCCCAGTCCATGGGATTTTTCAGGCAAGAATACTAGAATGGGTTGCCGTTTCCCACTCCAGGGGATCTTTTCGACCCAGAGATAGAATATGAAAGTTCTTTCAAAGAATTTCACTCAGAAGAAAACATAAATGAGGTAGTAGCTAGAGAGGGATATAAGATCAGGAAAGGTTATATTTAGATGGGAGACACTCCACTGTACGTGTTGGCAGGAATGCTGTAGTAGACAGAGTTAAAAAGGATATTGCAGGAGGCCGAGGGGAGAGTTGCTAGAATCAGAGGCAGATGCTGGGACTGGTGCTCAAGTGTAACACACAGACTAACAGGGGAGAAACAGAGTGTTTGGATGTAGATGTAGACAAATGGGTTGATGAGGGAGTAACAGTTTATAGACGTTTACAGAAGCTCTCATCTTATTACTTCTATTTTACGGGGCGGGAAGGGGGTCAAAGAAATATGGCCCAGTGTCAACAAATGAGAATGGGAGAGGAAATGTAAGAGGCTTTCGAAAAAGGAGAATCATTCTCCTTGAAGGAGTGAGGGGAAATAGCAGGATGTCAGAGCACCCTAGGGGCTAGTGACGGGGCCAGCTTCATTGGCATCTGACCTGGACAGTCACACAGGGCCCTGTGCTCGGAAGGTTTAATGCACTGTTATCTCTATCTTGAAATTCTTAAAAATGTCCTCTTTGAAATCGTGTTCTCTGAAGCCCAGTGGAACAAGAGAGCACCTGTGTGGGCAGGGAAGATGCATCAGGCAGCAGCGCATGCAAGTGCTTGTGGCCCAGCGGTAATCTGTGCGCATGCGTGGGATCAAGCCTGGGAGCAGAGGAGACGGCACAACCACCGCATGCCTCAGGGCACTCCTGGCACCACAGTCCTAGGCAGACAGCCCAGATCGGCTGCTGCAACCACAGAGGCAGCAGCAAAAGTGGCAGGGTCATCTGGAGAAAGCAGGGTTCTGAATGGCGGGGAGGCAGCTCCTGGGACTGTGATGGGAAGCCACTTGCCCCTGTCCCCAGAGCCTGGCCTACAGCATCCGCACAAGTATTAACTCTGGACTGGGCACTAGGGCAGGAACTGCTTTCTCTCGGGCAGCAAATCTCACCAGTTAAATTGTTATCAGACAAAAACAAGCACAGGGATATCACAGTAAAGCATATCAGGGAGTCAGTAGAATTCTTTAAAAAGTTTAGAATCTCCAGTTTCAAAATCTGCTACACTGCAAAGCAAATAGCCACAGGCTTAGAAATAGAAATTAAATTAAAAATCATCACATTCAGCAGAAAGTAATACTATTACCATGTTAAACTCCAGATGAACTTGTTATTAATGAAGAAGCCAGTTCTTTCTTGTAATCGAAAATATAGCAAGAGAACATGTAAATAATCATTTTGAAATATGTACAAATCATGACACCACTTTCACTTGTATAACTTCCATGACTTACAGGCAATATTGGAGGAAATATTAAAAGGCCATTGTATAAATTTACAACCAAAATTGCATTCAAACTTACTTAAAATGATTTTATGAAGAGTGAAGAGTGAAATCTTTTTAGAAAAATTGCCCTGCACAAATCATCAGCTCTAGAAGTACTAAAATTTATAATCAAAATAATTTACCAGAAGTATAACATACTTATTATACACAGGACAAGTACTAGGAAGAAAGGATCATTAGGACCATGTCAGAAGATGCCTACCACAAAAGGTGAAAAAAATATTTATAAATAGCTTTACAAATTTTTTCTAGAAATTGTTGGTTGCTCTGCTTCTTCACTTATATCTGTACCTATGTGCACCAAAATATGGCTCATTGTTTACTTCTGATAGTAGATAAGAAATGTTTTGATAGTTCAGGATATTACAAATCATATAATAAACTTCTCATGTTTCTATGGATTCTCTTCTTGTATATTATATCATTTCTCAGCAGTGTACATTTCATCTATATAGAATTAATAACCACATCAACAAAGATAATACCATAACAGGTTTTTAAGAAAAAGTATGCCAATCTTGTCACAGCCTATACTATAAAAACTCAAATTTTCTAATAACAATTTCATCATCAGAAAGATCCTCCACAAAATTAAAATTTATCGTTTAAGTTTTTGCAATGGGAAGGGAATGAACAAGATTCTCCATTTTCATTCTGTGTTTTCTGGAATAAAGCTGAAGGACTTAAAAAAGTTTTTAAAAAAAAGTTTTTTGCAGTCTTACTTTCTCCTGAAGTTGTTCTAAATTACATAGATTGAAAATGGAAGTTCACAAAAGAATACATTTTGATTATCTATTATAAGCAAATTTTCAGAAAAGTGAGCCAGAAAAATCTTTAGATCAATTAAGATGTTAATGAAATATTATTTTGTTGTATTACTGAAAATTAATTTTTGCCATTTTAAAATTTATGTCACTAATAATGTAATGCTATAAGCACATACTATGGTTTATAAGTTGTAAAATATTTTTAAAGTGAAAAAGCTTTCATATTTTAGTGTATTTAAGGCCATTCTTCCTGCCTTTTGTAAGCGTCATGTATAATGATACCTCACAGAATGACTATTCTCAGGGGCCCTTTGCATGGATCCAATGTTGTCTGATCTAACTCACTAGTTCTTCAGCTAGAAGTACTTGAAATTCTATCACCTAATGTGGCTACATGTATTCTTCCTAGGAGTCAACGGAGGGCTGCTCTCAGAGGATCCTATGATTCTGCAATCTCAGTGACTTCATAATATCTCGGTTTGAGTGCATTTAACCAGTTTTATTTTGAAATTTTGGAGAGTGACACAAATAATCCATATGTTCTGATGGTTAGAAAGTTGTTCTCCCTACTTCATCTGTACATATTGTCACATTAGCTACATCCAAAGACTAGAGTTCAGCAGTAACTGGCAATACACCTAAGGAAAAGTGAAAGTGTTAGTCGCTCAGTCATGTCCAACTCTGCGGCCCCAAACCACCCGCCTGCCAATACAGGAGACATAAGAGATGGGGGTTCGATCCCTGGGTCTGGAAGATCTTCTGGAGGAGGGCATGGCAACCCACCCAGTATTCTTGCCTGGAGAATCCCATGGATGAAGGAGCCTGGAGGGCTATAGTCCATGAGGTCACAAGAGAAGGACACAACTGAAATGATTTAGCAAGCATGTACATCGTATACCTAACAACTTAAAAAAAAAAAAAAAAAAACAGGCGGCATTGAAGGCTGTTTAATCTACAGCAGGGTAGCCTAATTTTCAAAGTATTGTTAAATCAGTATCTCTAAATTTTGTGTGATGTCTTCCCCCCACCCCTTTTCTCTGGACTGCCTTCAAAACTACTATTGTAATTTGAGATGTGGACCATATAAAATGGACCAAATGATAAGATAATGGGCAAAAGCATTTCCAAAATGAGACCAGCTGTCGACCTCATCTTTCGAAGGGAGGTTCTGGCAAGCCTCCATTGGCCCCCGGCCTAGTCTTGTTTCAAACTGATTAGCAAACATTCTGGTCAATCAATCCTGTCCCAAATTAAGTTGTTGGTAAGAAGAAAGGAGCAGTATGATTTGCATTACAAAGCTCTCAGGAATCTAATCAATGACATGTGACTTCCCAGAGTCTCTTTCATACTGAGTTAAAATAAGGCTGATCCTCTTTCTAAATTGAGAAGGAGAGAGTAGAAACCCCAGAACACATCACATACTGAAGAATGGGCTGAAATTGAGCCTTCAGATGTTTCTATATTTGTAGTCAGATACAAATGAAGTTTTTTTGTTTTTTTTTTTTTTTACATAAACTGTACTTCTACCATCACAGGTATCTTGGCTCAGTTGCAAAAATGCTTGAAAATCTCTTTTGGTTCTTAAAATTGATACCTAGTCTGAGAGAGAACCACTGTCTTTGTTACTGGCTAATCATATCACTTTAGGCTCTCATGTTTTATAATGCTTCAAGAATTGGGATGGGACCTGGGACATATTGCCATCCATGGGCAACAACACTGAAATAAAATTCTCTCCTCCAATTATCTGGAGATTCTATAAAAATTGAATTTTATTCCAAGTTACTGCCTGAAAATATGTTACTACTGGAGTAATAAACTGAATCATGGCCTTAGAGCACAGAGCAAACTTTATATTCAGGGGAGGCCAAAGAAGCTGTGGCTTTGAAGCTCAGGACGTTGTGGCTCAGAGACTTGAAATGATCTGCCTAAGGTCACACTGCAAATTAGTACCAGACCCTGAGTTAAAATGTAGGTTTTGTGATTCCTAGCCAAATGTTTTTATACTGTAAGAGTGATAATTTTGTGTCTTTGGGAAGTTTATGGTATTGTCCCACAGTGACTTAGAAGTATTTGGCTCCTTATGAATCATTTAGTAATATAGAAACAAGCTGGTTTTTAATGAGTGTAGAATTGACTGTGTGACCCTGTATATAAAATATTAAACCAGGAGACAGATGTGATGTGAAACTGGCAAAAAGCCATGCCATGCTATATATACCCATGCTAGGAGACAGTATAATTTCTACCTCACCTACTTTATGACAGTATGAGTAGCTTGTAACTTTTCAAACTTTAAAGTGCTGGCTGCAGTCCAGGGCTAGCTGTGTCAGGGTGCTAATAAGCTTGGGAGCTTTTTAGACTTACAGAATCCTCAAATTGTAGGCATGAAGGAGAGAGCAAGAAAAGAATCAAATCCCTCATTACTGTAAACCAAATGGGAATATTTTCATCCTCAGCATTTTGTGAGGTAGGAAAAAAAAGTTTTTCTCTATCTTCTTCTATTCTGTAACTGGGACCTATGAATTAAATTGATACAAGACAGGTAAATAGGAGAAAAAGGAAAATTTAAATGATGTTTTTAACTTTACATCGACAGGGTCTACACAGAAAAGAAGTAAAATCTCCAAGGAATGTTTGGACTCGGTAGCTTATATGCCATTTTAACAGAGGATAATAAGTTATGGAGATATGCCTAGAAAAAGGGAAGGAGGGGCTGGACTTCTAGGAACAGCCAATTGTGGAAAGAAAAATATGTGAAAACTAATGGAATACACGGCTACTTTAATAAGGTTGGTTTTGTGCAGACTGTTGGTGCTGACTTGCCATCTTCTTCCTGACCATACAATTCCCTCAGAGAGGAGATTTATGGCAGTTCTCATTTCTCAGAAGTTCCTGCATTTAGTCAAATAAGGGAAGTTCTGAGAAGGTTTCTTATAAATAATCCACATGTCAAAACGGCATATTTGAAAGTGGCATATTCTGATGCTACTCAGCCCCAGGGGCAGAGTGACTATGGTGATCAAGAATCTTCCCATGAACTGCACAAGCAGCAGATTAAATATCTCTGATCAGCTCGGTAGACTCTTCAGTGCAATAAGAAATCAGAATGACCATCCAGAACCATTTTACACAGAGAAAAAAGCTGGCAGGTAGAACAGGAGATCTCATGCAATTCTAGAACTTAATTTCTGGAAGATGGCTTCAATTAGAACATCATGTTTGGAGGAGGAGCCAAGATGGCGGAGGAGAACACTTTCTCCCCCACAAACTCAGCAAAAGAGCATTTAAACATCGAGTAAATTCCACAAAACAACTTCTGAATGCTGGCAGAGGACATCAGGCACCCAGAAAAGCAACCCAACTCTTCGAAAGGAGGTAGGAAAAAATATAAAAGACAAAAAAAAGGGACAAAAGAGGGAGGGACGGAGTTCCGTCCCAGGAAGGGAGTCTTAAAAAGAGAGAAGTTTCCAAACACCAGGAAACCTTCTCACTGCCGAATCTGTGCCGAGCTTTGGAAGCACAGAGGGCAACATAACAGGGAGAAAAAATAAACAATTAAAACTCGCAGATTGCAAACCCTACGGTAACTCCCCCAGAGGAGAAGCAGCGCAGACGCCTGCACGCGCCATTAGCAAGCGGGGGCTGGGCAGGGAGGCGCGGCGCCGGCTGCATCGCTTAGAGTAAGAATCTGGCCTGAATACCCTGAGCACTATCTGAGTGAAATAATTTGGGCTAGCAAACCAGACTGTGGGATATCTACCACGCGAAAAGCCAGCCCCAACCTAAGACACCGCCAGGCCCGCGCACGGAACAAAGAACTGAACAGAGATAGCCGGCTGCAGACCTTCCCCCTCCGGTGACAGGCAGCCAGAGCCGGAAGGGGGCAATCGCAGCCCCACAGAGACATTATCTATAAAACTGTAAGCAGGCTTCTTTGCTAACTAAAACTTCTTGGGGGTCTGGACGGTCAACATCTGCCTGAGAAGGTGCGCCGGTTTTACACCCAGATAACCGAGTGGCGGGGAGGCGATAAGTCGCAGCATTGGCGCTCGCCAAACACCTCATCACCTAAGCTGCTCGGACCTGGGAAGAACACAAAATGCAGGCCCAACTGAGTCTGCGCCTCTGAGGACTACCCGAGTGCCTGAACCCGAGCGGCTTGGACCTGGGAGGTACATGCAGCCCAGGGCCGGCCTCGGATTGTTCTCGGAGGACCAACCTAGAGCCCAAGCAGTGTGGGCAGGGAGGCTACACGTGCCGTGAGCGGGGGCAGACCCAGTGTGGCTGAGGCACTGCAAGCGCACGCCAGTGTTATTTGTTTGCAACATCCCTCCCTCCCTCCCCACAGCACGACTGAACAAGTGAGCCTAAAAAAAAAAAAAAAGTTTCCCCCACCGTCCCCTTTGTGTCAGGGCGGAAGCCAGACACTGAAGAGATCAGCAAACAGAAGAAGTTATAACAGAGGGAAACGCCTTGGAAGCTACGGGCAATAGATAAAAAACCCCGCGGTTACTATGGACTACATGGGAAGGGGCCTATAGATCTTGAGAAAATATAAGTCGGACCAAGGAACTAGCCAAAAATGAACTGAACCCACAATACAACAAAACCAGAGAAAGTCCTAGATATATTTTTACGATCATTCTTTCTTTCATTTTTAATTAAAAAAAAAATTTTTTTAGTCCTCTATTGTTCCTTTAATTTTCACTTTTATAACCTATTACTTTGCAAAAAAAAAAAAAAAGACCCTATTTTTTTCTTCTTCAGCAAACTTCATATATATATATTTTATAATTTTTTGACCTTTTTTTTTTTTTCTTTTTTCTTTTTTCTTCTTCTTTTCTTTAACATTGTATTTTTGAAATTCCAAACTCTACTCTAGTTTTTTAATTTTAGCTTTTTGGTATATGTTATCAATTTTGTACTTACAGTTTTTTTTTTATAATTTCTGTGACTTTTTTTTTCTTTTCTGTTTCATTCTCTTCTTCTTTTATATAACATTGTATATCTGAAATTCCAAACTCTACTCTAGATTTTTAATTTATGCTTTTTTGTATTTGATATCAAATTTGTACCTGTATTTTCTTTATAATTTTTGCGACATTGTTTTTGTTTGTTTGTTTTCTCTATGTTTCTTCTTCCTTTTTTTTTAACATTGTATTTTTGAAATTCCAAACTCTACTCTAGATTTTTAATTTTTGCTTTTTGGTATTAGTTATCAATTTTGTACCTGTATTTTCTTTATAATTTTTGTGACCTTGTTTGTTTTTCTTTATTTGTTTTTCCTCTCTTTCTTTTCCTTCTTCTTTTCTTTAACATCGTATTTTTGAAATTCCAAACTCTACTCTAGATTTTTAATTTTTGCTTTTATGTATTTGTTACCAATTTTGTACCTTTAAGAACCCAATCTTCAGGACCCATTTTTCACTAGGGAGCGAGATTACTGGCGTGACTGCTCTCTCTCCCTTTGGACTCTCTTTTTCTCCACCAGGTCGCCTGTGTCTCCTCCCTAACCCCCTCTACTCTACCCAACTCTGTGAGTTTATGTGTGTTCCAGATGGTGGAGAACACTTAGGGAACTGATTACTGGCTGGATCTGTCTCCCTCCTTTTCATTCCCCCCTTTTATCCCTCTGGCCACCTCTGTCTCCTTCCTCCTTCTTCTCCTCTCTGTATAACTCTGTGAACATCTCTGAGTGGTCCAGTTGTGGAGTGCACATAAGGAAGTGACTACTGGCTACCCCACTCTCTCCACTATTGATTCCACCTCATCTCATTTGGGTCACCTCTAACTCCCTCCTCCCTCTTCTCTTCTCCATGTAACGCTGTGAACCTCTCTGAGTGACCCTCACAGTAGAGAAACTTTTCATCTTTAACGTAGATGTTTTATCAGTGGTGCTGTATAGAAGGAGAAGTTTTGAAACTACTGTAAAAATAAGACTGATAACTGGAAGCAGGAGGCTTAAGTCCAAACCCTGACTCCAGGGAACTCCTGACTCCAAGGAACATTAATTGACAGGAGCTCATCAAATGCCTCCATACCAACACTGAAACCAAGCACCACACAAGGGCCAACAAGTTCCAGGGCAAGACATACCAGGCAAATTCTCCAGCAACAAAGGAGCACAGCCCTGAGCTTCAAGATACAAGCTGCCCAAAGTCACCCCAAAACCATAGACATCTCATAACTCATTACTGGACATTTCATTGCACTCCAGAGAGAAGAAATACAGCTCCACCCACCAGAACACCGACACAAGCTTCCCTAACCAGGAAACCTTGACAAGCCACCTGTACAAACTCACACATAGCGAGGAAAAGCCACAATAAAGAGAACTCCACAAACTGCCAGAATATAGAAAGGACACCCGAAAATCAGCAATTTAAACAAGATGAAGAAACAGAGGAATACCCAGCAGATAAAGGAACAGGATAAATGCCCACCAAACCAAACAAAAGAGGAAGAGATAGGGAATCTACCTGATAAAGAATTCCGAATAATGATAGTGAAATTGATCCAAAATCTTGAAATTGAAATGGAATCACAGATAAACAGCCTGGAGACAAGGATTGAGAAGATGCAAGAAAGGTTTAACAAGGACCTAGAAGAAATAAAAAAGAGTCAATATATAATGAATAATGCAATAAATGAAATTAAAAACACTCTGGAGGCAACAAATAGTAGAATAACAGAGGCAGAAGATAGGATTAGTGAATTAGAAGATAGAATGGTAGAAATAAATGAATCAGAGAAGATAAAAGAAAAACGAATTAAAAGAAATGAGGACAATCTCAGAGACCTCCAGGACAATATTAAACACTACAACATTCAAATCATAGGGGTTCCAGAAGAAGAAGACAAAAAGAAAGACCATGAGAAAATACTTGAGGAGATAATAGTTGAAAACTTCCCTAAAATGGGGAAGGAAATAATCACCCAAGTCCAAGAAACCCAGAGAGTCCCAAACAGGATAAACCCAAGGCGAAACACCCCAAGACACATATTAATCAAATTAACAAAGATCAAACACAAAGAACAAATATTAAAAGCAGCAAGGGAAAAACAACAAATAACACACAAGGGAATTCCTATAAGGATAACAGCTGATCTTTCGATAGAAACTCTTCAAGCCAGGAGGGAATGGCAAGACATACTTAAAATGATGAAAGAAAATAACCTACAGCCCAGATTATTATACCCAGCAAGGATCTCATTCAAGTATGAAGGAGAAATCAAAAGATTCTCACACAAGCAAAAGCTGAGAGAAATCTGCAGCACCAAACCAGCTCTCCAACAAATACTAAAGGATATTCTCTAGCCAGGAAACACAAAAAAGGTGTATAAATTCAAACCCAAAACAATAAAGTAAATGGCAACGGGATCATACTTATCAATAATTACCTTAAACGTAAATGGGTTGAATGCCCCAACCAAAAGACAAAGACTGGCTGAATGGATACAAAAACAAGACCCCTACATATGTTGTCTACAAGAGACCCATCTCAAAACAGGGGACACATACAGACTGAAAGTGAAGGGCTGGAAAAAGATTTTCCGTGCAAATAGGGACCAAAAGAAAGCAGGAGTAGCAATACTCATATCAGATAAAATAGACTTTAAAACAAAGGCTGTGAAAAGAGACAAAGAAGGTCACTACATAATGATCAAAGGTTCAATCCAGGAAGAAGATATAACAATTATAAATATATATGCACCCAACACGGGAGCACCACAGTATGTAAGACAAATGCTAACAAGTATGAAAGGAGAAATTAACGATAACACAATAATAGTGGGAGACTTTAATACCCCACTCACACCTATGGATAGATCAACTAAACAGAAAATTAACAAGGAAACACAAACTTTAAATGATAGAATAGACCAGTTAGACCTAATTGATATCTATAGGACATTTCATCCCAAAACAATGAATTTCACCTTTTTCTCAAGTGCACATGGAACCTTCTCCAGGATAGATCACATCCTGGGCCATAAAGCTAGCCTTGGTAAATTCAAAAAAATAGAAATCATTCTGAGCATCTTTTCTGACCATAATGCAGTAAGATTAGATCTCAATTACAGGAGAAAAACTATTAAAAATTCCAACATATGGAGGCTGAACAACACGCTGCTGAATAACCAACAAATCACAGAAGAAATCAAAAAAGAAATCAAAATTTGCATAGAAACGAATGAAAATGAAAACACAACAACCCAAAACCTGTGGGACACGGTAAAAGCAGTCCTGAGGGGAAAGTTCATAGCAATACAGGCATACCTCAAGAAACAAGAAAAAAGTCAAATAAATAACCTAACTCTACACCTAAAGCAACTAGAAAAGGAAGAAATGAAGAACCCCAGGGTTGCTAGAAGGAAAGAAATCTTAAAAATTAGAGCAGAAATAAATGCAAAAGAAACAAAAGAGACCATAGCAAAAATCAACAAAACCAAAAGCTGGTTCTTTGAAAGGATAAACAAAATTGACAAACCATTAGCCAGACTCATCAAGAAACAAAGGGAGAAAAATCAAATCAATAAAATTAGAAATGAAAATGGAGAGATCACAACAGACAACACAGAAATACAAAGGATCATAAGAGACTACTATCAACAATTATATGCCAATAAAATGGACAACATGGAAGAAATGGACAAATTCTTAGAAAACTACAACTTTCCAAAACTCGACCAGGAAGAAATAGAAAATCTTAACAGACCCATCACAAGCACGGAAATTGAAACTGTAATCAAAATCTTCCAGCAAACAAAAGCCCAGGTCCAGATGGCTTCACAGCTGAATTCTACCAAAAATTTAGAGAAGAGCTAACACCTATCCTGCTCAAACTCTTCCAGAAAATTGCAGAGGAAGGTAAACTTCCAAACTCATTCTATGAGGCCACCATCACCCTAATACCAAAACCTGACAAAGATCCCACAAAAAAAGAAAACTACAGGCCAATATCACTGATGAACATAGATGCAAAAATCCTTAACAAAATTCTAGCAATCAGAATCCAACAACACATTAAAAAGATCATACACCATGACCAAGTGGGCTTTATCCCAGGGATGCAAGGATTCTTCAATATCCGCAAATCAATCAATGTAATACACCACATTAACAAATTGAAAAATAAAAACCATATGATTATCTCAATAGATGCAGAGAAAGCCTTTGACAAAATTGAACACCCGTTTATGATAAAAACTCTCCAGAAAGCAGGAATAGAAGGAACATACCTCAACATAATAAAAGCTATATATGACAAACCCACAGCAAACATTATCCTCAATGGTGAAAAATTGAAAGCATTTCCTCTAAAGTCAGGAACAAGACAAGGGTGCCCACTTTCACCATTACTATTCAACATAGTTTTGGAAGTTTTGGCCACAGCAATCAGAGCAGAAAAAGAAATAAAAGGAATCCAAATTGGAAAAGAAGAAGTAAAATTCTCACTATTTGCACATGACATGATCCTTTACATAGAAAACCCTAAAGACTCCACCAGAAAATTACTAGAACTAATCAATGACTATAGTAAAGTTGCAGGATATTAAATCAACACACAGAAATCCCTT
This sequence comes from Bos javanicus, assembly GCF_032452875.1. Classification (NCBI taxonomy): domain Eukaryota; kingdom Metazoa; phylum Chordata; class Mammalia; order Artiodactyla; family Bovidae; genus Bos; species Bos javanicus. Next base: position 18,918,212 of record NC_083894.1, read on the forward strand.
GCATTCCTATACACTAATAATGAGAAAACAGAAAGAGAAATTAAGGAAACAATTCCATTCACCATTGCAACGGAAAGAATTTAATACTTAGGAATATATCTACCTAAAGAAACTAAAGACCTATATATAGAAAACTATAAAACACTGGTGAAAGAAATCAAAGAGGACACTAATAGATGGAGAAATATACCATGTTCATGGATTGGAAGAATCAATATAGTGAAAATGAGTATACTACCCAAAGCAATTTATAGATTCAATGCAATCCCTATCAAGCTACCAACAGTATTCTTCACAGAGCTAGAACAAATAATTTCACAATTTGTATGGAAATACAAAAAACCTCGAATAGCCAAAGCGATCTTGAGAAAGAAGAATGGAACTGGAGGAATCAACCTACCTGACTTCAGGCTCTACTACAAAGCCACAGTTATCAAGACAGTATGGTACTGGCACAAAGACAGAAATATAGATCAATGGAACAAAATAGAAAGCCTAGAGATAAATCCATGCACATATGGACACCTTATCTTTGACAAAGGAGGCAAGAATATACAATGGATTAAAGACAATCTCTTTAACAAGTGGTGCTGGGAAAACTGGTCAACCACTTGTAAAAGAATGAAACTAGAACACTTTCTAACACCATACACAAAAATAAACTCAAAATGGATTAAAGATCTAAACATAAGACCAGAAACTATAAAACTCCTAGAGGAGAACATAGGCAAACACTCTCTGACATACATCACAGCAGGATCCTCTATGACCCACCTCCCAGAATATTGGAAATAAAAGCAAAAATAAACAAATGGGACCTAATTAACCTTAAAAGCTTCTGCACATCAAAGGAAACTATCAGCAAGGTGAAAAGACAGCCTTCAGAATGGGAGAAAATAATAGCAAATGAAGCAACTGACAAACAACTAATCTCAAAAATATACAAGCAACTCCTACAGCTCAACTCCAGAAAAATAAATGACCCCATCAAAAAATGGGCCAAAGAACTAAATAGACATTTCTCCAAAGAAGACATACAGATGGCTAACAAACACATGAAAAGATGCTCAACATCACTCATTATCAGAGAAATGCAAATCAAGACCACTATGAGGTACCATTTCACACCAGTCAGAATGGCTGCGATCCAAAAGTCTACAAATAATAAATGTTGGAGAGGGTGTGGAGAAAAGGGAACCCTCTTATACTGTTGGTGGGAATGCAAACTAGTACAGCCACTATGGAGAACAGTGTGGAGATTCCTTAAAAAACTGGAAATAGAACTGCCTTATGATCCAGCAATCCCACTGATGGGCATACACACTGAGGAAACCAGAAGGGAAAGAGACACGTGTACCCCAATGTTCATCACAGCACTATTTATAATAGCCAGGACATGGAAGCAACCTAGATGTCCATCAGCAGATGAATGGATAAGAAAGCCATGGTACATATACACAATGGAGTATTACTCAGCCATTAAAAAGAATTCATTTGAATCAGTTCTAATGAGGTGGATGAAACTGGAGACTATTATACAGAGTGAAGTAAGCCAGAAGGAAAAACACCAATACAGTATACTAATGCATATATATGGAATTTAGAAAGATGATAACAATAACCCTGTGTACAAGACAGCAAAAGAGACACTGATATATGGAACAGTCTTATGGACTCTGTGGGAGAGGGAGAGGGTGGGAAGATTTGGGAGAATGGCATTGAAACATGTAAAATATCATGTATGAAACAAGATGCCAGTCCAGGTTCAATGCACGATACTGGATGCTTGGAGCTAGTGCACTGGGACGACCCAGAGGGATGGTATGGGGAGGGAGGAGGGAGAAGGGTTCAGGATGGGGAGCACATGTATACCTGTGATGGATTCATTTTGATATTTGGCAAAACTAATACAATTATGTAAAGTTTAAAAATAAAATAAAATTTTAAAAAAAAAAAAAAAAAAGAACATCATGTTTAGCTCACTGTTTTTACCGGTGAGGAAGTAAGGCTGCTGTAGCCTCCCTTACGGTCTTCAGCTAGCAGATAACAAACAGCTTAAGCAGGTCTACTGACTTCCAGTCCAACTCAATACTTTGATCATCAGTCAGCTCACAGATTCAATCACATCCGACTCTTTGTGACCCCATGGACTGCAGCACGCCAGGCTTCCCTGTCCATCACCAACTCCCAGTTTACTCAGACTCATGTCCATTGAGTAGGTGATGCCATCCAACCATCTCATCCTCTGTTGTTCCCTTCTCCTCCCACCTTCAATCTTTCCCAGCATCAGGGTCTTTTCAAATGAGGCTATTCTTCGTATCAGGTGGTCAAAGTATTGGAGTTTCAGCTTCAACATCAGTCCTTTCAGTGAATATTCAGGACTGATTTCCTTTCCAATGGACTGGTTGGATCTCCCTGCAATCCAAGGGACTCTCAAGAGTCTTCTCCAACACCACAGTTCAAAAGTATTAGTTCTTCGGCGCTCAGCTTTCTTTATAGTCCAACTCTCACATCCATACATGACTACTGAAAAAAACATAGCTTTGACTAGATGGACCTTTGTTGGTAATGCCTCTGCTTTTTAATATGCTGTCTAGGTTGGTCATAATTTTTCTTCCAAGGAGTAAGTGTCTTTTGATTTCATGGCTGCAGTCACGATCTGCAGTGATTTTGGAGCCCAAAAAAATAGTCTCTCACTGTTTCTACTGTTTCTCCATCTATTATCCATGAAGTGATGGGACCAGATGCTGTGATCTTCATTTTCTTAATGTTGAATTTTAAGTCAACTTTTTCACTCTCCTCTTTGACTTTCATCAAGAGGCTCTCTAGTTCTTTTTCGCTTTCTGCCATAAGGGTGGTGTCATCTGCATATCTGAGGTTACTGATATTTCTCCTGGCAATCTTGATTCCAGCCTGTGCTTCTTCCAGCCCAGCGTTTCTCATGATGTACTCTGCATAGAAGTTAAATAAGCAGGGTGACAATATACAGCCTTGACATACTCCTTTCCCTATTTGAAGCCAGTCTGTTGTTTCATATCCAGTTCTAACTGCTGCTTCCTGACCTGCATACAGATTTCTCAAGAGGCAGGTCAGGTGGTCTGGTATTCCCATCTGGTTCCAAATTTTCCACAGTTTGTAGTAATCCACACAGTCAAAGGCTTTGGCATAGTCAATAAAACAGAAGTAGATGTCTTTCTGGAACTCTCTTGCTTTTCCAATGATCCAACAGATGTTGGCAATTTGATCTCTGGTTCCTCTGCCTTTTCTAAAACCAGCTTGAACATCTGGAAGTTCACAGTTCACGTATTGCTGAAGCCTGGCTTGGAGAATTTTGAGCATTACTTTACTAGCCAGTGAGATGAGTGCAATTGTGCGGTAGTTTGAGCATTCTTTGGCATTGCCTTTCTTTGGGATTGGAATGAAAACTGACCTTTTCCAGTCCTATGGCCACTGCTGACTTTTCCAAATCTGCTGGCATATTGAGTGCAGCACTTTCACAGCATCATCTTTCAGGATTTGAAATAGCTCCACTGGAATTCCATCACCTCCACTAGCTTTATTCATAGTGATGCTTCCTAAGGCCCACTTGACTTCACATTCCAGGATGTCTGACTGTAGGTGAGTGATCATACCATCGTGATTATCTGGGTCATGAAGATCTTTTTTGTATAGTTCTTCTGTGTATTCTTGCCACCTCTTCTTAACATCTTCTGCTTCTGTTAGGTCCATACCATTTCTGTCCTTTATTGTGCCCATCTTTGCATGAAAAGTTCCCTTGGTATCCCTAATTTTCTTGAAGAGATCTCTAATCTTTCCCATTCTATTGTTTTCCTCTATTTCTTTGCATTGATCACAGTACTTTGGTAAAGCAAATTAATTTATCAATCAGGGATTTGCTGGCAGATGTGCCCTACAATGTCACATGGGAGATATGTCTCCATCCTCAATACAGTCTATATTGGTACAAAGAGAATAGCTGCAGGACTTCCTTAAAAGCACCTTTATCTCTGATGCTAAGTGGCGTATGAAAGACTGACCTATCAGATATAATCTAATATATTCAGTCAATAAATGTCAGACCAAAAATATTATAGATTAAAGAAAAAACAGATTTCAGTGGACCTTTACCATCAATTCTACAGAAGCAAGTTATAAGTTAAAAAAAAAAATTATCCAATAAAGGAAAGAAAAATGTTCCTATTCCCTAACCAACGTCCATGGACTATTTTCCATAGCAACTTAAATCAAAATTCCAATACAGGTACCTTTTAATACTATTGTTCCTTTCATCTGACACATCCCACCATGCTATATGGATAGAAAGAAGCTCATAATACAAAAACGAAATAGCATTTGTAGGTTGCAGATTCTCTTACAGCTGTCAGAGAAACATGGAGGCATGTTTCAAAGATTCTTTACAAATATAATTCTGCTGGATGGGTGGGGAGTTTGGGGGATAATGGATACATATACATGTATGGCTGAGTCCCTTTGCTCTCCAGGAAACTATCATAATATTATTAATCAGCTACATTGTTGCTGTTCAGTTGCCAAGTCTGTCTGACTCTTCATAGCCCCATGGACTACAGCACCAGGCTGCAGCTATACTCTAAAATATTAATATACTCCAGTATATTTATCAGCTATACTCCAAAATAACATAAAAAGTTTAATAATATATATTTTTCTGGAATAATCCTTTATTCTTTCAATAGAAAAATTCAAGTTTTAAGACTGTGTTAAAAATGAGAAAGAGGGGACTAGACTTTTACACATATTAATACTTCATCAGTTCAGTTCAGTCTCTTAGTCATGTCTAACTCTGCAACCCCATGGACTGCAGCACGCCAGCCTTCCCTGTCCATCACCAACTCCAATAAGTTGCTCAAATTCATGTCCATTGAGTTGGTGATGCCATCGAACCATCTCATCCTCTGTCATCCCCTTCTCCTCCTGCCTTCAGTCTTTCCCAGCATCAAGGTCTTTTCCAGTGAGTCAGTTCTTCACATCAGGTGGCCAAAGTATTGGAGCTTCAGCTTCAGCATCAGTCCTTTCAATCAATATTCAGGACTGATTTCCTTTAGGATTGACTAGTTTGGTCTTCTTGCAGTCCAAGGGACTCTCAAGGGACTCTTCTCCAAACCACAGTCAAAAGCATCAATTCTTTGGTGCTCAGCTTTCTTTCTAGTCCAACTTTCACATCCATACCTGACTACTGGAAAAACAAGTTTTGACTAGATGGACCTTTGTCGACAAGGTAATGTCTCTGCTTTTTAACATGCTTTCTAGGTTCATACTACCACTTCATAGCACAGGTGCATTTTGGTAATTCTAGAATATCTCTTACTGACCTCACCAAAGTAGGACAGGCACAAGAATGAGCATTTGAAGATAAAAAGTTAAATGGGCAGTACAGAGCATTCATCAGGGAGGGAACAACATATAAAACAAATGCGCAGAAATGGAAAATTACTAGCTATGTTCCAAGAAATTGTTCCTGGAAACACGTTCCAGGTGAGCAAATTCCACTGCCAGTGTTGGCTCTGGAGTCCAACGGATCAGAGTGTGAAGTGCCCTTCTGCCTTGTATCAGGAAATTTACCCCTCTTTGACTCAGTTTCTCTTTGTAGAGTGGGAATAACAATTCTTACAGTGTGGTGGCAAAGATGAAATAAATGAATATGAAGTTCTTAACAATTCCTAGCAAATAGTAGTAGATAAATATAAGTGATTGTACTAATTATTATTAGTTGCTACAGTACACAGTTTATATAGAGAAACAAGAGAACAGGTACTAGGAAGTGGTTGTGAGATATACCAAATACAGACTCAGAACCAGGCAAAGCAAGGTAACTGGCCAGAGGAAACCCAGAAGAAATGCCCAAAAGTAATTAAAATTGCCATGGGAACATGACTCTCTCTGAGTCCACCCATGTATCTATCCACATGCGCTATAGTCTTTTTCCTGCTAATAAACACTTGTCTCACTACTCTCCATCTCCATGTGGAAACTCATCTCTACAAAATTGACAGGCCAGGGTCTTGTCATCAGCCACTGATCCCTCGTGGTGGCCAGGACTGAACTCCCTTACTGCCTTAGCCTCACTTCATCTCTGGCCAGGAGCTGAAATCCTGCTTCAGGGTGCTGCAGGATGAGGCCACTCGAGATCAGTTGGGTCCGATCGTGAACGATCAGCTATAATGTATACCATCAAATCTACTGAAATTGTTACTGAAATCAAGGATATGTTATAAGAATGCTCAGAAGACAAACTGTCTTAAGAAAAATCACTTGTGCCCATTATTAACTCATCATCATGTACCCTTAAACACACTCCCTCCTCACTTGGAGATGTACCATCAGAGAGAGGCGAAGGAGACACTTTTTTTATTGGAAAACCTGCTTTGGATTAGCACTAGGGGGAGGCACTGAATGCTAGTAAATTTCTGCTTCATGCTCATTAAAGTGAAAAAGCCAAAAGCCCTAGCTTGAATCCATTTCTGATACAGCAGATAACAACCAAAATCACAAGCATTGTTAAAGCATTTCAACTAACATATACAACAAAGGCAGTGAACTGCTCGATATGTCTCCGAAATAAAAATGACCTGTGGATTTCCCATGTAAAACTGTCATTTTGAAAGCTTCTTTAATGTGGAAAATTTTCCTAAGGAATAAGGGACGCCATGCCCACTGGCTTGACTTGCAGTTATGTCTATTTTTGTTAATTGTGCATGGTTACTCATAATTCTTAGCAAGTGTGTTTAATTTGGGTGATGTCATACTCAGCTTTATATGAAGTTGTTCTTTGTATGTTTCTTCCTAGATCCCGGATTACAACTCTTCAAAGGCAGCACAACAATGCTTTGTGTTTCTCTATTTCTCTATGTGCCAAATGTAGTCATAATAGTCTAAATGCATATGCCACAAGTACTGGGTTGCATAAATTGCACCTTTATCCAAAAGAGTGAAATATTGTTCCAGTCATTATACTATTTCTACAGGGTATTTTTCATACAAAGAATCTAAGAATTAATGAAACTAGATAAAAGATTTTGGCCTGTCAGACACAGTGAAATTACTTCCAGTTACTAGAGTCTCAGAAAGACTGTTACCAAGAGGGTGTTTCAGGAGATTCATGGGTAGAGCTTGTAGGAAATGAATCACTAAGGTCCCTCAAAACTCTGAGATTCTATGATTAAATATTCTACCAATGCTATTTCACAAATATATATTTTAATGGTTCCTAACAGATCCTGTTTTACTCATTTTTGAAAGGTCATTTAATTTTTTTAAGTGAGTTAATTAGTGAGCAATGTAGTCTTGAATGACTTTCGGTGGCAATTCTACCCTATTACCCTACTAAAAGCTAAGGTGACACCAATTAGATTAAGGGTGACTGATAATTCTCCTTTATTACTATACCTGTATTCATATTTATATACTTTTTACTAATGCTCCTGGGGTCAGTTAAAAGATAAAGGGGAACTCAAATCGGCTCATTAATAAAATGTAAAAGTTGAGATTCCAGGCTGTATGTGCTAATTACTTTCTGCTACCACTAAGGCATTTTATACTGCAAAGATGAACACACAAGAAATGAAAGAGATTGTCTGGAAATGAACCTAGAAGAAAGAAAAAAACAAAAAAAAACTAACATGGAGAATAGACAAGATCAGCAATCCTGCCAATTCTTCTCTTGCCCCAATGGTGCCTTTAACTTATTAATGTTGGCTGATGCTATTCTAGGCTGACCTGCTATTATAAAAGCGTCATTATTTGGTAACCAAAGGGGAAAATATTCTTACAGCTGATAATCTGATTACGACTTTTGAAGACAAAGGACACAGCAGGTAATGATCTTTCTTCATGGGACTTCTGTACTTTGTAATCACTCAAAGTTTCAGGCCATCAGAATGTGACCTCTCCAGTCCTTGTGCTTCCTACATTGTGCAACACTGGTTGGTACAAGGAAAATGCCAATAGAATCCTAACTGGCTCTCAATACAAGTGGAGTGATCACCATGCAAATCATTAATCCAGACTCATATCATTTATTTTAAATAAAAGAGCATTAACAAGCCTCTTTTATTTGAAATTCCCTTTGTGTACATGTGCCTGTCATTTAAAAGTATGACCAGGTGTGACTCTTAAGCATTTTTGTTAGTAGTATAAACTCCTGCTACATTTGCAGCTTCTTCCTGACATTAGCATTTCAGTTGAATGGTAATCATTAAATCAATTTTAACAGAATCATTGAGAGCATTCTTTGATTGCAATTTTTAAGAAGGTGCTGTAGGGACTTCCCTGGTGGTCCACTGGTTAAGAATCAACTTTTCAATGCAGGGGACGTGGGTTTGATCCCTGGTCAGGGAACTAAGGTTGCATATACCATGGGGAACTCAGCTTGCGAGTCACGACTATTGAGCCCGTACATAAATAAAAGGTGTGGTACACATGAATATTTCCCTTGCAATACTGAAAACTAGTGAAAAGACTACATTGATAATATTCTGTTAAACACAGAAACTAGAGTTTTACTATTACTTATTACTTCTTCATTCACACTGTGTGGAAGATGATCTTCCATAAGATTATTGCATTTTATCTATTCTGCATATTGTTGAAGGGCCCTAAGTCTCTTTAATGTTTCTTAAGAATAACTCATTTACTCCCTTGACATCAGCACACCTTACGTAACCTTCAAACAATACCTCTTTTGGGAAATCTTTCCTGATAACCTCCAAAACAAATTTTCTCCTCCTTATGTCACCGTATTTTACTTTTTTCTTTACAGTGCACAATTCTGAGGGGCATCATTCACTTGGACTCTCACCTGAACAGCAACCCCTTGAGTTGTGTAGACACAATGCACACAGACACAGGTAGCAGACCTGAGGAGACTGACCTCATTCACCTTCTCTATAATAGTACCTGGAAGCCAGGGTATATCATTTAAAGCAATAAAAATAAAATTGTAGAAATATAAGCAAATTTAAGAGTAGAATAGCAAATACTGAAACATTGATAATGCTACTGATTAAAGCCAGTGGTGAGAAGAAGGGAGAAAGAAGCAGAAAGTGAAAGCACCTAATTTTAACACTGAGCAAATAAGGAAGCAACAAATACCATGTAAATTAAGGGATGACCAAAAATGTTACACAAAGCTATCACTTACGAGGTAACCACCAAGCAATTATCCAAACTTAGCTAAAAGAAAAACAGTTCACAAACCAATAAATTAGACCACATGGTGAGAAACTTATGAAAAGTTATAAATACATAAAATCTATCATAAGGCAAATGAAGAAACAAACATAACTATTATAATAATAAGTATAAAAATAATGTATACCACATGTGATATATATATATGTATAAATATAAACAAATGTTATACACACACAAACAAATCATTAAAACTTTGCTGAAGAACACACTGAAGAATTTGTTCAGATTTCCAGAATTACTGACAAACTTGGCATACATGTCTCTCCCCAGTGAAACAACCACTTAACTGGTAAAAATTACAAAACACAAACATTTAAAATCTCTGGAAATGGACCTAAAGGCATACTGCAAATCAATAAGCATTTATTCAAGAAAACTCCTAAATGTCTATAAGAACACTGGGACTCTAAGTCATTTCAGCCGGAAATGGTTCCCATTCCTTCCCCAGCTACATATTACAGAATGTCTCCTCTCTTTCTTGAGGCCGAGAGGATGGGAGCTCCTTTTTAACACCACTCCCAGCCAAAAGGTTATGATTTCACCCCAGGAGAGGCGGGTTGCCAGCGTCTCTCAACTCAGTCACCAGTAAAGAGGATTAATCCAAACATGAGGGAAAGAGGGAATATTTCCATAAATAGTGTAGATATATTAAAAAGTGAAATTGAATCCATTTCTCATTTTGCATACCAGAATAACAAATTCCAAATAAAACATAAATTTAAATACAAATAAAATCATAAAAGTAACATAAAATAAGACCGAATTCCTTTACAACCTTAGAGTGAATACAGCCTTTCTGTTTCTGAAAACCCAAAATCCATAAAATACTAACAACTTACCACATAAAGAAAAAAAAATTTCCATTTGGCAAAAAGTGAGAAGCAAAATTAAAAGGTATATGACAAATTGAGAGGAAACATCTGTAACCATAATACAAATAAATGGTTAATCTTTCTAATATATAGGAAGTTTTAGAAAACAATAAGGGAAAGATTAGCAACAATAAACAAAAGGATCCAAAAGTATAAACAGATAATTCTCAGAAAAAATCAAATGACTCTGACAGATGTCAATTTCATTATGAAAAGAGAAATGCAAATTACATTACCCTGAAATACCATTTTTAACCTTTTAGACCGGCAAAAAATGTTTCATGACATATGCCAGCCATGGAGCTGAGGAGTATAATGTTTTATTATCCCCATGGAAGGCAAATAGTATCTATCAAAGTTACAAATACATATAATTTTTGACAGAGAAATTCCACTTTGGGGTTTATACAACAGATATAAGTACTTGAATATGTGCAAAATCATGTATGCATAACTGTATTCACTGAAGCATTATCAGCAAAGGATAGGGAGATAACTTTACTATCTTTCAATAGGGGACTGGTCAAATAAATTACAGTATATCTATTCAATGGAGATACTTATGCAGTCATTATAGTATACCTATGCAGTCATTTTTAAAAACTGCATAAACTCTCCATACTGACTGAAATAAAATATTGTTTAGAGAAAAAGCAAGGATTAGAACAGTGTGTTTAATACTATATTTTTTGTAAAAAGTGAGAACCTAAGTGTATATATTTGTTTTTGTTTGCATATACAAATAGAAACTCTGGAAGGACATACAAGGAACTAATAATAATAGTATCTTAATAATGTGGGTCACGGAAACTGGATGGGGACAAGTGTGAGATCAGGAGGAAAGCTTTTCAAAGTATTTTTTGCTGTTATTTAGTCGCTAAGTTGTGTCCGATTCTTTTGTGAACCCATGGACTGTAGCCCGCCAGGCTTCTCTGAACATGGGATTTTTTCCAGGCAAGAATACTGGAGTGGGTTGCCATTTCCTTCTCCAGTGTATCTTTCTGACCCAGGGATCGAACTGCACCCCAGAAACAGATCTATCCCACCATTTGCATACTATTAATCAACACTTTTCTAATGAAACTAGAAGATATTAAGCCTCTATCAATGTAATTTCGAATCTACTTAATCAACTTTGCCAGGTGAGCTTCAGAGATTAAACACTTCCATGTGTGGCTCTTCAATGTATTTCATGATTCACATGAATTAGAAGTTTAAATGTAGGATAATAATATTTATATGGGCTTCCCTGGTGGCTCAGAAGGTAAAGAATCTGCTTGCAGTGCAGCAGACCCGAGTTCAATCCCTGGGTGGGGAAGATCTCCTGGAGAAGGGAATGGCTACCCAGTCCAGTATTCTTGTCTGGAGAATTCCTGGACACAGGAGCCTGGCAGACTACTGTCCATAGGCTTACAAAGAACAGGACACAACTGAGTGACTAACACACACAATAATTTATATAATATAAAATTCAATTACTTAATCTTTGAAATATGAGAATTTGGGACAGCCAAAAATTCTAGATAATTAAATTAGTCATCATTATATTAGATCATATCTATATAACATTCATGAGTATTATATATTTATATCAAAAATGTAATATATATCATATTATATAAATCTATATGCAGATAACACCACCCTTATGGCAGAAAGTGAAGAGGAACTCAAAACCCTCTTGATGAAAGTGAAAGTGGAGAGTGAAAAAGTTGGCTTAAAGCTCAACATTCAGAAAACAAAGATCATGGCATCCGGTCCCACCACTTCATGGGAAATAGATGGGGAAACAGTGGAAACAGTGTCAGACTTTATTTTTCTGGGCTCCAAAATCACTACAGATGGTGACTGCAGCCATGAAATTAAAAGACGCTTACTCCTTGGAAGGAAAGTTATGACCAACCTAGATAGCATATTGAAAAGCAGAGACATTACTTTGCCAACAAAGGTTTGTCTAGTCAAGGCTGTGGTTTTTCCTGTGGTCATGTATGGATGTGAGAGTTGGACTGTGAAGAAGGCTGAGCACCGAAGAATTGATGCTTTTGAACTGTGGTGTTGGAGAAGACTCTTGAGAGTCCCTTGGACTGCAAGGAGATCCAATCAGTCCATCCTGAAGGAGATCAGCCCTGGGATTTCTTTGGAAGGAATGATGCTAAAGCTGAAACTCCAGTACCTTGGCCACCTCATGCGAAGAGTTGACTCACTGGAAAAGACTCTGATGCTGGGAGGGATTAGGGGCAGGAGGAGAAGGGGACGACAGAGGATGAGATGGCTGGATGGCATCACTGACTCGATGGACATGAGTCTGAGTGAACTCTGGGAGTTGGTGATGGACAGGGAGGCCTGGCGTGCTGCGATTCATGGGGTCGCAAAGAGTCGGACACGACTGAGTGACTGATCTGATCTGATGTATATAACTGAATATATATTCTAGTCTAATATATAATCTATTATGTAGATACATAGTAGACATGGTATACATTTATGCAGAATAGATATAAAAAGTCCTATTAAAATATGTGGGTTTACTTACACAGTTTAGCTCGTTCACCTATTTCTGGTTTTTCTCTCCCTGCCTTTACTACCGGTGCCCCTATTTTCTCCCTATTTCTTTAGAGCACTTTTTCTCCCTCTTTCTAATTGTCTCATTTTATATCTACTATGAGTTTAGAAATCACACACTAAAGGTTCTTTAAATAAATTGTAATGTTAAGATTAGGCTCTGAAATAAGAGCTAACGGAATCACTTGAAGCCATGGGCATGGGATTTTTAACGGAGGCACTTACAGACATCTACTTTGGCTGTGTACAGAACTTTGTTGCTTATTGCTTTAGGCTACCTCTATTAGAAGACTGTGTCACTATATGAGTTGGGGCAAGATTAGGCATCACTATAGGGCTTCCCTGGTGGCTCAGATGGTAAAGAATCTGCCTGCAATGCGGGAGACTTGGGTTTGACTGCTGGGTTGGGAAGATCTGCCGGAAAAGGGAATGACTACTGTCTCTTAACTGGAGAATCCCATGGACAGAGGAGCCTATTGGGCTACAGTCCATGGGGTCACAAAGAGTTGGACACGACTGAGTCACTAATGCTTTCACTTTCGGGTATCACTATAAGAAATGCCTACCCCATTCTATTTATGCCTTGCTTTCTTATAAAAAAATTTTATTGAAATGCATACAAAGTCATAAGATTAAAAGTTGCTTTAAAGTAAAGAAAAAATGATGTGTAGTGTAAAGCAAGGGAAAGAAAAGACAGGCAGGGGAAAGACTCATCACAGTGCCAACCAGTTCCCACATTTTCCAGAGATGAGTAACAGATCCTGTTTTACGCTTTGTAGTCAGTCCAAAGAAGGTAACACAATTCATACCGTCTACTTAGTGTAAATAAAACAACTGCTTCGACAGAGCACAGATTTTGTGAATAGTGAGTCCCAAAAGCCATTTTTCCTTAGATTCTCATCAAGAAGTCACTGTGAAGCATAAAAATAGCATCTTCAACCACTTTATAAGAGATGCAAAGATGAATATCACTGGACTGTTTTTATAAAATTCTACAACAGAACTTAACAGCATAACTCAAAGGAAAAAACTCTATGGGGAAAAGAAAATGTTTGGGCTCATTGAAAACACATAAAATGACTCATTACAAAACAAAACAACAGTTGACTCTCTGTGGCTGCTCCTGGTGGCCCAGTGGTAGTGTTTTTGACAGCGTCAGGGACACATGTGGTAATATGACAGTGTGAGTCTACTTAACTCCTCCCATCACTGATGGGTACTTGACAGGCCCTCCAAGTGCTAACAGTCTGTCCCAGGGTCTCAGCACATCAGATAAATCTTGATTTAAGCCCAGGAAACACAGTGGTGAACTTCATTGTTATTCCAGATATCCACTTAAAATATGGTTGCTCACTATGGGCTTTAGAACAAGGAAAGTAGAGACAAATAAATCAAAAAGAACAAAAGACTCATTGGAGACATTACTGATGGTGGTTAGTAATCAATGCATGAAGCAAACTGGCTGAACTACTAGCTTATGTTTAAAGGCACATCCAACATAAAAAGGAGAAAATGGAAGAAACTTCAACAAATGAATACAGAATTATACTTTTTGGCCTGTGAAAGCAAGCCAAAATGGTAACACTGACTGCTTCGCTTTACTTTCTATATAAACAAGCAGCATTAGCATTTCCCCAGAGCAAAGGGTAAAAAATTGTTCATAATGAGGTAAGGTTTGGAATTAAAAACACAAACAGCAGTGTGCTCGAACAAAGCCAGATTATCTAGTGCAAACAATGGGTCAATTGTCTGTGGAGTGAAAAGATAACCAAATTCCCAGTGCCTGGGGGCCTAAAAGGATAGCTGTTACACTGAAAGGTTTTATGCATCAATTTTCTTACGTCTTAGAGAAGGGAACAGTTTAACCTTGACAGCAAAAGCTCTGCACACACCAATGCCAGAAAGTAACTTAGCGCTCAACTGAAGTAGGTCTGAACCTCTTGGAAAGATGTACGACTGTCAACTATTAAACTAATCTTTAACCGTATGCTCAAAAAGTGGACATTAAAGATTCACTGAACTTAGCAGTTCTAAAGAAAGAGTGCCGGAAATACAGTTCTTAAAATGCAAATCCTAAAATACAGAGACTATATCTGAGTAAGTCACTTTGTTCAGCACCAAAACCATATCAATAATACTAAAGCATTTAAATACTTTTTCAGAAGATGCTAAGGGATCAGCACTCTTGATTCAAAGAAACAGATACCCTATATAAGGCAGCTTTCCTAACAAAACTTCAGGAAAATCATGGGAAAAGCTGGGCCTCAAGCTAGGACCAGAGCCTGTAATGGGCCAAGGCTCCCTATCCCTAGGCCTTTCATTGCCACTTTCTTGGTGTGTTGGTTTTTTCCCCTCCAACCTGAGACCCACTTCTTCCCCACAGCAGGAAACACAAAGCCAGTGACTCTCTGCTAGCATCTTTGTGCGCTGAGATAAATAGTTTCTCTTCATTTACTTTCTTTTGTGATAAGTCCAACTGAACCACCTACTTACTCTCAGGCAAATCTTGTAGACAGTGTAGTTTCCATCATTGGCCCAGTCTGGGTCATGAGCCTACCCTTAAAGTGAGGGGCAGAGATTTATGATTGGAGTTAGGAAAGAAAAGAAGTTCCTACAAAAGAAAGAATACACTGAACCACACAGGGAGAAGGAATGAGTCAAATAAACAACTCACAGGAAACGTAGCTCATTTTGCTCTACTGAGCATTTAGGACACTTCAGGCCATGTGTAAGTTGCTTATAGAATAAAGAATTGTTTCAGAACACTAGAGCCATGATCTCATTAAGGTCTCAGTAACCTTTATTTTTACCCAGCATTAGCCCAGCATAAATAAAAGCTGATTTCAATGTCCCATAATTGACAGCATGAGTGACACCTATGTATAGTTATGTTAATAGAAGCCAATATCCCATCCATAAGGAACAATCAAAATTATAAAACTAATTCAAAGAAGTTCAGTTGTATTAAGAGAGCATAGCAATAGATCACCATGTGGCTCAACAGAAACCCTTGAGGGTCTCAAGTGTGAAGAGGCAAGAATGACTTTTATCTAGATGGAAAAAGAATCTAAAAATGATTCAGTTCAATTCAGTCGTTCAGTCATCTCTGACTCTTTGCGACCCCATGAATTGCAGCACGCCAGGCCTCCCTGTCCATTGCCAACTCCCAGAGTTCACTGAGACTCAACGTCCATCAAGTCAGTGATGCCATCCAGCCATCTCATCCTCTGTCGTCCCCTTCTCCTCCTGCCCCCAATCCCTCCCAGCATCAGGGTCTTTTCAAATGAGTCAACTCTTCGCATGAGGTGGCCAAAGTATTGGAGTTTCAGCTTTAGCATCAGTCCTTCCAATGAGCACCCAGGACCGATCTCCTTTAGAATGGACTTGTTGGATCTCCTTGCAGTCCAAGGGACTCTCAAGAGTCTTCTCCAACACCACAGTTCAAAAGCATCAATTCTTCGGCGCTCAGCTTTCTTCACAGTCCAACTCTCGCATACATACATGACCACTGGAAAAACCATAGCCTTGACTGGACGGACCTTTGTTGGCAAAGTAATGTCTCTGCTTTTCAATATGCTATCTAGGTTGGTCATAACTTTTCTTCCAAGCAGTAAGCGTCTTTTAATTCATGGGGTCGCAAAGAGTTGGACACGACTGAGCAACTGAACTGAAGGTACATTAAAATAAACCTCTTGCCTGGCAAATCCCATGGACGGAGGAGCCTGGTAGGCTGTAGTCCATGGGGTAGCAAAGAGTCGGACACCACTGAACAACTTCATTTTCATTTTTCACTTTCATGTATTGGAGAAGGAAATGGCAACCCACTCCAGTGTTCTTGCCTGGAGAATACCAGGGACGGGGAAGCCTGGTGGGCTGCCATCTATGGGGTCACACAGTGTTGGACACGACTGAAGTGACTTAGCAGCAGCAGCAGTAAGTTGAACTGGATATTCTGAAAAGCCCTTACTGTAAAACACATAGAGAATAGCAAATAAAATATAGCAAATATCCATTTAAATACACAGTTGTGTGCCCAAGAGAGTGAGAGAAATATAGGGGTGGAGGGTGTTACAGGGAAATAACACCACAAAGCAGAAAACCTGAATGGTCAAAGTGAACAAAAATTATAACTGCCCTGGGAACATTTGCCAATCCCAAGAATCTTGAAACATGGATCTCAAAGCTGTGCAAGGGACAGAAGGCAAGGCTTTGAGCCTCCACAAGGCAAAGAACTGGATAAATTCAGAACTCATGAATCAGGAAATAAAAGCCTCTAACAAAAGAAAAGAAATGGAAGAAGAACTTGTCCATCTATGAGTCTGAGTCCTAAAAAAAGGAAAAAAAAAAACCTCCCCTTGAGAATGAAAAACCACAGCCCTACCCTGAAACAGGTTTGGACTTTGAGTTTATACTTCAGCAGGATCTAAGGAAACCTAAGCCAAGATAGAAATGTAAAGAAATCCCAGGTAGGGAATGTTTTGGAACACCAGGCTGAAACGAATATAAAACTTGTCTTGAGTGACACACTCACAACTGGGACCCACAAACTTCCCACCAATAATGAATGGCTGAACAAGCACCCACAAATCAAAGCTGCAAAACGCATAAATTATGTGTTGGTTCTGCTGACTCTGGCTCACATTAGCTTATTTCCTTATGCAGAAGTAGAAGGGGGTCAAGAATTTTTTAAAACTCCATCAATTCAGTAGATATCAGAAAAGGAGTAGGGGAAAGAAGCATAAAAATTTTGAGGCAAAAAAGCACCTAAATAAGAGAGTATAATAAATCTAAATATCAGTAATCACCATAAATTTAAATGCCTTAAAGTGGCCATTTAAACACAAATAATGAAACTAGACTCAAAAACTGAATCTACTTGTGCAATTTAGAAGTGAAATGAAGTTGCTCAGTCATGTCCAACTCTTTGTGACCCCATGGACTGTAGCCTGCCAGGCTTCTCAGTCCATGGGATTTTCCAGGCAAGAGTACTGGAGTGGGTTGCCATTTCCTTCTCCAGGGGATCTTCCAGACCCAGGGATCGAACCCAGGCCTCCCACATTGTAGGCAGACGCTTTACCCTCTGAGCCACCAGGCAAGCAAAGCCCACCTAAAACCTCAGGAAATATATACAAAGAACACTTAAAACTCAACAATAAGAAAACAAACAGCCCGATTAAAAAAAATGCACCAAAGACCTTAACAGACTCCTCACCAAAGAAGATACCTACATGGCAAATAAACATGAAAAGATGCTCCACATCATGAGTCGTCAGGGAAATGCAAATTAAAACAAGTGAGATACCACTACACACTATTAGAATGGCCGAAACCCAGAACACTGACATCAAACGCTGATGAGAATGTGAAGCAACAGGAACTCTCATTCATTGGGGTGGAAATGCAAAATGGCACAGCCAATTTGGAAGACAGTTTGGTGGTTTCTTACAAAACTAAACATCCTCTTACCATGTGATCTGGCATTTGCGATCCTTGGTATTTACAGAAAGTCATTGAAAACTTATGTCCACGCAAAAATCTGCATGTGGATGTTTATAGCACTTTTATTTACAATTGCCAAAGTTTGGAAACAACCAAAATGCTCTTCACTAGGTAATGGACATCCATACAATGGAATATTATTCACCAAAATGAAGTGAGCTACCAAGCCAAGGAAAGAACGGAAGAAACTTAAACGCATGCTGCTAAGTCGCTTCAGTCGTGTCCGACTCTGTGCAACCCCGTAGACAGCAGCCTACCAGACTCCTCCGTCCTTGGGATTCTCCAGGCGAGAACACTGGATTGGGTTGCCATTTCCTTGTCCAATGCATGAAAGTGAAAAGTGAAAGTGAAGTCACTCAGTCCTGTCTGACTCTTCGCAACCCCATGGACTACAGCCTATCAGGCTCCTCCGTCCATGGGAGTTTCCAGGCAAGAATACTGGAGTGGGTTGCCAAAACGCATATCACTAAGTAAAAGAAGTCAGCCTAAGAAGGCTACACACTGAACAATTCCCATTTTACAACATTCTGAAAAAAGGCAAAATTATGAAGACAACTTTGAAAATCCAAGTTTGTGGAGAGAAGGGGGTGGAAGAAATGAATAGAGCACAGAGGATTTTTAGGGCAGTGAAAACACTCCGTATGATATTATAATAATGGATATTCATCATTATACTTCCGTCCGAACCCATAGAATGCACAACACTAAGAGTGAACCCTAAGGTAAATTATGAACTTTGGGTGATTATGATGCGTCCATGTAGATTCACCGTTTGTAAGAAATGTACCATTCTGGTGGGTGACATTGGTAATGGGCCAGGCTATGCATGCACGGGAACAGGGAGTAGACATCAGCAGTGGTGTATTTCCTACTGGTGATGGATCCAGACCACTAAAACAATCAGCCCTTCAATCCTTCCTCCTGATGATTCACAGCCTCAAAAATAGTTCAGATCTTATCAAAATATCATGTACACAAGAAGCATTCAATGTACACTTGAATAAAAATAGAGCACATTTGAGAACTGCAGCAACAATGCATCTTCCCAGGTGGCGCAGTGGTAATGAATCTGCCTGCAATGCAGGAGACCCAGGAGACGCAGAAGATGCAGGTTCGATTCCTAGGTCAGGAAGATCCCCTGGAGGAGGAAATGGCAACCCACTCCAGCACTCTCAGCTGGAGAAAGAGTTGGACACGACTGAGCAACTGAACACACACACATCAATATTAACTGAAGTTCAAACTCTATTCTATTTCACACTTCAGGGTTTCCATCTTCCACAACCACCTTTTCTACATCCCTGCCTTTTGCTCCTTGTTTTTCTGATCTAGTTATTTCTACCCTCTCTTCCATCCCTTTCCTCAAAGGGATAAGAATGGGTGGAAAATCACAGAGGATGGGTAAGATCCAAAAAGGGGCCCAAGAAGACCTTTTGACTCACCCTGCACAAGGCCAGACCTAGGCGCTGATTTTCTGTTTTCTCAGTTTCTTTCACCTTTGCTCCTATTTAAGCATCACCTGCTCTGAATTGAAGCACTGCTTCTAACATCCTCTAACACAAAGAAATAACCAAAGCCCTGAAAGGTCTAGAGATCAGGGATAGGTATTTGAATCTTTTGACAGCTGGAGAGGGTGTGGAGAAAAGGGAACCCTCTTACACTGTTGGTGGGAATGCAAACTAGTACAGCCACTATGGAGAACAGTGTGGAGATTCCTTAAAAAACTGGAAATAGAACTGCCTTATGACCCAGCAATCCCAATGCTGGGCATACACACCGAGGAAACCAGAAGGGAAAGAGACACGTGTACCCCAATGTTCATCACAGCACTGTTTATAATAGCCAGGACATGGAAGCAACCTAGATGTCCATCAGCAGACGAATGGATAAGAAAGCTGTGGTACATACACAATGGAGTATTACTCAGCCATTAAAAAGAATACATTTGAATCAGTTCTAATGAGGTGGATGAAACTGGAGCCTATTATACAGAGTGAAGTAAGCCAGAAAGAAAAACACCAATACAGTATACTAACGCATATATATGGAATTTAGAAAAATGGTAACGATAACCTTGTATGCAAGACAGCAAAAGAGACACAGGTATATAGAACAGTCTTTTGGACTCTGTGGGAGAGGGAGAGGGTGGGATGATTTGGGACAATGGCGTTGAAACATGTATAATATCATATATGAAATGAATCGCCAGTCCAGGTTCGATGTATGATACTGGATACTTGGGGCTGGTGCACTGGGACAACCCAGAGGGATGGTACGGGGAGGGAGGTGGGAGGGAGGTTCAGGATGGGGAACACATGTATACTTGTGGTGGATTCATTTTGATGTGTGGCAAAACCAATACAATATTGTAAAGTAATTAGCCTCCAATTAAAATAAATATATTAAAAAATAAATAAGCCAATTCTTTTAAAAATCCATTAACTTCAACATGGCATCTATATGCACATAGAAAACTTTAACTACACACCACCACAAAAGCATTAGCACCCCTTGCCATGAATCTTGAGATTCTCCTCACTTCTCCTGAGATGCAGAAGATACCCAGGCCTGCCTCATCAGGAAGGACATTATGTTATGTAAGAATCATAGTGGTTGGGGCTGAGTGTGTTCTGGTACATAAGGGACAAAAGTGAGGATATTTCTTATTTACAGATGTATATCCTTCATTCTCCAAATTCTTAGTTCAAACACCTCTCAGTTCATATCTTTTAATAAAATCTCACTGCATAAATGATGGAGTTACCCACTGCATTAATAAAGTCATAATTCCATTGACTTGAACCTGATTAAATATGCACTTGTCTTTAAAAGAAAAACTAAAGGAAACATGCTTCAGCAAAATCTTCAGTGTATGAAGATGGTTTGATTTCAGACATAATGTATTTAAAGAATCGTGTCTATAAAGCTGTGCTGCATCTACACAGCTCATATATACATTTATTTCCTGAACTTGATTTGCTACTTTTTTTTCCTTTGTGCTGGTCATTACAGAATTAATATTTATATCATCATTAGAGAATTATAGTTCATTCACCAAATCAAAACTGCGGTCTAATTCCATCACATTTCAAAGTTAGTACATGTTCAGGAGCCCTTTTGAAGGCCATTAAGCATCACAGAAAGAGTCATGATATACATTTCCTTGCATACCAAGGATACAAGAATCACAACAGTCTGATCGACTCTGGCTGTATTGTGAGGAGACTGTTTCAGTCAGTTTAGTTCAGTTCAGTCGCTCACTCATGTCCGACTCTGCGACCCCATGGACTGCAGGATGCCAGGCCTCCCTGTCCATCACCAACTCCCGGAGTTTACTCAAATTCACATCCTTTGAGTCGGTGATGCCATTCCAACCATCTCATCCTCTGTCATCCTCAACCACAGGTTATTAGCATTGAGTTGCTAGGTGACCAGTTGCACAGAACTTCACTTAAGTTACTGAATAAAAACTGACTTGGGATCTTTAGTATAACAGTAGTTGGAGCTGACAAGAGTGCTAAAGGAATAAGGACTGATTCCCAGGGCAAGTCTACAAAGAGCAAAGTAGTGAATGTATTTTCAATCACAATTTCTACAACAGATCAACTGTAATTCTTATACAGCTAACTCAGTTCTGAAGTGAATGTCAAGAGTAGCCATATCTTTATTCCAAACCACCTGAATTCACTGAATTTTATTAATACACTATTTTATTATATCAAGTAAATTCTACTCCTTGATTCCTTAAAACAACTTCTGCAGCACTTTGTATATAAAATTATAAATTTGCATAATTACTTCATTTGAAGTTATTAAACTGCTAAGACTGCAAAACTGATTAAACTAATTTTCATTGAACTCTAATCATTCAAGGAAACAATGCCTTTCCCCTCAAAAAAGTACAAGTTTCCTAGAAATGCATTTCATGGCTTTATTTCCTTTGCTAATTGATCCTGGTCATTTAATTCAATAATTTTTATAAAGTTAAAATTATAAAAATTTAATTGACTTTTGCTTCACTTCCAATTATGTCTAATTTGTTTCTATTAAGTCTCATTAAATTCAATTATGGTTGGACTAATCATAATTACTCCCAATAGTTCATTTACTCTAAAATAAGGACTCTTTCCTCTGTTACTTTCAAGTAATTTTTCATCAGAGTTAGGTAGGGTCTCTTAATCATATTAATACTAATGGCTTCCTATATGCATCAATAGGTTTACATTTAGCACTTAGGCAATCCTTTGTATAATAACTCAGCAAAGCAGTGGTTTTGGGAGTTTCCCAGTAGCAGTGGTTTAGGGAGTTTCCCAGTAGCCATCACTAATATCAGTTGTAATGGGTAGACAATCAGTTGGTTCCACACTTCATTACCTTAGTTATGAACCCACATCAGCTATATAAACTTAAAAAAATACAGAAGTTGAATAAAAGTGAATGGCAATGTGAATAATGTTCACAGACAATTTGGAAGAGGGGGCACTTTCTCAGAAATGATGGATTTCTAGAGCAAGATCATTTCGTATTTTGCTTTTTAAATATCTATTTCCATCTTGATTAATTGTTGTAAAAATCCAGAAAGGAACACATATAATGAAAAAATTTTAAAAGATAATCTGGGCTTTCATTAAAGACTATATGAAAGACTCATTACTAACTTTTCTTAGAAGAAGGAACGAGCAGTAAGTTACTTTTTATGATGAAAAACAGAGAAAGAGAAAATGGAACAATCTATATTTCAAGTGGAGAAAATAGAATTTTTTTTGTCTCTTACTGATTTTCTATCCTGATATTAGAAAATATGGGCAAAGACAGAGTACATTTTTCAAGACAGATAGGACTTGAAACAAATGATTGTTAAAAATTATTTTGCAGAGCTAACAAAAGTCTGACTTGTTTCTTCCATTTAAAGAATTATGATACTTTTATGATTCTATTTATAAGAATTATTGAAATAAAATTATAGACATGAAGAACAGAATAGTGATTAATAAGGGTAAGAACTACAGTGGAAAAGGGTTGAGGTGTGACTGCCAAGAGATATATAAGGAAGCACTGTGATGAAGGCTTTTTTAAAATTTATTAATATTTATTTTTAAAATTTTTGGCTATGCTGGGTTTTCATTGCTATACGTGGGCTTCTATCTAGCTGTGGTTTGTGGGCTTCTCTTTACGGTGGCTTCTCTCGTTGCCGAGCATGGGCTCTAGGGGCATGGGCTTAGTTGCTCCACAGCATGTGGGATCCTCCTGGATCAGGAATCGAACCTGCATCCCACACATTACAAGATGGATTCTTAACCACTGGACCCACCAGGGAAGCCCTGTGGCACAGTTCTTTATCTTGATTGTGGTAGCAGTGATGACACAAATCTACACATGTGATAAAACTGTACATGTAAACCATCCTGGGTTTTGATATTGTACTATAGAGATGCAAGATATTTCTCCAGTCAGCACTGGGAGAAAATGAGTCAAGAGTACACAAGATGTCCCAGTGCATTTTTTGTAAGTTTCTGTGAATTTATATTTCAAAATAACTTTTAAAACATAAGGCCTAAAATCCACCACTCTCAGAAAGAAAAAAAAAAATGAGGACTAACAGATCTGTTCAATGATGTCAGATATGTGGTCGTCCATAAGAGAGCCATTTTCTGTCCATTCACAACATAGCTGTCATTTAGCTCCTTCTATTGTGCTCTAAAGGACTAGAGCACTTTTTTTTTTTTACTTTTTTTTTAATTTTATTTTTTAACTTTACAATATTGTATTGGTTTTGCCATATATCAACATGAATCTGCCACAGGTATACACGTGTTCCCCATCCTGAACCCTCCTCCCTCCTCCCTCCCTGTACCATCCCTCTGGGTTGTCCCAGTGCACCAGCCCCAATTATCCAGTATCGTGCATCGAACCTGGACTGGCAACTCATTTCATATATGATATTATACATGTTTCAATGCTATTCTCCCAAATCACCTGACCCTCTCCCTCTCCCACAGAGTCCAAAGACTGTTCTATACATCAGTGTCTCTTTTGCTGTCTCGTATAGAGCACTTTTTATAACATTTATTTGTTACTGACTTCACACTGAACCCAAAATGCAAAATGATAGAATAATTATTTATATCAACTGTGAAATAAAAATTATATCCCTGCCTCTGGTTCCTGACACAGAGCTCCTAAATATCCCTTTAATTTCCTTAGTTATGAGAATGCTGGGAGCATCTTTTGGTCTTTGATTCCATCCATGTCTCAGTGTTCCTAAACTCCTGGAATTTCCTGGTAGCTGTGTCTTCTGTCCTAATGAGGTGAGTCTTGGTGGGCTCCTGGATGGGGCTGGTCATGGGAAAGGCCAAGCCAGGATTACAGACTTGGAATTTCCAGCCCCATCTCCCATTTTCCAGAGAGGGAGAAAGAGGTAGAAACAGTTAATAATTGGCCGTGCCTTTGTGACGAAGCCGATACAAAGTCCTAATACAACAAGGTTTAGGTAACTTCCAGGTTGGTGCATACTTCTCTATATCAGGAGGGTGATGCAGCCCAGCTTCATGGGGACAGACCCTCCTGTGCTCAGGACCTCCCAGACCCTGCCCTACATCTCTCTTCAATCTAACTGTTTATCTGCATCCTTCACTAGATACTAAACAGGTGAACACAAGTATTTCTCTGAGTTCTGTAAGCCATTCTAGCAGGAAACCCCCAACTTACAGCTGACCGGTCAGAAACACAGACAACATGGACTTGCAGCTGGCATCTGAAGGAGTGGGCACAGTTCCGTGGGGCTGAGACATTCACCTGCGGGAGATGACACTTTCTCCAGGTAACTAGTGCCATAACTGAGTTACACTGTAGGGCAACCTGCTGGTGCCACAGAATTGCTCGGTGTGGGAGAAAAAAAAACACATACACAACTGGTGTCAGAAGTGTTGTGAGTGCGATAGTAACAGAAAAACACAAGGAGGAGTGGTGTAGGTTTTCTCTCCAAAAGCACTTAGTATTTTTATTTATGAAGAGACACCATGATAAAAAATTAAACATGTGGGGTAAAGGATAGGCTATCGATATGGTTGCGGTGGCAAAATACATAGCAAAGAAGACAAAATGAAGGAATTGGAAATAAAATGGTCCAGTACTGTGAGAAATCCTAGGACAGAGAAGTAGAAGAGCTGAGATGTAACTGTGTTCCTGCCTTAAACCTACTGCATAACCTGAGATAACTCCTTTTCCCTGAGTCTCAGTTTTCTTTTCTACAAAATAGAATGAAAATCTCCAAGATCCCCAAATACTGGCATGCTTTGGCTTTATATGGAGTCTTACTGGATCTCTAATTTCAATTTTAATGATGCTGACGTGCTACACTGCAAGCAGTATGTCTAAACACACACTGGTCCTGATAAATAATTAAATCCAGCATTTGGTAGCTGGAGGCTATTGCACTCTGTTATGTATTCTTGAAACTCATTCTATCAGTGTATCAAGATAAAATGCCAACAACTTAATAGATATAAAGCCTATTAGCAATTGTGACCGCTGTGTTATCTCAGAAGGCCTTGTGAGGATAATGCTAAGAAGCAGCTCTTGCTGAAAATTAGCCTAATTTTTCCCCCAAGATGCATTAGAATGATTAACCATTCCATTTGTAGAAATTCGCTGCTCTCAAATATCCAAATACCTTCCTAAAATTTGCAGTTCCTAGACTGACATTATTCCAATTCTTTACACAAGTATTCATTGCATCCTCATTTGGTTACACTCCTCAGGTGACTCAGATGGTTAAGAAACTGCCTGCAATGCTGGAGACCCAGGTTTGATCCCTGTGTCAGGAAGATCCCCTGGAGAAGGAAATGGCAACCTACTGCAGAATCTTGCCTGGAGAATCCCCTGGACACTGGAGCCTGGGGGGCTAGAGTCCATAGGGTTGCAAAGAGTCTGACACAGCTGAGTAACTAAGCATACGCACACACACATGAATAAAAGCAGCCTTGCAACTCATCACAACATCTTTATACGCTTGTTTATGCTTGTGATCATAATAAAGTCAAACTTAAATTCCTATCAAAAAATCCAAGTAGAACATGTGGCTAAATATCCAGGATGCTCATAAATAGTCAAAAGATAAAAGGCAGTACAAGCAATCTCTGACAGTGCTGAGAAAAGACATCAAGTTGAGCATTATCAAGTTAATAAAAAAAATTCTTAACCAGCTGCTGAACATTAAAGTTATAATGTTGTCTGCCACCGAGATATAAGCCTATTCAAGAATAGAGGTAATATACATAGGAACATCTCTGGTAAACTCTAGCTGACCTCAGCATGAGAGAAAACAGGGAAGTGAGATATTAGCTCTCTCAATGTAAGGCTTGACTTACCAGGAGGCGAAGGAACAGGATTATTGCCCCATATGCCTCTTTTCCATCTGTTTTGATCATCCAGGCAGGCCTATCCTGAAACAAAATGAAAGCAGTAACATCCAGTTTTCTTGGCTGCATTTTTCACAGTCTTACACAGAGAAACACCCAGTCATAGTGCCACCCACCCACTCCTAACCCCAGCATTTTGCATTCTCAGGCTATTGGTCACAAGATGCACAAGGCAGTGAAAATCCATCAGTATAACCAGGCTGGGTCAAGCACTGCACAAAAGACACACTCCACATATGGCTGGTCATAGCAAAACAATGGTTCTGGGGCATCAGAAATTCCACTTGACACTTGTCCTAGCTTCTTTGTGGGCTACCAGTTGAATAGAAAACAGTTAGGCCAATCCATAGAGTTGCCACTTAGGAGAGGGCCTGACATTGAAAGTTCTGCACTGGGACTTGCCTGGTGGTCTGGTGGTTGAGAATCCACTGCGGGGGACAAGGGTTCTGTTCCTGGTCTGGGAAGATCCCACATGTCATGGAGCAGCTAAGCCTGTGCACCCCAACTCTGAGCCCGCACCCTGGAGCCCATAAGCCACAACTACTGAGCCCACATGCCTAGAGCCTGTGCTCCACAACAAGAGAAGCCAGCACAATGAGAAGGTCATATACCACAGTGAAGACTAGCCCGCAATCACAGCAGCTAGACAAAGCCCTCACACAGCAACAGAGACACAGCACAGCCAAAAATAAAACAAATTTCTGCACAAACAGGGACAAGATGAACCAGAGGGATTCTCTTTTTAAGGATTTAAATCGGTAACATATAGAAATCAGGTACTTGGCAATAGAAACAATAATGGAAAAGTTACGAGATAGACACTTTGAAGGACCACAAGTGAGCCGCAGTTAAGGAAGGAGTTCAGAGTCACTACTCGCCCCTTCCCAGCCCCAAGTCTAGGGACTGAGCTAGAGGACAGGAATATCATGGAGACAATTCATATGTCACATAGAAGGGATGATATTTTTAGCTGCCAAGTTGACTGGGCGCTATATTCCTAGTGCCAGATTCTCCCACACTGTATCAGGACCAGACAGGATTGGTTTGGATACTTTTGCCCACCAAAAAAAGGATATAATAAGGGACCAAGAGAGTTTAAAAGAGACTATTCAGAAAGCCAGAGACTAGCCTTCTTGTCCTTCCCCCAATCTGAGTGATTACAAGAAAGGTAGGAAGTGTAAGGCCAGCACGCTCAAAAAGTCTATGAAATTTGGACATGACCGTCTCAAAGAGTAAAGACTGGTGTGTCAGAGATTCTCAGGCCATTCATGGGCCCAGAATAGCCACAGAAGACAGCAAGGTTACAGGCGGCCAAATAATCTCCCTCATCAAAGGGTTTCAAGTAAGGTGAATGGACTTTCATGGAGAATCTACAAATAGAACTGCCTACTGGTGGGAGCAACGGAGCTATACCTTCTATAAGGCTATGAAAGTGGTACCTACCTTTCCACTACAGACCACTGATTTCCTGAAAAAAGACCAAGTCTCAGCTGCCTATACCTGCATTTCCAGAGACCAGACCATGAGTAGACAATGGCCCAGGGCCACCAGCAACACGACACTCAAAGAACTGCTCAGCAACCATTTTTAGCCAGGATGCTCTCACCCGTATTAGTACACGGCTCTCTTTCCTTGTTGCCTGCTCTTCCTAGACATGAAAAAAAAAAAAATGTATTCAAGCAGCTTAGGGATAGCTTGCAAGAAATAAAAAGGAAGCTGAGAGGAAGAAAGCTTTCTCTGTGAGCTTAGAACTGTGAGCAGTGATTGCAGTATCTATAGTTGGTTTAAACTTTTAAAAATATTACCACAGTTATATATATATGCATGTATGTATTCCAGAGAAGGCAATGGCACCCCACTCCAGTACTCTGGAAGGCTGCAGTCCATGGGGTTGCTGAGGGTCAGACGTGACTGAGCAACTTCACTTTCACTTTTCACTTTCTTTTTTTTTATTTTTTTATTTTATTTTTAATCTTTACAATATTGTATTCGTTTTGCCAAACATTGAAATGAATACGCCACAGGTATATCCGTGCTCCCCATCCTGAACCCTCCTCCCTCCCCCTTCCCCATACCCTCCCTCTGGGTCGTCCCAGTGCACCAGCCCCAAGCATCCAGTATCGTGCATCGAACCTGGACTGGCGACTCGTTTCATACATGATATTATACATGTTTCAGTGCCATTCTCCCAAATCTCCCCACCCTCTCCCTCTCCCACAGAGTCCATAAGACTGATCTATACATCAGTGTCTCTTTTGCTGTCTCATACACCGGGTTATTGTTACCATCTTTCTAAATTCCATATATATACGTTAGTATACTGTATTGGTGTTTTTCTTTCTGGCTTCACTCTGTATAATAGGTTCCAGTTTCATCCACCTTATTAGAACTGATTCAAATGTATTCTTTTTAATGGCTGAGTAATACTCCATCGTGTATATGTACCACTGCTTTCTTATCCATTCATCTGCTGATGGACATCTAGGTTGCTTCCATGTCCTGGCTATTATAAACAGTGCTGCGATGAACATTGGGGTACACGTGTCTCTTTCCCTTCTGGTTTCCTCAGTGTGTATGCCCAGCAGTGGGATTGCTGGGTCATAAGGCAGTTCTATTTCCAGTTTTTTAAGGAATCTCCACACTGTTCTCCATAGTGGCTGTACTAGTTTGCATTCCCACCAACAGTGTAAGAGGGTTCCCTTTTCTCCACACCCTCTCCAGCATTTATTGCTTGTAGACTTTTGGATCGAAGCCATTCTGACTGGTGTGAAATGGTACCTCATAGTGGTTTTGATTTGCATTTCTCTGATAATGAGTGATGTTGAGCATCTTTTCATGTGTTTGTTAGCCATCTGTATGTCTTCTTTGGAGAAATGTCTATTTAGTTCTTTGGCCCATTTTTTGATTGGGTCATTTATTTTCCCGGAGTTGAGCTGTAGGAGTTGCTTGTATATTTTTGAGATTAGTTGTTTGTCAGTTGCTTCATTTGCTATTATTTTCTCCCATTCTGAAGGCTGCCTTTTCACCTTGCTAATAGTTTCCTTTGTTGTGCAGAAGCTTTTAAGTTTAATTAGGTCCCATTTGTTTATTTTTGCTTTTATTTCCAATATTCTGGGAGGTGGGTCATAGAGGATCCTGCTGTGATGTATGTCGGAGAGTGTTTTGCCTATCTTCTCCTCTAGGAGTTTTATAGTTTCTGGTCTTACATTGAGATCTGTAATCCATTTTGAGTTTATTTTTGTGTATGGTGTTAGAAAGTGTTCTAGTTTCATTCTTTTACAAGTGGTTGACCAGATTTCCCAGCACCACTTGTTAAAGAGATTGTCTTTAATCCATTGTATATTCTTGCCTCCTTTGTCATTCACTTTCATGCATTGGAGAAGGAAATGGCAACCCGCTCCAGTGTTCTTGCCTGGAGAATCCCAGGGACAGGGGAGCCTGGCAGGCTGCCGTCTATGGGGTCGCACAGAGTCGGACACGACTGAAGCGACTTAGCGGCAGCATGTATGTGTTCATATATTACCACAGTAACTCAAGGTGACTAAAATGGGATAGTCACCCATTTTATCTAGGGATAGTCATTCCCTAGATATGATCTAGGGAGACCAGGAGTTCAAAATTTAAAAAAAGACTAGAGTGAGATTCCCTTTCATTAGTCTTCAGAAATATAAGAAAACATTGGGATAATACTATATATCTACCAAAATAACAAAAACTTAAAGAAAATATCAAGTGTTTACAAGGATGTGGAGTAACTGGAAAACTCGTGTACATCTGGTGAAAATCAAATTAGTATAAACCATTTTGTAACACAGTACTATTGGTTGATACGAAAACGGAATCTTTTCATATCTTATGGTGCAGCAATTTCAATTCTAAGGACAGACTCAACAAAAATGAATACATGCTCATACATATGTACACCAAAAGTCATGTACCTGAGTGTTAATAGCAGCTTTATTTTTAAAAAGTAAAAAATGGAAGGGATTGAAATGTCCATCAATCTCATAAAGAGATAACTGTGTGGGAATATTTGCACAATACCAATAAATATAAAAAACTATTTCTATAAGCAGCTGCTGCTGCTAAGTCGCTTCAGTTGTGTCCGACTCTGTGCGACCCCATAGACGGCAGCCCAATAGGCTCCCCTGTCCCTGGGATTCTCCAGACAAGATTACTGGAGTGGGTTGCCATTTCCTTCTCCAATGCATGAAAGTGAAAAGTGAAAGTCAAGTCGCTCAGTTGTGTCAGACTCTTAGCGACCCCATGGACTGCAGCCCACCAGGCTCCTCCATCCATGGGATTTTCCAGGCAAGAGTACTGGAGTGGGGTGCCATTGCATAAGCAGCAAGATGTATTAAATCTCACAAATATAATGGAGAGCAAAAGAATCTAGCCACAAATAAAATGCATGGTATAATTTCAGTTATTTGAAATCCGACCGTGTATGGAATCAGGAGAGTAGTTTCTTTGAGGTAGATGCTAAGAGCAGTAACCAGAAGAGGGCTTCAAAGGGCTTTTATAGTTCAGGTAATGCTTTATGTTTTGATTTGGATTGAACTTATATGGAAGTGAAAGTTGCTCAGCTGTTTCCGATTCTTTGTGACCCCATGGACTATACAGTCCATGAAATTCTCCAGGCCAGGACACTGGAGTGGGTAGCCTTTCCCTTCTCTAGGGAAATCTTCCCAGGGGATCTTCCCAACCCAGGGATCAAACTCAAGTCTCCCGCATTGCAGGCAGATTCTTTACCAGCTGAGCCACCAGGGAATCCGTGGTATTTATATGGCCATGTTCAATTTGTGATGATTTATCCATCTGTATACATTTGACTTGTTCACTCTTATGCATGCATACTATACTTTAGTAAAAAGCTTATTTGAAAAAGAGAAACACATCCTCTCCCAAAAGGCACATTCTCTCACATTACTTCAAACAGTGATAAGAAAAAAATCCTAAAAGCAACCAGAGGAAAAAACATATTATACACAAATGAACCTAGAGTTATTAATATTATTGACATCTTATCATAAATAGCAAAACCACGGAAATGAGACAAAAATACATAATAAAAGGCACCCAAATTAGAGGGAAAGAACTGAAACGTTCATTATTTGCAGATGACACAATACCATACATAGAAAATACCTTTACAATCACTTACACATTCACATTTACAATCACATCATAAAGAATAAAACACCTAGGAGATGATACCTAGCAGGTAAAATTTAACCAAGGAGGTGAAAGGCCAGTACCCTGAAAACTATTAGACATTGATGAAAGAAATTAACAAAACAACACAAATAAATGGAAAGATATTCCAAGTTCATAGATTGGAAGAATTAAAGTTGTTAAAATGATCACATTACCTAAGACATGGTCATATGGGCCCCACCGCCATCCCTTCCCATTTCCTTCTAGAAGAAATATCATATCTTTCTGGACACAAAGGGGGACTAAAGAGCTTTGCTCCAATGTCTATGATGTGCTGTGTGACCTTAGGGTAGTTACGAATCTCTCTGTACCTTAGTTCTTTATCTTTAAATTAAAGCATTGGAATATATGATCTGAAAGAATCTTTCCATCTGAAAAAATTCTATTTTAACTTTCCTTCAGTTATCAATCTACTATATAAAGATTTATTGTTGCTCTTTAATATCTCCTCAATTAATAAAGTCTTTTCAAACTGCCCAGCTGGTAAAGAATCCTCCTGCAATGCAGGAGACCCCTGTTCGATTCCTGGGTTGGGAAAATCCACCAGAGAAGGGGTAGGCTACCCACTCCAGTATTCTTGGGCTTCCCTGGTGGCTCAGTTGGTAAAGAATCTGCCTACAATTTGGAAGACGTTGGATCCCTGGGTTGGGAGGGTCCCCTGGAAAAGGGAAAGGCTTCCCACTCCATTATTCTGGCCTGGAAAATTCCATGGACTGTGGTCGCAAAGAGTCGGACACGACTAACTTTCACTTTCACTTTTTCAGAATGCTGGTAGGATGTCACTGAGTTTGACAAATGTGTGCATATCACTGTCATTGATTTTAAGTTTACTCCCCATTGTGAGTTTCTATAAACGTTATGGTCTCTACTAAGTGTAGCCCTTATTTCATATGTTCAGCTTTTTTCTCACTGATTAGTCTGAAAGCTACTTGAATATAGAGCTGTGTCCAAACATCTTTACTGTTCTCTATAATACTTTGAAAGTCCTATCTGCCAAGAAGGGCTTAATATTATTAAATTGAATAGGATTGAAAGCGACTTTCTAAAAACATGCAACAAATTGATGTTTTTTTAAAAAAAGTAAGAATAATAAGTCTACCAAGCTCACTTCACCATTCAATTTCACATTCTATTCAACAGATTTAATGAACATTTTTAGTTACTGG
The DNA here is from genome assembly GCF_032452875.1 of Bos javanicus. Taxonomy (NCBI): domain Eukaryota; kingdom Metazoa; phylum Chordata; class Mammalia; order Artiodactyla; family Bovidae; genus Bos; species Bos javanicus. The sequence goes on from NC_083894.1 coordinate 18,951,179, forward strand.
GTATCAAAAAGTGTCTACTACACTGCTAGTTTTTACTGTAAAAGGTGTAAAAGATACATGACAAGTGTGGCATTAGAATTATGTCTCAATATTTTGAATGTTTTTGATTAAGTGAAAAGAAGACTACATATTGCAATGATATTTGATGGGAAAACTAAAAAGGAAATAATTATTCTGACCATAATTACTTTGAGGATCAAGCGGTGTGCAGGTCATAGTTCTTCTCAGCAAGATAAAAGAGAGAAGGTTGAAGACACTATTCTGATGATTTATGAACTGCTGGAGGTCAAAGACCTACTTTAAGTTTGGACATATATGCGCTTTCTTTCTTCTTATAATTACAATTCCTTTTTATGTTACTCTCATTCAGGAAAGAGAAATGAGTGTGGCTTGTTTTATTGTTGTTGTTGTTGTTGTTATTGTTTTTTTTTAATTTATTTATTTATTTTAATTGGAAGCTAGTTACTTTACAATATTGTAGTGGTTTGTGCCATACATTGACATGCATCAGCCACGGCCGCACATGTGTTCCCCATCCAGAACCCCCTCCCACCTCCCTCTCCATCCCATCCCCCAGGTCATCCCAGTTCACCAGCCCTGAACACCCTGTCTCATGCATCAAACCTGGACCGCCGATCCACTTCACATATTATAATATACAAGTTTCAACACTACCCTCTCAAATCATCCCACCCTCATCTTCTCCCACAGAGTCCAAAAGACTGTTCTTTACATCTGTGTGTCTTTTACTATCTCTCATAGAGGGTCATCATTACCATCTTTCTAAATTCCATATATATGCATTAGTATACTGTATTGGTGTTTTTGTTTCTGACTTACTTCACTCTGAATAATAGGCTCCAGTTTCATCCACCTCATTAGAACTGATTCAAATGCATTCTTTTTAATGGCTGAGTAATATTCCACTGAGGAGTAGGCAATGGCACCCCACTCCAGTACTCTTGCCTGGAAAATCCCATGGACAGAGGAGCCTGGTGGGCTGCAGTCCATGAGGTCGCTGAGAGTCAGACATGACTGAGCAACTTCACTTTCACTTTTCACTTTCATGCATTGGAGAAGGAAATGGCAACCCACTCCAGTGTTCTTGCCTGGAGAATCCCAGGGACGGGGGAGCCTGGTGGGCTTCCGTCTATGGGGTCGCACAGAGTTGGACACAACTGAAGCGACACAGCAGCAATATTCCACTGTGCATATGTATCAGAGCTTTCTTATCCATTCATCTGTTGATGGACATCTAGGTTGCTTCCATGTCCTGGCTACTGTAAACAGTGCTGAGATGAACATTGGGGTACATGTGTCTCTTTCAATTCTAGTTTCCTTGGTGTATATGTTTTCTTTCTTTTTCATTTTTGTTTTCTTCTCCCAGGCAAGCAGTCAAATAATGTTTAACCATGAGACTCAGCTCCCATGTGATATGGTTTTATGATAACCACAAAGTTTAGAAAAAATATTTGTCATAGGAAATAGTATTTGTTTCTTGGGCCTGAGAACACTCTTTTAATGAGGAATTGAACTTTCTCACTTAAGTTGTAAATCAATTTGTCAGCTTTGTTGTGACTAACACACACTCTAAACAAACTCACCAACTTTGTGTGAGTTACTTTTCCCCAATCTTTTTCTCATAGAAAATATTTTTGGGTTCAGTTTTATCTGTGCAGAGCTGCTTAAGGTTACCTGGAACTGATTCTGATTCAAACAAAATATAAATCTTTTTCTTCTATTAATATAAAAGGTGGACCTTAGTTTTGTGTTTGGGATCCATTTGTGAAATTATTCTTATAAAGTAAGCAAAGGTCCTTCATTTTGAGATTTTATTGATTACAATATTTTTACCTTGAAGTCTTCAAAGATGCTTCCAAATTTCTTAACTCAATTGACTTTCATAATCATATTGTGAACTAAGTATATCCCAGTTTTACAGATGAGGAAAGTGAAAGTCGCTCAGTTGTGTCCAACTCTTTGTGACCCCATAGACTATAGATAGAGTCCATGGAATTCTCCAGGCCAAAATACTGAAGTGGGTAGCCTTTGCCTTCTCCAGGGGATCTTCCCAACCCAGGGATCGAACCCAGGTCTCCCCCGTAGCATGCAGATTCTTTACCAGCTGAGCCACAAGAGGTTAGTAACCTGCTAAACTTTGCTCACCTTGCAAGTGAAGGGTTACCAACAAGGTCTTCCTTGTTCAGAATCTCATTCTGAAACTTCCTCCAGAATCCAAAGAGACTCAGTGTAGAACCTTAACAGTACAATCAGTGCTGCCCACCCAAGCACTTTAGATCCCCTTATTCCTGTATTTCCTCCCAGTTTTATTAAGATCTAATTAACATACAGCACTGTATAAATTCAAGATATAGAGCATAATGGTTTGACTTATGTACATTATAAAATGATTGCCAGAATAGGTTTAGTGATTATCCATCAGCTCATACATATACAAAATAAAAGAAAAAGAAAAAATTTTTTCCTTGTGATGAGAACTGTTAGAGAAATCCCTCTAACTCTTTATGTCAGTCTCTAACCTTGTATCTCCCTTTTCACCTACCTTACCTGATTCCTTCCCAGGAGGCCAAGCAAAATGGAAGAAAATTATATTTTAAAAAATCATCATTCCCCCATCTTCTAACTCACATTCACTTGGAAAACATTTATTGAGAACCTATTATATTAAACCAATTTGCTGTTACACCTGTTAACAAGACAGACAAAAGTCTTAGCAGGCCTCTGCAAAAGTAGTGTTTGATTCTAATTTTCCACACTTTTTATGACTTGGGGTTTTTGGGGTTTTTTTTGTTTTTTTTTTTTCATTCTTTTAAAACCTCTCAAATCTTTTCTGAGGTAGATAGAGTTGAAATAAAGATGCAGTTTAAGATCATTATCAAATATTGATTTATTTCTCTTGCAAATTTATACTATGTGGGAATTACAGAAAATTAAAATCTGAAAGAAATTCAGATGAAAACATGGAAATACAAAATTAGATACCTAAAATTCAGGAAAATTGGTAAATATTGATGAAGTGAACAATTAGGCAAGGAGATCACGGAGTGGAATACAACTTAGAAAGTAGATCTGAATAAAAAAATTAACAGCTATTTTTAATTTAGTTGAAGGACATTTGTTGGGATAGAAATTATTAAACAGGATTCTGGCTTTTCTACTTATACCACTCTACTGGCAGTACAGTACTTAGATAAGGAGGATTAGAAAAATCATAGGTGATCTTTCTGCCGAAGTAAAATTGTATCTACAGCCAAAAAAAAAAAAAAAACCAAACTTTTTGTAATGGTCTTCTCCTGTGAAAATCTCTCAATAGATATTTTAGATGTTCTTTGATTACCTGACTGGCTAGAATTCCACTACTTAATAATGGCACCCCACTCCAGTACTCTTGCCTGGAAAATCCCATGGACGGAGGAGCCTGGCACCCTGCAGTCCATGGGGTCGTTAGGAGTCGGACACGACTGAGCGACTTCACTTTAACTTTTCACTTTCATGCATTGGAGAAGGAAATGGCAACCCACTCCAGTGTTCTTGTCTGGAGAATCCCAGGGACAGGGGAGCCTGGTGGGCTGCCGTCTCTGGGGTCACACAGAGTCGGACATGACTGAAGTGACTTAGCAGCAGCAGCAACATGCTTTACCCCTCAGTTCCTGCTATTTGTCAACGGAGGTTTCCTTTGCAGATGTCCTCTATCCTCTTGTTGTGCATGCTACGTTGCTTCAACTGTGTCCAACTCAGACCCCATAGACTGTAGCCCACCAAGCTCCTCTGTCCATGGGATTCGCCAGGCAAGAATATTGGAGTGGATTGCCATGCTCTCCTCCAGGGGATCTTCCCAACCCAGGAATCAAACCCACATCTCTTAAGTCTCCTGCATTGCCAAGTGTGTTCTTTACTGCTAGTGCCACTTGGGAAGCTCACTCCCTTGTTATGAATTCCCAATTAATAGATTCCATCTCTCTACTGTGATCTCCAGATTTTATTGATGCTACTCATATTTTCACTCACATCAGTTGTGTAACCCAGAGCCTCTGATTTGCTCATCTGTTTTCATTTTGCGCCATGAAACTTAACATGTCCAGCAGAAATGCGAATAAGCAATTATCTGTTAAATCAGTGTTTCCCAGATGCAAGTTATTTAATATATTTATTAACCCTTAGGATGGCAAAGTTATGCAACCTGCACAACCAGTGTGCATTCAGTGGGAAATATAACTACTATATATACATAGTTATCATTTTAAAACAAAAGGGAAAATTTTTAAATGTCTAAGGAAATAAACCTTTTTAACAAGGCTTCTTTCAACATTCCCATATGTAATAAAATACAAATCAAAACAATTTTAGGGGACTTACAGAGGAAAAAAATGATTTTAAAATCTGATGCTTCAAAGAAATGATGAGAGATAACTCTAGCCAGTTTAATGAAAACAAAATGCTATAGGCATTATGTATGATTCTTCCTCAGCCATCAGTGCAAAGAAATAGAGGAAAACAACAGAATGGGAAAGACTAGAGATCTCTTCAAGAAAATTAGAGATACCAAGGGAACATTTCATGCCAAGATGGGATCGATAAAGGACAGAAATGATATGGACCTAACAGAAGCAGAAGATATAAAGAAGAGGTGGCAAGAATACACAGAAGAACGGTACAAAAAAGATCTTCATGTCCCAGATAATCATGATGGTGTGATCACTGACCTAGAGCCAGACATCCTGGAATGTGAAGTCAAGTGGGCCTTAGAAAGCATCACTACGAACAAAGCTAGTGGAGGTGATGGAATTCCAGTTGAGCTATTTCAAATCCTGAAAGATGATGCTGTGAAAGTGCTACACTCAATATGCCAGCAAATTTGGAAAACTCAGCAGTGGGCACAGGACTGGAAAAGGTCAGTTTTCATTCCAATCCCAAAGAAAGGCAATGCCAAAGAATGCTCAAACTACCGCACAATTGCACTCATCACACATGCTAGTAAAGTAATGCTCAAAATTCTCCAAGCCAGGCTTCAGCAATATGTGAACCATGAACTTCCTGATGTTCAAGCTGGTTTTAGAAAGGCAGAGGAACCAGAGATCAAATTGCCAACATCTGTTGGATCATGGAAAAAGCAAGAGAGTTCCAGAAAAACATCTATTTCTGCTTTATTGACTATGCCAAAGCCTTTGACTGTGTGGATCACAATAAACTGTGGAAAATTCTGAAAGAGATGGGAATACCAGACCACCTGATCTGCCTCTTGAGAAATCTGTATGTAGGTCAGGAAGCAACAGTTAGAACAGGACATGGAACAAGAGACTGGTTCCAAATAGGAAAAGGAGTACGTCAAGGCTGTATATTGTCACCCTGCTTATTTAACTTCTATGCAGAGTATATCATGAGAAACTCTGGACTGGAAGAAGCACAAGCTGGAATCAAGATTGCCAGGAGAAATATCAATAACCTCAGATATGCAGATGACACCACCCTTATGGCAGAAAGTGAAGAGGAACTAAAAAGCCTCTTGATGAAAGGGAAAGTGGAGAGTGAAAAAGTTGGCTTAAAGCTCAACATTCAGAAAACGAAGATCATGGCATCTGGTCCCATCACTTCATGGGAAATAGATGGGGAAACAGTGGAAACAGTGTCAGACTTTATTTTTCTGGGCTCCAAAGTCACTGCAGATGGTGACTGTAGCCATGAAATTAAAAGATGCTTACTCCGTGGAAGGAAAGTTATGTCCAACCTAGATAGCATATTCAAAAACAGAGACATTACTTTGCCAACAAAGGTTCATCTAGTCAAGGCTATGGTTTTTCCTGTGGTCATGTATGGATGTAAGAGTTGGACTGTGAAGAAGGCTGAGCACTGAAGAATTTATGCTTTTGAACTGTGGTGTTGGAGAAGACTCTTGAGAGTCCCTTGGACTGTAAGGAGATCCAACCAGTCCATTCTGAAGGAGATCAGCCCTGGGATTTCTTTGGAAGGAATGATTCTAAAGCTGAAACTCCAGTACTTTGGCCACCTCATGCGAAGAGTTGACTCATTGGAAAAGACTCTGATGCTGGGAGGGATTGGGGGCAGGAGGAGAAGGAGATGACAGAGGATGAGATGGCTGTATGGCATCACTGACTCGATGGACGTGAGTGTGAGTGAATTTCGGGAGTTTGTGATGGACAGGGAGGCCTGGCGTGCTGTGATTCATGGGGTCGCAAAGAGTCGGACACGACTGAGCGACTGAACTGAACTGAATGTCCAAATAGGAAGAGAAGGGGACGACAGAGGATGAGATGTTTGGATTGCATCACCGACTTGATGGACATGAGTTGGAGCAAGCTCCAGGAGTTGGTGATGGACATGGAGGCCTGGCATGCTGCAGTCCATGGGATTGCAAAGAGTCGGACACGACTGAGCAACTGAACTGAACTGAATGTCCAAATAAAAGCTTTAGCTTACTCTACATAGGACTAGAATATAAACATTGGATGGTAAAGATCACTGCAGATGGTGGCTGCAGTAATGAAATTAAAAGACACTTGCTCCTTGGAAGAAAAGCTGTGACAAACCTAGATGGCATATTAAAAAGCAGATAAATCACTTTTCCAACAAAGGTCATTATAGTGAAAGATACTGTTGCTCCAGTAGTCATGTACAGATGGGAGAGCTGGACCATAAAGAAGGCTGAGAGCCAAAGAATTTATGGTTTTTAATTGTGGTACTGGAGAAGACTCTTGAGAGTTTCCTGGACAGCAAGGATATCAAACCAGTCAATCCTAAAGGCAATCAGTCCTGAATATTCATTGGAAGGACTGATGCTGAAGTTCCAATACTTTGGCCACCTTCCATGTCCTGTGCCAAGAGCCGACTCATTGGAAAAGACCCTGATGCTGGGAAAGATTGAGGGCAGGAGGAGAAGCGGGAGACAGAGGATGAGATGGTTGGATGGTATCACCAACTCAATGGACATTTGAGCAAACTCTGGGAGATAGTGAAAGAGAGGGAGGCCTGGCGTGCTGCAGTCCATGGGGACACAAGAGTCAGACAACAACTAAGCAACTGAACAACAACCACAAAAAAAAAAAACCTCATCATCTGTTTCATCTTTTCAATCTCACAAGACGTAGAAACACCTCATATTTCTCATCATTTCAAATACAAACCAAAACACATACAAAAATTTTGCTAATTATAAGGACAAAAGCGAATTTTAAATCCTGATTCTAAAAGCCATTCTCGAGTTAGTTATTAAAGCGTGTCTGCCAGCACCTAGCACAGAACGGGGTACTAGGAGGCAATAGACAGGTCCTCATTAGACAGTTTACCACAGCCAACTACTGTAACAAAAATGCTGCTGGAAGCAAATCCTTTGCAACATCCTCCTGCTTTGTAGTATCCTAATCTCCCTCGATTTCTCCATCCCTTTCCTTATCTCTGTTCCTAGAAGCCCTACTGTTCATACAAGCCTTTCCTGGGCCAGTTGCCACCATTTCCAGTCTAGGAAGAGCCTTACCCTGGCAAAATTCAGGGCAAATTCTCCTTCTCTATGACAACTTTCCGTGTCACAGACAGAACGCTGTGCTCCTGTGGATGGTTCCCCTTGCTGACATATAACTCACAATGCTTCCAGTTTATACCTGTTTGGTCTTGTTTCTCACCACTCCCCTCCCCATGAAAACAGGAGCCCGTGGAGCTGTGTTCTCTGTGTTTGCTTAGACCCAGAGCCTAGCACTGTATGTGGTAAACAGTTGGAGCTAACCAACAAGAATTTCTAAAACGAATGAATAAAGTGAACCATTTCAAAGCAAACAACATAACTGTCATCTAAACAAGCTTATCCCTTTATCTTTAAATTCTCTCTGCTTTTACCTTTATTCTCTATTCCTTGCAAATAAAAAGACCCATGATCTATAAACCTTCCTAGCAAGGCTTGGGATTTTAACTAGTTAATGTAATAAACTGTTTCAGAGATAAAGGAGTTGAAGCACAGAAAAGTTAAAGAATTTACCATAATGGTAGCTGTGACTTAAAGGCACGTGTTCTCAGTTGTGTCCATCTTTTTGCAACCCCATGGCCTGTAGCCCACCAGGCTCCTTTGTCCTTAGAATTTTCCAGGCAAGTATACTGGAGAGGGTTGCCATTTCCTTGACCTAAAGTTTGAATTCTTTGTTAGTGGTCTTGTGGCCCACCCCAGGCAAGTATACTGGAGAGGGTTGCCATTTCCTTGACCTAAAGTTTGAATTCTTTGTTAGTGGTCTTGTGGCCCACCCCAGGCAAGTATACTGGAGAGGGTTGCCATTTCCTTGACCTAAAGTTTGAATTCTTTGTTAGTGGTCTTATTTAGTTGTTCAGTCGTGTCTGACTCTTTGCAACCCCATGGACTGTAGCCCACCAGGCTTCTTTGTCCATGGGGTTTCCCAGGCAAGAATACTGGAATGGGTTGCCATTTCTTCCTCCAGGGAATGTTCCCGACCCAGGGATCAAGAGTCTCCTGCATTGGCAGGTGGATTCTCTATCACTGAGCCACCAGGGAAGCCCCTGTATTCTTTACACTAAAACTAAACCAGGTGATGAAATGACCGGGGACGGGGAACATTGAACCATGAAAGCAGATGTCAGGGCAATCTGAGAAAGACTCCAGAACAAAGCCTAGTGCCCAGGACAGGCTCTTGTAGATACCTGGAAGATGGTAAATGGGCAGGCCAGGTCATTAAAGCAGGAATGAAACAGGCAGAGACAATGCACCTTTATGATATTTACCTGTAACTGACCTGACTGACCTGTTAGCATGTTCCAGGCAGCGATATGTCAGGCAGGTATAGCAGATATTATGCATGAGTCTGATGTGCTTGTTTCTGGTTTGTTTTGGGTTTTGACTGAGGTTTTTAACTCAGTCAAGTGTTCCTGGACATGACCTTGGCTGTGTTCCATGACAGCTGCACTCGTCAAGTATTCCAGAGTGCAATGGCCAGTTGATTGAGCATCCTCCCCTAACACAACCCCCTGTTTTGCCATTCTTGCTGATACATTTGCTTTTGACAACTTTTCCAATCAGACAAGATCATTCTTGAGGCTTAATTCCCAACTCCAAAGTAAAGAACCGAAGAATCCCAAACTTGGGTTAAATCAAGATAAAATCCATGCTAAAATATCTATGTCAGTTTAAAAAACTAAAATGGTTTCAACTAAACCAGCTCTGTGGAAAACAGAAGGGAAAATTTTGTCCAGATTTATTTGTCCAAAGGGCTATATCATTTCTTAAAGGTAAATAATAATCAAAGGGTAGAGTTTATATAAACTCTCAACAAAAAATGGCATTCTGCTTGAAAAAGCAGTTCCTGTAAAATATTACATTTTATATAATAAAATATATATCACTGCATGATAGATAATATATGCTTATATATAATATAATACACACAATCTATATATCAATATTTTATGAGAGTTATAGTGACATGACTGGAGAAGGAAATGGCAACCCACTCCAGTGTTCTTGCCTGGAGAATCCCAGGGATGGGGGAGCCTGGTGGGCTGCCGTCTATGGGGTTGCACAGAGTCGGACACGACTGAAGCGACTTAGCAGAAGCAGCAGTGACATGACATACTTTTGTTATAATTTTGAAAATCATAGTATGTTTGGACAATTTGTTTTAACGGTATGCTTAAAATGTTGAACTGAACAGCAATTGATACATTCAGGTCTTTTTTATCTTTCCAAAACATTTAACATTCAGTATTTATATGTGTCCCAGGTAGCGCATGCAATGAATCTGCCTGCCAGTGCAGGAGATGTGGTTTTTATCCCTGGGTCAGAAAGACCCCAGAAAGTAGGGAATGGCAACCCACTCCAGAAATCCCATGGAGAAAACTCCAGAAAGTACCTAAGAAATCCCATGGACAGAGAAGCCTGGTGGGCTATAGTCCATGGACTTGCAAAGAGTCAGACATGACTGAGCAACTGAGCACATACATGCACACCAAGTAAATAAACTATTTCTCACTAGCTAGCAAAGTTTCCTGGGAAAATAAACTTAAAAGAACCAAGTTCTGTTTAAAGCTGTTTCAAAAACTCCAGAAAACTTATGTAATGCACAAAATGTCCCATAGTTCATAAGGGTAAAGTATTTAAATGTCAAATTCCATTTTATTTTAATGACTTAAACTTTAAAAACTTCCTTTACCATTTTTCTTAACCTAAAAAAGCAATTAATAAACAATGATTAATAAAGTTGCTATATTTGTGGGAAACCTAAGGAGCTATTTGAATTCTTCTTGAGTTGTATCAGCAAAGTTAAAAGTTTCTACGAAACATAATTAGGCTTTAGAAACTGAGATAGTTGTTATATTAGGTCAGAGATAGCCACAGCTAAAGTTATCGTTTTCATATGTGTCTTTTCATCTGCTAAGTACAATTGCTTTGTTATTTACCTTCTTTACCCATAAAATAAAATTCAGGGAGCAAATAAAAATTCCATGCAGCTTAACACATAAAAGTTGTTTTTACAGTAATTTATAATCAAAGCCATCCTGTCCCCTCCTGGCCTCAGTGAAAAAGATTTCAACTGAAGCAGAAAGGTGGTGATGAGTAATGACCAATCCGCAGTGAAACAAATGCAAGATTATGAAACTATGGAAGATTAGAAGTCACTGGTGTTCAAAGCTTAATTACCCAGACATCAGAAGTACAAGATTACATGCTTTTATAACATTAAAATAATTAAGATAGTTTGCAAAATTTTGCCCAGTGAATTTTAAACCTAGCTGACCCCAGTGGTCTATAAAAAATATAAAGATGCCTTTATCTCACTGACACTATTCTTAATGCCCCTAAAACTGCACATTATGACCTCATACTACTACTTCTGAACAGAGCTAAACTAGAACTATGCACCAGTATCTGGGATTCTGGGAGTGGAAAAGAAAACACGAGCTGACTGCATGTCCACCACTATACTAGATACTTTCCTAGATGTTTATCTCACCTGAATGCTTTTCGTTGCAGATGAGAATGTGGAGTTCCAGAGAAACTGGATGAACTTGCCCCAGCTATTGGCAAATACAGAAGCCGTACCATCGTCCATTGGTCTACAAGACTGCTTCTGAAAGACTTCACTAGCATAGGCCAGATTTAAAGATACAAATACAGAAAGAGCATTAATGAAGGCATCAATTACATGGCCACATCCTCCCTTAATTATATGCTTAAATAAATAATTCAAATAAAAAGAAGCAATATTATATTAATAGCTATCTCATGAGTTGTCTTGGAAGAAGCTCTTTTTCTTTTTCTTCCCCCTCCCCCAGTTTTATTGAGATGTAATTCACTTATGTGCTAAGTCACTTCAGTTATGTCCGACTCTTTGAGACCCCATGGACTATAGCCCCCTAGGCTCCTCTGTCCATGGGATTTTCCAGGCAAGAATACTGGAGTGGGTTGCCATGCCCTCATGCAGGGGATCTTCCTGACCCAGGGATCAAACCCGTGTCTCTGGCGTCTCTTGCATCTCCTGCATTTGCAGGCAGGTTCTTTACCACTAGGGCCACCTGGGAAGTCCATCAATTCATGTACAGCACTATGTAAGTTTAAGGTGTACAGGGCTTCCCTTGTGGCTCAGCTGGTAAAGAATCTGCCTGCAATGAGGGAGACCTGGGTTCAATACCTGGGTTGGGAAGATCCCCTGGAGAAGGGAAAGGCTACCTACTCCAGTATTCTGGCCTGGTGAATTCCATGGACTACATTCCATGAGGTCGCAAAGAGAAGGACACACTGAGCAACTTTCACTTTCACAAACAGCATAATGATTCAACCTACATACATCATGAAATGATTATCACAATTAGTTTAGTCAACATCCCTCGTCTCGTATAGATGTAAAATATTAAGAAAAAAAGAAAAAATATGTTTCCTTGTTTCCCTAAGACAGAACTCTTAGGATTAATTCTCTTGGCAACTTTTATATATAACAACTTTCTTGCTAATTATGACAATCATGTTGTACATTACATTCCTAGTATTTATCTTATAACTGGAAGTTTGTATGTTTTATCCACCTTCATCCAATTCCCCCTTCCCTACTCCCTGCCTCTGGTAACCACAAATCTGATCTCTTTTTCTATTTTTGTTTTTTTGTTTTGAAGTAATTGACCTACAACACTATGTTAGTTCCTGGTACACAATATAGTGATTCAATATTTCTATACAAGACAAAATGATCACCACATGTCTAGTTACCATGTCACACAAATATTACGTCATTATTACATGCTGTACTTTTCATCTCCATGACTCGCTTATTTTGCAAATGGAAATTTACACCTCTTTATCTCCTTCACCTATGTGTTTTTCTTTATACATTCTTAATGTCATATGGTTTCAAGCATTGACTCAAATGCACAACATGGCACTGTTAAAAACATATGCTGAAATTGTAATCATGATCCTCTCATATCAATTCCTACCCATATGGACTGGCCCATCCTATTATGCAAAATGCATTGTCACTGGCTATAAATAAAAGTCATGACAGCTGACAAAAAGTTGTAACAACAAAGTGTCAATCCTTCTCTATTGTAATCTGAGGTTTTTCAAAGGGGCTGAGCAGATGAGTGTGATGGCATTTTGCTGGATCCCCTTTTGTATTTCAGATTCAACAGTTTCTTAGGAGAAACCCAAGTCGAACTTAGTTCATAACGTGAAGCACCACATCACACAGCCCTTCTCACAAAATCAAGTCAGATGGGTCTGGCAGTGAGGTTGAGGGTTTTGACAATAGCTTATGTGGGTGTGTATATTTCTCAAGGAATGAGACAGACAGAGAGAGAGACAGAGAACAATACAGGGTTTAAGAGCTATGATAATGAAGTCATCTCTTCTTGAATCCCAGTCATCTCAGTGATTAGAGTTGTGCTGTCCAGTACAGTCGCCACTGGACACTTGAAATGGGCTAGTTCAAATTGAATTATGCTAGAAGCGCAGACTACACCCCGGACTTCAAAAATTTAGTATGAAAGAACAGTGCAAAATACCTCATTAAAATTTTTAACTTATTACATGTTTAAATGATAATATTTCTGATTCTTGTCCAGTCGCCAAGTCATGTCCAACTCCTCGTGACCCCATGGACTGCAGCATGCCAGGCTTCCCTGTCCCTCACAGTCTTCCAGAGTTGCCCAGAATATTTTTGATACATGGAACTAAATTCAATATATTATTAAAATTAATTTTACCTGCATTCAACCCCACTGAAACTTGTACGCCACCTGTTAGGAAATGATTAGGGAAGAAGACTGCATAGCAGTAAAAGGAAAACCTGCATTTTTGTAGTAGCAGTGGTTAACAGAATGCATTAACCACTAACTTGTTAGCAAAGCTATGTGATTAGCATACTTTCTAAGAACCACAGGAGTTGCTAGACAAAGATACAACTTGAACTAACAAAGCAAATCGGAGTATTTATAAAAATAAGAGTGGTGTTTTTTTTCTTATTGAGTTGCATAAAATGTTGTATTTGAAACAAACAAAAATGTGTTTCCCCCAACAGCATTTTAAAAGCCAGAAATATGATTAACACCACTCCATTAAAAAGCTGAGACACTTTGCATTACTGCTTTTTACAGTCCTCACTAAGGCTACATTCCTCATCCAGCTGAATAAAAGGCTGCTAACCTGCTATAGAGCAGGGGGACTTTCGACCTGTGAGTCCCTGGACTGGCAGAATGACGGAAAAGCTAATCTGCTCAGCCTGCAGCTGAAAGAAGGGAATCCAAGATCCTGCCATGGAGATGAAACTATTTTGTTATGTGGCCTATTTACCTCCTTGTACTTGAAACAAGATGGAGAGTTCAGGATTCACCCCAAAATTAAAGAAATGCTAATACGGTCATCTCCTGAACAGAAGCAGAAAGCTACATGAGACAAATGGCACCTGTCATGTAACTGAAAACATTAAGAGAATTCTGTGTTACTCTTCAGTCTTTTTTTCTTTTAATTTTAATACCTATGGAGTTATTAACAAATCTTGAGTAATCCCTCAGGTAGTAACAAACTCAGGAGAAAACTGAACTGAACAATACAGCAGTTTCCACTTTTTTCAAAATGCACCTTAGTCTTGGCCAGGAATGCTTTAGGTTCCTAAATGGTGGTTGATGTGACTTCATGACATGGCCTAATAAGACTAGCATATTTTCAGAACCCAAACTTGGGAACCACTGTGTGGTATTAAGGACTCAAGCAAGGGGAAACTTACTTCTCTTTGACATCGCTTTCTGGAAGTAGACAAGTGGTTCGGAGAGGGTGAGTAGCTCCACTCCACGAAGTCATCCAGGGCCTCGGATGCCTCCTGCTCCATTGTTCTGACATCCCTCAGGGAACTCTAATCAAGCCACATGGTCAGAACAGTCTCCCTGCAACATCCACCTTCTATCCTGTAGGAAAAGAGAGGAAGTGGATACAAAATATCCCCTTTTAAGGGCATTCTCTTGCCAGGTGGTGTTAGTGGTAAAGAATCCACCTGCCAAACAGGAGACTTGGGTTTTATTCCTGGGTCAGGAAGATCTCTTGGAAAAGGGAATGGCAAGCCACTCCAGCATTTTGCCCGGAAAACCCCATGGACAGAGAAGCCTGGAAGGCTACAGTTCATGGGGTCACAAAGAGTCAGACAGGACTTAGCAACTGAGCATGTACACACGTCCTCATCGGGAAAGTGAGGTCTGATGGTCTGGCTCAGTGCTTCCTTTGCCCTGGCTGCCCTTGCTGGGGAGCTTAGACAGGCAGACCTGCCTTTTTGCAAGAGAGGTTGGGCTGTGTGGTCTCTTTCTGGGCAGGCCAGTAGGATAGAACTTCTCAATACCACTACCTAAATATCTAATAGGCCTTTGAAGCTTAACACATCCAAAACAAGACTCTTGACTTTCAATCCAAGTAAATGGCACTCTTCACCCAGTTGTTCAGGCCCAAAGTCTAGCAGACCCATCCTTTTCTCCTCATTCCCCACAACTAGCCCATCAGTTGAACCCACCTTTTTCTCTCTGTTGCAGTAACACTATCTTAGTCCTAACTATCTGTTTCTTAAACTAATATAATTGCCTCTTAAAGGAATTTCCTGTTTTAATTCTTACCCTCTTATAATCCCTTTCCCACCAAGGGACCACAGGGATATTTCTAAATCATAAATCAGATCATGCCATTCATTGCTTAAGCCCTCCACTAACTTGGCAGTTATCCTGGATAAGACGCAAACTCCTTACTCTGTCCCATAGAGCCCCACGTGGTTGGTTCTTGCTCACCTTTACATTTTTCTCTCCTCTGGCATTCTATGGGTACTTCACACATCCTCCACTCTTTACCACCCTTCAAACTTCTGTTCTTGCCTTTTCTCTGTCTGAGACGTTCTTGCTCTAGATCTTTACATCTGTCTCCTCTATTTCCTAACAATTTTGTTCATGTTTTAATTTGTGGCAAATATTCACATTAATGAGTTTATATAAATATTTGACTCTGTGTTGTCTTTAGATCAACCATGGATTTATATGTGTTAAATTTAGTTCCAGCAATTTAGACTATCTATGAATGCAAGTATGATTTTTTTCACATGAAACATATTTTAATATAGACAAAGATATAAAGAGAAAATCATATTGATTGGAAAATATCTTTTAATTTTTTGGGTGATCATTGACCCTTCATCCACTTAAATGTTGTATTGTGTCAATCAAGCACTTTCTCAAAAAAGAACAGTGCTCACTTTGGAAGCAGATATACTAAAATTGGAATGAGGATTAACATGGCCCCAGTGCAAGGATGATATGCACTTTGTGAATTAAAAAAAAAAAAAAGAAACAGAAAAACAACACCTCTGTTAAAAATTAAAAACCTGAAGTGATAGGGACAAGTTCAGAACTGAGAAAATACTCTGACTTGAATGAAAGCAATGTGTTTGTTGTCTTCTCCTTTGTTATGGTTTGTATACAAACATCCTGAAAAATAGTTCAGAAGTAAAGCATTTGAAAAATTCTAACACTACAATCCGTTTTTCTAATTTACCTAAGTAAAGTTAAATTTCTTTATCACTGTAAAAATTTCTCATGAAACTCCAGTAGTAAAAGACAGGAAGTAAACAAATGGGCATATGGATACTAGTATCTGATAGTGATAAAGCCATGAAAAAATTTAACAGTATAAAGTGATGTCGAGTGGTTGGAAAGCGGGTCTAATTTAGACAATAGAGGCAAGGAAGATCTCTGAAGAGATGACATTTGAGTTCTTAAGTACCGATAACTGTGTTGTGAAATGATACATTCAGATCTTCAAGAGATTTGAATACTATATCTTTATTCATCACATATCTAGTAGTGAATTTTGAAGAAAAATAAGCATTTGAATGAAAATGATATGTAAAAAAGCAAAATACAGGCCTGTCTCAAACCATTCTTGAAATACTATTGTGTAGACTTTCTAATTCAAAGAAGTAGAAAGTTAATACATTTCTGAAACGCCTGAATCAATCAGAACAGCCATCCCAAACAAAAGCCGATCCATTTAGTTTTCTGCTACTATTTTATAAGATTCAATCATCACTGTCCAGCACCTCTGAGAACCAGTGACTCTTTCTCAAGAGCAAAGACCATTCATCTTTGTCTTCCTACAGCCCTGCACACCTCCAGGCATATCATGGGTATTCAGTAGTCATTTAATCAACTAATCAATCAATCTTCTTATCCTCCAATGTCAAACTAACTGAGTTTCTGACATACAGAAGCGCTAAATTAATGTTTGTTGAATTAACATCCTACAAATACATCATTCATCTAAGTCCCTGAGATTGAACAGCAGCAAATCAAAAAGAACGTTGTCTTTGAAGACAAACAGGTCTGGAGTCTAGGAAGCCCAGCCCCACTCTTCAGTATCTATTTAAACATAAACAGGTTAAGTAATCTTTCTGGATTTTAGATCCTTCATCTGTTAGAAAAGGATATTTTTAAATGGATTATCAAAAAGGATCTACTGTATAGCCCAGGGAACTCTGCACAGTATTATGTAACAACCTAAATGGGAAAAGAATTTGAGAAAGAATAGATCTATGTATACATATAGTTATGTATGAATCAGTTGAATCACTTTGCCGTACACCTGAAACTAACAGAACATTGTTAATCAGTTATATTCCAATAAAAAGCTAAAAAAACTATAGCTAAAAAAGCTATAATCACAATTTTTAAGTATTGAAAATCTGTTATGAAATGAAAAAACTCCAATAATAAATTTTTTTTAATTTTATTTTTTAACTTTACAATATTGTACTGGTTTTGTCATATATCAACATGAATCCACCACAGGTATACACGTGTTCCCCATCCTAAAAGCCAAAAAAGAATCATCGTTTACTGCAATGATTTAAAAGGCAATGTGTAGAGCTCCTGCTAGAATTTCTTAACCAAGGTAAACTCTGAAACAGTGAGAATAGATACCACAATGCTGTTATTATTAAGTATCTTGTACATATTTATGCCTTGCATGCCCATAGACACAATTAGTAATAATTATTTTCATCGTTGTAAGCACCAGGAGTACTTATGAGCTGTTCCTCCAAGCAGAGCAAAACCAAAAACAAATATTAATACTTTAAACACTTATTCTCAAAGACTGAGCAGAACAAGACATGAGAGTCATCTCTTTAGCTGTGTGCCTCTGCTAGAAGCAAGCTGATGTGAAAAATGAACACTTCTCCCAGAGAACTATAAGTTGTAGATGAATTTTTTTTTCAGACAAAGAGTTATTCCATTGGCATTTTCAAATAACAATGGTATGAGATTATAATACAAAAGCAGGTGTTGTTGTTATAAGATAACATCTTTTACAATGTTTTCCTTTTGTATTTCTGTATATAAAGGGTTTTTATTAATGCAAGAGGCCATAAACCTGAGCATCATTCTTGATTCTCTTATTCCTCTCATACACTATATCCAATTCCTCAGGAAAAATCTGTTGATCCCACTTTTCAAAATCTGTTGATCCCACCAGAACTTGACTTTGCTACCACCTGCAGAGCTACAGCTTAGTTCAAGCAGCCATCATTTCTCACCCGGATACTGTACTAGCCTCCAGTAGGTTTCACTGCTTCTACAATTGACTCCTGCAGTCTATCCAGGTGCCACAGTCAGAAATATCACTTTAAAACTAGTTTGGGTCTTTTTTGTTCGTCTGAGGGGAGGGCCGTTGGCAGGGGTCTGCGGTACGCCGCTTCAGTGAGGGGGCTCGACAGTGGTCACCCGGCTTGTTGCTTTTCTGGTCTCCACTCCCCCGGCCGGCCGGACAAGACCCGCCAGTAGCGCGACACCAATTCCTCTTGGGCTTGTGGGCGCTGCTCTGAGCAGCGTCATCCTTTATACCAGAAAGCTGGCGGGCACTATGGGGAAAAAACAAAACAAGAAGAAAGTGGAGGAGGTGCTAGAAGAAGAGGAAGAAGAATATGTGGTGGAAATAGTTCTAGACCGTCGAGTGGTAAAGGGCAAAGTGGAGTATCTCCTAAAGTGGAAGGGGTTCTCAGATGAGGATAACACATGGGAACCAGAAGAGAACCTGGATTGCCCTGACCTCATTGCTGAGTTTCTGCAGTCACAGAAAACAGCACACGAGACAGATAAATCAGAGGGAGGCAAACGCAAAGCTGATTCTGATTCGGAAGATAAGGGGGAGGAGAGCAAACCAAAAAAGAAGAAAGAAGAGTCAGAAAAGCCACGAGGCTTTGCCCGGGGTTTGGAACCAGAGAGGATTATTGGAGCTACGGACTCCAGTGGAGAACTCATGTTCCTAATGAAATGGAAGAACTCTGATGAGGCTGATCTGGTCCCTGCCAAGGAAGCCAATGTCAAGTGTCCGCAGGTTGTCAAATCCTTCTATGAGGAAAGGCTGACGTGGCATTCTTACCCCTCAGAGGATGATGACAAAAAAGATGATAAGAATTAACTTTCTTGAATACCAGCCCCTGTCACATCTGACTGTGGGTTTCAAGTGGGGAAAGAAGGAGTTCTCCTTGTCTTGACACCATAAAGGTGGCTTGAGAAGATGTCCTTTGAAGAGCCAGTATAGTTTCTGTGCCCTACAGCAGCCCAAGGGCTTCAAAGCCATTCCATGCTGTACAGTTTGCACACCCATCCCGGTGGAGGGGAAGGAGGGTCAGTGTTTCAAGGCAACCCGTTCTGAACTTTGCTTTAAAAAAAAGCAAAGGGCCTTCTATGAAGGACAAAACATAGAATGGGATGTGGGAGAGCAAGAAGTACTGTAGATCTTCAAAGAGCATCTCCACAACCCACACAGCCTTCTTCCCGATAGTGTTAACTCTGCATTTTTACAGCGTAGCATGTGTGTAGTTTTTGGCTATTACTGGTGTATTATTTGGGGTGGGTGGGGTGGGGTGGGAAAGAAGGGAGATGGGTTAGGATCATTTTTGTTGAAATATGGGGAAACGGTGAAACAAAGGAAAGAACAACTAATGATGATTGGGTTCTGTGTTCAGAATATTGTATCCTTTCAAAAAATGTCATTGGCAACCTAAATGAGGACTGTGAGAGACTGTTTAAAAGCTGTGAATGCCTGAAACTTAGAAGCCAAGGTATTCCCTGCCTGAGCTTAATGCTGTTCCCAACAAAGGAATAAGAAGCTACCAAAGCTGCCATTTGGGGGATGGAAACTGGTTGAGGAGGATAAGTCTTATTGGAGTGTATACACAGGCAGATCATTCTGTCTTAGAGGTGCTACTCATGAAACTGACAAGAAGACCCTTTCTTTTCCTATTGTGAAGTTACAAATATCAGCTTCTCCATCCAAGCCACTGGTGAAGTATTTAGGGAAGGGCAGAGAGTGGTATAGGAGGTAAGTGAGTAGGGAAAGACAAGGGCCGGTGCTCATAGGGTGGAAAACTCTTGGAGCCTCTGTTTTTTGAACTTTGAAACCATTGGTGGCAGGGTTCAGTCACTGACAGCACAAGTTCAAGAGTTGAATGATTTCAAAAGCCCTGGTCTCAGGAGAAGAGAAATATTCATACTGGGGTAGTGGTTCACTTTAAAACAAAACAAATTTTTTAATCCTAAGAACTAACTAAAATCCAAAACGCTGTCTTGAGTCATGAGATCCATCAGTTGTTGACATCATCTTGATCTGCATCTAGAACTCCATTGTAATTTTTAGGCATGTGTTAGGTTTTTGTGAAAAGTTGTTTAAATGTAAACTTCATATCAACACTGTCAGTTTTTTGTCTTAATAAAACTATATAGATTTATAATCAAAAATAAATAAGTAAATAAAACTAGTTTGGGGAGTTCCCTGGTGGTCCAGTGGTTAAGAGTCTGAGCTTGCACTGCAGGGGGACGCAGGTTCTATCCCCGGTCTGGGAACTATGACCCTACATGCCTCAAGTGAAGGTTGCTCAGTCATGTATGCTTGTGACCCCATAGACTATACAGTCCATGGAATTCTCCAGGCCAGAATACTGGAGTGGGTGGTCTTTCCCTTCTCCAGGGGATCTTCCAGGGATCAAACCCAGGTCTCCTGCATTGCAGGTGGATTCTTTACCAGCTGAGCCACAAGGGAAGCCCAAGGGGGAGACAATTAAGTTTTATCACATCACTCCTCTGCTCAACACCCTCTCCATGGCTCCCCACTCAGCATAAAAGACAGCATTCTCTGGATGGCCTCCGAGGCTTCCACGGTCTGTCTCCCACACCTGTCCAACCTCCTCTCCTATAACTCCACCCTCATTCACTGCTGCAGCCACGATGACCTGCTTGCTTGCTCAGGAAGGCAAAAGACAAGTGTGTACACTATAATCTCAGCTCTACCAGCTCCTCCTGCCTAGAAAGTTCTTCTCTCAGATATGTTGTAATTTGCATTACCTAGGAGACAGGGATCAAGACCATCTCCATGGAAAAGAAACGCAAAAAAGCAAAATGGCTGTCTGGGGAGGCCTTACAAATAGCTGTGAAAAGAAGAGAAGCGAAAAGCAAAGCAGACAAAGAAAGATATAAGCATCTGAATGCAGAGTTCCAAAGAATAGCAAGAAGAGATAAGAAAGCCTTCCTCAGCAATCAATGCAAAGAAATAGAGGAAAACAACAGAATGGGAAAGACTAGAGATCTCTTCAAGAAAATTAGAGATACCAACGGAACATTTCATGCCAAGATGGGCTCTATAAAAGGACAGAAATGGTATGGACCTAACAGAAGCAGAAGATATTAAAAAGAAGTGGCAAGAATACACAGAAGAACTGTACAAAAAGATCTTCGTGACCCAGATAATCATGATGGTGTGATCACTCACCTAGAGCCAGACATCCTGGAATGTGAAGTCAAGTGGGCCTTAGAAAGCATCACTACAAACAAGGCGAGTGGAGGTGATAGAATTCCAGTGGAGCTATTTCAAATCCTGAAAGATGATGCTGTGAAAGTGCTGCACTCAATATGCCAGCAAATTTGGAAAACTCAGCAGTGGGCACAGGACTGGAAAAGGTCAGTTTTCATTCCAATCCCAAAGAAAGGCAATGCCAAAGAATGCTCAAACTACCGCACAATTGCACTCATCTCACACGCTAGTAAAGTAATGCTCAAAATTCTCTAAGCCAGGCTTCAACAGTAACATGAACCGTGAACTTCCAGATGCTCAAGCTGGATTCAGAAAAGGCAGAGAAACCAGAGATCAAATTGCCAACATCTGTTGGATCATCAAAAAGCAAGAGAGTTCCAGAAAAACTTCTGCTTCATTGACTATGCCAAAGACTTTGACTGTGTGGATCACCACAAACTGTGGAAAGTTCTACAAGCGATGGGAATACCAGACCATCTGACATGCCTCCTGAGAAATCTGTATGCAGGTCAAGAAGCTACAGTTAGAATGGGACATTGAACAACAGACTGGTTCAAAATTGGGAAAGAAGTATGTCAAGGCTGCATATTTTCACCCTGCTTATTTAACTTATATGCTGAGTATATCATGAGAAATTCTGGGCTAGCTGAAGCACAAGTTGGAATCAAGATTGCTGGGAGAAATATCAATAACCCCAAATATGCAGACGGCACCACGCTTATGGCAGAAAGCGAAGAAGAACTAAAGAGCCTCTTGATGAAAGTGAAAGAAAAGAATGAAAAGGTTGGCTTAAAACTCAACATTCAGAAAACTAAGATGATGGCATCCGGTCCCATCAATTCATGGCAAATAGATGGGGAAACAATGGAAACAGTAACAGACTTTATTTTGGGGGGCTCCAAAATCACTGCAGATTGTGACTGCAGCCATGAAATCAAAAGACACTTGCTTCTTGGAAGAAAAGTTATGACCAACCTAAACAGCATATTAAAAAGCAGAGACATTACTTTGCCAACAAAGGTCCATCTAGCCAAAGCTATGGTTTTTCCCGTAGTCATGTATGGATGTGAGAGTTGGACTATAAAGAAAGCTGAGCACTGAAAAATTGATGCTTTTGAACTGTGGTGTTGGAGAAGACTCTTGAGAGTGCTTTGGACAGCAAGGAGATCCAACCAGTCCATACTAAAGGAAATCAGTCCTGAATATTTATTGGAAGGACTGATGCTGAAGCTGAAACTCCAATACTTTGGCCATCTGATGCAAAGAACTGACTCATTTGAAAAGACCCTGTAGCTGGCAAAGATTGAAGGTGGGAGGAGAAGAGGACAACAGAGGATGAGATGGTTGGATGGTATCACCAAGTCAATGGACATGAGTTTGAGTAAACCCTGGGAGTTGGTGACGGACAGGGAGGCCAGTACTGCAGTCCATGGGTCGCAAAGAGTCAGACATGACTGAGCAACTGAACTGAAGTACCAAAAATTTGTAGACACGTACTAAATTCACAACAGTAGTTAATGAATATTTGGGGGAGAATTTTTTTGAGCAAATATTCTGTTGCTCCTTAATATTTCAGCCATTCATTTTAGCTTTCATCCATGAATCTTGTCTGCAGCAATTATTACTGTGGCATGCTAGTGGTGTTTTCTCCATTTCCCTCATTCTTTCTACATTTACTATTTGGAATTTTTCTGTAATAAAGACTTGTCACTTCTCTACCACTTAAATATTCATTCAATCCTTTATTTCTATATCAATATGAATTTATAAATATTGTATTGTTCAGATTGTAATTAAGTAGTATTTATTATTTATTTTTATTGCTTCAATTGTTCCAGCTCTGGATACTGGTAACTCTTAGAATTCAGTGCCCATGTTCCTTTGACATGCCCTGCTTCTCATTTTTCCCCTTCCTTTTACCACAAAATGTTCCAGGCTCATGAATTTTCCCTGCCCTAGCTCTAGAATCAGCCATTTCTCTAGGGGTCCCAGTTTCAGAGAGGGACAATTTTTAAATTCAATATTCAAGTGCTATAATGTGTAATTCCTAGATTATGTCTATGCTATAATTAATGCTATAATGAACTATGGTAGTGGTGCTTTAGTCGCTAAGTCGTGTCCAACTCTTGCAACCCCAAGAACTGTAGTCTGTCAGGCCCCTCTGTCCATGGGATTCTCCAGACAAGAATACTGCAGTGGGTTGCCATTTCCTTCTCCAGGGGACTTTCCCAACCCAGGAATTGAACCCAGGTTTCCTGCATTGCAGGCAGATTCTTTACCAACTGAGCTAGGAGGGAAGCTCATAATGAATTATAGATTTTCTATAATTAAAGTATGTATATTATAGTACTCAGAGTAATAGACTGTGTTAAAATAGAAACTGGATCCAACAATAATATTTCACCCTTTATTCTGTTCTAGCACTTACTACTTCATCACTATAGGCCCTACAGACAATAAAATTCCACGATTCTACAATGAAAAGACAAAAGGCAAAAGATGCTCCTATGAGGAACTTTTCCATGGGCCATAAAATTGTTTAACCTTGCCAAAAATTTATTTAACCCATAGTTGACCTCCATGTCATCCTTCCTAACCCTCCCCTAGTTTAGCCCTATTCCTTCCATTTTATTCACAATTTTGAATAAAATGTTTTTTATTTTGCTATACTAAATTAAAAGAATCTGTTCCCAGGTGGCTCAGTGGTAAAGAATCTGCCTGCCAAGCAGGAGATGCGGGTTTGATCCTTGGGTCAGGAAGATACCCTGGAGAAGGAAATGGCAAAGCCCTTTCCAATATTCTTGCTGGGAAATCCCATGGACACAGGAGCCTGGCGGTCTATAGTCCATGGGGTTGCAAAAGAGTTGGACACAATTGAGCAACTAAACAACTACAACAATACTAAATTACAATACCAATAAGGTAATAAAAATATAGAACAATGAATTTTGCTAGCTTATAAAATCAGTATCTTCTTGACATTAACCTAATATGATCTGTGTGTGTGTGTTAGTCAATGAGTTAGTCACTCAGTTCATGTCTGACTCTTTGCGACCCTATGGACTGTAGCCCGCCAGGCTCCTCTGTCCATGGGATTCTCCAGGCAGGAATACTGGAGTGGGTTACCATTTCCTCCTCCAGGGGATCTTCCTAACTCTGAGATTGAACCCCAGTCTCCCATATTATAGGCAAATTCTTTACTGTCTGAGCCACCAGGGAATCTACTGCTGGCTAAATCACTGTTCACTAAACAGTTTAAAACTAGAGCAGTAGAGCCTGACAGAAAGTGTTTCCTCCCCACAAGGGGACATTTGGCAGTATCCAAGACATTCTTCATTATGACAACTGAGAGGGATGCTACTGGCATCTATTGTATTGGGTACAATCCTGGAATGTTGCTTAGTATCTACCATGCACAAGAGCCCTCCACAACAAAAAAAATATCTGGCCCAAAGCACAACAGCGCCAAGTTTGAGAAATCCGCCCTAAAGGAACTTTCAGTTTTCAAATTGGTTAAATACCAGATATTTTCCTCCCAAACTTTTAAAGAAAACATTGGTAAATGCCAAGGACTATCTGTACCAAAACACTGCATCCAACAAAGGATTCTCTGGAAGAATCAGATGATAGACTATAACTGAGGCTGCAAAACATCATGAAAGCAAAGATGGAGTTAAAAGTTCAGGATGCACCTTAGCTCATTCCATTTTGAACAAGTTATTTATCCAACTCAGCCAAAGATCAAATGCATCAGAAAAATAAATGGTTACCTATGTGGATTATCCATGAGCTTGCACTTCAAATCAAAGCAATAATGGTTTCCCATTAATTGGACAGAATTCTAGTGTGACACAGAGAAGGCAATGGCACCCCACTCCAGTACTCTTGCCTGGAAAATCCCATGGATGGAGGAGCTTCGTAGGCTGCAGTCCATGGGGTCGCTAAGAGTCAGACAAGACTGAGCGACTTCACTTTCACTTCTCACTTTCATGCATTGGAGAAGGAAATGGCAACCCACTCCAGTGTTCTTGCCTGGAGAATCCCAAGGACAGGGGAGCCTGGTGGGCTGCCATCTATGGGGTCTCACAGAGTTGGACACAACTGAAGCGACTTAGCAGCAGCAGCAGCAGCTAGTGTGACACAGGTAAGAGAATCTGGGGCCAGGAGAAAAAAAGAAGTGTGGTCAAGGCTTCATCTCTTGCTGACTGTGAAACTCAGGGCAAATCATGTTATTTTCCTGGGTGTCTCCTTATCTCAAAACTTTCCTATCAAAGTTGATAATAAACATGATTACAAACACCCACCTCATCTATATCACAGGGTCATTGTGAGAATCAAATTTTTTAAATTGGGTTAAACATACAGTAATTAAATGAACTTTATCTGTTTCTTTCTACCTTTCTCTTTTTTTCTTTTTTAAATTATGAAAGTATGATAGCACATTTATAGGAAACTTGGAAAATACAAAATATACAGTTTCATTATATATTACAATTATTTTTTAAGTAAACAAATTAAGATTTTTAGTTGGAGTTTCAATATCAAACTCTCAAAAATTAATAGAATGGATGGAAAAGTAGAAGGATACAGTAGACCTGGAAAGCACTATAAATCAACTCAACATGGAGAATCAAATTTTTTTAGATGCACTTTTTCTTTACATATTTGGGTACTGATATCTGCTCATAATATCTTTCTTACACTGTGCATAAGACTTTGAAAAGAACAATGCCTTTGAAAAGCCAATGAAAAATAAATTCCTAGAGGGAGTAGGTTGAGCATTTTCACATAGAGACATTACAATCGACTCACTTCTTTTCCTCACCAAATATCCCATTAGAGTGTGAAAATACATTGAAAAACAGTATCACAGACAAACCACAAACTGGGAGAAAACATTTGCAAAACACATTTCTGAAAAAAGGACATATCTAAAATATACAGAGAACTCTTACAATACAACAATAAGAAAACAAGCAACCCAATTCTAAAGTGTGAAAAGATCTAAACATATCTCTCTAAAGAAACTATACAGATACCAAATGCTGTGCTGTGCAGTCGCTCAGTCATGTCCAACTCTTTGTGACCTCATGGACTACAGCCCACCAGTCTCCTCTGTCCGTGGGATTCTCCAG
The DNA here is from genome assembly GCF_032452875.1 of Bos javanicus. Lineage (NCBI taxonomy): Eukaryota > Metazoa > Chordata > Mammalia > Artiodactyla > Bovidae > Bos > Bos javanicus. Next base: position 18,977,669 of record NC_083894.1, read on the forward strand.
GCAAGAATACTGGAGTGGGCTATCATTCCCTTCTCCACGTGATCTTCCCAGCCCAGGGACTGAACCCAGGTCTCCTGCATTGCAGGTGGATTCTTTACCATCTGAGCCACCAGATGAGCTTCCTGTGGGGAAGCCCACAGATACCAAATAAGTATGTGAAAAAAAATTGTCAATATCACATATCATTAGAGAATTACAAATTGAAACAGTGAAAAATAGATTAAAAGAGCTACATACCTGTTAGAATGGGTAAGTATTTAAGCCTTAAAACACCAATTGCTGGAAAAAAACATGCAAACATGTACAAGCACTCTCGTTCATTGCCGGGGGAAATGCAAAATGGTAATTCCACTTTGGAAGAAAACTTCTCAGTTTCCTCCAAAGCTAAACATAGTCTCACCATATGATCCAGCAATCACACTTCTAGATATTTACCCAACTGGTTTGAAAACTTAAGTCCTCACAAAAATCTGCATGCAAATGTTTATTCAGTATATTCATAATTTCCAAAATTAGAAGCAAAGATGTCCTTCAATATGTGAATGAACAAAGTGTGGTATACTAACACAAGAAAATAGTATTCCATATAAAAAGAAATGAGCTATCAACATACCCAATGATACTGATGAACATTAAATGCATATTGCTAAGTAGAATAAACCAATATGAAAAAGCTACATACTGTGTGTGTGTGTTACTCAATCAGTAATGTCCAACTCTCTGCAACCCATGAACTCTAACCTGCCAGGCTCCGGGTTCCTCTGACCTTGGAATTCTCCAGGCAAGAACACTGGAGTGGATTACCATTTCCTTCTCCAGGGCATCTTCCCAACTCAGGAATCGAATGCAGGTCTCCCACATTGCAGGCAGACTCTTTACCATCTGAGCCACCAGGGAAGTCCCTGGAAGAAGCAAAACTACAGCTCTGCTTAGGGAAGTGAAAACAACAATGAAAAGATCAGTGGTTGCCATGAGTTTGGGAAGGTTGAATAGGCAAATCAGAGAGGACAGTTTTAGGTCAGGGAAACTTTCTGATATGGTAATGGTGGATACATGATGTTCTGCATTTGTAAAACCATAGAATTTTACCCAGTGGTTCAGCAGGTAAACAATCCGCCTCCAATGCAGGAGACCTAGGAGATGTGGGTTTGATCCTGGGTCAGGAAGATCCCCTGGAGAAGGAAATGGCAACCCACTCCAGTATTCTTGCCTGAAAAATCCCATGGACAGAGGAGCCTGGCAGGCTACAGTCTAAAAGGTCACAAAAAGTCAGACATGGCTTAGCAGAGCAGCAAAATAGAGCGTATAATTTCACAGAACAAAGAATAAACCTTAATGTATGCAAATATTTTTAAATCACTTAGGAGGCTAGGGGCCCACTAATGCTAAGCAATCCATGACAAAAGAATCTAAGTGTAACATAAAACAACCTCATGCAAAAGGAGGGTGAGGATCAGTTACTCCTTAAGTGTGTGCTGTACAAGATAACTTCTTTCCAAAGAGTACACTATGGAAAGAGAGAAAAGAAGACTAAGAACACCTGACGAATACCACCTTAGCCAGATGATCAAGGTCAACATCAACAGTGATGTCACACTGATAGTATGTACTCTTGATACAATATGGAAACTATAGCACTTTACCTCTAACATTGCTGCTGCTGCTGCTAAGTCACTTCAGTCGTGTCTGACTCTGTGCGACCCCATAGACAGCAGCTCACCAGGCTCCCCCGTCCCTGGGATTCTCCAGGCAAGAACACCGGAGTGGGTTGCCATTTCCTTCTCCAGCACATGAAAGTGAAAAGTGAAGGTGAAGTCGCTCAGTTGTGTCTGACTCTTCACGACCCCATGGACTGCAGCCTACCAGGCTCCTCCATGTGTGGGATTTTCCAGGCAAGAGTACTGGAGTGGGGTGCCATTGCCTTCTTCCCAAAATCCTTAATCTCAGTTTAATCATGAAAGAAATTCCAAGAGAGGGGCATCCTACAGTATACCTGATCAGTCTTCCTCAAACTTTCAAAGTCACGCGTAGCAAAGAAAGCCTAAGAAATAGCCAAGAGATGACTAAAGAGATTTGGCAACTTAGTGTCAAGTGTAACATAATGTGTACAATTAAGAGTAATATGGTGTCCTACATGAGATCCTGGAACAGAAAAATGACACTCAGTGGAAACTAAGTAAACATAAATAAAATATGGACTTAGTTAATGATAATGTATTAACTATAATAGAGGCACCACAATAATGTAATAGAATAATATATTAATGATAAGGGACATGGTGAGGAGTATACGTATGTAAACTTTGTACTCTAATTTCACAATATTCTTGTAAATATAAACTATGAAGTTGTTATAAAAATAATCAGTGCAAAACATCATTAGAGAGAGCAATAATGTATTAAACTGTAATTGAACTTGTTCACAAGCATTTGGTTTTACTAACCAAAGATGAGACCAGAAGACTAATTTTAAATTTTCTCAGTAGTCTACCCTGGGGCAGTGGGAGCCATCATTCATCATCAGCCATTTATAAAAGTTAATAGAAAGATGTCAGTGTTTAAGTACACACCAGAACACATATCAGAATGAGATTCGCAGACAGTAAAGATGGAATGAGCTGGAAAATCTTTCCTTTCATATAAAAAAGGAGCCTGATTTTTATTTCCTGTGCATGCATGCTAAGTCACTTCAGTCGTGTCCAACTTTTTGCAACGCTATGGACTGTAGCCCACCAGGCTCCTCTGTCCATGGGGATTCTCCAGGCGAGAATACTGGAGTGGGTTGCCATGCCCTCCTCCGGGGTATCTTTCCGATCCAGGGAATGAACCCACATCTCTTATGTTTCCTTCGTTGGCAGGCAGGCTCTTTACCACTGGCGCTACCTGTGAAGATCCTTTTTTTTCTCCTGCTTCCCTAAAAAGGGCACAGGATGAAGGATCTCCACTCAGACCATTGAGTAAAAGTCACAAGGAACACTGGTGCAAATAGAGATCACCCAGCACCTTTCCTCCCAGAACGCTGGAGCCCTGGCGAAGTGTGTGAACATCTGAACAGCCCTTTCCCATTCCAGCACCAGGTAATCTGGATATTCCAAAATACATGCTCAGAAACTTCTTTAGAACAGTAGATTGAAAGAATTTTTAAAATGTAAATTTTAAAACTTAGAGTGAAGCTGGCTAGGGCCACTTGCTAGAAAGTATAGTAGGCTTACCTACCATCCTTCCCTCTCTCTATTCCAAGTTATTCATATCGTCATCGGACTTACTGGAAAAAAAAAAAAGAAACTAGTTGTTCATTTAGAATAGAGACCAGTTTGGTTTTGCACCCAGGATCTGTAAGTTGATACATTTCCTCCCCTAAGTTCCCCCTCAGAACACACCTTCCTTCCTGACCCTCCAGAATTTCCCCGCCATCAAAGAACAAGTTCCTTGCTGCTAGAAAATCACTAGAGTTGCTGTTTTCAGCCTAATTTTGAATGCTCCGATGTACTGGAAACAAACTACTCCCATAAAAGAAGGAAAGGTCATAAAGGCACTGATTATACAGCAAGTCTTGGAAACACCTAGAATAGTGAACAAAAAAGCTCATTCTCTTACTCCTTTCACCCACAAACAGCCACGTTAATACAAAGGACGTATCATAAAAATATACAAAGATTCCGATTTAAAAAGTAAAAAGACAACATAATGGTAAAAGTATTTTAAGCCACATGTCTGATAAGGGGTTAATATCCAAAACATGTAAAGAACTCATACAACTAATATCAAAAATAAAATCACCCAACTATAAAATGTGCAATGGACCTGAATAGACATTTCTCCAAAACAGATTTAGAAAAGTGTGACAGGCAGATGAAAAGATCCTCATCACCGCTAGTCATTAGAGAAATGCAAATGTAAACCACAATGAGATATCACCTCACGTCCATTAAAACAGCCAACATCAAAGAGACAAATGATAACAAATGCCGGCATGGATGTGGAGAAAAGGAAATCTTTGTGCACTGCTGGTGGAACTGTACAGGCACTCTGGAAAATAACACAAAAGAAAGAAGAAAGTGAAGTTGCTCAGTTGTGTCCAACTCTTTGTGACCACGTGGGCTCCTCCATCCATGGGATTTTCCAGGCAAGAATACTGGAGTGGGTTGCCATTTACTTCTCCAGGGGATCTTCCTGACCCAGGGAACGAACCTGGGTCTCCCACATTGCAGGCAGACTCTTTACCGTCTGAGCCACAAGGGATCCCTCTGGAAAACAGCATGAGGTATCCTCAAAAATTAACAGTAGAACTACCATATGATCTAGAAGTTCCACTTCAGGGAATATATTGAAAGAAATCAAAAACATAACTCAAAAAAATATTTGTACCCCCATATTCATAGCAGCGAGGCTTCCCTAGTAGCTTAACTGGTAAAGAATCCACCTCCAATGCAGGAGGCCCCAGTTTGATTCCTGGGTCAGGAAGATTCCTCGGAGAAGGGATAGGCTACCCATACCAGTATTCATGGGCTTCCCTGGTGGCTCAGAAGGTCGAGAATCTGCCTGCAATGTGGGAAACCTGGGTTCAGTCCCTGGGTTGGGAAGATTCCCTGGAGGAGGGTGTGGGAACCCATTCCAGTATTCTTTCCTGGAGAATCCCCATGGACAGAGGAGCTTAGCCAACTATAGTCCATGGGGTCGCAGAGTTGGACACAACTGAAAGACTAAGCACAGCACACTTATAGCAGCATTATTTACAATAGCCGAGACTTGGAAACACCTTAAGGGCTAGTCAATGAATGTATAAAGAAGTTATGAGATATATATAATTCAGTCACAGAAAATGAGGAAATACCCCATTTACAACAATAACCTTGAAGGCTTTATGCTAAATGAAATAATGTGTGTGTGTGTGTGTGTGTGTGGCTGTCTCTTTATGACCCCATGGACCATAGACTGCCAGGTTCTGTCCATGGAATTCTCTAAGTAAGAACACTGGAGTGGATTGCCATTCCCTTCTCCAGGGGATCTTCCAGACCTAGGGATTGAACCCACATTTCCTGCATTGCAGGCAGATTCTTTACCATCTGAGCCACCAGGGATAATACAGAAAGACAAGTAACATACAATATCACTTAAATGTGGGATCTAAAAAAAAAAAAAAAAAAAAAAACCTCATAAATACAAAGATCAGATTTGTGATTATTAGAAGCAGGGTGGAAGAATCAAAGGAAATGTGTCAGAAAGTAAAAACTCAATTATAAGATAAACAAGCCCTAGGAATCTAATGCACTACACAATAACTATAGCAGCTATAAGAGTAAAGCTTTAAGATTCATGGGAAAGTTGTTATGAGAATAAATTCTAAGTTCTCCTATAAAGAGGGATTTTTTTTCTTCTTGTTTTTTCTTTTTTTTGTATCTGTAGGAGAATATGGATGTTAACCTACTAGGGTAATCATTTCACACTATATGTAAATCAAACCATCATGCTCTATGCCTTAAATTTATATAGTGATGAATATTAACTATTTCTCAATACAACTGGGGAGAAACGCAACCACTAAAACTCAGTCTTTGGTGTTAATGGCTGATCTCTGTGTGGTCCAAATTCAATTTTATTTCTCTGGCACATCACTATACTCCCCTCACTTCACAGCACTATTAGAAAGACTTCCATGTGTGTACTCGTTAAGCTCCTTGGGGTTGACATCACAGAGGAAAAGGGATCATGAGAAGAGGAACCTGGGACATGGGGAGCATACTGAGGCAGCCCGAATGTTCTGCAGTTGGATCCTGACATCAGGTTATTGAAACTGAAGATGGAAAACCGATACTGAGTCATTCGATTCTCTCCCTTGAGGGCAGTAGATTTGCTGGACAGTATATTATTTAGCACTTTGTCCAGTTCTATTCTAAATAGTCCTTCCTTGGAGGCCATTCACTCAAACCTGGCCAAGATTTATTACAGATGAAAAGTTTTCTACCGGTTGGTCATTTCTTTCACAAAACACACATTCTCCCACTGAGATATTAAAAAATAAAACCTACCAAACAACATGAAAACAGTGTGATATTGTAGAAAGAGTGAGGAGCTCAAAGCAAATTGGCCCAAAGTGGCCCCAGCTGCTCACTCAGCCTTGCCTGGACAGCACCTTGCCGAGACCACTCTCCTGTCTGCTTTTTCCCTGGAAGGAGCAGCAACATCCAAGTTCAGCTTCCCAAATAGTAGTGGCCTCATCCCCTCTGCCCACAGTAATGTCCCGCAGGTCCAAAATCTCCAGGTGCAGTTAATGTCCTCAGCAACTCTTGTAAACGGTTGACACCAGCCTCCAGACTGCTGATTAACCCTCATCTACAGGCTTCCTCTCAGGCTCATATTAGAAAGGCAAAAAATAAATCACAAACGGGCTTCCCTGGTGGCTCAGATGGTAAAGAATCCGCAAGCAATGCAGGAGACCTGAGTTTGATCCCTGGGTCGGGAAGATCCCCTGGAGAAGGAAATGACAGCCCACTCCAGTATTCTTGTCTGGAGAATCCCATGAACAGAGGAGCCTGGAGGGCTACAGTCCGTGGGGTCCCAAAGAGTCAGACATGACTAAGCTACTAACACTTTCACTTTTTGAGACCACAAACCCATGCTACTCATCAGTTCTAGTGCTTTCCCCATGGGGAAAAGGAGAGGAGAAAGGCTTCCCCAATAGGGCAGATTCTCTAACCCAAGCTATGTCCTAACCTGGTTCATGACAGACAGTGACCCAGATGGGACCCTCCTCGAACAAGGAAGACCTAGGACTTCAAGCTAAACACTGGGTGCTCTGATGTCTGTTAGCTGTATGAGCTTCAGTTTCCTCAGCTATCAGCTGGAAATAAAAACTTGTCCTAGATTACAAGAGCTGGTGATAATGTACCCTAAGTGCAGTGTTGTGGTGGGCATGTTGAAGAAACTCAGCAAATGGTAGCTACTATTGTTGGTACAATTATCCTCAGTAAAAATGAACAGGTACCCCCTTGAGACAGATGAATATTATTTTTTAAATATGTAAGCTAAACTGTGCAATGTCTGTCTTATTACATAGAAATAAAACATTTTAGTCCATGGAATAGCTGGTAGTGATAAAGCACTGCTTGCTGGTTACAGAAGTGAGGAGGAAAGTAAGTGTTCGTCTTGCTCTATGCACATGCCAGCGTCTCACCCTCTGCTGCCAAGATGCCAGACCCAGACACGCATGGAATTCTCCAAGGCATCAGCTCCCCGACCCTTCTCCACTTCTCTCTGAATCTGGGGTCTCAAAGGGTTTGCTCTCCTGCAGTCACTTAACAGTGCTCAGCAGGTTACACAGGAAGTGTCAGTCACCCCTCAATGCTAAGTTTTAAATGCTATGGAGCTAGAAAATGTAAAACATGCGAGAGTATGTGAGATGTGAAGGTGTGAAGTGAGTAAGAAAGTACAAGGGCGTGAACATAATGTGACGTGTGTGCAATAATCCTGCAGACAAAACAAGCGAGCACCTGGCCCCTTGCTAATCACAATTAAGACTCCATGTGGAGCTCAGAAACGTCCCAGCTCCATTCCCACATCTCTTAGCTTTGCTCGCAGTCTCTATCTACAAAGCCACACAGAGGAAAGACAACAGGCAATCGTGAGTTTAAACACCTTAAACTTGCATTGGATATTAAAGGCCTAAATTCGTCTACCTCCATTTGCAGCGTCTTATTTGAATTAAAATAAAATCCAACAGCACAGCCCAATAAGATGCTGCTTACTAGAGACATATAGAAAGCTGAAATAGAACGAATTGAGGGCTGAGTACATTTTAACTAATCAAACTTATACCAAAGGAAAGCAGGTTTGGCAATATCACTTCAGGCAACATAGTCTTAAAAATATTTTAAGTTAAGACAGCATTGTATTATGTTAATGGAGATCAGCCCTGGGATTTCTTTGGAAGGAATGATGCTAAAGCTGAAACTCCAGTACTTTGGCCACCTCATGCGAAGAGTTGACTCATTGGAAAAGACTCTGATGCTGGGAGGGATTGGGGGCAGGAGGAGAAGGGGATGACAAAGGATGAGATGGCTGGATGGCATCACTGACTCGATGGACGTGAGTCTGGGGGAATTCCGGGAGTTGGTGATGGACAGGGAGGCCTGGCGTGCTGCGATTCATGGGGTCACAAAGAGTCGGACACGACTGAGCGACTGAACTGAACTGAACTGAAAGACATAATATTTATAAACTTTAATATGCCAACTAAAAGTGTCCCAAAATGTATTGAACAAAAATGTATAGATGCATGGCAGAATTTGATATTTTTAACCCATTTCTATCAATATATAACAGACTTCAAATTCAAAAATAGAACAAAATAAGGACCAAAAAATAATGTAACTAGTAAAATATGTAAAATAATGTAACTATTAATAATATAACTAATAAAATACACCAACTTCTTTATCTCAAAAGTGAAGATCTCGCTCTACTTACCCTATTAGAAAACTTGTCTGTTACATAACCTTGTCTGTGTGTGTGCTCAGTGGTGCCCAACTCTGCAATCCCATGGACGGTAGCCTGCCAGGCTTCTCTGTCTATGGAATTTTCCAGGAAAGAATACTGGCGTGGGTTGCCATTTCCTTCTCCAAAGATTCTTCCAAACCCAGGGATCGAACCTGAATCTCCTGGGTCACTTGCATCAGCAGGCAGATTCTTTAGCACTGTACCATCTGGGAAGCCCTGCATAACCTTGGTCCATATGTCATCACCAAGTGTGAAAATAAAATTATCAGTCTACTTCAAGGAATTATAATGGCAAAAAGCTGCTAAAAGTATTTACCCAAGTGAATCACTAGAATGCTACCTGATGTTGATGAACACGGTCACTAAACTGCTGCTTGCATGCTTTCCTGGGCCCCATAATTCAGATATTTGTACTTTAACTTTTACAACCTTCTGAGCTGCAATAGTGATTTTATAGTTTGCTGTGGAGCTGCACCAAATCTATAAAATCTGTAAAAGCCCTCAAAATTCCACATATGTGGATTGTCACCAACCCTAATAATTGCTTCCCACACTTGGCACCAAATTCTCTGACAAAGCAAAAGCAAATACACCACGTGCTAGAGAGAAATGAATGAAAAGTACCTACCAGGAGACTGAGCTAACACTCAGCACCTCCCAGCATTCTGCCTTTGAGTCTTTCTCAGACAGCTCAGCCTTTCAATTCCCCCATCAACACATTACATGGGCATCTTTTCAAAAATTATTGTCTGTATACCTGATGAATCTAGATACCAAAACGATTTCACCAGGAGGGCCAGATTCTTTCCAATGTCTGCTGTAAATGACAGACTCACAGAGCTCAAGTGAACCGTGGGCGTGCAAATCTCATCAAATGCCAGAAACAGCAAGCCCTCTGAGTGTGTGGACAGGACCATAAAACTTACACAGCTGTTAACTTTTTCCCCAGAAAGCAAACTACTCAGAAGATTAGTAGCTGTTTCTCTTTGCTTCTACTTCTCACTCTTCTTTTCTGGTTGACTTTTTAAAACACAGGTCCTTCTACACCATCTTGCTGCCACCATCCTTCCCCTCCAATGAAGCAGTTCACTGCATGAATTGAGAAGGAGACATCTCGTCGCCAGCCTTGTCTCTATCCAGATGTGATCTGCCAGCATTAGCAGAGCTCAGGAAGTCGGGTTCACTATAAAGGTTATTTTGTGGATACTGTTCCCCAACATACATTGGAGGAATAAAGTGTGTGTGTGTGTGTGTGTTTTAGTAAGGCTAATTGAGAACCCCAGTATTCCATAAACCTCTCTAATAACAAGGTGTTGCCCTGTATGACACAAAAGGGTTGATTTAAGAAATGCTTCAGAAAACCAGTATTGTTTTTACTTGCTCTAGAATAACTGTCAGAGAAATAAAAAAACTTGTTCTCCACGAAGATGTCAAGTGAATGCCCATGAACACCAGCTTGTGTGTGTCATAGCAACAGTTACTGAAAGAGAGCAAAGCATGCATCCAGTTGATCCTCTCCACCTCCAAGCTTTTCCCTCTGAAAATGGTTCCCAAAAGGATAAAATTATCTCCTATAAAATCAGTCTCAAAAAGTTAGAGACAGGCACCAAAATATCCTAGATTTCTTTAATTCATCATGAGATGATTCTTCCAATCAGATATTTACACAAGGACTTCGCTCGTGGTCCTGTGGTTAAGAATCTACTTGCTGATGCCAGGAACATAGGTTCGATCCTAGTCTGGAAGAATCCCACATGCCATGGGGCAACTAAATCCTTGTGCCACCAACTACTGAGCCCATGTGCTCCAGAGCCCGAGCTCCACAGCAAGAGAAGCCACCACAGAGAGAAGCCCACACGCCACAGCAAGGCACCGCAACAAAGAGTAGACCCTGCTTGCCACAACTAGAGAAGGCCCGGACACCGCACTGAAGACCCAGCACAGCCAAAAAAAGATGTCTACAAAAATACTTTCATAACCTTTGAACTCTCAAATTTATCTAGTTCCCTTAATTAACATATTAAAAAATCCTTAATAGTAGATTCCTTGAAGGTTTCAAGGCATATGAGTGAATACATGGATGCATGTAAGTTAATGAATGACCTCGCAGGTTCCAGTTCAAGATGGCCATGTTGGAGGATCCTGGGCAGCTACAAATGGAGGAATTTCCTCTGGAGAAAAAAAACTAAAAACTGTCTGTGCAGCCCCTAGCCATCCGGCAAATGAGAAAAGGCCCACGTTGAAGCCACTAGGAGAGGCTGGGATATCACCTCATCCTAAACCCCACCCCCCAGAGCAGTGCAAAACCTGGAGCTTCTTCCCAGGCAGCCAAGTGTAAACCCCATGTCACTCAGCCCAGCTTCTAGGACCTGCACCTGAAAGATGAGCCCCCAAACATCCAGCTCTGAAAGCCAGCAGAGTTCAAGTCCACAAGACCCGCAAGGCTACAATTTGAGAAATGGCTCTTAAAAGGCTCGAGGGCTGGGGCTCACCTGCCCAGAGCTCAGTGCAGAAGCAGCCCATCCTGAGGTGTCCAGACTTGACCTGAATGAGCCTCATGTGCTAATCCTCACGCATCAGCCTGAGGGGTGAGAGCGTCTAATTGAGCACGTGTCTGCAGGCCTGCTGCCCGAGGGGCATCATCTTTTGCTTTTCCTGGAGGTGCTATTAATTTGCTCCCTCTTTGCTGATTCCCGCATGTGGGCGCATCTGTACACTCTCCCCACCTTACCCCAGCCAACGGGACCCTCTCCATGCTCTCCCTCTGCCACACTCCAGAGTACAGTATAGCCCAGAGGGTTTTTCACCTGCATCTGATACCTGGGGTCTTGTGGCTGCTGCCCAGGGGGTGCCTTTTGATCTCCTGGCTCTGGAGCCCAGGGAGGCCTGTGTTCTTGGGTGCCACAGATTTGTAACTATTGGAGAGACAGTTGTGGGTGGGCTACCACCCCGGGGCACTGCACAGACCACAGACTGAAACACACCCCCAGTCTTTCTGTGAAAGAGGCCAGTTGCTCCTCTGGGAGCTTTGGCCTGAGGGGCAGGCTTCAGGTTTGGCACCCATCTAGAGGCCTGGGCTTCTGGTAGCTGGTAGCTACCTGGTAGCTCAGTGGTAAAGAATCTGCCTGCCAATACAAGAGATGCAGGTTTGATTCCTGGGTCAGGAAGATCCCCTGAAGGAGGGCACGGCAACCACTCCAGTATACTTGCCTGGAGAATCCCATGGACAGAGGAGCCTGGAGGGCTACTGTCTATGGGGTCACAAAAGAGTCAGACATGACTTGGGGACTAAGCAACAACACACAGCAGAGAGGCATGTGGAGGCGCTCTTAGACAGTGAGGGCCAGCTGCCACCATTTCTGTTCTCTCCCATGGCCTCACTAAGCTCACCTGTATCTCCCAGAAAGAAGCTTATACACTTGTCTGATTTTTTTAACAGTCACCCAGAGGATACCTCCATATTGTCTGACTGCAGTGGCCAGTGGGGATTTATGCATGCAGTCACACTGGACTGAATACATTTACATACTTTAAAAGTTGTTGCCGGAGGGTCTAGCTGATTCCAGATTGATTTAGATTCCAATCAATCTGAATCTAGGTGTTGCCTGAAAGCCTCCCTTTTGGGACACTTAACAGGTCTTGGCACACCCTCATTTCCTAAGAGCTACTAAAAATAGGACAGGTTGATTGGACAATCACAAAGATTTGAGAGATGGCTGAGAGCTAGGGCAGAGATGAAACATAAGATTCATCTCCCACATGAGACCACTCCTTCAAGACTCGGAGAGGTGGCTGTTTTATCTAATGCATAGAAACCAACACAGAGAGTTAAGCAAAATGAAGAAACAAAGGACTATATTCCAAATAAAAGAACGAGATAAAAACCTCAGGGAAAAATCCTTAATGAGATGCAGAAAGATAACCTACCCAACAGAGTGTTCAAAGTAATGGTAATTAAGATGTTCGCTGAACTTGGGAGAACAATGGACAAATACAGTGAGAACTTCAACAAAGAGAAAATGTAACTACCAAACGGGTGTCACAGAACCGAAGAACACTATAACTGAAGAGAAAAATAAATCCATTCCTGTTCAGAATCTCAGAAAAATGGGATGACATGATGAAAACTTCAATGTCTGGAGGTCAGTAGACCCAGTTCTGCAGCCTGATCATCAGTTGCTTCTGAGGTCAGAGGCAAGTTAGAACCTGACTCTCTGTTGGTCAACTGAGTTTTAAACCAGCTATTATGTTAGGTCCCTTCAACTTGCTACCAGATGGTTCCTAAGACCCTGTCTGTGGTTCATAAAAGTAAATAGAAAAGCAGGCTAAAGACGCACAACAAAACAGTCAACCAGGATAGAAGACCATGCTCTTGTTTGCCAACTGTCTCCACCTTCTTCTTTCCGTGTGTCAGGATGACTGGAAGAATTAGAGGCAGAAAAACATGTTCATGGTCTACTTCTCCTCTCCTTCCAACAAACAAAAAGCTGTAGGTTGTCTTTTATCACATCCAGTATTCAGAAATTTATGTGCTGATGTCAGGCACTGTGTAAGGAAGCATAACCCACTGAATCCAACGACAGCCCACACCTGTTGCACTGACCTTCCAGCTCATCCTCCTCAGGTACAGACCATTAACTTGACACTGTAATTTATTTGCCTATGAGAGTATCTCAGACATCCCGATCACAGACATGAAGCATGCTGCAAAGAGTACAGTGGCCGTGAACTCCCAAGACATCCTAGATACATAATGGATGGGCTGGACTGTTATGATTGTGGGAAATAAATGGCTTGGCCTGTGCTGGGAAGGCAGACACGAGTTGTACCTGCCAGCTGGCATTACCAGCTTCGTCACAGGCTCCCCCAAAGGGGAAGGTTTGATACCATCCTGCCTCATTCTAAATCTTAGTTTGTTAACTTCTCCAAGGAGTCCCAGGGGAGTTTTAGCCTGCAGGGAAAAGACATGAAGTGAGTTCTTTTTCAGAAAGCTAATATGAAACGCTATTATGGTCATTTGTTTAACCCAGGAGAATTTATTGAGAATTACTCAGGCACCAGGATAGATGTGGCTTCAGATGATAACTGTGACTTCACTGCTATTTCCACTTGGGCAGCCAGTTCTGACATTTCCATCCATTAGTGGGAAGCACAACTTATCTTTTATGTCAAAGGTTGGGTTACACCACAGAGGTGGTTAGACAGTTCCCCAAGTGCTGTGAGATGGTCCCCCAGGGGCACCTAAACTCCCGGAGCCATCTTTGAGCTTAATGCCTCTGCTTTTCACAGGGTCGAGTGTGTGTGTGTGTGTGTTTCTGTGTGTCTGCTTCTTTGTAACACCATGGTGTAGCCCACCAGGCTCCTCTGTCCCTGGAATTTTCCAGGCAAGCATACCAGAGTAGGTTGCCATTCCCTTCTCCAGGGAATCATCCCAACCCAGGATAGAACCTGGGTCTCTTGCATTGCAGGCAGATTCTTTACCATCTGAGCCACCAGAGAAGCCCTTTCACAAGGTTGCTAGTCCTCAAAAATCACCAACTCTAGGAACTTCTGTGGTGGGCTAGTAGTTAGGAGTCAATGCAAGAGACACAGTTGCAGTCCCTCCCTGGTCCAGGAAGCTCTCACATGCCTCAGGGCAACTAAACTTGTGCGCCCCAACTACTGAGTCTGCGATCCTAGAGCCAGTGCTCCACAAGAGAAGCCACTGCAATGAGAAGCCCACGTACCACAGCTAAAGAGTAGCCCCGACTTGTCACAACTAGAGAAAGCCCATATGCACCCACAAAGACCTGGTGCAGCCAAAAAAATCACCAACTTTAGCAACCCCACCCCAACACCCCAACGAGAAATACTGCCTGACAAAAAAATAACACCATCATGATTTTGCTGCAAAATTGCAATTCATCTTCACATTATTGTGATTTAAACTGTTTGATAGCACAGCCTTGTTTTGACTTATAACTCTTAGATGAATTCTTAATAAATTCTACTGTTATTTCAGCTCAGATTAACATATTTTTTAAAGCCAGGATAAATTGTATCAAGTATCAAATAACACCTTTCTTGGGACTGACATGAATAATCACATTTTCATTTCATCCTACATCTTCAGACATCACTAGGGCATGCAAACATCTTAAAACAATAACATTTTACTGGAGACAACAGTACTGATATTGTATGGGGGGATTACATGTGATTTTTATCTTATTCTTCTTGCTTTTCTATATTTTCCCAATTTTATAAAATATTAAGACAATTTATTAAAATTGCAACAACATTTGAAAGCGTATACATTTAATAATGTGAAACATCTGTAATTATGTGGGACATTCTAAAACAGATGAAAGCCCTGACTGATGCTGCATTTCTATTCTATACATCAAAACATTCACCAGTACACTTGAGACCTTCTCAAGGGGCAGTTAAGTAAGGAACTTCTATTCACTAATTACAACAAGAAAAACTGAATTATGGAACAACTGATGATTCGCCTGAGATGCCCACACACCCTCAGAAGCTCCTGGGAAAAGACCATCCTTGACCAACTCCCACCATTTTGACTACTTCATGTTAGAGAGGGCATGGTACAGAACCACCCTGCAAAAGTCTTGACTTCCCTGCCCATGAATTTTCCTTTCTTTTTCTTCTTAATAAATTGAAGTTTGTCTTCAATATAAAAATCATCCAACCAATGGAAAGATTTTTAAAAGCTCTGTTACAAAAAGAGTTTCTGCTTTTGTTCCTCGAGACACCAAATAATGATTCTGACTAATATTTTCACTGAGTTGGCAACTGGCTTGACATGTTTCCAAATTGACTTTTTTTTTATCCTTTAGTGTAGAAACAACTTTAATCTAAAAGTCATTAGCAACTAAATGTAATATTATTGATTTAGCTGCACAGGAAACCCAAAAGTTGACAGTCTGATGGAAAAGCCTCATACATTTGTGTAAGAATAGATAACATTTAGCAGCATTTTGTATGTGCCAAGTGGTATTCTTAGCATTTCACATGTATTAACTCATTTAATCCCTGTGATAACCCCAGGGAGAAGGCAATACTATTATCCTCATTTTCAAGAAGAAGAAACTGAGACACAGAGCGATTAAATAACAGCTAATAAGTAAAGAAGCAAAGGTTTGATCTGAGGCAGTCTTGGTCTGGGACCTGCACTCAACCACTGAACTAGAACTGCATCATCACTCTGTAAACAGTGCACTGGCTTATTAATCATGTCAGGCTTTCTAAAGCAGGGTTCAAGACCATGGGCCCTGGTGTCACACAGACACCAGTGTTCATGTCCAGTCTTCCACTTACTACCTGAGTGCTGTGCTATGCTTAATCACTCAGTCGTGTCTGACTCTTTGTGACCCCCATGGACTGTAGCCCTCCAGGCTCCTCTGTCCATGGGGATTCTCCAGGCAAGAATCCTGGAGTGGGTTGCCATGCCCTCCTCCAGGGGATCTTCCCAACCCAGGGATGAACCCAGGTCTCCTGCACTGCAGGCAGAGTTCCATCTGAGCCACCAAGAACGCCAACCTGTAAATGGCGTTTAAGCCTTTTAATGGCTTAAATGTTAATATACCTTTAAGCCTCCTATAAATGGTACTTATTAGGATTATATTTAGTCTCTAATATATAGTTTTTATAGGTGGCTCAGTGGTAAAGAACCTGCCTGCCAATACAGGAGATGCAGGAGACACAGATTCAATCCTTGGGTCAGGAAGATCCTCTGGAGGAGGAAATGGCAGCCCACTCCAGTATTCTTGCCTGAAAAATCCCAAGGACAGAGGAGCCTGGTTGGCTACAGTCCATGGGGTCACAAAGACTCGGACATGACTGAGTGACTAAGCATAATATGCAGTTATCCTCAAAGGTAGCAGCATGCATTTAGAATCTTCACAGTTAAATGATAAATTTACAAAGAGAAAAGCTGATTCCCTCATTTCAGAACTGAAGACGAGTCAAAAAGCCAAGATTCAGCTGTAGTTGGAAAGTTTTGCAGATCTTAAGTGAGTAGCACTTTCATCTAGTTGCTCTTTTGTTTCACAGCACGGGAAATACCCGTCTTGGAGTGTTTTTAAGCTCTTCTTTGCTGCCAAAAGGCAGAAACACAAACAATGCACTGCTTGTAATCCTTGCCTCAAGAGATCTGTGAACAAAATGAAGAAACAAAGATTTGGCAAGAAGGACCGTGCTGGACCAGCTCAATACCACACTGTTTCTGGGAGTGGGGGGAAAAAGAGTACTTTCTTCCAAGAGAACAGCCAATACATATTATTCTACTGAAAGTACTTAAACATACAAAATAGAGATGGAACATAAAAAACAGCAAATTGTTATAAGAAGAGGCTGAACTCCTATAAGAAAAAGATGCTCTAGTTTAGTTTTATACCTGGAGAATAGAGATTAATGTTGAGAGGGAATGTATAGCACAGGGCCTAACATATAATAGGTAAGGAAGTTAATTAATATTTACTTAATGAGCAATGGAAGAATACTTCAAGAATTTTCCACATGGCACCCAAAACCTGCTTTAAGAAAGGCAACTCTTTGCCTACATTCACTCCCGAACAATGACTCTTGGTCATTCAGGTATGACCTAAATCAAATCCTTTGATTATACAGTAGAAGTGACAAATAGATTCAAGGGATTAGATCCGATAGACAGAGTGCCTGAAGAACTATGGATGGATGCAGGTTTGTGACATTATATAGAAAGTGGTCATCAAAACCATCCCCCAGAAAAAGAAATGCAAAAAGGCAAAATAGTTGTCTGAGGAGGACTTACAAACAGCTGAGAAAAGAACAGACATGAAAGGCAAAGGAAAAAAGAAAAGATATACCCATCTGAATGCAGAATTCCAAAGAAAAGCAAGGAGAGATAAGAAAGCCTTCTTAAGTGATCAACGCAATGAAATTGAGGGGGAAAAAATAGAATAAGAAAGACTAGAGATCTCTTTAAGAAAATTATAAATACCAAGGGAACATTTCATGTAAAGATGGGCACAATAAAGGACAGAAATGGTATGGACCTAACGGAAGCAGAAGATATTAAGAAGAGGTGGCAGGAATACACAGAAGAACTATACAAACAAAGGCTTAATGACCTGGATAACCACGATGGTGTGATCACTCACATAGAGCCAGACAACCTGGAGAGTGAAGTTGAGTGAGCCTTAGGAAACATTACTATGAACAAAGCTAGTGAAGGTGATGGAAATTCAGCTGAGCTATTTTGAATCCTAAAAGATGATGGTGTTAAAGTCCTGCACTCAATATGGCGGCAAATTTGAAAAACTCAGCAGTGGGCACAGGACTGGAAAAGGTCATTTTTCTTTCCAATCCCAAAGACAGGTAATGCCAAAGAATGTTCAAAATACCACATAATGACACTCATTTCACATGCTAGCAAGGTAATGCTCAAAATCCTTCAAGCTAGGCTTCAACAGTACATGAACCATGAACTTCCAGATGTTCAAGCTGGATTTAGAAAAGGCAGAGGAACCAGAGATCAAATTGCCAACATCCACTGGATCATCGAAAAAGCAAGAAGAGTTCCAGAAAAACGTCTACTTTTGCTTTATTGACTATGCCAATGTCTTTGACTATGTGGATCACAACAAACTGTAGAAAATTCTTAAACAGATGGGAATATCAGACTACCTGTTGTGCCTCCTGAGAAATCTGTGTGCAGGTCAGGAAGCAACAGTTAGAACTGGACATGGAACAACAGACTGGTTCCAAATCGGGAAAGGAGTATGTCAAGGCTGTATATTGTCACCCTGCTTATTTAACTTATATGCAGAGTACATCATGAGAAATGCTGAGCTGGATGAAGCACAAGCTGGAATCAAGACTGCCATGAGAAACACCAATAACTTCAGATACGCAGATGACACCACCCTTATGACAGAAAGTGAAGAAGAACTAAAGAGCCTCTTGATGAAAGTGAAACAGGAGAGTGAAAAAGTTGGCTTAAAGCTCAACATTCAGAAAACTAAGATCACGGCATCCAGTCCCATTACTTCATGGCAAATAGATGGGGACACAGTGCAAACAGTGTCAGACTTTATTTTCTTGGGCTCCAAAATCACTGCAGATGGTGACTGCAGCCATGAAATGAAAAGACACTTGCTCCTTGAAAGAAAAGCTATGACCAACCTGGAAAGCATATTAAAAAGCAGAGACATTACTTTACCAACAAAGGTCTGTCTAGTCAAAGCTGTGGCTTTTCCAGTAGTTATGTATGGATGTGAGAGTTGGACTATAAAGAAAACTGAGTGCCAAAGAATTGATGCTTTTGAACTGTGGTGTTGGACTCTCAGAGAGTCCCTTGGACTGCAAGGAGAGACAACCAGTCAATCCTAAAGGAAATCCATCTTGAATATTCACTGGAAGGATGATGAAGCTGAAACCCCAATACTTTGGCCACCTGATAGAAAGAACTGACTCATTGGAAAAGACCCTGATGCTGGGAAAGATTGAAGGTAGGAGGAGAAGGGGGCAACAGAGGATGTGATGGTTGGATGGCATCACTGACAAGATGGACATGAGTTTGAGTAGGCTCCAGGAATTTGTGATGGACAAGGAAGCCTGGTGTGCTGCAGTCCATGGGGTCGCAAAGAGTTGGACACGACTGAGCAACTGAACTGAACTGAACATTAACATTAAATTAGCAGATACTGAGTAAAGCAGATAAAGTGTGTGGGCATCATCCAATCAGTTGAAGACCTTAAGAGAAAAAAGACTGAGATCAGAGGAGGAGGGAATTCTACCTCCAGACTACCTTTGGAGTAGAGTGACAGCATCACCTCTTCCCTGGGTCTTCAGCCTACCAGCCTGCTCTGCATATTTCAAATTGTGCAGCCTCATCCTCACATAAGCCAATTCCTTAAAATAAATAAATTATATTGGGTCCGGATATAGCTGATCTGGGCTGATTACTCATACATATGCAGTCAGTTGCTTGGTGGGCTGGGGTCTGGCTGTTGTGGGATGGCTTAACTAGGAGGACTCATCTCTGTTCTACATGACCTGTCATCCTCCAGTAGGTTAGGTGGGTCTTATCCACTTGGTAGCTGAATAGGTCTCCAAAACAATGAGCAGAAGCATGCAAAGCTTCTGGAAACCCAGGCTTGGAATTTGCATGAGATTACTTCCATTACATTTTATGCCCAAAGCAGGTATAAGGTCAGACCAGATCCAAGAGGAAGTAAAACATGTTCTACCTCTCAACGATGAGAGCTGCAATAGGATTGTGGCGGTGTGCAAGACACCACACAGCTGAGTTGAAGCTCACAGAATGTTTGTGAATGGGACACTATTGCTGCAGTGGTTAGTTTGGAATATACTATGAAGCAAAGTACTAGTCACTCAGTTGTGTCTGACTCTTTGTGACCCCATGGACTGTATCCGACCGGGTTCCTCTGTCCATGGGATTCTCCAGGCAAGAATACTGGAGTGGATTTCCATGCCCTTCTCCAGGGGATCTTCTTGACCTAGGGATCAAACCTGGGTCTCCTGCATTGCAGGCAGATTCTTTACTAACTGAGCCACTAGAGAAGCCTGGGATATACTATAAACATGGAATAAGAAGTTATGTTTGACTTAAAGGAGCTTACAGTAAGTGGAAATAAAGGAGGGGTAAAAATATCAGTAATAATGGAAAACAGCAATACATGTAATCACTGAAACTATAAAAGCCCCAAAATGAGAAATTTAAATCGAGTCAAGTGGACAAGACTTCCTAGAAGAAGTAACACTGAATAATTACAGTTAGGAGCATCCATGATAAGTCAAAATGTATGCCTGAAAGTATACCAAACTTTAATTTATGTAGTTAGGATGGAAAATAGTTTATTAGAAACTTTAGTAATGATTAATGTGTAGTCTTTGAGTTAGAGTGAACTGAGTTTGACACACTTAACTGTGCCACTTAATAACTATGTAAAAGTGAGCATTGCTCAGTCCTGTCCAACTCTTTGTGACCCCATGGACTGTACAGTCCATGGAATTCTCCAAGCCAGAATACTGGAGTGGGTAGCCATTCCCTTCTCCAGGGGATCTTCTTACCGAGGAATTGAACTAGGGTCTCCTGGAATGCAGGTAGATTCCTTACCAGCTGACCTACCAGGGAAGCCCATAACTATGTGAACCTTGGGTAAATTATTTAACGTCACTAGAAGGAAATGGCAACCCACTCTGGTATTCTTGCCTGGAGAGTCCCATGGTCAAAGGAGCCTGGTGGGCTCCAGTCCATGGGGTCGCAAAGAGTTGGACACGACTGAGCGACTAACACACACACACACTACTTCAATTCCTCATTGTAGATGGAAACAAAAATAGTACCTGCCTGTTAAGGTTGTTGTGCATATTAAGTGAAGTATATGTAAAATTTGATGAAAGTGTCTGGAGCATAAAAAGCATTCAATACATTAAACTATTACTGCTACACTTTTTCTTTTGAATATTCATTGCTGCATAATTCGATTTTTTAAAATCCAACAGAGATAATTATCAAAAATTCTTTTTAGAGTTAGGGTTACAAAAGTTAGATCAAATATGCAAATTGTTGTTTCTCTTGAGATTCAAAACAAGTCCTTTCTTGGGAAGAAAAAGTACTTACTGGCTGGTCTCTAAAATAGTACGGTTCAGGGTGAGGTCTACCAACCCACGTCCCCAAACCCTTTCAGGGGTAAGCAAGGTCAAAACTATTTTCATAATAGCACTAAGACGTGGCTGCCTTTCACACTGTGTCAACATTCACACTGATGGTGCAGTAGCGAGGGCAGGTACACTGCTGGGCGATAGCACAAATAAGGCAGAGGCAGCAAACTCAACGGGCAGTTATCATATTTTTCACCTCCAAACACTCGTCCATGAGACTTAGGGATCTCCTTAAAGAAGCAACATAGATTATTAATTTCATCAATTTAATCCTTGGATATTGGGTTATTTCAGTATTCAGTATGATAAAATGGGAAATATATGGACAGCACTTCTGCTATACATATTGAATTAAAGTTTTTGCTTGAAGAAAATCACTTGTGTGATTGAGTCATGAGCTGAACTAGTCAATTGTTTTTTTTTTTTCCTACGGGAAACATCATTTTTTAATAGAAAGAATGATGGGTAAACTATGGTTGTTCAGACTTGGGCATTTGGCAAACATTTTCACAAAAATGAACAAAGTGAGTCTGTCACTTCGAGGAAAGCATTCACTGCTAAGGATAAATTTCCAACTTGAGAACTGTCCTGATACTTTCAGGCTTTTCTAATGAGACTGATGATGATAGAAGTGAATGTAATTTTTGGATATTGAATTTTTAAATGGGTCAATATTTAGAAGAAATGTATAAGTCATGAACTGACATTTTCAAAATGACTAAAGCATAATATTAAAAAATCATAATGCATAATAGACCCATTCAAAATAGAAAGTGGATTTTTATGTAGAAGTGTAAAAATGTACTGATATGCTTTCAATTTCACACTGCAACTAACTTTTAAGAAACTACCACTTGTCGTGTTTTGGTGAAATATCAAAGAAGAATGTCCACAATCATGTAAAAAGGTTATTAAAATACTCTTCCTTTTTCTAACTACATATCCATATGAAACTTTTCTTCCTATACATCAACTGAAACAATTTATCACAACAGAATGAATACAAAAACAGATCTAACAATATATCTGCCATCTATCACTAATCAGGCATTTAAAAGGTTTAGAAAAATGTGAACATAATTTTGTTTTCCACTGATTTTTCTGCTTTTGTAAAATATAGATGTTTGTCATAAAAAATATGCTATTTATGTTAAAATGCGTTGGACTTAGTGTCATTAGTAAATGAGTTAACAAATATTTTTAAAATTTCTGTTTAATTTCTAAGGGTCCCTTGGACTGCAAGGAGATCCAACCAGTCCATTCTAAAGGAGATCAGCCCTGGGTGTTCTTTGGAAGGAATGATGCTACAGCTGAAACTCCAGTACTTTGGCCACCTCATTCGAAGAGTTGACTCATTGGAAAAGACCCTGACGCTCGGAGGGATTGGGGGAAGGAGGAAAAGGGGACAACAGAGGATGAGATGGCTGGATGGCATCACCCACTTGATGTGAGT
Organism: Bos javanicus; assembly: GCF_032452875.1. Taxonomy (NCBI): domain Eukaryota; kingdom Metazoa; phylum Chordata; class Mammalia; order Artiodactyla; family Bovidae; genus Bos; species Bos javanicus. Next base: position 19,000,290 of record NC_083894.1, read on the forward strand.
TTAAGTGAACTCCAGGAGTTGGTGATGGACAGGGAGGCCTGGCGTGCTGCGATTCATGGGGTCGCCAAGAGTCGGACACAACTGAGCGACTGAACTGAAATGAACTGAACTGAAATATACATAGGTGTAACCCACAAAAGCAAAAGCTCCTTAGGGGTCCTCAATAATGTTTACATGTGTAAAGGGATCCTGAGAATGAAAAGTTTCTGAGCTACTATTCACAAAGGATGTCATTATCATTTGGAAGTGCGCTTCAACTCCAAGGACATAGGACTAACCCGACCATTAAGACCTCCCTGAGGGGTGATCGGTGTTACCCAGTATGTAAAATGCGTTGATGGAGAAGGCGATGGCACCCCACTCCAGTACTCTTGCCTGGAAAATCCCATGGACGGAGGAGTCCGGTAGGCTGCAGTCCGTGGGGTTGCTCAGAGTCGGACACGACTGAGCGACTTCACTTTCATTTTTCACCTTCATGCATTGGAGAAGGAAATGGCAACCCACTCCAGTATTCTTGCCTGGAGAATCCCAGGGACGGGGAGCCTGGTGGGCTGCCATCTATGGGGTTGCACAGAGTCGGACATGACTGAAGCGACTTAGCAGTAGCAAAATGCATTGAATGCCTGCCATATGCAAGAAAGATGAAGTCTGATGTGTTGGCAGGAGCCAGGTCATGGGAAGCTTGGATACTTGGCTAGGATTTGGACTTTACTCTGAAAGGGGAAAAAAAGTAACTGAAATTTTCTAAGAGGAGATGATGTAATCAGGTTTATCTTTTAGAAGATAAGTACAGGGTTGAGTCTATGATGGAATGAAGGCTACCAGACTGAAGTCAAGAAGATTGGTTGGAGCTTTTAGTTGTAATCTAAGTGAAATGAGATTAAGGACACTTAAACTAAAGCAGGAGCAGAAGGAAAAGGAATCTTTTGGGAGAGACAAAGGAGATAGAATCTGCACTGCTGTGTGACTGAAGAGATGTCTCAATGAATGGCATATCCTTCCTCCAAAGTCATTCTCAACATTTTGCTCAAATAAGATTCCTGTTTAACAAAAGTGATAGTTCTCTCTTATAACAAGCTGCCTGCTGTTTGGTTGTTGATTGATATTGTTTCTTGATAACTGAAAGTTCAAAATATCAGGCAAAAAAAAAGAATTACTGAAGGATTGCTATCATGGGGCTGAAAGAATTCCTGAGAAGATGAGTTGGTCTTTCTTCTTTTCTGTTCATTTTAGAGTTAGACTTCCAAACACAACTCTCTAATTCTAGGATCATACAGAGTGGAGTTACACTACGCTGTCCTGATCCTGCCCAGGCAGATACAATATCCTCCTGAAGAAGTTCTTAGAGGGCTTCCTTCCAAAGAAAGATTCACACATGGAGAACTTGGCTCATTAGGTGCTTATTTTGAAATCTCATTCCTGTGGAAAGTAGACAAATGGAGAACCAAAGACGTGATAAAATCACTTCAGCACTTACTACCTTATCAATATTCAAATCCACGAGCATATAGAAATGATAGAAGACTAAGTTTTCCAGAATATACTAGCTACATAATTACTATTGTAATATTAGTCCTTTTACAAAAAAATAAAAAAACTGAGTCAGGAAATTTGAATTACCAGCTCATTCTTACTTCAAAGGCCACCAACATTAACACAAACAAGGAAGGAATTAAGAGATGACTGTGGAATGGGGTTACTTAGAAACCAGCTCACAGCCTTAGTCCTGGCTGGGATAATTCAACTAAGAACTTGGTCCTTCTATCCGATACTGTCAGTAGTTCCTATCATCATCACTTGTCAAGTGAAAACACATTTCCCTTTGACTTCTTGCAGCTCATATTTCCTGGGGTCATTTCAAAGTTTAATGTTTAGATAGCATTTATTTTAAAGGTTTTCTTAATAACGTGTTTACATCTTGTTTTTGTTTTTGTACAGGTGCTGCCCTTTAGTTCTAGAGGGAAATGGTCTTCTGTTTACTTGCTGCTTCATTAGTTAAGGTTATTGCTATATAATATTCACTCTATATGAAAAAACTTCTACCTTACTTAGTGGTGAGCTCTCCAGGAATCTCACCCCATCCTAAAACCAGTTAAAAACTCAAAAGTAGACAAAAATGCAGTTACTGAAAAAGAGCTCTGCAAAACTTTTACACTAAGTCATAGCACTGCCTTTAGGCATTACCAAGAGTATAATTATCAAGTTTGATGATTTGGCTTCTGCACAAGAGAACAAAAAATAGATTTCTGGAAGCAGACATTGTCAGAAATAAGTGATGGCAAATAGCCTGACAATAGAACAGAAAGGACAAGAACTGCAAGTAGGGGACAGAAGAGCTATAAAAACTAGTCTTACCCCTTCTCTTTACATTTCCGTGGAAGAGGGAGCTTCTATTGCAACTCCCACTCAGGGAGAGCAGACAGAAGGTGTCAGAGAAAACAATTCCATCTCTGCCTTTACCTCTTTATTCAATGCTTGCCAAGAGAGTTTAAAAGGGTGTGTCAAAATCTCAGAAGCAAGAACCAGACAGTTGAGTTGCTTTCATTCAGCATCTAGATTCAGATGTAGCAGTTACCTGTAATACCCTGCGGGACACCGTGGACAGTCCTCTTCTCTCTGTCCCCTCACAGAAGGTCCCTCTAGGCAGAACTCAGAGCCTGCTTCTGTTAGTCTTTCTCTCTTCCCCTGCCCCCTCCCCATGAATGGCTGTGTGGCTCAGTCCAACCATCTTCCTTGACTACGCCAATGAGTTTGAGTAGATAAATTGTAAGTGAGCACTGTAGACTCAGACCTATCTACGCAGACGGGCTGGAGCTTGAATTGAGCAAAATTGGAGGATTAAATTTACTCCATTTTGGCCTCAGAGAATCATAGAGTGCATACACAAATTAAGAAAGTAAATCTCACTTCCCATTTGTCATTGATTGTTCTAAGGCCTGGAGGTGTGTGTGCTCAGTCACCCAGTCATGTCTGACTCTTTGTGAAGCCACGGACTGTAGCCTGCCAGGCTCCTGTGCCCTATGGGATTTTCCAGGCAAGAATCCTGGAGTGGGCTGCCATTTCTTCCTCCAGGAGGTAAAAGGAATAAAGAATGGGATTTAGGCACTGTTACCGGTTGGACTGTGTCTCCCTAAAATATGCTGAGGTCCTAACTCCTCAGTACCTGTGAGTGTGGCCTTGTTTGGAAATGGACTTTTACAGATGTTCAAATTATAAATAAGGTTGATAGGATGGCATCGCTGCTGCTGCTAAGTCGCTTCAGTCATGTCTGACTCTGTGTGACTCCATAGACAGCAGCCCACCAGGCCCCTCTGTCCCCGGGATTCTCCAGGCAAGAATCCTGGAGTGGGTTGCCATTTCCTTCTCCAATGCATGCATGCATGCTAAGTTGCTTCAGTCATGTCCAACTCCGTGCAACCCTATGGACAGCAGCCCACCAGGCACCCCCATCCACAGGATTCTCTAGGCAAGAATACTGGAGTGGGTTGCCATTTCCTTCTTCGAGGATGGCATTAGGGCAGGCCCTGTTCCAATATAACTGTGTCTTTATAGAAATGAAAAATTTGGACAAAGAGAAAGAGGCACACACACAAAAGAGAACATCATGTGACAATAAGGAATTGGAGGGATGCATCCAGAAGCCAGATAACACTGGAGTTTGCCAGGAAATCACTAGAAGTTTGAAGAGGAAAGGAATGATTCACCTACACCCCTCAGAGGAAGTACGGCCCTGCCAACACCTTGATTTTGGATTTATAGCCCCTAGAACTATGACACAATACATTGGGTTGGCCAAATTTTCATTCAGATTTTTATATAATATGGACAAACGAACTTTTTGGCCAACCCAATATTTCTGTTGTTCTAAGGTGCCAAGTTAATGGTACTTTGTTACAGAGCTCTAGAAAACTGAGCCACCCAACTCTGCAGTATTCAAAAGACATGAAAGAGAGTTTTACAGAAGATTATGCACATAATCAACAAACATATTAAAATGTGTTCAAAAATCGCTAGCATCCAGAAAATGCAAATTTAAACATAAGATACATTTCATTTAACAAAACAGTATTTTTTTTTTCTTTAGAAACACCTGTTTTCAAGGGTAGGAAAAGAGACATTCAAACATTTTTGGTAGAAACACGAATCAGTACAACCATTCAGGAAGACACTTTAGAATATGTGTCAGGAGCCTTCTGAGAATTTATCTTAAGGGAATGCTATTAACCTTCATAGCACTTATCACTTTCTAATACTATATGATTTACTTATTTATGTTTATTGTCAGTCTCCGCCTACTAGAATTTAAGTCCTACAAGGACAAGGATTTCTCACTTTTGTATCCCAAACACCTAGAGTATTTCCTAATACGTTGTAAATGCTCCATAAACACTTGCTGAATATGTTAATTAAGATGTCCACCAAGATTCATGTACAAAGGTGTTCACTGAAGCATGCTTACAATAGCTCAACACTGGGGAAGTAAATGACCACCACAGTGGGAGACTGGTTAAGAAATAATGGTCCACGACACAATGGGGCATCATGTAGCCATTAGCAAATAAATCATCAGGAATATACAAGGCTATGCGAAGACATTCATAATATGTTTAAAAGTTAGAGAAGGATTAGAAAATTGTAGACAGAGTAACACTTCAATTTTATTAAGATATAGTAATAATGCCCAAATGTTAGCAATGATTGCCTCTGCCCAGTGAGCTTGTAGACATTTTGGTTTTCTTCTTTATATTTTTCATATTTTCTGCAAGCACTTCAATAAAATTTTGAACTATCCAAGTACTCCACAAACATGAGTGATATTTTATCACACAGCATGGTGTAATAACAATGTTTATAATAATACCAGGGTCATTTTGTAAATATTAAATTACACTCAATATCCTCTATTTATAAAGAAGGGAAATTTGTGTGAAGGAAATATGGATTTGATTAGTCTCTGTACTTTTCTGTGCTTTTATTTCCAAATTCAGGATTTGGACAATGCACTTTTTAATGCTTTCCATTCAAACAAGTTAAAATTTTTAGAAGTTACAGTTCTTTAAGGGGTAACCTTAAATTGCCTGAAAAAGTCATTTATATGAAATACCTACTTCCTTTATTGCTGGTTAAATGAAACATCATTGCACATATTACAAGGGAAAAGGTATTTATTTGACCTTGGGCTGTTTCAACAGTGAAATTTAATTCTATATTTTCCATACTGCTCAAGCTGATCATTTAAATGGCAGAATTATGAAAAATCAACCCAACATTAGTATCAATGCAGTGCATCAATTACCATCAATGTATTAAACACAATACCTAAAAGTTTTATGAATATTTTAAATAGTCTTCTAATAAGGTTCTAAAATTCGCCATAAGAGAAACAGAGGCATGGGGAGTTTGTGTGGCTGGTTCAGGCTTACATTAGGGAGCGCATCTCATTGACACAATCACCAAGAGAACTACTGAGATGGGAGTGAGTCAAGGGTTCCTCTGAAATCATTCTGGCAAGCTCAGAGCAACTTGACTAACATGCTGATTAATGTTTTCCCTCATCAATAGACTCCATTAGCTAGACATTTTTTAACTTCATCAGAAGTAACCAAATACTACCAATCATAAAAATAAAAACAATTTCTTCCCTTCTCCTAGTTGGGAAAGTGAACCTCAGGACTCCCATCTTGACTTCAGCATAGCTCTCATCATGCAAATCTACCTGTGGGGATTTTCTTGAGCTGCAAAGTCCAAATATATGCTCAAAATTCAGCCAGAAGCTGATCCTAGTGCTAAACTCCAATACATACTATGGGTTTGACATGGTTATTAAATTCAGATTTGACCACATGGCTTTTTGTTTCACCAGTCTGTGTGTTCTTGGGATATTATTCTTTAAGGAAGTGCTTAAATTGCAGAAATAGCAGGGACACAATAAACAATCCAAGTAAACTATGTCATGATGTTTATATTTGGTTCTGTCTACTGAGCATTGATTGATAGTTCTTTAGTCCTTTAGATTTATCATCTGAGCATGTTTCTTTAAATGCATTCACTCCTCCTTCTCTCACATCCAAGAATCACTTTCTTCACTATTTCCATATGCATCCTTTTGTTCTTTTTAATGGGGTAGTTTCAAAGAACTAGTCCTAACTCCTATTTCTGCATGTTTGATTTACAGGTATTGGGACTTCCCTGATGGCTTAGCAGTAAAGAATCTGCCTGCAATGCAGGAGACCGGGGTTTGATCCCTGGGTTGGGAAGATCACCTGGAGAAGATATGGCAATCCACTTCAGTAATCTTCCCTGGAAAATCCCATGGACAAAGGAGCCTAGTGAGCTACAGTCCCTGGGGTCACAAAGAATCAGACACCATTGAGCAACTAACCCTTTAACTATACTTTTAACACTTTAAGCACACTGGAAATAAAGATAAGTAGTAGATACAGTATTTGTAAATCTTTTAAGGAAATATTGGTGAGTTGGCAGGAAAGTAAGAAATACTAAGAATTATAAATCTAAGTCAAATCAGAAACCTGGAAAGGTAAGCAGAGCACTAAAATCAAGTTGTAACCATTGGGTATTAGCCATACTCAATGAGCTCCAGCTACAACATTTATGGCCTGGTGGGTGGGTGGGAAGAGATGGCGAGCCAAAGCCAAAGCCAGTCCAAAAGCTCACCCAGCTCTTCCAAGAGTGGGAATCCTGAAATTCAGAGAAAAAATTCATTAAGACAAAATAATAAAATAAAAGTTCCCCATATTTTCTATTTGGAACACTTCCCTTTATAGAAGCCAAAGAAAGAGCAGATATGTGACATTTTTGTTCCCAGAAAGCAGGGCAGAGACACATGACCCAAGCCTGAACAACCTGAGCCTGAACAAGCAGAGCTTCTGCTCAGGTTTAGGATCTTGAGAAAGTGATGCAAAGCTCTGAAGATGGTAGATATTCTATCATTGGGACAGAGGAGTTAAGAGCACAGCAGCATCAGGGCAGTGACTGTTCATTAGCAGCAGGGCTAATGGCTGTGTTCTCAGCTACCTAGTTTCATTTGGTTCCTTCCTATTTTCTGAGTATGGTTCTCCAGACTTGTCACTGACTCTTCTAAAATATTTCTAATGAACATTAAGTCGTTAAGTCGTTAAGTCAGTGTCCAACTCTTTGCGACCCCGTGGACCGTAGCCCACCAGGCACTTCTAATTAATTTTTACTGAAGTCAGCCAGAGTTGATTTCTGATGTTTGCAACTTGAACACCTCATTAATGGGCTTCCTAGGTGGCGCCAGTGGTAAAGAACCCACCTGCCAATACAGGAGATACAAAAGACCCAAATCAATTTGGGTTGGGAAGATAATCTGAAGAAGGGCATGGCGACCCATTCCAGTATTCTTGCCTGGAGAATCCCATGGACAGAGGAGTCTAGTGGGGCTACAGCCCATAGGGTCACATAGAGTCAGATAGGACTGAAGTGATTTAGCATGCACACAACACCTCATTAATAAAAATCTCTCTCCAAACTTAGAAACCTTCAACGTTCAAGCCAGAGAATTTTACCTGGGGAGAGGTCACCCAGGAAAGCAAAATGTAAATAAAAGGTGTTAATCTGGAAGAATCAATCTTAAAGGAAATCAGTCCTGAATATTCATGGGAAGGACTGATGCTGAAGTTGAAGCTCCAATACTTTGGCCACCTGATGCAAAGAACTGACTCATTGGAAGGACCCTGATGCTGGGAGAGATTGAGAGTAGGAGGAGAAGGGGACGACAAGACGAGATGGTTGGATGGTGTCACCGACTTGATGGACATGAATTTGGGCAAGCTCTGGGAGTTAGTGATGGACAGGGAGGCCTGGTGTGCTGCAGTCTATGGGGTCACAAAGAGTCAAACATGACTGAGTGACTGAACTGAACTGAACTGAATCTGGAAGAGTTTTCTCACAGTTACAATTGCTGTAGACTAGGGATCTATCCAGGGTTCTGACCTCCATTATAACTCTATGACCTAGAAAGCCTTAGTTATAATCCTAAACTTTCTGCTTAATATCTTCCTAAACTTTCATCCATATGTCTATGACTCATGGCCATTCCAATAACCTGTCTTGAATCTTCATGGTCCAGTCACACCCTGACTAATTTACATCAAGAAGAATTATGATGCTCATTTTCCAAATCATAAAACTGAAATTAGTTTAGTAGCTTGACACAGTTAAGTGAGGAGCAAGAAGCCTAGATTTCCACAATTAATGTTGCCTCAAGGTACTAATAATTTGTCTCATTTTGTTTTCATAGATGGATTCTCACTTATTTTTGTATGAATATGTAGTAAGCACCTGCAATGATCCCAGCACTTTGCTAGGTATTCTAGTCGATAGAAAGAAACAGTCTTCCATCAGGAGGGCCTGTAGTAAGAAAGCATCACTTTCAATACTGGTTTGCCCTATTACTCTGTGTGAATTTGGATAAATTTTTTAAAGCCTCAGTTTCCTTATCTACTGGGGATGATACCCATCTGCTGTGTATTCCTGACATAGCTATTATGAGAGTTAAATGTTAGATGTTGACAGTAAAGTAATAAAATGTTATTTCAAGTACTTGGAAACAAGAAAATTAAGATCACTCTCTAAGGGTATTATATCACTTATATATGGAATCTAACAAAACCAAACTCATAAAAATGGAGAGTAGAATGTTGTTACTGGGGGCTAGGGTGTAGGGAATTGGGGAGATGTTGTTCAAGGGTACAACTTACAACCAGTAGATAAGTAAGTCCTGGAGACCTAAGGCACAGCTCAGTGATTACAGATTTTAAAATATTATATTATAAACTTGCTAACAAAATTGCTAAGAGAGCAGATCTTAATCTACCCACCACCAAAATGAAATGATGTGATAGAAGTGCTAACTAACACTGCAGTGAAAACCCATACTGGAATACAGTTTTAGCGTTAGTTGCTCAGTCGTGTCCAACTCTTTGCAACCCCATGGACTGTAGCCCTCCAGGCTCCTCTGTCCATGGGGATTCTCCAGGCAAGAATACTGGAGTGGGTTGCCACGCCTTCCTCAAGGGCATCTTTCCTACCCAGGGATCGAACCCAGGTCTCCCGCATTGCAGGAGGATTCTTTACCAGCTCTGCCACCAGGGAAGCCCATAAATGTATCAAATCAACATGTTGAACACCTTAAACATACACAATGTTATATGCCAATTATACCTCAACAAAGATAAGTATGTTGTCAGGTATAAATATGAGATACTGGAATAAATACTTAGATTATTTTGCATCCTTTACTAAGTGCCACTTTCAAGCATAAAAAGCAGATAAAATCCCAGTAAAAAGCAAAAATACCAGCAGAAAAGTAGAACAACAAAAATCAAAAAACAAACAACCTCAGATACAGGAAGATATTCAAAGACAAACAATGATAGTATCAGTTCTTTAAACACTTAGACATTTTCAACTGGACTTTTTTTTAAGAATAAAGATCATAAGCATTAAAAAAAAAACTAAAGTATAAGAGCTCTTAAAATTATAAACAACATACAAATATGGGCTATAAGAAGGCACAATTTTGACATCTCACCTACCCAAAAGGAGGAGAAAATGAATCTGGGGTGGTTTCACTGAGTCATTTGAAACTCACAAAAAGAAAAAAAAAAAAATTGAGTTATTGAGTTATGATATTAATGAGCATCCGTTCACACACTGCCTGAAGATAATGAGGCCATACTCTCACAGTGTAGGATAAGTAATTAATGCTTCCAATTATCATGAGTTTTCAGAGGAAACAACAGTTAGGACCTGCCACAAGCTATGCTTTACAGATTGTTGTAGCCAAGGGAGAAAAAGTCTTAGGAAGAGTGAAAATTTTGTATCATTTTCTCTGCTGGAACACACAAACCAAGCTATTCAGAAAAATATTGTATTATATGGGAAACAAAAATATTTTTTTCTAAAGTACTCAACTTACTGCATCCACTCAAATTGTAACAAAAGGTTTCACAAACTCTCTAGTCTCACATGGTGGGTCTGGTCTTCAGTAACTTCATCCACTTATAACCCCAGGCTCTTTTCATGGATTGGCTTCTAATTTCGTAAAGCCCCAAATATATAGCTATGGGAAAATTCAGAACAGGCTCATGAGTTTTGCACTTGGGTAACTAAAAGGGATGTTGCCTTGTTAATCTCAAAGGATTGGCAGAACAATTTTATCACATTTTCTGAAAAAAAAAATCTATACAGATTTAAGGTCGAGTTCTGGATTTAATTGAAGTAACCTTTTGTGCAATCTAGCTTTAATGAAGTGCAATGAAGTTAAACTCCATGGGGGCCATTAATCTGAAACACTCCATTTAAAAACTACAAGGGGAGTTTTTAATAAACAGTGTGAACTAATGCCCATGTGGAAAGGTAATTGAGAAGGAACTGGTGTCTGGGCCAGATTGTTATTAAACCCTTATCACAGGTAAAACTGAAACCCCCAATGGCAAGCTGCCCTGTGATTTATATTGCCCTTCCCATCCTAACTTTAAAAGAAAGGCTACGTTTAATAATGAAAAAATCCTGTGACTAAGCCATAAAATAACTGAGCAATTACTTAGAATAATTTATACAGTGCAATACACTGACCTTGCTTTAAGCATAAAATCTACAAAATAACTTTGGCAATAAAACTGTGAACTACTAAAAGGACTAAAGGTTTTAACCATTTTTATTGTGTATCACCTGGGGGGACCATAAATACGCATTATACTCTAATCACACGGCTTAAGAAAATTCTTAATTTTTTTCCCTTAAAATGCCTTTTCAGAGAAAAGTTTGCTCAGTTTGGCCAACTGCAAGTCGAGAATTCCAATGCCCTTGCTTTAAAAGGATTACATGTCATTTATACAATATTTTTTTCTCCACCTGTGAATTCTGCCTGACTCTCTCTTTTCACTAACCAGGCATGGCCTGTAGAGGAAAATTGGCAATAATGTTTCTGTATTACCTATTTAAATATTTACTCTTTCAAAATTAAAAAAAAAAGAAGGCAACTGGGCTATATTGCAATAATAAGAATTGATGCTGTCACCTCAGCCCACTGAGGCAAGAGTGCTTCTATTTCTGGATACATGAATAATACCCCACCACCATTTCCAGAATCAATGTTTCCACTTTCCACGGTGGCTTTCAAAAACAAAGTTCAGCTTTTACTCTCATCTGGCGTCAGAGCAACAGATAACCAAGCATGACATTTCACTCTAGCTGCCTTCAATTTCTCAATCACCATAGCTGAGCAAACACTTTTTCTCTGAATGCTTTGAGTTCATGAAATGACTCCAACAGATTGTCTTTCAACGGACTTCAAATTCCATGAAATCCAGTCGATTTCTGCAAGATTGGAATATCGGTACATCGAAACACTGTAGAAACAAATTTCAAGGCAGCGTCTTCTCTTTTGGCCATAAAAACTCTGTACTCCTAAGGTTTACCTTGCTTTACTCCCAATAAACTTAGCTAGTTTAGCTCCCAAATGGGAACAAAGTCACAAAGATGTCACCCCTGGGGTGGCTTTACATAAACAGACACTGGAGGAAAACCTCTCAGTCAAAAATACTGCCTGAATAGTCCACCTTTAGCACACCTTGGGCTATAAGCATGAGAGAGTTACTGCTTGAAAGCAAAAGGGTTTTAAGGTATAATGCATTAAGCCATTATTAGTCTCTTAAATACACCCAGCAAAATAGCTAAGCCATAACGTGAAGGGGCAGTAAAAGAATGAGAAATATGATACAGGCAAAGGAAAAGTTCTGGGAGCTCTAGCCCCAGTGAGGCCCTTCAGAAAATGAGTTCTGGTTCTTAGAGAACAAACTTATGGTTGCTGGGGAAAGCATGGGGAGATGGGATAGTTAGGGAGCTTGGGAGTGTCATGTATATACCACACTTAAGATGAATAGCCAACAAGAACCTACCTCAGGTGGTGCTAATGGTAAAGAACCCACCTGCCAATTCAGGAGACATGAGGGACTTTGGTTCGTTCCCTGGGTTGGGAAGATCCCCTGGAGGTGGGCATGGCAACCCACTGCAGTATTCTTGCCTGGAGAATCCCATGGACAGAGGAGCCTTGTGGGCTACAGTCAATAGGACCACAAAGAGCTGGACATGGCTGAAGCAACTTAGCTCACTCGTATATTATAGGGAACACTACTCAATGTTATATGGCAACTTGAATGGGAGAGGAATTTGGGGGAGAATGGATACATGTATATGTATGGTTGAGTTCCTTTGCTGTCCATCTAAAACTATCACAATACTGTTAATCAGCTATACTCCAGTATAAACTATAAAGTTTAAAAAGGAAAGTGATTTCTGGTTCCCTCAGGAAGGCGTGCACTTAACTCAGGTCACTTGAGACAGGGGAGGGACTGGGGTTGCATGTGGTCACAAAAATGAAAGGTATAATATTGAAAAAAAAGAGAAGATGGTGCCAAGGTTCAAGGCAAACATGGTATTGTCAGGTCCTTTGTCTTGCCCCTAGAGGGTACACTGAGCCTCAGAGAATACAGCCATGAACGATGGCCTGAATATTCACTAGCCCATGCGTGTGCTCAGTTATACCCAACTCTTTGCAACCCCATGGACTGTAGCCCACCAGACTCCTCTGCCCATAGTATTTTCCCAGAAGAATATGTAGTGGGTTGCCATTTCCTCCTCTAGAGGATCTTCCCCACCCAGGGATCAAACCGGCGTCTCCTGTGTCTCTTGCATCGACAGGCAGATTCTCTACCACTGAGCCACCTGGGAAGCCCTTCCCTAGCCCACAGGCAGCCAATCCCCGGGTGAACCTCACATCCTCCAGAAGAGAAAGCAGCCTTTCTGAGTGGGGAAAGTCGCTCCCTAATCTCAGGGCTGGGAAACTGCCTTAGGAAGGAGACTAAGAATCCCACATATCTAATTTCATGCCCTCACAAAATTCCACTGAAATATCATGAAAAAAAAGCTTTTCGGGGCCTAGACCTACCGGGATGGGGAGAAGGGAAAAAAAAAACCAAACCACAGCTGGAAAGCAGAAAGACATATGGCAATTTATTGGCAGACCAAAGAAAGACAACTCCTCAACCAGCAGTAAGGAAAGCCAATAACCAATTTGACTGACATGCCAAGATCCCTATAGGCTTAGGGAACCACATAACTCTGGACATGGGGTAAGGGTGGAGGAATGTTGAGAAGCCTATTTGAAAACAGACAGACGTCCAGATCCCAAACATAAGCGTACATGTTCAGAACACCACCAACAGGATAGTGTAGGGGAGGAAAAATAATTTTCCCTCTACCCTTCTGAGTGTTTGGCTGAAAACCCTGCAATTAAAAAAAAAACAGATTAACCAAAGAAAAACAAACAGAAGTTTATTAACAAGCATTCCTCATGTATATGTGAAAGCTATCTAGAGGAAAAGGAGTAACTCCCTGAGGTGGCTTGGAATTCAGGCTTAAATACCATCTTAATAAGGCAAGGGGAGGGGAGGTGTAGGTCTCTTAGGGGAGAGAAGATGATTTTTAGGAGGCTGAACAGGAGGTTCACTGATGAAGGGAAGGCATAGAGACGCCAGTACAGAGACAGACGTGGGGGCATGGTGGGAAAGGGGAGGGGAGGATGGGTTGAGAGAGCAGCATTGACATGTATACACTTTCCATGAGTAAAGTAGATGGCTAGAGGGAAGAGCTGTAGAGCACCAGGAGCTCGGCTCGGTGCTCCGTGATGACCCAGAGGGTGGGATGGGGTGGGGGGAGGGAAGCTCACGAAGGAGGGCGTGTATGCATACACAGAGCTGATCCACTTTCTTCTACAGTGGAAACTAACAGAACGTAGTAAAGCGATTATACTCCCAAATAATAACAAGATGGGAGGTGAGGTAGTTTGTGACAATGTGGGTCTGAGGATGGTGTCATTTATAGCCTCCTCTCTGGTGACAAGTCCATCTTTCCTGGCTAATGAAACTCCTGGAGGGGATCTGTGACCACAGAGTTCCTTTTGGGGCATTGTGTTCTCTAGGCCTGTGTCTCTATTCCTGCCCTGCAAATAGATTCATCAGTACCGTTTTTCTAGATTCCATATATATGTGTTAATATACAATATTTGTTTATCTCTTTCTCATTTACTTCACTGTGTATAACAGGCTCTAGGTTCATCCACCAGATCAGAACTTTTACAGAGGGGATTTAGACAAACACTGGGGAGCCTGGGGTTGTATTAGTAATAAAAGACACGCAGAAGTAACAACATGAATAAACAGTTATTAATCCAGAAAAGACAAAAAGCCATAAAAGAAAAGCAATTACAATTTGCCACAGGCTCAGCAGTGGATGGTAATTACATAGCCACTATCATGAAACAGTGATTGTGGATCTAACCAAAAGTATAACCTAATGGAAAGGATGTTTGTGAGGAGGTGGAGAGGAGAGAAGGAAAGAAGAAGAAAAAAAAAAACCTTAACTCCCATAAATAATACCTAAAATTGAAAATATGGGAATAGTAATAAAATCATGCTATTTTTATACAGTGGCAGAACCAAAAGGGGGAGGGCAATTAAAGTTTGAAACTGTTGCCTCCAAGAAAGAGGTAAGAGAAGAGGGAGGGCAGATTATTTTTCATAACAGACCAAATGCAATTATTTGACTCTTCAAACCATGTGTAACTTTATTTTAAAAAATTTAAAAAATAGAAGAAGGCAGAAAGAGAAGGAGTAAGGAAAAGAAGGAAGGGAGAAAAACAAAGAAGAAAAAAAGGAGGAGATTGAGTTTTAAAAATGAAGAGGAAAGGAAGAAAGAAATTGGCTCAAATCAGGAAAGTCAAGCCACAGAGAGCACAAACCTGGCTTGGAGCTGCCTTGGCCCACTGTCTAGAATCCACTTACACTGTTTACCCTGACCGTTCCTTCTGCTGGCTGCCCTCAGCCCACTGAAGCCTTCTGGCTGAGTGAATAAGCCTGAAGCTATGGGTTTTTACAAATCTGTCCAGATTGTCCAAATCCCAGCTAAACTGGTTCCTGGCAACCCCCCACCCAGGCCCAGGGTGTGTGACTAAACTTCTTAGGCATCTGATCTTCACCCTCACGTGTAGATACTCATTAACCCTCCAAGAACGAGGCGCACAGCACTGCTTGATTTGCAAATATGCCCCAGGAATTTCACACCAAGGTTCTCTACCTTCAGCCTCTCTCTCCTCTTGGACAAGTGGTTAACATGAACACTTTAGGGGGCTTATTTTATGCAAGCACTCCCACTGAGCCTACATTTTTGAGGATTTAAAGAAATATGCTAATGGCTTAATTTGTCCAAGTGAACTACTCCAAGCTACCAGTGACATACACTGAGGGGAAAGACCCCTCCGCAGAGGTGGCGCAGATCATCTTACTCAGGTCCTCAAGGAATCAGCACAGCGTGCTCACCTCGTTCTATGACGTAGGAATCCCACAGTGGGAGCTGCCTTTCAAAGCTCATCTGGGGTTTTCATCCTCAGCCAGATTTTCACCCGTGGGCATCAATTCATTTAACTGCTCCACCAGAATCTCTTTCCCATCCCTTGAGATCTGACTTGACATTTTGTCCAAATAAGACAAGAATATGGGCCCAATCTAAACAGTTCCTCTTTTGCCTCTAATACTTTAGAGCTGCTCATTTAATGAATCCACTACTTCCTTCTCATTTCTGCCTTCCAAATCTTAACTTGAGAGAACCTAACTGGTAAGGCCAATTTCCATCCAGAACCTCCAGCCAAAGATGCCTAAGAAAGATGTAGCTTTGGGCTTTGCAGCCTCTGTAGTACAGATAGGTGAAGTAGAAGGAAATGGGTGCTCAGACATCATCTATCACACAGATCTAAAAGCATGATTTTCCCAGCAGCCTCAAAAGACTTCTTCCCCTATGCCAATTTGGACACACCCTTGGCCATAACCACAACAAATATAATAGCTATTATTAACATGCCCTTCTGCCTTCAATGTGGGAGGAGAAGGGGAAGACAGATGATGAGATGGTTGGAATGCCATCACCAACTCAATGGACATGAGTTTGAGTAAACTCCAGGAGTTGGTGATGGACAGGGAGGCCTGGCATGCTGCAGTCCATGGTGTAACAGAGAGCCGGACACAACTGAGCGACTGAACTGAACTGAATTGAACATGCCCTTACTTTTACTATTATTATCCTCATTTTAAAGTTGTTAAAACTAAGACACAGGTAAAATAATGTGTCCAGGGTCACACAAGAAGCACTGAGGCAATTTGGATCCCTAATCTGTGACTTTTTAAATTTTTTATATTATTTTTAATTGGAGGATAATAACTTTACAATATTGTGATGGTTTCTGCCAAACATCAACATGAATCAGCCAAAGGTATACATGTCCCCTCCCTCTCGAACTTCCCCCTAGCTCCCACCCCACCTACTCTGTAATTTTAATCTCTACACTATTTAAATAGAAACCAAAGAACTTGCAGTCCAGAGTGTCTAGACTGGAAGATGTATGAGGCTGGTCTATGATGTTTAACCACAACCACGTATCAGCTAATTCAGATGCTCTGATATTTCACTAAGCCCCCTACGTTACTCTCCTATTAAGAGGAAACCTAGGTAGGAGAAGTAAGAACTTCCTGTCACTGTCCTGCCAGAAAGCATTGGACCCCAGAAGTTAGGTCACTAAAAGACAACATCAAGACCTGGATTTCCCTGGAATTCCCTGGTTGTCCAGTGGTTAGGGCTCCATGCTTTCACTGCTGTGGGCTCAGGGTTCCATCCCTTTTCCAGGAACTAAGATCTTACAAACCAAACATGTGGCAAGGCAAAAAAAAAAAAAAAAAAAGGCCTGAATGAACAGGATGGATGGATTGTTAAAGGAAAATATGAGGCCCTGAAACATCCATTTCCCAGGAGGTATGATCATCCATCATAGACAATAAGCAATCTGCTATAAATAAGGGCATTTTCTGTTAATTTTCAAGTCCTGCATTTATAAGCCTTACCCTTCAGTAGGCCCCACTTCAGAGCATGAGAGGTGGAGGAAAACAGGAGGTGCCCATGGTAATGGGACACTGTGCCAACAGAGAAAACCCCTATCTCCGAGCTGACCTCAGACCTCAGCAGCACAGCCTGCTTCACAGTTCTTCCAGCCTTCATCTCTGCCCATTGGTCAACCAAGGTTCCAAGTTTCCTTCATCCAGTCTTCTTGCCTTAACTGATTCTTCTCAACTTAGTCCCACTATCATCATTCCTCAATTTGACAACATTCTGCTTAATCTGTGTTCAAAATCTTGCCCTCCTACACCTACCACTGCCCCCTAAGACCAGATATAGATACATACTATAGAACTTTCTCTTTATTTACAATTTGCAAAGAGTTCATTTCATACAGCTTCCATACTGGCAAAGATTGGCATACACACTCTTTTGTGAGGAGATATAAAGTTCCCGAGGGAGAAATTGGTCTTCAAGTGCTTGATTTAGTTTTACTGAAAAAAATGTAGTATTACCAATTTAGAAAAAAATTTAAGACTTTCCAAAGGCTCATTGGATATCAAATAGTCCTTATAAAACTGGATATGATATAAATTAATCAAAATTATACATCTTTAATGTCCCTTAAAGCTCCAACATTTCATATTTTTTAGGGAACTATTGAACCTTTGGAGCTGCAGAGAAAGGAGAAGGAGAAATAGAAGGCAAAGATGAAAGGGATTAGGATTTGGGAAAGAATGAAGAAAGCATTTGAAAAAGGGCAATTTATGGGGAGAGACAAAGACAGGCAGAGAATGGGACAACTGAATGGGGAAAATAAGATGAAAACAGGAGGGGAGAGCATGAAGGAGTAAAAGTAGTGGCAGAGGGCAGGAAGAAGTGAATGAGCAACAAAAACCACTTGCTCGCCTCCAAAACACACCATATACCAAACACACACACACACACTCATAGACAATCTCCATTGCTCCATTCTGAATTCATTTCTGGTTTTCAGTCAGTGAATTAAATTCACATTGGGCAAGTTGTTATGCGAGGAAAAACTCTAGAATTCAGAAAACCCAAGTTCTAGTCCCTGTTCAGCAAATGACTAGTTGCATGTGACTTTCAGCAAGTTGCCTAATCTTTCTTCATTTAATCTCTATATAATGAGTGTAGATTTAAAGATTTCTAGGCAGAAGAATACTGGGTCCCTATGGACAAAGAGAGCAAGAAGATACTGAAAGAGAAAAATTGAGGACCAAAATACAAGGAGTAGAGAGTTAAGTTCATTTAATTTATTCAAAACCCTCTGGCTTTGTGGACAAATGAGATGGAGCCCAGTAGCTAGGCCACTGGAGATGGAGTTGACATATCTGTTTCTGCTGAAAGCAGTCAGGCTGATGCTCCAGGTATATCACTGTGAGAAGTGCACCTGCTACTCTCCTCCATAAGTATCAGTTGCTCAGTCATGCCCAATTCTTTGCAACCCCAAGACAGTGTAGCCTGCCAGGCTCCTCTTTCCATGAAATTCTCCAGGCAAGAATACTGGAATGGTTTCCATTCCTTGTCCAGGGGATCTTTCTGTCCCAGGGATCGAATCTGAGTCTCTTGCTTTGCCGGCAGATTCCTTACCATCTGAGTCACCAGGGAAGCCCTCTTGCCTCCATCAGAGGCCTTCAAATAAGTAACTGAGGAGGGTCCAGAATGCCTTCCTTCTCCTCGAAAGTCCCCTGAGTAGCTTTCAGCAGAGTCCCTGCAGCCTTTTCTGCTGGGCCCCCATCCAGGTTCTAGTTGTTGCTAGAAGTGACATTAGGTGATAACTGATGATGATAATAATTATGATATTAATCATAGTTAAAACAATGATACAAATTAAAACCAATGACTATATGTAGGAGAGAAAAAGAAGGAACAAAAAGAAAAGGAAGACGGGGAATACTTCCCTGGTGGTCCAGCGGCTGAGACTCCACGCTCCCAGTGCAGAGGGGAGTGGGGGCCTACTTCAATCCCTGGTCAGGGAACAAGATCCCACATATCACAAGTAAGTGTTCACATGCCCCAGTGATTGAAAAGCCTGAAAATCCAAGTGCTGCAACCAAGACCCAGTGCAACCAAATAAATAAAAAATTTTTTTTAAAAAGGTAAGGAAGACGGGGGAAATAAGAGTATGAAGAGAAGGGTTACTCTTTCAAGGTCCATGCTAGGTGCTTTGTTCTTTCTTTCCCCCATTTATGGCATACCTGCCATCTACAATGTTTGTTTACAGTGCCGTCAAGGCAAGCATGCTTTCCCTCCCTCAGGGAGTTCACAGGGAGGATTACAAACATGTCTCCTAATATATCATGACAAGTGCTTTGATAAGGGAACACACGGTTAGATAGATATACAAGGCCCGAACCCGAGTGGTCTGGAAATCCTCACATTTGTGTGTTATATAAATGAATTCACAGAGGGGGGCAGGGTTGTAGAGGCAGGACAACCATTTACAGATTGTTGTTGGAGAACACGGCAAGAAATGTTGATAGCGGGGGCTTGGGGAGTGGAAGTGGGTAAAGAGGGGATTGGACGGATTGACAAAGCTCAGTGGTTAATTTAGGTGTGAAGGGCAAAGAAGACAAATTCAAAACAAAGTATGATTACCCGGGGCAGGGTGGGTGAGGGGAAGGATAGTTAAGGAGTTTGGGAAAGACATGGACACACTGCTATATTTAAAATGGATAACCAACAATGACCTACTGTATAGCACAGGGAACTCTGCTCAATGTGATGTGATGACCTAAATGGGAAAACAATTCAAAAAAGAACAGATAAATGTATATGTATAAATGAACCACTTTTCTGTATGCCTGAAACTAACACAACATTGTAAATTAACTATCAGTTCAGTTCAGTTGCTCAGTTGTTTCTCTTTGCAACCCCATGGACTGCAGCATACCAGGCTTCTCATCCATCATCAACTCCCGGAGCTTGCTCAAACTCATGTCCATCGAGTTAGTGATGCCATCCAACCATCTCATCCTCTGTTGTTCCCTTCACTGCCTGCCTTCAATCTTTCCCAACTTCAGGGTCTTTCCAACGAGTCAGTTCTTTGCATCAGGTGGCCAAAGTATTGAAGCTTCAGCTTCAGCATCAGTCCATCCAATGAATATTCCGGACTGATTTCCTTTAGGATGGACTGGTTGGATCTCCTTGCAGTCAAAGGGACTCTCAAAAGTCATCTCCAACACCACAGTTCAAAAGCATCAGTTCTTCAGTGTTCAGCTTTTTTTATGGAAAGAAAGAACTCTCCGATCGATACATGACTACTAGAAAAACTATAGCTTTGACTAAACAGACCTTTGTCAGTAAAGCAATGTCTCTGCTTTTTAATATGCTGTCTAGGTTAAACATCGCTTTTCTTTCAAGGAGCAAGTTTCTTTTAATTTCATGGCTGCAGCAACCATCCACAGTGATTTTGGAGCTCAAAAAAATAAAGTCTGTCACTGTTTCCATTGTTTCCCCATCTGTTTCCCATGAAGTGATGGGACCAGATGCCATGATCTTAGTTTTCTGAATGTTGAATTTTAAGCCAGCTTTTTCACTCTCCTCTTTCACTTTCAAGAGGCTCTTTAGTTCTTCTTTGCTTTCTGCCATAAGGGTGGTATCATTTGCATCTCTGAGGTCATTAATATTTCTCCCAGCAATCTTGATTCCAGCTCGTGCTTCATCCAGCCCAGCATTTCACATGTTGTACCCTGCATATAAATTAAATAAGCAGGGTGACAATATACAGCCTTGACATACTCCTTTCCCAATTTTGAACCAGTCTGTTGTTCCATGTCCAGTTCTAACTGTTGCTTCTTGACCTGCATACAGGTTTCTCAGGAGGCAGGTGAAGTGGTCTGGTATTCTCATCTCTTGAAGAATTTTCCACAGTTTGTTGTGACACACACAGTCAAAGCTTTAGCGTAGTCAATAAAGCAGAAGTACATGTTATTCTGGAACTCCCTTGTTTTTTCCATCATTCAGTGGATGTTGGCAATTTGATCTCTGGTTCTTTTGCCTTTCCTAAATCCAGCTTGAACATCTGGAAGTTCTCCATTCATGTAGTATTGACACCTAGCTTGGAGAATTTTGAGCACTACTTTACTAGCATGTGAGATGAGTGAAATTATGCAGTAGTTTTAACATTCTTTGGCATTGCCCTTCTTTGGGATTGGAATGAAAACTGACCTTTTCCAGTCCTGTGGCCACTGCTAACTTTTCCAAATTTGCTGGCATATTGAGTGCAGCATTTTCACAGCACCATCTTTTAGGGTTTGAAATACCTCAACTGGGATTCCATTATCTCCACTAGCTTTGTTTGTAGTGATACTTACTACAGCCCACTTGTGTTATTGGAAGAGGGTGTTTGCTATGACCAATGCATTATCTTGCCAAAACTCTGTTAGCCTTTTCCCTGCTTTATTTTGTCTTCCAAGGCCAAACATGCCTGTTACTCCAGGTATCTCTTGATTTCCTACCTCTGCATTCCAGTACCCTATCATGAAAAGAACTTTTTTTTTTTTTTTTTTGGTGTTAGTTCTAGAAGGTCTCAATATACTCCAACATAAAATTAAAAAATAAATAAAAACTTTGAGGCAGTAAGCCAAAGAAAAGGGGAATAGATGAAAACTATGTAGACTATTACATATATCTGTGATAATTCTACTAATAAGGAATACTTTCCAATTTTAAAAAGGAACTCTAAAAAAACTAAAAAAAAATCCAAATCCGTAGATTGGCCTACTGAGTGGGTGGCAGTTTCATTTACTGGGGTAGAGACACAAGAAGCAGAACAGGTTTGGGATAAGGTGTCCAACTTAAGACATATGAGCTCAATATGTGTGTATCTATATCGGTTCAGTTCAGTTCAGTCACTTAGTCCTGTCCGACTTTGCGACCCCATGAATCGCAGCACGCCAGGCCTCCCTGTCCATCACCAACTCCCAGAGTTCACTCAAACTCACGTCCATCAAGTCAGTGATGCCATCCAGCCATCTCATCCTCTGTCGTCCCCTTCTCCTCCTGCCCCCAATCCCTCCCAGCATCAGAGTCTTTTCCAATGAGTCAACTATTCACATGAGGTGGCCAAAGTATTGGAGTTTCAGCTTTAGCATCATTCCTTCCAACGAACACCCAGGACTGATCTTCTTTAGAATGGACTGGTTGGATCTCCTTGCAGTACAAAGGACTCTCAAGAGTCTTCTCCAACACCACAGTTCAAAAGCATCAGTTCTTCAGCGCTCAGCTTTCTTCACAGTCCAACTCTCACATCCATACATGACCACAGGAAAAACCATAGCCTTGACTAGATGGACCTTTGTTGGTAAAGTAATGTCTCTGCATTTGAATATGCTATCTAGGTTGGTCATAACTTTTCTTCCAAGGAGTTGCTACTGCTAAGTCACTTCAGTCGTGTCCGACTCTGTGTGACCCCACAGACGGCAGCCACCAGGCTCCCCCATCCCTGGGATTCTCCAGGCAAGAACACTGGAGTGGGTTGTCATTTCCTTCTCCAATGCAGGAAAGTGAAAAGTGAAAGTGAAGCCGCTCAGTCGTGTCCAACTCTTCACGACCCCATGGACTGCAGCCTACCAGGCTCCTCCATCCATGGGATATTCCAGGCAAGAGTACTGGAGTGGGGTGCCATTGCCTTCTCCGTTCCAAGGAGTAAGTGTCTTTTAATTTCATGGCTGCAATCATCATCTGCAGTGATTTTGGAGCCCAAAAAAATAAAGTCTGACACTGTTTCCACTGTTTCCCCATCTGTTTCCCATGAAGTGATGGGACCAGATTCCATGATCTTAGTTTTCTAAATGTTGAGCTGTACCCAACTTTTTCACTCTCCTCTTTCACTTTCATCAAGAGGCTTTTTAGTTCCTCTTCACTTTCTGCCGTGAGGGTGGTGTTATCTGCATATCTGAGGTTACTGATATTTCTCCCTGCAATCTTGATTCCAGTTTGTGCTTCTTCCAGCCCAGCGTTTCTCATGATGTACTCTGCATAGAAGTTAAATAAGCAGGGTGACAATATACAGCCTTGACGTACTCCTTTTCCTATTTGGAACCAGTCTGTTGTTCCATGTCCAGTTCTAACTGTTGCTTCCTGACCTGCATATAGGTTTCTCAAGAGGCAGGTCAGGTGGTCTGGTATTCCCATCTCTTTCAGAATTTCCCACAGTTTATAGTGATCCACACAGTCAAAGGCTTTGGCATAGTCAATAAAGCAGAAATAGATGTTTTTCTGGAACTCTCTTGCTTTTTCCATGATCCAGAAGATGTTGGCAATTCGATCTCTGGTTCCTCTGACTTTTCTAAAACCAGCTTGAACATCAGGAAGTTCATGGTTCACGTATTGCTGAAGCCTGTCTTGGAGAATTTTGAGCATTACTTTACTAGCATGTGAGATGAGTGCAATTGTGTGGTAGTTTGAGCATTCTTTGGCACTGCCTTTCTTTGGGATTGGAATGAAAACTGACCTTTTCCAGTCCTGTAGTCACTGCTGACTTTTCCAAATTTGCTGGCATATTGAGTGCAGTGCTTTCACAGCATCATCTTTCAGGATTTGAAATAGCTCCACTGGAATTCCATCACCTCCACTCGCTTTGTTCGTAGTGATGCTTTCTAAGGCCCACTTGACTTCACATTCCAGGATGTCTGGCTCTAGGTCAGTGATCACTCCATCATGATTATCTGGGTCGTGAAGCTCTTTTTTGTACAGTTCTTCTGTGTATTCTTGCCACTTCTTAATATCTTCTGCTTCTGTTAGGTCCATACCATTTCTGTCCTTTATCGAGCCCATCTTTGCATGAAATGTTCCCTTGGTATCTCTAATTTTCTTGAAGAGATCTCTAGTCCTTCCCATTCTGTTGTTTTCCTTTATTTCTTTGCATTGATCCCTGAGGAAGGCTTTCTTATCTCTCCTTGCTATTCTTTGGAACTATGCATTCAGCTGCTTATATCTTTCCTTTTCTCCTTTGCTTTTCACTTCTCTTCTTTCACAGCTATTTGTAAGGCCTCCCCAGACAGCCATTTTGCTTTTTTGCATTTCTTTTCCATGGGGATGGTCTTGATCCCTGTCTCCTGTAGAATGTCATGAACCTCCGTCCATAGTTCATCAGGCACTCTATCTATCAGATCTAGTCCCTTAAATCTATTTCTCACTTCCACTGTATAATCATAAGGGATTTGATTTAGGTCATACCTGAATGGTCTAGTGTTTTTCCCTACTTTCGTCAATTTAAGTCTGAATTTGGCAATAAGGAGTTCATGATCTGAGCCATAGTCAGCTCCCAGTCTTGTTTTTGCTGACTGTATAGAGCTTCTCCATCTAAGCATTGCGCTAGTGAATGTACAGGTCCTCTGTAGTGAATGGAAAAGAGATGCTATTAAGGAGACAGGATTTCTGCTCAACCCTGAGGTCTGAGGTGAAGTTAGAGGTCATAATTGCAACCCAAGCTTTGCAGTGGCACATACTAGTTCTTCTAATCCATTTTTGATGCTATGTGATAGGTATCATTCTCCTCATTTCTCAGAGGAGAAAAACAAGGCTCAGAAATGTTCAGTAATTTGCCTAAGTTCTTAACACTTGCCTGGACTGACCTTCAAACATAAACCTATCTGAGCCTAAATCTTAGTCTCTGATCATCACACCACATTGTCCTCAGTAAAGTGTTAACTCATTTTTCTTCCCAGGCTAATTGTTCTAAAGATACAAAAATAATGATAATGAAATGTGGATCCCCTTCTCAAGAAAATCAGAGTCTAGTGGGAGGAGACAGACATATAGATAGTCATTAAATGTGCTGAAAAATACAATATGATCAGTTCAAATAAGTAGGTATAAAATCTGTAAGAACAGAAAGGGAAGAGAGTCAAGGGAAAAGAGAATATGACAGGTGGGATGGGATATTTGTACTAACCTTAGAGAATGAATAGACCTCAGGATGGGCGATGATGATTCTTTTCCCACATTTACAAATGAGGTGAAAGGCTAAACCAATGAGGTGATAAGGCTAAAGCCTGCCAACCAAACATGTGTCTTTCCACTAAAGTCCCCAACTGTTGACTGCCCGTGCAGCCCAGCCGGAGGCCAGATTCAGGCCCTAATCCCAGAGTCCTGGCTGTTTTGCTCATTTTGAGCAGTGTGATGTATCTCTGTCACAAGTCACACAGGTAATTTGCTAATGTTGTTTTCTGACACTCCCTGTTTACATAAAACACAGCACTCTGTAGAAAAAAGCTTTTCCCCTGAACATTCAACATCACCCTGTTAAAGTAACCATCTCTGGCTTCAAAATGAAGCTCCCCCATATTCCATGGAGGGGAATTCCCTGGTAGCTCTGTCGGTAAAGAATCTGCCTGCAGTGCAGGAGACCCAGGTTCAATCCCAGAGTCGGGAAGATCCCCTGGAGAAGGAAATGGCAACCCACTCCAGTATTCTTGCCTGGAAAATCCCATGGACAGAGGAGCCTGGTGGGCTACACAGTCCATAGGGTCACAAGAGTTGGACAAGACTTCGCAACTAAACCACCACCATATTCCATGGAAGTCTATTTGCTACATGTTAATTGTTGTCATTTATTACCTGCTTGTTTATTACTAAAATTAGAAATTGCAAAGTAATAAGAATCTGCTTAGAACATGCTAAAGAAATGAGTTCACATTATTTCAAGGTAACTCTTCTGGCTTTAACTCTCTCTTTCAGTGACTATTTTTTCTTCTTATTTATAGAAAAAGAAGTTATTTTTGTGAAACTATGTTGACCAACAATTTATTCATGTATATTCATCATTTTAGGTTGCAAGGAAAAGTATGACTGCTTTAGAAGTCTTTGTATTACATATGGCTGATTTACTTTGCTGTACAGCAGAAAATAACACATTTACATGTTAATGGTTAACATGTAATAGCTTTGGTTAACACAATGGTTAATACATTGGTTAATATAATGGTTAACATTGTAAAGCCACTATACGCCATAAAAAATTTTTAAATACAATTAAGAAAAAGAAAAACATAAAAAATGGAAAAAAGCCTTTGTATTGTCAAATTCCAATACTTTAGTGTTTTGATGCTAGTTTTGATGCATCACAGCCAGATTAATTTCCTATAACATTAACTTTATGTCACATTACTGCTTAAGTGGTTTCTTATTGCTACCATATCTCATAAAAATTCTTCCTTTATTTCCTTAATGGTAACATCCCTCAATTGCTTCAAACTTGTTTCTACTACTCTCAACACAAATTCTCTGCTTCAGCTGGTAGGATTTCCTTACTGAGCCCTATCTTCTCCACTTCACCCTAAATCTACACACAGATGTCATGCTCATTCCAGTCCTCAGCTTCCATTTTTTTAATTCAACAATATTTATTAACTTTCTACTGTGAGCCAGGCAAAGTGGAGGACTCCCAGTTATTTAAGATAATGTCCCTGCCCCTCCTTGGGGGCTTCCCAAGTGGTGCTAGTGGTAAAGAACCTGATCTGCTAATGCAGGAGATGTAAGAGACATGGGTTCAATCCCTGGGTCAGGAAGATCCCCTGAAGGAGGGCACAGCAACCCACTCCAGTATTCCTGCTTGGAGAATTCCATGGACAGAGGAGCCTTGCAGGCTACAGTCCATACAGTCATAAAATTAAACACGACTGAAGTGATTGAGCATGCACACATGCCCTGTCCCTCAACAGCTTACACTTCTAATATGGGATATGGGACCCACATGTAAATAATTTCCAGAGTATGACACTTGCTCTAACAAAGGCATAGGTAAACCCCATTTCAAGGTCCAAGAAGAATAAACATCTTGAATACCCTTCATCTCTGCCCCACAGCAGACCATTTTCACTATCTGGTTCAAGTCCTACCTCAACAACAAGTTTTCCTGTATCACATCTGTCTCCAGTGATCTTGTATTCTCCTAATCTGTATTATACTACTAATCTGAAGTAAAGCTCTAAATGATACACTGTCTTATCCTGTTCTTAGTACTTTCGCATGACTTGGCTTCATCTCTTCAATGACGTTGTATACATCAAGGATAAGGATAACGCCTTCCCATTTCTTTGCTTACCTCTCTATACCTAGCATAGTGAGTAATTATTAAAGACATTTATATTTCATTTAAGCTTACAGTACAATGTACTTCCAGCATAAAGATTAGGTTTCAATCATTTCCAAAAGAGTAATGCAAAAATTTAATAAATGGACTAAATAAGTTTTTAATAGGAAAAAATTTCAGTTTGTAATGGAAAATATAGATTGCATATGCCTAATAAAAAACTCTTCAATTGATTTCGCCCTGACTTTTTAAAATAATAATCCATTTTATTTGTCCAACAATTTATATGGAGAACAGACAATGATCTAAACAGTGGTATTTCTTTCATCAGGTAAGCAAAATGGCCTGCTTTGAAGATGAAGAACTTATGTTCTGGGAACTCTCCAGAAAGAACAAAATCTCAGCCCTCAAGGCTTTCCTAATGTCCAGAACCAGTGGAACACTGAGTGGAGTCACCATAGTCAACAAGTCATTTTCTGAATTTCTAAGCTAAAAATATATACATATTGCCCAATGTAGTTTTTTTCTCCTTTTGCTCACTAGGTCTTTGATATGATATGTAACGTGACTACCCACTGGTCAGCTCCAGCATGGACCACAAACAGTAGAGTGGCTACACAGAGCTCAAAAATATGGTTTACCAAAACATGTTATTACTGCCCACATTTTTCATGATTTTCTCCAAAGAAACATAGGAATTAGTGGTTCTGAACGACTTATGCCCATAACATTTTATTCCAATTTGACCATATAAATAGCTTATTGTGGCCCTGCATTAGGCATCAACCTCCTTGATAAGTAACTCATAGCATTTCTACTCACCTAGATCAAGGATTGACACCCAAAACATGATTAAAATTCACCAAAGACTCCCACCATAGTTCTCTATTTTCCTTTAGCCCTCTGAGAATTCACTTAGAAAAAAAGAAACTGTTCTTCATTTTCCACTCATGCCAAATTGCCAGACAACTCCCAAGAAAAATTTGAAGGGAGGAAAGGGTATGGAGGGTTGAGGAGAAAGAACAGAAACTTCCTTCCATCTTACCAAATCCGAATGGTCTGTTGCTTAAGAGAACTTGAAATTCAAAAGCAATTGGATAAGATATGAAAACAATATAACTCATTTATGAATAGCTTGGTGAAATTGTACACTAACACAGTTGCAGAGAAAGCTGTTGCTGTTTAAACAAAATAAAACACGCAAGTGCTTGGCCAGTGAAGTTCATTGTACACTTGATACTGCAAGTCCGTGAGTGCCGGGCCTATCCTTCAGGTCTGCACTGCCATGTTAAGGGGTCAGACCTGCAGAGAAGACTTGACAAAGAATTTCATTGACCTCACAATACATTTTATGTCTCTCCTCGGAAATGTTTAATGTCTGCAATTACACGTCAACCACCCCAGTGCTTCAACACTCTACAACTGCAGTCATCTGAAAGAAACCATTCAGAAAATAAAACTGGGACTTTACTGTCCTCTGCTGGATATCCAGGTTAAGGACTATTTCTGCATTCTCTTCAGAGGATTTTTGAGAAGTGCTGTGAATTCACTATATGTGGCTAGAGACACTTTACTTAAAATGAGCAATCTTGGGCACATGAAACTTAATCTGTGCCATGTACACATGACTCCACTCATGTGTACTGTAATGTACACATGAGTAATCCAGTGCATATTCAGCCACATCTAACTAAATTATTATTAAAATCAAGAAAATATTTTTTTAATATTCTAATTGTTCCTTTTTAAGTAGTTTTTATACTGGATTGACCAAAAATGTTCGTTAGGGTTTTTCCATAAGAATCCAAAGAAACATTTTTGGCCAACCCAATATACTTAAGAGGAAATTTTTGTCAATGTGAATGACTCCTATTGATGCTTATTTATGATGTTAAATAATTAACACCAACATACATCAAGAAAGATGGAGATGCCAGCACTCAGGTGAGAGGAGCGGGCAGTTCCATTTCACAGCTCAGTAACATTACACAAACCTTAAGGATACTTATGTATGTGTGTTGATTTTTGAAAATAATATTTCTTTAAATGTTGTCTTTATGCATAAATTTCAATGGGGTTGAATTATTTTGAAAATCATTTTGTGTTTGGATTATGCTTTTACAGTGGCAGCAGCCTGGACACCTAAAATGGAGCTCTGTAGAAACTGACTAATTTAATACAGCTCTGTGAAGGCCTTCTATTTTCAAAAAAAAACTGCAAAATCACTGTGTCTAATTTCTAGTCACAATAGTGTCACTGTGGAGACAAGCCGTAGATTTCTGCTCTCATCTGAATGCAATACATTTATAAGATAGAGGAAGGAGTTTATTGAGCCCCTTCCCAGCCGAAGCATGAGCTCAGGTAACCTCACAATACATCAAGGTGCACACTGTTCTGTGCAGTTTACAGCTGAGAGGACAGTCAAAATGCACACACAGAAAGGGCTGCTAGCATTCATTTTCCCTGCACCCCCCAACACGGCTCTGGCTCCAGAGATATGATGTCACCTCTACCTTAAACGCATAGATATGGAATCTAGAAAGACAGTACTGATGAACCTACCTGCAGGACAGCAGTGGAGACGCAAACATAGAGAAGAGATTTGTGGACACGGCAGGGGAAGGAAAGGGTGGGACGAATTGAGAGAATAGCATGGAAACATATGCACTTCAGTTCAGTTCAGTTCAGTCACTCATTCGTGTCCGACTCTGCAACCCCATGGACTGCAGCACGCCAGGCCTCCCTGTCCATCACCAACTCCCAGAGTTTACTCAAACTCATGTCCATTGAGTCGGTGATGCCATCCAACCATCTCATCCTCTGCTGTCCCCTCTCCTCCCGCCTTCAATCTTTCCCAGCATCAGGGTCTTTTCCAATCAGTCAATTCTTCCCATCATGTGGCCAAAATATTAGAGTTTCAGCTTCAGCATCAGTCCTTCCAATGAATATTCAGGACTGATTTCCTTTAGGATGGACTGGTTGGATCTCTTTGCAGTCCAAGGGACTCTCAAGAGTCTTCTCCAACACCACAGTTCAGAAGCATATGCACTACCATATGTAAAATGGATAGCCAGTGGGAATTTACTGTACGATGCAGGGAGCTCAAATCCAGTACTCTGTGCTAACATAGAGGGGTGGGATGGGGTGGGAGATGGGAGGGAGGTTCAAGAGGGAGGGGACACATACATACCTATGGCTGATTCATGTTGATGTATGGCAGAAATGAACACAATATTGTAAAGCAATTATCCTCCAATTAAAAATAAATATTTTTTTTTAAATGAAGCAAGAACAGCTGAGGCAACTGAGTAGTAGGCTTTGAAAAATGTATTGATGAGTCTGTTGGATATTCAAAGGATTAGGTGAAAATATGTTGGAAAAATTTTATGCTAAAAGCTGTATGAAAGTGATATTTGAATATTTGTGGTTGGAAAGTTCATTATGAAAATCAACATATATTTTTCAAATAAAGAAATATATTTTAATTAAAAAATAAAATGAATTAAGACAATTTAATTTTTTTTAATGACTTTTCTACAGTAGGTGGAGAAATGAAGGTCAGTTGAGGAGAAAACATCTAGAGCTTCACCCTCGAAGCTGCCACTGACACCATCACCACCTTTCCAGGCCTGAGTATCTACATCTGCTCAGTGGGAACAGTTCTTGTCTCACACCTTCCTCACATCATAGTCATTCAAATAAATTGCTTTACTAGCAGATTCTTGGTACTGTGAAGAATATATTTTGATCAGTATTTTTTAAGGCGCTGTTTAGGGCAAAGAGCTGTGACTCTAGAAGCTGTTATAGAAGTAAACAGAAAGTGAAAGTTGCTCAGTCATGTGCAGATTTTTGTGAGCCCATGGACTACACAGTCCATGAAATTCTCCAAGCCAGAATACTGGAGTGGGTAGCCTTTCCCTTCTCCAGGGGATCTTCCCAACCCAGAGATCGAACCCAGGTCTCCCGCATTGCAGGCGGATTCTTTACCAGCCGAGCCAGCAGGAAAGCCCAGAAGTAGATGGAGCCAGGCACAAACCCAAGCTCTGCCTCTTGCCAGCTAACTAACCCTGTGCAACTCTGAGCCCAAGATCCCCAGATGCCAGACAGGACAGTAACCACCCTCTTCCAGGGTTGTTCTGAGGATCCAATTAGCCTGTCCCAGGGTGAATGCTCAACAATATTTGTTCATTTCTATCTCCCCAGTTACCTTCAAATGTGATCAGTTCTTCATCTATCTGAAGTATTCAAATCAAACCAGGAAAAAGGAACAGATTCTTTTCAGGGTCCCTTCCATTCCTATACTCTTATAAACATTATTTGGCAATTTGTTTCTAAGTGCTTAGGAAATACGGGGAAATAAGTAAGAGGCCACTTCTATGATTCCAGAGTGATTATAGGTGCTGGAAGAAGTTTAAAGGGTACCTGGTTCAGTCCCCTTACTTTAGATATAAGAAAATTCAGCCCCGTAGACTCACTTCAAGAAAGAGCCAGTTATAGAATCCTAGTCTAGCAGGCTCCAAAAGACATAATGACGCTGCTTTAGCCCAGGCATAACCTATCTTGCCAGAGCACACGCTGCTGGACAGGCTGTTATAATATTGAGTCGGTAGATTGAGCTACCCCTCCAATTCCAAAAGGAAGGATGAAAATCAGAGGCATCAACTCATACGAGAACTCCTGCAAATGAGCATCAGAAGAGGGACTTTTATTTTAATCCAAGTAAAAATAAACCTATAGTCTTAAACACACTTTTTTTAATCTGCAGGATTTATGCCTTGTGTTGGGAATGTGAATGCATTACCAAAAGCTGCTGCTGAGCACATTAATGTAAACTAACTAAATAAATAAAACCATGAGGTCTAAAGGAAAGAGAAGAATTGCCTTTGGCACAATCGTGCAAAAGGTGATTTTTAACTGCAGAAATGCCCCCCATCCCTTGACATATCCTGTGCTCTGCCTCCCCCATCTTTGGAATGCTAAAGTACTGTTCATCCAGTCACATCATAAGTCGTCTTCTACCTCACTTTATTCTTTCCTGAATTCATTATAGCATAAAAAAAAAAAGAGCCTTGCCTAAGATCTATAATGTAATATTACCACAATTTAGTCCTTGCCAACATCCCATATCCTCAGCATCCCATCTCCCAGAATATATTACAAAGATATTTCACTGTAAACGCAGTTGTCATTCAGAAATGAATACAAATGGCGCCGTATTTGATCTAATTAGGGTGGAATGGAGCTTTGATCTGTCTCCCAGGTTTAATAATGGGTTACCTATCATGTGTCAATTCCGCTTCCTTCCTTGCTTCCCAGCAAGCATGCCCCACCTCCCCCATATTTCACAAGCTTCCACGTTACTCTTTTTGGTGTGTTTGTTTTCTTGGGTGATAAGTGTAGTAGAATCCCTGCCTGGAGAATGATTTCAGGTTTGCTAGTGCTGATTTATTTACTTGCCTATGCCAGAGCAGCAGCACCAGGCATTTGCATTAGGAAACAGAAATTATTGCCATTACATCTTCGGTGTCATACATGCACATACATATAATTATGAAGGTAGATAAATTGCTTCTCAAAAACCAATAGTATTTTTTGTGGCATCTTGTGTCCATGTGCTTTTTGAGCAAATGGTAACATAATGTATGACTCTTCTTAGGAGTATTGACTTGTCAGTATAGCACTGTACAAACCCAGCATTTTCAAATACCAACCAAACATATGTTAAAAAGAAATACTCCGCCACAGAGAACAGTACATAAACACAAATCTAAACTTTCCTTTTATCTGTCTCAATCTCTCCTTAAATTGTAAAACCAGAAGTCATTCCTGCTGGAGAAGTTCATAAACAGCCAGGCAACATTCCTGTATTGCTTATAACCTGGTGGCATGTACATTTGTACATTTGTCTGCATTAGACAAAGATTTGTTTTCAAGCTTCTGTTGATCCCTAGAAGTGGGAAAATACAGGTGTGCCAATCTAAGACTTCTATAAAAAGAGACCCACAATAACCCACTTGTCCTTAAGACCCATTCGAAAGACTACCTTAGAAAAGAGGCCTTTTTAATAAAATAGTGACTCAACCCTTTGGATGGAATCCCAGGTAAGATCCTTCAAACAGCAAATTTCACTGTAAAGAAAATTTGCAAAATAGAAATGCATTCATCTTATATTCTCTCTTGGTAGAATAAAAAAGCAGAGGAATGGACTTTAGCCTCCAAAAGGAAAGAAAGCTTCTTCTTCCTTCACTTATCTTTTAAACCCATCAAACTCTTCTCTGTAGTATAAATAGGAAAATAGTCTGGGAAATAAATTCTAAGATATGGAACTGCCTGAATCATTTAAAAATATTTTTATTAGCCAAGGTATACTTAACTTTTCTGTGCTTTAATTATTTCAGCTTATTATGGGAATTGTCCTAACTAAATTACACCTTCTTTAAAGGAGGACCCATGTTCTAACACATCTCAATACTTTCCGTAACACCTAGCATAGCTCCCTGCCCAGGAGTTAAACTGATTTGCAGCTAGATCAAGTGTCCTTTTAAATACTGGATATATCATGAATTCACTTTTATCAAGGAGAAGAGACATCTGTCTGGCCCTGACTTTCATATAAAACTACAAGTTGTAACCATATTTTTGACGTTTGCATTTCAGCATTTCTGATTCTGTCAAATGAGCTTCTGGCTCAGGCAAACTCTTGCTTAGATCAGGGCATGAGGCTTTGATTAATGTGTTCATCTGAAAGTTCCCCCGTATTAATACTCTCAGAGGATGACTTTGGTGTATTTGATCTTCTTATTAAAAAGGAGATAACGAGGTTCTATTCATTGCATTCACATATCTCTAAAAAGCTAAATCAATCTTAATTTTCCTACCTAACCACATAGAACTTTCTCCACTTGACTTTCAGACCTTATTTAATCTGACCTTACCCTTTTTGTCTAATCTCACATAGGCCAAGACTTACAAAGACCTATATTAAAAGAAAATATGCTTTGCACTAAACATGCCAGTCCTCCCAAGGAAATAATTTCAGGGAGTTGTGAAGGTTCTAAAACATGGTCCACATCGGCCCCCTCCCTGACCAACCTTGAATTTTGTCAGGCTTATAATCACTTAGATCAAGTGGCAGAAGTGACTGTGTGACTCCTAAGGTGGATTATAAAAGATGGTGCAATTTCTGCCAGTATGCTGGAACATTCATGCTTGAATTCCTGAGCCATGCTCACATCTGTCGTAAAGCCATCAAGCTATTGGAAAGGCCATATGCAGGCTCTTCAGTCAATAGCTCTAGTCTGCATCCTTCCAGCCCAAGCACCAGACATATGAATGAATGAGTCTTAAGATATTTCCATCCACCAGTCTTTTTGGTCTTTCTAGCTGAAGACTCAGATAGCATGGAATAGAGAAAATTCATCCTTACTGTCCAATCTGAATGCTTGACCAACCAAAGAACAAAATAAAATGTCTATTCTAAGTTTCAAAGTTTTAGGGTAACACACAGGGCTAGTAACTGAAAGAAGTCTATGCCTATAGGTCCTATACTAGTTTTCATGCATACATGCTCAGTTGTGTCTTTTTGTGACCCCACAGACTGTAGCCCACCAGGATCCTCCGTCTTTGGGATTCTCCAGGCAAGAATACTGGAGTGGGTTGCAACTTCCTACTCTAGGGGATCTTCCCAACTCAGGGATCAAACCTGCATCTCCTGCACTGGCAGGCAGATTCTTTACCACTGAGCCATGTGGGAAGGCCATTATAGTTTTCTGGAACAGCTATAATGAAGTACCACAAACTGGGTGGTTTAAACAGCAAAAATTTGTCTCATGCTTTTGGAAGCTTAGAAATTCAAGTTCAGGGTGTCAACAGGGTTGGTTCCTTCCGAGATCTGTGAAGGGAGGACCTGCCCCACACATCTCATTCCGGCTTATAGATGACTGTCTTCTCCTTGTGCCATGATGTTATTTTCTGTATCTGTGTATGTCCTATGCTTCCCTTACATAAGTGCACTAGTCATACTGGCTTAGGCACACCCTGATAACCTCATTTTAAGCTGATTACCTCTTTAAAGATGTTGTTTCCAAATACAGTTACATTCTAAGGCGATGGAAGTCACAACTTTAAAATATGAATTATTGGGGAACACAATTCAACCCATGACAGGCTCAAAGGCAATTTATATATATCATTGTGTATTAAGGCATTTACATATAGCTTCTCTGGAATAGTGAAAGAAATTGCTTTAAAAGATTGTGGGGCCAGGTTCTATTTTTTGAGTGTCTAAAAATTCTCTATACATGCATTTACGACACATATGTGTACATACGTGTGCATATTTGTGTATTGCAAAACATGGATGGACCTTGAGGGCATTATGTTAAGTGAAATAAGTCACACAGTGATATGCAAATGCTGTGTAATATCCTTATATGTGGAATCTAAGGAAGCCACACAGAAGCAGAGAATAGCGTGGTGGTTGCCAGGGGTTGGGGAAAAGGGGAAATGAGGAGATATTGGTCAAACGGCACAAACTTCTAGTTACGTGGTGAATCGGTTCTGGAGATCTAACGCACTGTGTTTAATGTACTAATGTACATGGTGACTGTAGTTAACAATACTGTACTGTATCCTTAAAAGTTACTAAGAGAGTAGATCTTAAATGTTTTCACCACACACACACACAAAAGGGGACTTATGTAAGATGACGGAGATGTTAACTAACCCTACTGTGGTAATCATCTCATACACATACATCAAATCATCACACTGTATCCCTTCAATTTACACAATGTTATATGTCAATTATATCTGGAAGGGAAAAAAGAAGCAAACAAGTTCAAATCCTAGAAATGAAAAGCACAGTAATAAAGATGAACAATACATTCTATAGCTTCATGAATAATCTCATAAAACCCAGGAAAGATTCAGCAAAGATAAAGACAAGTCAATAGAAATCACCTAGTCTGAAAGACAAAGCAAAAAAAAAAAAAGGAATGAGGGAGGAAAAAGAACAGAGCAACCAGGAATTGTGAGATAATATCAAATGGACTAATATGCGTATCACTGGAATTCCAGAAGAGAAGGAGAAAATAGAGAAGAATTATTTGAAGAAATACTAGCCAAGAGTGTGACAAAATCAATGACCACCCCCAAACCTCAGATCCAATAGCTCAGAGAACACTAAACAGAAATAAATAACAAAACACGCACACACTTGCAGGCATGAACACATATACACACCTGGTATCTCACATTCAAAGTGCTGAAAACAAGTAGGAAATCCTGAAGGCAGTCAGAAAAAAAAAAAGAGAGAGAGACATATTTCTGTAGAGAGACAACTCTCTATAGGTCACATGTGTTTCTGAATATCTTTGTAAGTGAAACACTGGCCATTATTCCAGACTATCCATACAATATTGTCTATGAAACAGCCTGATGATATAGAAATGGTGTCTCTTTCCAGAGCAAAAGGCAGGTTTGCTTACAGTCTTAGAAGATAGACTGTCTCTCTCCAGAATAAAAGATAGCTACATTTACTGCTCATGATCAAAGATTTACCCTAAGTTTCAGGTTCCTCTCCAATAATGCAGCCCATCTGGGATCATTTGCATCATCCTTGTAGGACTTGGGGGCAAGGGGAACAGATGCAAATATGCTTGTGCTCATTCTGTTTTCTGTGCCATGAGTAATAAAGTTCTTTGTTTCACTCAGAAATCTCATGTCTTCCTCTAGCTTCTATGAACCTGTGGCAGACTAAGTTTTTAGCTTGTGAATAGAGTAAAATCTCAGACCCCTCACAGTTCTTCACAGTAAGAAAAGATTATGTAGACTCTTCATCACAAAACATGCAACACAGAATACAGTGGAGTGATACCTTCAAAGTACTAAAATAAACAGCTGTCAATAGAGTGCTCTATTCCCCAAAAAGATACCTTTCCAAAAATGAAGGAGAGAGGGGAAGGAGCCAAGATGGCGGAGGAGTAGGACGGGGAGAACACTTTCTCCCCCACAAATTCATCAAAAGAGCGTTTAAACGTCGAGTAAATTCCACAAAACAACTTCTGAATGCCGGCAGAGGACATCAGGCACCCAGAAAAGCAACCCAACTCTTCGAAAGGAGGTAGGAAAAAATATAAAAGACAAAAAAAGAGACAAAAGAGGGAGGGACGGAGTTCCGTCCCGGGAAGGGAGTCTTAAAAAGAGAGAAGTTTCCAAACACCAGGAAACCTTCTCACTGCCGAATCTGTGCCGAGCTTTGGAAGCACAGAGGGCAGCATAATGGGGAGAAAAAATAAATAAACAATTAAAACTCGCAGATTGCAAGCCCTACCGTAACTCCCCCAGCTGAGAAGCAGCACAGACGCTTGCACACGCCATTAGCAAGTGGGGGTTGGGCAGGGAGGCACAGCACGGGCTGCATCACTTAGAGTAAGAATCTGGCCTGAAAACCCTGAGCACTATCTAAGCGAAATAATTTGGGCTAGCAAACCAGACTGTGGGATATCTACCACGCGAAAAGCCAACCCCAACCTAAGACACCGCGAGGCCCGCGCACTGAACAAAGGACTGAACACAGATAGCCGGCTGCAGACCTTCCCCCTCCGGTGAAAGGCAGCCAGAGCCGGAAGGGGGCAATCGCAGCCCCAGAGAGACATTATCTATAAAACTGTAAGCAGGCTTCTTTGCTAACTAAAACTTCTTGGGGGTCTGGACGGTTAACATCGGCCTGAGAAGGTGCGCCGGTTTTACACCCAGATAACCAAGTGGCGGGGAGGCGATAAGTCGCAGCATTGGCGCTCGCCAAACACCTCATCACTTGAGCTGCTCGGACCTGGGAAGAGCACAAAACTGAGGCCCAACTGAGTCTGCGCCTCTGAGGACTACCCGAGTGCCTGAACCCGAGCGGCTTGGACCTGGGAGGTACATGCACCCCAGGGCCAGCCTCGGATTGTTCCCGGCGGAACAACCTAGAGCCCGAGCAGTGTGGGCAGGGAGGCTACACGCGCTGTGAGCGGGGGCAGACCCAGTGTGGCTGAGGCACTGCGAGCACACGCCAGTGTTATTTGTTTGCAGCATCCCTCCCTCCCTCCCCACAGCGCGACTGAACAAAGAGAAGAAATACAGCTCCACCCATCAGAACACCGACACAAGCTTCCCTAACCAGGAAACCTTGACAAGCCACCTGTACAAACCCACACACAGCGAGGAAAAGCCACAATAAAGAGAACGCCACAAACTGCCAGAATACAGAAAGGACACCCCAAACTCAGCAATTTAAACAAGATGAAGAGACAGAGGAATAGCCAGCAGATAAAGGAACAGGATAAATGCCCACCAAACCAAACAAAAGAGGAAGAGATAGGGAATCTACCTGATAAAGAATTCCGAATAATGATAGTGAAATTGATCCAAAATCTTGAAATTAAAATGGAATCACAGATAAATAGCTTGGAGACAAGGATTGAGAAGATGCAAGAAAGGTTTAACAAAGACCTAGAAGAAATAAAAAAGAGTCAATATATAATGAATAATGCAATAAATGAAATTAAAAACACTCTGGAGGCAACAAATAGTAGAATAACAGAGGCAGAAGATAGGATTAGTGAATTAGAAGATAGAATGGTAGAAATAAATGAGTCAGAGAGAATAAAAGAAAAACGAATTAAAAGAAATGAGGACAGTCTCAGAGACCTCCAGGACAATATTAAACGCTACAACATTCAAATCATAGGGGTTCCAGAAGAAGAAGACAAAAAGAAAGACCATGAGAAAATACTTGAGGAGATAATAGTTGAAAACTTCCCTAAACTGGGGAAGGAAATAATCACCCAAGTCCAAGAAACCCAGAGAATCCCAAACAGGATAAACCCAAGGCGAAACACTCCAAGACACATATTAATCAAATTAACAAAGATCAAACACAAAGAACAAATATTAAAAGCAGCAAGGGAAAAACAACAAATAACACACAAGGGAATTCCCATAAGGATAACAGCTGATCTTTCAATAGAAACTCTTCAAGCCAGGAGAGAATGGCAAGACATACTTAAAATGATGAAAGAAAATAACCTACAGCCCAGATTATTATACCCAGCAAGGATTTCATTAAAGTATGAAGGAGAAATCAAAAGCTTCTCAGACAAGCAAAAGCTGAGAGAATTCTGCACCACCAAACCAGCTCTCCAACAAATACTAAAAGATATTCTCTAGACAGGAAACACAAAAATGGTGTATAAATTCGAACCCAAAACAATAAAGTAAATGGCAACGGGATCATACTTATCAGTAATTACCTTAAACGTAAATGGGTTGAATGCCCCAACCAAAAGACAAAGACTGGCTGAATGGATACAAAAACAAGACCCCTACATATGTTGTCTACAGGAGACCCACCTCAAAACAGGGGACACATACAGACTGAAAGTGAAGGGCTGGAAAAAGATTTTCCATGCAAATAGGGACCAAAAGAAAGCAGGAGTAGCAATACTCATATCAGATAAAATAGACTTTAAAACAAAGGCTGTGAAAAGAGACAAAGAAGGTCACTACATAATGATCAAAGGATCAATCCAAGAAGAAGATATAACAATTATAAATATATATGCACCCAACACGGGAGCACCGCAGTATGTAAGACAAATGCTAACAAGTATGAAAGGAGAAATGAACAATAACACAATAATAGTGGGAGACTTTAATATCCCACTCACACCTATGGATAAATCAATTAACAGAAAATTAACAAGGAAACACAAACTTTAAATGATACAATAAACCAGTTAGACCTAATTGATATCTATAGGACATTTCATCCCAAAACAATGAATTTCACCTTTTTCTCAAGCGCACATGGAACCTTCTCCAGGATAGATCACATCCTGGGCCATAAAGCTAGCCTTGGTAAATTAAAAAAAATAGAAATCATTCCAAGCATCTTTTCTGACCACAATGCAGTAAGATTAGATCTCAATTACAGGAGAAAAACTATTAAAAATTCCAACATATGGAGGCTGAACAACACGCTGCTGAATAACCAACAAATCACAGAAGAAATCAAAAAAGAAATCAAAATTTGCATAGAAACGAATGAAAATGAAAACACAACAACCCAAAACCTGTGGGACACAGTAAAAGCAGTCCTAAGGGGAAAGTTCATAGCAATACAGGCACACCTCAAGAAACAAGAAAAAAGTCAAATAAATAACCTAACTCTACACCTAAAGCAACTAGAAAAGGAAGAAATGAAGAACCCCAGGGTTAGTAGAAGGAAAGAAATCTTAAAACTTAGAGCAGAAATAAATGCAAAAGAAACAAAAGAGACCATAGCAAAAATCAACAAAGCCAAAAGCTGGTTCTTTGAAAGGATAAATAAAATTGACAAACCATTAGCCAGATTCATCAAGAAACAAGGGGAGAAAAATCAAATCAATAAAATTAGAAACGAAAATGGAGAGATCACAACAGACAACACAGAAATACAAAGGATCATAAGAGACTATTATCAACAATTATATGCCAATAAAATGGACAACGAAGAAGAAATGGACAAATTCTTAGAAAAGTACAACTTTCCAAAACTCGACCAGGAAGAAATAGGAAACCTTAACAGACCCATCACAAGCACGGAAATTGAAACTGTAATCAAAAATCTTCCAGCAAACAAAAGCCCAGGTCCAGATGGCTTCACAGCTGAATTCTACCAAAAATTTAGAGAAGAGCTAACACCTATCCTGCTCAAACTCTTCCAGAAAATTGCAGAGGAAGGTAAACTTCCAAACTCATTCTATGAGGCCACCATCACCCTAATACCAAAACCTGACAAAGATCCCACAAAAAAAGAAAACTACAGGCCAATATCACTGATGAACATAGATGCAAAAATCCTTAACAAAATTCTAGCAATCAGAATCCAACAACACATTAAAAAGATCATACACCATGACCAAGTGGGCTTTATCCCAGGGATGCAAGGATTCTTCAATATCCGCAAATCAATCAATGTAATACACCACATTAACAAATTGAAAAACAAAAACCATATGATTATCTCAATAGATGCAGAGAAAGCCTTTGACAAAATTCAACACCCATTTATGATAAAAACTCTCCAGAAAGCAGGAATAGAAGGAACATACCTCAACATAATAAAAGCTATATATGACAAACCCACAGCAAACATTATCCTCAATGGTGAAAAATTGAAAGCATTTCCTCTAAAGTCAGGAACAAGACAAGGGTGCCCACTTTCACCATTACTATTCAACATAGTTTTGGAAGTTTTGGCCACAGCAATCAGAGCAGAAAAAGAAATAAAAGGAATCCAAATTGGAAAAGAAGAAGTAAAACTCTCACTATTTGCAGATGACATGATCCTCTACATAGAAAACCCTAAAGATTCCACCAGAAAATTACTAGAACTAATCAATGATTATAGTAAAGTTGCAGGATATAAAATCAACACACAGAAATCCCTTGCATTCCTATACACTAATAATGAGAAAACAGAAAGAGAAATTAAGGAAACAATTCCATTCACCATTGCAACGAAAAGAATAAAATACTTAGGAATATATCTACCTAAAGAAACTAAAGACCTATATACAGAAAACTATAAAACACTGGTGAAAGAAATCAAAGAGGACACTAATAGATGGAGAAATATACCATGTTCATGGATTGGAAAAATCAATATAGTGAAAATGAGTATACTACCCAAAGCAATTTATAGATTCAACGCAATCCCTATCAAGCTACCAACAGTATTCTTCACAGAGCTAGAACAAATAATTTCACAATTTGTATGGAAATACAAAAACCTCGAATAGCCAAAGCAATCTTGAGAAAGAAAAATGGAACTGGAGAAATCAACCTACCTGACTTCAGGCTCTACTACAAAGCCACAGTTATCAAGACAGTATGGTACTGGCACAAAGACAGAAATATAGATTAATGGAACTAAATAGAAAGCACAGAGATACATCCACGCACATATGGACACCTTATCTTTGACAAAGGAGGCAAGAATATACAATGGATTAAAGACAATCTCTTCAACAAGTGGTGCTGGGAAATCTGGTCAACCACTTGTAAAAGAATGAAACTAGAACACTTTCTAACACCATATACAAAAATAAACTCAAAATGGATTAAAGATCTCAACGTAAGACCAGAAACTATAAAACTCCTAGAGGAGAACATAGGCAAAACACTCTCTGACATACATCACAGCAGGATCCTCTATGACCCACCTCCCAGAATATTGGAAATAAAAGCAAAAATAAACAAATGGGACCTAATTAAACTTAAAAGCTTCTGCACATCAAAGGAAACTATTAGCAAGGTGAAAAGACAGCCTTCAGAATGGGAGAAAATAATAGCAAATGAAGCAACCGACAAACAACTAATCTCAAAAATATACAAGCAACTCCTACAGCTCAACTCCAGAAAAATAAATGACCCAATCAAAAAATGGGCCAAAGATCTAAATAGACATTTCTCCAAAGAAGACATACAGATGGCTAACAAACACATGAAAAGATGCTCAACATCACTCATTATCAGAGAAATGCAAATCAAAACCACTATGAGGTACCATTTCACACCAGTCAGAATGGCTGCGATCCAAAAGTCTACAAATAATAAATGCTGGAGAGGGTGTGGAGAAAAGGGAACCCTCTTACACTGTTGGTGGGAATGCAAACTAGTACAGCCACTATGGAGAACAGTGTGGAGATTCCTTAAAAAACTGGAAATAGAACTGCCTTATGATCCAGCAATCCCACTGATGGGCATATACACTGAGGAAACCAGAAGGGAAAGAGACACGTGTACCCCAATGTTCATTGCAGCACTGTTTATAATAGCCAGGACATGGAAGCAACCTAGATGTCCATCAGCAGATGAATGGATAAGAAAGCCGTGGTACATATACACAATGGAGTATTACTCAGCCATTAAAAAGAATACATTTGAATCAGTTCTAATGAGGTGGATGAAACTGGAGCCTATTATACAGAGTGAAGTAAGCCAGAAGGAAAAACACCAATACAGTATACTAACGCATATATATGGAATTTAGAAAGATGATAACGATAACCCTGTATACGAGACAGCAAAAGAGACACTGATGTATAGAACAGTCTTATGGACTCTGTGGGAGAGGGAGAGGGTGGGAAGATTTGGGAGAATGGCATTGAAACATGTAAAATATCATGTATGAAACAAGATGCCAGTCCAGGTTCAACGCATGATACTGGATGCTTGGGGCCTGGTGCACTGGGACGACCCAGAGGGATGGTATGGGGAGGGAGGAGGGAGGAGGGTTCAGGATGGGGAACACATGTATACCTGTGGTGGATTCATTTTGATATTTGGCAAAACTAATACAATTATGTAAAGTTTAAAAATAAAATAAAATTAATTTTAAAAAATTTTTTAAAAAATGAAGGAGAGATAAAATGTCAGACAAACCAAAACTTAGAGAATTCTCTGCCCACAGATTTATACTATAAGGATATTAAAAAGAGTTTTCTAGAAAAAGGAAAACTATATCAGAAACTTGGGTTTATACAAAGCCATGAAGAGTGTTAGAAATGCAATAAACAAATATTGGATGCAAACACCTGCCCCAATCATCCCTAAATTGGCCATTTCCTTTTGGACACTAAGCAGCCTTAAAGGATGTACAGGGAAAAGATCAGTCCAACACCCAGGTTGGGAGTGCAGAAAAAGTGCACTAGTCCTATTGAGGCCAACTGCATCACACAACTCTAAATGCTCTTACAATAGTGCATGGAAGATTCAGGTTGAAGAAATTCAGACTTGAAAGTGTTGATAAGTAAGTACATTAGTTGTTGGGGCTACGGCTGCAACTAAAGAAATCTAGACTCTACCCAAGGACTCGAGCAACATTCCTCTGTCTGAAACAACAGAATAATAGACAAACAAGAAAGGAAAAATTTCTATGAGAGGCGGAATTCATTTGAGGAATCTCAAACAACTTACAGAAACAAGAAATGAAAAAAAGAGAAAGTAATGGACTTCACAATGGCAGCAGTTTCACTGTGTTAGCTTTTACAAGTGGCAGAAAACTTAGGCGTCTCATAGATTCATTTGGATCACACATCGTTTGGATTCTGTTGATGTCTAGCAAGCTTGAAGGGACAACATGGCTATGGCAGCCATGATCAGTGCTCACCAACATCTAGTCCTCTTCTTTCTGGGCACACGGAAGACTGTCCCTCCAAGATCCCTGCAGTCACACACAGCCACATGAAAACTTCCAGCCAGTGAAATGAGAGCAGACATGCTATATTTGTCACTTTCAGCCTGAAGCCATGAAAAACCTCTACACAACGCTAAGATTCTCTTTTCATCCAAGAACATGGAGGTCTTACATGGACTTCACAGACAAAAAGATTAAAGTGGTCTGAATTGCTGAGTCATCATGTGGAT
The DNA here is from genome assembly GCF_032452875.1 of Bos javanicus. NCBI lineage: Eukaryota > Metazoa > Chordata > Mammalia > Artiodactyla > Bovidae > Bos > Bos javanicus. The sequence goes on from NC_083894.1 coordinate 19,044,796, forward strand.
GACAGCTGCCTTGGAAAGTTGCCCAGTACCACAGAGGATTCATATAAATTTTTGTGTGCCAAGTAACTGAAAAAAAAAAAAACACCAAAAATTGACAACTTTCTAAAGCCTTCTTTTAGCTAAAGTCTCTTCACATTTTCAGAATATCTTCTCAGACACAAAAGGGGAAAAAAATCAGAAGGCAAAAATCAAAAAGAACAAAATGACCTTTAGGGAAAACATTTTAAAATTTTTGTTCAGTTGTTTTTACTTCAAATATGTCAGCAAGCATGAGGCCATCTCTGGTTCTGCTACAACTGGCATTGATCATGCTCATGACTGTAGTCATGATACCATGACCAATCTGTGCATCCTCACTTATTCTCCTGTGTCAGAGGACATGATAATGAAAAGCAAAGTCCCCGACGTGATGAAAATCTCTCCATTTCACAACCAGTTGAAAATGTTGTGGGCCCACTGCCAGATAGCGTTTTTATGCTGGATGTTTTTCTCAGCACCCTAAATTAACCAACTAGAATTCCCTTTTAAGTGCCAACCTATTTGGTCTTTCAAAATGCAGAGGTTTTCTTTTTTTGTTTGAAGATCTGCCTCTCATCATGGAGATGGAACAATGCATTCTTGACTTCTTGTGAAAAGTAGACTCTATGGGTGCAACAAGCTCAGAGGAAAGTAAAGACAGATCCCAGAGCACTGTGTCAGGCAGAGTATACCGACACTGCTCATAGATCAAGGCAGGTTTTCAGAGCACTGATTGTCACCTCATGAAACTCTCCATGGTAATAGCCTGGCCAGCCTCATAAAGAATTCTTCAGGGTAAAATAGATCAAGAGAGAAAGAGCTATTCTAAATTAATTACTGAACTAACTAAATCTATTGATAAAGAAGAGCACCATGGTCTAGGAGCATATTTGGCACAAGGTTTCAAAACTGAAGAAATACGCACTCTTCTGATGTTTCTCAAATTCTTGCTTGGGAAAATACAATGCTCAAAGACCATCTTAATTATAAAATATCCCCAATTAAAAAGCAAGACAGAAGTATAATACTATAAAACACTCATTCCAAAAAGGTTAAGTGGTATAAGGGAGGTTTTCATTTATTTATTTTAAAAAAACTTTAATTGCACACCTATTATATGCCAGGTTTTGAACTGACTTATTAATAATTTATGCAGTGGGTTATATTTGGGGATAGCAGTATTTTGTCCTCCCTGCACTTTTCCTCTTCCCAGGGTGCTACTGCTAAGTCATGTCAGTCGTGTCCCACTCTGTGCAACCCCATAGACGGCAGCCCACCAGGCTCCCTGTCCCCGGGATTCTCCACGCAAGAACACTGGAGCGGGTTGCCATTTCCTTGTCCAATGCATGAAAGTGAAAAGTGAAAGTGAAGTGTAGCAGAGCGATTATTCCATAGGAAGTGGACAGTGGAGTCAGGCTGCTGCTGCACTTTCACCAATATGAGACTCCAGCAAGTTAACTTAATCTCTTTGTATGTAAATTTCCTCATCTATATGAGTAACAATGACAGAGTTAATATATGTAAAGTGTTTAGAACAGTGTCTGTAAGATAATTGTTTGTTCAGTCTCTAAGTCATGTCCAGCTGTTTGTGACCCCATGGACTGCAGCACACCAGGCTTCCCTGTCCTTTACTATCTCCAGGAGTTTGCTCAAACTCATATTCATTGAGTCGGTGATACCATCCAACCATCTCATGTTCTGCCACCCCCTTCTCCTTTTGCCTTCAGTCTTTCCCAGCATCTCCTCAAAATTCATATGTCAAAATCCTAAACCGAAATGTGACGGTATCAGGAGGCAGGCATTTGGGGGTTTGATTAGATCATGAGGGTGGAGCCCTACAAATGGGATTACTATCCTTAGAGACCTCAGAAAGATGCCTTGCCTTTCCTGAGGTGAAGACATGGCGAGAAGAGGGTCATCTGTGAAGAAGGAAACAGACCCTTGCCAGATTCTGGCTCTGCTGGCACCTTGGTCTTGGACTTCCCAGCCTCCAGAACTGTGAGAAAGAAATGTTGTTTAAACCACTTGGTCTATGGTATTTTGTTGCAGCCGCCTGAATGATCTAGCTTCATTTCCTGTAAAGGAAGCCTCTTCACCTTCCAATACTGTGCTAGAGCTGGCCTGCACTGACTGGGGACAGCAGATTATGTTCATCTTTTCCAAGCTCTGTTCAGTCATGAGATGCTGGTAGCTTGAAAGTGGCTGTATTTGTTTATACCTCAGACATTCAGCAAATGCTGCAAATTAGAACTTTGTGTTTTTCTGAAGAGCTGAGTTACCAGCATGACACCGAAGCTAAAGCTCCAATACTTTGGCCACCTGATATGAAGCACTGACTCACTGAAAAAGACCTTAATGCTTGGAAAGATTGAGGATAGGAGGAAAAGGGGGCGGCAGAGAATGAGATGGTTAGATGACATCACCTACTCAATGGATATGAGTTTGAGCAAACTCCTGGAGGTAGTGAAGGACAGGGAAGCCTGGTGTGCTGGGGTCCATCAGATCACAAAAAGTCGGACACGACTTAGTGACTGAACAACAAATTTATCAGCACACAACTGTCTTTGCTCAAATTTAGAGACAGAATTTCCCAACTTCCCTGTCTCTGGAGGCTCTTTAATGCAGACCATACCTGGGTCTCTTGCTTAGGAAGAAAGGTTGGGTAATATCCTCCTAAATTAGTCTCTCATGTAATTTCAGTGGCCTCTCCACAATGCTGCCAGTTATCTTTCTAAAACACAAATCTCATCTACTCTGCAAAGTTTGAACTTTTAACATGATATTCAGAATCCTTTACCCTGGCCCCAAGTTTTCTGCTATAATCTTAATCTATACTTATACAGTTTTTTTCCCTCCATTTTCTCCCAGGTCCCAAATATCCTAGACCACTTATTATTCCCCAGAGATTTTATGTATATTCAGGCCTCCATGCCTTGATCTGTACTGCCTCAATCTAGCCTGGACTGTCCTTGACTAGCTTGGGTGTGACCTCTTCTCTGAAGTCTCTCTTGTGACTGTGGGCAAAATGACCCTTGAGGGTCTCTTCTTTTATGCCTCTACTAAAACACTATCGGGTCTTCCCTGATGATCCAATGGTTAAGAATCCACCTGCCAATGCAGGGGACATGAGTTTGATCCCTGGTCCAGGAAGAATCTACATGCGTTTGATCCCTGGTCCAGGAAGAATCCACATGCCGCAGAGCAACTAAGCCCAAGCCTCAAACTACTGAAGCTCACACACTCTGGAGCCCATGCTACACAACAAGAGAAAGTGCCACAACGATTAGCCCACACACTGCAACAAAGAGTAGCCCAACTAGAGAAAACCCCCACTCAGTAACAAAGACCCAACAGAGCCCAAAGTTAATTAATTTTTTAAAAAGAACACCAGCACTGTAGATTTCAGGTGGCCGTATTTATATATTAGCTTCCCTGATAGATTTTGTGTTCCCAACACAGGACAATGATGTGACTTTATCTGTGCTAGACCAAGACAGAATGCAGCACTATACTGTGGCTCCAAATACATTTTTAAATGAATTAGTGAAGATCTGAAGGGCACTGAGGGACAGGACCGAGAACAAAAGCTCATCCTCCTGTTTCCTTCCTGAACAATTCAGTCAAAAAGCCAGGGCAGGAAAGAAGTCTCTGCCACTGACAGAGGGTTGGGATGGAACCAAAGCAGCCCAGAGGAGGGTGCCAGAGTGTGAGCAGGGGAAGGAGGGCATCCAAGAGGTGGGGCAGGAGGGAAACCCAATGAAGGTGCCGGCTCCCACGTGGGGTGAAAAGGGCATCCTCATAGAGACATGTTAAAAGACAAAAAATGTCATCTTAAAGGGGCACCCAGTAGTAAAAGCAAGGAAAAAATGAAACATCAAACAAATGATACTAACAGATGATAACCAGTTGAATAAAGTAGAAAACCATTAATCCATCCCAACATAAATAAATACATTGATTGAAGTCTGATTGGGAATGTGAAAGTTTCAAAGTCTCCAAGTACCTCACCACAAAGTACTTGCTATTTTAAAAAGAAAAATGAGTAACTTTAGTGAAGACTGGTAGATACTATCATAATCAAGAGATCAATTTGTTATCAGTAATGTGAGAAATTGAAATTTGCACCATCTGATATGATGTAATGAGAAGAACAGTGTCACTTGTCTGGTATTTCTGCCAAAGATGCATATCTTGAATGTAATCATGGGGAATTATCAGATAAATCCAGACTGATGGGCATTCTACAGAATAACTGGTCTGTAATCTTCAAAAGTGTCAAGATGATGAAGGTCAAGAAAAGAATGAGAAACTTTTCCAGACTGAAGGAAACAAAAAATATATGACAGCTAAATATAACACAAGATTCTGAACTGAATCCTTCTGTTATACAGAAATATATTATCGGGACAATTAACAAACTTGAATGGCTTCTTCAAACTATACAGTAGTAATGTATCAATGTTAATTTTCTGATCTCGATAATTATATTAAGGACATGTACAAAACTGTTCTTATTTTTAGGAAATATACCAAACAGAATTCAAAAATGATCAGGAATCACATAAGTAATTTTCTCTCAAAAGGATTAAGAAAAGGTTCTTTGCATTATGCTTATAACTTTTCTGTAAATTTTAGAATGAAAACCATACAAAGTGTGTGTGTATGTATGATAATCCTAGACAGCGTATTATTAAAAAGCAGAGACATCATTTTGCCAACAAAAGTCTGTATCGTTAAAGCTATGGTTTCTCCAGTAGTCATGTATGGATGTGAGAGTTGAAAGATAAAGAAGGTTGAGCACCAAAGAATTGATGCTTTTGAATTGTGGTGCTGGAGAAGACTCTTGAGGGTTCCTTGGACTTCAAGGAAATCAAATCAGTCAATCCTAAATAAATCAACCCTGAATATTCATCGGAAGGACTGATGCTGAGGCTGAAACTCTAATACTTTGGCCACCTGATGAGAAGAGCCAACTCATTGGAAAAGACTCTGATGCTGGGAAAGATAGATGGCAAAACGAGAAGCCACTGCAGTGAGAAGCCCACACACCACAGTGAAGAGTAGCTCCTGCTCACCACAACTAGAAATAAAGGCCCAGCGCTTTTATAATTTATACATATATAAATTCCTTTTCAAACTGATAATTAATTTGTCATTGCTAAAGAACTAGCCAGCCGCATTTGATTCTATCTACACACTATTTGTATCAAGCATCAGAAATAATACCTGTTGATTTTCTTTCTTTTTATTTTAGTAGCTATATATATTTTTTGGAAGACTATCAATGCTGTAAAAAAAATTAAACATACTTTTTATTTAATAACCATCATATTTTTTAAAAGCTATGAGTGTGAGTGTTGAATTTTTTCTTAGGAAGAGAAGGAATTGTGTTTTGGTTTTGTTTCAGTGCTATTTTTTAACATTAATGTTAACAGAAAAACATAATTTCTTTAAACGTCTTATTCTTTCTAGATCTTCATTTGGTTTCTGTGTTCTTGTGAACAACTGATAAAATTGGTTTAGTCACTCTTGGCTTCTGGTATTTTGAAATTGAAATGGAATATATCAAAGCAGTCAACCATAAACATACACATTCACCCTCAGAGGAATCAATGTGGCTAAAAGGTTATCAGACATCATGCAAGAACAGACTAAATTCACCAACTCTTTTGCCCAGTTGGTCAAGTTCCTAGGAAGCAACATGGCCACCTCTGCTTTAATTGCTCTATTTCCTTGATTCTAAGATCATCTTTTTCATACTTTAACATTTCTGAAATAAAGGTTAATTTTGCAATCTAAGTCAAAAGAAATTTCCCATGTGCAAGTTACTGTTGCAACTAGTGTTACAACTTGTTATCACCTAAATGCATGTACATGCTAAGTCGCTTCAGTCATGTCCAACTCTTTGAGATCCTATGGACTGTAGCCCACCAGGCTCCTCTGTCCACGGGAGTCTCTAGGCAAGAATACTGGAGGGGGTTGCCATGCCCTCCTCCAGGAGATCTTCATGACCCAGGGATCGAACCTATGTCTCTCACATCTCCTATACTGGCAGATGCATTTTTACCACTAGCACCACCAGGGAAGCCCATCGCCTATAAGAATGTAGCCAAATCTCTTGGGAAACATAACAGAGTTTTCAGAGCTAGGAAACATTATTGTGAATCCACAAAGGATCCTCTCTTCGGTTCCAAATATCTACCTATCAGAAGTGTCAGGTTATCTACCTTCCAGAGATTATTAATCAAGTAAGGAAAAAGTGAAACAACATATGTTCATTTAAACATAGTATACTTCAATATGTCTCCAAGGTATAGTAGCCAGAAACTCTCTCCAAGTGCTAGGAAGATACAGAGCAGGAATATGGGTTAGAGAAAGCCATACATTATCATGATATTATGCATCACTGCAGATACTAAAAATGATTCAGGAGAAACCCTAGACTTTGAATGTGACAAAGGTTTAGAGCCAAACTTCAGAATATTAAATAAATTTGCATAAATAAATATATGCTATTGTCAGTTTTTTTAATTGTCGGCTATTAATACATTTTTCATCTATGAAAGCTGTTTATCTTATAAATGTTAGTGTCATGGGATTTTAAAATAATAAAGACACCAGTTCCATAAAACAATTTCCACTGATATGGTGACTACCACTGCTGATAATTCTTTGCTTTTAAAAGCTGAGTAACATGCACAATAATTGAGAAATATAGGATCTAAACTTCTAATTTCTTTATAATTCTCGAATTAGATACTTAAATCTTCACAGTTAAACCTAGCTGAAACATTTTCTGGGAGGCAATGTGCCTGAGAACATGGGATTGTGCAAACAGCTTAGTGCAATCATATGACGTATGTGTTTCAGTTGACAATTAGCCTTTTACTTCCTGACTGTTCTTGTCCACTTGTGGCGGTAAAGAACCACATCAGGTACAAGATCTAATAATGTTCTTGACACATAGCCACCACTTAATACTTACTGATTAACCGAATCAACAAATTCACTGAGTTCAATCAGTCCGTCCACATAGAAAAAATTACATAGTGACGCCTAAGAAAGTTAATGTTATCTCTACCTACACTGCTCCTAACTTGAAAGCTTTCCAAGTTCCATTTTCATTCTATTTATGTGACCTTTAAATGCCTTTCTAACCACAGGACTGCTTGAAGTTCTGAAAAAAAATGCATCTTACAGATCATACTGACCTACAAAAGAAGCTTGTTGGTTAGACACTTTTATTATTAAAATAACAAAACACATCTGTTTTGAAGGCTCAGCTATAAACCTTTTTTTTTTAGATTATATTTCATTATGTTGTTTTGATTAGAACTCTGTTTTACTACACCCTAGGGTGCGGCATGAAGAGTTAGACTGAAATAAAATTCTGATTCATGGACTAATGAAAGTCTTGATACTTCACTTCCAACATGACCTTTATCTTCACCCGGGCATTTCTCATTCAAGGAGCTAAAGGTCGTACATGGCTCAAGAAATCTATGCTCTCCCTCTCTTCCACCTTTTGGATGTCAATGTTTATAAATGAACAGCAGATGGATACAAATAAATACTAACTAGACCCAAAAGGGGTCATCTTTGCCCTCTCCAACTTGGCCCTGTCTTCCTCAACAGTGAAGGTGCCCAGTATCAGCAGATACTCACCATGTGCCAGTCACAGGCTTTTCTACATTTTTTTACTTCCTCCCAATAAATGTGACAGGCAATCAAATCTAATGAAAGATTTTGACCTTTATTCACTCTTGTTGATAAAATTTGTACTAGTCTGAAAAAAAAAATTGGTTTTGGCCATGTGAACATGGGATACAAATGCAAATTTCTTCTCCTAAAAAAAAGACTCCATCTGACCCAAGTCCACAGGGTGTTTTGAATGCAACACAACTGAAGTGACTTAGCAGCAGCAGCAAGACCCATAGAGAACTCTTAGGTGTTGACTTCATAGTAAAATCATGAAAATCAATAAGCATTAAGAAACAACGGAACTCTCCTGGTGGTATAGTGGATAGGAATATGCCTGCCAAGGTAGGGAACAGGGGTTCAATCCCTGGTCCTGGAAGATTCCACCAGAGCAACTAAACCCACGAGCCAGAACTACTGAAGTCCACGCACCTAGAGCCTGTGCTCTGCAACAAGGGAAGCCACTGCAATGAGAAGCCCACGGACCACAAGGAAAAGCCCCTGCTCACCACAGCTAGAGAAAGCCCGTGTGCAGCACCAATGACCAGCACTGCCAAACAATTAATTAATTTTTTTTTAATCTGTAAGGAAAAAAAAAAGAAACAATGAACCACCAAAGTACTATATTAAATTAAGAGGTGAAGAGAGTACAAGATGTGGAATCAGAAATTCTGTTCCTGAACTTCAGCACTGATTTCAGTTCAAGTTAACTGTGACTTTTGGCAAAACATTGACTTCATTCACAAAGTAGAGAAAATGTAGTTATACCTAATAATAAGAAAAAGGATAGCAAGAACATATTATAGTTACCTCACAGGATTATTTGGGAAATCAAAGTAGAAAATAATGTTAGTGCAATAATTTTAAATAAAAAGTATTATATAAATGTTACTATTTATCATGGTAATACTAAATAATAAATAAGAAGGCATCATGTTGGCCAACCCTACAAATATAGTGTTTCTTGTAAGAATTCTGCATACCAGGAAACTCCCCATGATACAATCCCCAGTGTCCCAATCACAGGATTATATTTCAGGGAATATATACAGTCTAAGACATTCCCCTTAATAGCAAATTCATCATTCTAGGAGGCAGAGGCACACGGTCCAATATAGTCCTGTACACCATAATTAGGTAACTTGAAACTGACCTATATCTAGTGCCATTATTTTGCTGGATTCTTTTAGAATTGTCCCTAGTTTACTGTAAATTTTTAAATATGGGTTGAAGATAATATGTACCACACATGACTTCTGGGAAATGTAAACCAACAATGTGGTTCACTGGCAATGAAGTCTGTTTGGATCACCTCCAAGGACCCAAAGGCAGATAAGCAGAGGGGTGGGATGGAGAGAGATGGGAGGCAGCTTCAAGAGACAGGGGCCGTATGTATACCTGTGGCTGATTCATGTTGACGTAAGGCAGAAACCAGAACAATATTGTAAGGCAATCATCCTCCAATAAAAATTGTTAAAAAAAAAAACCAAAAAACTAAGTACCGTAAGAAAAGACTAAATATGAGGGTTACCTGGTGAAATTGTGAACTCCTGGTCCCTGGAAGTGTTCAAGCACAAACAAAATGACCCTCTAAAAGAAATATCACAGTCCCCCCCAAAAACAAAAAAAATATTACAGTCTCATTTTGGTAAGATATTGGCCTATATAATTTAAGGCCTTCAAAGTCAGTCTCTATGACTCAGCAACTAAAAAGTAAACAGTACTCATGTAAGCTTAACTGAAAGATATTCCAAGATTCATTCTCTCAGATCATGTCTATTGCCATTTCCATAATCAGAATGTAATTTCTGTGTAAATATTTCCAAAATATAATCATTTAAAATTTCCATATACAACATTAAAAAATATATAGGATGCAATTATTTTCATTGACTGCTAATTTAAATACACTGGAGGGAAATTAGGAGCTTTAAAAAGTAATCATCTCCTTTGGGTCAGTAACTTCAGTAATTCTTCTAGGAATTTATCTAAGAAATATTCAAAGATGTACACAAAGGTTTATATGTAAGGATAACTCTTTGTTATACACTTGAAACACTGCCAGTCAACTATACTTCAATAAAACTTTTACTAGAAAATGAATTTAAACAACAAAAAAATATAATCAGAGTTATTTACACCAGTTAAAAATTTTAAATAGCCTCCAATTTATGTGTATATTCACATGATGCCATATTCTGTAGTCCACTAAAAATCATACTTTACTAATCAAATTTTAAAAACAAGTTTAAAATCAATATGGACCATGTGATCTCAGCTTTGTTTTATATAAATAAATATGACAATATTTCTCTTTTTTCTTTGTTTATATACAAACACACATCACCAAGGCCAAAAGAAATATATCAGAATATCAGTGGTGCTAGCTAGTTCTGGGTAACAGAATTATTAATGATTTTTATTTTCTTCCTCACATTTTCTAGAATTTACTAATTTTTCAGCAATGAAATAATATTATGTAGTCAGGAAAATAATAAATGATATATTTCTTTTAAAATGTCCCAAATAAGTCCTTCTGAAGTCTATGGTCACCACTTAATTCAACAAACATGTTTTGATGATTAAGTTGGGTTCCTGTTTGGAAGTGTTCTTATTCTGTACAAATGATTACCATCAAAATATGGTAGGATTGATGAAGAGTAAAAAGAACTTTATTAAGTACTTTGATTAAATACTTAATTAGGTATAATTATTGCTAATGACTGAATTGCTTAATTTTGCTTAATAGTGCATACAAATGTTTAATTTGTACACACTGTTTAAAGATTTATAATGTGTGACTTTTCTCATTTTTTAGTTTAAATTTATTTATTTTAATTGGAGGCTAATTACTTTACAATATTGTATTGGTTTTGCCATACATCAACATTAATCTGCCACGGGTGTACACGTGTTCCCCATCCTGAACCCCCCTCCTACCTCCCTCCCTGTACCATCCCTCTGGGTCATCCCAGTGCACCAGCCCCAAGCATCCTGTATCCTGCATCAAACCTGGACTGGCGATTCGTTTCTTATATGATATTATACATGTTTCAGTGCCATTCTCCCAAATCATCCCACCCTCTCCCTCTCCCACAGAGTCCAAAAGACTTTTCATACTGTTCATGGAAAACAGTTTGCTCCTTGGATGAAAAGCTATGACAAAACTAGATAGTGTATTAAAAAGCAGAGACATTACCAACAAAGGTCTGTATAGTCAAAGCTATGGCTTTTCTAGTAGTCATGTATGGATGTGAGAATTGGACCATAAAGAAGGCTGAGTGCCAAAAAATTGATGCTTTCAAACTGTGGTGTTGGAGAAGACTCTTGAGAGTCCCTTGGACAGCAAGATCAAACCAGTCAACCCTAAAGGAAATCAGTCCTGAATACTCACTGAAAGGACTGATGTTGAAGCTGAAACTCCAATACTTTGGCCACCTGATGCAAAGAGCTGACTGACTGGAAAAGACCCTGGTGCTGGGGAAGATTGAAGGCAGGAGGAGAAAGCAATAGAAGATGAGATGCTTGGATGGCGCCACCAACTCAATGGACACGAGTTTGAGCCAGCTCTGGGAGGTAGTGAAGGACAGGGAAGTCTGGCGTGCTGCAGTTCATAGGGTTGCAAAGAGTCTGACACTACTGAGCAACTGAACAATATGTGACTTAAAAGGACACATGATGCATTGTTTCCCACTGTATTCGATGCCTTGCACATAACAGATACTCAATATTTCTTAAGGAAAGAATGAGGAATGGGAGGAAGGAAGAAAGAAAGAAATGTGGTGTTTCTTATTAAAATGGACATAATTCCCTCTTACACCATTTCTATGAAAAACTTAGATTTGACTTTCATCATTTCAGTTTAGGTCATGTTTTTCCAGAATATAACCCATGGGACAAGACAGAAGCAGAAACTGAAATGGTTTTCCAAGGCCTCAGAGTGAAGCAGTGACAGAAGCAGTCTGTGGATATTATCTCAGACACACCTTGGCTCTACTAGATTTCCATGAAGAAGCCTATGTTAGATTTGGGAACAGAGACTATTGGTGGTATCCTGACTTTTCTCAGAACCACCTTGGGAAAAGAGAAGCACATCCTGAAGGATGTAGTTGAACTGTTAGTTCTAAGGCCTCCTGGCGGGGTGGCCCATTTCGTCCCATAGCCTGGCTTCTACATCTCTCCTGCCATGTTCCTGATCTCTGGGTGTCACTCGGCCTGCTGATAATAGCTGGTTACACAAGATTGGTAGTATGTTCTAGAGAACCAAAATACCAAATTACCCAGAGTTAGCAAATTTGTTTCAGACAATCATATGCAGAGTTGGACAGTATGAGGAAGTCAATCCGTGTTTTTAAAAAAAAAAGTCCCAGCAAGTTCATAAACTTTTTTTTTTAAGTTAACAAATTAGGTGGGAATTTTTTAATATAAAAACAGAATGTCCCATAAAAATTCCATGACATTGCTGAAAAAAATGCCCTGTATTTTGTGGCATTGAAAGAAAGAAAGTGTCAAGTCGTGTCTAACTCTTGTGATTTCCATGAACTGTAGCCTGCCAGGCTCCTCTGTCCGTGGGATTCTTCAGGCAAGAATACTGGAGTGGGTTGCCATTTCCCTCTCCAGGGGATCTTCCTGACCCAGGAATTGAACCCAGGTCTCCCACATTGCAGGCAGATGCGTTTACCAACTGAGCTACACGGGGCCCATCATTGTTTAGGCCCAAGCGAAAAGTCACCAACAAATCTTAATGGAAATAAAAGACTAGTTTGAGTGATGGTTTGGGGGAAAATAAACACCAGCTGTCAACATATTCTTAGTATGAATACTGTCTTCAAGAGGCAAGATGTAACTTTAGAATGTGGTTCATTTTTTTTTTCAAGGCGAAAGGTTGGTTTCTATCAGAGCTGATAGTAGTTAATGGGATGGAGATAGCATAGAAAATGGGGAAAGCTGGCCTTCTGAATGCACCATTAAAAGTGAAAAGCTTCAGTGCTATACGCAATTGGTTTTGAAATCCTTATGACTGGAAGTCAGAAATGTTGGAAGTTAATATACCGTTCAGGGATGAAATGCACTTCTGATGTTCAGAGAGGATGTTTTCAAGGTGAAACCAAAGCCTATAAACAAACAAAAAGCTAACATCAGCTGTCTTAGAAATCTTATCTATATAAATTCTTTATAGCTCAAAATGACAGAAAGCAAAGCCACATGTTGCTTGCTTCACTGCTGGTTGTGGCAGCTTTTAAATCCCTGCCTTCCTAGGAAGTGACCTCATAAGAAAATCTTATAACACTGTCATTTGGGGAAATCCTCACGACACGCGGGTTAATGCGCTTACACTGAAGGAGAGGTCTCCAAGAACGTTTAATAACCAGGATGTCCGGAGAGGCCTTGATGCTAGCTGGGTCACGGAAGGATTTCTCTTGGTGCACATCTGGGAAGTCTCGTGGCATATTCTGTAGCAGGCCACGTGGCTTAATAGCTAAAATATGGGGTTGAAAGTTACGAGAGTCTGGGGATCAGATAGCAACTGAGCTATTGACCGACGAGCTGACCCTAGACGAGTCATGACCTTGTGGTACTTCAGTCAGCTTAACTGTAAAACTGGGCACAAAGGCCAGACTTTACCAAAACCAGATGTTGTTCTCAGGTCTGCTCTTCAACTAATATCTTTTTTTTTTCCATGTGGCTGTCAAGTTTCAATTTTTTTCATATATAGAAGGGCAAAGGTATTCCATAGGCTACTTTCCCAGTAAGACTTGGACAAGTGAGGTCCAAGAATGGGAGCCTGACTCAGTTCACACCCTAGTGCTCGCCTAGCTGACCAGGCTTATGTCCATCAGAGAAGTTACAACAATTTAATTTATACACTCGAGGTTTACAGTTCTAATTAGAATCACGTCTACATAGCCCTAAGAAAGGTCCTTCACACCACTTTTCTAAGTCGTGGGTCCATCACAGAGATAGGTGAAAGACACTGGCTTTCTCCTCTTAAATACAACAGAACATCTATTAAATGACTTTTCTTTTCTCCAAGCCCCTTCATTAACCAATGCTCTCCATTTGCTCTACAAAGCAAGCTGAGCAATGTTACTTCTGGCTGCAGAACACTCCTTACCTCCTGCTCTCTTCTCCTCCCATCCCAGGGGCTGTTTGGTTATCATGAGTCAGTTGAGTTTGTACCCAACCCCTTTATACTAGCTGTATTCTTAACTACCTAAATTAAGGAACTATTACTGAAATTGAGAGTGTAAAAAGATAATTTTTTTTCTGTAATAAAGTGAAGGTGATTGTTTTAGAATAGAGATGAGTCACATTTTTAAAATAGTCATCAGATTAGGTAAAACTTCATAAGGAATCTACCTTCAGGTTGCTCTGCAAGTCCCTGTAAGTTCTCACTGTATTTTAAAGAAATGAAAAATGACTTCCGGTGGCGCCTTCTGGAAGAAAGACAATCAGGATTCCAATCAGCCAACAAGAAATTTTTTTAAAAGTCCTTGGATCTGTATCAACAGATCAAACAAATATATGTGTGTGCTTTTTAAGTTAATATATGTGCATGCTGCTGTTGCTAAGTCGCTTCAGTCGTGTCTGACTCTGTGCGACCCCATAGACGGCAGCCCACCAGGCTCCCCTGTCCCTGGGATTCTCCAGGCAAGAACACTGGAGTGGGTTGACATTTCCTTCTCCATTGCATGAAAGTGAAAAGTGAAAGTGAAGTCACTCAGTACTGTCCGACTTTTAGCGACCCCATGGACTGCGGCCCACCAGGCTCCTCCATCCGTGGGATTTTCCAGGCAAGAGTGCTGGAGTGGGGCGCCATTATAAATACGTATACAGACTTCTATATACTTCCCTGGTGGCTCAGATGGTAAAGAATCCTCCTGCAATGTGGGAGACCTAGGTTCGATCCCTGGGTTGGGAAGATCTCCTGGAGAAGGAAATGGCAACCCACTCCAGTATCCTTGCCTGGAGAACCCCATGGACAGAGGAGCCTTGTGGGCTACAGTCCATGGGGTCGCAAAGAGCTGGACACAAATGAGTGACTAAGCACCGCACATGTATATAGACAGATGTACAAACACAACCACATACATCTTATATATCAAATGACTTCACACTAACTAATCAACAAATGATCCATCTTAATCTTGTCGTATAAGATCACTTCTGAAATATTTTACTGTTCTCCTAACTAGTATTTTCCAAAGCGGTGGAGGAGCAAGTCTGTGTTTTTTTACTTCCTTTCCCTTCAAGTGTCACAAACTGTCAGTGGTCCTTGAAGATCTCATCTGGACTATGGACTTAAGGTTTCATGCAGCAGAAGCACTCCCCACCAGCCCTCCCTGGAGCCAGATGGCAGGGAGACTTTCTGTGGGGCTCTAAGCCATGCAGAAGGCAGCCCTGCCATGGAGCGAAGCTTCATTTAATGCAACAGCTCTCCTCTGTTCAATACACACACTGTCCTGGCAAGTGAAAGCCAAACCCAACCATGCCAGATCTCTGCTTCAGGGAAAGAAGCTACAGCCCACTCCAGCTGGACCCAGCCCTCATCATCTTCCCTCCATTGACTCAAAGCAATCAAAGGCCAACTGCCACATTCAAAACTGGGTGGTTGACTCTTCTATTCCTGACAAATGGAACCATATATTTCATTAGAAAGTACAATTGATTCCAAAATCCAAGAGTTATCCATCTGCACTCTCAACCGGAAATATAAACAAACAGATATCATGCATTTTACCAGTCTTTTGAAAACTGTTGACTGTTGGCTGCTGGAGGATAAATGCTCATTTTTTTGTCAATAGTGGAAAAAGATGACAAACACTATTTTTGTACCACAAAACTCAGCCTGGACCATTGTTGGAAAGAAAAGGATTGCCTCCCAACACTGGTGATTCTGTTGGAACTTCAAAGGCATGAAGTTAACATGAAAAGTTAACAGTCACTCCTTGCAGATAACACAAGAGGAAGGAATACTCTGGACAACAGCAACAAAGAGGTGCTTGTGGGGTGAAACTACACAGTTCACAGGCTTTTACCACTGCTTCATGAAGAAGTCCTATAGAAACAGAGAGCAAGTAACCACAGGAGTGGTCCCATCAGATACCCTGATGCCCACTCCTAAGTGACATGACTGTACCACACAAAATTTGGAACCAAAGAGAAGACACTTATTTGGAAAACATTGACATTTACAAGTGGTTACATTTTTAGTGGCTCTTTGAGCATTTGATTGTATGCCAGCTGCCTTGAGCAGTTTGCTGCTCCATGGGGAATCTAGACCGAGGCAGCCAAAGGTATTGTAACATAAGCCACAGTGACATGATCACTGAGAACAGCAGCAACATGGGGTGATAGGAATAACTGTGCCTGAGAACCTCAAAATCCTCCTTGAAAGCAGCCCATTTGTTTTCCTGTAGACATAGTCATTGACTCCTTCCGGCTCGTCTCAGGGTGCCATTAGAGCCCAGATATTTCTCATGACATTAAGATTGTTTAACCAGCCCCTGGAGCTTTTGCCCAGCAGACATTGTCTCACAGTATGAAGCCATAAAACGGACTTCAGTCCTGTTCTTTACAGGGATGAATTGGGTTTGATAAATTTTTCTATGCTCTGTTTGAAACCAAGTACACCTTTTAAACTGTCTGGAAGTTTGATCTATTACAGATCTGAGCAGATTAAACTCTTTTGGCCCACAGTTTAAAAAAAAATTTTAAAAACTCTCCAGGACTGGAATCTAAATGTAGGAAAAGTAAGGACACTGCATAAACTGTATGGAAAGATTGAGGCCTCTGGGTATGAAGTCTCCACACAAATGGTTTCCTTATTCACCGTCCACCAGCCTGAAACTCTGAACGCACTGAGTCCTTCTGACATGGAATGCCATGACAGTAGGTTAGTCAATACACTGTTACAATTCACCTTATCCCAGGAAGCCAATTCTTTGTGGGCCACATTTGCACATTTGAAAACCTCCAGGGATTGCTGGATAATAAACATCATTGCACACTGCATACACAGCTGTATATAGTTGAGCCATCTGATAAACTTCACAGCCTTGGTTTTCTCTCTACAACCACAACCAAAGGGCTTTAGATTGTCAGGGTCTCTCAAACTTTAGAATGAATGAGAATCACTTGGAGGGTTTAATATGCATGCAGATGTGGTAGATCTAGAATGAAACCCAGATCACACATGTTCAACAAATCCTCAAGGTCAGGGTGTCCCCAGTCTCTGGGGTCTAATGCCTGATGATCTGAGGTAGAGATGGTATAAGAGAAATAGAAATAAAGTGCACATGGACTCAGAGAAGGCAATGGCACCCCACTCCAGTACTCTTGCCTGGAAAATCCCATGGATGGAGGAGCCTGGTAGGCTGCAGTCCATGAGGTCGCTAAGAGTCGGGCACGACTGAGTGACTTCACTTTCACTTTTCACTTTCATGCATTGGAGAAGGAAATGGCAACCCACTCCAGTGTTCTTGCCTGGAGAATCCCAGGGACAGGGGAGCCTGGTGGGCTGCCATCTATGGGGTCGCACAGAGTCGGACACGACTGAAGTGACTTAGCAGCAGCAGCAGCACACGGACTTGTCTGGTGACTCAATGAGAAAGAATCCACCTGCCAATGCAGGAGACATGGGTTCAATCCCTGATCAGGGAAGATCACACATGCCACAGAGCAACTAAGCCCATGCACCACAACTATTGAGCCTGTGCTCTGGAGCCCGGGAGCCGCAAATACTGGGCCCACGTGCCACAGCTACTAAAGCCCAAACATCCTAGATCCACAACAAGAAGCCACCACAATGAGAAGCCCACATGCCGCAACTAGAGAGTAGCCCCTGCTCTCCCAAACTAGAGGAAAGCCCGCGCAGCAATGAAGACCCAGCATAGCCAAAAATAAATAAATAAAATAAAGAGCACAATAAATATAATGCACTTGAGTCATCCTAAAGCCATCTTCCCAACCCCTGGTCTGTGGAAAAAATTGTCTTCCATGAGACCAGGCCCTGGTGCCTAAGAGGTTGGGCACCACTGCTCCAGATGATTCTGACACTGATGGGCTATAAACCACACCTATTGAAACAGAGCTCAAGGTTCCCGGGAACAGCTGGGTTCCAAGCCTCCACCATTACTAGCCAGCCTCTAGTAAATGGAGCAACTAGCCCTCAAGCTCAGGAAATACCTCCCTGCACCAAAGTAAACAGAGTTGAGCTGACAAATTTCCCTGAAAAGCCCTTTTTATCAGCGGCATCAATATGATTATGACATTTCTTGAGCAACCTAGGCACATTTGCAAATGTTGCATGGCACTGTTTAAAATCTACTAAAATATAAAATACTTGGAGTCATTTAAAGTGTCAGAGTTTCTTAATTTATGGTAAATACCTCGCCCTTTATGTTTTATAAAATCCTTTCCATAGGGAAGAAGATGATTAGGGACCAAACTTACTAGGGCACTGCCTGTTGCCAGTTACCGCGTTCTGTGCTCTATTACGTTGCCCTGGTTGGAGTTCTGTTGATTGCCTTGCGCTGTACTCGGTAACAAATTATATGTATACCATAAGACAGCCAGACTGATGTGAGCTCAGAAGGCACCTGTATGAAGCTTTTCAAAAGAACCGTAATAATTTTACTAGATGTGACAAACCTTATAAAAGTTAAATAATGTCACACTTTTTAAGCATTTCATTTAATACAACTGAGCACATGGAGGGCATTGAGGATGATATTTAATTTTTTCCATATGTGGATTTAATGCCACACAAAAGTTTCAGTCCCAGATTGCTAATTTTCCACCATGTGGTAGCCATTTAGCAGAATTTTTTTTTAAAACACTTACCAAATTACAGAGCAGGGTTTCAGAGACGGCAGCTATAAGTAGGCTTAGGGTACCTGGTGTCCCTCTGGCTTGGCCCTGGGCCTCATGAAGAAGCTGTAAATCTTGACAGTATTTTCTGTGACAGCGCTTGCTGGTTTTTATAGGAATGAAATGTGAATTTACGAAGCCACATGCTAATGTACTTCTAAAAGTAGACTTAATTGTTGTGAATTCTTCCAATTCTGATCATTTTTAGCCACCTATGTAAGTAAAAGGCCAGCACCTAAGATTTGGCCCTTTATAGAATGTCTATGGATTACCAACGCTTTCAAAGAAATGCTTACAGGCAATTTGAAAAAACTTAGCTGAACCAAGCCATCTTAGCTGCTTGTTGTTGAAAAGCGACCTCAGGTCAAACTAGAGGAAAAAACACTTCCCAATACCAACTAAAGTTTATCTTCTATGACCACAAACAGGGAACCGGGATATTCTAGAGCAGGAAAGGCCAAGGGTCTCTCTACTCATTCATTTTTGTCTTATTCTATAACAGCTTTGAGTAACTGAATCGACTTCGTGAAGAAATTCTTACAAAGAGACAAAACCCCATGGGAGGGTGTGTGGGTCAGAAAGGGGAGAAACAAATCATGCAGTACTAGAGGCCCCCTCTAATGTGACAAACGCACATGAAGGTACCGGGAAAAGTTTAAAGCTCCAGCCAAATGTTAGCAATTACTATTAACCCAGTGAGACTGACCAGAAACCTGGAACCACTAGTCAGAGCCATACGTCTGGATCCTGTGGTCAGAAACAAAGACGCTGCATTGTACACCTATCTGATGATTCATGTCTATCTGGCCCAGAAGAAAAACTGCCTTCAAAATCATCAGCTCCTGGGGAAACATATTTTATCTCCCAGAACCAATTACAGTTGATTCTCCTGAGTTCAGACGGTTTGGGACCAAATCTATTTCACACATAACTGAATACTATGGACATCTTACCCAGGAAAACTCAAAATATATACATGGGACTCTCCATGGAGCCTCATAACACAGCGTGGGCAACAGGCATAGCCATCCAATTTTCAGGCTTCCAAAATTAGTGGGAACTGCCATAAGAGGGAGTGGAGTGGGGGTGCCCAGTAAGATAAACTGCCTGCCAGGATTCTGGAATGATCTCTGCCCTCCCTCTGCCAAAGAGTGTGTAATGGAATCTTAAGTCATACATTTCTACTCAAGCAAAGAAAATGTAATATTTTCATTATCTATGACTAATTGAATCTTTCTCTCAAACCTCTATCATACTGGGGTACCATGGGGGAATTGCAGAGAAATGCTTTCAACTTGCCATTTAATGGTGACTCAATCTTACAGTTCAAATAGCAGCTCTCAGCAACTGACTCTGTCTTTGGGGGGTAAATATTCAGTCTTGAAAGTATCCACAATGGTGGCTTATGGAGAGGAGAATATGCAATTTAAGGAAGCAGCTTTGGGTCTGCATGGGTCCTTTATATCTTTGCTGATGTCTGCTGTAAAACTACCAGCCTGCCATGTTCCCTGGTCCCTTAACACAACTTCTTCCAAGACATGCCTGGAAAGATTGTGATTTATTCTCTTTTCTTGATCAATGCTGATTCTTCCCCTCATCCCTTCGTTCTCATCCATGGTCACCATCTGTCTCCTAAAGAATTGTTTACTCTATGGCCTTTGCAGTAGGGTCACCCCTGCTTTCGTTAGGGACCCCTGGAAGCAAGGCCCTGGCTATCAACAGAGCTGGTGATCATCTACTTTCCCCTTATGGCCAAGTGTGTGTCATTTGCTCAGTCATGTCTGATTCTTTGCAACCCCATGGACTGTAGCCCACCAGGCTCCTCTGTCCACGGAATTCTCCAGGCAAGGATACTGGAGTGGGTTGCCATTTCCTACTCCAGGGGAACTTCCTGACCCAGAGATCAAACGTAGGTCTCCTAAATTTCAGGCAGAGTCTTTACCATCTGAGCCACCAGGGAAGACTTGAAGTGAAAGTGTTAGTCGCTCTATAGTGTCCATTTCTTTACGATCCCATGGACTGTAGCCTGCCAGGCTTCTCTGTCCATGGGATTCTCCAGACAAGCATACTGGAGTAGGTTGCCATTTCCTTCTCCAGGGGATCCTTCCAACCCAAGGATCGAACCCAGGTCTCCTGCACTGCAGACAGATTCTCTACCGTCTGAGCCACAGTGACCAAGCAGGGACCCAGTGCTGACTCCAGCTCCCTCTGCCCAACCGTGCTGCTTTTACTCCATGATGACAGCCTTTGTTATTATGGGGTTGCCCTGCACTTCGGTCTCCCTACCAAAGTTCAGAACGGTAAGCAAAAGTCCCTCTGCCTTTTCCCCTCAGCTTAGCTGATGACTCTTCTGTGAGATTTCACCATGACACTTGTGCCTCACCTTCTATCTATCCCACCTCCCTCCCTTTCGCCTGCTGTGAGTCCCAGGCCAGGAGGAGGAGGCGCTCCAGTTTTTCTACAACAGGAATTTTTCTGACATCCTATTCTGATTCTCTCTGCCCCACAGCCTACAGTAAAACTTTGTGATTTAGTCAAATCACAGATCTGTTACGGAAATTAAATTTTAAAAACTCATTTTTAACTCTTCAGTCCCTGGTTTTGGGGCTTACCGTAGACTCAGAAATACTGTTTCAAATATCAAAAGTAAAACATTGTCCCTTGGACTGCAAGGAGATCCAACCAGTCCATTCTGAAGGAGATCAGCCCTGGGATTTCTTTGGAAGGAATGATGCTAAAGCTGAAACTCCAGTACTTTGGCCACCTCATGCGAAGAGTTGACTCATTGGAAAAGACTCTGATGCTGGGAGGGATTGGGGGCAGGAGGAGAAGGGGACGACAGAGGATGAGACGGCTGGATGGCATCACCGACTCGATGGACGTGAGTCTCGGTGAACTCCGGGAGTTGGTGATGGACAGGGAGGCCTGGCGTGCTGAGATTCATGGGGTCGCAAAGAGTCGGACACAACTGAACAACTGAACTGAACTGAACTGAAGCAAATTAGCTCCTCTGAATGAAAAAGAAAAGCATAGTGATAGATCTCCAAATATCGTCCCTATTATGGGTAGAAACTAGAAAAAGGAAAACCTGGCAGTCCACTGCATCCTCACAAACAGAGAAACTTGGCAAATCCTTCCCTCTGTCACAGCTCACCTACATAGGCACGCATGCACACACACACATTCACACTCACACACTCAGCTGCTCTCAGCCACGTTGTGTAACCACTCTTTAGAAATGGGAGATTCTATTACATACTCCATTCAATATCACACGTATCACTGACAGCTAGGGTGTGGCATGGCGTCCCTATAACCGATCTCAGGACACATTCCTCAGGCACACACTCAATCCTGATTTGCTTCTTATGGTACTACATTTTTTACATTCTAATTCTGACTGTTACGTTCCCATTAGTGTTGGACCTTGAGGTTTTCTTCATTCTTTTTTCATAACACATCAAATTACTGAATCTCAGAATTTTCTGGACAAATGGCACAAAGACAAGCAAATAATTTCAACATGAAGTGAAATTATAGCAGTTTATAGCCAACCCTCTGAGTATTTCTAAAATATCAATAAATAATACACTCAACATCTTATCTGTACTTAGTAACATAGTCTATGTTTTTAGAATAGAACAAACATTAATTTTATTACATTTTCACTACAGGTGCTAATAATAAAAGATTCTAGAGAGAAAGAAATGAAATTTTTATCCTTAAAAGCAGACTCAGAGATTTAATTATCTAGATGATGTCCTCAAATACGCACCTCATTCTGACACAGTCACCTGAATTTATGTATCAATTTCAGTGTAAGGCAGAAAATTAGTCATTTGTCTTTTGTAAACATAGATATGGACTTCCGTAAACATGGATAGGGACTTTGCTGCTGGTCCAATGGCTAAGATTCTACATTCCCAATGCAGGGGGCCGAGCCAGATCCCTAGACAGGAAACTGGATCCTGTGTGCCAGAACTAAGACCTGGTACAGCCAAACAAATTTTTAAAATAGAGAGAGATAGATAAAAGCATCTCCATCATCCTATTCTTTAAATTAAAAAAAAAAAATCCCCTACAAATTCTCTGTACTTTTTTATCCTTTGTTCAATACAGTTACTGGGTTACCACTCTTCTCCCAAATACCTATGTGTTCAGAGCTTTCTTATAGCAGCATCACATTACTACCCAGATCTCTGGCCAAGGAACTAGATCCTACATGCTGCAACTAAGAGTCTGCACACCACAACGAAGAATGAAGATCCTACCTGTCACAACTAAAACCTGATGTAGCCAAATAAATAAATTAAATAAATATTTTTAACATTTAAAAGTAGGTAGACATCATTTTGGCCATAGTTCTTAAATAAAATTTGGAGTGAACAGCATTCTTCTAAAGCCAATTTAAAAATCAAAAGTCACACTCCCAGCACATTAATGCCAAGAGATCTTTGTATGTAATACAATTTCCCACCAAAAGAAACCAGGGCTCCTTAAAGAAATGGTTGAGTTCAGGGCTACAATAGTGGATACAAGATGAACCTGGAAATCTTGTTATGCCAGAAAGTAAGAAAGTGCTTTTTTAAAATGAGGGCATCACAAGGACACTTCATGATGTTCTCATGATCCTAATTTGAGATAATTTAAATACTAAAATAATTAAGGACTGTGATGAATTTTAGACCATTGAAAACATAGAGTTAATGAGTCCAAACTCTGTCTTGAACATTCCCAGTACCGGGCCCAATTCCTGATAACTGCTGTACATCAGATTGTTTAAGAATGTGAATGTGGTAAAGACCAAAAGGAAAACAACAACAACAACAACAACAAAAGCCGTTTAATTTAGCAATTATGAAGCCTAGTAATCGATATGAAGGACTTTGGACTTATCATAAGAACAATGTTCACATTTTATTCATCATTGGCTATAAAGCATCTATTATGAGAGTAAATTGTGCTTTATATATGAAGCATCTAACATATGTGTAACAAATGCTTACCTGTATAAAGTAGGGGCTTAATAAATGTTTGTTGAATAAAAAATACATATTATATATATAAAAAAAAAACTCAGTTGGGAGGGAAAAGGGCTCTTGCTTATGGAATGCTAAATGTTTATTGGTAAATGTGGAATAAGTGGTGAATGTAGAAAACAGATTTCTGCAACCATCATCCTAAACTTTGGTTTAGGCATGAGTCACCAACAGAGGCCAAATCCAGGGGGTGTGGGGGCAGGGAGGGGCGGTTCATAAGAAGTAGAATGTCTGCATGGTCTCCCCAGATAGCCTATTAGTTGCATGTGAGGGGAGTAGGAAATAGTATACGGATAAATTGGAGAACACCTTGACCAGGTGATCAAAATTAATGTCAACATCAAGGGGCAAGTGGACATCGTGTGCCTCTGGAGAAGGGCACACTTCTGTCATGGAATGCACACCTAAATTGGAATCATGAGGAGCCATCGGACACTTGCAAAATGAGAAATACTGTGTTTTTTAAAAAGGGACTGTACTCTTCAAACTGTCACAGTCATAAAAGGCAAAAAGAGGCTGTGGAAATGTTTCAGGTTAAAGGAAAATAAAGAGACTTGCCAATCTGTTCCTAAACAGGATTATGTACTTCAGAAGAAAAAGGGACAATGAAGGACATTATTAGGTCAATTGACAAAACTGGAAAATAAATGGTAGACCAGATAAAACTATTGTAGCAATATTAAATATAGTAAAGTTGATAATTACTGTATTTAAGATAATATCCTTATTCTTTGGAAACACACACTAAAGACTTTGGGGCCATGGTGAATGCAATTTACTCGCAAATGGTATAAGAGGAAAAAATTATTTAAAATACACAAACAGATACACAACCCCAAAGAGAGAGAGTGGGACATAGGAAAGCAACAGAATAAAATGTTAACCATTCAGGTATGATCTAAATCAAATCCCTTATGATTATACAGTGGAAGTGAAAAATAGATTCGAGGGATTAGATCTGATAGACTGAGTGCCTGAAGAACTACGGACAGAGGTTCATGACATTGTACAGGAGACAGGGATCAAGACCATCCTCAAGAAAAAGAAATGCAAAGAGGCAAAATGGTTGTCTGAAGAGGCCTTACAAATAGCTGTGATAAGAAGAGGCGTGAAAGTCAAAGGAGAAAAGGAAAGATATACCTATTTGAATGCAGAGTTCCAAAGAATAGCAAGGAGAGATAAGAAAGATTTCCTCAGTAATCAGTGCAAAGAAATAGAAGAAAGCAATGGAATGGGAAAGACTAGAGATCTCTTCAAGAAAATAAGAAATTGCAAGGGAACCTTTCATGCAAAGATGGTCACAATAAAGGACAGAAATGGTGTGGACCTAACAAAAGCAGAAAATATTAAGAACAGGTGGCAAGAATACACAGAAGAACTATACAAAAAAGATCTTCACAACCCAGATAATCATGATGCTGTGATCACTCACCTAGAGCCAGACATCCTGGAAGGTGAAGTCAAGTGGGCCTTAGGAAGCATCACTACGAACAAAGGGAGTGGAGGTGATGGAATTCCAGTGGAGCTATTTCAAACCCTAAAAGATAATGCTGTGAAAGTGCTGCACTCAATATGCCAGCAAACTTGGAAAACTCAGCAGTGGCCACAGGACTGGAAAAGTCATTTTTCATTCCAATCCCAAAGAAAGGCAATGCCAAAGAATATTCAAACTACAGCACAATTGCACTCATCTCACACACAAACAAAGTAATGCTCAAAATTCTCCAAGCCAGGCTTCAGCAATACGTGAACCATGAACTTCCAGATGTTCAAGTTGGATTTAGAAAAGGCAGAGGAACCAGAGTTCAAATTGCCAATATCTGTTGGATCATCAAAAAAGCAAGAGAGTTCCAGAAAAACATCTATTTCTGCTTTATTGACTATGCCAAAGGCTTTGACTGTGTGGATCACAACAAACTGTGGGAAATTCTTCAAGAGATGGGAATTCCAGACCACCTGACCTGCCTCCTGAGATATCTGTATGCAGGTTAGGAAGCAACAGTTAGAGCTGGACATGGAACAACAGTCTGGTTCAAAATAGGAAAAGGAGTACGTCAAGGCTGTATATCGTCACCCTGCTTATTTAACTTCTATACAGAGTACATCATGAGAAATGCTGGGCTGGATGAAGCACAAGCTGGAATCAAGATTGCCAGGAGAAAAGCAATAACCTCAGATATGCAGATGACCACACTTATGGCAGAAAGTGAAGAACTAAAGAGCCTCTTGATGAAAGTGAAAGAGAGAATGAAAAAGTTGGCTTAAAACTCAACATTCAGAAAACGAAGATCATGGCATCTGGTCCCATCACTTCACAGCAAATAGCTGAGGAAACAGTGGAAATGGTGACAGGCTTTATTTTTTTGGGCTCCAAAATCACTGCAGATGGTGATTGCAGCCATGAAATTAAAAGAAACTTGCTCCTTGGAAGAAAAGTTATGACCAACCTAGACAACATATTAAAAAGCAGAGACATTATTTTGCCAACAAAGGTCCGTCTAGTCAAGGCTATGGTTTTTCCAGTAGTCATGTATGGATGTGAGCTCTGAAGAATTGATCCCTTGGACTGCAAGGAGATCCAACCAGTCCCTCCTAAAGGAAACCAGTCCTGAATATTCATTGGAAAGACTGATGCTGAAGCTGAAACTCCAATACTTTGACCACCTAATGCGAAGAACTGACTCATTTGAAAAGACCATGATGCTGGGAAAGATTGAAGGCAGGAGGAGAAGGGGATGACAGAGGATAAGATGGTTGGATGGCATCACTGACTCAAGGGACATGAGTCTGAGTAAACTCCAGGAGCTGGTGATGGACAGGGAGGCCTGGTGTGCTGCGGTTCATGGGGTCACAAAGAGTCAGACACGACTGAGCGACTGAACTGAACTGAATCTGGATAAAGAGTATGCATGTGTCCTACATACTATTCTTATAATGTTTCTATAAATTTGAAACTATTTACAAATAAATAGGTCTAAAATATTCTCTCCTTTCCTTATATGTATTGTACACTTTTTGACATCTTTATTATGATCTACGCTTTCTGAAAAATATCAGGTTGTTCCATGGATAAATAAAATAAACTTCATAATGCTTTTAAATAATATTTAACAAGAAACAAAAAAAATTAAAGTTAAGGAGGAAATTAAACATTTGAAAAACAAACCATACATTTATATACAAAAGCATAAGCCTTGATTTGATCTGGGAAAAGGGGGGCGGTGGGAAGCTAAAACATAACATAAAAAAAGCTAAAATATAACATAAATATAAAATGTAAAACATACAAAGCATAAATGTGTAAATAGCTCTTGGACAAAGCTTGTTTCTCTGCCACATGGATTCAAATACGAAAGCACCATTTTCCTGCTTAAATATCAAGGTTCCTTTAGAAGTCTGTGACAACATCTCAGAAGATTTTTTCAACTAAAATTCAACATTCTCTCACTGTCACTTTCACAACCAAAATCATCCTCTGAGAATACAGGAAGTACCTCTAACCTCACCCTCAAGAACCCTCCTGGTACCATAGACTAGCATCAGCCCAGCACACACCAACCATCCTTTTAAAATGCAAAAATCTACTTTACTACAGCACGAGGGGGCTTCCCTGGTATCTCAGCTGGTAAAGAATCGACCTGCAATGCAGGAGACCCCAGCTCAATTCCTGGATCGGGAAGATCCCCTGGAGAAGGGATAGGCTACCCACTCTAGTATTCATGGGCTTCCCTGGTGGATCAGAAGGTAAGGAATCCACCTACAATGCAGGAGACCTGAATTCGATCCCTGGGTTGGGACTATCCCCTGGAGGAGAGCATGACAACCCACTCTAGTATTCTTGCCTGGAGAACCCCCATGGACAGAGGAGCCTGGCAGGCTACAGTCCATATGATCACAAAGAGTTGGACATGACTGGGTGACTTAGCACAGCACAGCACAGCATGGGGACTGTGGAGGCATAAGTTCTTTGCAGGCAGGTAAGCTACAGATACACAGAAACCTTTTCTGGTGACTGATCCACCGTAACACTCAGAGCCATGCCCAACCTACGACTACACTTCCGGGAGTAGAAGAAGGTACCCATGGGGTAGATCTTGCAGCATCCTTCATGACTCTGTAGGTCGCTGGATTTAGCTGGGTGGGTTTTCTGCCACGTGTGATAACAGTTTGGGCTTCAGTTCATCTGGGGCTTGCTGCTGCTGCGGCTGCTGCTGCTAAGTCACTTTAGTTGTGTCCGACTCTGTGCGATCCCATAGACGGAAGCCCAACAGGCTCCCCTGCCCCTGGGATTCTCCAGGCAAGAACACTGGAGTGGGTTGCCATTTCCTTCTCCAATGTCTGAAAGTGCAAAGTGAAAGTGAAGTCGCTCAGTCATATCCGACTCTTTGCGACCCCATGGACTGCAGCCTACCAGGCTCCTCCATCCATGGGATTTTCCAGGCAAGAGTACTGGAGTGGAGTACTGGAGTGGGGTGCCATTGCCTTCTCCGCATCTGGGGCTTAGAGTTGCAATATCCAAAATAACTCATTCGTATGGATGGTGTTGGTGTTGTGAGCTTATCTGGTGCAATTCTAGAACATTTTGATTCTCTTCTACATGGCTTCTTCATGCAGCTTGGGCTTCACACAACATGGCAAGTGCTTTCTTTTTCTCTTGTTTATAATTTTATGGCATGTGGGATCCCTGTTCCCTGACTAGGGATAAAAGCCATGACCCCCTCATTGGAAGCATGGAGTCTTTAACCACTGGACCACCATGGAAGTCCATAGCAAGTGGTTCCTGAGAGTAAAGGCTTCAAGAGCAAATATTCCAAGAGAAAGGAAGTGGAAGCCTGTCTTAAGGCTTAGGCTTAAAAGTACCAGAATGCCTTCTTCACAACATTTTGTGGGTCACAGCAGTCACAAGGCCAGCTTGGGTTCAAGTAGAGGTGGTCTTGTTTTGCCCTTTGATGAGAAGAGCAGCAAGCAAGCAGATGAAGAGGAGGAGGAGGAACTTGGGGAACCACCTCAGGGCACTGGCCTGATACCTTGACAGCCTGTTAATACCCATTTCTTCAGACACTCTTGTTTCTTCCTGGGTTCACAGTAGAATCAGGGTCAGTTTAAAGTCTCCCAAATTACTTGATCTTTGACCTCTTTTTTTTTTCAATCCTGGCATTCGGCATCCATAAGCCCTAAAGAAGAACCATGGTCTACTTACTCAGCTGCTGCTGCTGCTGCTAAGTCACTTCAGTCGTGTCGGACTCTGTGTGACCCCATAGACAGCAGCCCACCAGGCTCCCCCGTCCCTGGGATTCTCCAGGCAAGAACACTGGAGTGGGTTGCCATTTCCTTCTCCAATGCATGAAAGTGAAAAGTGAAAGTGAAGCCGCTCAGTCGTGTCCAACTCTTAGCGACCTCATGGACTGCAGCCTACCAGGCCCCTCCATCCATGGGATTTTCCAGGCAAGAGTACTGGAGTGGGATGCCATTGCCTTCTCCGCTACTTACTCTACTTACTCCCATTTAAATTCATATTTTAAGAATAATTCTTTCCTGAAAATAGATCTTTGAATCTATCACCCTTGCACCTTTTAGTTGTCCAAGTGCTGATCTTGTCTTTCCCCTAAGGTCTCCTCATCTGCCAGCCACTATAAATTAGCATGTCAGAAACTCACATTTAAACAGCACAATATCATATCCAAAACATAATTTGTATCTGCAATGAAAGAGTTATACTTCAAAGGCAGACATCATTAGTAAATGGTGGAATTTCATTATATGGCTAAAATGACTTTTTGCCAATGAAAGTAAAACATATTAATAATACTTCAGAGCTGGTCTTAACCTCCTATAAAATACAAAAGATAAAGCAGACAAGGAGGAAAAGATGTTTCTAATCTGTGTTAAATCTATTCCCACTGTGAGTAAATCACTTTTCTTTAGATATATGAGTTTTCTCATAAATGCATGACACTGCTTTTGAGTAATTGCTGCCAAATAAATAGCTCTTTCTCCATGTTTTATTAGCAAGGCACAAAATCCTCAGCAAATATCTTCATTTGTAGATGGTAGTTGTTCTCAGCGTGAGTCTGTGAGGGCATGGCGTGGTACAAGGTCAGAGCTAAATTCACGTGGCAGACACTTGCAGCAACATGAATGGACCTAGAGACTGTCACATCAAGTGAAGTAAGTCAGACAGAGAAGGAGAGATATCGGATGGCGTCCCTTATACGTGGAATCTAAAAAGAAGTGATACAAATGAGCTTATCTACAAGACAGAAACAGATTCATCGACTTAGAGAACAAACTTATGGTTGCCAGGGGGAAGGATGGGAGGAAGGGGTAGTTAAGGAGCTGGGGATCAACATGTACACACAGCTTTATTTTAAATGGATAACTAACAAGGATGTACTGTATAGCACAGAGAGTCTGCTCAATGTTATGTGGCAGGCTGGATGAGAGGGAAGTTTGGGGAGAATGGATACATGGATATGTATGGCTGAGTCCCTTCAACGTTCACCTGAAACTATCACAGCATTGTTAATCAGCTATGCTGCTGCTGCTGCTGCTAAGTCGCTTCAGTCGTGTCCGACTCTGTGCGACCCCATAGACGGCAGCCCACCAGGCTCCCCCGTCCCTGGGATTTTCCAGGCAAGAGCACTGGAGTGGGTTGCCATTGCCTTCTCCGTAATCAGCTATATTCCAATATAAAATTAACAATTTAAAATCTTTTAAAAAAAGGAACTGAATTAATGTGTCCAAGACCCTGTGAGCTGTGTCTGGTCTAGCTCCAGATGATGCACCAAGGAAAAGAAAGCGTCCTATGAAGCAATCTTCTCTTCCAGTGAAAGGAATTAGCCTCAAGAGTCGGCATGCTGGTCACCTACAGCTCAGATGCCCAGAGAAAAATCTGATGTCATTTACTACTTTAAGCAACATCTGCTTGGGTCACCAGACACAACAAACTGTAAAAGCTGATTTCAAAATTCCAGAGTGAAGAGGGTGATAACGGGACTGCCCTGGCAGTCCACTGGTTAGGACTCTGTGCCTCCCTTGCAGGGAGCCAGTTCCATCCCTGGCCAGGGTACTAAGATCCCCACAAGCCATGCAGCATGACCCCCCCCAAAAAAATTTTTTTTTAAAAAGAGGGTGATAGCAACTACAAAAGGGATTTTCTTATCAAGAGACAAAATGCAAAAAGAGTTGCAGAAAAAAAATTATATATATATACACACACATATACAGAGAGAGAGCATTAAGTGTGATTAACATATTCTTAACAATAATTTTCAACAACATAACTGGACATTATGTATGTTGATAGGTACTCTATCTTGTTTATCCCTAATGTGTCTCACTCTTTAAAATAAATCTGCCTTTGTGTACTAATTTTATTTTTTAAGCACTTTCCCTGAGAGGATATCAGGGCACCGATTATTAACTTCTTCGAATTAGGCCACTAAAATAAACTGCTGTTGGAACTTCCTCATAAAGGATCTAAGCAATTTCAGCAAGAAGGAGAATTTACACACATGCTGAACTTGCTCTTTCATTATGTTTTATTATACACTCAAAATAAAAAGACATCTTGGAACAAATTAAAATATATTTGCCTCATGTGGACACTGGGAATTAGATTTAAGATTTAAGAAGAAAATAGTATCTTCTAAAAGGAATATTATAATCATTGAAAATACAAGGTGTCATCACTACTGTTAAAAGCCTTTTGTGAGACAAAATGTCCTAACAGACATCAAGAAAGAATTAATTGCCTACTTCTGAGTGATAAGGAAACAATTACATTTGATGATAAGATTAAATGAGGTAACTTAATCATTAATTTGATTAAAAATGCTGGCATCACAGTTTGGGTAATGTATTTTTAGAGGAGGATAATGCACTTTTAATTTCTAAATTAATCTTTACAAAGAACCCAGAGCCTCCTGTGGTGTGCAACTTGGATTTATACTAATGATATAAAAGACAGCTGCCACCAGCCAAATGCAGGCAAATACAGAGAAGGAAAAAGATCTGAGATTATCAGTATGATGCATCTACAGGGTGCCAAATTGATTGATTTTGCTTGAGTTGAGGCAATCTGAATATACCAGCAGGATCCAAAAAATGGCTTAAAATATGGTCTCACTGAAAAGATCCAGTTTTGCCAGCAAAGTGGAAATAAATTCATCAGGTTTGTGTTGCAATTGCCACACAATGTGAAAACAGAGGCCACGCTTAACTTACATCATTGTTTCATGGACTTAACTTTTGTGTTTTGAGCCCAGCTTTTATAGCCTCTCACAGACATTTTATATTTTACTTATCACTCCTTATTCTTTAAAAGCAGGGAAGCAAGTTTGTGAAAAGCAGCAAAATTATGAGAATAAGCTGGAAGAAATGTTTTGGATAAAATGATGGTAACATTTGCCAATCGCTCTGGTATGAATTCAACCCTGTACGGGCGCCTTCTCATAGATCACAGAGTAGATGGTGGATGAAGTTGATGGGATATTGATTGCAGCAGGAAAATAGGGGTTATAAAACAAAAGATGATTAACATGAAATCGTTGAGTGAAGCAAAGTCTTAATAGACTGGGAGTTGTTAAATAAAACAGAGAGTGGATAAAAGAACTGAACTCTCAGATCACTTACAACAGAATTCCTTTTTATTATATATTAAAATTCTCCTGTGCACTTGTACTTCCCTGTGTATTATCAATCCATATTCACCCAGTGGAAAACATCTGAAATTAACATGTGGGGAAAAGTAACCAAATCTGAGACACATCATCAATCACAGAGAAGGCAACTCAGAAAAAAAGCAATGGCAACCAGGGCCTTAAAAACCTATAAATACTGTCAGAAAATAAAGCTTTTCTTGATTTCTTTCTTTTCACTAAGTCCCACTTATGTTTCACTACTTATACCAGGTGCAACTTTTTTTTTTTAATAAATGTTGCTGCAATGCAGTTTTACAAGTTGGTTTGTTGCTTAAAATATGTACTCCACAATGAACAGACATATTTCTAAAATATTCTTCAAGTAAACTTCCAGAGACAAGTAGTTTTTCTGTCAAAATCACTCTAGGAAAGAAATACACACCCATTTCATCCACCTCTCCAGATACACACACACACAGAAACACACACACCACCATCACCACCACCAGGATTCCAGCTAAGACATTATTAACAAAGAAGCTTCCTTTGCCCAGAAAAGCAGGCACTTATGAAATATTCGTGGTTTCATTCTATTAAACAGAGGTAGCTTTTCTGAATCAGAGTCAAAGTGATTAGGGGAATAACTCCAGAACTCAGTGTGTGCAGTCCACCACTGAGCCTTCAAAAGCAGAAATGCTGATCTCAGTTCAGAAAGTCCTTGTCCCTGCTGATGGAAGGACTTTTTTCCCAGAAAACCTCAAGGTCCCTGCAGTACATTTAATGAAAATATTAAAACAAGGTTTACATTGAATCTCTTGTCTGGGTAGAGCTTCAGCTGAACTATTGATAAAAGTAACACAACCCTTGTAAAGGTTTTTCCTGTGGTCATGTATGGATGTGAGAGTTGGACTGTGAAGAAGGCTGAGCGCCGAAGAGTTGATGCTTTTCAACTGTGGTGTTGGAGAAGACTCTTGAGAGTCCCTTGGACTGCAAGGAGATCCAACCAGTCCATTCTGAAGGAGATCAGCCCTGGGATTTCTTTGGAAGGAATGATGCTAAAGCTGAAACTCCAGTACTTTGGCCACCTCATGCGAAGAGTTGACTCATTGGAAAAGACTCTGATGCTGGGAGGGATTGGGGGCAGGAGGAGAAGGGGACGACAGAGGATGAGATGGCTGGATGGCATCACTAACTCGATGAACGTGAGTCTGAGTGAACTCCGGGAGTTAGTGATGGACAGGGAGGCCTGGCATGCTACGATTCATGGGGTCGCAAAGAGTCAGACATGACTGAGCGACTGATCTGATCTGATCTGATCTTAAAGCTTCTAGTCATTTCCACACTACACAAAATATCAATGACTGAAAACACTACTTGGTATCAGCAAGATTTGATGGAAAGCATAGTTATACAAAATGAGTAGATCTAAGCACTTAGTGTAGTTGCCCCAAGGTTTCTTTTTCTTCATTTGTTTTCCTTTGGCTGATGAGCTGCTGCTGCTAAGTTGCTTCAGTCGTGTCCGACTCTGTGCAACCCCATAGACAGCAGCCCACCAGGCTCCCCCGTCCCTGGGATTCTCCAGGCAAGAACACTGGAGTGGGTTGCCATTTCCTTCTCCAATGCACGAAAGGGAAAAGTGGAAGTGAAGTCGCTCAGTCGTGTCCGACTCTTAGCGACCCCATGGACTGCAGCCCACCAGGCTCCTCCGTCCATGGGATTTTCCAGGCAAGAGTACTGGACTGGGGTGCCATTGCCTTCTCCCGGCTGATGAGCAAGTGGTGTGAAATAGCAAACTCAACTTTCAGCCTTTATACACAAGCCTCTCTGATTTAATTAGGGCTGTTGGATATAGCAAATAAAAATACAGAACACTAGGTAAATTTTCATTTTGAAAAGCAAGCAATAATATTTTAGTATAAGTACATCCCCTGAAATATTTGGTACATATGTAAATTTTCTTAAATTATTTTCTGTTTACTTGAAATTCATATTTAACTGGGTTCCCTGTATTTTATCTGGCAACCTTACTTCATATGCCCTTACAATTTACATTATATTTTAGAACTTACTCCATCATTAAGGAAATAAGAGAGCCATCAGAGATAGAAAAGCTGAAAAAGTCCCAAGTTCTGGCTGAGAAAATGTACATGAAAGCCCTTTATAACTTTATAAAGTGTAATACCAGTAGTTCTCAATGGATTGTGGCAGGGAAGAGAGAAGGAAGAACTGGAATCATTGAGAAATACTTTCCCCCAGATTGAAACCACTGCACTGTATAAATATTGTGTAGTACTTTCCCATTTTTATTTTCATCTTAGAGGCAGTAGTTAACAAGAACAGCTTTGGAGTGAGGCTGACCTACATTTGAACCACAGCTCTATCACTTACTGGCTGTTTGATTCTGGACCAGATACTAAGCCTCCTCTTTTTCATATTCAAAATTAAAGTTACACAACACCCCCTTGTATGGCAAGGGTAAGCACTGAAAGAGTTACATCCTCTTTTTTAAAGCACTTAGAACATTACCCGACACACAGGAAGCCCTTGCTAATTGAATGTTATTATTTTTATCACTTTGCGCAAATTTTTTTTACCATACCCATTAATTAAAGATAAAGGTACCTGCCAATCACAGTCCCCAGAGATCTTCTGTACTGGGTTATCTACGAACAACAGAGTTTGCTGGGGGAGCAAGTGAGAAGAGCCAGCAGTCACTTGTAATCTGCAGAATATCTGGCTCGGCATGAAAACTGAATCTGAAAAAAGTCTGGAGCCCAGGGAAAGTCAAGTTCCTCTCAGAGCCATTTCTCTTTCCTTATATTGGCTCTTTCAGAAGTTCTCTGGGCTGAATTCCTTCCCCACTCCAGTGACTGAAGCAAAGAGTCCATCTGGTTTCCACAAACAGTTGTCCCTCAACCCTTGGTATCTATGGAGGATTGTTTCCAGAACCCCTTTGGATACCAAAATCCAAGGATCCTCCAAGTTCCTTATAAACAGCATAGTATCTGCATTTAACCTATGCACATTGTACCACATACTTTAAATCACCTCTAGATTACTTAGAATACCTAATGCAATATAAGCTCTATGTAAATAGCTGTAAATAAAATGTAAATGTTATACAAATAATTGCCAGCATGCAGCAAGTTCAAGTTTTGTTTTTTGGAATTTTTTGGAAGATTTTTTCCAAATATTTTCTGTTCAAGGTTGGTTTGACTCCACAGTTATGGAACCCATGGACCCTGAGTGCCGATTATACAGAGCTTCTTCTATAATTCCATTCTAGAACTTGCTCTCTGTGGTCAGAAATAAGTATTTTTTAATTAATTTATTAACATTTTGCCTGAGCTGAGTCTTTCATTTCTGTGCACAGGCTGTCTCTAGTTGCAGTGAGTAGGGGTTACTCTCTAGCCATGGTGCCCCGGGCTTCGCACTGCAGTGGCTTCTCTAGTTTCAGAGCACAAGCTCAGAGCATGTGAGCTTCAGTAGTTGGGGCGCACAGGCCCTGTTGCCCTGTGGCATGTGGAATCTTCCCAGATCAGGGACTGAACTCATGTCCCCTGCATTGGCAGGTAGATTCTTGGTCACTGAACCACCAGTGAAAGTGAAAGTCGCTCAGTCATGTCCAACTCTTTTGCGACCCCATGGACTATACAGTCCAGGGAATTCTCCAGGCCAGAATACTGGAGTGGGTAGCCTTTCCCTTCTCCAGGGGATCTTCCCAACCCAGAGCTCAAACCCAGGTCTCCCGCATTGCAGGCGGATTCTTTACCAGCTGAGCCACAGAGGCGAGGTTCAGAAATAAGTAACTGAATATGACATTCCTGCAGATTCTAAAATGGTTCTCTAAAGTCTGGTTCTGTGGTTAGAAATCAACATTCTTACAGCTGGTGTGCCGTTGTCTTTCCTCCGCATAAACATAACAACAGAATTGGCCAGGGCCTGCCATCTACCACAGGGAAGGAGCTAATGAAGGGAGGAGTCATCACAGGGCTCCCACTCCAGCCTCTCTAGCCACACACCCTGAAAGCTTGCTGTGCGTTCTTAGGCTTATTACCTTTTTAGAGGAAATAGGACTGCTTACCTGAAAGAAATGATGGGAAAGCCCAAACTGTGAAATGTGTTCCATTTTAAAGTCTGTGGCTTACTGGCAACAAGGAGTTAGCAGAAGCAATTTATAATACAGTTTCAGGCTCCTCCGTCCATGGGATTCTCCAAGCAAGAATACAGGAGTGGGTTGCCATTTCCTTCTCCAGGGGATCTTACTGACTCAGGGATCGAACCCAGGTCCCCTGCATTGCAGGCAGACGCTTTAACCTCTGAGCCACCAGGGAAGCCCAGTGCAGTTTCAAACT
This sequence comes from Bos javanicus, assembly GCF_032452875.1. Lineage (NCBI taxonomy): Eukaryota > Metazoa > Chordata > Mammalia > Artiodactyla > Bovidae > Bos > Bos javanicus. The sequence continues at coordinate 19,081,420 of NC_083894.1, forward strand.
CCCCCTAAATCCGGAGTTTCTCTTAAGGATTTTTACCTTTCTAGCATGCTTGGAGAAGTGAAGGACTGCTTGTAAAAGTCTTTGCTACCCACAGAGACAGCAGATGCCAGCACTGTTAGAATTGATGGAGACTGCAAATGCCTTGCTCCCTGGTGCCTTGACACCACATGGATATTTTGCACCTGATCGGGTTTTAAACCTTTAATAGACACCTAGAATTATGCCACTGAAAGTAAGTGTACAGCCTCTTGAGTCTTCTTACAGAAAGAGAAAATGATTTCCTAGGACTCAGGATTCTGTTTTCGTAAAAGCACTTCCATCTGCCAAACTAAGTAGCAGAGAACATTCCCGTGTGGACCAGATGCACATCCTTTGTTTGCATCACATTCCTAAGATGTTCTTTCAGGCACCAGGCTTTCCCCCGACGCTTAGGCTCAGGAGATAAATAACCAGATGGTAGACAAGTCATGAGGCTCCCCAGGTGGTGCAGTGGTAAAGAATCCGCCTGCCAGTGCAGGAGATGCAGGAGATCTGGGTTCAATCCCTGGGTCAGGAAGAGCCCCTGGAGAAGGAAATGGCAACCCACTCCAGTATTCTTGCCTGGGAAACCCTACGGACAGAGGAGCCTGGTGGGCTACAGTCCATGGGGTCACAAAGAGTTGGACACAACTAAGCGACTGAGCGTGCACAAACAGACAGGTCACACCGCACCTAAATGGTATGTGCCCTGTCATCTTTCACATTCCTCTTGGAAATGCTGACTCCCTACACCTTCCATTAGCCCCGTATTCAATAAGGCAAAGGGGGATAACTAATGGTGATAGCAATTCTTATCCTCTCGATTCTGTTCTCTTCTTTTTTCCTCAAGGCATCCAACAGCCCTGCTTATAACATCACAGTGCCTAGGGGCATAATCCATCACTCCGAAGGACACACAGTAGGAGTAGATAATAATAAATTTATCAGTTTATTAATTATCCATTTTTAATTTTTTAGATTTTTAAACATTATTAACTAGAGGACAACTGCTTTACAATATTGTGTTCGTTTCTGCCATATATCAGCATGACTCAGCCATAAGTATACATATGTCCCCTCCCTCGTGAACCTCCCTCCCACCTCCCACCCCATCCCACCCTTTGAGGTTGTCACAGAGCACCAGGCTTGAGCTCACTGTGTTACACGGCAAATTCCCCCTGGCTGGCTATTTTCCATGTGGTAATGTGTATGTGTGGAGAAGGCAATGGCACCCCACTCCAGTACTCTTGCCTGGAAAATCCCATGGACGGAGGGGCCTGGTGGGCTGCAGTCCATGGGGTGGCTAGAAGTCGGACACGACTGAGCGACTTCACTTTCACTTTTCACTTTCATGCATTGGAGAAGGAAATGGCAACCCACTCCAGTGTTCTTGCCTGGAGAATCCCAAGGACCGGGGAGCCTGGTGGGCTGCCGTCTATGGGGTCGCACAGAGTCGGACACGACTGAAGCGACTTAGCAGCAGCAGCAGCAGCAGCAATGTGTATGTTTCAATGTTACTCTTTCAATTAGTCCTCCCTCTCCTTCTCCTGCTGTGTCCACAAGTCTGTCCTCTATGTCTGCATCTCCAGTGCTGCCCTGCAAATACGTTCATCAGTACCATCTTTCTAGATTCCATATATATTTGGTAATATATGATATTTGTCGTCTTCTGTCTGACTTACTTCACTCTGTATAATAGGCTCTAGATTCATCCACCTCATCAGAACTGGCTCAAATGTGTTCCTTTTTTTGCCTAAGTGATATATTCCATTGTATATATGCACCACAACTTCTTTATCCAGTCATCTATCGATGGACATCTATGTTGCTTCCATGTACTAGCTATTATAAATGAGGTATCACCTCACCCCAGTCAGAATGGCCATCATCAAAAAATATACAAACAATAAATGCTGGAGAGGATATGGAAAAAAGGGAACCCTCTTGCACTGTTGGTGAGGGTGTATTAAATTGATACAACCACTATGAAGAACATTATGGTTATTCCTTTAAAAACTAGGAATAAAACTACCATATGACCAACAATCCCACTACTGGGCATATACCCTACTGCTGCTGCTGCTGCTAAGTCACTTCAGTTGTGTCCAACTCTGTGCGACCTCATAGATAGCAGCCCACCAGGCTCCCCTCCTGGGATTCTCCAGGCAAGAACACTGGAGTGGTTGCCATTGCCTTCTCCTGGGCATATACCCTAAGGAGATCATAATTGAAAAAGACACATGTACCCCAATGTTCACTGCAGCATTTTCAATTATTGATCAGAAATCAAGCTCAAAGCTTTTTAATGCAAAAATGATTTCAGAATTCTGAGAAGTCAGTCAACAAATGCTGAATTTCTAGTATTTTCCAGGCACAGTCCTAGCAGTTGATGTGAGCTATAAGCAAGATGATCAGAGTCCCTGCTCATAGTCTAAATGTCTGAATTTTCAGATGTGCAGATGTTTAAGCAAATAAATCATTTTTTACATAACTGAGATTAAAAAATGCTTACTATTTGGGAATATTCTGTTACTTCCTTTTATTTAATGTATCAGGCCTTTTAGATCAATACTGAAATTTACTAAAAGAACACTTTCTCACCAGAAATGAATAGTGAGCCATCCTAAGTGATAGAATCTTTAGATAGGATGACTCACTAAATATTCTATCACTAGAATATTCTAAGATACTCTAGTGATAGAATATGCCTGAAATTGGCTGTGATAATAATCAGAAGTGACATGAACAATAGTCCCTAACCTCTCTGATCAAAAATACAGGTCTAGTTATTAAAAGGGCAGGGGGAGGAGGGAGATGGTAAAATCTTTAGGAAGAAGGCACCCATGTAGGACTGCCTTGTTATAGACTTAGGAGTCCTGCAGTACATATTATGGGGCCAGGCTCAAAAATAGAAATTTTAGGCATGGCACAGACATTTAACATAGCTAACTATAATCACATGGCTGCCAGGGTCTTTGAGCTCTACGTTTGATGATATTAAAGAAGAAAAATACCCTTCCAAAGATGACACTGTCTGGAAGGTAGATACTTCAGAGCCTACTCATAGCTGACTCTCTTTCAAAGCAAATGGGGAGTTTACCGACCTTTAGCACTCTAGCTACCTCAAAACAGACAGCCTGCATCTGAGCTTATCAGTAATGAACAAGCTACATCAGAATACAAAAATGCAGTGAGCTGGATCACCCCACTTAGCCTAGGATGGAAAATATGGAACCTAGGACCTCAAATATTAACTGGAATTGTTATCCCCCATTAACATTCATTTTGTTTTTCAGGAAATATCTAAGCTCCTAACATGTGCCAGGCTGGGCACTGGCAACACAATACCCAAGAAGACATAAGTATCCCAGCTCCCTGCCCTATTTGGCACACCAAGAATTACAGGAGGGCCAGAATGGAGAAGTATGACAAATTATAACTTGGTACACCCAATAAGTCAGAAAAATACTTGTTCAGTATTGATGCTGTTCAGTCACTCAGTCGTGTCTGACTCTTTGAGACCCAATGGACTGCAGTATTGAGCCTGCCTTAAATACTAGCTGGCTTCCCTGATAGCTCAGCTGGTAAAGAATCCACCTGCAATGCAGGAGACCCTGGTTCAATTCCTGGGTCAGGAAGGTCTGCTGGAGAAGGGATAGGCTACCCACTCCAGTATTCTTGGGCTTCCCTTGTGCCTCAGCTGGTAAAGAATCTGCCTGCAATGTGGGAGACCTGGGTTCGATCCTTGGGTTGGGAAGACCCCCTGAAGAAGGGAAAGGCTACCCACTCCAGTACTCTGGCCTGGAGAATTCCATGGACTGTATAGTCCATGGGGTTGGAAAGAGTCAGATACAACTGAGCAACTTTCACTGTCACTAAACACTAGCACAGTGGGTAGTGGCTAGATTCATCCGTTCACTGCTCACATACTACTGAGTGCCTACTGGGTGCCATGTCCTAGATAACAGGATCTGAGGGGCAGCTAGAAGACCTCCCTGGGTGGCCTGAAATGGGTTAGCCTGCAAACCCTCTACCCAGCCCCAGTGGCAAGAAGGCCTCTCCCTGCCTCTCCCAGCGGTTGGTCTCCATTAGCCACATCCAGTCACATGCCCACCAGCCTCACAGATCCAGCCACCTGTAAATCAGAAAAACAGTGTTCTTACTTAGCCCCACTAAAACAATCTAAAAGCTGTCTGTGTTGGTCTCCAGCATCTGCTGCAATCAAATTGCGAAGTAGGCAACACGGACTGCTCTTCTTTACGTTTTCCTTTCTCCAGCAGCCCGCCTGGGTCCCGCTGCCCCTCGTTCCTCCCAAGCTGGCTGGCTGCCCAGGCCCTTCCCTGCGTGTCTGCAGCCCATGCTCTCACCTTTTTTTAAGTTCTTTCCCTCACTCAGTTCCTTTCTGTCGGTCTGTTCCCTCAAAACCTGGCCACAGTAACAGCTAATTCCTTTAGAGGAGATTAAAGAATCATGCTTGGCTTCTTCGGGTCACAAGGTTGTACCTGTCCCACGCATTTCCAGAAAGCACACCTTACATGGGGTTCCATCAGGGTTGCCCGTTTCAGCAGACCGCAGGCAGTGAGAATTTTGTAAGAGAGAGCTGGGAGAGAAACCGTGTGGGATGGAGGCGGTGGGTTAGCGGCCAGGGACGCTGTGCTAGGGGCAGGCCATGCGGGCCAGCATCTCTGCTCCACTGTGGCCTCGTTTTCCTTATTTATCCTCTCTGGGCTCAGTTTCTCCTCTGTGATGTGGGAACCATAAGACCGAACTCCGAGGGTTGTGATAAATATTAAATGCGCTGATATATATGAGAAAGTTAAAACAGTGCCTGGTACACAGTGCGAATGCAATAAATGTCAGCTCTCATGTTACTGTCAGCAAGAATGGAGCTGTGATTTGTGGGACCTGGTGCAAAATGAAAATGCAGAATCCTTGTTCAAAAATTATTAAGAGTTTCAGGACCTTGACAGCAGACCTTTAAATCAAGTGCAGGATGCTTCTGGGCACAGGGTCCTAAGCTAGGGTACAGGGCAGATGCCCACTGGGTCAGACCCGACTTAGGTCTAGGTCCACGGCAAAACCGCCTTCCTGATCCTTGATTTAGGAACTGCTTTGGGTGATAATTGTGAAAAATCCCTGGAAACCCATCCTTTCTTTGCTTCTGGGAGAGGGGATGCAGGCAAGAAAAAAATAGCCAGCACATCAAAAATACAAATAAAATATACTAATACCAAAAAAGAGAGAAAGAAAAAACTCAAAGGTTTTGTAAGTGTAACCACTTAAACAACTTAATGGTGGTGGATCTGGGGCAAAAATCACATCTTCTGATATTTCATTAAAGCTGTTCTTCAGTGACAAAATCTTACAATAAATCCATGTTGACCACCCACTATAAGCTCTTGCAAACAAAAGCTTTTATTAAATAAAAGGAACATTGGAATAACGAAGTACATTTTAAGAAGTTTGGATTTCTTCCGAGATTTAAATTCATTTGTTTTTAAAGCCATATCCCTTACTGTTTAATTTTGTAGTTTAAATTGCCTGTCACACCATAAGAAAATAAGAGTCTGGACCCAGAGCTGAATAGGCCAGTTTTACTTCCACATGCAAATATACTTTTTTAATATTTTTCACCAGTTCATTCTCAACATCTTTTTTTTATTTTATCACTTGTAATCAATTCTTTGCAATTTACTATACAAATGTCATCAAATGTCTTCCATTTATTTTAAAGATCTAAATTCTGATGAAATAAGACTGTACGGTCAATGCAAATAGCATCCTTTACCCACTCCCAGGGGAATTCCCTGGTAGCTCAGTTGGTAAAGAATCTGCCCGCAGTGCAGGAGACCCAGGTTTGATCCCTGGGTCGGGAAGATCCCCTGGAGAAGGAACTGGCAATCCACTCCAGTATTCTTGCCTGGAGAATTCCTTGGACAGAGGAGCCTGGTGGGCTACTGTCCATGGGGTCTCAACTTAGCAAGTAAACCACACCACCGGCTATAAATCATGGTATGATAGTATCTATCTGAAGGCCAAATCACCATGACTAGTCCACCTTGTTTAGAACCAGGTCACAAAATCTTCATAAATCGTATCCTCTTTCCCTTTTTCTTCCACTCCACATCTCTGAAAATACATTTGTTTTCCAAACTCATCATTTCCAAAAGTGTTCATTTTCAACCTTAATTTCCTGGCCAATCTATTCATCCATATGCCTTTTTTGGAGGTAGCATTTGTCTGAACGCACTGCATTAGGCCCAGAAATTTTTTTAGAGCTCTTCTTATCTGCTATATAACCTCTGAGAAAAGGTTAATATATCCCTATATATCCTTAAGTTCCAAATCTCTCCCTATTCCGGGAGCTTAAAATCATATTAAGGTAACTTCAAATCACTTAAACTATGGCCCTCTGCTCTGCCCCTTAAATGCCTCCTATTTCAGTTGACAATGATGGTGTTATATTAATTTGGGGGCCACAGAAATGAAAGTGGCATACTTAAATTTTTTTAACATACTTTTCTACCATTTCCAAAACTATGCTTTTAAAAACCTACTTCTGGGAGAAAATTATTTAAAACTTTAATTTTGAAATGAACTCTTCATACAATGAGTTCAGAAATTTAATGTCCTATGGTCTTGGAAAATCCTCTTAGCAAGCTATTTTTCTTAACAGACTATTTTGATTAATAACAGGAAGAACACACACACATTTAACTTCTTGGGCACTATTCTTTTGGATGAATAAAGAAGTAATAATTAGGAGACGGTTTTTAAATCTTCCCTAGTGTACCGTCATTTCCTTGATTTGTCCACATAACTTTGAACGGTGGTGACAGAACAGGTTTCTAGGGTCCATTAGAAGTGGGACTAACTTCTTATTTACACATAACTCCCTCACTTCCTTTTCATGCAGTGGTATCACAATGACTGTGAGAGGGTTCACCCTCTCGGAATCCAAGTCACAACTGAAAACAAAGAGAACAGTGTCCCACAACCGTGCAGAGAGAAACACATGACATGGAGAAGTACTGGCCACGTGAATAACTGAGCAGTGGGGACCCACAAGTACCCTTGCTTTCCCAAATACACAACAGGGACCTTGAAGAAGAAGAGAAAAGACTGCAGATTAGAATTGTTGTCTGAAGGAAGGTCCCTCACCACTCTCTGGACTCGTTGAGAACAAGACCACATCTTAACTCACCACAGTTTCTAGTAGTGCTAGGCACATGACTGCATCCCACAATTAAGAAGCAGTTGATTAGCCCATCAACTGATGGGAGCTAGTTGAAATGGGAGCCAGCTGAGAGCAGCGTTGGGTGAAATGAGACCCTGAAGACCGGGGTTCTGTTGGTAGGGAAACAAGTGGAAGACAAGCTTGTGTGGGAATGGCAGCGGGAGATTGCTGGGGCGCGAGAGTGATGCAGATGACATGGGAAAAAGAGGAAACATGCAGGGTCATTGGGAAAGCACCGAAGCCTGATTTCTCCTGCTTTGCAGTTTTCACCAGAGATCTCCCTAAGCAGACCCAAGGTAGCCAAGTTGGGAAAAAGAGACCTGGTTGCTTCCAGCATTACAAACAGCCGTGAAATGTGGAGCATTGACAGTTCAGAGTCGCAGTCATGGGGATATTGGACCATCATATATGGGGAGTGCCAGTACATTTTCTGGTGGAAAATCTTTGTTCAGTTGAGAATTGACCTGGACCTCTGGACTTCCCACTCCAATCAAAAACCCACAGAGCTGCAGCAGACTATCAGAAGATGATTAGAGAGGAGACCAAGCCGAGAGCCTTGTTTGAGGTATATTCAAGATAAAATGGTCAACTGGCATTTTGTATGATACAGTAGATAAAATCATCCTTCTTAAAAATATTTGATAAAATATGCAATTTTTTTCATGCTGAGCAAAAGAAGCCTGACACAAATGTATGAATATTGTATGATTCTGTGTATACAAAGTTCGAGAAGAAGCAAAGTTAACCTATAGCGACAGGAAGTAGATCAGTGGTTGCCTGGGGCTGGGAGACGACTGGGGAAAGGAGGTTGACAAGGGACAAGAGGGAATTTCTAAGTAGACATAAGTGTTCCACATGCTGGTGATGTCACATGCACTTATCCAACTATATCAAAACTACTTCTAAAATGTATACTTTTATTGTATATGTTATATTTCCATTAAGTTGATTAGAAACAACTGTCTTTATGCTCCTAGTGTTTGCTTACTTTCTTCAATAACCTTAAAATTTACTTGCTGCAACCTCCCTGGAGGCTCAGTGGATAAGAATCCACCTGCCAGTGCAGGGGACACGGGTTCAATCCCTGGTCCGGGAAGATTCCACATGTCTCAGAGCAACTAAGCCCATGAGCCACAAGTACTGAAGCCTGCATGCTCTAGGGTCCGTGAGCCACAACTAATGAGCCCACATGTCGCAACTACCGAAGCCCACGTGCCTAGAGCCTGTGCTCTGCAACAAGAGAAGCCACCACAACGACAAGTCCATGCACCACCACGAGAGAGCAGCCTCAGTTCTCCACAACTAGGGAAAAGCTCGGGCAGCAGAGAAGACCCAGCACAGCCAAAAATAAAGAAATAACAAGACAGTGTGTACATGTCAAAAAAAACTCCAAAAAAAAAAATGTACTTACTAACTGAGGCCAGCTAGAGCAGACTGTTCTTTAATGGAGTAGCTGGGCCTGGCCATGGTAGCTGTCCCTTCAGTTGTATTTTCTCAGAATTCCTTGGGCCACACTTATTTTTGATATATTTCGACTTACAGAATAGTGCCCTCCATAATTTAACTGTCTCAGGGCACAAGTACAGAGAAAACACTCAGGAAACATACATCATTTTAAAGGTGAGTTCACAGCCTGCTGTAAGGGTCAGTGAGCTGGCTTTCTGCCAAACCAAGGCAGGTGGAGAATTCCGTCATGAGGGCCTCACGAGCCACATTCTAGAAAGAATTTTGAGAACTGTTATATAGAAAATCTTGGGTAATCTTAGATATTGCCTGTAATTAAGCACAAAATGACAAGTTTATATGTAAGTACACAAGTTTTAGAGAGAGCACACATTTTACACTATCTTCACTGAGTGTTTCTGCTATCTTGGCATAGAGTACTGAGTTTGAATACTGAACCAACTTAGTTTAAATATCTAAATGGTATCTACTATAAGCAACCAGTGAAAATATTAATTATACGCACCCCACTCCAGTACTCTTGCCTGGAAAATCCCATGGATGGAGGACCCTGGTAGGCTGCAGTCCATGGGATGGCTAAGAGTCGGACACGACCGAGCGACTTCATTTTCACTTTTCACTCTCGTGCATTGGAGAAGGAAATGGCAACCCACTCCAGTGTTCTTGCCTGGAGAATCCCAGGGATGGGGGAGCCTGGTGGGCTGCCATCTATGGGGTCGCACAGAGTTGGACACGACTGAAGCGATTTAGCAGCAGCAGCAGCATGGCATTTCAAATATATTTCAAAATACGACTCTGGTGAATGAAGAGTAGTTGCCCTTTTACTATGATGGCATTTATGATTAACCTGTCAGAATAGCTTCATAAGTAAAAATGACTGAAATGGCTCAACTATACTCTGGCCATAATGAAGAAAATTTGAAAAATGGGTATTTTTCTCTTTGTGTCCTTCCATCTAATTATAAGCTTCAAAATGTGCTTTCATTCGCTCAAAAATACTTACTGCATACCAGTCATGATGCTGGTAGCTAGGGAAACACAGAAGAGTAAAACAGATACAGTTGCTGCCTAATGGAGAATACAGTCTAGCGGGAAAGACAGACATTAAAAAAACAATCATACTAATAACATATGTATTCTAGTCACAATCCATGATAAATGCTAGGAAGCAGGGGTGGGGAGTGCATGACAAGATGTAACTAAGGAACGTAATTCAGATGGGGGGAAATATTATGGGAGAGGTCTTTGAGGAGTGACATTTTACCAGACATAAATGATGAGTAACAGCCATCCAAGCAGAACATAGGAAAAGAGTTTTCTAGGCAGAGAGATAGGCATATACAAAAATCCCTGAGTCAGACAAGAGCTTGACTTATTCCAGGAACGGCAACAGGCCAGTGAAAGCAGCAGAAGCAAGGTGAAGTTAGAAAACTTAAAGCAGGAAAAATCAAAAAGGCATAACAGAGCATACTGAGGCTCTTTTATTTTACACTAATTATGGCAGGAAGAGTGTTCATTCTGCAATGCTGGTCAGCTTGTTTTCAGGCTTCACTTCTGAAAAAATTTGTTTCCAGTTTTCTCTGGTCTGCTCTATTTGTTTTCACTGGTCCATCTGTTTACCAGTGTGTTCATTTCCTAGGGTGACTATAACTACCATAGAGTGAGTAACTTAAAACAACAGAAATTTGTTTCTCTCACAGGTCTGGAGGCCAGAAGTCTGAACTCAAGTTGATCACATGGTTGGCTCCTACAAAGAGGCTCACAGGGAGAAACTATTGTGAGTCCATTTCCCAGCTTCTGGGGGCTGCCTGCAATCCTTGGCATTCCTTCGCTTGTGGCAACAAAATTCCAAGCAAGCACCACGAGGCCTCTCCCTGGGTGTTCATCTGTCTTCAAAGTTCCCTTTTACTAAAGACAACAATCCAAGAATTAGGGCCTGCTCTAATCCAGTATATGGCTCAGCGGTTAAGAATCTGCCTGCCAATACAGGAGACAAGGGTTCAATCCCTGGGTTGGGAAGATCCCCTGAAGAAGGAAATGGCAATCCACTCCAATGTTCTCGCCTGGAGAATCCCATGGACAGAGAAGCCTGCCAGGCTATGGTCCATGGGATTGCAAAAGATGGCCACCACTTAGCAACTAAATAACAACATAATCCAGTATGATCTCTTTTACCTTGATTACATCTGCAAAGATTCTATTTCCAGATAAGGTCACAGTCACAGATACCAGGAAGGTTCAGCCCACAATAAGGAAGCTACTGAAGCTATTTTACCATGGAAGTGACATGATCGTATTTGTATTTTAATATCACATTGCCTATAATGTAGAAAATAGATTGGAAAGAGGCTAAAGCAGAAAGGGAAAATCAATTAAAAGGGTACTGTATGCTCCATTTTTAATAATATTGTAGAATAAATGTTCTAAAAAATTCTCATCATATAGACACATAGAAATACTAAAGAATATTTTCAGATTCTTTTAAATATATTGCTGAGCTAGAAATAATAATATAATTAATTTTAAAGGGGGTAGAAATTTTCAAATGCCAAAAAATGAAATGAGAACTTCAATCCAGAGTGGTAAGCTGTCACTGCAGTAGGAGGTGTAACCAGGTATTTGCAACAACTTCTGGGGTTGGAAGCATGAGCTTTATATGCCTTAGATGAGAAAGTAGGCAAAGCATTTAACTTATATGCAGAGTACATCATGGGAAATGCTGGGCTACATGAATCACAAGCTATAATCAAGACCGCCAGGAGAAATATCAACAACCTCAGATATGCAGATGATGCCACCCTTATGGCAGAAACTGAAGAAGAACTAAAGAGCCCCTTGATGAAGGTGAAAGAGGAGAGTGAAAAAGTTGGCTTAAAACTCAACATTCAAAAAACTAAGATTATCACATCTGGTCCCATCACTTCATGGCAAATAGATGGGGAAACAGTGGAAATAGTGCCAGATTTTTTTGGGGGGGGGCTCCCAAATCACTGCAAATGGTGACTGCAGCCATGAAATTAAAAGATGCTTGCTCCTTGGAAGAAAAGCTATGACCAACCTAGAGAGCATATTAAAAAGCAGAGACATCACCTTGCCAACAAAGGTCTGTATAGTCAGAGCTATGGTTTTTCCAGTAGTCATATACAGATATGAGAGTTGGACCATCAAGAAGGCTGAGTGCCAAAGAATTGATGCTTTCGAACAGTGGTGTTAGAGAAGACTCTTGAGAGTCCCTTGGACAGCAAGATCAAACCAGGCAATTGTAAGGGAAATCAGTCCTGTATATTCATTGGAAGGATTGATGCTGAAGCTGAAGCTCCAATTCTTTGGCTACCTGATGTGAAGCGTCTGATGCTGAGAAAGATTGAGGGCAGAAGGAGAAGGGGGCTATAGCATCACCAATTCAATGTGCCAGGGTCCAGCCCCAGCTGATCCAGGGAATTCGAAGGAGAGAAGGCATTGGCGACCTATTCATTTGAATATTCATCAAAGATATAAAGAGTAATAGAATGAGGATAGCTCAGTGAGGAAATTCAATGGAGAAAAGAGGCTGAATAATTCAGCCAGAAGGTGAGAGAAAGAACGACATGGGGAGACCAAGTTTCAGTGAACAAGGCCCGCACTTTATTTTCCAAAGCAGTTTTTATACCTTAAGTTGTGCATAGAGGATAATGGGGGAAGGGGTAGAGTCATGCAAGGACAGCAGTTCCTGATCCTAATCAAGCCAGGCTTTCAAACTTATCATATGCAAAAGTTTAGGTGATTTACATCATCTTCTGGCCAGGAGGCCTGTTAACATTTTAACAAACTTATTTTTCTCTAAAGGTGATTGGTCAGGAGCCACCCTCCAAAAGCATTAGATAAAATTGCATTCCTATAGGGCAAAGGTGTGGTGGGCTCAATCAAGAAAAGAATTAACTCAAGGGTCCAAGGTTACAAACATTGAGGCTACTACTTACATTTCTATACACCCATTATATCAATCAATACACTGCCAAGGACACAGTAGGTAAGGGATATGGAAACTTAGCAGCAAACATTGGCCCAACAAGTGAAAAACCCTTCACCAATACAATTTCTAATCAATATTTTAACTACTCAAAGGAATCTGTGTTCAGACAGTTTAGAACATCTCCTGCCTCTCACAGTTGGGAGGCTCTGAACAATCACATGTGGCCGGAAAAACCTATTCAGGCAGGCTAGAGGATTTCCAAAGGAGTTTGTAGGTTGAAACACTGTCACACCCAGGAATTATTAACTGGAGCTGTAAGCTAACTCTTTTTTCAGAGAGAGGTAGTGGGGGACAACCCCCTGTAAAGTCAGAGGTGTAGGTGAAAGCACAAAGCAGAAAGTAGGCAGACTCTGGTTTGGGGGGTAGATGCTCGAGAATTTCCAGGGGGACTCCTGAGGCTCGATCCCGCCTTTGTGTATGCCGAGCCTCCTTCCTCACGACCTTTGCCACGGGCGGAGTTCCTCACACTGGCTCCCGGCAGTGATAGAATTCCAGTTGAGCTATTCCAGATCCTGAAAGATGATGCTGTGTAAAGTGCTGCACTCAATATGCAGTACGCAATATGCATTCAATATGCAATATGCTGGCTCCCAGCATCAATGGACATGAATTTGAGCAAACTCTGGGAGACAGTGAAAGACAGGGGACCCTGGCATGCTGCAGTCCATGGGGTTGCAAATAGTCACACTGACTTACTGACTGAAAAATAACAACAATAAGCTTGATGCAGCCTGTATCTAAATCCATAACGGAAAAAACTATAGTTGTATGTTTCTGTTCCAGTATTTGATAGTATTTGACCCTGTATTTTCAACAAGGCTTAATTTGGGGGGATATAAATTATTAAGGTAATATACACATATATCATGTATATGTATGGCTGAGTCCTCTTGCTGTCCACCTGAAACTATCACATTGTTAATTGGCTATACTACAATATAAAATTAAAAGCTTTTTTTAATTATTAAGGAAATACAAAATGTAAGCCTTTATTTAAAATAAGCATGTATAGTTTGATCCTGGATTTATAAAACTTTATTTTTTGTCTGTCTCTAACTAGTTGGCTAGTTGTCCTTTGCCCTCTGAGTGTGTATGTGTATGTCGTGTGTGTAGGTGTGTCTATGAGTATATATGTGAAGGAGAGACAGCAGTGTTGGCATGGTGTTCATCTAATTTGCTGACTATTATTTTGAAGTCGTAAGATTTTAGGTGATAATATATTCTCATCTTACTGCTGCTGTTCAGTTGCTCAGTCCATCCAACTCTTGCAACTCCATGGATTGTAGCCCGCCAGGCTCCTCTGTCCATGGGATTCTCCAGGCAATAATACTGGAGTGGGTTGCCATGCCCTCCTCCAGGGGATCTTTCTGACACAGGGATCAAACTCACATCTCCTGTGTCTCCTGTATTGCAGGTGGATGCTTTACCCACTGAGCCATTGGGGAAGCCCCATATATTCTCATCGTAACCTTTCTGTATTGCTTGAAATTTTTAAAATGAGAATGAATCTTAAAATATTTTAGAAGAAATTCATGCTTATTGTAGAACTTTTAGAAAATATTTAAAAGCATGAGAGAAAAATAAGTTACAGTCTTAATTCTATCAATGTGTTAACACTTTGGTGTGTTTCCACGACAATTTATTTGAATATTCAATTGAGACTTTGCTTTTCTACATAGAAACCATAAAGTGTTTCCTATGTCATGAACCATCACAGTACATTAGGAGAGGATTCTATTCAAGTAGATCATTTAATGAAAAGAGATGACGATCTGTACTGGTGTGACAAGAGGTGCAATTAAAACAAAGGAGGAAATAGAATTATTTAGAGACAACTAACAGAATAAAGTGATGAATTTGATGTGTATTTTAAAATAACTTTCAAGTTACATTGAAATATATTTTGACAAACATAAAGGTCTCACATAATTTTATGATAAATCAAGCAAAGAACACCAGTGCAATAATACCTTCATTGGAAGTACATGGAAATTTCTTACAAAGTCATAACTTGAAATTTCAAATTCATGGGCCAACATATTTATCTAAAGAGTCAAGAGAGTAGGTTTATGGGAATTATCTTTTCTAATGTGCATAGTCGCTCAGTCGTATCCGACTCTTTGCGACCCTGTAAACCGTAGCTTACCAGGCTCCTCTGTCCTTGGGGATTCTCCAGGCAAGAATACTGGAGTGGGTTGCCATGCCCTCCTCCAGGGGATCTTCCCAATCCAGGGATTGAACCCAGGTCTCCCACATTGCAGGTGGATTCTTTACTGTCTGAGCCAAATTTTACCCAACAGTATAAATGCATATGTTTCCTTCTGCGAAAAGAAACAAAAGGCTCGAAAATAATAGAAAAGAAAATGTCTTGGCTCTTAACCAGAGACTTCTATGGCACAATTCTGTCTTCACTACGTAACAGTGAAGTCTATTAAAAGTCCAAAACTGAAGCAAACTCAAGTCCTCTTGCTGCTTTAATAACTGTTCTGAGGGTCTCTGCTACATATCTGAAATGTACTATATTTTCAAAGCTAACTGACTGATTTATGAGCAAACACACATGTGTTTTTTTGCCTCCCAAAAGCAACCCAAAGCACATTTGGATATTATTAAACTGAAAAGATAAAATATTGCACAGGTCTGACGAATTAATTTTAAAATGTTTCTTTAAGATAAACAGTGCATCAACTATATCTCGAATGTCGTCACTTTGAATGACCAACTAAGCAGATTTACAGACAATTGCATGGCTAAAAAGGAATTATTTTGGTCTGTCTGTCAAAAGCCATTATGTCCAAAGACATGGGCATTATCTCCACCCATCCTGTAAGCAGTGGAACCCCCACTGATAACAAGGGAGATATACTCCATGTCAAGCATAATTCTTCAAAGTATTTTCTCATTTTAAGATTGGCTCAAAAGTGGCCTATTCCTAGCGGTCACAAGAAGGAACTGTCAGCATTGCATCCTTCAGACTGTAATTCAGCTGTTATACAAGTCACATGCTGGTCTTATCAGAAATCTGCTTTCTTAGCTTTTCTTTACACATTCCAACCTATCTTCACATACTTTTTGGGTTTTTTATGATGAAATAAGAACTCTAAAACAGAATCATTGGTTGTTGGTTTATACTTTATTAACCAGGTCTACGGCATGCATTTGATGAGTCTGAGAAAGGCTTCCACACCTAGCCAGCACCCAGCCCAGCCTGCCATGTGGCCCTGGAACAGTCCCTCTGCTGATGGGCATCTCTCTACAAGACTGATGCAGCCACTCTGAGGGCTTTCAAATTCTCAACTACGGCCCCTTGAAGAGCTGCAGAGTTTGGCCACAGAGTTCTTCTCCCTCGGGTACCAAACTTGGAAGAAGGGGGCAAGCTTTTCTTAGGATAAAGGAGAAACAACACATCGGGGCAACTCGTTGATAACATTGTCCCCATATGAAGGTCCCTGGAAATCAAACTCCAACAAACCCACAACCCACAGTTTTTCTTAAGGATTCATTCATCCATTCCACAAATATTTACTGAGGGTCCACTACATACCATGCATTATTTGAGCAATCAGGATGGAACATCAAACAAAAGAGAGAAAAATCTCCTTCCTCATGGAAATTACATTCCATATTTTGGAAGTTGATCCCTGGGTCAGGAAGATCCCCTGGAGAAGGGGTTGACTACCCACTCCAGTATTCTTGCCTGGAGAATTCCACAGGCAGAGGAGCCTGGCAGGCTAGAGTCCATGCAGTCGCCAACAGTAAGTCAGACATGACTGAGAGACTAACACTTTCACTTTCACTTCTACTGCCAAAGGGGATTCATTCTCGCTTAGGCAGAATCCAGAGGTGCCGGGGCGGGGGTGGGGCAGGGCGGGCGGTAGTTACACCCTTTACAACAGATAGACCCAGGAGAGAAAATTGGAGCTTCTTATTATAAATAATAGCTAATATCCCAATAAAAAGGCTACAGCAACTGAAATGCTACATTCCCTCTCCAAAGCTGAATTTCTCTAGTATTCATAAACATATAGCTGTACTTTTCTTAGGGAAAAAAAAGAAGTATTTCAGAGGATGAATGGTTTGAACCACTTGAAGCTAAGTGTAAACAATCTGGTACTTATACTTAACTATCCTGTTTCTTAAGAGAAGTTAGCTGTGTTCACTACCTTGGAGGGGCAAAAAAAAAAAAAAAAAAAAAACTATCACAGATGTTGGGAAAGTATTGTATTAGTCATAAAAAAAAAACCACAGTAATGTGAGGAATCATTCTCAGAAAGACTTTAAATCCTCTCTCACCTTCTAGCACATGGGAAGCCTAAGGATCTTTAAAAATACCTTGGAGGACAATGGATAATATCTCTTAGCACCTTGACTCCCCCAGGAATTCGAGATAAAAGCACGATGCTGGGGCCCCATCTTTCAGCAGTTTCTACTCACTTATAGGAAAACAATTCTTTCTTTCTTATGTAAAGAATAACCCTTGTAAATTATGACTGAATTATCTTGACATTTAATGAGGTATGGGGGCTACAGAGGCAAATTTTGAAAGAAACAGGATTTTATTTAATAAACTTAATTTGATTAGTATTCATGCTAAGTCCAAAAATAAGGTTACTCAACCAAAATGTAGCAAGGCAAGATCCATTTTTAGTTTCTTCCTAATCATAAGGCTCAACAGGAGAATAATAATAGGGAAAATTTTATCATGGAATTGGATCCCACAAAACCTAAGATAAAGAAACAAAAAAAATGAAAAATACAAGTTATTCCAATTCTCCTTTTTCTGGATTCCCCTCTCCTTTTTAACACACCACGCTGTCTAGATTATGTATTCTCATGCTCTAAAAGGGAACCTTCCTATTGTGATATCTGTAACCCAAATATTTCTGTTAGGAATTTTTCTATATATGCATTGTTTTACATTGATATAATGCTTATTTTTAAAGTCTGTGGAACTCAATAGGTCATTAAATTAAAATTTTAGATGACCTACTTGAGATGGCAAATAAGTCATTCTTCCACAGGTAAACAAGCAGATTAAAATCACTTTGCATCCTTGATCAAAGATATCAACATTCAAAAACAAGGCTGACTGGGAGAGCAACACAGATATTCTATAACTTTATCACAGTCCACAATCTGTGGGCCCAGAGTGGAACCTTTGAGTAACTCACAGGCCCCAGTGTAATGAAGGTTTCATTCCTGTTTACACAGTCTACAGGTTTCATTCTCAAGCCCAACACTTAACACCTGGAGAAGTCCCTGATTTCTTGACCTTGGAATAGAGCTGCACTCAACTACAGGGAACACAGCACTGGCTTGGGCACCCTCAGAGGAGAAATAGGGGAGCATTACCTTCCTAGGGGAAAGGACTCAAGAAGAGCTTCTCAGCTCTCTCTGGGAACGAGGAAATCTCCCCAGACTGTTGACAGGAAGAGTTCTCACAAGTTCTTTATATCAGTTCATCCTAGGAGTTCACAGGCTTCCTTCTGCTCCGTGACAAGGATTCCTCCCACTCGGCAGCTCCGGCCCACAAGGATCCAGTTTCACACACACCTGCTAAGTACTGCATGCTGCATACACAGAATGCAGTAATCACCAACCTCTCAATAAAATTGGTCAACAGTAGCTGGTCTCTCCATGAATAATTATGTGTGCTACATCACTTCAGTCGTGTCCGACTCTGAGTGACCCTATAGACTGTAGCCCGCCAGGCTCCTCTGTCCATGGGATTCTCTAGGCAGGAAAACTGGAGTGGGGGGCTAATCCCTCTTCCAGGGAATCTTCCTGACCAGGGATCGAACTCGCATCTCTTATGACTCCTCCATTGGCAGGCAGGGTCTTTACCACTAGCACCACCTGGGAAGCCCATTAAGTATAGGAAGAAAGCGAAATATATGGAACAGGATTATTTCATGGGGTTGAAAATATATCTAGTACTCTTTTTTTCAATTCCTTCATCATTTGGAATATAGAAAAGTATTCAGCAAATATGTCTTTGTTGGTTGGTCTATACCCAGAGTATCAAATCATTTTATGCATCAGATTTGCCCAGAGTCATAAAACTCTGGTTCTATAATAAACATACACAAATGAGTGTCCTAAAGGCTTACCCCTTTGAGCTCTAAACATTTCTTACTTTTTTCAGAACCAATACGTAAACCACACAAGAAAAGTAAATGCATTGCTTTATATTAACTCCTTGTTTTTGACCCAAGAGAATATGATTCAATCTCATCTACCACTTTATTTACCAGACTTAACTTGGTAGATGTTGACTATTTCACTCTCCTCAAAAAGCAAACACTCCTTCCCCTGATGACATCCAAATTAATGTGTCATAGAGTCCAAAAGCATTTTCAGAAAGTTCAGAGAAAGTTTTGATTAAGAGAACAGCTGGACTAAATATTTGGTCTCCTGAGCTCATAAACACACAGACTCTCAAATGGCAATGACCTGGAATGGTAAACTTAGTGTTTTTACTACTTATTACTTGATTTTATACATAGAGATTACATTCTGGATGTGCTGGGAAAGAACTCATCTTTTACAGATTAGGAAACAGTGAATATAGACTCTGATTTCTAAATAATTGTGTAATTATATTTAACTGAATTTAAATTCACACATATGAAAATAGCATATCACATTATTTACAAATTCACTGAAAGTGAATCTTTATGTGTTATTTCCAAATTGCTTATATGACTCTGAAAGTTTTAAACTTTACCTCCTTTGGAGAAATTTTTAGATTAAGATATCATCCTTCCTCTAAGCAAATGAGTTAGCTAAAATTTTCAGAAATGGTTTTCCTTTGGAACTATATCCTTACACCCTAATGTTTAAAGGAATCTGCTCTGACTTATTTTTCAGAGGCAAAATCATCATGATATAATACCGAAACCAGACATTTTTCACTGCAAGCCTTTTTTAAATCAAAATGTTTATCAAGATAATTATAAAGTCACATGCAGTTATAAGAAATAATAGAGAGAGATTCCCTATATACTCTTCCCAATTTGTTCCAATGGTAACATTTCACAAAACTACAATACAATACCACAATCAGAAAATTGACCTTGTACAATCTAGTAATCTTATTCAGATTTCCTTATATTCGTCCTCATTTGAGTCTGAGTATGTGTTTATTAGGTTTTGAGTGTGTGCTAAGTTGCTTCAGTCATGTCTGACTCTTTGCAACCCTATGGACTGTAGCCCACAGGCTCCTCTGTCCCTGGGTTTCTTCAGGCACGAAATATCGGATGGGGTTGCCATGTGCTTCTCCAAGGGATCTTCCTGACCCAGGGATCGAACCCATATGTCTTCTGTCTCCTGCATGGACAGGCAGGTTCTTTCCCACTAGTGCCACCTGGGAAGCCCCCATATCAGGTTTTGTACAGTTTTATCACCAGAGTGGGTTTCTGTATCTACCACCACAGTCAAGGTACTAGATAGTTGCCTTGCCACAAAAATCCCTTGTTGATTTATTATTTTTTGCTTGGCAGACAGCTGCACTGTGGTGAATGAAAGTCACCAAAGTCTTGCCTGGTTTTCACGTATTTGGTTTTCACCCAAATGTGATTTTTCACAATTTGTTTTTCATAATCTGCCATCTCAGCAGAATCCAGATTACAGCTGCAATTTTTTATAATCAAGTCTTATTTTCAGCAGACCATACTTGCTGCACATCATTGTCAGGAAACAGAGAACAGAAACACTTTTAAGATGGCAAAAGCCATCATAGTCCCAAGACCGATAAACGTTAGAGTCCCCAGCAAAGTGGATGACCACCGCCCACATGCTCCTTTGCTGTTGGCCCTGCTGCTGTCTCCCTCTATTTCCATAACTTGTGTTATTTTATCCCCATCCTTACTTTCTTTTAAAGAGATATTGACAAGTAAAGAAAGTTGTGAAAGGAAATTTTTCTATTTTGAACTCCTAATATCAGAAGAATTTGAAGTCAAAACCAGCAGTTGATACAGACTAGAAGATTGTTGTTGATGTTTAGCTGCTCAGTTGTATCCAACTCTTTTGTGACCCCATGGACTCTAGCCCCGGAGAAGGCAATGGCAACCCACTCCAGTACTCTTGCCTGGAAAATCCCATGGGCGGAGAAGCCTGGTAGACTGCAGTCCATGGGGTCACTAAGAGTCGGACACGACTGAGCAACTTCACTTTCACTTTTCACTTTCATGCATTCGAGAAGGAAATGGCAACCCACTCCAGTGTTCTTGCCTGGAGAATCCCAGGGATGGCAGAGCCTGGTGGGCTGCCATCTATGGGGTCATACAGAGTCGGACACGACTGAAGCGACTTAGCAGCAGCAGCAGCAGGAGTCTAGCCCACCAGGCTCCTCTGTCCACGGGATTTCCCAGCCAAGAATACTGGAATGGGTTGCCATTTCCTTCTCCAGGGGATTTTTCCAACCCAGGGACTGAACCCACGTCTACTGCATTGGAAGGTGAATTCTTTACCACTGAGCCACCAAGGAAGCCCAGAGGAGAAGATACAGGTAAAATCAAAAAGAGCAGAAGACAGGAGGATAAAGTGCAGGGTTGTAAATAGCCCTCCAAGTGATCCATCTTCATGTAGCCAGAAGATTCTGGCAGGGCAGCAAATCTTAAAATGAAGAACATGGCAAAAACAGAACAGAACCAAACAGGAATGGAATATATAATTTAAGAACATAAAGACATTCATGTGGAGACTACATCTAAGATTCTCAAGCTGACCATTGCAGAGGGCTCCACTCCTACAGGCAAAGCTGAGTTCAGAGAATGGGCTGCACTGTTTCCTTTGCACCAAGAGCATTTCTACATTTTCAAGGCCAGGATAGCCATGTCAGGACATCACATGACCTTGTTTATCTCAGATGGTGCCCTTCCTGGAAGCAAAGCCATCTTTGAGTGTTTCAGGATTTCATAATAGACTCTATCCCTGGGATTCACGAAAATTTAAGGTACTTTCTGAAGTTCACTTCAGAGAGATACCTATTTCCCTTTAGGGAACAGGCTGGCTGGTCCCACTAGAGACTCCCTGACTCGAACCTCATATAGGATGCAATCCGCTTCTTAGAGCCTCCCTCTCAGTCATTAAAAATCATCCAGGTGAAGTTTGTCCTCTGATGTAGTCATTCCTAATTGAAGTTTCCACTAATTCTACCCACTCTGGGAGACCTGGGTTCGATCCCTGGAATGGGAAGATGCCCTGGAGGGGGGAACGGCTACCCACTCCAGTATTCTGGCCTGGAGAATTCAGTCCATGACTGAATTCTGTGACCCCTATACAGTCCATGGGGTCACAAAGAGTCAGACATGACTGAGTGACTTTCACTTTCACTTTCTTTATCCCCTCTGCATCTCCTTAATTCTATTCACCAACTAAATGAACATCTACTGAGTGCTTAAGAGTTGTGCTGTGAAGAGTAATCAGTGAATAACATTCAATAGTATTCTTCATATTGCATGGCACTGATGCATATTCTTATTACATTTTTAGGAGAACTGTATAGTATAGCATATGTGTTTTCAACACCTTTGCTAAAAATTTCCCATATCTCTTTCTCCGTTGGCCTTACAAATAATTTTTATGCTAATTTAATACAATTAAATTATTAGTCTATGCTAACTCACCCAAATAAATAAGTATTCTAGGGCTCCCCTGGTGGTCCAGTGGTTAAGAATCCACCTGCCAATGCAGAGGACACGGGTTCGATCTCTGGTCCAGGAAGATCCCACATGCTGCAGGGCAACCAACCTCATGCGTCACAACTACCAAAGCCTGAACTCCCTAGACCTGTGCTCCGTGACAAGAGAAACCACCGCACTTGAACGCCTGCACACAGCAGCTGGAGAAAAGTCCTCTTTTCTCAGTAGCAAAGACCCAGTGCAGCCAAAAATAAATAAACAAAAAATTTTGTAAATAAATATTCTATGTTGATTCATCCAACTTTTTTATGCCATTCCAGTCCATTGGAACTGCTAACAGCTTCAAAATTGAGATGTTTCCATTTTCAATTACTTTTAAAAAGGGTAGGTCCTCCCCCAGTTAATTCCTATAGCACCCTGAACTTCCTGGATAAGAGCACTGTCCTAAAATGGTCTTTCCACCTGTCCGCTAACCCCAGTATAACAAGTCTACAAAGTAATGAATTGTTGTTTAGTCACTCACTCACATCCGACTCTGCAACCCCACGGACTGTAACCCGACAAGCTCCTCTGTCCATGAGATTTCCCAGGCGAGAATAGTGGAGTGGGTTGCCATTTCCTTCTCCAGGGGATCTTTCCAATCCAGGAACCCAGCCTGCATCTCCTGCATTGCAGGCAGATTCTTTACCACTGAGCCACCTGGGAAGCCCAAAGTAAGGAATGCATGCTGCACGCTAAGTTGCTTCGGTCATGTCTGACTCCTTGACTATAGGTACTGCAGCCCACCAGGATCCCCTATCCATGGGGATTCTCCAGGCAAGAATACTGGAGTGGGTTGCCATGTCCTCCTATATGTCCCTCATTCATCACTGCCATCCCAGCGGCTGGGGTAGGTAATCAGTTGTTAAATGAATGACCATAAGTCATTTTTTGTTTGCCCTTTCTGTGTGTTGTCTGGTTCAGACTGCTGACACCAGTATAAGTTGAACACAAAATTACTCCCACCAATCTGTTGGAAAGAAACTCAGCCGTGCCTTAACACACTTTGACCCTTTTCAATATCCTTTCCCAGCTGCTGTTTTCTACTCCTTGAAAGCATAACAAATCAAAGGACTTCTCTTTTTCAGTAAATTCTGAAAAATAATCACCTTACAAATCATGCCAGGTGAATCTCATTAAGCTCTTTTGATGCTGTTAATACTAATTCATAAAAGAAAATGTCCTAAATCCCGACTCTAACAATGACAAAAGTTTAGGGACTCATCTAATTCAGCTCACAAAATTGGGCTACATTTCTTTTGCCATGAGCACAGCAAAAGGGAATCAACTGACTGAAAGAAAACAAAAGGGAGGGTTAAGTAATGGCATATTAAATTCGTTTGGGGGTGGGGGAGAGTTTCTAATGCTGTAACACAGGGATTTTTTTTTTTTTTGACCTGACTTTCCCCATCTTTATTAATGACTTTGGGGAGGAGAAGCAAATAGCATCTTAATAACCTCTGCAAGCAAATCACAACATCCATCTGTGCAGTGTTGTTAACATTCAGAGCTGAGAAATGAAACCAAGTAATACAGTCAGATTAGAAATGGAGGCAGGCAATAAAAATAAGATCCAGCCTAGTAAGGTAATATCTCTGTAGGGAATGTTATAAAACACCTTTCTGTAATGGAAGGAAGGTCCTTGTAAAAGTATAATAATAGAAGAGACATAGAACTGTTATAAGAAACTAAAACAGGATTTACTATGAGTGATGACAGCTGAAAAAAAATAAACCAGTGACTGAGATGTGGGTGGTACCAACACAGGCATCTGAGAAGTGATATGGGAGTCTCGAAAAGGACCCAGACGACCAGTGTCAATGTTATGCTTGGCTCCTGGGACTTTGGGTAAGAAAAATACAGAATATTAAAGAAAATTTAGGAGATAGAAAATAATACGAATCAGGGATTTCCTTGGTGGTCCAGTAGTTGGGGCTTTACCTTCCAACACAGGCATATGGGTTCGATCCCTAATAGGGACCTAAGATCCCACACACCTTGTGGCCAAAAAACCAAAACATAAAACTGAAACAATATTGGTACAAAGGCAAGAAAGACTTTAAAAATGGTCCACATCAAAAAAAAAAAATTATTTAAAGAAAATAAGAATTAAACACCTTAGTGAATTATTTATGTGAAAAGATTGGAAAGGTCAGATCTGTATGGTTTACCTAAATAATGACTTCGGAAGATACAACTATCTATTTAAAGCTACAGAAAACATGAAATTAAGGAAGTAAAACAAAATTGAGAGGAAAAAATTATAATGTCTTACTTGGATGTGGTGATGGTCTTTCAACAGACATCAAGAAAACGCCACCACGGGCCAAATCAAAAGTCTTGCATTACATGATTGGGGGATATTATATGGAACAAAAGAAAATTACATATTCTTTGTTTTTCCATAAATAATTGAGGGCACGTTTTCCCCATCCTTCTTGTACTAAACACCTGTGTTACCTAATGTGTGTTGAAAATGTGAGGAAAATGTTTAAACCTCCATTCACACTTTTACAGTGGAATATTCAACACTCTTGCCCAAATATTTGTCAGTTGGGACCTATTCAAGTGTTGATATCAATGCTGGTGTTGATATTATTACAATCACCTTCCAAGAAGCTAGGGGGTTATTCTGTCATATATAGAATTTACTGTAGAGAACAAAGAACAGTCAGAGTAGGGGTACAGGTGCTATTTTCCAGAGTTTTTTCTTTGAATTCTATTTTACCCTAACCTTTGGACCCAAAGTCATACAATGTACAATATGCCTTAATCTTTAATCATTTGTATGTATTTGACAATATAACTAAAATGAATTCTAATGAAACAGGTTCAATCTGTGTATTAAAATCTCATTTTTTACCTAATGCAAATAACCCAGTGTCCACCCTCAAGCAATTTATAGTCTTCTTAAAAAGAGTGGATATCTATGTAAAATTAATTCACCAATACAAGGTAGAAAACAATCAACTAAATGGAACAGAGGCACAGTGAGTCATTAGAAGTAAAGAAGCTGCGAGACTTGGGAGTACTAAACTAGCCCAAAGATTGAGAAAAAATATTCAGAAAAGATTTGAGCTCTTTATCGTTTGCTTGTTTGTCTTTTCTACAAATAAATATTCAGCACCTAGCCGATTTGAGACAATCTTTAAGATAGTTCCACTGTACCTCTTGAATACACTCATTCATGTGTGCGATATGTACCTGCATGCCTACCATATACCAAGTACTATTTTTAAAACTGGTGATACAGCAAAAAACAAAATTAAGTCCCTGATCTCGTGAGGATCACATTAGAGAAGGGGGGAGCTACCAGGAAAGACATTTTTTAAAGTGTATATGAAACATGTCAGGTTGTAAGAGGTGCTATGGAAAAGAATAAAGTAAAATTAGGGACTGCAGCCGACTCATTAGAAAAGACTCTGAAGCTGGGAAAGACTGAAGGCAAAAGGAGAAGAGGGCAGCAGAGGATGAGATAGTTGGAAGGCATCACCAATTCAATGGACATGATTTGAGCAACTCCGGAGACAGTGTAGGAAAGGGAAGCCT
Organism: Bos javanicus; assembly: GCF_032452875.1. NCBI lineage: Eukaryota > Metazoa > Chordata > Mammalia > Artiodactyla > Bovidae > Bos > Bos javanicus. The sequence goes on from NC_083894.1 coordinate 19,107,383, forward strand.
GGCGTGCTACAGTCCGTGGGGTCACAAAGGGTCAGACATGACTCAGCAACTGAACAACAAAGGGACTAGAGAATGGTGAGGACACCATTTTAAATGAAGGAGTCAGAAAAGACTCCTCTGATGACAGGGCAATATTAAGCAGAAGCTTGGATAAAGGGAGAGAAAGTGAGCTATGGTGATATTTGGCTCTTTTATGGGAAAGGAATTTTTTAATTTATTTGGCATGCAGATCTTCAATCTTCAGTGCAGTATGCAGGAGCCACAACTCTAAGTTGCAGCATATGGGATCTAGTTCCATGACCAGGGATTGAATCCAGGCCCCATGCAATGGGAACAGGGTCTTAGCCCCTGGACCACCAGGGAAGTCCCAGAGTCATGGGTGATACTTGGTGGAAGAGTTTTCTGGGCAAAGGCCCTGAGGCAGGAGAAGCACGTTTGCCTGGCATCTTGGAGGATTATCATGGAAGAGGGGGACTTGATTGGACTTGAGATCAGGGAAGAGTCAGGGAACAAGATGATCCAAAGCCTTGTTCACTGTAGCAAGTTAGTGACTTTTACTTCGATCTGAAAAATGATTGCAAGTTTTTAAGCATATGAAAATATTATCTGTCAAAAAAAAATATATTATCTGTCTCAGAGAAAGAGAACTATCACATGACATCCCTTATTGTGAAATCTAAAAAGAAATGATACAAATGAACTTACTTTCGAAACACAAAGAGACTCACAGACTTACAAAACAGAACTCATGGTTGCTGGGGGGAAGGAATAGTTAAGGACTTTGGGAAGGTCATGTACACACTGCTATATTTTAAATGGATAATCAACAAAGACCTATTGTATAGCGCGTGGAACTCTGCTCAATGTTATGTGCCAGCCTGGATGGGAGGGGGGTTTGGGAAGAATGGATGTGTGTATATGTGTGTGGCTGAGTCCCTTCACTTGAAAGGGACTGAAAGTGTCACAACATTGTTAATCAGCTAAACCTCAAGAAAAAAAAATGCTTTGGGTATTAAAAATAAAATTAAAAAAAAGAAATATTATCTGTCTCATGTTTCAAAAGGCTTACTCTAGCAGATGAGTGAAGAATAAAATGCAAGGGACAAGATTGAATATATGAGAAATGAGTTAAGAGGCTGTTTAATAACCCAGGAAAATGATGTACGGAGGGAAGTAGAGTGAACTCAATAGATGTGGTGAGAAAAGTGAGGTTCGAATATAGTTCGTGTTTGCTGGTTGTGGTGTACGAAGTAAAGAGGAGTCAAGGTGAGCTTTTTTGCCCAGCAATGGGTAGCATGGAGTGGCCCCTTGCTAAGATGGGGAAGATCAAGGGCAGAGCAGGTGTAGGGGCCCAAGGATGTCAGCGAGGGAGCAGGAATCCTCCTGTGCATATGTAATGTTTGAATTGTCTATGACTCTTCCAAGAGGCAAGAATTAGCATGCAATTAGAGATATGAGCCTGGAGCTCAGGATGCAGTTGAAACCAGAGATACACATTTGTGTGTCTTCAGCGTGTACGTGACATTTAATACCACTGGACTTCTTTGGGGATGAGTCTAGATAGAAAGAGGCTAAGGACTGAAACCTGAGATACTCTTGGGTTAAAAGGTAAAGATTTCTTTTACATTTTGAACCTACAGAAACGACGATACAACAGTCAAATGCTGAAATGCTGCTCAGTTCATAGTAACACAAAATTCCTGTTTATCAGGTCACCAAGTGGCACTGAAAATTCAGAATTCTAGCAGGGATCACAAACAGGAAAGAAAAGTTAAAGTCTAAACTCAGATCAGTGGCCAAAACCCCGCCTTCCTTTCATGTATATGTATGGCTGAGTCCCTTCACGTTTTACCTAAAACTATCACAATGTTGTTAATTGGCTACACCACAATACAAAATGTTTTTGGTGTTAAAAAAAATAAAATTAAAATAAATAAAACCCTGCCCTCCTTGACCCTCCCATTAGAAAATATCAGTAATAACACAAATATATATTTATGCATCACAAGGTAAAGTCATAATACACTCAAAGATCCATTTTATCTACTGCACCATTATCATGGACCTATAGCAACAAAATAATTTGATTAAAAATACACTTCCATGGAGAAGGAAATGGCAACCACCCAGGATTCCTGCCTGGGAAACCCCATGGACAGAGGAGCCTGGCAGGCTATAGTCCATGGGGTCACAAAGGGTTGGACATGACTTGGCAACTAAACAACATATATATATGCATTATATAATATATATGTATAACTTATACACACATATATTTATGTATTATATATATATATATATATATCACTGAGGCATTTTGCTGTACATCAGAAATCAATACATTGTAAATCAACTATTTTTTCAATTAAAAAATTATTTCTCCTCTTCTCAAAAAAAAATAATACACTGCCACTCTCAAGCCAACAGCAGTTTATAGATACAAGACAAGGAGCTTGGTCTAAGGAGGCTAAAAAATAATTGAGAGAACAAGTAGATATGAAACTTGCAAGGAACAGAATCAGGCAGATAAGCCAGAGACAGTACAAGTGGCAAACAAAGCCAGGTAGAAAGACAAAACCCAGGAGTGGACAAATACCAGAACACACAAGAGGTGGGGTGTGCAAAGTTCAATGAAACAGTCAGTCACCAGCTAACCCATCGAAGTTTAAGCAAGAGGAAGGTAGCCGAGAGGGAGAGGGAGAGGGGCGGAGGTCTGTAACAGAAGATGGGTGCAGGGGTGGGGGATCTACTTGATTACTTTGCAGAATGAGAGGCTCAGAAAATAACTGAGAGCCAGAGCTCGGAAGACTATCTAAACATATTAAACAGCTGGTGTTCGTGTCGGGGACCCGTGCAAAGTTTCTTTGTGAGGAACTGACAACACCATCACCTCACATCACATTTTTAGAAAGAATATAAATTGGGGAGGGACAGGAGGAATCTCTTACAATAAACGAAAAGAGTCTAAACATGGAGCAGCCGTGGAAATGGAAATAAAGTGGATGTAAGAGATTTCTAGAAGGCAGAATAAACAGAAACTAGAAGGGAGAATACAGGAGGGGGTGGGGTGTAAGGAGACTTACAACTTTCCAACCTGAACAAGGTGGAAATAATAGAGACTACAGAAGTAAAAGGAATGGTCCCAGGGGTTGGGAGTAGAAGGATAAATTAGGTTCCATTTTGTACAGGAGAAGGAGGAGAAAATTCAAGTAATTCATTTTGATTGTTTAAGCCAAGAAAAAAAAAATTGAAGTTAAAGATTATAGAAGTGTCAAGAATGTTTTATGATGTTGAGACACAGAAAGCAGGTCCAAGAAAGCAAAACATTTCACATTTCTCTTCTGGTTAAAACAGAAGAAGAATAATTTTTCTGTTAAGGTTTATGATAACATACTGTTTCAATTAATCAAAGGTAGGCAGGATAAATTTGGCTATAAGTAAAAATACAAAAAAATTAGTTGCCTCTCTGGAAAAGGTAAGTCAGTATTTCCTATGGTCTTAAATCGTTCTTCAAAATGATGGGACAATTGTGATCCTATTTACCTAGCCTTCTCCTTGATAGATTAAAGATTTATACAAAAATATTACTACATCTCAAGGACAATAATACACTCCATTGCTAATCTACACAATGCTAAAAGTATAAATCAAGGGAATTTGAAAACCAGACACAGTGTTCTAAAGGGAAAGATTATTCCAAAATGCTTCTGCATGCTTTAGAATAATTTCACAATTAAAAGATCTCTTTACTTTCTAAAATCAGCCAATATTTTAACAACAAGTATCTCTAATAATAACAATATTAGAACTTAACAGTTTATAAAGCACTTTCATTACCTCCCTGCATTTAAGAAAATTCCTATGGCTCAGTATATTCAAGCATGTTAGAAAAATAACAGTTTTTGGAAGACGACATTTATAAGTGCAAATCACAAAATTTAAGTAATTTCTGACCCCTGCTATTGGTTTAAGCCTAGGAATTGCAATTATCATTCGGTCTGTAAATAAATCACAGAAGGCGGACTATCCCCACTGGGAGCCTTGGGTAGCATAAGGCTCCAGGGGCAGAGGTGAAGGGTTGTAATTTAGTTCAATCATACATTTGAACTAAAGCTCTGACAGGCTTCAGCTCTATGGGTAAGCTTGGCAACACAAAGAAATTCTGTGAAAAGTACTGCACACAAAGAATCGATCCTCTCTTCTTAAGATACAAAATGTGAGTTTTGTATCTCTTAAGAGCCAGTGAAATAGAAATTCCAAACAGGGACCGAAGTCAGACATGTAACTAACAAAATACCCCTCGTATCTGTTGTATACAATCCTACTCGATATTCAGGACTAACTCAAATAGTGCGATCTCCATGAAAGCGTCTGTTTCTCTCACCAGATGTACTTGCTGACTGCATCCTCTCACCCAGAGCATGAAGTACATTCTCTGAGGTTTTCTACCTTTAGACGGTAACTGAGTGCCTATGGTCAAGGACTTCACGGTCCGTTTTGTGACTCCCAATACAGTTGTCCTGCACCAAGCACACAGAGGATACTAATTAATGTTGGTTGAATGCTGTGAAACCTTGGAATGCCACACGGTCATTGCAACATGGGTAATCATTTTTAAAAACATTTTGCAAGTTCTTTCGGTGTCAATTTTTTTAGATATTTTAATACTTCCAGGGATAGCAGCTCTTGCCCTTCCAAGTTAAATCTTATTTTAATTTAAAAACTGTCAAAAGTCATACAAAATCAGGCTTAAATATCTGAACAGCCTCTCTTCCTTCCCCCTTGATGCTAAGGAAAGGCCCTTTCTTTCCCGGGGAACTGCTTCATAAATAAATCTGTTGAATGAACGAACAAGTGAATAAGTGAAGTAAATGAGAGATGAAATTGTATACGGGTTTATTTATTCAAAAATGAGGGATATGACTGCCATACTGCTATCACTAGGCTCTGTCCTTACCTTGGAAACCCATGGCTTTGACAATGAAGAAGAAAGAACATAGAGTCCCTACCCGCCCCAGGTGTACTAAGGCTTTTCCGTTTACCTTAAGAAGATGCCCTTGCAGGTGAGAAATAATGGAGAAAGAGAGACCCAATCAGAAATGTAGGAGGAGATTTAATTGCCCATGAATTTGACTAGGACAGAAGAGAAAGCTGGACTTAAAGCCTCTAGACTCTTGACAAGGCAACAACTACCATCCATCTCTAACATCTGCCATGGCCTCAGGCTTCAAATGAAAGGGCTTCCCTGGTGGCTCAGATGGTAAAGAATCCTCCTGCAATGCAGGAAACCTGGGTTCAATCCCTGGATTGGGAAGATACCCCGGAGAAGGGAACCGCTACTCACTCCAGTATTCTGGTCTGGAGAAGTCCATGGACAGAGGAGGCTGGCAGGCTACAGTCCATGAGGTCGCAAAGAGTCAGACATGACCTCGGGCTTTCTAATATATGCCACAACCTCAGGCTTCAAATAACTCAGCACTAATAATGCCTTGACCAGAGATGCCAGGGACTGCCCAGGGAGCCTTCAGAGCATCACTTCCCACTCTCCTGACCTGCCTCACTTTCCTTGTAGGACTTGTAGGGCCCTCCAGCATCACAGATACCATTCCCCAATGTCCTAACATCCAAGTCTAGCTCCTCACTCTCTAGCAAGCACCAAGCTTGATTGTGTATCTAACCTCTCAGAAGTCAACCTCAGAGTAAGCCTGGATGGAAAAACAGGGGCAAGGAAAATAGAAGCAGGGAAAGAAGGCACTGTAGTGGATTTACACACATGACCACATTTCATCCACATACCAACCCTATAAGGTATGTGTTGCTGCGACCAGAAAATGAGGTTCAAAGAGCTTAAGTAATTTGCCTAAGACTTCACATGTCCACTGAGAACAGAGCCTGGACTCTGAATAGTTATGAGACTTCAAAGTCCACGTTAGTTCCACTGTATGTGACCCTAAAAGGCAGCTTAAATCAGTAAGACTGACTTCATCGCACATCTTATCACCAGCTCTGAAGACCAAGCCAACAGAAGAATCTTCGAAATGCTTTATGAGCAACGGTAGCATCCTGGGAATAAGTTGATAAATGTGCCCAGTTAGTACCTGTGACTCACTTGAGTTTCTTCTCTAAACGTGAAGTCAGAGCAAGGAAAAAGAATCTAAAGAGGAAGGGCTGAGGTGGGTGGGAGTGCAGGCCAATAAGGCTGAGCCGCATACAAGTCAACCCAACAGACAATTTGGGGATTTTTCTTCCTTTTCTCCAGATAAATCCAATAAAGATGTCTGTATCTACTATCTAAAATCAATTTGAAAGGTCCCCCTCCCCCCTCCCATCTTAAGTGACTTTATAGTGAGCACATAATTCAACTTTAGTTCCTATATCAAAGTTATTTCTTTTAATATTTTTATAGTATCATTCAAAGCAAGTCTTTTTACGTTATCCTTGGCAACCATAAGCAGAATGTCAACAATGCTCAACATATTAGCACTATTAGAGAGAAACTACCGTGCAATTCTAAAGACTTTGCTTATTGGGCAATGAAAAATTCATGCCCTGCTCTGGTGGAGCAAAGTTCTGGCAGCGTTAGTGACACAACGTCAAGGTACAAATGAAGTTTCCAACCTGCTGTTTCAGATAAATGGCTTTCATTTTACTGTTTGCTTGTGTTTAATAAGGTACCAATTGATTCAAGTTGTTCACAATGCCTTGAAGGCAAAGGATGTCGTAGCATGCAGCATCCTCACAACTCACCAATGCTTTTCTAGAAGGAAGGTTCTTGTCATAATACCTGAGAAGGCAATGGAAATACTCCGCTTTTCATCATATATTAACTTTGCTCTGGAATGAAAGTCAAAGTGCTATTTGCTCCGTTGTGTCTGACTCTTTGTGACCCCATGGACTGTAGCCTCCCAGGTTCCTCTGTCCACGGGATTCTCCAGACAAGAATACTGCAGTGGGCTGCCATTCCCTCCTCCAAGGGATCTTCCCAATCCAGGGATGAAACCCGGGTCTCCTGCATTGCAGGCAGATTCTTTACTATCTGAGCCACCAGAGAAGCCCTTGTTCTGGAATAAGTAAAATGTAACTACCAGAAATGCTCAGTGAGGATTTTGTGCTGATCCTTATGTGTGTTGGCTAAACTGTTAGTAGACCACAGGAAGATCCATGGTGCCAAGTCTCAGACCGCAGCAGGACAAGTATCAAAACATCTATTCTCAACTTGGAGCTGAAAATTCTAGTAAGAATTTTATTTTCTCCATAAGTACTCTTATGGTCTCAATGTTTGTGTCCCCTCCACCAAAATGTATGTGTTCAAAACATAATTCCTCAGATTTCCCTGGTGGCTCAGTGGTAAAGAATCCGTCTTACAGCGCAGGGAATTCAGGTTCCATCCTGGGTCAGGGAACTAAGATCCCCCATGCCTTGGAGCATCTAAGCCTGTGTGCCACAACTAGAGAGTCCATGCATCACATCAGAAAAATCCCACATGACACAACAAAGATCCCAAATACTGTAACTAAGACCCAACACAGCCAAATAAATAAATTTTTTTAAAAAATTCCTAATGTGATGGAACTTTGAGGTGGGGCCTTTCCCAGATGACTAAGTCATGAAGGTGGAGCCCTCATGAACAGAGTGAGTGTCCTTATAAAAGAGGCCCCAGACAGAACTCTCAGCCCTTTCACCCCGTGAGGTTACAGTGTCCATCTATGAGGAAGCAGGACTTCACCAGACACTGAATCTGCCGGCACCATTATTACGGACTTCCCAGCCCCCAGAAATGTGAGAAATAAATATGTATTGTTTATAAGCCACCCAATTTATGGTAGTTTTGTTCTAGTAGCCTATAGCCTCAACTATAGGCTTCCCTGGTGGCTCAGTGGTGAAAAATCTGCCTATAATGCAGAAGATGCAGGTTCGATCCCTGGGTCTGGAAGATCCCCTGGAGAAGGAAATGGCAACCCACTCCAGTATTCTTGCCTGGGAAATGCCATAGACAGAGGAGCCTATGGGATGACAGTCCACGGGGTTGCAAAAGGGTTGGACACAGTTTAGCGACTAAAACAACAACAACAAAACAGATTAAGACTAGTATCAAGAAAAATATCTCAACATCTTAAAATATAGATCATTGAAAAGCAACTCCTTCTACCCTTCACACTGACAAATTGAAATGTTTGAAGTAAAACTTAGCTCTTACACCGTCACCCTCCCTTTATCCAGACTTAACAGAAATGTTTATAGTACTGCTTGAAGTTTGTGGCTTTGATGGATTTAGTTATTGACATCTATACTTATTCTCACACACATCAACCACAGAAATCTCATATGGAAAAACCATTTCTGAAGGTATATGCTAGATTTCAAATTCCAACTTTCTTATCATTGTGCTCAAGCTAGGAAGCTATACTTCCCACACAAAGAAGTTGTTTTCTAAGAGCAAATGCCTCACAGCTCCCCCAACACCTGCCCTCCAAAACCCCACAAATAATTAAGACATTGGTCTTCTTCTCCCTTTAAACTGATTTATATGAAACAAAAGGTAAAAAAATCAGAAAAGGAAATATGAGGCATCCACATACCCAATATCTAACACTATGCAAACAGAGTAGAAAAATTACAGGACAAACAAGGAGGAAAATGTTTTTTTTTTCCTTCAGGTGTTTATAATCTAGAGTCTGAAACTAACATGAAATATTTGAGAATATTCCAGACAAAGAGCAAATACAAACATGAGAGAAAAGATGAGAAACCAGAACTTGGGCAAGTATTTCAATAGAGACACAGCAGTTCTGACTTGGGAGATCTCTGGAGCTACTCAACTTCCTCTGGGAGGTCAACCACATAGACTTTTTTCATCACTGGAGGAAGTCCCCCACCACCCCCCGCCAGGTCACATCAGTTTCTTTTCCCAAAGTCTTATACCTGTTTCATTTAAACAAACATATCTATGTGTGTATATAAAATATTCACTATGAGTTTGGCACTGTTATAAGCAGTGAAAATGTAACAATGACATAAAACAAAAATATTTACCCTCATTCAGATTACATTCTAGTGGGTGAAGGTGGACCATCAGCAAAATAAGTATGCAAGATATATAATGTTCTAGCAGATGATAATGTGCACAACGGAAAACTTAAGCAAGAAAAAGAGATTAGGAATTCTGGGAGACAGCAGGTACAAAGTCAAGTAGGATGGACAAGGAAGACACAGTAGCAGAATAATGATGCCCAAACATATCCACATCCTCACAGGGCCAAAGGGCTATGCAGATGCGATTAAGCGAAGGACCATCGGATGGGGAGATTAGCGTGTGTTATCCACGTGGGCTCAATGTGATCACAAGGGTCCTTATGTGGGAAAGAGGCAGGTGGCAGAGACAGAGGCAGAAGGTGTAAGGACAGAGGCTGGAGTGACAAACTGCTGCCTGGGAGGGAGTCATGAGACACAGAACGTGAGCCTCTTCTAAAAGCTGGGAAAAGTAAGGAAACAGACTCTTATTGGGAGAGAATGTGTGTTAAGTCGCTGAATTTGTACTAATTGACCACAGCAGTAATAAAAAAACTAATACAGATGATCTCACTGAGAAGGTGAAAAGGGAAGCCTGGCGTGCTGCCGTCCATGTACCACCAAGAGTTGAACATGACTGAGCGACTGAACAACAAGAGCCCTGAGAAGGTGACATAGAGCAAAGGTTTGCAGGAGGTGAGGAACCAGGTAGGCAGGTATCTGAGGAAAAGGTGTACCAGGAAAAAAGGCAAACTGCGGCGAGAATGCCCTGATGAGAAAAGGGCCTCTCCAGATGGAGAAGCAGAACAGCCCCGGGAGTGGGGCAAACAGGATGAGGCAGGTTAGAGAGTGGGGTGCATCCGCTCATTTAGGGCTTTGCTGGCCACTGTAGACGCTTTGGCTTATTCTGAGTGAGACAGGGAGTGTAGGAAGAGCTAGGAATATTCATAGGAATTCTGAGTGTTTACGAGGAGAATAAAAGTGGTGTCCTGGTAAATAATGGTAGGGTGGGGGTGGGGAGAGTCTGGGTTTGTAGCATTTGCTGATTTCCATGGACAGAGGTGCCTGGTGGGCTACAGTCCATGGGGTCACAAAGAGTCAGACACGACTGAAAGTGACTAAACACGCATGCGTGCATGGTGTAGATACTCCCATCATGGTTGACTTCACGCTCCCAGGAGTCTAATAACCAACTCACAAAAATTTCTGAATATTTCATTATCAGCCCCAGCAGGCACTGTGATCTCCATTTGCCAGTTCCACACTATACTCCATTTGGAGCAAGTGGGTTAACAGTCAGCTGGTGGCAAAACATATAAGAAAGCCCTCAATAAAAATCAGTCAGAAGATACCCGAGTTTAATAGATTTGGGATTCTGGAATCTAATTTCTCTTTACCTGCTCTACCTTGTATTCAGTTCAGTTCAGTCGCTCAGTCATGTCCAACTCTTTGCAACCCCATGAATCACAGCATGCCATGCCTCCCTATCCATCACCAACTCCCGGAGTTCACCCAGACTCATGTCCATCGAATCAGTGATGCCATCCAGCCATCTCATCCTCTGCCATTCCCTTCTCCTCTTGCCCCCAATCCCTTCCAGCATCAGAGTCTTTTCCAATGAGTCAGCTCTTTGCATGAGGTGGCCAAAGTACTGGAGTTTCAGCTTTAGCATCATTCCTTCCAAAGAAATCCCAGGACTGAACTCCTTCAGGATGGACTGGTTGGATCTCCTTGCAGTCCAAGGGACTCTCAAGAGTTTTCTCCAGCACAACAGTTCAAAAGCATCAATTCTTTGGCGCTCAGCCTTCTTCACAGTCCAACTCTCACATCCATACATGACCACCAGAAAAACCATAGCCTTGACTAGATGGACCTTTGCTGGGAAAGTAATGTCTCTGCTTTTCAATATGCTATCTAGGTTGGTCATAACTTTCCTTCCAAGGAGTAAGCGTCTTTTAATTTCATGGCTGCAGTAAAGGATGAGTTAAAAAGAAGCACTCTTTCTTTCTTATCAGAATGTTTCTATTAAATAAATGGAAGATATATTGAACTATATTCAGTCTTGCCTATTTTTCATTATCCTTAACAGAAACATCATCAGAAACCAGCTTCATAAAAAGAGCTATTGGGCTGTTGTTGTTCAGTTGCTCAGTCATGTCCGACTCTTTGAGACCCCCATGGACTGCAGCACACCAGGCTTCCCTGTCCTTCACTATCTCCCGGAGTTTGCTCAAACTCATGTCCATTGAGTCAGTGACACCATCCAACCATCTCATCCTCTGTCGCCCCCTTCTCCTCATAAAAGATCTATTGGGTAAAAAACATAAATAAATAAGTTTTAATATACATTGGCTCCATCAGAAGGGAAAAGCAGATGAAAAGAAAAGAAGGCAGGCTTGGCCAAGCCAAAGAACAATACTAGACTCAGCAGGCACCAGGAGAAAAAGGAAGTCTGCCGACTGTTTAGTCTAGCTCTGTACTTCTCACTAGAGGAAAGTGAAATGTATATCCAGAAAAAAGACCCAAATTCAAGACGGCTTGGATAGACATCATGTCTAGTGCAAGGAAAAACATGATCAAGATAGCACACAGTGACGTTTCCGTAAAAGAGAAGAGCATCCACATTCTTTCTCTGGCATTAGAAGCCAGTATGGAACTCCTCAAGATTCCTGAATTGGTGCAATTTAATGCAGCTCAGCAGCCTCATTTAAACCATGCTCCTTCACTCAAAGGGGTGGAGGGAGATGATTAGGACTGAGGATGGCTGAGGACCTGGACCCCAGGGGAAGCCGCAGGGGGCAACAGGGAGAAACAAAGTTGTAGAAGCCAAGAAAGGATGTGAAGAATTGATTTCCCTCACCACTTCCGGCCCCTGAAGTTAGGGGCCTTTGGAGTAGCTTCAGGCTCTGTTCTTTACTCTTTCCCCATTCCCAGCTTTAGCAAACACAGAGATATTTTTGACTGACAAATACCTGATGATTGGTGAGATTTTAGGGGTCCTCTCATCTCTAGGCAGAGAAGGCAATGGCACCCCACTCCACTACTCTTGCCTGGCAAATCCCATGGACGGAGGAGCCTGGTAGGCTGCAGTCCATGGGGTCTCTAGAAATCGGACACGACTGAGCGACTTCACTTTCACTTTTCACTTTCATGCATTGGAGAAGGAAATGACAACCCACTCCAGTGTTCTTGCCTGGAAAATCCCAGGGATAGGGGAGCCTGGTGGGCTGCCGTCTATGGGAGTGCACAGAGTCGGACACGACTGAAGCAACTTAGCAGCAGCAGCTCATCTCTAGGGAGTCATATGGGTCAATAACCAATAATCTTGGAGATTATTGTTGTTCAGTTGCTCAGCTGTGTCCAACTCTTTGCGACCCTATGAACTGTAGCCTGCCAGGCTCCTCTGTCCATGGGATTCTCCAGGCAAGAATACTGCAGTGAGTTGCCCTAACCTCCTCCAGAGGATCTTCCACACCCTAGGATCGTATTCACATCTCCTGCCTTGCAGGCACATTCTTTACTGCTGAGCCACCGAGGAAGCCCATAAATAGCATAAAAATTACCATTTTAACCACTTGTAAGTGAATAATTCAGTGGCATTAAGTGCATTCAAATGCTTTGCAACCATCACCACCATCCATCTTCAGAATTTTTCCATCGTCCCAAATAGAAACCCTATCCTATTAAACAATAACTTCCCATCCCCACGTTTCCCCAGCCCCTGGTAACCCTCATTATACTTACTGTCTCTATGAATTTACCTATTCTAGACACCTCATGTAAGTGGAATCATACAATATTTGTCTTTTGTGTCCGGCTTACTTCACTTAGCATGTTTCCATATCCATGTTGTAGCAAGTATCAGAATTTCATTTGTTTTTACGTCTGAATACGATTCCATTATATGTATATACCACTTTCGTTATTCATTTATCCATAAATGGACTTTGGGATTATTTCCACCTTTGGATATTGCGAATAGTGCAGTAATGAACATGGATACTCAAGTCTCTGAGTCCTGCTTTAGGTTATTCTGGATATATACCAATCTATGGATGTGATTGGGCTTGCCTGGTGGCTCCGATGGTAAAGAATCTGCCTGCAATGCAGGAGACCCGGGTTCAGTCCCTGGGTCAGGAGGATCCCCTGGAGAAGGGAATGGCAACCCACTCCAGTATTCTTGCCTGGAGAATTCCATGGACAGGGGATCCTGGTGGGCTACAGTCTTTGGGTTGCAAAGAGTCAGACACGACTGAGCGACTAACACTACTACTACTGTAAATGTGATCACTGGTTCATATGATTACTTCATTTAAATTTTTGAGGAACCAGCACACTATTTCCCACAGCAGCTGCACCACTTTACATTCCCACCAGCCGTGCATGAGGGTTCCAACTTCGCCACATCCTCACCAACACTTGTTATTTTCCATTTTCTAATTATAGCCATCCCAACAACTGTACAATGTCATTTTTTAATGCCACTCCTTTGATTTTAATGTGTAACCAGGAGTCCAAAAAAAAAAAAAAAAAGCATGAGTGTGAAGCTCAATTTTTCACTTGAGTTAAATGGAACAAATGAACCCCCTCTTAAAGGGTGGGTGTGAGGAGTAAATGAGTACCCCATAGAAGGCGAGTACCGCATAGAAGGCAGGACTTCCCCTCAGCAGTGAAGAATCCACCTGCAATCCAGAAGCCCCAGGAGACATTGAGTTTGATCCCTGGGTGGGGAAGATCCCCTGGGGGAGGAAATGGCAATCCACTCCAGTGTTCTTGCCTGGAGAATCCCATGGATAGAGAAGCCTGGAGGGCTATAGTCCATGGGGTCACAAAGAGTTGGACACGACTGAAGCGGCTTAGCAGCCAGCAGCAGCAGCATGGAAGGGCAATCAACACATGTTGGTCCCTCTCTCCTCCCTTAGATTTCTACTAAACTTCCTCCCTCAATGTCCAAAAAAGCTCTGTGCCGTTTTAAACTATGTAGATTTGACAGAGGGCTGATTATAACTTCTGCTTGGCTTTACCTACAGATCATGCAAAAGACGCCAAATGTGCCTCCATCACCCCTAAACGGCACTACACCTGCACCCACTTTCCTCTGCAATCAGGCATTCGTGAGCTCTCTTATTAAACAAACAAGGAGCAGCCGTAATGCTGAAAGGTTGCGTGGGATTGTACTTTAACGTGACAGCTCCGCCAACACTTTTAGTTTGTTGAAAAACTCCAACAAATTGTCTAGTTAAATTAATAAACATTTTGGCACCATAAAATCCTGAAACACTTGGCAATAGAAGCCATAAAATATTTTACAAGTAAAGTATACAAGTATGACACTATAGAAATGTTTTCAGAGGTAAGTAATGGTGTTTACTTTTAATTACTGTGTTTTCATTGGTCTCTCAGTCACAAACTATGGCTTCGTTCATTGGTTGAACACTCATCGCATGTCCTTTCTAACGTGCTGGAGATCTACAATAATGTTATTTTGGGGCTTCTTACAGAATCTGCAGAAGGCCCCAGGAACCACAAATCAATCAGTCAGCGATGTAACGTCTAAAGTATTTGCAACAAAACACTGAACAATTGACTTGCACCAAAGCTGGAATCCAATTACATTAAAGAAAAGGTGCCCTAGCCAGATTGTCTACAATACACAACCATGGATCAATGAAGTATTGGAAAACCCAGAGTGACTGTGACTCACTGCTGTGCATTTATCCCGTGGTGTCATAGTGTGGCAAATCAACACAAAACAACTACATCAAGAGGTTTTCTAGGGTGGACTCAAAACTCTGTTAATGCAAACAAAGCTTGTTGCAACTTTCTGTTTGCTCAAATCAATTCATACTCTTCACAGACTTCACAGGCTCCTCTGTGCAATCCAAAACTTTTTTCTGCGTTGAATTTTTATTTCAATTTCCATTGTGGATTTTTTTAATTAACTCATTTATTTTAATTGGAGGATAATTACTTTACAATACTGTGATGGTATTTGCTATACGTCAACATGAACTGGCCATAGATATACATGTGTCCACTCCATCCTGAAACCCGCCCCCCACCTCCCTCCTCACCCTATCCTTCCAGGTTGTCATGGAGCACTGGCTTTGGGGGCCCTACTTCATGCATCAGATGCACACTGGTTATCTATTTTATATATGGTAATGTGTATGTTTCAGTGCTATTCTCTCAAACCAAGCCTCTCTCTCCCACTGAGTCATGACCCAGCAATCCCACTACTGGACATGTACTCCAAGGAAACCAGAAACTGAACAAGACACTTGTACCCCGAGGTTCACTGCAGCACTATTTACAATAGCTAGGACGTGGAAGCAACCTAGATGTCCATCGGCAGACGAATGGATAAGGAAGTTGTAGTACATATACAATAGAATTTTACTCAGCTATTAAAAGGAACACATTTGAGTCAGTTCTAAAGAGGTGGAGGAACCTAGAGCCTATTACACAGAGTGAAGTAAGTCAGAAAGAGAAAGACAAATACCATATATTAACACACTATATATGGAATCTAGAAAGATGGTACCAACAATCCTACGTACAGGGCAGCAAAGGAGACACAGACGTAAATCCGAAACTTTTGAAAGGTCACACTTAATTAAAAGTTTAACAGCTTCTGACTGGCAGGCTTCACCTCCCCTGCCTTCCTCCCTGGCGTCTCACTTCCTTTCCCTTCTGGGTGTCACAGATGCGATGAGAGAATCCACTACTTGGCCGAACTTATGCTGGTCATCTGGGGAAGGTCTCTCTAAAGAACTAACACTGAGGCTGAGGCCACACTTTCCTATGCACGTGAATCACTGAGGACTTTGGTGAAGTGTGGATTCTGCTCCATTAGGTCTAGGGTGGGACCTAAGTCCTAACAAGCTTCCAGGATGCCCAGGCCTCTGATCGTGGACACCACTTAGTGTAGCCAGGCCACCAGAGAATCCAGCCAAAGGGAGAGTGGGTGTACCACAGCCCAGGCAGCCTGGACCAGGCCAGCTACAGATCTGGAAAAGAGCAGTGACCGGGACAGATGAGTACTGGTGTGAAAGACGAGGCTGAAAAGGCTGGTGAGAGCGGGGTCGCTGCGTCAGGCCCTATTAGGTATTGGCATGAGGCACTGGGCTAGGCCTGTCTGTGTGCCTGCACTCGGTTATTTCTGACTTTTGGGACTCCATGAACTGTAACCCACCAGGTTGCTCTGTTCACGGAATGTTCCAGGCAAAAATACTGAAGTGGGTTGCCATTTCCTCCTCCAGGGGATCTTCCCAACTCAGGAATCAAACCCATGTCTTCTCCTGCATCTCCTGTATTGGCAGGTGGATTCTTTACCACTGAGCCACAGGGAAGCCTAGGCTAAGCTCTGGGGAAACAGAAATAAACAGGACAAGCCTTTTTTTTTATTTTTTTTTTTGCAATTCAAGCAAATTATTTAATCCATATTTGGTTTTTTGTTTGTAAAAATGGAATAGTAATACATGAGTCTTTGTGTTATAGGATTAAATATGCTATTGCTTGTAATGCTTATAACTTTACCTGCCACACATTAAACCTTACAAAAGGACCATCATGTATAGATGCCAAAGACAGCTGCCCATTATGTCAATTTAAACTCATGTTAACAACTGTAAGCAGAATTTCATTGGCAATGATAAGGTAGCAGCACTTCACATTTAAAAAAATACTAAATGAAACCAAATGAAAAATATCTTGGCAAGATCTATCTCCAAAAGGATACAGCAGCCTTAGAGCTTGCAATCTAGCAGAATTATCTTGTGGGTGGGAAACCATTAATGATCTTTAAACAGAGAATAAATAAGATCTAATTGAAATCTTTAAAGGACCTCCCTGGATGCTCCGTAGAGAATGAACTGGAGGGGCACAGAGTTGGAAGGAGGAGTTCTGTTTACTCACCGGGTGAGAGGTACTCATGCGGATGGAAGGAGATTGCTATCAGGACATGTTTTTGAAGGAGAGTAACAGGACTTGATTGCAAGTGGTCCCATAGAGGTGTGACAAGAGAAAGAAGCATCAAGGATTACTCTTCATTTCTGGCAGAAGCAAGTGGGTAAATGAAGGTTATTTCTTTTTTCTTTTTTTTTTTTTTTTTTTTGCTATACTAAGCTTTTATTTATTTTTTTTTAATTTTATTTTATTTAACTTTACAATATTGTATTGGTTTTGCCATATATCAAAATGAATCTGCCACAGGTATACATGTGTTCCCCATCCTGAACCCTCCTCCCTCCTCCCTCCCCATACCCTCCCTCTGGGTCGTCCCAGTGCACCAGCCCCAAGCATCCAGTATCGTGAATCGAACCTGGACTGCGACTCGTTTCATATATGATATTATACATATTTCAATGCCATTCTCCCAAATCATCCCATCCTCTCCCTCTCCCACAGAGTCCAAAAGACTGTTCTATACATCAGTGTCTCTTTTGCTGTCTCGTATACAGGGTTATCGTTACCATCTTTCTAAATTCCATATGTATGCGTTAGTATACTGTATTGGTGTTTTTCTTTCTGGCTTACTTCACTCTGTATAATAGGCTCCAGTTTCATCCACCTCATTAGAACTGATTCAAATGTATTCTTTTTAATGGCTGAGTAATACTCCATCGTGTATATGTACCACAGCTTTCTTATCCATTCGTCCACTGATGGACATCTAGGTTGCTTCCATGTCCTGGCTATTATAAACAGTGCTGTGATGAACATTGGGGTACAGGTGTCTCTTTCAGTTCTGGTTTCCTCAGTATGTATGCCCAGCAGTGGGATTGCTGGGTCATAAGGCAGTTCTATTTCCAGTTTTTTAAGGAATCTCCACACTGTTCTCCATAGTGGCTGTACTAGTTTGCATTCCCACCAACGGTGTAAGAGGGTTACCTTTTCTCCACACCCTCTCCAGCATTTATTGCTTGTAGACTTTTGGATCGCAGCCATTCTGACTGGCGTGAAATGGTACCTCATAGTGGTTTTGATTTGCATTTCTCTGATAATGAGTGACGTTGTTTCTATGAAGAACAAGAAGGCTGGATAAGAAGAAAACTAACAGGGAGGAATAGATTTAGGAAGAGGCATAACTTTTGGGGATAGATCTCAAGTTTTCTGAGTTCTGATTTTAGGTATGACTGTGAAAATCCAAGTGGAAACGTTAAAAAAAAAAAAAAAAAAACAGTTGGACATGGTGTTCTGGCACTTAGCAAGAAAGGTCTGTAGTACAGACTTACATCTGTGTTAAAATGATATTTAAGGCATAGGCATTATTAAAATCTTAAAGTTTTTATCAAGTGAGAAGGGAAGAGGACCCAGAACGAAGTCCCGAGGAATTCTAGCACTTAAGAGTTTGGAGGTAAGGAAAGATGGGGGGGCGGGGTGCACAGGGAGCGGGGGATCTGAGCCAAAGAAAGGGGAAAAAAATCACCCAAGTGTAGAATCAAAGGAGCACCCCCCCCCCCAAGAAAAGAGAAAGAGGTTTAATACTGAAAATTCCTCAGATCCCACTGGACTGAAAAATAAGAAGGCGATTGATGACTGTTATGTCTCAACTGTGTTCATCCGAAATGTATGTGTTGAAGTCCTATCACCAAGACCTCACAATGTGACTACTTGGAAATAAGGCCTTTTAAAAGGTTACTGTTTCATTGTTAAGCCATGTCTGACTCTTTGCAACCCCATGGACTGTATCCCACCAGTCTCCTCTGTCCATGGGATTTCTCAGGAAAGAATACTGGAGTGGGTTGCCATTTCCTCCTCCAGGGGATCTTTCTGAACCAGGGATCGAGCCTGTGTCTCCTGGAAGACTCTGTACCATTGAGCCACCAGGGAAGCCCTAAGATTTAAATAGCTCTGGGTCAGATAGTTGGAGAAAACTCAGGGGAAGCTTATTTTGAAGGGATGAAAGTAAACCCGCCACAACAGGTGAATGAAATTCTAATTAAGTGAGAGATGATGAAATTCAAAATGAAAGGCTTTCACTTTCAGGAATCTGAGATTTGGTAGGGGGAGTGGGCAAAACCTAAAGACACAAAATCAGAAGCCTTCTGGGGGAGGGAGAGACTATGAGAAGCATCAATGAGAACAGCTTTTTTCAAATTCAAATAGACTATTCGAACTCTCAGATCGCTAGGACTGAACTCTGATTGGGAAAAACTCCGGGGGAACTGCTCTCCAATCCCAGGAGATCCCAAACGTGATTTAGGTAAAAAGCTTTTAGATTTACGGCTGGGGAAGGTAGCAGGAAAAGAAAATGAACTTCCTGCCAGTGATTCTTTCTCAAGCCCTGCCAATTTCTGCGTGTGGGGAAACTATAAAGAGTGTCCAACCTCGTGCTCTAAGAGTGGCCACTGATCTCCAGCCTACCTGAGCTGGAACATCCCGGCATTGTAAGGCTGCTCGCCTCCCAGCCTGGAATGGGGAGGAAGACCCTGGGCTGCTGTTCACCCTCCACTGCAGGATCCGCCTGACAGGGCTATCAGCAGTAGGTGTCGGAGACACACAGACCACTGGAGCAAGCAGCTGATGAAAAGCAGAATCTTTTTCTCTTTGGCAGTAACGCCAATACCTGAAGCACGTCTCCTTTGGAGCTTTCCAAACCACTTCAAACGCACGTTTTCTGGCACGGGTTGAGAAAGCCAGGCAAATAGCCCCCACATGCATAGCCATCAGCCAAGATATTGATGAGGGAAGGCAGCCCAGGACCCACACTCAGGCCGTGGTGTGGTCGTTCTCAGAGCTCTCTTAGCTCCAGCAGACCTGGGCAGCATCTGAGGGAAGCGGAGTGGGGTTTTCTGATGTGCTGCCAGCCCAAAGGTGGCCAGTTCCCTAGACAACCAGCGCCACCCTTCCCTGGACCCAGCCCGCTTCCTTGTGGCCTGCTCAGGCCCCCTGACACCAGATTTGTCTTGTGTCTGCCAAAACCAAGCATCTGGGGCTTCCCTGGTGGCTCAGTTCAATTCAGTTCAGTTCAGTCACTCAGTCGTGTCCAACTCTTTGCAACCCCATGGACTGCAGCACGCCGGCCTCCCTGTCCATCACCAACTCCTGGAGTTTACCCAAACTCATGTCCATTGACTCGGTGATGCCATCCAACCATCTCATCCTCTATCGTCCCCTTCTCCTCCTGCCCTCAATCTTTCCCAGCATCAGGGTCTTTTCAAATGAGTCAGCTCTTCGTATCAGGTGGCCAAAGTATTGGAGTTTCAGCTTGAACATCAGTCCTTCCAATGAACACCCGGGACTGATTTCCTTTAGGATGGACTGGTTGGATCTCCTTGCAGTCCAAGGGACTCTCAAGAGTCTTCTCCAACACCACAGTTCAAAAGCATCAATTCTTCGGCGCTCAGCTTTCTGCACAGTCCAACTCTCACATCCATACATGACCACTGGAAAAACCATAGCCTTGACTAGACAGTCCTCTGTTGGCAAAGTAATGTCTCTGCTTTTAATATGCTGTCTAGGTTGGTCGTAACTTTCCTTCCAAGGAGTAAGCGTCTTTTAATTTCATGGCTGCAGTCACCAGCTGCAGTGATTTTGGAGCCCAGAAAAATAAAGTTCAGTGGTAATGAATCCACCTGCCGATGCAGGAGATACGGGTTCAACCCTGGATCCAGGAGATCCCACGTGCCAAAGAGCAACCATGCCCAAGTGCCACTATTGAGCCTGTGCTCTAGAGCCCGGAGCTGCAAGTACTGAGCCCATACGCCCTGGAGCCCATGCTCCACAACAAGAGAACCCAGCTCAATGAGAAGCTTGTGCACCACAACGAAAAGTAGCCCCCACTTATCACAACTCGGGGGAGAAAAAGAAAAGCAGAGTATTGTCGTGAGGGCTGAATATGAAGATAGTCAGAATTATTTAATAGGTCCAGTGCTTAACATAGGGTTAAGCGTACAGCAGGTAATCAATAAATATTTACGACCTTCCCAGCTCACACACATCTCCCAACAGTGGAATTTCTGATTGAGACAAGAGATAGTTCCCAGCAGTCTATTCCAGGCAGTCAAGTTTATTGCTAACCAATCAGGAAGTTTGCGGCAGATCAAAATATCCCTTTTATCACCAAGCCTAGAACTTGGTGAACAAGGGGGGAAACAATCAATATCCCTAAGAAGACACAAAAAGATTGACATCGTAACATAATTGGCTCACTCTACTTGTTCACTCAATCTCCATTTAGGTTTCAGTTCCACAAGGGCAAACAATTCGTCATAATGGCAGTGATTAAGATGGTATTTGGCCAAGGAACCAATCTCCAGACAATGTCCCTAAGAAAGATATATATGCACAGAAAACAAAGCACAGGAAAATAACAGTTTATTACTACCTGGAGATTTTCCCCAAACACACAGAGAGGTCACTGAGCTGAGTTGAATGCTGGAAGGACTCTGGTGTGTGTGTGTGTGTGTGTGTGTGTTAGCTGCTCATTCATGTCTGACTCTTTGCAACCCCATGGACTGTAGCCCGCCAGACTCCTCTGTCTATGGGATTCTCCAGGCAAGAATACTGGGTGGGTTGCCATTCCCTTCTGAAGGGGATCTTCCCAACCCAGGGATCAAACCCAGGTCTCCTGCATTGCAGGCGGATTCTTTACCATCTGAGCCACCAGGGAAGCCCTTGGTCGGATGCCAAAACAAGCCAGAAACCACTCCTGCCTACTTCTCCCAAAGGTCAGACCCAAATCTTAGATCTGGATACTCTCTTATGAGAAAGGGATGGAACATCTGTCACGAGGAGGACGAGGACAGCCACCAGACAGAGTAGACTTGAGGAAGCCTGGGAAGCCTGCCTAGGTTTCACTGTATTCTTTCTTATTTGTTTCTGGTTCTGTGTTCAGTGAAAGAGAGCGGATATCCTCTATTGACAAGGATTAGAAAGCAGATGCATTTTATCCAGCATTTGAGGGAACGAAGGGGAGTCAAAGAAAGAAATGATTAGACTTTTTCCCGAAAGGAGTAGTCGCAAGCTACATTAACTCTTCTGCTTGCCCATAAATCTTTACCTAGTCTCTAGAGGGACTTCCTTGGTGGCCCAATGGCTAAGGATCTGCACTCCCAGTGCAGGGGGCACGGGTTCAATCCCTGGTCAAGGAACTAGATCCCACATGCCACAACTAAGACCCAGTGTAGCCAAATAAAATAAATATTAAAAAAAAAAAAAAAAAAACCTTTACCGAGATCTAGGAAAGTTCTACCTCTCCCCGGGGGCTCATAAAAGATCCTTAAACTTGACTAACTGTAAAAAGTCCTTTGGAGATAAAGTAAAAGGGAAGGGAAGGGTATAAGCTGTGGGCCTTCTGTCCTGCACAGGCCAACAGTAACGTCTCTACTTCTTACTGAACTGGTGCAGAGAGAGCCTTCAAAAGATGCTTACCCACTGGCGATGCCACAGGACTGCTCCTCACCACAAACATTAGATTTCAAAGAACTTTTTTTGTCTGTATTATGGTGCCCTCTTCACAGATTGATTAAGTTGCTACCCAGAAGGAAGTGAGATTTCAGAAGGAAGAATGGTGGCATTCTCCAGGCCTTAAAAAAGCAGTGTTGGACAATGGTTAGGTCGTGGACTCAGAGAGACTGAGTATACCAACTTCAGCTCTACCACTTACGAATTGTGTGATCTTGGGCAAGTCTCCCAAAGTTAGTTCCTCAGCAAAACTGGACCAGTAAAAGGAATCAAGAGGAGGGTTTTGTGTGGATTTGTTCACAAATTCTACTGTATGATTCCAAAGCACATGCTTTACCCCTGGTGGCTCAGAGGTTAAAGTGTCTGCCTGTAATGTGGGAGACCCAGGTTTGATCCCTGGGTCGGGAAGATCCCCTGGAGAAGGAAATGGCAACCCACTCCAGTATTCTTGCCTGGAGAATCCCATGGATGGAGGAGCCTGGTGGGTTACAGTCCATGGGGTCGCAAAGAGTCGGACATGACTGAGCGACTTCACTTCACTTCACTTCACCTCTATGATAGATTAAATTATTAGAATTCTCCTGGATGTAATTCTGTAAAAATTCTGTAACTACAACAGGGCATGGATGAAGAAATCTTTCAAGGAAATAGTCAAGTATGCTTTGTTTTTAAGAAATCCAGACAGACAGTTTGGACAAGAATCAAGTCATAATTTTACATCATTTTTAGGGACTAGATCTTATCAGATGATGTGCTGTGGTCTACATGTTTGTGATTTCTCAAAATTCATATGTTAAAGCTATTCCCTACAATGGGATGGCATTACAAGCTTTTGCTTTGGGGAGGTGATTTAGTTTGGGTGAAGTCATGACGGTGAGGAAGTCATAAGGGGATTCGTGTTGTTGTTAGAACAGAAAGCGAGCTCTCTTACCATGTGAGGACAGGAGCCATCTGCAGATCAGAAAGCAGGTCCTGACCAGACGAGGAATTTTCCTTCATCTTGGACTTCCCAGATCCTACAACCGAGAGAAATAAGCAGTTTCATGTTTATGATTATATGTTATAGCAGCCCAATCAGACTAAGACATAAGAATTCTCTTAAAAAAAAAAAAAATCCAGTTTAGGGCTTCCCTGGTGGCATAGTGGCTAGGAACCCACCTGCCAATGTGGGGTACACGGGCGCAATCCCTGTTTCGGGAAGATTCCACACGGCACGCAGCAACTAAGTCCACACACCACCAACTATGGAAGCCCGTGGGCCCTCGAGCCCGAGCTTCGCAACAGGAGAAGCCACTGCAATGAGAAGCCTGCGCGCCACAAGCAGAGAGCGGCCCCACTCACTGCAACTGGAAAAAGCCCGTGCAGCAACGAAGACCCAGTGCAGCCAAAAATAAATAATAAATAGGTAATTTTTTTTTTAGTCCAGTATAAATGCAATCACCTATCATCAGGAGATGCTGTCTCCTCCCTCCTCCTTTGAACTATGAGCTCTAAGGCTACCGCTCCAAGGAGCCAAACCTGTACCCTCATCTGAAGAGCATGTCCCTGCTCCTGAAGGATGTCTCTATCAAACTTAGCCTAGCAAAGAGCATCTACCAAGTGGAACGAAGCAACCCCGTGCTGCTCGCCAGCCAGCATCTGAGGAGCACACTTCTGTGGGTTCTGTTGGATCTCCAAGGTGACTCAATCCTCCGATCAGACTGGAGTCTCAGCTGCAACTGAGACACCTAGATGCTGGTGTCAGATTTGGCATTAACGCCCTGCTTAGATTTGAGCTTTTTTTTTTTTTTTTTTTTTGAGGTTTTTCCAGTAGTCATGTATGGATGTGAGAGTTGGAGCATAAAGAAAGCTAAGCACAGAATTGATGCTTTTGAACTGTGGTGTTGGAGAAGACTCGAAGACTCTTGAGAGTCCCTTGGACTGCAAGGAGATCCAACCAGTCCATTCTAAAGGAAATCAGTCCTGAAAAATGGAAGGGCTGATGCTGAAGCTGAAACTCCAATACTTTGACCACCTGATGAGAAGAACTGACTCTTTGGAAAAGACCCTGATGCTGGGAAAGATTGAAGGCAGGAGGAGAAGGGGACGACAGAGGATGAGATGGTTGGATGGCATCACCGACTCGATGGACATGAGTTTGAGTAAACTCTGGGAGTTGGCGATGAACAGGGAGGCCTGGTGTGCTGCAGTCCACAGGGTCGCAAAGAGTCGGACACAACTGAGGGACTGAACTGAGTTTGCTTTGAGCACCAGACTCTGAACACGTGGCCACAACCTCTGGCCAGTGGCTTCTCTCCAGGTTCCAATGCCAGCCAACCTGACGTCTGGTCAGCCTTGGCCTTCAGTGAATACCGGATCACGTTAAGTCCGTCCAAGTGAGAACAAGATGACATGCTGGCTCCCCATCCAGGGTTTCCCTCCAACCCATCAGCATATATACTAAGTGTATATACAAAACAACCAGGCTTGCTTTATTTTCCTTTCCACATTTTGCCACTTCCTAGAACTCTCGTTTTGAGAATCCTGACCTCCCAACATTCCATAATCCTCTTGAAAGGAATACAGCAAATATGCTCTCTGCACAGTGCAAACAGAAGCTGATTTCATTTTTCCATCATCTGAAAAGCACAGAAGGTAATTTCTAAGCCAGCAGTAAAATCTATTTATAAAGAAAGCTGATTTGTTTTCTGCACTTTCCAGCACAGAGGTTCAATTTATTTCCTTACCATAAAAAGAACCATTACTTTTTTTAAGCAATCATAGTTGGTACATTTTTAAAATGTTTTAATTTCAAAAAAAAAAAAAAACCCAATTTGCAAATTAGAGCGTAAATAGCTTTCTTAAAATGGCCCGTTTCAGACCCAGTTTGCTGATTGATGATTTCACTGTGCTTCAAGGCAAATGATTTCACAGTCATTGGGTGTATAATATAATGATGTTTTTATGAAGCTGTTAGTATCACTAAAAATATAATTATTATAAATGAAATTATAAGGGAAAAAGAGAATGAAAAAAATCTTCAATCTGACAATGCCAAATTTTGTACTAAATCATAAATTATGCTTCTATAAGAAAAACTACACGTTACTTCTATGGGACAAACCTAATTGCACCCTGAAAAACTAATAATTATGGAAAAGGACCTACGGTGATATTTTGAGTCCCTTGTGTTCCTGGGATCGGCTGCCTTGTGTTATTCGTAGGGAAACAGCACCACCTTGTGGACATATAAGAAATGGCTACATTTCGCTCAAGGAGCATCAGATGATGTTAAGGAAAAAATACCAGTTCTTTTCAGTTTCTGTAGCGCTTTCTACCGGAAAAGGCAATGGCACCCCACTCCAGTACTCTTGCCTGGAAAATCCCATGGATGGAGGAGCCTGGAAGGCTGCAGTCCATGGGGTCGCTGAGAGTCTGACACGACTGAGCGACTTCACTTTCACTTTTCACTTTCATGCATTGGAGAAGGAAATGGCAACCCACTCCAGTGTTCTTGCCTGGAGAATCCCTGCCCTCTATGGGGTCGCACAGAGTCGGACACAACTGAAGTGACTTAGCAGCAGCAGCGCTTTCTACATGAAGAGCGTTATATTTGTATTTAAAGGACAGCATAGTATTGCTGATATTTATAAGTGATCTCAAAGTGTATTAGGGGAAACACATCCTCTAAATACAGCTTCAAGGATGCTTTCTAAATTCCAAATTTGGTTATGAGTACTTTTTTTAAGCAACACTTAACTTTATTACACATTCGCCCAACACATGCCTGCCTTTAGTAGTAATAATTTTTTAGGCTTTTATTGAATTTGCTGCTGCTAAGTCGCTTCAGTCATGTCCGACCCTGTGAGACCCCATAGAGAGCAGTCCACCAGGCTCTTCCGTCCCTGGGATTCTCCAGGCAAGAATACTGAAGTAGGTTGCCATTTCCTTCTCCAATGCATGCATGCATGCTAAGTCGCTTCAGTCGTGTCCGACTCTGTGTGACCCCATCGACAGCAGCCCACCAGGCTTCTCTGTCCCTGGGATTCTCCAGGCAAGAATACTGGAGTGGGTTGCCATTTCCTTCTCCAAATTTAGTAGATATCAAAGAGCTTTCACATCTATTATCATTTCTTTACACTTTTTATTTTGCACTGGGGTATAGTTGATCAAAAAAATGTCCTTTTCATTATAGGGAACTGGAATGCAAAAGTAGGAAGTCAAGAAACACCTGGAATAACAGGCAAATTTGGCCTTGGGGTACAGAATGAAGCAGGACAAAGGCTAACAGAGTTTTGCCAAGAGAACACACTGGTCATAGCAAACACCCTCTTCCAACAACACAAGAGAAGACTCTACATATGGACATCACCAGATGGTCAACACCGACATCAGATTGATTATATTCTTTGCAGCCAAAGATGGAGAAGCTCTATACAGTCAGCAAAAACAAAACTGGGAGCTGACTGTGGCTCAGATCATGAACTCCTTATTGCCAGATTCAGACTTAAATTGAAGAAAGTGGGGGAAACCACTAGACCATTCAGATATGACCTAAATCAAATGCCTTATGATTATACAATGTAAGTGAGAAATAGATTTAAGGGACTAGATCTGATAGAGTGCCTGATGAACTATGGACAGAGGTTCATGACATTGTACAGGAGACAGGGATCAAGACCATCTCCATGGAAAAGAAATGCAAAAAAGCAAAATGGCTGTCTGAGGAGGCCTTACAAATAGCTGTGAAAAGAAGAGAAGCAAAAAGTAAAGGAGAAAAGGAAAGATATAAGCATCTGAATGCAGAATTCCAAAGAATAGCAAGGAGAGATAAGAAAGCCTTCCTCAGCAATCAATGCAAAGAAATAGAGGGAAACAACAGAATGGGAAAGACTGGAAATCTCTTCAAGAAAATTAGAGATACCAAGGGAACATTTCATGCAAAGATGGGCTCGATAAAGGACAGAAATGGTATGGACTTAACAGAAGCAGAAGATATTAAGAAGAAGTGGCAAGAATACACAGAAGAACTGTACAAAAAAGAGCTTCACGACCCAGATAATCACGATGGTGTGATCACTCACCTAGAGCTAGACATCCTGGAATGTGAAGTCAAGTGGGCCTTAGAAAGCATGACTATGAACAAAGCTAGTGGAGGTGATGGAATTCCAGTGGAGCTATTTCAAACCGTGAAAGATGATGCTGTGAAAGTGCTGCACTCAATATGCCAGCATATTTGGAAAAGTCAGCAGTGGCCACAGGACTGGAAAAGGTCAGTTTTCATTCATTTTCATTTCATGCCCAAAGAAAGGCAATGCTAAAGAATGCTCAAACTACCGCACAATTGCACTCATCTCACACGCTAGCAAAGTAATGCTCAAAATTCTCCAAGCCAGGCTTCAGCAATACGTGAACCATGAACTTCGAGATGTTCAAGCTGGTTTTAGAAAAGGCAGAGGAACCAGAGATCAAATTGCCAACATCCGCTGGATCATGGAAAAAGCAAGAGAGTTCCAGAAAAATATCTATTTCTGCTTTATTGACTATGCCAAAACCTTTGATTATGTGGATCATGATAAACTGTGGAACATTCTGAAGGAGATGGGAATACCAGACCACCTGACCTGCCTCCTTAGAAATCTGTATGCAGGTCAGGAAGCAACAGTTAGAACTGGACATGGAACAAGAGACTGGTTCCAAATAGGAAAAGGAGTACGTCAAGGCTGTATATTGTCACCCTGCTTATTTAACTTCTATGCAGAGTACATCATGAGAAGCGCTGGGCTGGAAGAAGCACAAGCTGGAATCAAGATTGCCAGGAGAAACATCAATAACCTCAGATACGCAGATGACACCACGTTTATGGCAGAAAGTGAAGAGGAACTAAAAAGCCTCTTGATGAAAGTGAAAGAAGAGAGTGAAAAAGTTGGCTTAAAGCTCAACATTCAGAAAACTAAGATCATGGCATCTGGTCCCATCACTTCATGGAAAATAGATGGGGAAACAGTGGAAACAGTGTCAGACTTTATTTTTCTGGGCTCCAAAATCACTGCAGATGGTGATTGCAGCCATGAAATTAAAAGACGCTTACTCCTTGGAAGGAAAGTCATGACCAACCTAGATAGTATATTCAAAAGCAGAGACATTACTTTGCCAACAAAGGTCCATCTAGTCAAGGCTATGTTTTTTCCAGTGGTCACGTATGGATGTGAGAGTTGGACTGTGAAGAAAGCTGAGCGCCAAAGAATTGATGCTTTTGAACTGTGGTGTTGGAGAAGACTCTTGAAGAGTCCCTTGGACTGCAAGGAGATCCAACCAGTCCATCCTATAGGAAATCAGTCCTGAGTCTTCATTGGAAGGACTGATGCTAAAGCTGAAACTCCAATACTTTGGCCACCTCATGCGAAGAGTTGACTCATTTGAAAAGACCCTGATGCTAGGAGGGATTGGGGGCAGGAGGAGAAGGGGACAACAGAGGATGAGATGGCTGGATGGCATCACCGACTCAATGGACATGAGTTTGAGTGAACTCCAGGAGCTGGTGATGGACAGGGAGGCCTGGCGTGCTGTGATTCATGGGGTCGCAAAGAGTCGGACACGACTGAGCAACTGAACTGAAGTGATAGTCAATCAACAAACAATGTTGTGACAGTTCCAGGTGAACAGTGAAGGGACTCAGCCATACACATACACACACCCGTTCTCCCCCAAACTCCTCTCCCATCCAGGCCTGCACGTAACATTGAGCAGAGTCCCACGTGCTATACAGTAGGTCCTTGCTGGTTATCCATTTTAAATACAGCGGTGTGTACATGTCCATCCCAAACTCCCTAACTATCCCTTTCCTCCAGCAACCGTAACTTCCTTCTCTAAGTCTGTGAATATCTTTCTGTTTTGCAAGTAAGTTCATTTGGGTATGGGTACTTTTAAGACAACCAGAAGCTACTTGAGCAAAATGCAGCCATTTTCTTAGTTGTCCACAAGGTGGTGCTGTCGGTTGGGACTAAGCTTTCCTGATAGTCCAGACTGGATATTTTTTCATAACCTGATGCTGCCTGAGGATGAAGGTGAAAGTCGAGAGTGAAAAAGTTGGCTTAAAGCTCAACATTCAGAAAACGAAGATCATGGCATCCGGTCCCATCACTTCATGGGAAATAGATGGGGAAACAGTGGAAACAGTGTCAGACTTTATTTTTCTGGGCTCCAAAATCACTACAGATGGTGACTGCAGCCATGAAATTAAAAGACGCTTACTCCTTGGAAGGAAAGTTATGACCAACCTAGATAGCATATTCAAAAGCAGAGACATTACTTTGCCAACAAAGGTTCATCTAGTCAAGGCTATGGTTTTTCCTGTGGTCATGTATGGATGTGAGAGTTGGACTGTGAAGAAGGCTGAGCGCTGAAGAATTGATGCTTTTCAACTGTGGTGTTGGAGAAAACTCTTGAGAGTCCCTTGGACTGCAAGGAGATCCAACCAGTCCATCCTGAAGGAGATCAGCCCTGGGATTTCTTTGGAAGGAATGATGCTAAAGCTGAAACTCCAGTACTTTGGCCACCTCATGCGAAGAGTTGACTCATTGGAAAAGACTCTGATGCTGGGAGGGATTGGGGGCAAGAGGAGAAGGGGACGACAGAGGATGAGATGGCTGGATGGCATCACTGACTCGATGGTCGTGAGTCTGAGTGAACTCCGGGAGTTGGTGATGGACAGGGAGGCCTGGCGTGCTGCGGTTCATGAGGTCGCAAGGAGTCGGACACGACTGAGCAACTGATCTGATCTGATCTGATCTGATGCTGCCTGACAAAGGATGAAATCGTTGGATGGCATCACCGATTTGACGGACATGAGTTTGAGTAAGCTCCAGGAGTTGGTGATGGACAAGGAAGCCTGGTGTCCTGCAGTCCATGGGGTCGCAAAGAGTCGGACACAATTGAGTGACTGCTGCTGCTGCTGCTAAGTCACTTCAGTCGTGTCCGACTCTGGGCGACCCCATAAACTACAGCCCACCAGACTCCCCCATCCCTGGGATTCTCCAGGCAAGATCACTGGAGTGGGTTGCCATTTCCTTCTCCAATGCATGAAAGTGAAAAGTGAAAGTGAAGTCGCTCAGTCGTGTTCGACCCTTAGCATGGACTGCAGCCTACCAGGCTCCTCTGTCCATGGGATTTTCCAGGCAAGAGTAATGGAGTGGGGTGCCATGAACCGAACTGAACTGATGCTACTTGAGCAAAATGTAGCCATTTCTTATTTGTCCACAAGGTGGTGCTGATGGCTGAGACTACAACAAACCTTTTAAAAAGTTGGTCACAGCAAAGACAGTGATAGATAGATAGTGAAGTCACTCAGTCGTGTCCAACTCTTTGTGACCCCATGGACAGTAGCCAACCAGGCTTCTCCGTCCATGGGATTTTCCATACAAGAATACTGGAGTGGGTTGCCATTTCCTTCTCCAGAGGATCTTCCAGACCCAAGGATTGAACCCGGGTCTCCTGCATTGTAGGCAGACACTTTACCATCTGAGCCACCAGGGAAGTTGAAAGAAACAACCAGAAATAAAAAGGCAGTCTACAGAAATGGAGAAAATATTTGCAAATCATACATCTGATAAGGGATTAATATCCAAAATATGTAAGAAATTCAATAGAAAAAGCTATTTTAAATGGTCAAAGGAACTGAATAGATATCTTTCCAAAGGTCAACAGGTACATGAAAAGACACTCAATGTCACTAATTATTAGGGAAATGCAAATCAAACCACAATGAAATATCACCTCAGACCTGGAAGACAAGAGATAATAGCTTGCTACAACATTTCATTTATATCTTTCTCAGGGCACTTTGATAGCTAATAATAATAGCTAACATTTATGATGCACAACTTATCAGAAATTTTAAAAGTCTTTTCCTATATTAACTCTCAATATTCATCATTACCCTAGGAGATATCCCATTTTACAGCTGGAGAAACACAGTTACATGGAAGTTATATAACTTACAAATGAGGGAGACCTGGGTTTGATCCCTGGGTAGGGAAGATCCCCTGGAGAAGGGCATGGCAACCCACTCCAGTATTCTTGCCTGGACAGTATTCCAAGGACAGAGGAGCCTGAAGGGCTACAGTCCATGGGGTCACAGAGAGTCAGGCCCGACTGACTTTCACACACACACACATAACTTTACAAAGTCATCAAACTCAAAAAGACAGCAAGGTTTGTCTACCACAGCAGTCTGTCTCAAGCAGCTACACTCATTTTTTTTCGGGGTGGGGAGCGGGGGGTGCAGTCTGTGCTTGGTCTTCCTTGCTGCACACAGGCTTTCTCCAGTTGTAGCGAGTGGCGGCTCCTCTTTGTTGCAGTTTGCAGGCGGTGGCTTCTCTTGTTGCAAAACATGGGTTCTAGAGCACAGGCTCTGTAATTGTGGCACATGGTTTAGCTGCTCTGCAGGCAGTTGTGGGATTTTCCCAGACCAGAGATCGAACCCGTGTCTCCTGCACTGGCAGGTGGATTCTTTACCACTGAGCCACCAGGGAAGCCCTATACTCTTAATTATATGTTAAACCGCCTCTCGCTGCACATTATTTACTTAGATAAAGGCCCTTAAGATTAGGCCCTGAGTCAAAACATCTTTTGTATTTTCCTACCACTAGGCGGTGTAGGAGACACCAAGTTGCAGACACAGCTGGTAAATAAATAAGGAACTAATATCCAAAGGTCCGCTATTCCTTACCCATCCAACATGTCTACTTCTGTTTTTCTATCGCAACCCAACCTAGTCAAGTCACACTCTGTTCCACTCCCTTCATTATCGTACCCCAGGCTTTGGAATCTTAATATTTTAACTGATGTTTAGGCACGGTCTATTGTGAAGCAGGCATTGGGTGTGGGTGTAGATGAGACAAGTATAAATAAGCACACGGCTCCTGTGCTTTAAAAAGCACACAGTAAAGCTTTAGGATGAGAAATGAAGGCTCTTTGGGGAGACACAGGAAGTTACTCAAAGATGGCTTTTTGGAAGAAATAAGCCTGAACTTGTTTTAAAGGCTGAACAGGAGGGGGCAGGGCCCACACAAAGAGGGTGGGTAAGCAGCTAGAGCAGCATTCTAGACAGGACAAGTAAAGGCAGAGCTTTCAAGCATTTCCAGTCAGGCTGTGCGGCTGGGGTTAAGGCAGCATGGGTTCCAGGGTGGGAAGGAGGCCAAGATCACCAGTTCACTACGTGCACTAGGATTCTCCCTCCCGAAACCAGGAGGCCTCCCTTTAATAGACTTTAGGGATAATGGCTTTTCATACTGTCCGTGGGGTTCTCCAGGAAAGAATACCGGAGTAGGCTGCCATTTCCTTCCCCAGTGCAATATAGAAGGGGAAAAAAGGGAAGCAGTGACAAATTTTATTTTCTCAGGCTCCAAAATCACTACAGATGGTGACTGCAGCCACGAAATTACAAGACCCTTGCTCCTTGGAAGAAAAGCTATGACAAACCTAGACAGCGTATTAAAAAGGCAGAGATATCACTTTGCTGACAAATGTCTGTATAGTCAAAGCTGTGGTTTTTCCAATAGTCATGCACGGATGTGAGAGTTGGACCATAAAGAAGGCTGAACACTGAAGAACTGATGCTTTCAAACCATGGTGTTGGAGAAGACTCTTGAGAGTCCCTTGGACTGCAAGGAGATCAAACCAGTCAATCCTAAAGGAAATCAACCCTGGATATTCATTGGAAGGACTGTTGCTGAAGCTGAAGCCTCAATACATTGGCCACCTGATGCAAAGAGCCGACTCACTAGAAAAGACCCTGAAGCTGGAAAAGATTGAGGCCAAGAGGAAAAGGGGACGACAGAGGATGAGATGGTTAGATAGCATCAGTGACTCAATGGACATGAATTTGAGCAAACTCCGGGAGATAGTGGAGGACAGAGGAGCCTGGGGTTCCACAGGACATGGGGTCACAGAGTGGGATAGGACTTAGAGACTCAAGGAAAACAAGGGGGATAATGATCAGCTGTTTCTTTAGAGAGATCACTCGGCACTACAGTAGATGGTTTGGAAGGGAGAGACGATGGAATCAGGGAAGTAGATTATAAAACTGTTGAAGAGATGGGAGCAGGGACTGAAGCTGTGGAAGCCTCTTAAGATCCACCCTATACGGAGAAAAACCTCTCTGATGCATTAGCTTTCCCTGTCACCCGCCTGCCCATCTCCACCCAAAATCCTGCAGCGCTAGTGAAATCTTCCGCCCAAACGTTGGCACTTAATTGTCTTTTATTTTATTCCCTGTTTGTTTCCTCTGCATTACTCGAGTCTCCGTAAGTACGAACAGTACAATAAATGTTTACGGAATTGAGACGGCTTGTGAAGTCGCCCAAGGCCAAACAATGCGCCCTGTGTTAGTCAACGCCCCCGCTGCACACGCGGGCCCAGCCCTTGGCTGCGGGCGCGCGGTCAGAACCAGTCCATGGAGCGGCTTCGGGAGGGTTGGTTTGAGTCAAAGCATCCCTGAGCTAATTACCGCCTCCTCCCGAGACCTCGCAGGCGGACTCTCTCCAGAGCGGCTCCAGTAGCCCAGCTCGGCTGCGAGACCCGCCGAGTCCACCAGAGGGCGCGTCTCCCCGGCTTCCGCATTCGGAAAAGCCCGTTCTCAGGGCGCAGGCAAAAAAAAGAAACGCGGGTCTATTTCGGCCCTCTGCGGATGCCGTACCCAGTCTGTAAACAGGAAGTGGAACTCTATTTGGGACTTGACGTTGGGGTGAAAAAAGGCCAGGGGCCGGGGGGAGACGCGCCCTCTCTGGTGGAGCGTACGTTTTCGGGGAGCTTGGGCTTCACTTTTGTGCCTCCGTCGCCCGCTCCTGCTCCGCTTCACGTCTTTTGCCACGACCATGGCCGAGTACTCCTATGTGAAGTCCACCAAACTCGTGCTCAAGGGAACCAAGGCCAAGAGGTAAGGACGCGGGTTTGCGTGGGAGATTCTCGCCCTCTTTCTTGACGCCGCTCGGCCTTCCCCTCCCTGGGGCGAGTGTCCTGGGGCCGCTGGCAGCTGTCATTCAGGCTCCCAGTCCTTGGGCCTGGCCTCTTGCCGTGATCCTCAGATGTCAGAGCCCACCTGGGGGACCAGGAGCCACAAGGTTGGATTTCCCTTCATGAACCCCCACCTCCAGACCTATGCTTGGTAGGGCTGTGTTAGTCTGATCGTATGGGTTATAAAAGTAACTTCTTTTATTAGGGATAACTGTTTTCATCATTGCCTCCCTGCCACCTTTAAAAAAAATTAATTTTAATGCACTATGCAGATACGGATTTTGAAAAGGCTATGGGTTCGAATCTGGACTCCACCAATTACTAATCTTGTGGCAGGTTCCTTAGTATCTTTGAGATTCCTCTTGGGGGGATTAGTGATGCTCGAAAAGGGTTGTTTTGAGGGTTAAACGAGGTGACGTGTACAGTAAATAAGTAGAGCCAAATGCAAGGAAGAAGTTACCCTGGTGATTTATGAGATTTTTTAGGAAAAGATATCTGGCCACTCATACCTACACCTTTTTTTTAACTAGTAGATTTGCTCAGGATTGATCATTTACACAAATGCTGAGCATTTCATCCTGGTCTCAGTGATAAGAGTTTTAGGTACTTTTAGATGGGATGGAAAGAAAGTGTCAAGAAGCAAACTGAAGCCACGACTCTCAAGAACTCTGCCTAGGAGTCTGGGATTAAGAATTTATCCTGAATACATACGAAACTGTTACTGTCTGATTCATAGGGAGGAGAGAGTTAGCTTGTGAAAGCTTATTTTGTGATGAAAATACAAACAAGTGTGTCTTATAGTCATTATAACTGTCAGTATAATTAACACACATGTAGCATTTCATATGTGCCAAGAACTGTTCTAAGAAATACCTATTAACTTTTTTAAAAGTCACTCTTGGGCTTTTTATTGTTGAGATATACTACATATACTATAAAATTCGCCCTTTTAAAGTAGAATTCAGTGGTTTTTAGTATATTCACAAGGCTCAGCACTGTTGAATTGCTGAACATTTTCATCCTCTCAGAAGGAAGCCCCACCATCATTTAGCAGTCACTCCACGTTCTGCTCCAGAGAAGGCAATGGCATCCCACTCCAGTACTCTTGCCTGGAAAATCCCATGGACAGAGGAGCCTGGTGGGCTGCAGTCCATGGAGTCGCAAAGAGTTGGACACGACTGAGGAACTTCCCTTTCACTTTTCACTTTCGTGCATTGGAGAAGGAAATGGCAACCCACTCCAGTGTTCTTGCCTGGAGAATCTCAGGGACGGGGAGCCTGGTGGGCTGCCGTCTGCGGGGTCGCACAGAGTCGGACACAACTGAAGTGACTTAGCAGCAGCAGCAGCAGCCACGTTCTGCTCATCCCCTAATCCCTGGCAACCACTAATCCACCTTTTGTCTGTATCAGTTTGCATCATAAACATTCCATATAAATGGAATCATACAATATGCAGGCTAGGACACAACTGAACAACTGAACGATAAAATATGCAGCATTTTGTATCTGGCTTCTTTTACTTAGGATAACATTCTCAAGATTCATCTATGTTGTATCAGTACTCATTCCTTTTATGGCTGAATAATATTCCATTAAGGGCTTCCCAGGTCTGGAAAGACTAGAAATCTCTTCAAGAAAATTAGAGATACCAAGGGAACATTTCATGCAAAGATGGGCTCAATAAAGGACAGAAATGGTATGGACCTAACAGAAGCATAAGATATTAAGAAGAGAAGGCAAGAATACACAGAAGAACTATGCAAAAAAGATCTTCACGACCCAGATAATCATGGTGTGATCACTCACCTAGAGCCAGACATCCTGGAATGTGAAGTCAAGTGGACCTTAGAAAGCATCACTACAAACAAAGCTAGTGGAAGTGATAAAATTGCAGTTGAGCTGTTTCAGATCCTAAAAGATGATGCTGTGAAAGCGCTGCACTCAGTATGTTAGCAAATTTAGAAGACTCAGCAGTGGCCACAGGATTGGAAAAGGTCAGTTTTCATTCCAATCCCAAAGAAAGGCAATGCCAAAGAATGCTCAAACTACCGCACAATTGCACTCATCTCATATGCTAGTAAAGTAATGCTCAAAATTCTCCAAGCCAGGCTTCAGCAATATGTGAACTGTGAACTTCCAGATGTTCAAGCTGGTTTTAGAAAAGGCAGAGGAACCAGAGATCAAATTGCCAACATCCGCTGGATCATCAAAAAAGCAAGAGAGTTCCAGAAAAACATCTATTTCTGCTTTATTGACTATGCCAAAGCCTTTGATTGTGTGGATCACAATAAACTGTGGAACATTCTGAAGGAGATGGGAATACCAGACCACCTGACCTGCCTCCTTAGAAATCTGTATGCAGGTCAGGAAACAACAGTTAGAACTGGACATGGAACAAGAGACTGGTTCCAAATAGGAAAAGGAGTACGTCAAGGCTGTATATTGTCACCCTGCTTATTTAATTTATATGCAGACTACATCATGAGAAACGCTGGGCTGGATGAAGCACAAGCTGGAATCAAGATTGCCGGGAGAAACATCAATAACCTCAGATATGCAGATGACACCACGTTTATGGCAGAAAGTGAAGAGGAACTAAAAAGCCTCTTGATGAAAGTGAAAGAAGAGAGTGAAAAAGTTGGCTTAAAACTCAACATTCAGAAAACTAAGATCATGGCATCTGGTCCCATCACTTCATGGCAAATAGATGGGCAAACAGTAGAGACAGTGGCTGACTTTATTTTGGGGGGCTCCAAAATCACTGCAGATGGTGATTGCAGCCATGAAATTAAAAGATGCTTACTCCTTGAAAGGAAAGTTATGACCAATCTAGATAGCATATTAAAAAGCAGAGACATTACTTTGTCAACCAAGGTCCGTCCAGTCAAGGCTATGGTTTTTTCGGTGGTCATGTATGGATGTGAGAGTTGGACTATTAAGAAAGCTGAGCACTAAAGAATTGACGCTTTTGAACTGTGGTGTTGGAGGAGACTCTTGAGAGTCCCTTGGACTGCAAGGAGATCCAACCAGTCCATTCTAAAGGAGATCAGTCCTGGGTGTTCATTGGAAGGACTGATGCTAAATCTGAAACTCCAGTACTTTGGCCACCTCATGCGAAGAGCTGACTCATTGGAAAAGATCCTGATGCTGGGAGGGATTGGGGGCAGGAGGAGAAGGGGACAGCAGAGGATGAGATGATTGGATGGCATCACCGAGTCAATGGACGTGAGTTTGAGTGAACTCCAGGAGTTGATGATGGACAGGGAGGCCTGGCGTGCTGGGGCTCATGGGGTCGCAAAGAGTTGGACACGACTTAGTGACTGAACTGAACTGAACTGAAGGTCACTCAGTGGTAAAGAATCTGCCTGCCAATGCAGGAGACGCAGATTTGATCCCTGGGTGAGGAAGGTCCCCTGGAGAAGGAAATGGCAGCCCACTCCAGTATTCTTGCCTGGGAAATGCCATGGACAGAGTAGCTTGGTGGGCCACAGTCCATGGGGTTGCACATAGTCAGACACGCCTGAGTGGCTAAACTACCACCAGTGCTCCATTGTATGGACATAACACATTTTGTTTATCCATTCATTAGTTGATGGACATTTGGGTTTCCATTTTGGGACTCTTATGAATAATGCTGCTATGAATATTCTTATGCAAGTTTCTGTGCAGACCTATGTTTTCATTTCTCTTGGGTGTAAACCTAGGAGGAGAATCGTTAGATCCTGTGGTTTCCATAAACCTAATTCCGTGTTTAACTTTTCAAGAACTCCAAACTCTTCTGGTTGCATCATTTTACATTTTCACAAGTAATGTATGAAGATCATGCCTTAACTCCTAATCCTTACAGTAAGAGTTGGATTAAATTGTTATCCTCATTTGTATAGGTGGGGAAATTGACAGATTAAGTAAATTCTCCAAAAAAATCACAGAGCTAAGAAATGACAGAATCATGATTCTAAAAGGCAGTCTGGCTCCTGAGTCTGTTTTCTTTAACTGTAACACAATATGAACAGGATCAGAAGTAACTTCTCTGTGTTAGAAGTAAGAGGGTATATCAAGTTACGTTGTTGTAGATCAGTAATTTATATATTAGTGTATATCTTAGAAGAGTCTTCTAAGATTCCATCTTACATTTAGTATGCAAATCAATATATCTAAACTCATCTATATAAATTATCTCCTGTAGTAAGAAGAAAAAGAGCAAAGAGAAGAAGAGAAAAAGAGAAGAAGATGAAGAAACTCAGCTTGATATTGTTGGTGAGTCAATTTTCTATTACTTCATTCTGAGAAAAGTTAGCACTGGTCGAGATCCCCTTAAAAATATTTTCCTAGTAGGGATAAGTAGTAAAAAGAAAGTGGAAGGAATTTATGGCCAACTCACGTTTGTCTTAAAAGTGCTCAAATATTGGAGTTATAGGTTGCTTTTATGTTCTAGCACAGTCGATGTCTGATGCCTATTCTTCATCATCAGAACAAAGCACAGGAGAGAGGAAACTTAGGGCTCCGACTTAATAGGTGCCATTGTTAGACTACTTAATAGCCCAGAGATTCTGATATATCATTTTAAAGGCCTGATGCTTATAAATATCATTTAACCAAATGTATTTTACAAATTATTTTCTCTCTTTTTGTCATATTGATATGCAGTTGTCCAAGCACTGTTGATGAATAGACTTTCTTTCCCATTAAAGTGCTTTGCTGTCTTTGTCAAAGATCAGTTGACTTTATATGTGTTAGTCTTCTTCTGGACTCTGTTCCAGTGGTTTGTCTATTGTCTGTTGTTCTGTTTATATATTTGTCTTGATTACTGTCATTTCATAAAGTCTTGAAATCAGGTGGTGTGTATCTCCCAGCTTTATACTTCTGTACTTCTTTATACTCTTGTAGATCCTTTGTATTTCCATATAAATTTTATAATCAATGTATTGCTTTCTACAGTAAATCCTGTTGGATTGACTGTATTGAATTGACTGTATTGAATTTAGAAACTAAGTCATGTGGGGAGAATCAACATGAAGTGTACTTGGTCAGTATAGCACAGAACATATAAAATACAAATTATTTTCTATCACTAACTACTACCTTTTTAATAAAGAATGAATGATCATAGGATGTTGATAATGATTCTGAGTAAAACATTTTTTTTGTACTGAAACAATTATAAGTCAGAAAAAACTCAAATTATCTTGCAAACCTCTCACTAAATTATCTGAATTGTAGTAAAATATACCTAACATAAAATCCATTGCTTTAGCCGTTTTTAAGTGTACAGTTCAGTGTCATTAAGTGCATACCCACTACTGTGCAGCCATCACCACCATCCATCTTCAAGATGAATTTTTTTTATCTTACAAAACTGAAACTTTTCACCCATTAAACTATAAATGCCCATACCTCACTCTCCTCTAGTCCCTAGCAACCACCATCCTGTTTTTTATCTCTCTGAATTCAACTACTCTAGAACTGCAAAATTAAAAACAAAAAAAAGTTAATAAGTTATAATGACAACAGCAGCAAGTAAGAACCTCCTGTCAGAAATACAAAATGTAAATTTAAATGACTGATTTTATCTTTTAGGAATCTGGTGGACAGTCACGAACTTTGGTGAGATTTCAGGAACCATAGCAATTGAAATGGATAAAGGAACCTACATACACGCACTTGACAATGGACTCTTTACCCTGGGAGCTCCACATAAAGAAGGTTTGTGTCTGGTAGAGGCAATGGGATGGAAAAGGCCACTTGAAGTTAATATTTTATGGCGTTCATTCACTTAGGCTAAATTCTAATAGCAAATATATGCCAGAGGAGTGAATCCATTGACTTGACTCTTCCACTTTTTTCCTTCCTCACTAGTTACATTATTGGCAACTCCCTCTTTCCAGTGTAAGCATTTGAAAACATTCTGTAAGTTCCAAAAGGGTATCCATGGCAATCAAACTAATGTGAATAATTGAAATAATAAAAGGAAAGAAAAAGAAAACCTAGATGAGTCAAAAGTTTGAATTCCTTTACTCTTTAGACCTTTTGCCACAGCTAACCCGGAGCACTGTTAATCTGAAGTTTTCTCTTTTCTTTTAGCCCATGGGAAGAAGCACTAATGAGACATGAAGTAATTAGGAAATTACTAAGAGCTTTTTGTCCAAATGGTCATCCCTTGAATAAATTAAAGCATTTTAGTTTTTTAAACATTAAGTGCTTATTTGTGCTGACTGCATTTTAAAACACAAAGAGATAGTATCTTGGAAGTAACTAAATAGCATCATGCTGATCTATCTCATTAGATATGTAAAACTAAACTTTAGTTTTTTTGTTTTTTTTTAACATATGTTCTCATTGACTGTTAGAGACTTTCTAACAAAACTAAAGTTTAGTTTTACGTATAGAAGATAAAGTATTCTCTCTCTCTCTTTTTTTTTTGGCTTAAAATAACACAAATTTATTATCACACAACTGTAGAGGTCAGAAGTCCAAAGTGAGTCTTGATGATCTAGAATCAAGATGTTAACAGAGCTACATTTGAAGATAAAGTAACTCTTGATACTATGAATTCTATGTCATGTGTTAAGTTATTCAGTCATGTCTGACTCTTTGTGACCCTGTGGACTGTAGCCCGCCAGGCTCCTCTGTCCATGGGATTCTGCAGGCAAGAATACTAGAGTGGGTTGCCTTTTCCTACTCCAAGGGATCTTCCCAACCCAGGGATTGAACCCACATCTGCTTTGTTGGCAGGTGGGTTCTTCACTGTCTGAACCACCAGAATACTGTATTATAATTATATAATATTCTTATATTTGTTTTTAAAAGAGAAAGAGCTACCTTTTTTTAAGCTAAAGAGTATTTTTACATGTATATTTATAAGAAATGTCATATTTACTTCAAAATGTTTTCTCTCGTAGTTGATGAGGGCCCTAGTCCTCCAGAGCAGTTTACAGCTGTCAAATTGTCTGATTCCAGGTAAGCTTGAGTTGAACTATAATTAATACACTGTAATACAACATGATACATTATAATAGAATATATCCATTAAAAGTGGTGTTTTTGAAGAATAATGAATTTGGGAAAATGCTGCATAATGTATTATATAGTACTTGTACTTAAAAAGTAGAATATTAACCTGTATGCACAGAACCACATTGTCCAGTATGGTAGCCACTTGCCACACATGGCTTTTGAACATTGGAACTGTGGTTAATCTGAATTTTATACACACTTTTTTATGTTCCACATTTAAATTTCTCTCAGTTTTTAACATTAAACAATTTTATTAATCTGAAGAATTGCCCTGAAATCTGGCTATGGGAAATACCTTGGTATAAATTCAGACGGACTTGTTGTTGGGCGTTCAGATGCAATTGGACCTAGAGAGCAGTGGGAACCCGTCTTTCAAGATGTAAGTACTATTATTTTTTGTTTACAAGCTCCTTCTCAGTGTAAGAGAAAGTCTCTAACAGTCAACAAGAGCATATTTTCAGGGAAAAAAAAAGTAGAGTGCAATAATATAATGCATTAAATTTTTAAAAACTAACATGAATTTATAACCTTCAAAAGATCTCAAAATATAGTGCAACACAGGAAAAAAAAACACAACAATCAACAGAGTGAAAAGACATGCTGTGGACTGGGGAAAAGTACTTACAAGCTAGATATCTGTTAAAGCGTTAATGTCCAAAATATATAAGAAACTCATTCAAGTCTCTGAGATCTGCTCTTACAGAAGTGGATCAGTGATGAAAATAGCCAAATCTGAGCATCAGACCTTTTAGTCTACCTGATACATGATCTCTGTAGTTCTGAGAAGCTAAAGAATTTAAAATAAAGTGTGTGTGTGTGTGTAAAGGTGACAGCAGATAACTGAGGACTTTATTGATGGGTGAGTTGTGTGTATTAAAGGCTGATCAGTTCTGAGCAATGATGAAAAGGTTTTATTACTATGGACCTTTATAACTGTGAAGGTTTCTACACTTGATCTGAGCTCAGAATTTTAAAAAAAACATTCAGTAGCAAAAACCAAAAAAAAAAATTTTTTTTAATTGGCAAAGAAACTGAATAGCTATTTCTCATTATATCAACAGAAAAGGCCAGCATATCATAAGGCAATATGATGACTCAGATACTACCATCATACAGAATTTTAGGGATTTTCATTTCACTTTATTTTGGGGGAAGACACTAAGTTTTAAAATTTTAAAGAAAGACTTAAAAGTCCCTGGTGTAACAAGTAAAACTTTAACGCAGAAAAGGGACTCAGCAGAAAAATCAGCAGCACAGATTTAAATCACCTTGGACTAAATCACAGCCACATCCCAGCTTACCAAGAGTCATGCAGATGACAGGAAACTCAGCCCTCACTCCCTCAAATAAGAAATTAAATCAAACTCATGTTATTAGCACTTTGGTCACTGGTTATGATAGATAATTAAATTCTTCCTACACCCAAAAGTCCCTCACACATTGATTCTTAAAAGTTCTGAGCAATAAATTCAGAGGCATCGACGGCTAGCTTTTCTATTCTTTTTCTGCATTTCTTTTTTTTTTAATGTTATTGAAGTATAATTGATTATACTTCAACTATTATTTTTTTTATATTTTCTAATTATGGAGTAAAATCTTAAAGTATTACTATTTGAGTAAAATACATTATATTTTTTTTTCTTTAAAGCTAATTAAAAAAAAAAAAAACTGACTAAATCAATTATATCCCAGTAAATCTTAGAGACCAAAGGAAATAATTCTATTCCATATAGTTAGAATTTAGTCCTACTAAACCTACTAATAGAATAAATTAAAAGTATTTAATGTGATTATCTTTGAG
Source organism: Bos javanicus (assembly GCF_032452875.1). Lineage (NCBI taxonomy): Eukaryota > Metazoa > Chordata > Mammalia > Artiodactyla > Bovidae > Bos > Bos javanicus. Next base: position 19,150,610 of record NC_083894.1, read on the forward strand.
TAGTAAGATTATAAATGATTCTGATTTGCTTTTCTGTGTGTTTTTTTCTAGGTTTTCTTCACATTCTTGTTCCTGATTCCTTTTAGATTCGGGAAGGAATCAGTTCAATCTCAAGACTTAAGAATCTTTTTGCAGATATTCTTATAACTTACTTCTTATTTTGTTTCATTTAGGGGAAAATGGCTTTACTGGCCTCCAATAGCTGTTTTATTAGATGCAATGAAGCAGGTGATATAGAAGCAAAAAGTAAAACGGCAGGAGAAGAAGAAATGATAAAGGTAATCATGAGAATTTTCTATAGACTAATTCACGTCACATATATGGTGTGACTACGTCTGTTTAAAATGTTGCAGTCTGATCCACACTCACTGTGTGTAATGCATTAATTAGTGAGGGCCATGGTGGAAGGCAGAAAGAAATGAAAAAAAGCCTTTTTTAAAGTGGCCTAATTCTTATAAATAAAGCATAAAAATCCGCGTTACATTTTCTCTATCAGCATAACTTAAATGCATCTATCAAGTATGTGTATACATTTTGTTTTAAATTCTGTGTCATATATTTGATTCTACTTTTTAAATATTCTCAGTTCTCATAATCTTCAGTTTTACAGTCTTACAGTATTCTTTTTAACCTCAAAAATATCGCTAATCTTTTGAAACAAGAATGTTAATACCAGTAACTCTTCCTTTCATCATTTGAAGTTGATTGATGGAGAAAGAAATACCATTCTAGATAACTCAGGAATTAGAAGTTTTAGTATATCTTCCATAGTTTTCTCAAAAGCCATTTTTGCTGCTAAAAATATCCAAAAAAAATTTAAATCTAAAACCTTCTTTTGTTGTAATTTTTAAAAGTGTTAGTCATAATATTTTTCAATTATTCAATACATAAAACTAAAGCAAATAGCTCTAGGCACATGCATGATTGTCTTTAGTGTTCCTATAAGATAGTTACTATTATCTTTTAACTGTCCAGGGGAGGAACAGCCTCTAACCATCCTTAAATCCTCACTGTTTTGATCAGTCACTGCACGAAGTCACACAGCGAAAGTGGAGACAGAATGCATATCCAGGCCCAACTGACCCTAGAAGTTACATTCCACAGCACATTGCTTCTCCGAAAGCAAGTCACTAGAAAAATGCTGGCGGGGCATTCTCTGGTGGTCTGGTGGTTAAGACTCCAGGCTTCCACTGCAGGGGCACGGGTTCTATCCCTGGTCAGGGAACTAAGATCCCACTCACCTATTTATTTCATTTTTAATTATATTTAATTTTTTGTATCATGTTTAAATTGTTTACTTGGATTACATTATAAAAGTATGATTATTGAAGACAAACAGTGCAACTCTATGAGCAGTACTTTGCACAACTACAGAAGGAAAAAAAATTATGCTGTATTTATCAACAGTTGCAGCTGTTTTTATATGAAGTACCTGTCAGGTTTCCCTGGGTGTGTTTGGTTGGGCAGGTACCTGGAACCTCTGAGCAGCGATAATCAGGACTCGGTCCACCCTCCCTTCCACATTGCAGGCTCTGCTTGTCTGCGTCAGCGTCCACCTTCATAGACTGGCCTTACCTACCAGAACACATCCCTTCCTGCCAAGGGCAGTATAGTGTCGCAGTACAGGATTTCCACAGCTCTTTGAGGACTCCTCCAGCCAGAGTGGTTGCACACATATTAATCGCACATGCCTTATTATTGCCTACAACTTTCAAAGCAGTCTTGGAACGTGCTCTAAGCCACAGAGATCACTTTCAAGATGTTGGTCCTTTGGGTTGCAGATGCCAGTTCCTTGGCCCTGAATTCTATCCCCTTCCTGCCCCACTCCATTCTCCAGTCAAGAATACTGGAGTGGGTAGCCATTCCCTTCTCCACAGGATCTTCCCCACCCAGGGATCGAACCCCAGGCTCCTGCATTGCAGGCAGTCTTCTCCATCTAAGCCACCAGGGAAGCCCTTTGCCCTACTTAGTTGATCTTAATTGTTATATCTGTGTCAGTTAATCTATTGCAGGTGATAGTATCTGTCAAAACTTATGAAGGTAAAAGGATTTAAGAGGGATAAATTCCAATTAGGTAGAAACAAGTTGTGTTATGTCAAAAGCTTTGAAGCATTTGGTAAAAGCCTGTGCATAGTAAAACAGCTACTGTCTTAAACTTTCAGTGTTATAAAGTGTACACTAAATAGCAGGATAATTTGATTCTACTGTATTTAGTTTTGGAGTCAAAATTAAACTAGTTAAATTATTGCCTAATTGGCATAGTGATATCTGATCTGTAAAATGCTTTTCAAGTAATTTTCTCTTTAGTTTTTCTCATGTAAGGGCTCTAAGGAAACATATAATAGCAATTATTTATGTAAGTTACATATATATATAAACATATCTAGAACTTGTTTTTTTCTGAATCTAACTGCCAAGCTGTTTTCTTCTTTTGTATAAGAAATCATCTAGAATGTTCTTTTGTAATAAGGTGGAGCAGGGAAAGATAAATGTGTAACCTCTGTATTCTCATCTCCAATATATAGATCAGATCCTGTGCCGAAAGAGAAACTAAGAAAAAAGATGATATTCCAGAAGAAGACAAAGGAAATGTCAAACAGTGTGAAATCAATTACGTGTAGGTATTTTTTTTTCTTTTAGAACCATAGGTTTGGCAGTGACATGCTTCTCAAGACACCTAAAATAAAAGACCTGAAAGACAAGAAAAGACAACATAATACAGACTCTAGGACAGGGCATTGAGCTGAATGCCTCTTGTAAGGGTTCAGGTTTCAACATTCCTGTCACCTGGATTGGTCTGTTCTCCCTGCTCCAGGCTTCCCCAGTGGCTCAGTGGTAAAGAATCCGCCTGCCATGCAGGAGATGCAGGTTCAGTCCCTGGGTCGGGAAGATCCCCTGGAGGAGGGCATGACAACCCACTCCAGTATTCTTGCCTAGAGAATCCCATGGACAGAGGAGCCTGGTGGGCTACCATCCATGGGGTCGCAAAGAGTCAGATGCAACTTAGCAACTAAACAACAGTCCTGCTCTGTAGAGTGGCTGTCACTGTCAGTACATAAAGCCTGTCAAACGTTGCCAGGACACAGGAGACTCCAGCCAACACTCCCAAGTGTTAATTAAGTTTGTAGAGCTACCCAGACAACTGCCTTCTTGATGGTGGGGTAGAAAGGTCATTTTTGTTGTTGAAAAGTTGTAAATTATTTGAGAAAAACAGGGGTTTTTTTAGTAAATGAAAAACTTAAATATTAGTAAGCTTGTTAGTAAACATGTATAATCAAAGTTTGAGACATTTTTCAAGAAAGGCATTTTCTTAACAGAAAAAAATTCCAGAGCTTCCAAGACCACAAGCTTAAAATAAGTAAAGAAGACAGTAAAATTCTAAAAAAGGCCCGGAAAGATGGATTCTTGCATGAAACACTTCTGGACAGGTAAGTAAATTTTTATTCATTTCCAACTATTTTCAGTGTCCAATAGAAGTGGTGTATAAACACATGTTCTTTTCTTAATTACTGTAATTTTAAAAAATTGTCTTTATTTCTAAGTTTTGAATGTGGTGGTATTACCTTAAAAGGGACATTGTAAGTCTGGGAAAAGATCACCAAAAAAAATTTTTGGAAATAGCCAGATTCCAAGTGCTTATATATTTTGTTACAAGCAATTCAGGTTTGACCAAAACTACTTCATAAATTCATTTACCATTGACTTTTTTGTAACTGTTAAAACCAGGGCTAGAGAGAAGTAGTTTGACTAATTTTGAAATTCAGTGGGCTCTGTTAAAAGTACTAGAGGTTTCCAAAAATGAGATAAATGTCAGCTTAAAAATTTCTAAGTATAAACTTGATAAAATTGAAGCACTTTGTTAAGTTGAATTCATACATGTGCAGGATATTCAACATAGCACATTATTAATATTTGTTTATTAGTTCCTATTTAAGAAAGTAGTGTCCTGGATTTCCAACATTAGTAAAATGGTTGGAGAGGCTTAGCTGTGAGCTTACAAGTACACATCAAGTAAGCACCAGATCAGAAGAGAATTTGGTATTCTGCCACTGTTCAAGTCCTATGTTGCAAAGTTAGCTTTAAGATATTTCTTTAGATTACTTGATAATAACAGTGCTTTATCAGGTATTTCCTGTTAACCAGTCAATCAAGTGACTACCTGAAGACAGCAAATGATGATTATTTCCAGCTGAGCGTATTAACGTATCTATTTCTAGGCAATCAAGAATAGTCAATTAAAGTAATCAGGATATGGAATTGAAAGAAACAGAATAAGGTCTGTGTCCTGTAACCTGTATCAGTTATGAAAATACAACATTCCCACCGTATTAAATAGAAGTTTAGGCCATGCTTAAATTCAGAGGCAATTAAAATTGCTGTTATGGATTTTAAAAGCCCTTAGGCAACATGAGTTAAAGATTAGGAAAAGTGTTTTTTGTAAGAATAAAATCCCATGTATTATGAAACATAAAATTGAGAAGTAAACATTTTAATTAAAATATTTTACCGTAAGCAGCATGGTAAGATAATAGCTGAAACTGAGGGCACAATTGCCGAACACAAGTTTATGATTTTAGTAGCAGGTGACCACTATATGACATGTTTTCACATAGATTAATTTTTTTATTATTTGTTTTTTGTTTAAACAGGAGAGCCAAATTGAAAGCTGATAGATACTGCAAATGACCAGGATTTTTGTTTCTGTCTTCTCCTTTTGTGGTTTTTTTTTTTTTTGGATAATAAAACCAATGTTTTTACAGAATTATTGGGCTGTTTTGTAATTCTTGCTGAACCAGTAGCTAGATTTAACGAAGATTAATCAAGTTTAATTGAGCTTCCCCATGGAGGTACTTGGAAAGTGGCACAGAATTTTTTTTTTCTTTTCTGGATTTCCTGTCAAAAGGATGAGGTTCTACTGTATGAAACTAATATTTCTTGTGCAGTTTGTGGAAGCTGTCTTACTGCTTTACAGTCTTACTTTCCATTTCTTAATACAATAGGTGTCTGAGCAGTGCCTTTAAAAGGAAGTTAGAAACTCCCAGTCCATCAGCAAGGCTTTGATTCTACCTCTGAAACTGCCCAGATCATACACAAGCCAAGCAAATAACAGGATGAGGGGGCTGGACAGAGAGAAAGAAATTGCATTAAGCAGTGGGGTGAAAACAGGAAACATCACAAAAGAGCAAGTAGGTTCAGAACAGAGGCTAAGAGTAAAATTGAGGAAATTCCATACTTAGGATTGTCTAGCCATAACAAATATGTATGTAATGCTTTCATCCTCACTTGTGGGATGGAAAGGGAGCTATGAAAGAGGTTCAGACACTAAGCATTGCTGAGGTCTGCTTTGCCCAGGCAGTTTTATGCCTAGTCTATCTCCTGGGCTGAAACGCTGGGCTGGATGAAGCACAAGCTGGAATCAAGATTGCCAGAAGAAATATCAATAACCTCAGATATGCAGATGACACCACCCTTATGGCAGAAAGCAAAGAAGAACTAAAGAGCCTCTTGATGAAAATGAAAGAGGAGAGTGAAAAAGTTGGCTTAAAGCTCAACATTCAGAAAACTAAGATCATGGTATCTGGTCCCATCACTTCATGGCAAATAGATGGGGAAACAGTGTTAACAGTGACAGACTTTTTTTGGGCTCCAAAATCACTGCAGATGGTGACTGCAGCCGTGAATTACTCCTTGGAAGAAAAGCTATGACCAACCTAGACAGCATATTAAAAAGCAGAGACATTACTTTGCCAACAAAGGTCAAAGCTATGGTTTTTCCAGTAGTCATTTATGGATGTGAGAGTTGGACTACAATGAAAGCTGTGCATTGAAGAATTGATGCTTTTGAACTGTGGTGTTGGAGAAGACTCTTTGAGAGTCCCTTGGACTGCAAGGAGATCCAACCAGTCCATCCTAAAGGAAATCAGTCCTGAATATTCATTGGAAGGACTGATGTTGAAGCTGGAACTCCAATAATTTGGCCACCTGAGGCAAAGAACCAACTCATTTGAAAAGACCCTGATACTGGGAAAAGACCCTGATGCTGGGAAAGATTGAAGGTGGGAGAAGGGGACAACAGAGGATGAGATGGTTGGATGGCATCACTGACTCAATGGACATGAGTTTGGGTAAACTCCAGGAGTTGGTGATGGACAGGGAGGCCAGGTGTGCTGCAGTCGATGGGGTTGCAAAGATTGGACACGACTGAGCGACTGAACTGAACTGAACTGTCTCCTTCTGAGTTCCTGAACACAGTGCTCAGGATGTCATCTAACCCTGTGAGTGTTCCTGAATCCAGGTTGTGTACCAAGTACCTGGACTTCACTGGAAATTCTGCTTCAGTAGAGCTAAGGCTGGCTGATGGATTTTTATGTTTTTACAATTCCATGTTGATTCCAGTGCACAGCCATGACCAAGACCTGGTGTGACACCCTGTCTAGTTCTCAGCCTCTATATTCCATCTGTCACCAACTCTAGACTCCCATGGCCCCTCTACAAAAATGTTGCTAAGCCACCAACATAACAAGCCTTGTAGAGGAACTCCTGTTGTAGCTCTCACCCTAACGTGGCATCCTAGTTCCAACAGCTTGACATTCTCCAGTGTTGCTTTCTCCTCCTTTTTATCCCCCAAAGCAGTGGTTCTCAAGCAGGGCCAATTTTGCCCACAGGGGACATTTTGGAATGTCTGGAGACATTTTTGGTTGTCACAACTGGGAGAGGAGGGGGTAATATGAGATCTAGAGGATTAGAAACTAGGGATACTGCTAAACATTCTCCAATGCACAGGACAGCACCCCCCACCCCGAATAATTTAACAAAGAATCATCCAATCAAATTGCCACTGGTGCCAAGACTGTGAAACTTGCCCTAGGACTTAGTCCATTCCTTGCTTTTGTCAGCTCCCCAACCCCTAAAAATAAATGTATATACATAAGAATTGTCTAGGATACCTGTAGATTTCCAAGACCCATCCTTAGAGACACAGGCTTAACAAATCTAAGATTAGTCCCCCAGTTTTTAACAAGCACTCCAGGTAATTCTGAAGCAGGCCTCTGAAACACACTTGGAGAAACACTACCCTCAAGAGACAGATTCCCTGGTGGCTCAGCTGGTAAAGAATCCACCTGCAAGGCGGGAGACCTAGGTTCAATCCCTGGGTTGGGAAAATGCCCTGGAGGAGGGCATGGCAACCCACTCCAGTGTTCTTGCCTGGGGAATCCCCATGGACAAAGGAGCCTATCGGGCTTCAGTCCGTGGGGTCGCAAAGAGTTGGGCATGACTGAGCAACTAAGCATGCAAGAGACTTAAGTCTTATTTCCAACACTAGCTTGGCACCAGGGACCCGCTGCCAGCTGACTGAGTTCCCTGAAACAAACATTCTGTTAACCTGAATTTCTGAATGTAATACATTCCTGGATTTCTTGTCACCATGCTCATCTTCATGTTAACCCAGTGTCTGCCCCTGTTCAAGAGAGCAGGACTAATTTCAGGTCTTGGCATCTAGGAGGATACAGATAGGCATTTCTTGTCTTCATGGAGTTTATATACTAGTGAAGGAGGATAACAAGTAAGTAAAAAATCGCAGGTAACAGGTCAGTGTTCCTTCCCTGTTTCGGGTATTGCATTTTATATAACCCCCATTATGTAGCACTGAAGTCAGTCTAGAAGAGTGGCAGAGATCAAGAATGAATGTACAGAGAGCCATGTGGTCCACATTTTTCCATCTTGTACATAAGCATATCATGAGAAATTTTGTTTAAAGCACTGTCAAAATCAAGATACGTCCTGGGCTTCCCTGGTAGCTCAGTGGTAAAGAATCCACCTGCCAACGCAGGAGACACGGGTTAAATCTCTGACCTGGGAAGATCCCACATGCGGCAGAGCAACTAAGCCCCTGCACTACAACTGTTGAGCCTGTGCTATAGAGCCTGGGAGCTGCAACTACTGGGTCCACGCGCCCTAGAGCCTGCGCTCTGCGACAAGAGGAGCCGCCACAATGAGAAGCCGGTGCACGGCAGCTAGAATAGCCCCTGCTTGCCGCAACTAGAGGAAAGTCCACGCAACAATGAAGACCCAGTGCAGACAAAAATAAACATTTTTAAATATGCGTTCTGATGAAACATTCCCCTGACTTACTAGTCTAGTAAACTTATGAAAAGGTAGGCTATATACAATAAAAGTACAAATAAAAAGCTCCCCACACCTGATTTTGACTGCTCACACATTTTCAGATTAGATCATCTTGAAGGTTTTTCTATCTTCATGTTCACAGACTCACTCTTTTTTCATCTCTAAACTGCTGTTAAACCCATCACTTTTTCATCTCAGACACTATTCTTCACTTCTAGAATCCATTTGATCCTCCTGTGGTTTTTGCTTTGTTGTTAAAATTTCTTTTTCTCTGCTGGAATTTCCTATCCATTCATTAAAGTCTTTTTTGGTGTTTTTGTTTTTAGGCAGAGTTATAATAGCTCCCTTAAAAATCCTTGTCTACTAATTCCAACATCTGGGTCAGTCACCACTGCTTGCCTTTCCTTTTTAGTATGTTCTTCATATGTCTGATTTAATTAGACTGTATCCTGGATGTTGTGAATAATATATTGTAGAAACTGTGGATTCTGATTTGTCCCTCTGAAGAATTTTTGTTGATATTACTTAGTAGTTGATTGTTGATATTGTTTAATTTGGTTGATCTCAAGCTCCAAATTCTAGACTTGTGTCTAGAGAAGACACATGCCTCACATGTGTCTTCATGTCCTCACACATGCCTCATGTCTAGACTATTTAGTTGCTCTGAACTCTGTCCTCAGAGTCCTCATGTAAGATTTAAGTTTTAGTAACAGTAAGGTTTCTGTATGAGTATTAATGACTCTTAGTGGCACTTCCTGGGGCCTGCCCTAAGTTGAAAAAAATGTTAAGAATGTTATTTCCTTCTTACTAGAATTAACTCTCCTCAAGTTTCTACATACTTTTGGTCACCCTCTATTACCTTTAGATAATTTTTACTATTTTGTCCAAAGTTTAATTTCTGTCATGTGAGAAGGTTAGTCTAGTCAAGCTGCTCCACCATGACTTACTCAAACTCTTACTCTCTGCCCACTCTTCCCCAAATTAAGGACCTGCCTGGAATTTCCTAGATACAGATACAAAACTCAACATCTTACAGAAAGAATAGTTAAAATATTCAAATATCTTAAAATAGGACTGAAGTCCTAAAATGGACTCAGCGTACCAGATGGCCCAATACCCACCCAAATGCTGTGGAATTCCTGGGTCAACTCTAGTGTAGACACTAATCAGTCCATACTTCAACTCTTTTTTGCAGGAATTATATTTACTCAATTGCTCCAAACTCTTATGATGCAGAAGAATTATTAAAATATGCTAGATTAACATCATATTTTATTAACTAAATTATGGCATGATAGCTAACAGGTGAAAAACATCAAAATGACTTTTCAAGTTATTGTTCTTCTATGGTATTATTATTATTATCAATATTAGCCTAAGGGATATAATGTGATAATAATTTTTCTGTGGTAATTTTTTCAGACTCACTCATCTTGAAATCCATTCATTTAATTAAAAGATTAGTAAGAAAATGAGAAAAAGAATAATTTCATGCCTTTACTTTCTCTTTTTCCTCATCTACCTATTAGTTTACAGTGAGTTTGTGTGGGTGGGTGTTGTTTTTTGTTTTTTTAATTTTATTTTTTTACTTCAACAAGAGACATTTATTTATCACAGTTCCAGAGACTGGTTAGTCCAAGAACAAGGTGCTGGCTGATTCAATTCCTGGTGAGAGTCTCTTCATGGTTTGCTGGTCGTCATCTTGCTGGGTCCTCACACCAGAGAGAGAGGTGGAGAAAATCTTTGAATAATTTTAGATTTACAGAAAAGTTCCAAAAATTGTACAGATTTCCTTTATACTCTTCACTACAGATCCCCTAATATTAACATCTTATACAAGTGTTTTTTATGCATATTTCACTAAGGGAAATGGTGTTAAGGCAGGTTTTATTTTATGACATTTCCTATGTATTAATACTTCACCCCTAGGAAAATCTCTGGCATTATTTGATTTATTTCTGTTTAATATTTTGCCACTGGGCTACTTCTCTTAAACCATTACTGAGGCTTATTTTCCATGATGGAAAAAGAATAAGCATTCTTTCCATCTGATCTTGTGTTTCAACCCTGCCTTTGTATTGCATAAAAAAAAAAAAAAAACCTAGATTTTCTTTTCAGAGTGTACAGCGAGGACTTGTAAATTAAAACCTGTAGGCATCCTCACAGTGTTCTGCAGACCTGATGAGGTTTTGCAATCCTGTTCTGAGTGCTGCAGAGACAAAAAGAGTGTAGCACTACTAATTAGTGTTTATTTTTCCATCATGCTATTTCTTAATCCTGGTCCTCAGATACTAAGTGGAACTGTAAGGGAGAGAATACAGAAAATAAAGCATGTCTCTTTACTCCTTTAAAAAGGTGTAAACTTAAAGAAAAGTAGACTCCAAGGTAAGGAATCAAGTCATGGTTTCTAACCTTAGTTCCCTAACTAACTGTACCACCTGGAAATTTAAGTTGTACGTGTGCATGCTCAGTCACTTCAGTTGTGCCTGACTCTTTATGACCCCATGGACTGTAGCCCACCAGGCTCCTCTGTCCATGGGATTTCCCAGGCAAGAATACTAGAGAAATCTGCCATTTCCTAGTATCAGTTCAGTTCAGTTCAGTGTCTCAGTCGTGTCTGACTCTTTACAACCCCATGAATCGCAGCACGCCAGGCCTCCCTGTCCATCACCAACTCCTGGAGTTCACTCAAACTCACATCCATCAAGTCAGTGATGCCATCCAGCCATCTCATTCTCTGTCATTCCCTTCTCCTACTGCCCCCAATCCCTCCCAGCATCAGAGTCTTTTCCAATGAGTCAACTCTTCGCATGAGGTGGCCAAAGTACTGGAGTTTCAGCTTCAGCATCATTCCCTCCAAAGAAATCCCAGGGCTTATCTCCTTCAGAATGGACTGGCTGGATCTCCTTGTAGTCCAAGGGACTCTTGAGAGCCTTCTCCAACACCACAGTTCAAAAGCATCAATTCTTTGGCGCTCAGCTTTATTCACAGTCCAACTCTCATATCCATACATGATGACTGAAAAAACCATAGCCTTGACTAGATGGACCTTATTTCCTAGTATAGGTCACTTTTAAAGCAGAGCAGCAGGAATTATGCATGTGTATCACTTCTTTCTATTGTTTGGGAAAATAATTTATTCCCCAGTTCCTACAGAAAGCTTCTTGTTTGCCCCCGTTTTTCATTTTTAGTCCAAAACTGCTCTCTGGGAGACCTTCTATATGTCCATCACAGACTCTTCAACCTCTCCCACCTGCCAACCTATGATTACCAATTTTTCTTTTTCCATGTTCCTTTTACTGCCTTTTTCATTCCTCACTGGTGTGCTCTTTCCATAATACAGAAAAATGGACAAAGACTTAAGCATTTAGCAGAGGTGTAAACAAAAATTTCTAATAGACAAATTTCCTCTTGACTCTCCCATGAAAATGCCCCTCCTGACTCTTCTCAAGCTGAATTCAGCTCGCATACCTGTGCACCCAGAGTCAGAGAATCCTGCACCACAGCCCAAGTACCAGGTTTGAAGCTTCTCATTATCCCCACCCATCAGTTCAGGCCTTGAAGCACATACCATCCACACCCATTACCTCTGCAGTACCACACTGCTCTTCATCAGCATCCTCAACCCTCCAGGAACCTAGCTCTCAGTCTTTCTCTTCACGGAGTCTCCCATCCTCGGTTTTATCAACTTCAGTACTGACAGTATCCTGACCATTCAATGAACTCCATTAAAACAGTTAAAGCTTAGCTTAACTAAGTTAAAGCTGCCTTAAAGCTCAGCTGATCTTTTGCTCCACTTTAAATTAACTACAGGCCAGCGAGGTTAAGCATTGTGCTTCCACTACCTTCTTCCTAGATTGGAAATCCTTATCTCTAACGCTGAATGACCTTTCAGGAGCATTACCACTCATTCTTCTAACAAGAACACTTCTCATTTTTAAACATTTTGAAATATACCTTCTCAGTTCCACGCCCTCTATGTTATTATTAGATTTCAGTAGTGTTTTATTTCTTGTGTGTGTGCATGTGTGCTCAGTCATGTCCAACTCTTTGTATAGCCCGCCAGGCTCTTCTGTCTATGGAATTTTCCAGGCAAGAATACTGAGTAGGTTGCCATTTCCTCCTCCAGGGAACATTCCCTATCCAGGGATTGAATCCACGTCTCTTTATAGGTTTTAATCACTTTGACTGAATAGATGCATATCCTACAATTCACAGATACCACTCCTTCAGATTTGAGATACAGGTGCAATATTAACATCCAGGAATAGATCCCACCTTTTCCTATGTGATCCTGATAAAATTAAGTATAGAATTGTGGTTGGTTGTGCATCTTGTATCTTTAATAGAACAATGACAATGAGACAATCTCTAAAATTTTATTTTAGAGTCTGGAGAATAGAAAGCAAGCTTATTTCAGAGATATTCTGAGAAAAAAGCCCAATACCCAAGGTGTATCTCCCCAGGTCCTTGATCCAGCCTTGCTTCAAGAATTCATACTTCTTCCAATGCCCATCACAAACTGCAGACTTTCTACAAGAAGGTTGGAGACCACGAATACCACAGAGAGAAAGAGTGAAAGAAGTGTGGTTGAGGGAACAGGAGAAAAGGACAGGCTTGTAGAACTCCAGTTAGAATTTGAAGTGTGCTCCCCACAAAGTTTCATTACTTAGAGAAGTTGGGATCCTGAGCTCTGTAAATAATCAGTCACTTAATCATCATACATTTATTATACACCATCATTATGTCAGGCATTGCACCAGATATTGCAGATATAATAATTACAACATAGACATGACCCCTGTCTTGAGAGGATTTATAGATTCAGGAAGGCAGACTTCAAACAAATAAATAACTGAGTAATTATATGTACAAACAACTGACAAGGAGAAGTACAGGATAGCTGAGAACTGAATAACAGGGACCAAACTTGGTTTAGACAGTTGTAAGTCACAGAAGGCTTTACTAAAGAAGACATAAGCTGAACTCTCAGGAGTTACATATGCAAGGACAAGCATGAGAAAGAATATCCCATGTATAGGAAGCCAGTGAGTAGGAATACTGAGGCAAAAAAAAAGTGTGGCATTGTGGAGGAACTGCTTTAAAAGGAATGACTGAGGGGGTGTGATAAGCAATAATGCCTTCCAGAGAGAAAATCGGAAGCAATCTGGTTTCTAAGCAGAGCCTTCTGAGCGACGGTTGAGAATTCTGGACTTGACTGTAGGAAAAATGGGAAATCACTGAAAAGATACTAAGTAGGGAAGCGAGAGCATAGGTAAAGAAAAAAAGAAATCTGAAGACCAGGTTCTGGGGCACCCCACAGATAGAGGTCAGTCGAGAAATAGAAACCAACAGAGGATATTGAATACACTTGTCCAGTGAGGAATATAAGAACCAAAAAAGAGTGGTATTCCAGAAATAAAATGAAGTGCTCCAATGCTGAAGACATGACAATGGAATTGGGCATTTGAGGTGAAAAAAGAGAAGAGGTCAAAAAACCTTGAAAAACCAGAATATTGGAAAAACTGTTTTTGTGGACATTGCAATCAGTAAGAATATTGACAGGAATCATGTTTAAAAGAGTGATAGTGAGCCAGATGTGGAAAATCTTCAAAGGGGAAGGAAAAGCAGGAGCCATCAGGGTCTACAGATGATCTTGAGTGATGGCCCCAGCTTCCAAGTCAAGTCAAATAATTGTGAGTATTTGGGGTGTCAGTAATACAAGGCTGACCATATAAAAGTGTTGACAGTCAACTACTCATTAACCTACAAACATTGCAGGCAGATTCTTTACCAACTGAGCCACCAGGGAAGCCCATATAAAATTGCCAATTCTGCAATTTCATGATTCAAGCCAATATAACTGAATATATATAATATACATGGTAGAATATATATGTGAATTGTGGTTGACCTCATAAGATGGTAGCTATTTATGTTAGTAGTATTTTCTTTTTCAGTTGTGAACCTACCTTTGATTAGGAATTCCTATTTTACTGCATGTGTATCTTTTTCTTTTAATTGGAGGATAATTCCTTTACAATGTTGTGTTGGTTTCTGCCATACAACGTGGATCCGCCATAAATATACATATATCCCCTTCCCTCTTGAGCCTCTCTCCCACCCCCAACCCCCATCCCATCCCTTTAGGTCATCACAGAGCACTGGGCTGAGCTCCCTGTGTTATACAGCAACTTCCCTCTAGGTATCTATTTTACACATGGTAATGGATATATTTCGATGCTACTCTCTCAATTCATCCCACCCTCTCCTTCCCCCAACCTCTGTGCACAAGTCCATTCTCTATATCTATGCCTCTATTTCTGCCCTGCATGCATGTATATCTTCAACAACTCATACTGATCTGCTTGGTACTTTTAGTAGGTCATTTAGTACTTCTTATACACATGTTACTATAATTGCTACTGCTGACTTATGTTGTCATTTCAGGGTGAGAATCATTCTCCTCACATTTCCTGGTTGGGAAATGATTGAGAAATACACACAGGCATCAGGTGAGAATCAACATCAGCTTTACTACTGATTAAGCTGGAAAAGAGAAAACAGCTGGGACCTGAGGCCAAGATGGGGCACCAACTCCTTCTCCTCTGGAATGAATTTATGCACTCAGTCATTTGACAAATACAAACTGCTTCCCAGGGGCACAATTTCTAACATGACAGGGAGTAAACCAAGGGCAGGGTAGGCTAGGTTGGGAGGTGGAAGATGCAAGTATGTACCAAAGCCTCCATTTTTAAATTACTTTCTCTTCGTGTCTCCCAGAGCCACCCTTTCATGATGCTTTCTTCAGAGTCTTCACAGCCATTGTATCAACACTATACTTTTAAAAATTTGTTGGATAGGTGCCAATTTTGGAAGACACAGTCAAAGGCAGCAACTACTTTCCCTTCTGCTCTTGTCAGCAGGGCTGACCACTATGGGCAGACAGATCTGAATGAGAGAGCTAGAGAAGCCAGGCCTCACACATGCAGTGACCCATCCAGCTATCTACCAGTTAGGTAAGTTACCCTTCCCCTAGGGAAACATGTTAAAGGGACGGGGGAAAAAGGTGAAAATTTTCTCTTCCAAAACACCTAATGGTTTTGTAAGGCCTAAAGCTTATACAATTTGGATGGTCCTCTTTAAGGAAACATATCCAAAATTACAAGTGTAAAATTAGGTAGAAAGTTTGGAAGATGCCTGAGCAAGTGAAGACCTTGAAACCTAAGTGTTATAGCTTTGTAAATATATAGCTTCATAAATTCTCCTCTGCTCTTGAGAAGGTAGATAAACCTATTTCTATGTGTACAGCAGTTAAGATGCTATCAGGTACAACAATTCAACTTGCAAGCAAACCAACCTGAACTGGCTTAAATGATAAACAAGAGTAGTGGCTCATAGTAATAAAGAGTCCAGTTGTTGGACAGGCTCTGTGGTTGGTTGATCTAGTCGCTTAACAATGCCATAATGACCCAGTTTCTTTCCATCTCTCCTCTGCCGTCCACAGTGTCTATTCATCCATAAACGGCTCACTTCAAGTTTAGAGCATGAATGCCAGTAACAGTGGAGACTAACAGCTTACTCTTTCCTGTTAGAAGAAAAAAGACAATTGCCTCAATCATAGAGTAAAAGCCCTGAGATTCAAACCATGGCCTATTGAATTCAGGAGTCTGAGTGACTCAGGCCAAAACCAAGCACGGGGGCAAGAAGACTACGATAACCTTAAAATATCAGGCCAAAAAGGGCCTACCTCGAGATGGGACTAAGGATGAGGCTATGGCTCATCCAAGCCACACAGCTGCTGCATAACAGAGGAGTGGAACTGAGGTTGGTGAAACAGCCACAATATTCAACCAGAGGGTAGAGCATGGAATAAGCAAAATCTATTGTTGTTTTACAAGACAGTCACTTGGTTTAACTTTTCCCTTCCATCTTCATTTTTCCTGTCCCATAAGACAGAATTCCTCTCCCATAGACAGGGAAAGAATCATTTTTTTGCTAGTCACCCAGCATGTAGAGTAAGTGCTTAGTGTTTATTGACAGAATAAATGAATTTACCACAAACTTGAGAAACAACTGGTTGGAAGCATTGAATAGGAAATTAGAATGGTTTACTTTGGCCACCTGATGCAAAGAACTGACTCATTTGAAAAAACCCTGATGCTGGGAAAGATTGAAGACAAGAGGAGAAGGGGATGACAGAGGATGAGATGGTTGGGTGGCATCACTGACTCAACAGACATGAGTTTGATTAAACTCTGGGAGTTGGTGATGGACAGGGAGGCCTGGCGTGCTGCAGTCCATGGGGTGGCAAAGAGTAGGACATAACTGAGCGACTGAACTGAACTGAACTGATGTAAAATGGAACTATGCAGGAATATGAAGTCAGAACAACAACAAAAGATGTATTTAGGGATTATTGATTTGAACTGAATTGACAATTTTCAGGTCAAAAGGACTTTCCCAGTGTAAGAATCCACCTTCCAGTGCAGGGGATGCAGGTTGGATCCCTGGTCTGGGAGCAAAGATCCTGCATGCCTCGGGGCAACTACACCCACGAGCCACAAATACTGAGCCAGTGGGGTCCGGAGCATGCAAGTTCCAACTAGAGGATCCCACATGCCACATCTAAGATGCGACACAGCCAAATAAATAACTAAAAATGATAATAATTCTCAGGTCAGAACCATATGTCTTATCAAAGAAAGTAGAAAGAGACAGAAGGACTTTTTTTTTTTTTTTTCAGAAGGACTTTTTTGTAAAGTGACTCTTCAGATTCTCACATGCCTGTGGTGTCAGAGGCTCAACAAGACATCAAAAACGTTTCACAAAGAAACAGAAAGGTAAGTGCAAAGTGAGGGGTAATTAAGATAACTATTTGACTTTGACATTATATGTGGGGACAATTAGATTAAATGGGAACACTTCTAGTTTTGTAATAGAATAAAATATCATTATACCTTTGAGTCAAAGGTAATAATTTGACATGTTTTTCTATATAAAAGCAAAACATATAAAGCAAGTAATCTTATTTAGTGTGATAAAGAAAACTGCTGGAGGGAAGGAATCATGTAACAGTTTTGCAAGACTTCTGATTTCCATGTTTTCTCTTTCTTTAGATTTCTTCCTGAAAATATGGACAAAAATCAAAGCTTTGAAACTCAGATTACATTTTAGATATACTGTCTTTTTTTTAATTAATTAAGCAACTCATTGGTAAGTACTTTTGGTAAAATGTTTTTGCTTTTTTTAATGGAACGTTATTTCCATATTTCTTGCTTTTTTAGTGCAAACCTTTGAATATTCAGCTTTATTAAATCAAGTCATATCTGTCCTGGATAATGTTATGTGCGATAGATTTCATTCAGGATTGGGTGGTTAAGTTGCAATGATTTTAAATCAAGTCTCCACCTCAGGAACCCAGGAATGTTAGGTAGGAGATTAGAAGAAGTCCACAGCTTACCAAGACCTTCAGCTATTCTGATAAACAATTCGATTACTGATGCTGACTCTTCATACTAAACAGGTTATCCAAGTCTTATTCTTGATGCTTGCTGTGTAGGTAATATTTGAACCACCCTTTCCGACATAATCATTTGTACACTTAAATACCATTTCTATGAATATGTCAGTGTGCCACAAAGCACAGTGAAGTTTAATATGGCTGCACATTTGCCTTGGTCTTCCTTCTGTATCTAGTACCAAAAAATCGAGTAGGTTAAGAAAAAAGATGTAGGTGTAATTTAAAAAATACATAAATGGCATAATTTTAGGGAACTTGATTTAAATTTTGTCTGAAAACAGAATCAAAGGTATATAATAGAGTATTGAGAGTTAAACACAAAGTTCTATGAAAATCATGTCTAAGAATATTATGCCAATTGACATAAATTTTCTGCGTAAAGATTCTGATTTTGCCATACCATCTAACAAACAATTAACATCCTCTTGTAAGGAAAAAAGAAATGTGTTTGGTGATGTGTTTTTTAAGTATTTATTTATTTGGCTGTGCTGGGTCTTAGTCGCATCATGTGAGATCTTTCATTGTCACACAGTCTTAGTTGCTTCATGGCACGTGGGATCTTAGTTCCCCACATTACAGGGCAGATTCTTAACTACTGGACCACCAGGGAAGTCCCTGGTAACATGTTTAAAGTGCTCTCAGTAGTATTTAAGATAAATGATCTTGAAGGATGTGGAGAAAAGGAAACCCTCGTACACTGTTCGTGGGGATGTAAATTGTTGAAGCCACTGTGGAAAACAGTATGGCAGTTTCTCCAAAAACTAAAAATAGAGTAGTTCTATTTTTAGGTCACTACTATATGACCTAGTTTTAAAGAGCCTCTTGATGAAAGTGAAAGAGGAGAGGGAAAAAGTAGGTTTAAAAGTCAACATTCAGAAAACTAAGATCATGGCATCTGGTCCCATTACTTCATGGCAAATAGATGGGCAAACAGTGACAGACTTTGTTTTCTCGGGCTCCAAAATCGCAGATGGTGACTGTAGCCATGAAATTAAAAGACGCTTGCTCCTTGGAAAAAAAGCTGCAACCAACCTAGACAGCATATTAAAAAGCAGAGACATTATTTTGCCAACAAAGGTCTGTCTAATCAAAGCTATAGTTCTTCCAGTGCTCATGTATGGATGTGAGAGCTGGACTATAAAGAAAGCTGAGCCGCTAAGAATTGATGCTTTTGAACTGTGGTGTTGGAGAAGACTCTTCAGAGTCCCTTGGACTGCAAGGAGATCCAACCAGTCCCTCCTAAAGGAAATTAGTCCTGAATATTCATTGGAAGAACTGATGTTGAAACTGCAATACTTTGGCCACCTGATGGGAAGAACTGACTCATTTGAAAAGACCCTGATGCTGGGAAAGATTGAAGGCAGGAGGAGAAGGGGATGACAGAGGATGAGATGCTTGGGTGGCATCACCAACTCAATGGACATGAGTCTGAGTAAACTCCAGGAGTTGGTGATGGACAGGGAGGCCTGGGGTGCTGCAGTCCATGGGGTTGCAAAGATTCAGACACAATTGAGTGAGTGAACTGAACTGATATGACCTAGAAATTCCACTTCTGGGTATATATCCAAAAAACAGAAATGGAAAAGATACATGCACTCCTATCTTTATAGCATCATCATTTATAATGACCAAGGTATGAAAGAAACCTAAGAGTCTATCAGGATGAATAGATAAAGAAGTAGTGGCATATAAATATATACAATGGAATACTAAAGCCATATAAAAGAAGGAAATTTTGCCATTTGTAGTAAAATGGATGGACTTGGAAAGCATAATGCTTAGTGAAATAATATAGAGAAATACGAAATACTGTATGCTATCAGTCATATTGTGGAATCTGAAAAATAAAACAAACTAGTTAATAAACAAAAAAGAAGTAGATTCAAAGATATTGAAAACAAACTAGTGGTTACCAGTTGGGGAGAAGTGACAGGGGAGGGGCAATAATGCAATTATATGAAATCATGTATGTGTAATTTTTGAAAATTATAAAGCACCACAGAATTTAAAGAATCTTTTATTTGTTAAAATTTTTTTTAAAAAAGATGAATGATCAATGCCAGTGCAGTCTGTGCTCAGGGTGAGCATGTTCAGGGTGGCATTTCCTGTTCTTGTCCCTGTGCCACTGCAGCCAGGGCCTTGTCTGCTGCAGCCCAACCATGGCTTCAATTAAGAAGAGCTACAGAAAGATCTAGAAGAGTTGAAAGTGCCGCTGGAAAAAGCCACCAGAAAAAGACTATCTGGTCCCCTCACAGCTGAAAAACCCAAGATTGAGACAGAAATAAAAAACAAAATGCAGCAGAAATCACAGAGGTAAAGCAAAACTTTTAGAAAATGAAAAGCCAGCTGCTGTGGTTGCTCTTATTAAAACAGCATATACAGTGAAATTCAGTAATTATGGATGGGATCAGTCAGACAAGTGTATGAAAATCTACATTAACTTCACTGGAGTTCATCAAGTGCCCACTGGGAATGTGCAGGTGCATTTCACAGAGAGATCATTTGATCTTTTGGTAAAGAATTTAAATGGGAAGAGTTACTCCATGATTACGAACAATCTCTTGAAACCCATCTCTGTGGAAGGCAGTTCAAAAAAGGTCAAGAAAGATACAGTTCTTATCTACATAAAGAAAGCAGAAAACACACACGGGAACTACCTGACTCAGGTTGAAAAAAACGTTGAGAAAGATTAGACGTCCTATGACATTGAAACAGATCCTGTTGCTGCTGCTGCTAAGTCACTTCAGTCGTGTCCGACTCTGTGTGACCCCATAGACGGCAGCCCACCAGGCTCCCCCATCCCTGGGATTCTCCAGGCAAGAACACTGGAGTGGGTTGCCATTTCCTTCTCCAATGCACGAAAGTGAAAAGTGGAAGTGAAGTCGCTCAGTCATGTCCGACTCGTAGCGACCCCATGGACTGCAGCCCAGGCTCCTCCGTCCATGGGATTTTCCAGGCAGGAGTACTGGAGTGGGTTGCCATTGCCTTCTCCGAAACAGATCCTAGTGAGGAATTAATGAACATTTTAAAGAAAATTTACAAAGATGGAGATGATATGAAGCGAACCATTAATAAAGCCTGAGTGGAATCAAGAGGGAAGTAAGCCAAAAGAGATACAGAATTCTGAAACCTGAAAGTCTTTTTGCAAACTGTGATGTGGAAATAAAATGTTTCTAATAAGGAAATGCGGTGAGCGGCACAAATGAACATGGCATGTAACTACTTACACAGCCTTCTTCTAAGTAAAGGCAATAAATTCTCCATTTCCTACTGGAGGATTTATTTAAATAGTGATTTAGTCACTAAGTTGTGTCTGACTCTTGCGACCCCATGGACTGTAGGCTGCCAGGCTCCTCTGTCCATGGGATTCTCCAGGTGAGAGTACACGTGTGGGTTGCCATTTCCTTCTCCAGAGGATCTTCCTGACCCAGGAATCGAACCCAGGTCTCCTGCAATACAGGCAGATTCTTTACCGACTGAGCTGAGGTAAGCCCCTGATTTAAATAAAATACGCTTATTAAACACTTCCTCCAAAGATGGTTTCTTTAGTAACTGGTCATTTTATTCAAGAAAAGAGTAATGTATTCTAATGTGAAATGTAAAAAGTCTTGCCTAATGAAAATGCTACATTATGTGTATTATTATTCGGCTAGGAGGTAGAAAACAAAAGTTACTACTGCTTGCCTTTCGGTTCCTGACATCAGCTCCCACCAAGAATAAGTAAAAACAAAACCTGAATGTTTGCATAAAATGCAAAAAAAAAGATGATTTCAAATCAAATAGCCATTTATATAAAAGATGGGAATCCTCTACTTTTTTTCCTCTTTTTTTGTAGACTTACTCTAAGGTCCAAGATAAATCAACCTATTTACACATTTGCCTTGATTCATGGGGCCTAACATTCCAGGTTCCTATGCAATATTGCTCTTTACAGCATCGGACCTTGCTTCTATCACTGTTAGAACTGGACATGGATCAACAGACTGGTTCCAAATAGGAAAAGGAGTACGTCAAGGCTGTATATTGTCACCCTGCTTATTTAACTTCAATGCAGAGTACATGATGAGAAACGCTGGGCTGGATGAAGCACAAGCTGGAATCAAGATTGCTGGAAGAAATATCAATAACTTCAGATATGCAGATGATACCACCCTTATGGCAGAAAGTGAAGAGGAACTAAAAAGCCTCTTGATGAAAGTGAAAGAGGAGAGTGAAAAAGTTAGCTTAAAGTTCAACATTCAGAAAACTAAGATCATGGCATCTGGTCCCATCACTTCATGGCAAATAGATGGGGAAACAGTGGAAACAGTGTCAGACTTTCTTTTTTGGGCTCCAAAATCACTGCAGATGGTGACTGCAGCCATGAAATTAAAAAGACGCTTACTCCTTGAAAGGAAAGTTATGACCAACCTAGATAGCATATTGAAAAGCAGAGACATTATTTTGCCAACAAAGGTCCGTCTAGTCAAGGCTATGGTTTTTCCAGTGGTCATGTATGGATGTGAGAGTTGAACTGTGAAGAAAGCTGAGCCCTGAAGAATCGATGCTTTTCAACTGTGGTGTTGGAGGAGACTCTTGAGAGTCCCTTGGACTGCAAGGAGATCCAACAAGTCCATTCTAAAGAAGATCTGTCCTGGGTGTTCTTTGGAAGGAATGATGCTAAAGCTGAAACTCCAGTACTTTGGCCACCTCATGTGAAGAGGTGACTCATTGGAGGAGACTCTGATGCTGGGAGGGATTGGGGGCAGAAGGGGATGACAGAGGATGAAATGGCTGGATGGCATCACCGACTCGATGGACACAAGTCTGAGTGAACTGTGGGAGTCGGTGATGGACTGGGAGGCCTGGCCTGCTGCAATTCATGCGGTCGCAAAGAGTTGGACATGACTGAGCGACTGAACTGAACTGATGATCTTCTTGCTCACTGTTGAATCAGGAACTACTTTAATCATGTGATATGTTTTAAAAAGCAAACTTCCCTCATCAAAGAGAGGAATCCTGTCATCTACCAAAAAAAAAAGAAAAGAAAAAACTGGAATAAATGTTCCCACATATCAAATTCTCATTTCCCAATTTCCAACAAAATCATTGATTTTTTCTAACAAAGTAATACAAATGGGTAAAACTGCAATTTCAAACTTACATAAGAAAAAAATATATATATGAAGATTTTAGTGACAGTATTCTGATTTTGCTAAAGCATTAAAAAAAAAAATGCCAGTTGGAAATCAAAAAGGTTCAATCATAAAGTGGAACCGAGAGCTCAGGATTTCCTATTGAATTTATATGGCTAAGATGGTAAAGAATCTGCCTGCAACTGGGGAGACCTGGGTTCCATTCCTGGGTCGGGAAGATCCCCTGGAGGGCATGGCAACCCACTCCAGTATTCTTGCCTGGAAAATCCCACGGACAGAGGAGCCTCGCAGACTATAGTCCACCGGGTCGCAAAGAGTCGGACACGACTGAGCGACTAACACTTACACTTTATCTGACTAGGACAACAGTGTCCAAACACCGCACACATGCCAAGCAAATACACCTGTAAAGTTGTTTTCTAGGTGCAGGCTATAACAGACTGCCCGCCTACCCTCCTCCCAGGTCCACCTGGGCTGTGCCAACCTGCGTCCTCTCACTGCAGCACGTGAAGAAGGTACACAGGCGCTTCACTCCACGGAAGGAAGGTTCTCGGTCCTTCCTGGGCATTCCACCTGTTGTCTCAGTGCGAGTAAACCGAAGCCTAAATTCTGTGGTTTGTCACTTCAGAGGCGAAAGTCTAAATGGGTAAATTCACAGCCTGGAGCATCCGTGAGAATTAACTATGCCCTGCTCCTGGCCCCTGACAGCCGTCGGGTGACCCCACGGTCAGGACCAATAACCTCACTCACTTCGGGCCCTGCTCTCCTCAGAGGGCAAAGAACGGTCGCTGTCGCGGGCTACGCCGCGTTTTGAGACTCTCGTGACTTGTGCCCGTCTCATGGACATTTGGTACCGAGCAGCCCGAGTGCAGACTTCGCCCTGGGCCTTACGGGAACGGTGCGCGGCGGCACCAGCCGGAAGAGGGGAGGTGGTCCCCACCCCCAGGCTCTGAGGAGGGCGCGGCCCTCTGTGAGGGATCGAGGTGAGGAAAGTTCCACAGCCGCACCCGCCGGGGCGGGGCTTAGGGCCGGAGCTCGGGCTGGGCGCAACCACTGCCCGCGGTGCGGGAGGTGGGACGAACACCACGGTCCTAACTCGAGCGCTCACCTTCCATCCTGGGGGTTTGTTCTTCCTCTCGGAAGGCTCTATCGTCCTGCTGCGTCACTGAAAAGCCAGTTCGTCTCCTTGCCGCCCTCACCCCGGTGCCTATCTCCCCGCGCCCACATCTCGAGTGGCGCGGTCCGGCTGTCAGGTCACGTGGCAGCGTGGGCGTGGCCTGCTCGGCGCTCAGGTGGTGCCTCGTGCGGCCTCCTCAGGAGTCGTTTGCAGCTTGTTGGTGGCTGGAAGGATGTTAGGCTGGAGTCGTCTAACCTTCATCTTGCTGAGCGGGATCGTCACCTGCTTGGTGGCGCAGCAGGTGCCACCGGTGGGTGAGCTGGAGCCGAGGAGGCTGAGAGGGGCGCGCCGGAGCGTGGGGGGGGGGGGGGCCGGGGGGGGGGGACGCGCAGGTGCGGGGCAGGCGGGGCTTGATCGACCCCTGGCAGCATCTTTACAGGCATCCGTGTTTCTTTAAGCATGTAAGAGGCGTGGGTGCAGAGCTGGCTGGCGAGCCTCACCCCTGGTCGACTCGGTACAAGCTGGAGCAAAGAAACTTTGAGGGGAAATCATCTCTGCAGACTGGCGGTTGTGTTTGCACACCCTCACATTTGACTGAATGCACTTTTTCCACGCGCCTATAAAACTACTGGAGGAAGAGTTCCAGTTGATCTGTGTACCTAATTAAGTTACGAGCTGCTTGAGGACTGGCTTTCTCTGCCTTGTGACGAGGTGCTGAAGGAGAGGTAGTAACTGAGGATCTGAAGGGCCCTGGGAAAGGACGAGGCATCCCGGGTTAGGGCGATGGGAGTAGTCCAGGCCAACCCGAGTCAAGTGACCACCAGACCTGTGGCTCTTTCCCCCTCAGGGAAGTAGCAGGAACACAGACTTGATAACTGAAAGAGCAAATGTGGGACCAGTTTCATTCTTTGCAAGGGAGGAAGTAGTCGCCGAGTGAGTCAGTGACTAACCAGAGGTCACACTGTTGTTTCTGGGTTCATGACAACTCAAGCCTCTGGACACCGAGTCTGGTGCTGTTGCATAATTCTCTTCTCAAAAAACCGTAAGACTGCATTTTTCTTTGTCGACTGATCAGATAAATAGGAACTTGGGTGCATGTGACTTAAGACTGACTAGATAAGGCTGCTCTTGACGGCTTAAGTAGGATATTGATATTGCAAGCAAGGTGTGCATTCGCCTCCTTTATTCTTTTATTTCTCTACGGAGAAGTGCTTTAAGAATAAAATCGTGGTGACGTAGTAGTCAGCCATTCAAAAGTGACACGAGATAAAGCAAGTAAAAGCAGAAAACAAAATGGTATGCACAGTGATTTCTGTAAGAGAAAAATACACAGTGGGCATGGGTTGGAAGGATATAAGGAAAAATAAAATTAGTCTGCTTTAATGTGGGTAGGGAATTAATTTGCTGTAAAATGGCGGGGATTATGAGAATTTTAAAAGAATCTTATACTTTGATACTGTCAATGCTTTCAGCCAAAGACCCCAGGAAACACGCCTATAGTTGAAAAACCTTGTTTTTATTGTTTCGCAGTGAATGGGAATGCTCGTCATGGGCAACTCTGGGGCCTCTCAGAAAAAAGGCATTAGGAGAAACCTGGTTTATAATTTGGATTTAGTGTGTTTCAGGGTCAGGTCTAAGAAATCAGGGCTTTGCTGTAGATCAGATGCTTTTAGAAAGTGAGGCGACTCTATGATTGAGTGAAGAACGTCATTTGTTTAGCAGTAGAAGAGGGTCTTTCGTGTTTTGTGAGTTGCAAGGTACCCTTGTTTTTTTTGTTTGAACTTAGAGTCACGAAGTGGGCTTGCTTTGTATGATTTTATCGTACCTCAGATTAACCTTCGCTGAGGTAGGTATTGTGAGGTCGATTATGTCTAACAGGAGAACAGAAATGGCCTGGCTGTTGAGTGTCAAATCAGCAAGTGCTAATACTGAGAGGTCTAGGTGTGGACCTCAGAACACTCTCAAATGTCAGCGAATGCTTTTTATTTCCTTTCTCAGTACTTAAGCAAAATTACTTTTAAAAAAAAGGTATTTTTAGAGCAAGAAAATAAATAACCCCTCCGTGAATCTGGGCTTCCCAGGTGGCTCACTAGTAAAGAATTCACCTGCCAATGCAGGAGATGTGGATTTGATCTCTGGGTTGGGAAGATCCCCTGGAGAAGGAAATGGCAACCCACTCCAGTGTTCTTGCCTGGAGAATCCCAGGGACGGGGGAGCCTGGTGGCTGCCTTCTTTGGGGTCACACAGAGTCGACTGTGTGACTTAGAAGCAGCAGCAGCCAGTATTCTTGCCTGGAAAATCCCATGGACAGAGGAGCCTGGCAGGCTACAGTCGGTGGGGTGTCACAAAGAGTTGGACATGTTTGAGCATGCGCACATGCTCCATGAACTTAGTAGTTTTTATTTCAAACAGTGGTTATCAAAGTCTAGTCCAGCCTCTGGTGTCAATTTGGGAAGCTGCTTTCACAAATCTTTAATTAAATGAGAAAAAATAGGCCATAAACTTATTAAATTAGAATGTTAGCTTTTATTCTGATTGCAGGTGTTCAATTTTTGTTAAAATGTTCTTTTATGTCTGTGAATTTTTTTTATTTTAATATTTTCACTTTGGAGAAAAAATTGGGACTCCCCTGTGCTGGGCCCCTCTCAGTTTCTTAACTGATCTGGAAAATCTGGGAGCCACTGGCTGAGAAGATTTGGGGAACTTCAGTGACTCATCTTTTGACAGGAATAAGCAGGTTTTCATTTTGAATCGTTCTATGATAAACTGTTGCCACATAATTACAAAACATATCTCAGAGCTGCTTTTGATAAATATGATAGTGGAAACTACAAGCCAAAACAGAAATCATTTGATTTGGAACATCTGTGGATTTTGTTCTGTTTTCTGAGGCTTTTCAGAATATGGTGTATTTTAAGCTCTTCTTGAGTTATTCTTTGATTCTATTAAGAGATAATGGTAGAGGAAAACATAAGCAGAACGCTGTATGACATAAATCACAGCGAGATCGTCTATGACCCACCTCCTAGAATAACGGAAATAAAAACAAAAATAAACAAGTGGGACCTAATTAAACTTAAAAGCTTTTGCACAGCAAAGGAAACTATAAACAAGGTGAAAAGACAACCCTCAGAATGGAGAAAATAGTAGCAAATGAAACAACTGACAAAGGATTAACTTCCATAATATACAAGCAGCTTATGCATCTCAATAACAGAAAAACAAACAACCCAATCCAAAGGTGGGCAAAAGACCTAAACAGACATGTCTCCAAAGAAGACATACAGATGGCTAATAAACACATGAAAAGATGCTCAGCATCACTAATTAATTATGGTCCAACTGTCACATCCATACATGACTACTAGAAAAACCATTAGAGAAATGCAAATCAAAATTCACTCATTATTAGAGAAATACAAATCAAAACTACAGTGAAATATCACTTCACAACAGTCAGAATGGCCATCATAAAAAATTCTGCAAATGATTAATGCTGGAGAGGGTATGGAGAAAAGGGAACTGTCTTACACTGTTGGTGGGAATGGAAATTGATACAGCCACCATGGAAGACAGTATGGAGATTCCTTTAAAAACTAGAAATAAAACTACCATATGATGCAACAATCCCAGTACCAGGCTTATAGCCTGAGAAAACCATAATAGAAAAAGACACATGTACCCCAGTGTTCATTGCAGCACTGTTTACAATAGCTAGGACATGGAAGCAACCTAGATGTCCATTGACAGATGAATGGATAAAGAAGCTGCAGTGCATATATACAGTGAAATATTACTCAGCCATAAAAAGAAGCACACTTGAGTTAGTGCTAATGAGGTGGGTTAACCTAGAACCTGTTATACAGAGTGAAGGAAGTCAGAGAGAGAAAAACAAATATCATATGTTAACACATGTATAAGGATTCTGGAAAGACGGTATTATGAGCCTATTTGCAGGGCAGTGGTGGAGATGCTGACATAGAGAACAGACTTACAGACATGGCAGGTGTGAATAAAAAGGAGAGGGTGGGACGAATGGAGAGAGTAGCATGGAAACATACACACTAACATACATAAAATAGCCAGTGAGAATTTGCTGTATGACTTAGGGAACTCAAACCTGAGCTCTGTGACAACCTAGAGGGGTGGGACGGGGTGGGAGATGGGAGGGAAGCTCAAGAAGGAGGGGACATATGTATGCCTATGGCTGATCCATGTTGCTATATGGCAGAAACCAGAATATTGCAATTATCCTTCAATTAAAAATAAAGAAAAAGGAATACAGTCACAGAAAGTTTTAAAAAAAAGATGATGGTGACAAGCTATCCCATCTGTGGGTATTTATCCAAAGAAAATGAAAACACTAATTCAAAAAGATATCTGCATTCCCATGTTCATTGAAGTATTATTTACAATAGCCAAGATACAGGAACAACCTAAGTGCCCATTAATGGATGAATGGATAAAAATATCTCTCACACACACACACACACACACATTTGTGCACACACACATGCAGTGGAATACTACTTAGCCATAAAAAGATGAAATCTTGCCATGCGTGATAATGTGTATAAATCTTGAAAGTATTATGCTGAATGAAATAAGTCAGACAGAGGACAGATACCATATGATTAATTCACATATGGAATATAAAAACAAAATAAATGAACAAACCAAACAAAGACAAGCACGTAGATGCAGAGAACAGAGTAGTGGTTACCAGAGGGGAAAAAGGGCAGAGGGAAGGAGAATTGGATAAAGGGGATCAACCCAATGGTGATGGATGGAAACAAAGTTTTGTGATATATACAGAAGTTGGGGCTTCCCTGGTGGCTCAGTGGTAAAGAATCTGCCTGCCAGTGCCAGAGACTTGAGTTTGATCCCTGGGTCGGGAAGATCTCCTGGAAAAGGAAATGGCAACCCACTCCAGGATTCTTGCCTGGGAAGTTCCATGGACAGAGGAGCCTGGTGGGCTCCAGTCCCCAAGGTCACAAAGAGTCAGACACGACTTAGTGACTCAACAACAGCAAGATTCAGAAGTAGATATATAATGTTATACACTGGTAACTTACATAATTTTATGGACCAATATTATCTTAATGAAAAATTTTATAACATTTTAAAAGAGATACTGGTGACAGAAATGGTGCAAGAAAAGTCTAGAAGGGGAGATGGAGATGACATCATCAGTGCTTTGTAGATCTTACTAAGGATTTTGGAATTTATCCTAAAAAGCACAGGAAGCTGTTGACTGGTTTTAAACAAGATGTGATAAATTTCTCACTTTTGAAAGATCAGTTTTGATTGGAAGGGAGTAAGTAGGGTAGCTACGAGGACACTACAGGAGAAAACTTAAGTGACTTGCAGGAAGGTTGTGCCAGTGGAAAAAGAAAGAAGTGGATGGTTCCAGAGAAGATTCGGAGGTAGAATGAGCAGAAGAAAGGGTCGGATGGGGTGAGAGACAGGCACCTTTCCAGTGCTCAGCTGGGTGAACGATGGCATTGCTAGCTGGGAACAGGGGAAGGGAAGAATGAAGATCATTTTCACTCTGGTTACGTCTAATTTCAGATGACACTGAACTTTCCAGCAGGCATTTGGGAGCTCAGGAGAGGGTATTGGGAGTCGTAGGCATATTGTTTGAAACCCACTGAAGCAGGTGAACATTGAGCAGATAGGAGAGAAGAAAAGAAGAGGCCCAGGGACAGGTATATGTCAGGTAGAGAAGAACAGGCTAAGCGAGAGCAGTGGCCAGAACTGAAGAGCAAGTATTAGGGGAGATCGGGGAGAGAGCAGGACAGACCACCTGTGTTGAAGACCAGGAGGATGTCTAGCGTCTGTTGCGCTTGGCGCTGAGAGGTCGTTGGTCACCTTGGCCGGAGCAGTGTTGGGAGCCGAAAATAGATTGCGGTAGCCTATGGAGTAATCAGAAGGGAAGGAATCAGACTGTGCCTGTATGCTAAGTCGCCTCAGTTGGTCCAACTCTGCGGCCCCATGGACTGTAGCCCACCAGGTTCCTCTCCATGGGATTCCCCAGGCAGGGATACTGGAGTGTGGGTTGCCATGCCCTCCTCCAGGGGATCTTCCCGACCCAGGGATTGAACCCCTTGTCTCATGTCTCCTGCGTTGGGAGATGGGTTCTCAGTAATAAATCTAAGCAGATTCCTAAAACTGTGTGAAAATTAACCACACTGGCTCCGTAGTGAATTGCTGAATCGAGCTTGCTTTTATGCATCAGCTTCTGAAGTGAGTAACAAATATTGTGAATGTTAGCCACTGTATCAGCTCTTAGCATTGATTTGCAGAGTCTCCCCAAATCACATAAACCCCCTCTGGTCCGGCCAGCTTTATTGTACTGCATTTGCCTTTACCCCAGTACTTTAAAGGTGAAATACACAGGTTTGCTTAGTCAACAGATACTACACACCTACTGTGTGCCAGATTGTGTTCCAGACGCTGGAGGTCTCTGCCCTTATGAAGAGTTTGTTCATATTCTGTCTAAATATCCACAGATTAATAAGGTACCATCTCATCAAAGGTCAGAAAACAAGTGAAAAATTTTGCATGCTCATTTGAGTTTGAAGAAACAGGCCTTTTCTTGTTCAAGAATGTCTTGAATGTGTCTGCACTGTCATACATGCTGCGAAGTCGCTTCAGTCGTGTCCAACTCTGTGCAACCCCATAGACGGCAGCCCACCAGGCTCCGCCATCCCTGGGATTCTCCAGGCAAGAACACTGGAGTGGGTTGCCATTTCCTTCTCCACTGCATGAAAGTGAAGTGAAGTCGCTCGGTCATGCCCGACTCTTAGCAACCCCAGGGACTATATAGCCTACCAGGCTTCTCCGTCCATGGGATTTTCCAGGCAAGAGTACTGGAGTGGGGTGCCATTGCCTTCTCCGACTGTCATACATAGAGAACATCTTAAGAGACAGTTCTTATTTAGAAACTAGTTGTTGGTGAATTAAAGAATTGAATTGAAATTGCCTTGCTGTAATTGTTCAGCTTCTTTTCCTAAGGTAAGAACTCTGGTGTGCACTAGATACTTTCTTTCATTGCCTTTTTCTGATTATGTGAATAAGACAAGCACTTGAGGGCTTTGTGGATTCTTTAGTACAGTCTTAGAAGCACGCATTTCATTGAGGTTCTCATCTGGAAGGGCTCATATTTTAGGGAGCTGGACAGGGTGTCATTTCTTTTAGGCATGGGGCAGCCGGGTTACTGATGGAAGAATTTTCAGTTTATATGTGATTTTCCTAAATATAGTTATGTAAGTAGCTCTATGGTTAGTTTTTTGGGTTTTTTTGTTTTTTTTTTTAGTGAGTGGGGAGGATATCACGACTGAGGAATTTCAAAGAGTCTCAAGTTCTTATCAAATAACCAGAATAATTAGGGAATTTGCTGACCCAGGAAGTATTTACAAAACATTTTACAGACATTTTCACCACTTTCTTTGGCTTTAGGAAGCAGAAATGAGAGAGCACACAGATGAGAGAGATTGAGGTTTTAAATTGGTTGTGTTTTTTAACCCTTTGACAAAGTAACACAGTATACCACGCAGACTACCTAATATCACTCCTTGTCATCTAGTTACACTCTGTACCTATCATCTGTTTAAGTTTTTGCCTACCTTAATAAAGTTGTCTGTTACTAAAATCTTGTATAGTTAAATTTGGAGATAGTAGGAATCTGTAAATAACAAATGCGCTCACTGTAATTTTGTTTCAAGTCTACACGTAGATTTTGAAGCCGTCTTTCTTTGTAGAAGTTTCCCTTGACAGTGAGAATGTAACTGTCTTCATTCTACCCCAAATCTAATTTTTTTTGTTTAAAATGACTGTTGTTAGTGGGTATTATGCTTAGTGAAATAAGTCAGAGAGAGAAATACCATAGATTATTGCTTATATGAAGAATCTAAAAAATAAATGAATATAGCAAAACAGAAATAGGCTCACAGATACAGAGAGCAAACTAGTGGTTGCCAGTGGAGAGAAAGAAAGAGGTGGGCCAATTGGAGGTAGGAGATTAAGAGATACAGAGTCCTATATGTAAAGTAAATAACCTACAAGGACGTTGTGTCCAGTTCAAGGAATAAAGTGAATATTTTATAATAACTTTAAATGGAATATGATCGATAAAAATTTGAATCATTATGCTGTATACCTGAAACTGATATAATAATGTAAAATCAACTCCACTTCAATAAAAAGAATTAAAAATTTAAAAATGACTTTGGTGACAGCACTTGATGTCTACCTGAAATAACCCTGATCTGGTGGGTGTTATCTTTAAAAATTACAATCACATTTACCCTTTACTCTTAATAGCCAAATTCCATGCAGATTTCATGTCTGTATATTTCAATGTTTATTTATTGCTACCAGGGTTATCATGGTTCACTGGCTTATCAGCCTCCTGAATGTGTGATGACTGAGTTACTTACTCTCTTATCTCTGGGGTAGGTTGAACTCTTTCATAATATTTGACAGAGAACCATTGCCTTCTCATTTATTGGCTTTGGAACCCAGGTCATACAGATATAATTACTAGGAAAGATGAGCCTCCTTACATTTCATTTACTCACTGAGTTGAAAAATCCCTGAAGGAATTACAGATTGTTCCCTATTAGGAAATAAATTGAGGCTTTATTCTTATCTCTGTGGGAAGCTAGGAGAGTAAGCAGGGAAGCCTGGGCTGGGACTGCCAGTGGGACTCCCGTTAGTCCCTGACCAAGCTGGGCTTTACATCCAGTGCATGACCCTAAAGTTGCTGAAAACTTGAAATGTAGTAAAAGGGCCATAAATTTGATTTCTGCATTTTTTACTCACCTGAAGGTCTGATATTTAAGTAAGTTAGGATGAGGTAAGAGTTGCATTTCTAAAGTTAATACCTGCCCTTCTTTTTAAGTGATGTGTTTGGAAAACTTGTAGTTTGAGTTCTTAAGTAGAGTGCTGCTTTTCGGTGTCCAGTTTCAAGGACACTTAACATTTCACTAAACAAAGATTTAGAGTACCCTGCCCTCCACTGCAGTCACCACTGTTTTTAAATAATTTTAGATAATGACAGTTAAAAATACTTAAAATCATGTCAGGGAATCAGTCTCTGAAAGTCCTCCACATGATATAGATGAAATCTTGCAGGTTTTTGATTTGATATTTTAAAATGTTTATCAGAGTATACATAGTTAAAGGAAATCGAATAATACAGAGAGCTTTATGATGAAAAGCCGCCATCTCTAGCTCTTTCCTTCTGCCCCATCCCTCTTCTCTGGAAGCAAACTCTTTTTGTTGTGTTGTGTTTTCTGTTTTTTTTGAAGTGTAATTGATTTACAGTATTATGTTTTTAGGTGTACAGCAAAGTGATTGAGTTATCAGATCAGATCAGTTGCTCAGTCGTGTCCGACTCTTTGCGACCCCATGAATCGCAGCACGCCAGGCCTCCCTGTCCATCACCAACTCCCAGAGTTCACTCAGACTCAACGTCCATTGAGTCAGTGATGCCATCCAGCCGTCTCATCCTCTGTCATCCCCTTCTTCTCTTGCCCCCAATCCCTCCCAGCATCAGAGTCTTTTCCAATGAGTCAACTCTTCGCATGAGGTGGCCAAAGTACTGGAGTTTCAGCTTTAGCATCATTCCTTCCAAAGAATCCCAGGGCTGATCTCCTTCAGAATGGACTGGTTGGATCTCCTTGCAGTCCAAGGGACTCTCAAGAGTCTTCTCCAACACCACAGTTGAAAAGCATCAATTCTTCGGCGCTCAGCCTTCTTCACAGTCCAACTCTCACATCCATACATGACCACAGGAAAAACCATAGCCTTGACTAGATGAACCTTTGTTGGCAAAGTAATGTCTCTGCTTTTGAATATGCTATCTAGGTTGGTCATAACTTTGCTTCCAAAGAGTAAGCGTCTTTTAATTTCATGGCTGTGGTCACCATCTGTGGTCACCATCTGGAGCCCCCAAAAATAAAGTCTGACACTGTTTCCACTGTTTCCCCATCTACTCCCCATGAAATGATGGGACCGGATGCCATGATCTTCATTTTCTGAATGTTGAGCTTTAAGCCAACTTTTTCACTCTCCACTTTCACTTTCATCAAGAGGCTTTTGAGTTCCTCTTCACTTTCTGCCATAAGGGTAGTGTCATCTGCATATCTGAGGTTATTGATATTTCTCCCGGCAATCTTGATTCCAGCTTGTGTTTCTTCCAGTCCAGAGTTTCTCATGATGTACTCTGCAGATAAGTTAAATAAGCAGGGTGACAGTATACAGCCTTGATGAACTCCTTTTCCTATTTGGAACCAGTCTGTTGTTCCATGTCCAGTTCTAACTGTTGCTTCCTGACCACATGTATTTTTTTCAGATTATTTTCCATTATAGGTTATTATAAGATATTGAATATAATTCTCTATATTATATAATAAATCCTTGTTGCTTATCTATTTTATATATAGTAGCTTGTGTCTGTTAATCCTATACTCCTAACTTATCCTTCCCTACACCCCTCCCTTTTCCCTTTTGTAACCGTAATTTGTTTTCTATGTCTTTGAGTCTGTTGCTGTTTTGTAAGTAGATTCATTTGTATAATTTTTTCTATTCTACATATAAGTGATACCATGATGTTTGTCTTTGTCTTTCTGACTGACTGCATTTAGTATGATTATTTCTGGGTCCATCAGTGTTGCTGCAGATGGAAGTAAGTTCATTCCTTTTTATAGCTGAGTAATATTCCATGTCTTATCTTTATCCATTCTCCTCTTAATGGACACTTAGGTTGCTTCCACGTCTTGCCTGTTGTGTGCTGCTGTCAACCTTAAGGCACGTGTATCTTTTCGAATTAGACTTTGCATCTCAGAAGCAAACACTTCTGTGCTGTGCACAGACTCTCTAGTTGTAGCTTGCAGGCTCAGTAGTCGTGGCCTGTGGGGTCTTAGTTCCCCAACGAGGGATGGAACCCATGTCCCCAGCATTGGAAGGTGGATTCTTAACCATTGAACCACCAGGGAAATCCCAATATCCTTTACCTTTTGAAATATCTCAGTGATGTGTCTCACTGAAGGCGCTTGTATTCAGTCATTATTTCAAATAATCAGTAGGCCTTTTCATTTTGGGGCCTCATCTCCTTTCAGCTGTAGACATTGTTCTTACATTATCTCTTTCATTACTTTCCCCTCTTTATTATCTCTGCTCTCTTTCTGGAAATCCATGCATTGATGCTCTAAATCTCTCTCTCTTTTTTTCCCCTCCTTTTTTTTCTCTCTATTCTGGGAAAAAGTTTATCACCTTTATTTTCCTATCCTTTTTATTTCTGCAGTTATGATTTTATTGAAGTATAGTTGATGTACAATATTATTTAAGTTATAGGTGTATAATATCGTGACCTACAATTTTTAAAGGTTATACTCCATTTATAGTTATTATAAAATATTATTTGCCTCATATTGTATAGTACATCATCGTGGCTTATTTTATGCCTAATAGTTTGTAACTCTTAATCTCCTACC
This sequence comes from Bos javanicus, assembly GCF_032452875.1. NCBI lineage: Eukaryota > Metazoa > Chordata > Mammalia > Artiodactyla > Bovidae > Bos > Bos javanicus. The sequence continues at coordinate 19,186,013 of NC_083894.1, forward strand.
CCTATATTGCCCTCCCGCCTTCCCTCCCCACTGGTAACCACTAGTTTATTCTCATGGCTGAGTAAGTATTCCATTCTATATATATACCAAGGAAAACCCTTGCAGGAGTTTTGACTGATGAAAAAAGTGAACAAAGGTGTTTTGAGGAAAGGCGATCCCAGAGAGATTCCTGGCTCAGAGTAGCATTTATTCTAGAGAATAAGAATAATGAAGACGAAAGGAGAGTTCAGTTGAGGGGCCAGTAGACAGAGGACAACCCCCACCCCAGCCTCTGCATCCAGACTTGCATATGGCACTGCAGCTGAGCAAAACACTAAACCCATACAGTGTCTCTCCCTCTTCTGTCTCTCTTTCATACATACGTGCCACCTTCCCTGGTGGCTCAGACTGTGAAGCATCAGCCTGCAATGGGGGAGACCCAGGTTTGATCCTTGGGTCTGGAAGATCCCCTGGAGAAAGGCTGGCAGCCCACTCCAGTATTCTTGCCTGGAGAATTCCATGGACAGAGGAGCCTGTAGAGCTACAGTCCATGGGATTGCAAAGAGTGAGACATAACTGAGCGACTAACACTTTGATTTTCATGCCACCTCGGAGGGTTTGCCTTGACAGAAACTGAAGAAATCATCTAGCAAGAGCAGCTTGTTTAGGTGTCAGTACCCTGAGTGCTGGTCTGGCACCTGTTTTTGTAAGGTCTGCGAACTGGGGATAGTTTTTATGTCCTTCAGAAGCTGGGGGGAGGGTGAAAGTGAAAGTGTTAGTCGCTCAGTTGTGTCTGACTCTTTGCAATCCCATGGACTGTAGTCCGCCAGGCTCCTCTGTCGGTGGGATTCTCCAGGCAAGAATACTGGGGTGGGTAACCATTCCCTTCTCCAGGGGATCTTCCTGACCCAGGGATTGAACCCAGGTCTCCTACATTGCCAGCAGGTTTTTTCACCATCTGAGCCACCATGGAAGCTCTAGGGGAGAATGGATACATGTATGTGTATGGATGAGTCCCTTTGTGGTCCACCTGAAACTATCACAATGTTGTTCATCGGCTATACTCCAATATAAAACAAGTTAAAAACAAAATAAAATTTAAGAGGGTACAAATGGAAAAAAAGTTGGGAGGGAATCAAAAGAAGATTAATATTTCATGACGTGTCAAAATTACATGAAGTTCGTACATCAGGGTCCATACACCAAGCTATATTGGCCCATAGGTGCTCTTGTTTGCATTTTGGCTGTGGCCGCTTCAGCACAGGAGCAGTTGGCTTGTTCCTGAAGAGCCTGAGTGTGGTGGGCTCCAGGCTTTCAGTGCTGTTCCCTGTGTTTTGAATGGAGCTTACACAGCTTACAACTCGGCTGCATTTAAGTGTCACATGAATTGACACATCACGTTATTTTAATCTTTAAGAAAATTACGAGGCTAAGCCTATCACATCATAACAAGGAAAATGGACTTCAGATGTGCTCTTGAGGCCAAGCAGAGTAGGGATTTTCTTGATAATTAGCTGGCAGAACCTTGTGTTTATTACACAGAGACTCTAGAGTTGTATCCAAAGAATACAGCGTATGTTGACATCGCAGGACCATGCAGACATCACAGTGTTCCCAATTCCTAGGGAAAAAAGTGATCAGAAAACAACAGGTAGAGTATCTCATCACCGCAGAATTTATTGACATATTTTAAAAAGTAAAATGAGGCTACAACCAAAGTAAATCTGCAGGTAGCTTATTTATAAGCAAAGCAGGGAAAGCTGTTTACTAAAGGTGAGTTGATGAAATCACATTTGATGGCAGAAGTATAAGAAATGTGTCCTGGAAAATTTGTTTCACACTCTTTTAGCCTTCAGCCAAAGACTGCTGCTGCCTGGGGCTTCAAGAGCAGCGTCAAGATCAACTAGACAACAAGGCAAATGATTCCCAGTTATCTTCTTGACTCTTGACACTGATCGCTTCTCAGTATTTATTAGAGCATCCAATGCCAAGTTTGAGACTAAAGATTTAGTCTTTGTGAATAGTCTGCGTAAAGCAACAGCAGGCCAAGGGTGTATTCAGAGAACTTGAGAATTTAGTAGTTCCCTAAAACCTGAAGTGGAATCTGCTGTGATATGTAACAATTAATAGTGGTGGAGCAGAAAAAAAGCTTAGTTGGACAAATGTACAAAATTTCTGAAAATGCCAGATGTTTAAAGCTTGTGGTTAGTAATTTTATTGTTGATTGGCAGGTACTTTGTGGAACATACTTAAATCTATCATGTTGTTGTTATTCAACTGTGAACTTCTTTTGCTCTCACAGATTTTTCACTTGTGTGAATTTTATAAGAAATAGACGCTGTGTATCCTGACTGTCCCTGCCTCTGCTGGCAGCAGTGCAGTTTTACTACAACTTCTGAACTCAGGACTGAGACTGAAATTTTTCTGAATAAGAACCACCACCCTCAGTCAGTCTTACTGAACACTGATTGGCTTTGAAAATTAGCTTGTGCTAATTTGATTCTGAACTGTCAAATCGATACTATTTAATATCTAATATTTTATATTCCAGTCATGTGAAATGGAGCTTAAGTTCTAATGATAGCCTTTGAAAATTTAAGTTTACACTTAATACTGGTTTTTAATGAGTTCAACCAAAAGTGATAAACAAAACGGTACTTAGGTGAGAAACATATTGTGGTATTTTGACAATTAATGTTTGAATATCGGGTAACGTC